>NC_140494.1:114164880-115472380 GCF_964271855.1 Acomys minous
TTATCGGAACAGTCTCAGCTTTTCTTGAATTGCCACCTATTTGGGTAATCTGGAAGATAAAAGCCTTTTAACAAATAAACATACAAACATACGCACATCAAGAGTGCCCATTGGAGGGGTTTTGTCCTTTTTGTTGTTGTTGTTCATTTGTTTGTTTTAACTTTTACCTTATGTGTATGGGTGTTTGCCTTCATGTACATATGCCTTTGTACCACATGTGTGGTAGTGCCCATGAAGGCTAGAGGAGGAGAGGAGGGTGTCGGAACCCCTGGGACTGAGGTTACAGACACGTGTGAGCTGCTACATGAGTGCTGGGAATTAGACCCTGGTCTGAGAGAGCAGCCATTGCTCTTAACTACTGAGCCATCTTTCCAGCCCTTTTTGCTTTTTGTCCTTCCCCACCCCCACCCCCACCCCCAACCCCGACATTGCTTTTCCTGTTCTGACTGTGAAGAGTCCCAGGAGAGCAGGCCTGTGAGTAATTGGCAGTTTGGGGGGATTTGAGACATCTTATTCTACAGGTGCTACCATTTCATGGACCAGAAGAAAAATGTGCCTTCCTGTCTGTGGAAGGATTTATAGCCTCCTTCTAGGCAACAAAGAGTCGTAGAGTCTTAGCTGGAAAGAGTTTTCAGCATCATCCTGTTCAAAGTCACCTTTCCCCTCAACACCACCCCCTTGCCCACCCTGAGCAGGTCAAGTGAGGGGGAGACTTGCCCGGCTATGGTTGCAGAGCGAGGTCAGAGGCCAATGCTACCTATGTCCTTGCATCTGAGACTAATGCTTTAGACCAGATGGGCATTATAGCTATTTCTCCACTTCTACAGGGACTTCATTACAGGACCCCTGCAGACACCAAAATATCCAAACGCTCAAGTTCCTTATATAAAGCAGTAGAGCATTTGGCCTACATACCGGCCTCCCGCATCATTCCTGGTTTACAGTCACTCCTAGCTTACTTATAATAATACCCAATAGCATATAAATGCCATGCGAATGTGTCGTACTATATTGCTTAGGGAATAATAACATGAAAAAAAGCCGTACACGTTTGGATTATGTACAGGTTTTAAGTGAATACTTTTGATCTGTGCTTGGTTGACTGTGAAGGGGTGTCGGAGCCATGTGTACAGAAGGCTGGCTGCCCTTTCATGTGGCTGTTGTCTCCAAGTCTAGACAGCTGCTTCCCAGAATGCAGTTCTGTCTAACTTCCAAAGCACAATCCCATCTGGCTGTAGCTGCCCAAGCCCCTCCCTCTCTTGCAGTCACCTGAAAGGACACAGATGCCCCTCAGATGTAGGTGAAATGATGTTCATCTCCTTTCAGACTCATTTCAAATCTAAAGCCAGGACACTTGCCTGTCTTACGTCAGCATTCACGGGTTCTGGAAGCAAAGGAGAACTGGGTGTAACATAATCCTATGCTCTGGTTGCTTCTCTGCTGAGAGGGAGCTTAGGAGCGGATGCCTGCCCGGAGCCCTGAGCACTTAGCTGGAGCACACAGTTCATGATTTGAAGTCGGATACGAAGCTTTGTTAACGGGACAGTCTGTCGTCTTGTTGGTGAAGTGCTTTAAACATTTTTGCACAGGCATCTGTACTGATTGGTTTTCCTTTTCTTCTCTGGGCAGACATTTGGCGCCGATGATGTGGTGTGCACAAGAATTTATGTCCGGGAGTAAAGGTGGCCAGCTTGTTCCTGCTTTCCTGACAGGATGCAAGTTCCCCTGAGGAGTATGTCATCGGCCTGCACTGCCAGAGGGTCTTTCCTCCACGTACACCTCTCCCCATTGAATATTAGGCAACTCCATTTTCCCTATGACAATGTTGTGCCCTCCCCTCAGGCCCCTGTTGCCTTGTGCATCCCTGGTTTGTCATTTGCATGGTTGTACCAGTCATTAAACTGGTTGGACGTATCTCAAGGCTCTTTATTTGATGGGTGGCTGCTCCTGTTTCAGTGTGGGAGTCAAAGCAGCTCTGCATTGGCCTTTGTCGCATTTTCAGCTTTGGCCTGTGGGCCTAGCTGCAGTGCACGGAACATCCCTCAGCGTAATTAACCAGCATAAGCTGGATTAACAATGAGTGGTGGTTCCTAGTAGGAAAATAGGCAGCACAAGCAGGGTCTTTATTGACGAGAGCACATAAGAATAAAGGGTCGCTAGGCGTGGTGGCGCATGCCTTTAATCCCAGCACTAGGGAGGCAGAGGCAGGCAGATCGCTGTGAGTTCGAGACCAGCCTGGTCTACAGAGCAAGTCTAGGACAGCCAAGGCTAACACAGAGAGACCCTGTCTCAAAAAACAAAAACAAACAAACAAAAACAAAAGAATAAAGGGTCTACTTACCTGGGGATTTATAGGGCCAGGATGAGGAGAACCAGCAAGGGAAGGTGGGGGCCACCAAAGACTAACAATGGAGGCACACCCACTGCTCTTGAGCCTGAAGTCAGAATGAAGGAGCCAGCAACACACCTTTAAGAGGTGCAGCCTGAGAAAGGGGCTCTGCTGGAGCAGTGGGAATATAAAGAATGCTGCTACTGTTAGAAAAAAAAGAAAAAGAAAAAGAAAAAGGACAAATGCAGGAAGATCTCTGAGTTTGAAGCCAGTCTGCTCTACAGAATGAGTTGCAGGACAGCCAGGATTACATAGACAGACTCCCAGGGCTGTAGAAGACTTGGCTTTGAACATGGAAAAGAATCCTCACTCTTTTTTGCCCAGTCCCGATTCATTTTGTGCATTTCCCAATGCAACTGCGGTGGAGAGGGTCAGAGAGTGTTCAGAGCCAGGGAGAGGCTCCTGTCTGAGCTGCTGCTTCCCAGGCAGTAAGCTAGGCAGACCGTGGGTCTCAGCGGGCAAACACAGATAGTGACTTTGACACTTGCCAATGCTTGCATTTGGAAATCAGCACATTTCACCTTAAAAGCCTGGGTGTGGGGGCCGGGGAAGTGACTAGGTTGGTGGAGCGCCTGCCTAGCATAGGTGAAGCCCTGGGTTTGACTCTCGGTGCAGTATAAACTGACACAATGGGAAATTCCTATAATACCTATACTGAGAGGGCAGACCAAGCCTCAGCTGCGCAGCAGGTTGGGAGGCCAGCGTGGGATAGATACACAAGGCAGTCTTCAAACAAAGAGAAGAAAAAAGAAATCTGGGTTTCTGTTTTCTTATGAGAGGAGAACTGAGGAAAGCTGGCATCCCTGGGCCTACATCCCTGGGCCTGCATCCCTGGGCCTGCATCCCTACAGAACAGTCGCTGGCTTGGCAGCTTCCTTGCTTGTACTCTTTGCCTCTCCCAAACCCCATTCTTGTCCCCTGTGCTCACTTACCTGGCACCATTCTTTTCTTCCCATCTGAAGCCCTTGGGCTCTGTGCAAGGCTGGGTCAGAGTGTTGGGGCCTGGAAAAGGCCCTTAAGCATTCATACTGTGCTAAGGCAGACACTTAAGGCCCAGGGGCACCATCCACGAGTGAGTTGGGACCTTTACAGGAATCCTCACACCTCCCAGGCAAAGCTCTGCTTTGTCCCTAGGAGACTATGCTTCTCCTGAGCCCATCCTGTGATGCCACCATGGCTTTCCCTAAAACACCGTTCCCGATGGCCTCAGTGCCATCAGGTGTTGATGTGTCAAGTGGGGCTAGATTCTGGATCAGAGTCAAGAGGGAGCCTGACATTGGGCTACATTTTGTCTCTGGGGACCTGAAGTGACTATACTTGTGGCCAGAACCTCCTAAAGTCCCCAGTACAAACAACTCTCCTTCCTGCTCTACTCCGGTGCACCTGGGACCAGAGAGTCCAGGCAGCGTGCCATCACCTCCGCTCTGCTGACCTGTGTTCTCTGGACCCGACCAAGTCCATATTCGGTGCCCTGAGGTAGGGAGTAGAGTGCTGCAGGCACCACTCTGGAGCTTCTTAGGGGAGGAGTAGGGAGAGCCTTGAAGATGGAGAGGTCGCAGATTGATGCGCAATGGATAACAAACAGAACTCCTGAGTGGAGATGAGCTGGCCACACAGGGCACAGTGAGGTTTGTGTCTGAAGACCAAGGGGACTCTCTCTACCCATGGGTACTAACTGCTCATGGCCAACACAGAGCGGCCGAGCAAGGCCTCAGACACTGGTCTCTTCCTCATCCTGGATCCCTGCTTCTTCACTGTCTTCTACACATCTGGATTTTCTCCATGCAGGCTGGGCTGGCACTGCAGAAAGGTTAGAAAGGCCCATCTAATTCGCCACTCTGGGTGTCAGGCTATTTCCATCATGGTCTTTTACAAATGTGGCATGTCACATGGAGCACATGCTTCCTTCAGGTTAGGCTTCCCAGGGGATGAAGAGTGAATCAGAGTAAAGGAGGGTGTGGCCCTCACTGGGCTACAACAGCCACCCAGCAGGCATGGGTAGAGGACACTTGGATGACAAGATGAGGTGACAGAACCAGTAGGTCACACAGAGCACCTGCTGTACGCTGGATCTCTCGAATAGTATTGACTTCCCACTATAACTGGCTTTACCTTTTTCAGACAAAAACACACTGCCTCCCATGCCCTTGTGGCATCCTTCTCATTAGGTAGGTCCTTTAGGGAGGTAGGCCCAGGGTGTCGGATTTCCCCTTCTCCTCTTTTAAGGAAACAGAAACCCAGATTTCTTTTTCTTTTCTCTCCTTTCTTGAGGCTGGGGCAGATCATGTAAATGTATTGCATGAGATATATATTTATGGGGTATTAGTTACTGTTCTGTGGCTATGAGAAAACATCATGACCAAGGCAAGTTAGAAACTAAAGCATGTAACTGGAAACTTGCCTCTCTTTGCTCAGCAATCTCCAGAGTCTATAGCAGGAAGGTCAGACTGTTTGGCGTAGCATCCACAGCCCTCCACGACTTGCCTTCACCAGATTAAAAAAAAAAAGAAGAAGAAGAAGAAGAACAGGCCATTCTGATTTGTCTTCAAATTCTGGGCACACTTTCAACTGGCAAGTGCCAGAAACTAGCTACAGCCAACCCCCCGCACCCCAAAAAAATGCTCTGCTCTGACCTAGATGAACAAAGAGCATATAGTACGCTAAGTGAAAGAAGCAGCTCACGAGGACCAAGATTATAGGATCCCATTTAAATTGAAATGTCTAAATTGGGCAAATCCATGGAAGTGCAAAGTACATGGCGGTTCCCGAAGACTGGAGCTGTTTGGGAGAAAAGGGGAGGGGCAGGTCTGCTTTCTCCTTGGGATGACAAACATGTTTTAAAACCAATGTGGTAACAGTTGCACACTTCTATACACTAAACACCACCGAACTGCACACTTTAAATGAGTGGTTGGTCTGTGGCCACCACCCTGAACACGCCTGATCAGAAGGAGCGATTGCACGCGACATGAATTCCAGCCATAAAGTGGCTGGGTTTTTCTAAAGGAATGTGCTGACTCCCCAGCTCGTGAACAACACAGAAGCTCTCAGCGAAGAAGGAAGAGCCACAGGAATGGAGCCCGAAACAATCCAAACGCAGAGTCCGGGGGCGCTTCTCTGTCGATCCACTTCAAGCACCTGCTTGGTTTCCTTATGCTACCAGCTTAGGTCATGTGACCACCCTTGAGCCAATCACAACTAACAAATAAATAGGGTCCAGCAGTTGGCCAGATATTAGTCATGTGACCTTATCTCTAACCAGGCTAGAGTCTGTTCAGTGGGTAAAGGGTGGGAGTGAGAAGGGAAATGGGTTGGTATGAACTGTGGTTGGTACCACTAGGTTGGCTAAAAATCCCCGGGGTAAAGTATTTAACTACTTTGAGTCTTGCCTTCTATAAAACGACAATGGTAAGGCTGGAGAGATGGCTCAGGTGTTCACCATCTCTTGTGGAGGATCCAAGTTCGCTTCCCAGCACCCACATGGCAGCTCAAATAATCTGTAACTCCAATTCTGTGGGAATCCAAGGCCCACTGCTGGCCTCCCTGGGCACCAGAAATGTTTGTGGTACATATATACAACATACACACAGGCAAACACTCATACACATAAAATTAAAATCAATCTTTAAAAAAGAAAACTGGCTGGGTGGTGGTGGCACACACCTTTGATCCCAGCACTCAGGAGACAGAGGCAGGTAGATCTCTGAGCTTGAGGCCTGACTTCTCTAGGGTGAGCTCCAGGACAGCCAAAGCTACTCAGAGATATATACTCTCTCTCTCTCTCTCTCTCTCTCTCTCTCTCTCTCTCTCTCTCTCTCTCTCTCTCTCTCTCTCACACACACACACACACACACACACACACACACACAAATCAAAACAAAAAACCTAAAAACATTGGTACCTGGCATGGTTGACAGGTGGGTATGGGCCTTGAACTTATGAAGTAGTTCAGGGTTTAAATCCTTTGGCTTTATGTGCAAATCTCTAAAGCTCCCTAGAAAGTTAAACACCTTAGGACATCATCTTTGCCTGTCCTTCCCCTTTTCCTGGAAGTGGAAGGTTTTGCTGCTGGCCTCCACACTGAAAGCCTGCTTATGCTTGTGTTTCTGGTGTGGTTCTGTGCTGTCATTCAATGTTCCCTAGGTTTCTGTCACTAGGTTGTGCAATTCCTGCATGTGTGAATGACAGCTTATACATCCCTGCACCCTACGGAGCTGGGGAAGGGGGCTACCTGGTTATCTGACAGTCAGATGAACCGTGGTTGGCTACAAGTCCCTGGGTCATTGACAGATGGAGAGCCAACACTTTCTGAGACATGAGCCTTTGTGAGCTCAAGTCCCCACAGGAACTGCACTTGGGAAGCAAACAGCAATACCAGATTCAGGAGTCATCCCTCAGGAAGACACAGCATCCAACTGTGTCACAAACTGTTAGGCAGAGCCCCTGCCCCACTGTAAAGTGTGGACTGCATAGGAAATTCTTCTCAGGAACAGAAGACCTGGAAACACCAAACTGATGGATTGCTTGGCCCAATGTCTTTCTCAACCCCTGTGCCCTGTGCCCAAATCCCACAGCAGGGACTTGCAAAGACTTATTTCCCCAGCCTGCATTGTAACTATATTGACCATGTGTCCCAGTTCTTCTGCCACTGAGACTCAAGATGTCTGCTAAATAAAGAGTTTTGGGGAAAGACTTTTTCCTTTCCTGAGAGAGGAAAGCCCAAGAAGCTAATTTGTTTTTCACCCCCTGGAACTGTTGACTCCGGCAAGGTTATGAGGCTGAGAGCTGCTGCAGCCATCTTAGGACAGTGAAGGGATAGTCAGTCACAAGACTCTCAGGGATGACAGACAAGAGACAGAGACACTGCTGCCCCCACTTCTCTTTAAATGCATAGCCATGTGATTTCAGAAACAGATGGAGTTCTGTTGCTTAACCCAGTTATTTGGATATTTCCACTTTGGTAGTTACAGCTAAAAGTGTTCACGTCTGACTGATACACCATGCACCACAAAGAACGCTGTCAGGTGTGTTATCACGATCCCATAATCCCAGCACTACTGAGGAGCACAAATTCAGGCCGGTCTGGTCGACATGGCCAGCCCCTGACTCAAAAGTATCCAAGACCCTTTTCTTCACGATGAGTACTGGCACCTTGCTGTAAACAACCCACTGTACCGAAACACTCTGACTTGTGAAACCCCTGGGGAAGAAAGGGTTTGCTTCAGCTTATACTTCCAGGTCACTGAGGGAAGTCAGGGGAGGGAGCTGGAGCAGAAACCATGAGGGATTGCCAGTCACTGGTTCCCTCATGCTCAGCTAGCTTTCTTTTAAACAGCCCAGGCCTACCTAGGTAGAGGTTGCACTGCCCACAGCGGGCTGGTCCTCCCACACCAGTCAAACAATCAGAACAGTTCCTTACATGTAGCCACAGGATGACCTGAGCTGGGCAACCCTCCAGCTGAGACTCCTTCAGATAGCTGAGCTGTGTCTAGTTGACCGCTGAAGCTAACTAAGACAGGCACCTTAGGTGGAGGAAAAAGTGATGCTGTGATATCTTATAGATATTACAGCCTTATTCAAATGTATTCTAACATCCTTCTCAAGCTCCTCCTCTTCAGTTCCTTTTATCACCATGGTAGCCAATATTTCACAGCATACCGCTAGGATGCTACCAGAGGAAAGGTGGGGTAGCAAGCCTCCAGATGCAGCCTTCCTTCCCACGCTGGTCCCCACCCACTCCTTTCAGAGACGCCTGTCCTCTGGGAGTACCCCCAGGGATTTTCCCTTCCTTCTCCATACTTAACTGTAACTACCCATTAGTGTCAGGGAAGTTCTTAGATCTTGTCAGAAAAAAAAAAAACATCGCTTGCATCTATGCAATGTCTAGAAAATTGCGCTCAAAGATAAAAGAAATGCAGGCGTCGGTGGGTAAAAAAAAATTAATATTCATAGAGCTCCCAAAGGGCTAGGTAAAATAAAAATCAGAATGGATCTGAAATCACCTGTGACTGCGAAGACTTCAATTGCATGGGCACCGGAGTGTCTTCACACGTGAAGACAGGACCCAGCAGGAGGAGCGAGTGGCCCTTGGTCCTTAAAGTTCTTGTTAAGGGCGAGAGGACTTCCTCTGACTCTGTATGTTAAAAACATCAAGCATGCACAAGTGTAGCGCTAAGCCGAATAACTCCCCAGGTGCCCGCCACCCCAGCTACAACAACCAGAATGCCCGGTCTTGCTTTATCTACTCTCTCCCTTTCCAGGTTATTTTAAGGCAAATTGTAGACGTTTAAGATTTCACTTATAATCTTCCAGGATGCATCTCTAAAAGTTGCCAGTCCCCTTGACAATAGAGAACTGCATTACCGCGGCACCTACAAAGTTACTAATAATAGCAAGTGCTGCTAGCTTCAAATTCCCTTCCTATATTTACATTGGCTTGATTATCTCATGACTTTTTTTTTTTTTACCTGTTTGTTCAAACCAGGATAGAAATAACCACACCCCATGATCTGCTGTGTCCTTCCTGTGGGGTCTCTTATTCTCTCTCCCCTCCTCTGTTTCATCTTCTATTCTTCAGAGACACTGCATGGTTGTGCTGTAGCACTGGATTTGCTGTTTACATTCCTTCAGTGTTATTTAAAATAATTAGTACTTTGTGGGCTAGAGACAGAGCTCAGGGGTAGAGTGTTTGCCTGCCGTGTACAAGGCCCTGGGTTGAATTTCCAACAAAATGTACATACACACACACACACACACACACACACACACACACACACACACACACACACAGAGCCAGGTTCTGGGTTAAATTTTGTTTTTTGCAAGGAGTACCACAAACAAAAACCCAAAGAGACAGTGGTATATAGAAATAATTTTAAAAGCTTAGCATTGTAGCCACCCACACCTGCAATCACAGCTTTTGCAAGGCTGAGACAGGAGGATTGCTGTGAGTTTGAGGGTAGCCTGAGCTATATAGTAAAACCTTGTCTCAAAAATGAATAAATAAACAAGCAAATAAATAAGCCTGTTGTGGTGGCGCATGCCTCTAATCCTAGCAGTCAGGGGGCAGAGGCAGGCAGATCTCTGAGTCTGAGGCCAATCTCGCCTATAGAGAGAGAGACCCTATTCTGAGAAAAAAAAATTGCTGAAAAAAATAAATTGAAAAGGAGCCAAAACCTAAGGGCCAGTAGAGGAGTCTCAGGTGAGGGAGTTCTTCATTCTTTTCTATAAAGAAAAAAGAAAAAGGAAAATTGATCCAAGCCATACACTGCTGTGTTGCTCAGGCTAGCCCAGAACTCCTGGCTCACGATACCTTCCTGTCTCAGCTTGGCCTCCCTAGTGACTGGGTCAGCAGGCACTATCAGCGTCTGCTGTTTGTTTGAGACCGTCTCACGTATCCCAGGCTAGCCTCTAAATCACTCTATAGCCAAAGATGACCTTGAACTTTTGATTTTCCTGCCTTCGCTTCCTCAGTGCTGAGATTATAGGCATGTTGTTAAAAAAAAAAAAAGCTTTATATGTTCTATGTATGAATGCATGCTAACAACTGATAACCCCAGCCCCTGAAAGGTACTTACTTTTGAGTTTAAGATAGGATGGCTTTGTATCTCCATTGTCCCTTTCTCTTCTACCCATGTTGAGACTAAGCAACATTCTGGGCAGTTTTTGGCTTGTCCCTTAGTGACAGAGTGTGGAGTACATGGGAATCAGGGGGAGGTGGTAGACATGGAAACATTTGTTTACAACTCAACACTGAGGGTAACTGCCTCAAAGAGGATAAGACTGGACGGACAGTGGCCACCTCCAGTCAAACCTCTGGTACCACACAGGCGGTGGGACTAAGGCTCCCGCCTTTGGTAGGAAAATAAAGCATAAATTTTAGACAAAGAACAAATTATGCCATCCAAGAACTCACCAGGCCTGACCCTGTATAGCCCCTGACACCAGATGAGAGGTGGGTGTGAACATAATAGTGAGAGGAGAGTGTGAACACAGTAGTAGTGAGAAGTGGGTGTGAACACGGTAGTATCTCTGTAGGTGAAGAATAAATTCTAAGGGAGTTTCTGTAGGTATAATATGCTGCCTTTGTGATGATTAGGCAATTTATCTATCTGGGAAAGTTACCCACCAGGCTTGGAGGAATTTACCTAATCAAAAATAGACGGCGGTTACAATTTTATCCTATCGTGTGTTTCCATAAGGAAGGAAAATGCATCAATTCTGCTGAGTGGAGGCAGGTGGGGTCTGTAAAGTGGAATTTGACCAAGTGCTCAGAACAGCTGCATTTAAGGAAAGTGGAATTTGGAGATTCTAGCCCTTTTTAAAAAAAAAAATTAGTTGGAAAATGTATTACACACACACACACACATACACACACACACACACACACACACACACACACACACACACACACACAAAGCCATGAACTCCTAGAAAAAACATAATGAAAAGTGAAAACTCTGGGAACGTGGGAAGGTGGAAATTTCAGAGTATGTGAAATGAAACTGAGAGCAAGAATAAATTTAGAAAATGTGATTAAGCCTCACTTGTTTCTTTCTTTCTTTCTTTAATGGAAGTGGCGGTGCGGGTCAGTTCATAGAGCTCTGGCTGCCCCAGCCCTCTCCGAGCCTCCGGTTCCACATCTGTGCTAGAGGAAGGTTGCCAAGCTAGGCTGGCTGTGTGAGAAGCGCCAGGAACCACCAAGCCCACTAACAGGAAAAGGGCTCAGTCCCCACCACCAGCTACACTCTGGAGCTCTCTGCAGACAGAGTAAGGTAGGCACATCAAAACACACGTGGCAAGATGGCCACACTGTATTAAGAGTTTTAAATAACATAATGATCTAGTTTAGTGAGAAAAAAAAAAAAGAGCAATCTGTTCAGTCCTGTCCAGGGTCAGAAAATGCCCACACTTGAGGAACCACGGCAAAACCATTCGTAGCAATCACCTCTGCGGAGAACCCATTTTATTCTGTTTTACATTCATTGTTATGAGGATTTATTTGTAAGGAGCATATGTTGCTTTCACAACTTAAGACAAATTTTAATTGAAAAAGTGAGAGATTCTGGGATGGAGTGTGGCCCGATGTAGGGCACTTGCTGAAGCATCTTGAGACCCTGAGTTCAATTCCAGAGCAAATAAATAAACAAATATAGTAAGTAAGTCCTAAGAGACCCTAGCTGAATGTGGGAGCTCGTACCTGTAATCCCGGTACTTGAGAGGCAGGAACAGAAATTGCCTTGTGCTTGAGGCCAGCCTGGGCTACACAGCAAGATCCTGCCTTTAAAACAAACCCAGGGACGGCAAGATGGTTAGGTGGGTAAAAGTGTTTATTATGCAAACCTGAAAACCAGAGTTTGATCCCCAGAGCTCCTGATGGAAGAAGAAAAGCAACTCCTGAAAGCTGTCCTCTGACCTTCACATGCGTACCATGGCGTGTGCACCCTCCCCAACACATACACCACACACACACACACACACACACACACACACACACACACACACACACCATGCACACACACATAACGTACAATAATAATAAATATAAAAAACTAAAATATTAACTTAAATAAAACCAAAGAAACAAACAAAAAACGTACAAGACTCTGATGACGGCCTGGGATCCGAATGTGTCAGCATCCATGCCCAGGGGTCCTGAAGGAATTACTGCACCAGGGACCACAAAGGTTCTGGCTCTGTACAAACTCATGGGTGTGTTTGAGTCATAGCTCAGAAACAAGAAAGAGAGGCCCAAGACAGGAGAAATAAAGTACAATGTGGAAGCACAAGGAATGATCACCCAGGCGCTGAGTCCCCAGTGCCTGGTCACATGTACCCATGGGAGATGCACAGCAACCCTGACCAGCCCTGACATTGACAGTGTCCCCACTCTACAGATGAGACACTAGGCCTCCCAGAGGAAGCATCGGGGTTTATGAAGAGCAGTTGGGATTTGGCTCTACCTACTGAAGACCCAGTGTTCCTGACCTCCTCAGCTACACAGACCATGAAATAGTTTCCTAGCCAAGGACCACACTGATGGGTTAGTGTTCTCAAATAACTTTTCAGAGGGGGGAAAAATAAATACATGCCAACAAGCAACCTTAGTTGACTAGCGAGAGGTAGGCAAACCTCTCTAAGTTCAAGGCCAGCCTGGTCCAACTGAGTAGGTTGTATTTTCAGGTCTATTTTACAGATGATAAAACTGAGGGTCAGAAAGGTTAAATAATCTATGGCATGTGGATAAAAGTTGTGGTTGGGATCGAATTCAGGCCCTGTACCTGCAGGAAAAAAGCAGAGAAAGGAAGGAAGTGGGAGAGAGGTGGATGAGCCCCCATTGGTGTCCTTAGAACTGCTGTTCCGTAGAGCTGTTATCACCTGACATGCCAAGGCTCCTTGGGGGCCTTTTGAAAGGAAAAGCCAGCCTTACAGCCTGGCCCAGCCCTGCCGAGCCACCTCCCAGCCTCCTTTCCACAATATATTTCTTCTGCTGATGCTGACAGGTATCCAGTTTCACCCAGAGCCCTGTGCTCCGGGGTCTGGTTTTCATCAGGCGCTTTTACTGAACCCTCAAGAAGCTGCCTGGCAGTCTCGGGGAGGCCTAAATGGAGCCTGGCATCTTTCCATGCCCAGACCTCCCAGAGGAGGCTCCTGATCACCAAAGCCAGCCTTAAGTGGCAGCACTAACGGTGTTGCAGTGAACATCTTCCTTTGAGATGTCTCCAGGACTGGATGAGACAAGGCATGGCAGGCAGGAGATGAATGGACCAGGACAGTTCACTGCAGATGGACAGAGGCCCCATCCCTCTGTAAACACTTAGGAAATGCTATGTGGGGTGACACTGAGGCAGACAGAAGAAGTGAGCTACTCACTACCCACCCGTGGAATCCAGCCAACCTGTGTGCATCCTCTGCCTGGGCCTCTGAGGGCATCTGACATACTCCCCAGGCTGACAAAAGGGTCCAAAGCCAGATGAGGAGACAGGGAAAGAATCACAGTGGACAGCCAGGGCAAAGAACAGAGTCGGGGTGCTGTGAGTATGTGGCGAACTCACAATTCATCCCAGCTATTTCATGGAGTAGCAGTCGGAGTAGAGAGCACTTGAAGAACAGAGAGCGAGAGTCTCCAGACATTGCTGACATGCAAAAAAGTGGAAAGTGTGGCCCATTATGCAGGGCTTGCCATTGGTCAGTATAGCTGCCATAGCTTTGTATGAAAGCTGTTAGCAGTCCTGGGTCTCTGGCAGCCAAAATTTGTCCAATTTGCCTTCTTTATTTCCCCATCTGGATATGGAACTCTTGTACTAGACATTAGCAATCAATGCAGTCACAGTCTATCAGGGAGCCTAACTAGACATTAACAATCAATGCAGTCACAGTCTATCAGGGAGCGTACCAAGCTTCATGGTCAGGGAATGGTTCTAGGAGGAGCTCAGGTGCTCGCTTTGGCTGGTGCAGGGTGTACTAGCTGTTAGGGTTAGACCAGGCCTGTGAGGCTATCACTGTGACCAAAGAGACCCAGGAGACTCTGCCTGCAAAGGAAGCCGATGCAGAACAATTGACAGACAAGCAAACAACAACAACAACAACAGATCTATCTATCTACCTATCTATCTATAGATAGATATCTATGTGTGTGTGTGTGTGTGTGTGTGTGTGCATATATACATACATACATATATGGAGACAGAGAGAAAGACACAGAGAGGAGAGAGAGAGAGAGAAAGAGAGAGAGAGAGAGAGAGAGAGAGAGAGAGAGAGAGAGAGAGAGAGACCCTGCTCCCTGCTTAGACCCTAGGACTTACTCCTGGAACAGACCAGTCACAAGAACCCATAATTTCCCCCTTTTGTCTAACTTACTCTGAATTTTTATGTCTATAATCAAAAGAAACTAGCCATTATGGAAAAAATGGCTGGGATTCAAGCCAGGCACTAGGGAGACTCTGGTTCCTTGAAAAGCCAAACCAAGACTTTGAGCACACTCTGGGGATTCTAAAATCCAGAGCTGGAGAGAAAACGGGGCCACACTGTTCAATTTAGCTCACGGACAGCTTCTCTCAGTGCCCCCCAGAGTGCTAGAAGTCAGGTGGGGCCAGCCAGGGCCACGAGTGTGGCAATCTGCAACTCAGCCTGCACCCAGACTGTGTCTCGTTAAGGAATTGGCCAACAAAGCCCGAGTCATGGTAAGACTGTGACACTCTAGAGACAGAGGCCTGGCCAGGGCTGGAAGGCCAGTGAGAGGACAGCAGGGAGGCCTCTACCATGCCGAGAAGTCTAGTGTTCTGATTTATGAGATGCAATCCACTCTTATTTCCTGAGCCTTTGTATGTATGTACAGATCCCTCTGCCTAGGGCCCTTGTACCCTCAGGCTATCCTCTGTTCCTACTGCCTTCAAAATCAGCTCGAAGGTAGATGCTTCTGGGCAACCTTCCATGGCAGCTTAAAGATAGGGCTGCAAAGCCTTGCTTGTTCATCTTGTTTCTTCTCCCAACAAGAGATAAAGTTTGTATTCCCAGTCCCTGGATCTGGTTTGCCTTACGACTCCTGGCGCATGTTGCAGGTGATGCACTGCTCACTCTGAGGTGAAGCCATACAAGGTATGTTGCTCCTGCCTCAATCACAGGGGACAATACTCTTGAACACCACCCCCACCCCCCACCCCGTCTTGTAAAAAGCCCAGCTATGCTGAATCCACCATGCATCATGAGAAGCCACAGGTACATGCTTTGCTCATAGTGCAGGCTGAGCCTATTCTTCAGCCAGTCCAGCCCAGGCCTCTTATTCTTCAAGTCACTGTCAGCCATTGGGGCGGGGGTGGGGGGAGCAGTCACTCAGCTGAGACTCCAGGTGTTAGAGAGAAGGGAAGATATAGTCTCCAGTGCCCTGGCCAAATTGCTTGGTCAGAGACTTTCCAGAAACACGTGGCTGAGCAGAGCCCAGATGTGGAAGCAGAGGTTCACCTGCCAGAGAAGCAATAGGCTTCCAGGAGGGCGTTTCCCTCTTCTCGCTTAGGGAGATTGGTCAGAATTTGGAAACTGCTGGGAAAGCATTCATGGAAATGTTACTAGCGGGGAGCAGTGAGTCAGCTGGGGTCGGAGACTTGAACGGGTATGGGCCAGAAAGAGCCCTGAAACAGAGCCGGAACCAGAGGCGGGGCATCTGCGCAGCCTCAGGAGAATCCTCTGAGGGTTCGGGACAAGACTGTGAACCGGAGAACAAAGGACGGGGTCGCATTTATTGTGCCATGTGCTTTACTGCCATCGACAACTTTAAGCTTCATAACAGCCAAGAAGACAGAGGCTCCAGCAGCCAGACTCGGGAAAGAGAAGGAAGATGGAAGGCAGGCAGGACTCAAGGGGCCCGCAGCAAGGGAGATCCCCCATGGAGGAGTGACAGGGCTGGATTCATGATCCTACCTGGGGCTCAGTCTCACCCGTTACTAGCAGTGTGATTTGGGGGCAATAAGTTAGACTTCCCACAACCCCACCTTACGACTCCTAGAACTCAACAGGGTTGGTTTGCAATGCAGAGAGGTGGCCCCTAACTTCTTCCATCGCCCGCCCTCTTCATGTGGGTGACAGAGTCAAGGGACCTAAAGCTTCCTTCCTTGGGGACTTCTGTGGCTGTGGGCAGTGTACAAGCTGTTTCCTGAGGCCCCCGAGAGTTGGGCAGCTCATGGGTGCAGCAGCAGTCCTGTCAGGGAGGTGGCAAGCTGGTACCCTGGCAAACAGCCGAGGCTTGGGGCTGCAAGCCGAGGCCTTCCGGCCCGCAGTTTCCAAGTGGCTGCAGATGTGGCATAAGATGATCCAGCAGGCCAGCTGCTGCTGAGGGGTGAACATCCTGCTCCGGCTCACGTGGGCAGCCCCAGCCTGCTCTTGGCCTGTACTTCCTCCACTCTGGGACAAGACAGGCAAAGGAGGCTTGAAGAGGAGGGCACTTAGGAAAGCCATGCACACGAACACATGCTACGCTGTCTTTGGGCTTATAATTACAGGGGCTGCTGGGAGATTTTGCTGGCATTTGTTTCCCCCCCCCCCCCCAAGAGGATGTTTGCTAATGAGAGCAGATAAAATCATTGTCCCCATCAGTGTACTGACTATGAATAGCAAGAATCTTGTTTCAAGTAGCCAATATGCAGTCAGGGTGCAGCTATTTAAAGTGATAAGAAGGTGGCCTAGAGGGTAGCTCAGTTGCAGTGTTCGCCTAGTATGTGTGGAGCCCTGGACTTGAGCCCCAGCACCAAATAAACCTAGCATGGTGATGCTTCCATCGATCCTAGCGTTTGAGTAGCAGGAGGACCAGAAGCTCAAGGTCACCTTGGAATACTATGTAAGACCTCATTTTTTTTTAAAACAAAGGAAACAAAGAGTTCCTGGCACAAAATCTCCTTCCCAGGCTGCTACTTCTACAGCTACCATTAATATTTCTTATGCGGCTTCTGAGAGATCCTTGGCATTTTATGAACAGGTGCTTATGACAGAAAACCATCATGCTGATAACGATATTCTTACCACCTCACCCACCCCCCCCTATATCTCAGGAGGACCTTTTATATTTATATATTTTTTATTTTTATTTTGTTTGTTTGTTTATCTATTTGGTTTTTCCAGACAGGATTTCTCTGTGTAGGCCAGGCTGGCCTCAAACTCACAGCAATCACCTGCCTCTGCCTCACATATAGTGCTGGGATTAAAGGCATGTGCCATCATGCCCGGCTAGGAGGCCCCCCCCTTTTTTTTTCTTAAGCAACTTATTTATTTTTATTTTATGTACATTGGTGCTTTGCCTGCATGTGTGAGAGTTGGATCCCCTGAGGAGGAGTTATAGACAGTTGTGAGCTGCCCTGTGGGTGCTGGAAATGAACCTGGGTCCACCAACAAGAGTGCTCTTAACCACTGAGCCATCTTGCCAGCCCTGTGGAGGCCCCAAGGCTTTGAGTTATCCATCTCAGACTAGGATCGGCTCCTGGAGTTCCCTGGAAGGAGACAAAAGCCAGAGGTAAAGGCTCTGGGGCAGGGATTGTTGGCCAGTCAGTTTAGCAGATTCAGTGTGAGCCCCTGTCTCAAAATACAAGATAGAGAAGGGGGCTGGGGAAGTGGTTCAGTGGAAAGAATGCTTGCTGGGCAAGCATAAGAGCATCCATGTAAAAAGCTGAGTATGGCTGCTTGTGCCTGTAAGCCCAGCCTAGAGAGAGGGAAGCAAGCAGATCCCTGGCTACCTAGCCTAGCTAAAACGGTGAACTGCTGCTTAGATGAAAGGCCCTTTCTTAAGGCAATGAGGCGCGGAGTACTAGTGGAAGACACCCAGCACCTCATTCTGATCTACACGTGTGCAAATAGGGCACATGCACTGCACATGCACATGCATACACCATACCACACACTCATTACACATACGCACAAACACACACACACACACACACACACACACACAATTAATCAATGAAAAATAAGGTAGAGAGTGATAGAAAACACCTGATATCTACCTCTGGCGTCCACACTCACAACATAAAAGATTTGAAGTTTGTGCTGACTAGTCTTAAGTCAACTTGACACGAACTGAGTTATCTGAAAGGAGAGAAGCTCCATTGAGAAAATGCCTTCATAAGAGCCGGCTGGAAGGCATTTCTTTAGTTAGTGATCGATGGGTGAGGACCCAGCCCCTTGTAGATGGTGCCATCCCTGGGCTGGTGGTCCTGGGTTCTATAAGGAAGCTCGCTGAGCAAGCCAAGGGGAGCAAGCCAGTAAGCAGCATCCCTCCATGGCCTCTGCATCTGCTCCTGCCTCCAGGCTCCTGCCCTGCTTGAATTCCTGTTCTGGCTTTCTTCAGACATTAACTACAATGTGGAAGTGTGAGCCAAATTAACCCTTTCCTCCCCCAGCTTGCTTTGTGGTCGCGGGTGTTTCATCACAGCAAAGAAACCCTGACAAGACAAAGTTGAATCTGGGAGCCAGCCAGTCCAGCTCTACCCACCAGGGCTCAAGGGTTTTTGACCTGTGTAGAGCATCCAACACCATGAGAAAATGTTAAAAATGACAGATGCTGCCGGGCGTGCTGGTGCACATGACGTGACCCCAGCACTCAGAAGGCTGAGGCAGGAGGAGCGTCAGCTTAGGCTGTAATAGTGAGTTCAATGCCAGCCTGGATAACACAGCAGATTCTTTCTCAGAGAAAGAAAGAAAGAAGAGAGAGAAAGAAGAGAGAGAAAGAGGAAGGAAGGAAGGAAGGAAGGAAGAAAAAAGGGGAAGATGTATGCAGAAATCTAATCAGGGTTTAGTTGCAAAGGATCTCCTATGAGACAGCATAGTGGACTCTGTGCCAGCACCCGGAAGTCCCTCAAGAACAGGAGAGCTGCTGACATGAGCTCCTTCTGCCCATTTCTCTGTGGACTAGGGAGTCTGTGCTGGAGAAAGCAGCCTCCTACCAGGCCTGATTTCTTTCCAGGGTGATGATGGCTCCTCAACGGGGTACACGATGTCCCCTCTGCCCAATCCTGCTTCCTTTCCCTCTGTCCACAGGGACTTATCCCAGACGACTTCTGTATTAAGCCCCAGCCTATAAGCTCCGCCTTAGAGCCTGCTGCCCGGAGACCTGGTCTGGGGCAGGACCTAGGGTCTCTATTTTCAACGTGATATGGGCATCTCTGTGAAGATGACTTGGGGTGTATGGGTGCTTGGCTTTTCACTTGACTGTTTTCTGAGGATATCTTTAAACACATTATCATAAGAAATATGAGCTCACAAAGGAAACCAATTATATTGAGATATGGTTACTAAAATATGTTTTGAGTTGTGATGTAGCAAGTATTCTGTTTTATTAACCTATCAATCAAGATCCAGTGCACACATAACAACTGCCATAACTTTGAGGCAGTGAGGAAACATAATCAAATAGGTGTAATATATGAAAATATCGGTGATTCCTTTTTAGTTTGTTTGTTTTTGCAGTTTTGTTTTGTTTAAGGCAGGCTCTCTTGTAGCCCAGGCTGGCCTCAAGCTTCCTATGTAGCTGCAGGTGACCCTGGATACTTGATGCTCCTGCCTCTATTTCCCAGGTGCGAGGATTACACGACGTGCCACCATGCTGAGCAACACTGGTGATTTCTGTTGCGATAGAATCTCAAGCTCCCGAAAGCGTTGTGTTTGTTGTCTGTCTTTATTATGGAAGGCAATGCTGGATTTCAACTAGAGGTTGGGATAATAAAGATATCCTTTAAAAAATGTTTATTTATTATTACTGTGCGTGTGTGTCTGTGTGTGTCACCGTGCACACGTGGAAGTCAGAGGGCAACTTTATGGAGTCAGGTCTCTCCTTCCACCTTTACGTGGGAAAAGGAAGAAAGCAAGAACCCCCGAGGACAAGGAAATGGGGAGGAGTGGAAATCTTCCTTAGAGAGGAGGGTGAGGAGAGCTAGTAGATGGATCATCCTGGCAGTGTCAGGGCTGGGCTCCCTCTCATGGCATAGGTCTCAGGCTGGACCAGTCATTGGTTGGCCACTCCCTCAATTTCTGCACCATCTTTACCCCAACATAACGTGTAGACAGGACACATTGTAAGTAGAAGGTTTTGTGACTGGGTTGGTGTCCTAATCTCCCCATTAGAAGTCTTGCCTGGGTACAGGAGACAGCTGGTTCAGGCTCCATACCCTTTATTGCCAGGAGTCTTAGCTACGGTTGCCCTCATAGATTGCTGAGAGTTTCCATTGCCCTAAGTGTCTAGAGCATCCCAGAGATGCCCCGCCCCATTCCAGTTGTCTCTCCCAGTACTCTTTCCCTTCATCCTCCCCCTACCTGATCCCTCCTATTCCCGTCCCCACCCTGCCCTATTCAGTCCCCTCCCCCATCCACCTATGATATTTATTCTATTTCCCCTTCTCAGTAAGATTCATGCACCACTGCCCCTTGAACCATCCTTGTTACTTAGCTTCTTTGGGTCTGTGGATTATGGCATACGGTTATCCTTTACTTTATGGCCAATATCCACTTAAAAGTGGTAAGTGTTTGCCTTTCTGGGTCTGTAACCTGTTGTTTTTTTTTTAAATTGGATTATTTGGTTTGTTCATGTCTATTTTCTTGATATATTGGATATCATCCCTGTCAAATGTGGCATTGGTGAAGCTCTTTTCCCATTCTGTAGGCTGCTGTTTTGTCCTTTTGATGGTGTCCTTTGCCTTACAGACCTTTTTTTTTTTTTTTTTTTTTTTTTGGCGTCATGAGGTCCCATTTATTAATTGTTGATCTTGGTGTCTGTGCTATTGGTGTCCTGTTCAGGAAGTTGTCTCCTGTGTCAATGTGTTCAAGGCTCTTCCTCACTTTCTCTTCTATCAGGTTCAGTGTATCTGGGTTTATGTTGAGGTCCTTGACCCACTTGGATTTGAGTTTTGTGCAGGGTGATAGATATGGATCTATTTGCAGTTTTTTACATGCCGACATCCAATTAGACCAGTACCATTTGTTGAAGATGCTTTCCCCCCCCCTACTGTTTAATTTTGGCTTCTTTGCCAAAAATCAAGGGTCCATAAGTGTATGGATTTAATTCTGGGTCTTCAATTCAATTTCATTGATCAACCTGTCTGTTTTTATGCCAATTCCATATGGTTTTTATTGCTATTGCTCTGTAGTATAGCTTGAACTCAAGGATAGTGATATCTCTAGAAGTTCTTTTATTGTACAGGATGGTTTTAGCTATCCTACTTTATTTTTCTTTTTCCATATAAATTTGCTATTGTTCTTTCAAGGTATGTAAAGAATTATGTTGGAATTGTGATGTGAATTGCATTGAATCTGTAAATGACCATTTTCCCTGTGTTAATCTCACTGATCCATGAACATGGGAGATCTTTCCATCTTCTGATATATCCTTCAATTTCTTTCTTCAAAGACTTGATGTTCTTGTCATACAAGTCTTTCACTTGCTTGGTTAGAGTTACACAAAGGTATTTTATATTATTTGTGGCTATTGTGAAGGGTGTAGTTTTCCTGAATTCCTTCCCAGCCTGCTTATTGTTTGTATATAGGAGGGCTGGTGATCCTTTATTGAGTTAGTCTTGTATCCCAGCCAGGCATGGCTGGCATGGACCTATAATACTAGTGTTCAAGAGGCTGAAACAAGATCATCACTCCCAGGCCAGCCTTTGCTACATAACTAGTTTGAGGCTCAGCCTGGACTACATAGTGAGAGCTTAAAAAAAAACAAACAAACAAACAAAAAAAAAAAAACAGCGCGTGTGCACGCGCGCGCGCACACACACACACATACACACACACACACACACACACACACACACACACACACACACACTACGCACATGTTTCCAAAAGTTTGGCCTGCTGACAATATGGAAACTTTTTTCAATAAAATGTGTTACATCCCTCAACCCAGGGCAAGTTTAGAATGATATTAAGAAAGTTATTGGTGCCAAGAAAGGGCCCTATCACTGGCCTGCCGGATGACACTGGCAAATCATTCGTGTCTTTTAGCCTCAGCTTTTTTTTTTTTCATCTTTAAAACGGGACAATAATATCAATTTGGCTAGCCTCACAGGGCTGTGCTGAAGACTGGGTAGTCATGGAGATTGCATCGGGAACTTCATAAGCATGGAGCTCTTGCACTATGAGCTCACATGCAGCCGGCTCAGCTGTACAGGCTGCTTCTTGTTGAAGGAATCTGGCCTCTGTATTCTGCTTACCATATATCAGCTTATACCCCACCTGGCAAACCATCACTCCGGGCGTGGGGCTGTGCTAGGCATGCCTTTTCTGTGTCCCTGCTTGCCCTCACAGACGCGGGCCGTGTGCGGCCAGAGAGGGGAAGGCAGCCCTCTCTGCCTAGTCTCTAATGGGCTTTTGTTCGGCTCTTAGACTATAATTACCTAATGGAGCCATAGCTGCAGCGATCTTTAACTAGTTTCTATCATCCAAGGAATTAATAAAGAGTAGGTAGGAATTTTTTAAAGCTTAATTTAACAGCACATGATGTGTAGCCCAGAGGGAAGATGGCTCTAGCGAGGCTTCAGCGACCCGGCTGCATGTCTCTACTTGCACCACTGTGTGCACCACTCACAGGCAGCCCAGGTTCCAGGACAGCCTTTCCGTGCTCACTCCAGACCCTTGAGTCCAAACAGCATTCCCTTTCCCAGCACAGAACCTAAGTTGTGCTTTTAAAAAGAATTTCCCATCGTCCTCTCTGACAACACATATAGGTAGGATACAGTCAGGGCCCATACTTACAAGAGACATGAACTGTAGGGGAAGTGGCCATCTTTTAGCTGAGGCTCTGGAGATTGTCTGTACCTCAGTTCTCAGAATGTGTGGGGAAAGGCCAGCCTGTCTACATTGTAAGGTTCAGGCTAGTCAGGACTATATAGCAAGACTCTGTCTCAAAAAAAAAGACAAAGAAAAAGTCAGGGGGTGGGAGGGGAAAAAGGAAAAGAGGGGGTGAGCCAGGAGCGGCAGCCCACACCTGCCATCCAGGTGCTTGGGGGATAGAGCCAGGAAGGTCAGGAGCTCAGCTAAGGTGCCCTCAGCTAAGTCACGAATTCAAGACTGGCTGGAGACTGTCTCAAAAACACAACACAAACTACAGCTACAACAAGTATTTGTTAAGAAATAGAAGGAGGGAGGGAGGAAGGGAGGGAGAAAAGGGGGGAGAGGGGGGTGGAGATTGAGAAATAGGGTCCTGCAAAGACTGTCCATGCCTATAACCCCAACTCTTAGGAAGCAGAGACAGTAGGATCTGAAGTTCAAGGCCAGCCTGAGCCGCCTGAGACTCTGCATCAACACAAATAGATAAAAAGAATCTTCTGAATGTTTAAAAAAAAAAAGGCATCAGAACCACTCCATAGTCCTTCTATTTCCAAGTACTGAAGGAGGTGCCAGGCCCCTAAGTGTGCTTTGCTAGTACCATAGATGCTTCTGGAATGTTCCAAGGGTTATAGTTAAGTTTAAATTTCAAACTTTTAAAAAAAGATTTCTATTAACTTATTTTATGTATTTGAGTACTCTATTTGCATGTGTGCCTGTACACCAGAACAGGGCATCAGATCACATTACAAATGGTTGTGAGCCACCATGTGGTTGCTGGGAATTGAACTCAGGACCTTTGGCAGAGCAGACAGTGCTCTTAACCACTGAGCCATCTCTCTAGCCCCAAATTTCATACTTTTTAAACCTAATTCTCATACAGATGTGACACCTTCAACAAGGCCACACCTCCTAATCCCCCTAATCTTTTCAAACAGTTCCACTCCCTGGAGACTAAGCACTGAAATGTATGGGCCCTTGGAGGTCGTTCTTAGTCACACCACCACACACCCCAGGACCAAAAATGTGCTATTATCACTAACCTGGCGCAACACGCAAAAGAAAACAGTTTGAAAAATCCCTATTTCCATCTCCTCACTGACGCAGCCTATTTCCTTTTACCAACGACCCTTCCAAGCTAGCTTTCTTTACTACCAGCTGAACCCCTTTCATGTGTGTGTGTGTGTGTGTGTATGTGTGTGTATATGTGTGTGTATGTATGTGTGTATGTATGTATGTGTGTGTATGTGTGTATGTATGTATGTGTGTGTGTGTATGTATGTGTGTATATGTGTATGTATGTATGTGTGCATGTGTGTATGTGTGTTTATGTATGTGTGTATATGTATGTATGTGTGCATGTATGTGTGTATATGTGTGTGTGTATGTGTGTGTGTGTGTGTGTGTGTGTGTGTATACAGGTCAAAGGTCAATATTGTATATCTTCCTCTATCACTCTCCACCTTATATTTTGAGACAGAGTCTCTCCCTAGACCCGGAGCTCACTGATCCATCTAGGTTGGTGCAAGGAGGATACTTTTTAAAAAACATGTTGCATGATTTGAAATAATGTAATGCAAATGAGATGACCTCAAAAGTAAGCAAGTCCCTGGCTGACCACCGGCTGCTCAGACACTTAGCCCAGGACAGGCTTGATAAGCTAATGAACTAACTCCAAATGGTGTTGGTGTGCGAGTGAACCAGTCCCAAGCTATGAGTCCTGATATCCCGAGCTACTGCCCAGTGACATGGTACAAAAAAAAAAAATGGAACTTTGAGGATGGTCTCTAGGATCGCACTGCGATGTACCCTAGACAGTATCTCTAGTCTCTGTGTAGATACCCACTAGCAAGAGGACTTGAGACCCTGTGCATGGCCCTGGCCTCAGGGACCATTGAACTGTGCCACTGATGCTGCACCCACACAGGGAGCCTGTCAGCTACTTGTTAGCTTACGCTCTCAGGGACCTCCTGGACCTCCATCAGTGCCAGGCTCCCAGCCTGCCATAGCTAGGCTAGGATCATCTAGGAAGAAAGGAACCTCAATTAAGAAATATGTCCATCAGTTAGGGAGGGAGGAGGTGGACAGTGGCTCTGGGAGGAGGCAGGAGGAGAAATGAATGGTGAATATCATCAAAATATACTGTATAAGGGGTTCAAAAAATGTAAACATTGTGTTTTAAAGTGACTTTTAAAGCACTCCTTTTAGAACATGTGAGGATGGCAGTGCATACCTGTTATCCCAGCTCTTGGGAAGTGGAGGCAGAGGGATGTGTAGTTCATGCCAGCCTAGGCTACAAGAGATTCCAAGTACACAAAACAAAACAAAACAAAACAGCAAGGGCAATGCCAGATAAGTCATTCAAGGAGCCCAGAAGCTCCTGAAGCTTCCGTAGCTCCTGGTTTTTTTGGAATGTCCCTTGGAGAAGTGACCTGCTAACACTCAAAGCCACCCTTACCTGTGCTCCACCATGGGAATCCTTTCATGACTACCATACAAATCTTCCTCTGAGCCTCTCTTGGGCCTGGAGAGATAGCCCAGCAGTTAAATGCACTTGCTAATCTTGCAGAAGACCTGGGCTGCTTCTTCAGCACCCACACTCGGGGTGGCAGGGTGTAGGGGGGTGAAGATGGTGGAGGAGGCAGGGGGCGGGAGACGCACAGCTCTAGTTCCAGGAGATCTGGTGCCCTCTTCTGGCCTTTGCAGGCACCTGCACTCACCTGGTACACAAACATACACTGAGGCGTATACACATGGCACATGAAATAAAAGAAAGAAATCTCGTTTTATCTTTTCTTCTATTAATATGAATCTGTACAGCTCGGAGCATATGAAAATCCAAATCTCTGTTCAACATCTCTTCTGTTTATTGCCAGAGAATTTCTCCATCACATCTGGGTCACACTTGCCCTCAGGCTCCACCTCCACTGCCTGTGGCTTACTGAAATCCTCAACACATACCCCTTCCTTGCCGTTATGGACCTCACCCCGTGGAGAACCCCAGGGCATCACTTGGTAGCCAATACATACTCACTGGCCAGATCTACAGCTGTCTCCTAGTGTGACTCTCTCTTTCCTCAAACCTCACACTGTCTGCTTCTGTTGAACAGCAGCCTCTCACCTTCCTGCTAACTTCTCCAGTGGATAAAGCTCTTTCCTCATGCCAGGTCCCTTTCGGTTTTGGGGTTTTTTCCTCACTGTGTGTGTGTGGGTTGTTTTGTTGTTGTTGTTGTTGTTGTTGTTGTTTTTCTTTTTTTAACCCTTATATAAATGTAACATCCCTTATTCTACTGCACACTTTCAATCTCTGACTCTTTCACTGGTTTATTTATTCCAAAATGAAACCAATTTTTCTTCAACTGGTCAGAAACATGTTCAGTGGAGATTTAGACTGGGACCCTGCTCAAATCTTCGCACTTAGGCTCAAATACTTTCTATGTCCCGTTCTTCTATATGGTCTCTTAAGTCTCTTACAGGGGCCAGCCACGGCTTATATCTTTCTGGGAAATCTTGGATAGCCCCGCACTTTGTTCTTTACCACCTGCCTAATCCTGAGAGTTATATACTCTTGTTATGAGCCTCAGGCCTACCTCTGCCTCTGACAGGAACATGTACGTTGGCATCCAGCCTTGCCCCAATCACAGGTCATCAGGGCTATGCGCCCCCTACTGCAATACCTGTACAGTGCAAACTGAAGCACTGGGCCTGTTTCACCTTCTGCTGCTCTCAGCCTCAACCCACACCATAGGTGCAGGAGTCTTAGGATCGCTATTTTTCCTGCTGGAAGGCTATCCTTAGATCTCACAGAGCTCTCCAGAGAAGTGCTCACCCCAAAAGCTTTCCATCATGCAGGCTCGGGTGAATTTCTTGAAGCAATCCATACTTCAGCCCCAAGATTTGTTGTTTGGCTGCTACTTAGGGAGGAGTGCTGCCGTTGTGTCAACAGATCTGGGCAGACACAACGTGATCTGAAGATCGCCATCAGATAAGCCAGTGACTTGGGGGAACAAGGAATGAAGGGGGGTTTGACTGGTGGCGTTTTTACTCATGGCTCTCTTGGCTGTGTCCCTTTCTGAGACGATTTGTTGCCATCTGTCTGCTTCTTGGATTGCACGTTAATCTGTTTGTCGGGTTAATGTCTTCCAGGTTCAATAGCTGCAGCATGATGCTCCTGGGCTTTTAATGCCTCCGTTGGAGCATCTATTTCCCTGAAGCCCTTGCAAGAACAGGCAATGAAGACCTACCAAATCCTTCCCTAATATCCAGCAGCTCTCTTCTCTCCGCACCCCATGGATGCCCTGCCAGAGTGATAAACAAAAAGGTAGGGCCCACAAATCATGCCTGCCCCACCTCAAAAAGACCACTGAAGAAGAAACCTTCACCCAACTTCTCAGATTGAGTTTGTTTCTTTGTCAATAATGAATGTGGAACAGAGGCCAGAAACAGAGCGAGTCAACTTCAAGGAATTTATACAAGCCTGGCCCAGGAAGCATCCCCGAGAACACTGCACAGCACAATTCCTTTTCGGCCAAACCACAGTGGAGGGACAGCATGACTGAACATAGCCAGTAAGAATTAAATACGGTCCAGTATCACAGAATTGTCATCCTGTCAACTGAGACCCCCCCCCAACATCAATTAATCAGAACTGCCCTCATCTGCATGATGGGAGCCCTATCCAGGAAAAGAATAGCTCACAAAAAACCACCATGGCCCATCCACTTCTGTAGGCTGTACTTCTATTCCTGCATTTGCACACACACACACACACACACACACACACACACACACACACACACTTGCAGTATATAAAATAAAACTTGCTTTTTCTTCTCTGGCCTGACTAGGGTGAATTCATTCACCACCTGCCAGCCCCTCCCCCCCCCCAACCACCACCACCGCAGGATGGGATTGCCACACTAACTTATCTCCCTGCAGGGAGACATAAAATTTTCCTACCCATAAAGCATTTTATTATTTGGCCTGAACGTTGCGTTTCATCACCGTGTAGCATGTGTCTCATTATACCGGACGCTAACATGTATCTGAAAACGAGATTCGGAAAGGTTGCTCTGGTTCCTGGAAGCCTGCAGAGAGATCTCGTGTGGTCTTGGAACGGCGGGGGTGTCTGGGCCCTGGCCTGTGGACATGGCAGTGATTGTCAGCAGGCTCTGCATTCCCAGAGCCCTTGGTTGGGGGAGGGGAGCTTGTGGGAATGCACTGCGGTAGAGGTGGCTGACGTCCCCACTGTGCTTCTAGCTGCTTCTCTTTGCTGTAGGCCAGAGAGGAAAACCCTGTAGTCAAAGCCAAGGTCAGTGTTGAACGCCCTCAATGAGCCTAAAGAGAACTCTGTGTGAAAGGGGAGGGAGGAGCTGGAGAGATGGCTCAATGGTTAGGAGCACCATCTGCCCTTCCAGAAGTCCTGAGTTCAATTCCCAGCAACCACATGGTGACTCACAATCATCTATAATGTGATCTGATGCCGTCTCTTCTGGTATACATGCAGAAAGAGTACTTGTATGTAAAATAAATAAATCAATTTATAAAGAAAAGAAAAGAAAGGGGAGGGAACTGCCAAGGCTCTTCTCCATGCCCTTTGGCTTCTCTTCTCTTCTCTTTCTCTCTTTAAAATTCCCCACCTCTTTGTTCTTGGCTACGTTCCAGAAGCTGTGTTCCGCGAGCTGCTTCTCATATGTGAGCGTGCCTGAGGATCACCTGGGGGATCTGGTTAAAAGGAGTCTAATTCCACAGACTGGCCTGGCTGATGCTGGTGCTGGCTGATGATCATGGACCACACTCAGAGTAGCATCATGCTAGAAACAAATCATCCAGGACGATAGCCATTATGTGTATGTAACTACGTAACTGACGTTCGGGAAATTGAAAGTGCAACTCATCCCTCCCCGGCACTAGCCACATGTTGAGTGCCCCACAGCCCTAGGTGACTTATGGAGAGACCAATGCTGCTCCGGAAGCTGCTGAAACTATAGCTCTAAGGTGATATGTTGCTATTCCCCGTCATGAGGTAGGGGTGGGGGGTGGGTGTCTCAGAACAGGCAAAACACAGAAGTGAGAATGTAGCTCATCAGGTAGAATGCTTGCCTAGCATGCAGGAAGCCCTGGGTTTGATTCCTGGGACCGTATAAACCCAGCATGCCGCCCCAAGGTAATCCAAGCACTTAGAAAAGTGGAGGACGACAGTTCAAAGCCAGGTTGGGTTTCATAAGACTGTCTAGTCTCCCCCTCCCCACCAAAAACATAAGAACAGGCGAAACTCCACTGCGTGGTAACACACAGGTGCATGACGGCATCAGGTGCACAGGAAGTGCTCCGTCTAAAGCCTACGTCCATTTCCTTAGTCGCATCCATCTACCCCACGGTCAGTAACCTTGGTGAGTAACTGTCACAGCGAAGTTAGGCCACAAGTGGGGGATGGGAGCAGGGAAACTGCCAGAGAGAACTAAGTCAGCTCTACACAGATTGGAGCAATCAAGAAAGGAGGCCCAGCTCCCTCCTCCTTAAACTGATGTGAGGCCCTGCAATCGCTGCAACAACTCATGGCAAAAAGCTCTCCAGCTGAGGAAGGAGGGAGGTGGGAGGGACATTTCCCAAGAATGCCTTTCATGTGGACCCAGAGCTGTCATTTTCCCGGCAATTCTGTGAACCAGGACCTGGGTGGGTGGGGGAGGCAATTTCCCAAAGCACAGTTGCTGTGCATGTGGCTGGCTTTAGAAAGCACATCATGGAGAGGCAGGGGCATAACCATAGCCAAGGGGGACAGGCCCAGGCAAGCCTGCCCTTCGTGGCCCAGCAAAGTGGGACAGGCCCCAAGGATTAGAGAAACTTGCTGTCAGGTAGGGAACTGCTGGCTCCAGGTGAAGCAGCAAGGAGCTAGCTCTGGTACCGACCCCAGGCATGTGCATACACCTTTCTCAGGCAAGGGCTCTGCTAATCCCCTTGGGAGCAGTAAGCCTCTGGCCTCGCTTACTCACAGAGATGTTGCTGTCCCTCACACTGAGTCAGCATGGGCTCCAACTCACCAGCGGAGCCACAGTTGCAACTCAGATGGATAGAACACTGAGATACGAGTCTGGAAATCCAAGTATCCCTCTGATCATCCCCACCTTGAGCCAGTCTCCTGGCCACTCTGTCTCTGTCTCTGTCTGTCTCTGTCTCTGTCTCTCTGTGTCTTTGTCTCTGTCTGTCTCTGTCTCTGTCTCTGTCTGTCTCTCCCTCCCCCCCCTCTCTCTCCCCCTCCCTCACTTCTGGCTACACCAGTTCCCCCTTTCTGACCCTTTGAGAACTCATACACTGCCCCAGGGTAACAGCTTGGGGTCCTATTTCTTCAGCTGCCCCAGTAGGAGTGCCAGCTATGATTATATCACTGAATAAGCGTATGTTTCTGTGACTCATCCTCTTCTACAGAACTGCAGGGAGCTGAGGCTCTCAGTCCTTCCCTGTCCTTCTGTGGGTCTGGAGCCATAAGGCCCTCCTGCAAGGTGTTTTGTGTTCATCCAGTGCCTCCACCAAAGCTGAACCCCCTTCCTGTTTCCTGCCCCATAGCTGGGTCCTCACGCCATGCTTGGGGAGTGGGTCTTTTTGCTAGGAGAGGCTCTGTTCTGCTCTTTTGGAGACAGTGTTTCACGTACGTACATAGCCTAAACGGGCCTCAAACTTGCTGTGCAGCCAACCTTTGATTCTCCTGCCTCCATTTTCTGAGGCTTGGGATTATAAGGTGTACTGCCATGAGGGGGAGGGGTGTGGTGCAGGGGGTGCCTGAGTGCTAGGCAGGTGCTCTACCAATAGCCCCCACCTGCCATAGGGCCTTGGCACATGCTGTTTCTAGGTAGATAGAAGAGGGGCAACAGTCCAGGTTTCAGAAACAGCATGTGCAAAGGCCCTGTGGCAGGAGAGGATTAGGCAGCCACAGAGGTAGAAGAGGATCGATGCAATCAGTTAACACGTGGTGAGAAGAGAGCCTGGAAAGGCACTGAGCTAAAGCTGTGTGCTGGGTTATAAAGGCCAAACCAATTATAAGTGCTTCCAGCCTCAAGGAGCTTATGATTCACCCCAGCAGGATAACTCTTGAGCTTCCTGTCAATATTCTTGGGTGTGTCAAGTCTATTCTTGCATCTTGGGCCATGGCCTTAAAGAAATTAAGATGGTGTCAAATGTGTCCAGTTGGAGTTTCTACAAACCACCAACCTCTCAACGTATGCACAGCCCAGCTGCAAGCAATGTAGAGCAGCTGAGAACCAGCGTCCAGGAAGGCTCAGGATGCCCAGGGGAGAATGAACCCAATCTGCCTCTTTCCTGCCACATCCCTGTGAATCATATCCATTTGCTTCTGACTGCACAAGTGGTTTGCATTAGTTGGCTGGGGGGAGGCAAACGACACATCACGGTCTTGTCTTTTCTGCTTTTATTCTTTCCAGATGAGGCTAAACCGGCAGGCCTAGCAGAAGGGAGGAGTGGGGTGACTGAGCACCAGCCAATCCAGGGAGCCTCGGAGGGGTCAGGGAGGAGTGTCCAGCCTCAGGTTGAAGCGGGGAGGACCCCCCTGCCCCCCCCCCCGCTTCCCAGCCCATTCCTGTACGTCTTTATTCTGTCTGGGTGTGCCAGCTTGGTGACCTCATGGTAGTAGTGACCAGAGAAGAAACAATGACAATCCTTTTAGTCCTAAGCAATCATCACTTTGGGAGAATCTAAATCCACAGACTCTTCAGTAATCCTAAATGGACTCAGTTTCTCCAGGGAAGCCCCATTCTAGAAAGTGGGAGGAATTTAATCTTGGTTGGCCCGGGGTCTTTCTATCCTGACTTGTGCCCAACGCCTGAGAGGGTCCTGGAGAGAACAGGCCGTGGGGTGACTGCCCCACCATGCTTCTTACAAGGCCTGAGAGATGGCTCAGTGGGCAAGAGCACTTGCTGTGAAAGCCAGAGGAGTTGAATCTCCAGAAAGAAAAAAATCCCTAAAGAGCCAGGGTATGGGTGCACATGCCTGTAACCCCAGCACAGCAAGGGGCAGAAGCAAAGATATCTGGAGCTTGCTGGCTGCCAGCCTAGCCAATCAGCAAGTTCTGCATTTAGTGAGAAACTCTTGTCTCGAGGAGAGAAGGTGGGATGTAAGAGAGCAGGGCACCTGAAGTCCTCCACTGGCCTCCCCCTTGCACATACACAGACATGCATACCTATGCATACATGCACGCACTCACGCACGCACTCATGCACGCACTCACGCACGCACACACATGCACGGTGTTATATTCGATAAAGATTCTTCCCTCTACCTAGCAGCAGCATACTTCTCTTCCCCAGCCCAGTGGCTTGTCTTTCTGGGGCCCCAGGACACAGGGGGCCACACCCAAGCCAGTTCTTCATCACATAGGACCCACAGGTGACACTACCAAGTTGTACCAAAGGAGCTTGGGTAAGGCTTGGATAAGTTCCTGCCACTGGCCTGGAGTCCGTAGCCCCCCAGTCTCTTTTCCTATCTCCCAGTCATGATCTTCTCCCCCACTGAGGAGCTGAGAGCCCCACCCCCACGCACCCTCGCCCAGTAAGTACCTGTCTGCAGGACCTCGCACCTAAGATTCCAAAGCCACGATGCTCTCAGTTCTCAGGGCTCTGCTGTGTACCATTCCTCCACTCAAGTTGCAAAAGAGTCATCTTTGGGCTGATAGAGTCAGGGAAGAGCCGCAGGCCAGGGTAGAGGAATCATTAGAGATGCAAGCTAAGGTGTCAGGAGCTTCGTCAAGTACTGCATTTATACCCTTACTGAGGACTCTCCTATGGCTGCTGGCACTGCTGTGACTGCAGTGTGAGGCCAGCTCCATGTCACACCCTGCTAAACTCAAAGAGAACTGCGAGGCCTCGTGCGTCAAAGGAGAAGCTTCTGAGAGCCCTCGCAGTCCGTGTCACAGCCATCTGGCCCAGCCAAGCATGGGCTGCAGGTGCACCCGGCACCCCAGGCACTCTGCCAGATGTTAATGCCAAGGGTGAGCATGGCTCCTGTTATTTCTGATTACACAGTGGGATTTCCTTGACAGAACATAGTTGGATGACAGCCTTTGGATGCAGTTTCCATGGAGATTTGTTTCATTCTAGCCATAGTGCCTTCTTGCTGGACCTTGGAAGCTTGCAGTCACCCCAGGACCTTTGCACATGCACACGGTATTCCTTATACTCCAGAGGACCTTGGTCCTCCAAGATAATCAGTTGCCAGTTGATCAGTGAGACCTTCCCTAAAAACCCATTTTAGCTTGCACACACACCTATTCTTTGATCTCTTCCTCGCTCTGGATTTTTCTCCAGAGCATTTATGACTATTCGTCCCATTTACAGTCTACTGTCTTCCTCCTGGCTGCTCCAGGAAAAGGCTTTGGTTCTGTGCACTGGTCATGAAAGAAAGGGAGGGAAGGAGTGAGAGGCAAGGATTCCCCAGGAGTGTTCACTCTTCTTACTGCACCCATAAAGCACGAAGACACAGAAAGCTGAAATGCCTTAGCTGAGAACACACAGCTGTTCAGTGGGACAGGGAAATCTCTTCTTGTTTGTTGTTTGTTTGTTTGTTTGTTTGTTTTTGTTTTTGTTTTGAGATAAGGTAGAATGTAACACATTGCCTCAAACTCAAAGGTGGTCCTCCGGCCACAGCTTCCCAAGTGCTGGGATTGCAAGTATGCCGTTCCACGTGCAACTCCTGGTTCTTTTTTCACATTTATTTATTTGTTTGTTTATTACTTAGGGTGTGTGCGTACCATGGCATGCATGTGGAGGTCAGAGGACAACTGCCTTCTATTGTATGGCTCCTTCCATTGTATGGCTCCTTCCATTGTATGGCTTCTGTGACTAGAGCTCTCTGGACCTCAACCTTACCATGGGTTCCACTCAATTCCAGGACCCCCAGCCCCTTGCTTTCCTTTCATTGTGGGATCCCTTCAGCCTTCCCAGCAAGGCTCCTAGACTTCTTCAGGAAAACTTTGTGAGTCCTCTGAGTTGACAGCCATCCTTCCTGTGAACCACAGCTCACACAGTTGCCCTATCAAAGCCCTGGACAGAGCATGTTTCATATGTGGTTGTCTCTGTGTGTGAAAAAACATGTATGTTGAGGGCCAAGCTAGGGGTAGGGGCATGTGCCTGTAACCTCAGCACTCAGGAGGTAGAAACAGGAAGATCAGGAGTTTGAAGTCAACCTGAGCTACAGATTATGACCCAGTCTCAGAGGGGACACTGGGGTGGCACACAGCTACCCTCTGTCAAGGTCTCTAAGGGCAGACCTAATATGGAAGTTGACAGCTCACAATCCCCCACCCCTGGATTCAGAGGAAGTAAGTATCTGGCCTTCCTTCTTGGCAGGAAGAACAGTAGAGATGCAGAATGAGGTGTCAAGCCCGTTCCTAATGCACTTTTGCTGTATTTAACAGTTGGAAAATAGCTCTTCCCGAGTGAGCTGCCATTTTGTCCTGCCCCCCCCCCCCCACCACCACCACATGAGAGAGGTCCACTGAATTCGGAGACTCTCCCAAGGGCCTGGAGAGGCTGAGGCCTCAGAAGGTGAGGAGTCCAGGCCCTGGAACATACTGCTGGGGTGAACAGCAGTGGGGCTTTTAGCTTCGATTTCACATAATCCTCGGGGAAAGTGACCTCAGGCCTCCTGGGGAAGTGGCCATAGCCAAACGCTGCAGCTTCCCACTGCTTTCTTATGTGGCATCATCAGCCACCAGGACCTTGCACTTGATGGCAGCTCAGGGCAGAAGGGTGAGGCTTAAGGATTCTCAGTAAGTGCAGAAAGATGGCCCTAGTGGAGCCGAGTCTTGGGTTTGGATATTGGGAAGAGGGCAGGAACTTGGGGAAGTCCAGAGCCTACCCTACCAACTGCACATGCCCACACAAGGGCCATGTCCCCTCTGCACTGAGGCAGAGAGTGGGTGAGTTGACTGAGGTTTCAAGGGTTAGCAGGATTCAGCCAGGCCTGGTCAGGTTTCCTATCCACGGCGGTGTCATCCACTCCCTGCCAGACTCACTCAAGTCAGAGCCAGGGAGGAATCACGCCACCTTTAATCTTGCCTACTCAGTTCTTGTCTGGAAGGTTGAGCCACCTGATGCCCTTGGTGGGTACCGAGCTTCCGCTGCGTGACCACAGAGTCACTGTATACCAGCATTTATCACACACTGTGTACCACTCAGTAGAAAACACCTGCTGAGTACTTTTCCTCTCCCTGTCACATACCTCTGCCTTAGCTGGGGTGTCCTTGCTGTGAAGAGACCCCATGATCACAGCAATTCTTATAAAGGAAAACATTTCATCGGGGCTGGCTTACAGTGTCAGAGGTTTGGTCCATTGTCATCATGGCGGGAAGCATGGCGACGTGCAGGCAGACACGGTGCTGGAGAAGGAGCTGAGAGCTCTACATCTTCATCTGCAGGCAACATGAGGAGGCTGTGTGCTACACTGGGTGTAACTTGTGCACAGGAGACAGACCTCAAAGCCCGTCCCTACAGTTACACACTTCTTCCAAAAAGAACACACCTACTCCAACAAGGCCACACCTCCCAATAGTGCCACTCCCTATGGGCCAATGTGCTCATACATGAGTCTATAGGGACATTCTTATTCAGCCCCCACATGCTATCCCTATGATGTGGTAAAGAGTGTATGTCCCTTACGTTACAAGAAAGGCAACTGTGGCCCAGAGTTATAAAGTCACTTGGCTAAGGTCACAGAGAAAGTGGGGATGGCAGTCCGATACCAAGCCTTTGCTCTCCCTGTGCCCTATGCTCAAGGGTGATTGCCTGGTACAGCTGGAACAGGGGCTGGCATCCCATAAACATCTAAAGAGCTATGAGGAAGCTGGGGAAGTATTCAGTGGCTAAGAGAGCTTGAGGCTTGTGTGAGAATATGAGGTCAAGTCCCCAGAGCCCACATAAAATACTAGACATAGTCCTATAACCCTAACACTGTGTGGGTAGGAGATCACAGGGGCTTGTTGATCACCAGCCTAGCTCTGGGTTCAGTAAGATCAGGAGAGAGATAGGGCAAGACATCTGACATCCTCCCTTGCACATACACACAAAGACACGTGTGCACATATGACACGGGCACATAACCGATCAGTTTAAAACAGAAAAGAGGGCTGGAGTGTTGGTGCGGCACTTGGCTAGCATGCACAAAGCTACCGGGTTGGATCCCCAGAACTGTAGAGTGCACATCTCTGGTCCCAGCACCATGGAGACTGAGGCAAGAGGATCAGAAAGTCAAAGTCATCTTCAACTACACAGTGAGTTCAAGGCCAGCCTCAACTACATAATATCTCAAAGAATGCGGGGGGGGGGGGGGGACCCAGAATGATAGAGAGAAATAATTGTATCTTTGAGGCCAAAGAGCGTAGACACCTGTGGGGAAATAGTATTAACAGAACATGGACTCACAGGAGCTGAGACTGCATGCACAAGACCAGGCCAGCCAAGACTCCAGCATGGTTGGGGTAGGGACTCACAAGCCCCATCACAATCTGAGGAGCTATTGGCAATTGATGAGTCATCAAGGATCAAGTAAACCCTGATATGGTACCATTCTCCAGTAGATAGTCCTACACCCAGGGTCATGCAGACCACACTGAACAGACTCAGTGGGTATTTTTTTTTTAACAATATCTGTACCATAAGGAATGCACTCTCTACCATATTATAAGCACAGTATGGGAGGGGGCTGTTGAACAGGAATGACCCCCCCCTAGACTATGCATTTGAATACCACTGAGAGACTGAGAGAGAGCCCACGAAGTTACAAGGGAAAGGGGGATACAAGGAATGGGATAACCACTGAGATGTAACAAGAATAAATTTTTTTTTAATTTTTTTAAAAAAGAAATAATAGTTTTGATATATAGTGTCAAGCTGACCTTTGGAAGTGTTGAACCAATTTTAAAACTACTTCCTAGAGAACAGTCTGTATACTATTATAGAAAAAGCACTATTTATTATTAACAATATTTTCCAATTAAATAGAAAGAATGGTATTTTCAAAAAAATAAGGGAAAGGGGGAAGAATTAGAGAAGAAAGAACAGGGGTATAGTTCATCAAAACATGTTCTATGCATGTATGAATATTAAAATATTTCAAAGACTGTTAATCAGAGTGGTGTGGCTACCAGACACTCAGATCATCACTGAACTGCCACAGGCGGAGCCCTCAGATCTGTCTTTTCAACTCTAACAACAATCATTTATTTCCACACATGAAATGCCAGCTTGTGAGAGTTTCCCAGCCATGCAGCTGGCAGTGGACAGTGGACAGTCAGGGGAACTGCCCATGGGTCCCTCAAAAGAGGCAGAGAGACTCAGGAAAATAAAAAGTAATATACAGACCCAGATCTAGAGAGCACTGGCCAGGGTGAGGCTCAAGGGAGTAGTAGGTCAGGCTGGCCTGTGGGAGCTGCCTGCGTCCTGCTTAGCCTTAGGCTAGGCTAAAAACCAGTCCTGCTCAACAGAGCATTACACAACCATCCCATTAACTGCATTAACCCAGAAGGTCAAGCTAACTCATTCCAGCCTCTACAGGGCTCTGGCTGGAGGGAAGTGGAGAGGGCAGGCGCCTGAATTCCGGAGCCTTGTGTCCATGTTGATTTCATTAACTCTGAGATTCCTGCTTCCTCTGGGCATGGCCTCCTGGGCCCCAGCCCTGGTTGCTGCCTATTGTCTCCAAAGAAGTCAAGCAAAGAAAAGAAAGGCTCTAGGGTGTAGTTTAGGGTGACAGGAGGACTGGCACAGGTTGGTCTTAGGTCTAAAGTGGGATTTAATAAGATGTGCACAATTGTTTGCTTCTGTGCATGTTTGCTAAGCAGTGTGGGGATTGCAGGTGAGATACAACGAGCAAGACTCAGGCCCAAAAGCCCAGGCTAGTCTGAAGGTGAGGAAATAGCCCAGCAAGTTCATGGGATGAGGCAAGGTGACTAGTTCAGACGGAGGGCGTAAACAATACACAGGAGTCATCAGCCAAGGTGGGATGTTGAACGCTCCGGAAAGGGCACAGGAAAGGCCCTCGGCAGGACCAACATGCACCAATGCATTAGGGCTGGAGGACACGAGGAACAGTCCTAGAACTGACCCGGTAGATAGATAGATAGATAGATAGATAGATAGATAGATAGATAGATAGATAGATAGATAGAATAGATGGATGGATGGATGGATGGATGGATGGATGGATGGATGGATGGATAGATAGATAGCATGAGAGGTTGGGAAACCACAATGGCTTGGTTGGGTATGGTTCCTGGGCCAACAGCTTTGCTATCACCAATAAACCTTTTAAAAATTCAGATTAGTAGAGGTGGGGGAGGACTCAATGGGTAAAGAGTTTACATGCAAGTGTAAGACCTGAGTTTTGATCCCCAAAATCCGTACAAAAGGGGAGTGTAGCAATGGCACAATTTTTTTTTCTTTTTTTAGGTTTTTCTGAGACAGGGTTTCTCTATATAATAGTCCTGGATATCCTGGACTCGCTTTTGTAGACCAGGCTGGCTTCAAACTCACAGAGATCCACCTGCCTCTGCCTCCCGAGTGCTGGATTAAAGGCGTGCTCCTGGCTCAACGGCATGAATCTTTAATCGCAGGGATCCCCTGGTGGGATAGGGCAAGGAGACAAGAGCATCCCTGGAAGCTTGTGGTCAAGTACCCTGGAATACACAGCAGTGAGCAACAAAAAAAAAGACTAGATCTGCTTGTCTGCTTGTTCGTTTTATTATAATTGGTGTGTGTGTGTGTGTGTGTGTGTGTGTGTGTGTGTGTGTGTGATGTATGTGCGAGTGCAGACATATGTGAGTTGCTGCACATATGTGACAGTCAGAAGACAACTTTCAGGAGTTGATTTTTTTTTTTTCCCATCCACCATGGGGTCTGGGGATTGAACTCAGGTTGTCAGGCTTGTGCGGCAGGTGCCTCCACCTTCTACGCCATCTTGCCAGCCTGACCCTGGCCTTAAACAAAGTGGAAGCTGAAGGCTGATACCCAAGAGCGTCCTCTAACCTCCACACGCATGCCGCAGGATGCACAGGCGTGCATTCACACGTGCAAATGCTCATGCACACACACACACACACACACACACACACATACACACACACTTACCACATACCACATAAAGAAATGCAGATTATCAGGGCTGGGCAGATGGTTCAATCTCTAAAGTACAAGCCACGCAAGCATAAGAACATGAGTTTGAGCCTCAGTAGCCATATAAAGAAAAAAGTGGGGAAACATAGAGTGTGCTCATAAGCTCAGGTCTGGGGAGACAGAGACAGATGGAGCCCTGGCGCTTATTGGCCAGCCAGCCTAGCCTACTGGGGAGAGCTCTAGGCCAGTGAGAGATCCTGTCTAAGAAAAGAAGGTGGTTTGTTTGTTTGGGTTTTTTGTTCGTTTGGTTGGTTTGGGTTGGGTTTTGGTTTTTTGGTTGGTTGGTTGGTTGGTTATTTGGTTTGGTTTTTAGTTTTTTGTTTGTTTGGTTGGTTGGTTTGGTTTTTCGAGACAGGGTTTCTCTGTGTAGTCTTGACTGTCCTGGACTCACTTTGTAGACCAGGCTGTCCTGGAACTCACAGTGATCCACCTGCCTTTGCCTCCTGAATGCTGGGATTAAAGGCGTGTGTCACCACCGCCCAGCTAAAAGTCTTTTTGTTGTTGTTGTTGTTTTGTTTTTTGTTTTTTCAAGACAGGGTCTCTCTGTGTAGCCTTGACTGTCCTGGACTTGCTTTGTAGATCAGGCTGGCCTCGAACTCACAGCGATCCATCTGCCTCTGCCTCGTGGCTTAAGAAAAGAAGACGGATGATGCCTCCTGAAGAGTGATATCCAAAGTCGTTCTCTGGCCTCCACATCCATGTGCATGCATGGCACCCATACAAACATGCACACACGCACACACTTGCACACACATTATTAAGCTCCACTTCAGACCTAAGACTTGTGATCAGATTACCTGAAGAAAGGATTAAGAATCTTGGGTTCCACCCGACTCCTGTCTGAAGTTCACCCAGGCGCCTTACTGTGTGACAAGTGTTGTGCCTGAGCTCGCATACCTAGCATTCTTTGGTTTAAGTGGGATAGGACTGCACCCCCCCCCATGCAGACAATAGGAGAAAGTGGGCCACACAGTTCCAGACACACACAAGGGCTTTCCTCAGCATTGCATTAATCTAGACTGCTCCCAGAAAAAAAAAATGTCACCAAGAAAAATAATGGCCCTGCAACACACTCAAGCTCGATGGTGTGCAGAAAGCAGATTGTAAAGGCACAAAAGACAAAGAGCCTGCCAGGCACCATTCATATTCCACAGGAGACAGCCGGAGCCCCGAGATGCAGGCAGGCTCCCAGCACTCTGCAGTGCGGGATGATTTAGGAAGTGGCTGGCGGTGGCAGCAGGCAAGTAAAACATGCAGAGACCCTCCTGGGAAGACAGAACTGCTGAGACAGGAGACAGGACTTGTGGACCTGTGACCTCTCCTCACATCCGTCCAGCGTGACTTGGCCCCTTCTGTCCAGGGAAGGACCTGATGACTTCACTGATGAGCGACAGGAGGAGGGCTTCCCTCGGGGAGCCCAAAGGCTGGCTGGGAATGGCTTTACCCTCCCCAACAGGTGACTCTCTAAACTAGATGTCCCATTCCACCTCATCAGGACCGCTGAGAAGATGGCGTGATGGCTCTGTGTGTGCGAGGCTCTGGCTAAGCATGCTGCATGTAAATTTTTTCATTTGATCCTTTCAAACAGGTCCACAAGGTAGATCTCAGCACTACAGATATTAACTATTTATTTATTTAATGAGACTATTTATTAAATGCCGATAAGTATTTATCAGTCTACACGCACGTGGAGAACCGGAGACTAGTTAAAGCTAAATTGCTTTTCAAAAGTCAGCTAGCTAGAAAAGTGAGGTTGAAGCCTCCAAATGTCCTGGGAACCTGGGTGGCTTCGGAGCCTGAGCTCTCCCACACCCGTGCCTTCGCTGCTTAAACGGTGGTTGTCGAACCGCTGTATTCAGTACCATTTGAAGCTTTTGATACAAGACCGTAGGCCTCACCCAGACTCAATAAACCAGGGGTGTGTGTGTGTGTGTGTGTGTGTGTGTGTGTGTGTGTGTGTGTGTGTGTGCGTGCAAGCGCGTGTGCGGTGTGGGGGATGAAAGCCAGGGTTTCAGTCAGGTTAAGTACATACTTTTTCACTGAGCTCCACTCCCAAAGGTCCACATCAGGTACTCTCCATCTTAGTTTTTGAGACAGGCTCTCTCACTGGTTGAGCTAGACCGGCCAGGCAGTGAGCTCAAGCGATCTCCTGTCTTTAGCTCCTCAGCCTTCGGCATAGGAGTTGCAGACACGCACTGCTGCCCGTGGTTTTTACACGGGTGCTGGGCCTACAAACCCAAGTCCACATGTTTATGTGACTGACACTATACAGACTGGAACAACTCGGCAGCCCAGCTCAGAAGTTCTCACAGTTGCCTTTATCCACTCTCCAGTGCAGTTAACACGGCATTCAGTGTTTCCCTGTGAAACACACAGAGGGGTGTCTTTTCCATGGGTTATCTTGAGAGGTTGTGGAGTACTGTTTTAAAAGTGGTAATCAAACGAAACACTCTACTTTTGTCAATGGGTAAACTGAAGGGTGGAAACAAATGGAGCCCCCCAAAAGTTCCTCAATCAGCTAAGCAGTGGCTGGTAAGCCACTGGACAGCCAGACAGGAGCCCCTCCGCTAAACCACACTGCTGCCTACTTACCAGTGGCACCTGACAGCTTCTGTCCTGTTTTTAATATGTTTAAATATGAAATGAACCCTTAGGCTCATGTGTGTGTACATTTGGTCTCCAGCTGCGGAGCTGTTGTGACAGTTCTGAGTCTCTAGGAGGTGGAGCCATGCTGGCAGAAGTGCTCATTTAAGGCGTGGTCCTGCAGGATTTGTAGCTTGGCCCCACTTCCAGTCTCCTCTCTGCTCTCTTACATCAGATTCAGTGTGACCAACTCCTTCCTGCCTGTGGCTCAGCGCCTTGTCACCCATGCTGGAATGTATCTGTTAGCACAGAAGTAGCTTCGCAAGGCTGAGCGCCCAGGCTGCCTAGCAACCTATGACATCCTCCTCACCTGCCTGCCACTGGGTGTGCCAGGTGCCCAGGATATCAAAGGACAGACCCACTTGCTATCCCGAGCTCCCCTCCCCCATAAACATCTCCATATCTTATCTGTTGTCTGGCACCTTATTTTTCATATTTAACAGGTATCCCTTCTTAAACTGTGCATCCAAAGAAACTCTGGCCACAGCAGCAAGTAACTAAAAAGTTTCCAAAGGCCTCCTGAGTCTGGACTCAGGCAACCCCGCACAATCCCCCAGAAAACCGGTGGAAGGGACTCCCCAACTCCCTGCAGTGCTTTCTAAGGCTGTAAAGTGTGTGACTCTGAGACAGGAACCTGTGGGGGGAACAAATCAGCTTAGAAAGGTCCAAAACATAGCAGGTAGAGACTGCAGAGCTCACATCCTGAGGCAGACCTGCCCTCGCCACCCTAGGCTTCAGACTGCCGTCCACCTGATGCCTCTGCTCTCCAGCAGACACTGGGAAGAGGAAGCGCTGGGGCGCTGGGTTCTGTGGGAAGAAGCTGCTGAGCACAGGCCCAAAGCCCACACTCAAGCCCACAGGGCAGTGTTTTTAACCCAGGCCCAAAGCCCACACTCAAGTCCTTAGGGCAGTGTTTTCATCATGGCAGTTAATTTGATCACTGCTTTGTTTTAAGGGTAGAGATCGTGTTTCGCTGGCCAAGGTGCATCACCAGGACACATTCTAAAGTAATTTGTCAACTTTTCAACCTGGGAGTGATGCCTGTGGTCAGACCCGTCTGTTCTCACGGACCACCGACTCAAGGCTTTCCCTCTAAGGCATACGTGACTGACAATGTTTATTTACACAGGCTTGACCCGCTCCCGAGTGTATAGGTTCCCTCAGACAGGCAAATATTCTAAAGCTTGAACTTCCACCTCTTGGGACAAGCTTAGGAAAAGCTCACCATGCAAAAACAAACACAGCCAAGTGCTGTCCCTGCAGGGTGTTAATAGCTATACAAGGCTAGAAATGACTCAAGTGTCCAATAGGAAAATGGCAAAGCAAAACATGTTATAATCATAATGAATTAAAGCTACGGGTGGGCCTGGAGGTGGAGCTTGTATTCAGCAAGCATGAAGGCTGTGTTCAGGCCCCAACACCAAAACCCAAAGATCTGGATGTGTCATTAGAGACAGACTTCAAAATATACTGTTGAGGACTAGCACGATGGCTCGGCAGGTAAATAGGGCGCTTGCTTGGCAAGCCAGACGCCCTGAGTTCAATGGCCAGAACCCACATGGTGGAAGGAGAAAACCAAGTCTGTAGAGTTGTCCTCTGTCATCTGCATGCGCACTGTGGTACGCATATGTGCACTGTGCACAGTGATATGCAGGTGTGCGTTTTCAGCGCGTGCACACACACACACACACACACACACACACACACACACACACACACAATAAATGTAGAAAAACTTTTAATGTACTGTTAAAAGCCTGGCCTGACAGCCAGAACTAGGCAGTCTGTAGCAGAGTGCTTGCCTAGCATGCACAAGACCCTAGGTTCAGTCCCCACTAGTATAATACATGGATACATACATACATACCAAATTAAAATCACACACACACACACACACACACACATATACACACACACACACACACATACATACACACACACACACACACAGACCAAGTTGGTTTCAAATTGACTATATGCTTGAGGACGACTTTAATTTCTGACCCTTCTGCTTCAGTTTCTTACATGCTAGGATTATAAGTGTGTGCTACCTCACTGGCTTTGTTTGCTTGTGGGTTTTTTGTTTGTTTTGTTTTGTTTTGTTTTTCTTGATTGTTTATAGTTTCTCTGATGCTCAGGAGCAAACCCAGGCCTTCATTCACACTAGTCAAACACTCAACCAACTGAGCTATACCCCCCAGCCTCTGCTTTTATACATTTCCAAATAGAAAAGTCAATTCTAGCCGGGCGTGGTGGCGCACGCCTTTAATCCCAGCACTCGGGAGGCAGAGGCAGGCGGATCGCTGTGAGTTCGAGGTCAGCCTGGTCTACAAAGCGAGTCCAGGACAGCCAAGGCTACACAGAGAAACCCTGCCTAAAAAAAAAAAAACCAACAACAACAACAACAACAAAACCACACACACACAAAAAAAAACAAAAAACAAAAAAGAAAAGTCAATTCTGTGTATTTCTGCAGGTGTATATCCATGATAGTGATTATCCCTGAGATGGACAAATAGAAGCAGGACGGGTCTAAACGACAAAGGTGATGTCATTTCCCATAAGCCCATCCGATACATCACCTGGGCTCTTGGGTCACTTGTATCCTGAACATGTGACCACTTGCTCTGCCTCAGCCACTAGTACAGCAGCTGATGCCCCAAAAGCCTCAAGTGTCCCTGAAGTTGACCCATTACATGCCACACCTTGGACTCTTGCCATCACTTCTGGACTTGAACTCAGTATTTGACAGCCACGTGGGACTTGGTTTCCTGTACAGCTGTCTGATGTCCCCAAGTGTAATGAGAATATTCTCAACGAGAAGAACTCCTCCAAGCTCAGAGGACATGGCACAGTGTCCAGGGTGTGCTAGTAAGCAGACGTCAAGGGTGCTGCTTCATGTCCTCCACTGTGTAAGACTTCCCGGAAGTCAGCAGCGCCAAGGCTGAGACACCCCAGCATGACGGTAAAGTAAATCTATGAGAGCTCTTTAGGACATGGTTAAAGTCCTACATGGTAAGAAATACCCATGACTTAGTTGGCAGTGTGTCTTCTTTAATGGTACGTGGCATAAAATCAATGGCATCAGCTGGGCGTGGTGGCCATACTCCTTTAATCCCAGCACTTGGGAAGGCAGAGGCAGGTGGATCGCTGTGAATTCAAGGCCAGCCTGGTCTACAAAGCAAGTCCGGGACAGCAAAGGCTACACAGAGAAACTCTGTTTCAAAAAACCAAAAAAAAAAAAAAAAGTCAGTGGCATCATATTTGATGAGCCATGCACCACAATCACAATCACTGTCATTCACCACGTCACCATAATGATCTAATCAGTCACCACATATTATCTCACGTAATCCTTTCACCAGCCATATTATTAGCATATTTCAATTATTCACGCTTTGCTAATAACCAACAGAAAATCAGAGCTGTAAGATAATTGGCCCAAAGGCAAAGCTGATAACCGGTGCTGAGACTCGGAGCCGATTTATGCAGCTCCGCACGCTATGGGGTTTAGCCTTTTTATACAGGTTTACAACCATTGCCCAAGTCCTCATCCCTTTTCTCGGCAGGAAAAGGGAGCAACCAGGACTTGTGTATAAAGATAGGGGCATAAAGGCAGCTGAGACGGTGGTCAGCAGTAGTGGGCTTGCCTCACCGCTGCCTTCTCGTTTCCCGGTACCACTGGACCTTCCCCCTTCACCAATTACCTACCACGCTCAGCGAAGCATTCTACCACAACTGTGATCAACATTGAGCACCACACCTGAGAGGCTGCAGGCAGCCTCCCAGCTTCCCTAAGGAAATCCAGTTCATGTGCCCTGACATCTGAGAGGGGTTTAAAAGGATGGGGCTATTTTATAAGCCTTGGGGGTAGGGGGTGGGGGGGGGGGGAGTGTTCCCAGGCTGAAACACACTTTTGGAATTAACCATTTATCCCCTTCATAGTAGAGCTCTGTCTGCAGATTCCACAAGACTATGGAGTCGTCCTTAACCAAACGCCGAAGGTAAACGTATGCATCGGAGTAGTCAATGTGCAAATAATCAAAAGCCCAATTAAATTAGGAAGCCCAGCAGATGGATCCTATTAGTGTCATCAAGACTTTACTCCAACCTACTGCTGTTTCTGTAGCAGCAGGGGCTTCTAGGGCCTTGCTGCCATGTGGCTTATGGGATAAAGCAGATTGGCTGTGGGGGAGGGGCGGGAATCACTAGGGAAGCAAGAGACCTGTGTTCAAAATGTAAAGCTTTGTATGACCTCGAGCAAGTCGCTGCATTGTCTATGCCTCATCACCCCTTCCTGTAAAATGTGCACCCCAGTTCCTAAAACTTAAATACGAGCCCTACTTTCCTTCCTGTCCTAGCCCTACCCCATCTGGGCTTTTTACTGTCATTATCTTTAGGTGCCTTTAAGCACGTTCCTGGGCCCTGGTCCCCTGGTCTCTTAATAAGGAACACTGCTTGAACCCTCCCGATAATTGGTGCCCGGACAAGGGACACCGCAGACTGATGCTGACCTGCCCTTTGCATCAGAAAGCCACTTGGAATCTAGACCCCTCTTCCTCTTCCACCCTTCCCCTGTGTCAGGACTGAAAGAATGTGTCATTCTTTGTTTCTCCTCTGCTTTGGTGCAGCTCATTTACAGATGGGGAAAAAAAACCCCAGAATCTAGAGAATCTTGGTTATTTCCTGCTTGACTCCCCAGTCAGTTCACCGGAGGGTTGGCACCTCTGACCGTTCATCACACTGAGACACAGAAAGAAATATGGGTTTTCTCAGAGTCTCTCAGAGACTGGTGACTACGCTGGGGTGTGAGTCCTGGTGGTCTGACTCTGTTTCGACAACAGGAGCAAGGGAGCCAGAGTCTACGTTGCAGATTCAGGACAGCCTCAGTATAAAGCCTGCATTGCCACTGCGCCTTGTACCTCCTCAACCTCTCATCGCTAGGATGGAGTGATAATTGTCACATGGAATTATTATGTGCCGAGAACAGTACAGTATACACAAACCCCACACAGTTTGGCTCTTAAACCAGTAAGGACCCAAGACGGGTCTAGATGTGGAGGGAGGGGGTATTACCAGCCTGCACTGTGGAGAAGCTTGTGCTAAAGTGAGATACCGAGAGAGATAGGAATCAAAGCAACCTGGGTCTCACAAGCTATAGGTACTTCCCTGGGTGTGGTGGCTCACTCTTATAATCTCAGATAGCTGAGGCAGAAGGATTGCCGTAAAGTCCAGACCCGCCTGAGCTACACAGTGAATTCCAGCCAGCCAGCCTGAGCTACACTGATGGGTATGAGTAGCAACAGGCAAGGAGAGAGGTTTTCTTCATTGGTCCTTCAAGTTGTCTGAAGTAAAAGTGGGGAGAGGTGCAGTGGTACCTCCCTATGATCCAAGCACTTAGGAGGCTGAGGCAGGATGAGGAGGTTGAGGATGGCCTTGCCATATAACAAACTGGACTACGTGAAACCCTGTCTCAAAACCCCAAGTAAGTAAATACCTCAAAAAAGCTAAAGTGTTTTTATTATTTATTTATTTATTTATTTCTCTGTGTAGACTTGGCTGTCCTGCACTCACTTTGTAGACCAGGCTGGCCTCGAACTCACAGCGATCCACCTGCCTCTGCCTCCCAAGTGCTGGGATTAAAGGCACACACCACCACCACCCAGCTTAAGTGTTTTTATTTTTAATTAGCTTGAAGGTACTAAAGATCAGAAAGGCTGGAAGTAGATGAGGTCAAGGGACAAAGCCAGAGGGGCATTCAGCAGCTGGAATTCAGAAGCTGGAATTCAGCAGCCCAGGCTCTCTGACCCAGGGTCCAGTCAACTGTGGCCAGGAAGGTGGAGTCCTGGGCTGCAAGTGTGTGACATATATATGCCACACATGCTCAGAGGGGATATGAGCCAAGGCAGCTTCACTTAGAGAGGCTTGAGAGTGTGGCTGGGTGGCATTTACGGAAACAGTCGAACAATCAATGCAAATAGGCTTAGAGGCAGGGATTGGACGCGGGTAAGAGTAGGACAGAGCCCAGTGGCCAGGACATTAAACAAGAACACTAAGCCATCCCTGGGTCTTGAAGCTGTGTGACCTAAGGTGCCATTTTGCTTCTTTGGGCTTCTTTCATTTATATTTTATGTTTTTGTGTATGGGTGTTTCGTCTGCATGTGTGTCTGCACACCATATGAGTGCCTGGTGTCTGCAGAGGCCAGACAGGGGAATTGGCTAACCCTGCCCCCGCCCCGCAAGAGCTGGAGTCAGGGATGGTTGTGAGCTGCTGTGTGGTTGCTGGGAATTGAACCTAGGTCCTCTAGAAGAAGACCAGCGTTCTTCACTGTGGAGTCATCTCTCCAGCTTGCTTCTTTCCTCTGTCTGTAGGCTGAGGATGTTGCTGCCCAACATGGAGGGTGACGTGGGGATCAAATGCTGCCCACATGTGGCCTTGGGTTTGGTGTCAGGGAGATAGCTGTTGAGCAGCCACGATTTCTTTTCTCTCATTCACCTGCCTCTTGCTCTTCTTGTCTGCTCTGCTAAGTTTTGTATAGCGCTAACATTTTTTTTTAAGTTTTCTTTATTATTTATACAGAATTCTGCCCACATGTGTGCCTGCCCACCACAGGAAGTCACCAGATCTCATTACAGGTGGTTGTGAGCCGCCATGTGGTTGCTGGGAATTGAACTTGGGACCTTCAGAAAAGCAGGCAGTGCTCTTAACCTCTGAGCCATCTCTCCAGCCCAGCACTAACATTTACATAATGTCATCATGCAGGAGGTCATATGGAGACCTTAAAATTAAAAGCAAAATGCCCACACACAGTGACAACTTGGAGAGTGCCTGACCCCGTGATTTGTGATGTCTTATAGAAACATTTAGAGCTTCACCCCTAATGACCTGGGTGCTCTATCCAAAGAAACAGTCTCAAGAAAGACAATTGTTCTTTAAAATGTATAGCCTAGCAAGATAGGGAGACGCCTGCACAAATGGCCCACTGCACCAGATCACATAACTTCTTTCTTAACCTTTATAAAAAACAAATCCCACTCCCTCTCGGCTGTGGGATCCCTCTGGGAACATATCCTCTGCTTCTCTGCAGTGCATTTCAATAAGTGTCCTTGGTAAATTCTTTTGGGGGGCTGGGGAAGGAAGGGGTTTATTCAGCTTGCACTTCCACAGCACTGTTCTTCACTGAAGGGTAAATTCTTTTTGTGACCTACACACAGACATCTTTTCCTGCATCCCTTTTTTGTCCTTCAGCTGCCCAGTTCCCCTCCTGTCGGAGACCTGTTTGCATATTTTGGTGACCCGTGCAGGGACTCTCTCCTCTCCTTTTGTGTCCTCTCTTCACTCTGGTGCTTGTGATCAACCGAGTGACCCACGCGTAACTGAGGGTCTCTAGCTGCGGCTACTCTCCAGTGAGACCCAAAGGCCCCTGGCTGTGACTCCAGACCAGTTTCCCATCAAGGTAGAGGTGACGGCACTGTCCTCTGGTCCACTGTGGAGATCCTTACCTTCCACTTGCGACTGAACATCTTGGGCCAGGGCAACTACTTCGTGAAACCCGAAGGCAGTGGGAAAGGACATCCCGCCGCATCCACGGCCACCAGGAACTGCTTACTCTCTTCATTCTGGGGACCCTCTCTCACAGCTCATCCGGAGTGGGACCACATGCTGCGTTGTGAGGGTTCTCCCTCCTCTCAGGAGGAAACAAATTCTGTGCAGGCGGCAGCCCGGGAGTCTGCACCTACCTGGCTAACCATTCTCCCCTCTCAGTAGGTGGAGCTGCAGCGGATCTGTTGAGTATTTGCATGCTTGCTGCTCACTTTCTTACTGAGAGGGACTTAAAGGTCACCAGGCTCTTTCTTCTCCAGGAAAAGCTTCTCTCGATTCCTCTCATAACTGATGTGCACTGAGTTCAGTTTTGTGAGTTTCCTTTTTAAGGTCCCGTCTGACTAGATGCGTTGGTGGATGAGACAAATGAGGGAGGGACCCATTGCGACTACATAAATACCTGTCAACCAGAAGGAGTGAAAGAGACGGTTATTAAGCCCATTAAATAATACATTATGAGAGACAGCACTGGGCTTTCTGAAAACCCCACTCTCTTTCAGTCCAGCCTTACGAAAACCATGCACAAACATTCTAGTCTGGATCCTGGGAGTACACAAAGCCAGACTATGCTGGCTGTGCATTTTCTAAACCCGTTCTCTCCAGATATCAGACAAAGGCCTCAAAGATCAGAGCAGCGGTTCCCAAACTCCTTCCCTCACGTTGTTAAATGTGGCCTTCAAGGTCTTTAAGTATCAAGATGAGTGCAAAAGGGGACTAACGGGAAGACAAAAGGGGCATTTCTCAGGCTCAATCCGCGGCCCCAGCAGTTGCACAGCCTTCGCCTGTCTTGGTAAGTACTAGAGCGCCACCTAGAGGCTTCTTTTTCACTCTACGAGAATGGGCCGCAGGATGAAAGAACTTGTCTGTCTTGTAGCCAACCAGGACATTTAAGACGGGAGTGCCAAAAGCCACCAGCAGTCTACAAGCCTATTCCAGGAGGATCAGGTCCAAGCTGAAAACTGAAGAATCATTAGAATTGTCCCTCACTTCCCCTTGGGAGAAGACCACCCCCTAGTCAAGCATCTCCTCTTCAGTTCAAACCCCCCCTCCCCAAATAGACAAATGTCGTTAACTTCGTTCCTGGACCATAAAAAAAAAAAAAACTCATGAGGAAAGCGGTTCCTTCTCTTTGGATGACTGAGGAAGTCCTAGGATTATGTAGGCTCACAGATTTTCTATCTTGGGTGGCTCCAGATGTGCCAGGGAACTGGCATTATGTTCCTTATCTGCAGGAAGCAATTTTTCCTGCCCAGACCACCCTTTCTGGTCTGACCTTCCACTTTGACCATCCAGTCTTTGAGCCTCCTTACTGGCACTGACGGCAAGCCCCATCAGCCCAGTTCACAACCCTCCTCTTAGACTATGGTAGGCAGACACGTTTTCATCATTCTTTTTGGTCTTTCAGCTTCCTAATTCCCCTCTTGGGTAGGGACATAATATCCACACTCCAAGACCATCTATGTATGATCTTTTGAGACTCCAGATTCCTTTAAGGCATTTCCAACATGGAGCACCTGGTCCTGCAAAGGCCTGGAACTACTGATGCCTCCCAAACACTCCCTGTGTTCTCTACCGTTCATACCTGCATTTGGACAAATTCCCCCTAAAGCTGGAGACATCTCATTCCTAAATTCTCGCTCACAGCCGCTCCTGACACAATAACACTTACAGGCCCTAATAAAGAAGTTCACCATCCTTCACACATGCTCTCATTTCAGTCCGTTGAGTCATTATACCTATGGATGCACCATGGGGCCTCCCCTCGACTGCTTATCTTCCCAAGCCTGCCAGATCCTCATCTTGATGCCCCTTTTACAACATTTTTGTGTGGAGACCACTGACCTTACCCACAGTGCTAATCCAGCTCTAACAGAGTCACCGTGGTCCCCGTCCTGAGGCTGCCTGGGTTGCAGAAAGTAACTGCCTCACAGCGTAGACTGGGGTGGGGGCATTCGGTAGTTAGTCTCACAGAGACTCAACACTTAGACAGATGCAGCCTATGCTTGTAACACACACATTTAGTCCCAACACTCGTGAGGCAGAGGCAGGCTGGTCTCCAAGTCCATGGCCAACATGATCTACACAATGAGTTCCAGGACGGACAAGACCCTGTCTTGAAACAAACAAATAAAACATGACCCTGAGATTTGGGCCCTACAGGAAGCAATCTGCTTTCCAACTAAGGTGGTATCTATTATACATTTCAAGGCCCATCCAAAAGAGCAACCCAGTATCTCTCAAGGGAACAACCACGGAGAACAGTAGGCTAAGCACACTCTCAGCTGCTCCAGGCTGCCTTAGTTCTGGGCCCACTCTTCCATGTCCACCATCTCTCAGGACACTTAACAGACTTTAGAGGGGAGCTTCAGCCTGAAGAGATGTCTCAGTGGTTATGAACATTCTTCCAGAGGATCCAGGTTCGATTCCCGGTACCCATTTGGTAGCTCGAGAGTTCCAGGCCATCTCTTGGCCTCTGTAGGCACTGCGTGCATATGGTACACAGATACACATGCAAACACTCGTTCACATAAGAGAAATTATTTGTACTTTATATATCAGGGTGAGTGGCTACAAAGTTCAGCGATTCCTGACTCATCATAATAGAAGAACCTAGACAATTTTCATCCAACCACACTTTAGGGGGAGAAAGCCTTTCAAACTCTAATTTCCAGGTTTTTTTCGGGGCTTTGATGAAGAAGAGATATTAAACTTTTTGTCAAAAAAACTTTCTTTGACTGCATGATTTTTGTCTTCAAGTCTACTTAAGTGTTCTATTACATTTATTGGTTATGAACTTACAGCAATGGTTACAGAAGGTTTTAATTGCCATGATATGGAAAAGTCGCTTGATTTCTTTTTAAAGTGACATAATGAGACTGGCCACCTGCCCAGCTCACTGAGGCTCTGGGCATTAATTAGTGAAAGTGGTGGTGAGGAGCTGGAAGCCTTCCCATGAGGAAGGGAGAGGCGCTCTTCAAAGACAAACTGTTACAGCTGTTGTAACCAAGGATGCTGTTTTTTTATCTAGACTGCCCCCTGGTGGCCAGTTTAACACACTGTATGCAACACATTTTGAGTTAATTGGCTTTTAAAGCCTCTCAGTAGTATGGGAATTGTAGATTAACTGTGATTTTTGCCTTTGTCAAGACTGTGAATATATTATTTGTCCTTCTTTTTATTTTCTTTTTTCTCTTTTTTTTCCAAGACAGGGTCTCTCTATGATGTACACCAAGTCAGCCTCACTCACAGAGGTCTATCTCAGCCTCCTGCGTTGGGGTTAAAGACATGCACCAACCACATATAGCCCAAAAGATTTATTTTAATTGTACGTGGATATGCGTGTGCCTGAGTGCATGTATGTACCACGTGTGTGTGTGTGTGGATTCCCACCAAAACCAGAGGAGGACATTGAATCCTTTGGAGCTGGAGTCACAGGAGCATGGGAGCCACCCAGCTTAGGTACTGATAATGGAATTTAGGCCCTCAGAAAAAATAGGGTGTGTTCCTCACTATGAAGGCACACCTTCAGCCTCTTTTATTTCTGAATAAAAGGTAAGAGACAGTGAACAGATACCTAGTGTCTCTTTAATCCCAGGGCTTTCTCACCTGTGCTTGGGTGCTTGGCTGTCTGTCCTTAGGGGCTTTTCCATTGAAAGCCAGAGTTCTCAGCACTGCTGGGCAGAGTTTAGTAACATGTCAAACACCACTCTTAGCTCTCTGAAGTACCTTTAGATGGGAACAGTACTGGACTCCTTCAGTTTGATCCCAGAAAGTGAACCTGGGACAGGTGAGAGCCGAATAAACACAGCCCCTCCCCCCATGTCATGACCTGGTGTTTTCTTTTATCTAACCCTTCAGAAAATGGTTAAGTGCTCAGCTCGCACACTATCAGTCACCATTATTGAACCATCCCCAAGTGTCCTTTGCTTCTAGTGCATCTTTTAACCCTGCCACCCTGCTACACAACCCGGATTCAGTCAATCCACCAACTCATGACTGCTCGGAGGCCTTGCAGCATGTATGTGGGACCCAGCTGGAACTGGCTGACCATCCATGGCCCAACGCAGACCTCACATGTACACTGACGGAAGCAGCTTCCTGGAAGATGGGTCAAGGTATGCAGGGGCAGCAGTGGTAGAACTGAATCGACTGTGTAGGCATGTCCCCTCCCAAGTAGGACATTGGCCCAGAAGGCCGAGCTGATAACTCTCACAAAAGCACTCAGTCTGGGCAAGGACAAGGTGGTCAATATCTACACTGACAGGCGATATGCATTTGCCACCACACATGTCCTCGGGGCAATATATCAAGAAAGAGGATTGTTAACAGCAGAAGGAAAGACTATTAAAAATAAACAGGAAACCCTAGACCTCTTGACAGCCTAAGAAACCAGCTATCATACACTGCCCAGGACACCAAAATGGACAGCCACTGGAGGCCTCAAGGAAAAAAGCAGCAGAGCAACTACCCAGTCTCCTGCTGACACCCTTGCCGGACCCAGTTTTGCCCGAAGCTCCAACTTACTCTCAAGAAAATGACCAGGCCTACCGACTTCTCCCCAAAGCCTAACTTAAAGGTGACTGGAGACTTGTGGCTGACAGGGGGGAAGAATCCTGCCCAGGGCTCTAGGACAAGCCTTAGCCAAGCAACTTTATGAGAGCAGCTACTTGGGTGTAAGAAAGATGAAAGAATTGATCACCCCTGAGTTTTACGTTCCAGACTTGACTAAAGAACTGAAAAATATCATCGTGGGGTGTCACCCTTGTCAAATGAACAGTTCGGGCCCCAAATGTGACATGAGCCAGAAAAGAAAGAGCAACTGCACCTGGCATCTACTGGGAGACAGACTTTACAGAGGCAAAACCAGGAAAAATCTGCTATAAATACCTCTTAGTGTTTGTTGACACCTTTTCAGGGTGAACTGAGGCATTTCCAACTAAGAGAGAGACAGTCCAAACTGTAAGTAAGAAACTTACAGAGGAAATAATTCCTCGATTTGGAGCTCCAACAGCTCTGGGGTGAGACAATGGCCCAGCCTTCCAGGCCTTAGCGGGAGCGTTGGGAATAAATTGGAAGCTACATTGCGCATGTAATCCCCAGAGTTCAAGACAGGTAGAGAGAATGAAACAGGCCTTAACCAAATTAACCCTGGAAATTGGTGATGACTAGGTGTCCCTCCTTTCCTTTGCCCACCTGCAAATCAAGAACACCCTCTATATTGAGAGAGAGTGACCCCTTATGAGATAATGTTTGGGAGGCCTCCCCCAATTCTTCCAAATAGTAGAGCAGACTTATTAGTGGACATATGCCCCCCCCATATCTCTCTCTCTCTCTCTCTCTCTCTCTCTCTCTCTCTCTCTCTCTCTCTCTCTCTCTCTCTCTTCCCAAGACAAGATTTCTCTATATAATAGCCCTGACTATCCTGGACTCACTTTGTAGACCAGGATGGCCTTGAACTCACAGAGGTCCGTGTGCCTCTGCCCCCCAGTGCTGGAATTACAGGTGTGCACCGTGGTGCCCAGCTTAGTGGACATTTCTAATCACACTATTCTTAAGTGAGTCCAGGCACTCAGAGGGTCCAGACTGCTCTCTACACCTATAGCCGACATTTGCACAAACTGCCATCGGTTGACCACCAACAGTTCCAGCCTGGTGACCTGGTCCTGATTAAGAGACACCAGAGGGAATCTTTAACCCCTTGCTGGAAAGAACCACACACCATGATCCTGACCACACCCACAGCTGTGAAAGTTGATGACATTCAAGCCTGGATCCACCACTCCCACCTGAAGTTTGCTCCCTGGAGACACCAGGACCCAGACCAATGATGGATCATCAGATGGCATCCAGACTTAGCCAATGAGCTTAAAGGTTAGAGAGCACTCTTTGTCTAGGTAGCCTGGATGTTGCACACATACTTCTAAGACTTTAGAACTAGTCAGTGAGCCTAAAGGTTAGAGAGCATTTCTTGGTCCCGATAGCCTAAATGTTGCAAATGCACTTGTTCGTGTGTGCAAGTGCACTTGTCGTGGGTCCTCCCATACAAAAACTGACCCTGAGAACTGCACAGGACTGAAGTCTTGGTTCCTGAGTCCAGCTGCATTCCTGGTTGGTGAGTTTGGAAAAGAATGTTCAATAAACCATCTGTTTGGAATCAGTTCTTGAGTCTGAGTGGTCTGTGGGCTATTGGCGGAACCCAACAAAAAGGGCACTCTCCAACCTGTTGAGCTATCTGCAGGCTGTGCAGTGTGCTCCTTGTCCCCAGCTTCCTGAGCTGTCAGCCATGCCAGCGTAGGCTTTGGTGATGCAGCTGTCTTTGAGTTATTTCTGCCCCTGTCACCCATATCCCTGTAAGTAACCCCAATAAAAGTCATTGGTTGGAGCCAGGCGTGGTGGCATAGGCACCTAGGGAAGCATAGGCAGGCGGATCACTGTAAGTTCAAAGCCAGCCTGGTCTACAAAGTGAGTCCAGGACAGCCAAGGCTACACAGAGAAACTCTGTCTCAAAAACAAAAATAAAAACAAACAAACAAACAAACAAAAAACTCATTGGTTGGGCTAGAGAGATGGCTCAGCAGTTCGAAGCACCAGTTACTCCTCCTGAGCACCCAGGTTCAAGTCCCAGCACCCACATGGCCGCTCACAACTCTCTGTAACTACAGTTCCAGGGGATCTGACACCCTCACACAGGCATAAATGCATATAAAACATCAATACACACACACACACACACACACCAAAAATAAAAAATTTAAAAAAAAAAAACTCTTATTGGTCCACAAAGCCCAAGTTATACTTTTGTGGTATCTGTACTTTGGTCTGAAATGAGCTTCCTGTCTGGGGTGAGTAGTTGTGTGTTACACCTCACTAGGAAAAGTTTTGTCACTCAGCACTGCCTCACTGACCCTCTTACAAGGGCACGGGCAGCTCGTTTGTCACAGTACTTAGCCTGGTGGGATGGCTGCTTTGTTTAATTTTTTTGTATTTGGGCTTTGTATTTGAGACTGGGTCATGTTTCTCAGGCTAGCCTTGAACTCCTGAAACTCCCACCCTCCGTGTCCCAAATTCTAGGATTACAGGCATGCGTCACCATGCATACTGTGTGGGGCAGTATCCTTGAAAGGACTATTTGAATCTCTTCCAGTTCTAGAAGGAATAGTTGAGGACTTTATGCTAGTATTATTCCGCCAGTACTTCATTAAACAGTGATGCCAAGCCTAGATACAGTATCTATTGTCTATAGCTCTCCAAAGGCAAACGCTTCGTGCTGCTGCCCCCTAGAGGCCATCATGCCTAATAGCATCCCACACCATAACCCCCGAACTTGGCTCTGGCCTGCAGAAACCCATGGAGTCCTAAGAGAACAGAGAAGGCAGAGAAGGCGCAGCTCCTGCCAAATGTGGGCCACTGGCCTGCATTCCCAGAGACGATGTGGGCTGGACAATCCAGCCCCCCCCCTTCCTGCTTTGCCTCTGGAATTTTCGGGGGAACCAGACCAGTCTGCGGAGCACTAAGGGAGATGATTCAGTCCAACGCTGTAGTGCCAGTTAGCTGGGTATTCCGTACACAACCCAGGCAGGCTTCAAACTCAGACCTCTGGCATTGGACCCACAGGCATACCCCACCATCCCTGACGTCACAGCCTCTGTGACATCTCAAACTCTACGAAATCTCTAAGTTGTATTGAGCATGGCTTCCATATCACCCCAAATCTCTTCCAGATTTCTCTCTTCCTATACCAAAACATCCTGCCTTGGTGGCGAGGCACAGTCCTCTGAGCACCCTGGAAAACCTCAATTTCAGGCCTTTCCTGGGCATTCGTGCCTTCAGGCTCTGGCTTTTGGGGCTTTGGTCTTCTTAGGATTTCATGAAGATTCACGAGGGGTTAGCTGTGCATCTTGGTTTATAATCACATTTGTCTTTTAAGGTTATTTCAAAGATGCAAATAGTTTGTCCAAACCATCTAGATCAGCAGTTCTCAACTCATGGGTCTCGACCCCTTCGGCAACCCTCTGTCTCTAAAAATATTTACACTACAACTCAGAACAGTAGCAAAATTATAGTTATGAAGTATCAGTGAAAATAATTCTATGGTTGGGCATCACCACAGCATGAGGAGCTGTATTAAAAGGTTGAAGCATTAGGAAGGTTGAGAACCACTGACCTAGACAGTGTCTGAGCTATTTAATAACTTGCAGGAATTATTAAAAGTATCAGTTATGGTTTTTTTTGTTTCTGTGAATCATATACATGTAGTTCCCACGGAGGCTAAAAGAGGGTATTGGACCCCACCCCCACCCCCACCCCCACCCCCCGTGACTGGAATTACAAATGGTTGTAAACCACACATGCAGGTGTTGGGAATTAAACCTGGGTCCTCTGTAAGAGCAGCCAGTGCTCTTAACCACTGGGTCACTCCTCCAGCCCTCACCAGTTACATTCTTTTTTTTGGTTTCTTGAAACAGGGTTTCTCTGTGTAGCCTTGGCTGTCCTGGAGCCGCTTTGTAGACCAGGCTGGCCTCAAACTCACAGCGATCCACCTGCCTCTGCCTCCCGAGTGCTGGGCCACCACGACCAGCTACCAGTTACATTCTTTAAAAAAAAAAAAAAAGACTTGTTTATTTATTATGTATACAGTGCACATCAGATCACATTATAGGTTGTTGTGAGCCACCATGTGGTTGCTGGGAATTGAACTCAAGACCTCTGGGAAAGCAGTCAGTGTTCTTAACCTCTGAGCCATCTCTCCAGCCCCCCAGTTACATTCTTTTGATGCAACTTACAACAAACAAACAAACCTCAGGGGTAGGGATGTAGCTCAGGAGAAGAACATTTAGATAGCATACACAAGGCCTTGGATTCAATGTTCAATCCCTCACACCAAAAACACACACATACTCATACACACACACACACACACACACACACACAAATGCACTCATGCACACATACTTTCCAACTGAGCCAGGCATTGTGTGGTAAGTCTATAGTCCCAGCTGTAGTAGAAAGACACGATTTTGTTTGATCCTAAGTGTGGGATGGGGAACAGACTTGTGAGAGAACAGGTGATGTTTATCCACTAGAAGACACACCACCTCATGCGGGGGATTGGTTTTTGCCAGCTGAAACATATCTTAGTACAGACTCTGGGAGGAGATCGTATTTATGAGCCCAAAACAGGAGTAGGGGCTTTTTGGATCTTGGTATTGTTTGGCTGCTCATCGCTCCACTTTTAGACACTCCTACAGAGAACCGCTCCTGAGGAGGCTTCGGGCCTCCAGGTTATGGCTGCTGTCCCAGGTTCCAGCAGCAACTTTGGCGGTCTGTTTTCAGCTGGTCTGCTGAAATCCTGCCTACTACACCAGGGGAATTGCTCCCAGGAACTGAGTCCAAAAAGGTCTACTTCTCCTGTTCCCATTTCCTCTCCTATCTAGGGCAGGAGGGTTGGAAGGGAGGTATAAGCATTGAAGAACCCCAAATAAAGTAGGTTTGGAAAAGGTCAAAGGCTACGTGCAGCATTTGAAAAGTGGAGGCAGGAGGATCACTGTGCTTTCAATGCCAACATAGGCTGGATGGAAGGAAGGAATGAAGGAAGGACCGAAGAAAGGAAGGACGGAAGGAAGGCCACAAGCTGGCTTTAACTGTTGTCAAACATAATTGCAGCACTTTTAAAGACCTAAACTACTTTTCTACGGTCAATTTGCTTGCAGTTCTAGAATAAATTTGGCAATGCTTCATTCCTTAAAAACAAAATGAGCCAGATGTGCTGATGCATGCCGTTAGTCCCAGCATGCAGGAGGCAAGGCAGGTAAATTTAGGCTAGCCTGGTCTACACAGTGAGTTTCAGGATAGCTGGGGCTATGTAGAGAGACCCTGCCTCAAAAACAAACTATGATAGTAATGGTAATAAGACCAGTGAGTGTTGTGAGGACCTAAGCGGAGCCTAGGTCCTAGACAGAGGGGCTTTCCCTAAAAACTTGAAGCTGAGGGGGCACCTCTTACCATGACAACCAAAATAGCCTTTTGGTGGTTTTATGACCTCTCCCCATAGCCGTTTTTTTTTTTGTTGTTGTTGTTGTTCTTTTGTTTTTTTTTTTTTTAAGATGGTCAAATAATTTAGTTTTGGAGGGGTAGTCTGGAGCACCAGTGTGAGTAATGTCACTTTGGTTTGGTCTGCTAAGCATGGGACAGAGCCTGAGCCAGTGGCCTCATACAGTTATGTTATCACTATTAAATTCTTATTTATGTGGGCGTGTGAACACAAAAGCGTGCCATGGCCCACATGCGGAGGTCAGAGGGCAACTTGCAGGAGTCTGTTCTCTCCTTCCACCTGGTGGGTTCTGGGAGTCAAACTCAGGCCATGCGGCTTGGCAGCAAGTGCCTCTACCTGCTGAGCTATCTCAAGGTGTAGTGTTTTTATTAAACACGATAAAGAGAGTTTGTTGGCTCATATCACAAGATGGAGCTTTTACAGAGACGAGCGAAAGGCTGACGTCTGAGACTCAGTGTTTCTCTGGCTTATCTGTCTCCTGCAGTCCCCACTGTTCCACAGGTGGGGGGCGGGGGGGACACACCACGTCTCCGAGCTCAGCACTGTGGTATAACTCAAGAGCCTTAGGTTGCAGTCTCCTCTGCAGGGTGGAGAGGAAGATGGGCCCCTTTCCCAGAAGCCTCAGTGAGCACTATTGTCACAATTTATTGCATGTGCTTAAGATATAAGCCCAACTCCTGACCTAAAGCCTGTGCCTAGTTGTGGACCTGTGAGTGAGACCTGGGGAACGGTTTTGCGTTCAAATTGCAAAGTATTTTTGGGCAGGAAACACAGGGAATTGGATATCAAATGTTCACAATCATGTTGATAAGTAAATAATGGTAGGAGAAAAATGTAAATGTTTAGTACAACTGCATTTTCCCAGAGAACTTGAGTCTCTGATGTGGACGCTGTCCCTCAGCTAGCACGGTCAGAGGCTTGAATTACGCTAGGCAAGTACTCTGTCCCTCGGCCATATCCTTAGCGCTGCTGGCTCTCACCCCTCCCCCTTTTACATTTTAAGACAGGGTCTCACTAAGTTGCCTAGGCTGGTCTTGAACTTGTCTTTGGATACTCAGCCTCCCAAGTACCTTGAATTACAGTCCTGTGCCACCATGCCCAATGTTGCATATTTGGTGGTGGTGGTGGTTTTCCTGCATGTCTGTACTTTACATGCATGCCTGGGGCCTGCAGAGGACAGACAACGGTACCGAATCCCTGGGACTGGAGTAACAGAGAGTTGTGGATACTGGGAAACGAACCCAGGTCTTCTGCAAGAACTTCCTGTTCCTAATGGATAAACCATATCTCCAACCCCATAATTGCATGTTTTTGTTGTTCATTTTGTTTTTGTAGTCGAACACATCCTAGCTGGGTATGATGCCTTATAAAAGCAAGGCTTTAAATAAGATAATATGTGTATAGTGTACTGCTAAAGGGGTTTAACAGGGATTTGCTATTATTGTATGACCATATACACCAACCGCATTTACTTAGGAGCTCTTCAAGGGCTTCAGTGATTCTCCTCACTGTTTTAGAATGTTATTTATATCATGCTGAGCCCTCCCCAAAATTATCCCACACTATGTAAAATGGCGAGTCTTCAGACCGCGTCTTGCCCTAAGAGATTGTATTTTACAAGGAGCTTTTTATTCTATTTTGAAAACGGAGGATGAATCTGCACCTCAGTGGATACGTCACAACATCATTTGTCAGCACAGACTTGTCAGCACATTTGTTAACCGCTCAGGCCAGGCCGTTATCAACATATTCCGAAAAGCACAACGGGTGCCACCCTTCGTATTTACCAAGGTAAACTGGGACTACAGGCGCTCAAGTACTAAAAAGATCTCAGAGAAACCAGGCCAAAGAGCCAGTCTGGAGAAAGAACTAACTGCTTCACCTGTACCTCACAAAGCAGGGGACAGCCAGCACTGAGCCTGTAGTGATGGCTCCCACCTGACACCTGCTGGGTGTGTAAGGAGACTGACAGCAGAGAACGCTTGACTGTCCCAGGGGCTTCTGTGTGGCTCTGTCTCCACTGTTGACACAGCTTATCAAATTACCACCATCTGGCCACCTGTCGCTCCCTCGGGACCTGCTATCCATCCATCTGCCCATTTGTTTGCCCAGACCTGGTCCTGTTTCCACCTCTACACACTTCAGCAGCCTTGCTACTGCAGCTGAGATCTGTGGCTAGACCGTGCTCTGACCTACAACATGGGGTGCTAGTCGACCTCCAGCTGGGGCTTGTCAGCTTCTAGCATTCGAAATGCTTGTAGCCTTGAATTCTGCTGTGGCTTCTTTAACCCTTTGTGGCCACTTGATAACCTACATATGGACATATGCAGAGCCATACAGAGTCATTTACTGCGTGAGTGCAAGAGAGTTAAGAGTTAATGTTAGTAATTAAGGTTGGAGTAAAAAAAAAAAACTATGTGTTTGATTTGCCCAGTATCAAAAAAAAGAGGTATTGCTTGGTAAATTGGTGGCCACAAAACCTTTGTACTTTATGAATTTGTTATTGTTCAACAAATTCTGACATTGTGGAAAGACACAATCTGTTTTTTGCATAGGATGCTCATGACAGTTATAGATAATAAATTAAATGAGTCAATCCAAAATGTAAAGATTGCCAATTCACAAGAGTCAAGTGTCCACCAGCTGAATTTTGTTTTTGTTAGCACCAACCAGCTTTCAGTGTACATCGTCACCAGCCACCACATGCAACATCTGGACCCTTTCAAAGGTCCTCACTATCATGGCCCACTCTCTTGCTTTGTCTGTCTGTCTCTGTCTGTCTGTCTTGTCCCACTCTGAGGTGGCCTTTTGCTCTCCCTCCCCCATAAATCTCTTGTGTGGGTGGGATCTGCTGTGTGACGTGCTCTCTGAGACATAACCTTGGCCCCGACCTGTCGAGGTACTCTGCTGTATAAACCCTAACATCGGTGCCTGCATGCTCTTCCCTTGCTGGGGTCTAAGTTGCACTGGGACCCTAACCCTTATCTCGGGTTCACCAGCAATAGACTCACCTTTTACCGATCAATTGCTTGACTCTCCATCCATCACTGGCAATTGGTGAGTCCTCACAGTTGGCTTAAACGCTTCCTTGAGTCTCTGGTACTCTTGGAGGCCGAGGTACCCACCCCTGATCCTTTCCCTTGGGTGAGGCTTCATCGTCCAGCTCAGTTTCCACCTTTTGGCTTCATTTGAAAGTCCTGGTACCAGGTGCTGCATCTCCCATGTGGTGAGGTAGCAACCCATTTAACAGCTTGTGCCTTACTCTTTTGGCCTCTCTGGGTCCTAAGGATGCTTGGATTTCAGGCCTTGGACCTCCGCCTCTACCTTACCCATGAGAACTGCATCATCTGTACCTCTAGGTTCCTCCAACACTTAGACCTGTCACAGACATGAGGAAAAGTCGTAGAGGCTTTGCTTGACAAAGTTCCTGAGATCTGTGACTGCCCAACATGATCTCTAGACATCTAGAACAGCTGCTGAGGCTTTGTTTGACAAAGTTCCGAAGATCTCCAGCTGATCACCACTGCCCCTAAATATTCTGTATGGTCCAGGTGTAATGTTGTTTAGAAATCTGCTATTTCTCCTTAAACTGTTTTTTCTCTTTATCTCTCAGCCCTAAGGAAAATCATACCGGGAAAACTTTTTCCCCACAGAGAATGTTTAAAGAGGGCATCAGGCCAAAGGCTTGAGACAATGGTAGAGTATTTTGCTCTGACTGTGAGCAGCCAAGCAGAAACTGCATGGAAGAAAGTTAAGACCTGGACATAACAGTACCTGGCTAGATACTGTTACATGTAGAAACATTTCCTTAGAATCTGCTTTGAGAACAATAGAAGGTGGGCTTGGAAGATCATGCTTTACAGATATTTTACAATAGAGGACCCCTTGGCAGTTAGCCTAGGCTTGGATAGCACACCTGTTGGTCTGGGACTGGATGTAGGTCAAGTTTTTTCTTTAGAGAATATTTAGCTCAAGTTATGTTGCTATGACAATCTTGTAAACACAATGGCTTTAGGCTGGGGAAATTTATGATTAAACCTTCCTGAGTATTGTTTAAGAAGTAATAATCAGGTCATACTGACCATTGTTTGGAAATTTGATTTTTGTTGTAGGTTACAGACCTTTTTGTATTTCCTTGTTACTCTGTTGATTTTTGATCACCCTAGTGATTGTAAAAGATGAAAAAAATCATGATATCATCTGTAATGAAAAAAATTAAACTTCATTTCATTAAAATACTGAGGTTGGGCCCCCCCCCATTCTTGCCTCACTGTCACCACTTTCTATTTCCTCACCTTTCATACTAAACAAAAGGGAGGCATGTCAGCACTGGCCCATCTTCAACAACTCAGTGCCAACCGCTATGTCATCACCAGCCACCAACTGCAGCTCTCGTGCCCTTTAAAAGGCCCTCGCCATCGTGGCCCGCTCTCTTGCTCTCTTGCTCTGTTTGTCTCTTTGCCTCTGTCTCTCTTGCCCCACTCTGAGGTGGCCTTTATAAATCTCTCCCATGGGATCTGTTGCATGGTGCGATCTCTGTGGCATACCTTGGCCCCAACTTCCCAAGGTGCTCCACGGCATAAACCCTAACAGTTTTAGTTTGAGACATGCTCTCCTGTCACCGAAACAGGCCTCAGACTCAATATGTAGCTGAGGTCCGCCTGGTGCTTCTGACCCTCCGGCCTCCGTCTCCTGAGTGCGGAGATTACACGCACGCACCACACGCTTGGCTTGTACCTGGGTTTATTAAAGCAGCCTACCAAATATGGGGATGACAGGTGTGGCATTTTTGAATTCACACGTGCCAGAAAAGATTATTTCCTCTGTTGCACAAAGAAGATGAATAAAGCAAAAGTGACTTGGAAAGACAACCTATTCCCGTGCAGGAGGGTGTGCAGATGCCCAAAAGTAAGCAAGCATGCATGCCGGGACAGAACGTTCACTTACTTTTTAGTCTAACATGGTGGTGACTAAGTCTCATCTCGCTGGAGGGGGACCTGCGCTTCACTCACAATCGGACACAATTGGCTAATGCATAATCCGTGCAAAGCATTGGGGTGTGATAGAGTCAAGCCTCAGGAATGTTCAGGGTTTGGGCAGCCATGTGAACCAAAGTCCCACAGGATGGGGGAGGTTCGTGAAATATTGATCAAAAGCGTGTGCTCAGGAAGAGACAGGCTGTGACTGTGACAGGGAGTGCTCTCTCTGGTTTGGTTTCTACTCTAACTCAGGTGCTGGCTGTGTCTTTCCCCATTGGCTGGGGTCTGACCTCACAATCTTATTCAATTGGCTAGTTTGAAAATAACTGGTGCATGAGAAAGGAAGAAGGAAAGGGATGGGATCACTGGTCCAGACCATCAAATTCTTAGTGGAACTTGGCGTAAACAAATGCCTTACTGGGTGGGAGGATTAAAACATTTATAACAAAGTCTTACAAGGTGGGGAACATAAAAAAAAGGTTCTAAGTCGTTGTCCTAACCACAAGTTTTACAGCATTTAATTAAAGATTTATATTTGATATTTCTTACCCCATCTCAAGTTCATCTCTGAGGTTCTCACATGAGGTTCAGGTTTCAGCCAAGGGCAGGATGTATGCAAAACTAAACAGTGCTGGCTAAAGTGTGGTCCTGCCCAGCATCGATGTCTAGACTTTAGTCTCCTACAGGTTGTCAGAACTATGTGAAAAGTCAGAAGTGTATGAAAATGTCTTTCCAGGCGAGAGGCTCCCTTCTGGCTAACTGTAGGCTTTAGCATTTTCTTTCTCTTAACATACGATTCCTGGAGAAAGTTTAATTTCTTGAGGCCCACTGTTGCAGCCGCCTGAGTACCAAGGGGAGGGGCGAAAGTGTGTCCTTACAATACCTTCATTCCCACCAGGATGTTCACAAAAGGAGACTGGTTCAACTCGGCCACTCTGGAAACAGACTAAGGAACCCAGGTGTTCAGTCTCTAGTTAGATATTAACAGGCCTGACGGTCACTGCAGACGGACCTGAGATGGCTGAAGTTACGTTTTAGCTTTAAATGACTGTGCTTAAGAGAGCTATAAAACAAAAATGCCTCCAACCTGAAAACCCACTTGCCCAAGGACGGATGACTTCTTGGAATGCTGGGGGCTGTTATTCATGAAAGATAACAAGCCATGTGTTTTTGCTTCTGTAAACAAGCTTGGTTGCCCAATTGCACAGGATGTGCTTGATCACACATAGACAGAAGGAACATAGGCAGGAAGTATGTCAGAATGTGTTTTCTCCTGATTGGATGATGGCAGGAAGCACTAAGCCTTGTGGATTTTGCCTTTATAAGCCCATGGCTAATGTAATTTGGTGCCACACTCTGGGAGTCCCGGGCATGGACCTATGTAGTGTTCATCACCCTGGTCGGTATTTAATAAAGCTTGCTTCAAAAATTGTGGTAGTGGTTTTATTCTTGCCCGGTGGAATTACCAGACCCTTTCTTCATAATTAGGAACTGAAACTCAAGCCTCTGAATTCTGGTCAAAAGAAAGTCATGTGTGTCCTGTGTCTGGACCTTAAGATTAATCCAAATGTGACCCAGATGTGCCTGTTATAATAGGCCCCCAGACCTGAATGCAACTGACTCCGTGATGGAAGAACAGTTCAGACATAAAGCTCAGCGTGTGGACAGCACCACCTGCCAAAACTAAAACCCTAATCCATCAAGTCCGTAGTTTCTGGAAAGATTCTAAATGAACTAACCTTGCCGTTTGGCTTCTGTAGTTTCACTTCCAAGTGATCTTGTTAACTAAAATGTGTTAACCCAGAATATGGGATTTTGTTTTGTTTTGGTGCTTAAAAGCTCACCCTTAGCTTGGTGTGATGGTGCACACCTTTAATCTCAGCACTCAGGAGGCAGAGGCAGGTGCATCTCTGTGAGTTCAAGACCAGCCTGGACTACGAAGGGAGTCCAGGACAGCCTTGGCTACTACAAAAAGAAATCCTGTCTTGAAAATAACAAAACAAACAAAAACATAATAGATGCTCTTATTGGGTTTTGGTTGCCTGGAGCCCCATCTATACTGAGACTCGCTCGGCCAAAGATTCCAAGAGCTTTCCCCTGGCTAACATTGGAGAGCTTCTGGAATTCTTCACTGGTCTATAGCGGAAAGTTCTGAGAACCTTTCACTGGCTGTGCAACCTTTTAAGCCTGGCATTAGTAGGGGTGGAAATGCCCCCAACTCCCCCCCCCCACCCCCGCCCACACACACATGTTGAGTAAAATCTCAGGCATGGGGGAGCTCCAGGTAGCTTGACTTGACCCCTGTTTTTACCTTTGTGCCAGGCCCACCATGGGTTCCAAATTCTCCATTCCAAAGTACATGTCCTCAGCCTGTCTCCAGACTAGTCTAAAATCCTCCCTTTGGGAGAGCGCACACCGAGTTCACTTGCTCAGCTCTTGGTCCAAATCTGGCCTCAATGTACATTGGACAAATGCCCAGTGAGAGCCCAGGTTTGGAACTTTTGATACTTAATATCTAAATTGATTTAAATTATTAAATAAGACAGAATAATATCATGGCCCCAGGCTCCCTTCCCCCATAAAACTGCCAGTTCACCTGACTCTTTCTCAAAGTGTGACTTACAGCCACTTTCAGAGCGAAAATGCGCACCATTTCTAATGAGTCTCCAAACTTGACTCACTACAGTTCTCAGGACAGCACGGAAGTCCTTCGCCTTGTGCCTTTTCCTGCTTATGCTTTATGCCTACTTGTGTTTCTGCCTCCCAAGCCTGGGAAATCCTGCTGGCATCTTTAACAGTTAAGACAAAAAAAGCATTTCTGGCTGTCTGCTCCCATCTGCAGACACACACCAACTCATTACGGGTATGTAGATCACAGGGTTTAGTTCTACAGAGATTTAAATGCCTTTTGGGTATGTAGAATATTACAAATTGTCCCATGCTAATTTAGTGTACTAGAAAGGCTGCCCCTGGAGCTAGGCTTTGGCCTCCCCTCTCTGGACCCAAGCATGCTTCTTTAAAAGTTTCCTCCAAAGTCTCTTTCTTGGATCAGGTGGGCCACCTGATGAGGAACCTGACTGACTCCATTTTTAAGGCAGTAGCCATTTTGTTAAAAATAAGTATCTAGGTACTGTAAGAGCTGAGTTTCTGTTTTTAAGTTTATGTTTCCTAGAACCTGACTTGCCCCAACTCTTGACCTTGATGCTCCCTAACTAATGACCACATGATGACTGTTTTGTGTTGTTGAGATTTTTCTGTACTTCCTAACTACCCTATTGTCTTGGGTGCCAGTTATAATGGGACTTCCTTGGACCACCAGCTCCCTAATAATGTCACGGAGGTCTTTTATTATTATGTAAGCTTGGTCTTAGCTTAGGCTTGTTCCCACTAGCTCTTATAACTTAAATTAACCCCTTTATACTAATCTATGTTCTACCACGTGGCTTGATATCTCTTTCTCAGTCCTGGCACCTGTTTCTTATGTCTGGCTGGTGAGTCTCAGCCTGAGCTTCATTACCAGAGTTCCTCTCTTGGCCCGGATGTCCCACTTATCCTTTCCTGCCTCACCTATTGGCCATTCAGTTCTTTATCAAGCCAACCAGAAGGTGTTGGAGGGAGTGTTTGCAAAATATGATGCATCCAATCGATGGCCAAATAAAATAAAGCTTGCTTCAAATTTGGCCCAAAAATTGTGATAGTGGCCCCGTTCTCGCCCGGTAGCATTAACACTGACTCTGTCTCAGAAAGGGAGAGAAAATGAACAGCCCAGGAAATGAATGACATTATGTGCTTAAAAATAAACTTGAAAGTAAACTATTACCAGTAAGAATTTCTGCTGCTCTTCTCTATTGGAGGTTGGTCTGCTCTGCCCTAATGAGCAGACTCACATACCCCAAACTGTTGGTAACCTTGCCTAAGAACTTATTCCTGTTTGACCAATAAGAAGCCATCACCCTTGGTAGGGCAAATGAGATAGGCGTGGCTAAGGTTCTCGAGCTTTTGGGAAGGAAACCAGAAGAGATGGGGAGAGACCAGAGGAAGAAGAAAAAAGGAGGAAGGCAACGCTATGGGTTAGGTGAAGGAGGAAGCACATGGCCAGTGTGAATGGAGACTTGGCCCAGATGATGATAATTAGCAATTATTTGGGATTATGGATGGGAGGTGGTGCAATAGAAATTATTAGAAGCATATGGCATGGGATTGGAACAGGATACGGGATACCTGCCCCAATATGGTAGGTAGTTTAGGGGTTAATATCTGCCCTGCCACAGGTTAAGTAAGGCTATTTTAAATTATAACAGGTGTCTGTGTTTTGATAATTGCTAGTGGGTTAGAAAACACTGCTGTAATACTAATTATAAACCTAATAATAAACATTATTAGACCATACTGGTAATTTAACAATAAATTGGCGCCCAACTAAATTCAGGTATCCACACCCTTAAAAATATTATTTTGTCATAGTTTGACAAGGTGGAATAGCTCCCAGAGAGCACCCATGGACCAGAGCATTTCACAGGCACTGCTCCTAGCTGCCTGTGGGCTCAACTCTCACAGAGCAGAGATAGCTACAGACATGTAGCTGGTTGGAGAGGCAGAACTAGGAAGCTGGCAGTCTTCTAAACTGGCCTGGGCTAATAACAAACATTTGTTAGGCCGTCCTGATAAAATAGCCAGATTTCTCACTCACTTCCTTAGTTTTATTTACCGTCTCTAAAAAATGACCACCTGTTGAATAACTGTCCTGCCGCCATCTTAGGCTTAAAAGCCATCTTACAGTAAAGACTAACTAGGTTCTTCCCTGTTTCTGACCAAGCTTCTGCTTCTCCAGGATTGGGCTCTGACCCACCTGTAAGCTTAACTACAAATGGTCCTGTCCTGCCTGCTCCAAGAACAGCAGCCGTGCCTTTGTTTCCAGAGGTCATATGACTAACTCGTTACGTTTGTATTCTGCTCCTGTGATTCTGCCTGTGTTGCCAGCCAAACCTGTTCATTTGGTGTCCCCCTGACCCCTGAGCTATATAAAAACCTTGTCTTCCTCATATTGGGGGCTGCCCCTCTCAATCCTGACTTAGGGCGAGACAGCTGGCTGGCTAGTCCCAGGTGCAGCTCTAAAATAAAGTATAAAATTTACCCCAGACTCTGTAAATGTGGTTTTAAAAGGCTATAAAATTCCAAGCAGAAAGTTAGCTTAAAATCAGTAACAAAAAGGGTTAATAGCTAAAGGTTTATGTGAAGGTAATCTTAATTTGTTATAGCACACCATGTATGTAACCCGGATTTACCCCTTGTTTAGGAAAATAGATGTGAAAGTGTGGAAGGTGTTTACCAACCATGTGGCTTGCCACCATCTTGACTGATGACCTGGCAGCCAAGTGACTCGGCCACCATCTTTACTAAGGAAGGGCATGCCATGTGACTTCACTGCCATGTTGGTGAAGGTGACCCTGTGGTATAAACCAAACAGGGCAGCACCCATAAAACATCGAGTCCCTCTTCTTATCATTGCTTCTCCTTTTTTAAAAACTAAAGGGTCAATGCCAGGCCTTCAAGATGGTTTGTTTTATTTTATTTTTCCCTTCATCTAGGAGGCAACAGCAGGTCTCAAGTTATATTTGGATTAGTATGAATTCTTGTCCTGAGAGTGAAAAATAACAGATGAGGACAAAACCATAATCAAGGTCTATGCAATTTGTTTGATAATTATGGTTTATAAATTCCTAAGGTTATAATGGTCTATTATGTTGGGGTTTTGTTTTTGTTTTTGTTTTGGTTTTGGTTTGGTTTGGTTTTTGGTTTTTTGAGACAGGGTTTCTCTGTGTAGCCTTGACTGTCTTGGACTTGCTTTGTAGACCAGGTTGGCCTTGAACTCACAGTGATCCACCAGCCTCTGCCTCCCAAGTGCTGGGATTAAAGGCATGTGCCCTGCAAACATTATGTTTTTAAGGCTCAAATTTAAGAAGGATAAAATTATAAAATCCTAATCTTATAAATGTTACTAATGTATTATAAACTGTTAAAGAGAATTGAAATATACAAGTTAATGGCCCAGTCACCTTATAAATGGTCAAACTATTTAATGTGCTCAGAACTAGGTTTGTTGTCATAGTCAGTACAGATGTGATTTATTTATAGAGACAAGCTTGGAGGGAGGGGCCAATCTTTATCTCACAACATATAGTATTCTGTATATGTTGTCAAATTTAAGCCTGAAGCAAATAAAAGAAAACAAGATTAAAGTTTGATTGGTGTCACATAATATTAAAAATCAGGCATATTTTAAAACTTGGTTGAGAAAGATTGAATCCTTGATTAAAGTGGGTTAAATTTACCTATGCTTGCGTGTCCAGATATCCCCGGGTCCAGCTAGTTCCCATGGACGAAGCACAATCCCACCAGAGCATGTTACATACTAGCCTCATTACAGGACGGGGGTGCTTGGGAAAAGAGACCTGCCGGAAGCTTGTGTAGGCCTCCCAGCTCAGGCTGTATAGCCTGATCACCTCTGGCTGTGTGGCCTCAACCAGAAAAAAATCCTCCCTCCTCCTCATGTACAGAAAATATGAATTATTCTTCCTGATAGAGTGATGGCTCCTCTTGCCTGGTGGAGGATTTCGGAGCCTGCACGCACACTCTAAATGTCTCAAACACAGAGGTGCGACTCGCAGCCACAGAGGATGCTGTGAACAAGGCCACCTCGTGCTTCAGCTTCCACCCGGCTGGCACAGCAGCGGCACGCCAGCTCATCTGCGCATGTCCCTCCGCGGGCATCCAGTCCTTTCTCTAAACACAAGCTGACTCCAGGGTCCACCTCGGACCACCGTCTCCCCTGGTTAAAGAAGGCTGGAAAGTTCCTCAAAACAGCCAAGGGGTGCCTTTGACAGATGGTTCTGTTCAGTGATGTCTCGAGCCCTCAGATTCTTCAGGAGGGGAGGGGACTTGGATGAGGACCGTCTCTCCACTCTGAGCCCCACCCACAGCCCCACCCTGGGCCCCACCCTGGGCTTTGGGAATATGATCTCTGCCTGGATAGCATATACAGTGTTTTGCCTGCCCGCCCATAAGCCAGAAGAAGGCATCATTATAGATGGTTGTGAGCCACCAAGTGATTGCTGGGAATTGAACTCAGGACCTTTGGAAGAGCAAGCAGTGTCTTTAACCTCTGAGCCATCTCCCCTGCCCATGGCTGCACTCTTATCTTAAAGCCTACAAGGAGTCTAAGGGCTTTGGCAGTGAAGCGGTTGCTGGTTTTAAGCAGTGCTTTAAAATAAAGACTGAAGCCACTGCACTAAAAGTGTCTGAGTCAAAAAGAGGCGTGGGGGTTGTCCAGGAGCTGAGGGACGCTTGTGAATGTTTGCTAAGAAACTCCAAACGCCAGTATTTGTTAAAACTCACTTAATTTGGTTCTCTTGATTTACAACTTATGCCTCTAAAAGGCCAACTATTTTTAAATAGAGCGATGTTAAGAAATATGCTTATTGCTGTCCATATGTGATGACCTAGAGATTTGTAAAGAGTCAGCTTTAGCCTTCTTTGTTAATTCAGTCTATGTTACATGTAAGTTATTTGTTACAGATTTGACATGACTGGCTGCTTTCATCTTCCCACAGTAGGCTGAGTGTATGGAATGAAAATGTAGAAAAAAATTAAAAGGTTCTGTTAATAGGATTAATATTAGAAAACCTTGTGCAATGAGTCATTTACTCTTGACGTAGCAGTCACTGAATCACGGAGGAACTTGAGAAGTGCACACTGAGGAAGAAGCAAGGCAGACACTGTCTCTGTAAGAATAGTTTTTAAATAGAAAATAATTTCTTTTAGGGGAATACAATTTAGAGCTATTCTTCCAGATACAATTTAGAATTGAACCGTCTCTTTACATAGCTTGCTAATATAAAATATATTTACGCTATAATCCAGGAATATAAGTACAGCAATTTAATGTTAACAGAATATATACAAAATATATATTGTCATGTTTTCAAATTCTAGATATGCTCACTTAAGGTAATAGTCCCAATTTACTTTTTTAATGTTATCAAATTGTTTCTAACCAAAAATTGTTTTACTTGAGATGCTCTATTTTTGTTCATTAAAGAATAGCTGGTATTGTTAATATTTGAAGCAAGGGTACAGAGTTCATTCTATGTAAAAGCAAGAACTATCACTAAGACACTTCCTGCTCAGAGTCCTTCCTTTGATGCTGGCTTCGCCTGACTTTGACACAGCTTCCAAGTGCTTGTTCCTTGTGCAGGAGTCTGATGTAATGAATGGCTGCTTACACTTCTCCATCCTTCTGCAGCATGCTGGGGCGTGGTCCAGCCAGTGTACAGCTGCACTCAACTCATGCTAATCTTGGTGAGAGTTTTCCTCACATAACCTTTTCTCTAATGTTCCCCGCAAAGTTGTACAGTCACTACCTCCTGACTTAGGTTCCGGATCTTTGCCAACTGTCAAGCTTTATCTTCTGAGACACTCTAACTGCTGCTCCCCTCATCGCTCCTCCATGAGGCAGTTACCAAGAGCAGCTCAGGCAACCTCTGAAAGGGGACTGATGGGCCATGGGCCATCCAACGCATCCCTCTTCTTGCCATCTGGACACTGTTTTGGGGACTCAGAGCTGAAACAGCTAGTCTGAATCTCTTTGGCATCAGTTGACCAGCTCGAAACAGCTTAACATCCTCAGGACCAGCCCGACTCCTTGACTGATGCGCTACTCCAAGAATTGTGCCCTTCTCCGTGAGCAATACTGCTCTCGTGCCATCAAATCCTAACTGGCTTGAGATGATGCTTAGAGTCAGGGGCCAGACAAAAATTCAGCCACAAGCTTCCTCATGTGTGTATGTGCTCTGATTCCCTCCCACTCTGACTCCTCCCCCTCCATCATTTCACTCCTCTTTATCCTCATACTTATGTTTTTATCCCGTCTTTAGATATTTTACTTAATGAGCTTCACTCTATACCCCCCCCCCTGCAAAACATCCCACACAAGCTCTCCCAGTAAAATAGCTTCACTTGTTCCTGATAGATCTGCAAAAAGACCTTTTAGATGCTATGAAGAAACTCTGGCTAAAAGGGATCTTCATCTCTTTCATGCCAGGCCCGATACACTTCTTTGTATTAGTCCTCTATTCTCTCTTATTCCCGTCCTTTGATGCTCTGTAGCTCCCTACCACTTCTGCTCGCTCACTTTGGTACAGCAGCTCTGGCAATGGGACCAGTCACTGTCATCCTGAAGCAACTCTGTGCCCATCTCCTCTCCACTGGTCTCTCTCCCTCTGTTTCTCCTCCCTATCCCTGAACCTTCCTAGGGAGTCTCTTAATTTTTGCTCTACAAGCAAATCATCTGCTTTCAGTCCTCTAATAATTATTTTACAAGTCTCTTCTGGAATACAGGACGGCAATTGCCTGATCCATTGCAGCTGATCAGGTTCAGACTCGCCCCTTGCTACATGACTAAAGAACTGCCTCCTCAGTGGACCCATTATTACCTCCTCTGACAAAGACCCTCCTCAGTAGAAAACAACTATAACACTCCTGAGGTTTTGTTTTGTTTAAAGAAACAAAGAAACAAAAAGTTTCTTGCTAAAAGACTGCATTTCCCAGCTTTCCTCTGGAAGAGACAGACTACAGGAGAGATTGGATACAGTGTGGCAGTAATTTCTGTTCCTATAAGGAGCCATATCTCATCTTCTGTAGGCATTTTGCTCATTCACACAGGTGGGTAACAACATGGTCCTGCCTAAGATCAGACCGCACCTCTCTTTCTATCATCCACCTGTCTCTCTATACAGCTGTCTTAAATAATCTAACATCTGGTGTTCCTGCTTGGTTGCAGTCATATTTCCTTCATCTTCATCAGGATAAGGTGGGAACTTCCCTTTATTTGGTTTAGACCATGGAATTTCCTGCTTCTTTACACGTACAACTTCCTTTGACTATGAGATCTCCCTTATTTTCAGGATTATATGCCTCTGGTCACTTCCTCTTACTCCTTTTATATACTCCCATCTCCTGCCACATCCTTGCTACCCTAACCCACTATACTCACATAATATTTTCACGTAGTGCTATTGCTGTGTGATAAAGTTAGCAGTACTACCCTTTAACCCACCTCAAGTGGTGTGTTTGCAAGCAGTGGCAAGGACAGAAGCACAAGACAGTTCCATAGTGTCACCCACAGCAGCCTAGAGACTTCCTGTTCTCCTTAAGGACTGCCATTAAAGCAATGGCAGGATTCTTACAGAAAGGACTTTGAAGGGGACCCAATATATTGCGGAGCCAGGGTTTATTAACAGACCTTTTTATATGCATCTTAAACAGAAGGATTAATAGACAGAAATGCTCGGGGAGAGAATAAGACACAGCTACATGGGTATGGGCTTCCAAAGGGAAAGCTGTGCCAGTGGCAGTGTATGAGCCTGTGGCTTTCTATTTTTATTTTTATTTATTTATATTTATTTATTTATTTATTTATTTATTTATTTTTGGTTTTTTGAGACAGGGTCTCTCTGTAGCCTTGGCTGTCCTGGACTTGCTTTGTAGACCAGGCTGGCCTCGAACTCACAGCGATCCGCCTGCCTCTGCCTCCCGAGTGCTGGGATTAAAGGCGTGCGCCACTACGCCCGGCTGCCTGTGGCTTTCTAAGTTATCTTTCTCAGAGGGTGGAATTGACAACAGGCTGTAAATGGTAAGCACTTTTCCCTTGTAAGGCTGGGGAGAGGGCTCAGTGGGTAACATGCTGTGAACACATGAAGTTTGGATCCGGGGGCAATGCGCATCTCTGTGCAGGGAGGTGGGAACAGGGTGACTCCTGGAGCTCTCTAGCCAGCTGGCCTGGCAGTCAGTGAGTGCCAAGTGCAGTGACAGACCCTGTCTTAGAACAACAACAGTGTGGAGACAAGTTGGGAAATAAACTTAACTTCTGGCCTTCATAGGTGCATGTTTACCTACACCCTCCAGGAACACATGAATTTTATTTCACAATGTTCTAAGGTGGATTTATGAAGTGTATCATTGAGAATTAAGAGTGAGATGAGGGTACTAAAAACTCAAGGTTAAAGATCTTGACCCTAAGCAAGCACACTTCATTCATTGTCTTTAATATCTTTCACTGAGATGTCTTTAGGGAACACGTATCATCTCCATAGGCAACATAGGCAACATAGACTTTATCTGTGTGTCTGAGCTAATTGTAATGATTTAAAGGGAGATAATGTACAATGAGTTACACAATAGAGGCCAGGAGGCCCACAGGTACTGAAGCAATCCTAGTGAGTTTCCCACGATAAATTATTACACTAGTATCCCCAGTATCTGCGACTGCCTTCATGTCAATATCTGTGAGGCTGAGGGGCTGAAGTACACCTTGTGAGTCATGCCAAGCTGGCAACTATTGGCCAAGGGCCTAATAAGCATCCTACTGCCTCTCTATAGCAGCTCGAGGCCATAAAAATGTCTACTCTGAGTCCTTTGCTTCCAGAGGTAGGCTTCTGGGACAGATGATCACTCAATGTGTTCCTGACATCAGAAAGAAATTACAAAAACTGTCACTAGGACCCGAGGCTCCCGTTGATGGTTTATTACACAGAGCAAAACCTGTATTCTATAGATAAGATCTAGATAAAGAACAAAGGGACTGAAAGGAAGCAAAAGAGTGTGAGAGAGAGAGAGACAGACAGACAGACAGACAGACACAGAGAGAGGGGGGGGAGAGAGGGAGGAATGGAGAGTGGGTGGGAGGGAGAGAGGGAGAGAGGGAGAGAGGGAGAGAATCTCCACCACACTGGGCTATGATCTCTGGGTTGAGATGTGTCGTGATGCTATTAGTTCTTGAACTATTACTTAGCTGAGTAGAAAGGTAGAAGTCAGCTTAAGACCATCTATATTGGTCCCTTTGATTATTACCTGAGGCCTGAAAGTAAGAATGAAGATCCTAAATCCTTCACCACCAGAAGTAGCAGACTGACTCAACACCCATTTCCTGTCTGGTGTGACACAAGTTGGACTTGCCTGAGAACTTATCAAAGGCTCTCAGTTCTTGAAGGCTGGTGGTTAGATAGCCATTTAGATATTAGCAGGGTTGAAAGTCATGGTGCTGGACCCCTCCCTCACCATCAGCAGCTTGTGAAACCAGGAAGTCAGACTGCAGGGTTCTGATTACTGGTCTGAATTAAGTACAGCCCCTGCATGGAGACATGGCATTCCGCACTGCCCAGGAGGATAATGGGACTTCCTCTGGGACCTGCCAGTAGTTTAAGAAGACATGGAGACTTAATAATATTTATAAGAGCTTGGGCACTATAGCTGGGCACAATCTCAGCTAACCAGACCAACTCTGGCCTATGCCCCACCACAGGGCCTTTTACCTCTTCTCAGTGCCAGCACCTGTTCCTTTCTACGTCATGATGATGGAAATCCACCCACCACAGCCTCCGCCCCACAACACACCAGACCACAAACCACTTGACAAAACCTGCTTAATTAGGCATAGCTCTCCCCTTACCCCAATTACATTGCTATCTATCTAAACCTAATATTTTCTTTTTCTTTTCTTTTCTTTTTTTTTGGGGGGGGGTTTCGAGACAGGGTTTCTCTGTGTAGCCTTGGCTGTCCTGAACTTGCTTTGTAGACTACACTGGACTCAAACTCACAGAAATCCACCTGCCTCAGCCTCTCAAGTGCTGGGAATTAAAGGCATGTGCCACCACCGCCCAGCTTAAACCTAATATTCTTATCAGTACCCTAAGAAGATGAAGGACTGGAGCCCCTGAATCTCTTAATAGTTCCTGCCCAATGTGGCCACAATGCTTAACTAGATCTTCTGTCTCTACTCTCACTAGTACTGACGTGTCAACACAAAAACTCCAATCTCATCTTAAAAGGAACTCTCAGCCAAACATGAGTGAGCATGGCCCAGGAGTATGTGTTCATGTTGTCTTGAGTAATGTGTTCTGATGTAGAAGTACTTTGATGAACTTTAATAAAAAAAAAGGGGGGGGCGCTTATAAACCAAGGCACTTACAGAATGAACTGTCAGGGACCTCAGGCAGGTGGCAGACAGCAGAACAGGGAAAACTCTTAGCTTTTGAGTTGGTGGAAGCCGGTGGTCTGAGGAGAATATGACAGTCAGAGGGACTTAGAGGGCAATAAGGAGTTATAATCAAGGCTATAACTAGCCCAGATAGCTTGACTCTGGATTTACAGCATGTCAACTTTGTACAACCATAAAGTTTGGCCAAGTCAGTCAGCCACTGGAATCTTTCACATAGGTGTGGCCTTTTTCTGGGAACTATTTAGCTGGCATATTGGAATATTGGCTAGAGAAGACCTTTTGGGCTTCCTCTGAAACAGTGTCATCATACTGGGTAACCCGGCTTGTAGCAAGTGTGATGACCTATGTCCATTATCCCAGCACGCTGAAGGTCTAAGCAGGATTGTTATGAGTTAGAGGGCAGCCTGGGCTGCAGAATGGGACCTTGTCAACAACAGAAGGAAAGAAGAAGGGAGAGAGGAGACAGAGGCAGAGGAAGGAAAAAAGAGGCTCATGACAACAGTAAGACAAAAAAAAAATCAGGCATAATGACATGTCTGTAATTCCAAAACTAAGAAAAAAGAGGCAGAGAGATCAGAAGTTCATGGTTATCCTCAGCTACATAGCAGGTTGGAGGCCATTTTGGGATACATGAAACCCTTTCTTTACACACACACACACACACACACACACACACACACACAGACAGACACACACACACTCCTGTGTGCTCAGAAAAGAAAAAAGAGTGAGGAGCAGGTAAAAGCTAGGCCCAAGAGGACCTCAGACATTGAGCTCGGAAGTCTGACCTGACAGACAGACAGACATGTGCAGGAACTCTGAAGGGTTTTAAGCAGGCATTATCAGATCTGTGGTTCCGTGTTGTCAGATGCCACCAGGCTGGAAGTGTGCCCTTCTGTGCTGGAAAGTGCAAGTGTCATGAGTCTCTTGGAGGAAAAGGATGAATTGTGGTGTCCGAGTGAGCAAGCAATGAGGTCCTTGCCACAAACCCTCTGGTACAGCTAGGGGTGTGGGAGAAAAGATTTCTCCACAATGAGTGTTACTGCTCTTGCCGCTGGGCTGCCAGCACCAGGCCAAGTGGCAGCGGTGAGCTCAGGGCTCTGAACCGGAGCCAAGCAGCAACAGAGGTGACCTGACTTGGGGCAACGGAGCAGCTGCTTTGGGAACAGCCAGCACTTTGCTCCTGCAGATGAGCACTGCGGTGGGTGGAGCTGTGCGAGAGAGCAACTGAACACTGCTCTATTTACACGGGGAAAGACAAGAGGTGACAAGTTCATGTGACTGACCATCTGTAGCCACTTGGGGATTGATTGTGTCACATGCTCCTGAGACAGGCACAAAAACAGGAGAGAGCTTTGTCCCACACCTGCCTCCACTTCTAAGTGTGGGTATTACATATGACACTGGTCATTGCATTGCATCATGATCAATCCTGCTGCAGTAGGTTCTCAACCAATCAAGTCTACTACAACCTGAGGGGTTAGGATGGATTGGGGGATGGGGCAATTAAATCCATACAGGTGGCGTTTGTTGTTGTTTTGATAGAGTCTGTATTCCAGGTCTGTGGCAACAGATGACCTTGAATTTTTGGAAGAGATTTATATTTGTTCATATGTTTGTGTGATACATGTTTGTACCCTTGTGTGCAGGGGCATGTGCCTTAGTGCTAGTATTACAGGTATGTGCCAACATATCTGATTCCTAAGGTGCTAAGAATTGAACCCGGGGCCTCCTGCATGCTAGGCACTTACTCTACCAACAGAGCCATGTCCTAAGCTGCTTGTTTTCATAATGGTACTTTGGATTCTTAAGCTCTTGTTCTTTTTACTAATGGCAGGTCTACTTTTTGTTTTGTTTCTATAGAACGAAGAGTAAGAGCCTGAGGAATAGAGATCTCTTGTTTTACTTTTAAATTTTTTATTTATTTAATACACACACAGATATACATACATAAAATGAGTGCTGTCTCTTCATGCACACCAGAAGAGGGCATCAGATCCCATTATAGATGGTTGTGAGCCACCATATAGTTGCTGGGAATTTGACTCAGGACCTCTAGAAGAGCAACCAATGCTCTCAAACACTGAGCCATCTCTCCAGCTCCTTACTTTTTTGTTTTTGTTTTGTATCTTAGAATACTTCCAAGAATGGTATTCTTTTTTTTTAATGATTTATTTATTTATTATGTATACAATGTTTTGCCTGCATGTATACTTGCAGGCCAGAAGAGAGCACCAGATCTCATTATAGATGGTTGTGAGACACCATGTGGCTGCTGGGAATTGAACTCAGGACCTTTGGAAGAACAGACAGTGCTCTTAACCCCTGAGCCATTTCTCCAGCCTCCAAGAATGGTGTTTTTCAATGTAAGCCTGCACCAACATTCTTCAAGACCTGCTCTCAGCAGATATTTCAGGGACTTTACAAAACCTTTTAAAAATATATTTATTTTTAAGTACATGAGTATTCTATCTGCATATATACCTGCACACCAGAAGAAGGCATCAGATCCAATTATAAATGGTCGTGAGCCACCATGTGGTTGCTGGGAATTGAACTTAGGACCTCTGGAAGAGCTCTTAACCACTGAACATTCTCTCCAGCCCAACAAAATCTTGTTTGTTTGTTTGTTTGTTTTAAGATTTACTTATTTATTTATTTATATGTATACCTGTAGGCCAGAAGAGGGCATCAGATCATATTACATATGGTTGTGAGGCACCATGTGGTTGCTGGGAATTGAACTCAGGGCCTCTGGGAGAGAAGTCAGTGTTCTTAACCACTGAGCCATTTCTCCAGCCCCTACAAAACCTTTTTTTAAACAGAAAGTTCAACTCCATAGCTCAAGCTAGCCTGGAACTCAGGGCAGTCTTCCTGCCTCAGCCTCCCAAGTGTAGTCCTAGGTAGCTGCATTTCTAAAAGCTTAAAACTTAAAATTTTAATTTATTTCCATATATATACATATATGTGTACATATACATACATATATATTTATTACTAGTGAAGAAAAGACCTTACTTGGCATTCCTTTTGCTAGATTGGCAGAACACAGAGTTACCTATTTTGGCTGCACAATAGTTTTCTTTGATTTCACATATCAAGGGCTGGCAACCAATTGCTCTTATCTTACCCATGGTCAGATTCAGCAGTGATCCACAGAATGGCAGGCACTTGTATTTATCATACCTTTTTATGGTTTTATTTTTGCTTTGTTCATCATACTTTTTATCTTTTTAATATATGCTATTTATTTTGGAACAATCAAACCGGCTTTGTCAATATAATTAAACTGTACCATGGCTGATATGGCAGACCTCATGTCTTAGTCACTAAGATTTCCAAAGGCTGGGAGAGCTTCCAGCCTCACCCCTACGAAATGCAATGCCTCATCTTTCCTCTGGCATGTGGAAGGGTAAACAGTGGCTCTAGAGTCCTGTGGACTTGGACTTAAAACTCCACTCTGGTTGAGTCAGATAATGGTGGTGTATACCTATGATAAGGCAGGAAGCTGAGGCAGGCCTGCAGAGTGAAATCAATAAAAGCAAGAAACAAAACAAAATGATCCCGTGTCTCCCGACCTCTACCCCAACAGAAAGGGAACTGAGTAAAATCAGATGCCTCCTGCTACAATGCACTGGAAAGAAGACAGCATCATCTACATAACATCCCTGTCACAAATGTTTCTCCTATCAGGAAGGTCCAAGGCCCTATGGGCTGCATGTGGCCAATGACGGCTCTGAATGTGGCCCAACACAAAACTGTAAAGTTACTTAAAATATTATGAGTAATGACTGCTGGGGGATAGTCATGGGTACACGGCCCCTGATGCTGCACAGAACCTCACACTCAGGTCCATATAATTCTGCAAACCTAAGTAAACTCGATGGATTATGAATGGGAGGGATGAAAATAGGAGAGAGATATGTTGGGAATGATTCAGAGGAAGTAGGAGGGGTTTAAGAGGTGTACATCATGTATATGCATAAAATTGTTAAAGGTACATTTTCAAACAAATGAAATATATGGCTTTGATCTGTATGTACACATCTGGCCCAAGGTCACTTTTAACATCTCCGCTGAGGCTGCTTCACATTTTATTATGAGCAGTAGTGTGGAGCCTGCCCTGCGTGCACCTTCATAGGCACCTAGTCACGAGTGACATGACTGAGGCACACTTAATGGATGTTGCTCCAGTACATTCTTTGCCATTATAAAGCTTAAAAATTGTAAATAAATGAAGCAATTTTTTGTTGTTGTTAACTCGATTGCATAAGTTTTCGTGAGCTTTTCGGAGGACAGCGCTGTGATGCAATATCAAAAGGTTGGACTTACCTGATAAACCTTATCATGAGGAAACAATCAGGCAAGCCCCAATTAATGAACGTTTTGCAAAAGAACGCTGTACTTTGACAACTACCAATAGCACTAAGGAAAACAAGCAGACTGTCCTAAGTACAGACTAGACAGGATTGGATTTTAGGTGGAGAAAGTTTCTAGAAAAACAGTCTTATCTAGGTGTGGTGGCGCATGTCTGTAATCCCAGTCCTTGGGAGGCTAAAACAGGAAGACTGTTATGAGTTTGGGGCTACCGTGGGCTCATAGTGACCCTCTGAGTCAGCTCAAGTCACCCCAAGGCCAAGTTTTCAGTCTAAAGGAAATGTGTTTGTCCCAGGACAGAGGGCAGGGGTAAGGAACAAAGACAGGAGATAGAGGAAGAAGGAAAGAGGAATGGAACAAAGGAGAGGAGGCACAGGGGCGAGAGAGAGGTGAAAGGGTATTTTCGGGGTCAGGGAAGACTATAGCAAAGACCCTGCCTCTGGACAGAGAGCAGACGGACAAGCTTCTTAGACAAACGGCGGTTCATAAAGGTGAAAGAGGAAACACCATGTTAGGATGAGATGCTTAATTTTAATTGGGCATGTAAATTGCGTGAGCCAATTTACTGGACTTCAATACTTTGATAACTGGACCTTGGGAGTTAGCCTCAGGAGGAGGAAGTGGCCAAATAGCAGAATAGCCCTTGGCGCTGGCTTTGGGGATGTAATCGAATGGTTTTTAGCAAGGCAGAGGGAATTAGGGGAGAAGGGCAAGGCCTGCCACAGCCATGTTTGCCATGGTCAAGCAGGCTAGAGTACAGATCAGCTAGTGCTACATGGCCAAGGCCATATCTCAAAACAAACAAACAAACAAACAAACAAAATAAAAACAATTGGTAAAAATTGTAAATTTGGTTGTAAACAATTTCAATGTTTGATTATAGAATATTAAAATGGTTTGATTATTCAGATGCATAAAATGTAAATATTAATAATATCATATCAATGTTAAATTTCTTGAATTTAATTGTCGTAGTGTGGTTGTATAAAAGACTGTCCTGAGGGGCTAGAAAGATGGTTCAGCAATTAAGAACACTTGCTGCTCTTATAAAATACTTCAATTCAAACCCCAGGGCCACAAACCAATTTTTGTTTTGTTTTTTGTTTTTTCAAGACAAAGTTTCTCTGTTACACAGAACCCTGGCTGTCCTGGACTCTCTTTGTAGACCAGGCTGGCCTGGAACTCATGGAGATCCACCTGCCTCTGCCTCCCAAGTACTGGGATTAAAGGAGTGCACCACCATTCTGGACTCCAACAAGCCACTTTTTAAAGCCCAAACTAAATAATATAAACCGTGGGATTGGAGAGGTGAGTTAGCGATTAGAAGCACTTGCTGCCTATGACTGTTGGTAAGTCCAGACCCAGATGCTCGACACCCTCTTCTGGCCTCCTTGGGCACGCGCACACACATGGCATGCACTGACATAGGTACTCACATAAACAAATCTTTAAGAAGCAAAGAAAACCTGAGTCTTAAAGAATGAGTAATGGCTAGCCCAACAGTGCACAGCAGTGTTCCAAGTCAAAAGAAAGAGATATTCTAGAGGTAATGGGCAATTCAGCAAGGCTTCCATTTGAATGGATTTCAAACCTCGAGTCAGTTTCTTGGTATCTGAGTTAGGTTACTGTGCCCTTCTTAGTTTGTTTCAGTATCATGAAGATGCTTAGGAGAATAGTCAGGCCCTAGAGACTCTTTGAGAAAATTGTCACAGTTGTCAAGACCAACGTGGTACCAAGAGAAATAACTAGAAACTAAATATATTAAGTGGACTTCTATCAATCATTTATGGAAGAGGGTGGAGTCAAGGACAGTGTGCTGGTTTGTGCTTGGGCAGCGGCATTCACCAGTGCAGGCAAAACAAAAGGACTTGCCGCTTGGGTGGTAGCGGGCACGATGATTGTTTTAGAGAGGTTTTGTGTATGAGGTGCCTGTGGTAAAAAGTATTAGGATATATTCCTCTAAGCTTTGGAGATGGGGTTTAAGAAGCGACTGCATATGAACGAATAACGGAAGCCAATAGAAAGGTGAAGTGAGCCAGAGAAAATGAAATCTGATGCAAAACATGTCATGAGGCAGAGCTAACGCCAGTACATCTAATAGCTGGGCAGAGTAAAGCCCTGGCAGAGTAGACCGAGATGCAGTAGGCTTAGCGGCATGAAGTACAGAATAGATTGGAGTTATGGGAGCTGATGGAGGATGTCTTGACAAAGGAAAAGAGCAGCTAAAGCGAGGTCCGGGAAATGTATTAGCAAATAAGTTATGCCTACCATGATCATGGGCATTTTGGGAAGTGGAAACCAGTGTGGGAAGGAATGGGAGTAGGGAAGAGGAGGGCAAAAGCAGACAACTCCAAAGAGTAAGCTAAGCAAGAGATAGCAGCAGACAGGGAAAATATAGGGATTCTCCATGGCTGGGGCTGAGGGGCTTAAAACACCATCACGATTAACTGCTGTTGAGAAGAGAAAGGTTGAAGTCATAGGAAAGTATGGACATTTTAATTCATTCAATTAGTGGGCTGCTTGTGTCCCATCAGCCCACGCATCTTCTCTGGAGAATGCACGAGTGGGTGCCCATCCACCACGGTTTAATAAAAGGCTTTACCATGCGTGGAGAACTTGAGTTCCAATCCTGTCTCTTTCCTCCAAAAGATACCCTGCAGACATTGCTGGAACTCAAACCCTCATAAAACATTTATGGGCTACAACAAAGTAACGGACCCTATGGGGTCTTGTCGTCAAAGATACTGCCTCCCTGAGCTCCGCCCCGCCCCGTTCCAACTCCGCTCCGGAGAATAGCCGACTGCGCAGAGACCCGCCTACCAGCTAGCTCCGCCCCCTCTCTTTCTTTGTTTCGCCGGTTCCAAGATCTCGCGAGAATTATCCGGCAAATCCCGCGAGCACGGACCCCGGTCCAGTTCTGCGGCTCTCGCGGTGTTTGCGTGAGACTGCTTCCTTCCTCCTTCCCCTGCCAGTCCTCCAGCCTTCCTCCCTATCTTCCCGGCCTGGCCACCCCCTCCTTCCCCCGCCGTTCCCCTCCCCGCGGGATAATATGGTCTCCGGCGATGGACTCCCCAAGTGCAGGTCAGTGCCTGGCCGCCGCCTTAGCGCTGGGTGCTGGAGGCGTGCGCTGCCGTCCGCCGTGTCCCTTGCTTTTCTTTTTTTTTTTTTTTTTTTTACGGTCACCCGGGGGGCACCCCGGGCCCTCAGGGCTTGATCATTCTTCCCCGACCCCGGGGCCTCGGCCCCGTAAGCCGGGCCTCCCCGCTCATCAGCGGGGGGCTAATTCCGCCACTGGCCGGGGGCCGCTGCTTGATGTATCGGCAGCCTGCAGGTCCTCGGGAGTAACTGCTCCCGGCACGGACAAGCCCACATCTTCCCTGCCCGCCCCTCTTTTGTGAGCATTGAGGTTTGGGAAGACCTCGATCCCCTTGTTTAGGTTTCACGCCGCTGGTTCTTGGCACTCAGCAGCCTGGAGTCTCTATTTGTTTCTGAAAGTGGAGTGATGGGCTGTCGAGGCTGAACGTTAGCCGGTTCCCAGATTATTTATTGCAGTCTCCTCCCCCATCCGCCTCCCTCTACAAAAGAAAAACACTATCCATTCCGAGTGGACCACGCTTATCTTTTCTGGTTTTGGAGGAAGATCTTAGCAATGTTGAGGGGTCCCCGCCCATCCACGTAATGAGTCTGCACAATGAATCTTTTTCAACCCCAAGGTTGCCTCACCCTTTCCCACAACACTAAGAGTGGGGGCATGTTCAATTAGGGCATAATCATATGAGCATGTCTCATAGGAGAATGTAATGTACCAATTTATCTAGATATTTTGATGGCCACTTTTAAAAAAATCTTCAGTGTTCTAACTATCGTTGAAATGTTAATTGTGTTGCTTCTTTTGAAACCCTAAGAATAGTTTTCTCAAAGCATTCTCTCTGTAGTTAAGCAATTTTCAGGCCATGTTTTCTGAATGCTTGCACAAAATCTAAATCACTCTTACGGTCTCCTTCTAGACATTTAACATATTTAAGATTGAAAAGCCATTAGGTGGGCATGGTGGCTCATGTCTATAATCCTAGAGTTCAGCACACAGAGGGAGGATGATTACCTCTGGTTTGAGGCCCTCCTGGGATGCCCAGTGAGTTTAAGCCCCTGTGGGCTACAGTAGCACAGCCAGCCTCAATGGACAAACTAGTAAATTATCTTCCTAGTTTTCTGCTTGGCACTCTCCCACTATGGCGGAGGCTAGCCCATGTCTCTAGTGTGGAACAGTCAGCCTGTCGGTCACTGCAGCCAAACTTCAAGTGCTTAGTAGGCACTGTGCTGCCTTACAAAATATACAACATTTCCATTGAGTACATTTATAGGTATTTTCCTTTGGATAAGATACTTGGTAACTGTATTTAATGAAAGGTTTGTTCTTTTCTTCTTCCAGGATACACCTTTGAGTACCTGATTGAAACATTAAGTGGCAATTCTCATAAGAAGTTCTTCAATGTACCTAAACTTGGAGGCACCAAATATGGTAATGCTGCTTTACATTTTTCTTGGGCATTAGTTCCTAGTAATTATAATGCATTGGTCAAGCTGAGCTGAAGATATTTTAACTTATTTCTACCACACGGCAACAGGCTCACCTACTCATATTTACAAAGCTTCCTTTGGGACTTCTGGGTGAGGAAAACAGAAGCCCCTACCTTGATTTCCCCTTTACAACTTTTAGTTAGTGGTACAGTCTTCCTCTCCACCCCACAAAGAAACTAATCTATTAAAAAAACAAAATGAAACAATATTCTATAGTGACTTAATGTATATGTTAACTTTTTCAAGTGGTCAGTTCTTCCACTTCTTTTCTTTTCCTTTTTTATTTTATTTTATTTTCAAGGCAGGGTTTCTCTGTAGAACTTGGCTATCCTATTACTCTGTAGAATAGGCTGGCCTCAAACTCAGAGATCCACCTGCTTCTGCCTCCCAGGTGCTAAGATCGAAGGCATGAACACCACCGCCCAGTACGTCTGGTTATTCTTTATACCGTCTTCAAACAGAATCACCAACTGAACTTGCTAGTTGGAATTGTTCATCAATAATAGGTGTGGTTCTCAGACACTTTGGTAAACATTTTCACATTCCCTAATCAGGATCAGACCTTTCATCAGATCCTCAAGAATGTATGTGGTTAACTTCTTGGCCATTGGATGGATGGAGTCTTTTTCTTTTTATTTATTTATTTATTTTGTGGAGTCTTAACTTTGATTTTCAGTTGTCTTTTGTTTTGAGACAGGGTTTATAAGTGGCCCAGGTTGGCCTTGAGCTGTCTTTCCTGTCTCAGCCTCCTAAATGGTGGTATTGAAAGAATGCTCTCCTAAGCTCAGCTTTTGACTTCATTAAAAGTTGAGTAACTTTTCCAAGCAGACCAGAGAACAGAGAACCTGTTTGGAAGATGGTTGCTAGTGAACTTTTCTAATAACACTTTAATTAAAAAAAAAAAAAATGCATGGCCAGCCTTATACAATTTGGAGAGAGATTTTCTCTAATCTTGTTTTTTCTTCCTTTATAAGTAACTACAGATTTTTATGCACTTAAATATTCTACACTGTCATGTACAATGTGTCGGTGTGCACTGTGAGATGGTGTAGGTATGCTTTAGTATCTTAGAAGGTCCCTGTCTTAAAATTAGATTGCTCTTAAAAAATAATTCCCTAGAGCAATAGCAGCCTTCATACCTTGCAGTGATTTATATTGATAAGGTAGGTTCGTTATTTTCTTGCACTTTGTCTTTCATTTATTTTATTTTGTATTGGTTTTAGACAATTGTTTACCAAAAAAGCCATGGGGCGATGACTGGGTGGGTAAAAGGCTTGCCACTTGAGCATGAGGACTGAGTGCAGCTTGCCTCCAGCACCTGCACACCAAGCTCATCGTAGTCCTGTATGTAACCCCAGCTGCGGTGTGCGGAGGCAGACACAGGCAGGCCGTTGGCTCGCTTGCCCAGCCAAGCTAACCACGGTGGCAAGCTCTCTAGGTGAGAGAACCAATCTCCCAAAAAACAAGGTGGAGAGACAGGTGCATCACACACACACACACACACACACACCAGGTTTTTCATAAACTCTTTTCTTCAAAATAACTTGATTCTGTTTAGTTACTTTTCTGTTGCTGTGATAAGATACCATGACCAAGACAACTTTTAGAAAAAGGTTTATTTGGGGCTTAAGTTTCAAAGGTTTAGATTCCATAACCATCATGGCAGCAGTGAGGCAGGAAGATATAGTGTTGGTGCAGTAGCTAAGAAGTTCACATGTTGAGACACAACCATAATTCAGAAAGCACTAGTGCTGGCTCCAGTCTTTTGAAACCTGAAAACCTGTCCCCAACAAGGCCATAGCTGCTAATTCTTCCCAAACATTCATTGAGTGGGGACCAAGTATTAAAGTATATGAGCCTATGGGGGCCATTCTCAATTTAAGCCACCACATTGGCCTCAAACGATTCTGGGTTTTGATTTGTTTGGTTTTTGAGATAGAGTCATATGTAGCCCAGCCTATTCTGGTATTCACTGTGTAGCCCAGAATCAAAATTCTGACCCTCCTGCCTCTATCTCCCAAGTACTGAGGTTGCAGGTATGTGGTGCCCACACACTGCTAGGCAGTGCTAGGAGTCAAACCCAGGGCTCTTGCATGCTAATAAAACACTTTGCCAACTACATCACATCTTCATCCACTGTTGAATTATCATATCAGTATGGCCTTTTTTAGTACCTACCCTTGCTTCCAAATAATTGAAACAGAGACCTATTATATTTATTCAACAAGTTTTTGGTTGGTTTGGTTTGGTTTTTTGAGACAGGGTCTCTCTGTGTAGCCTTGGCTGTCCTGGACTCACTTTGTAGACCAGGCTGGCCTCGAACTCACAGTGATCCGCCTGCCTCTGCCTCCCAAGTGTATTCAACAAGTTTTTAAGTTCTGAAATTGGATAGCTACTCATCTATTCTGACCCAGTTATGCTAGTCTGGCTGCCTCCCAGCCACGTGCTCTTTTTACTTGCCATCCTAGCCTTGCCTTAGCCTTCTTTACACAACATTGATAGAGGAGATTCTTCATATAAATGACAATGGCCATTTCCCTGACTTCAACCAGATGGGGGTGAGGGGAGCAGGCACAGAGATCAGCATCTGTATGCATGGTGTACAACAACCTATCTCCCAACAATCCATGTAAGAATTTTTTTTAATGTTTTTTTGAGACAAGATTTCTCTTTGTATTCTTGGTTGTCCTGGACTCACTTTGTAGATCAGGCTGGCCTTGAGCTCACAGCATCACCATGCCTGGCCCATATAAGAATTTTTTAACCCAATTTTTAACCCAGGTTTTTTTTACTTGAGAATAAATATTTTTATGGATAATTTATGAAATGGCCTATAACCACAGAATCAATAGAGAATCAAGAGCAATTGTAATGGGGAAGACAGTGAAGAGACTGGCTAGGTTAGATTATATATTTTTTAAGTTAGTATGAAGCCTCAAGCCCTTTATTTTAGGTTATCTTACTATCTTTTTTCCTTCCTAACTACTTACTTACTTACTTACTTTTTTGGTTGGGGAGGTTGTTTATTTTTCAAAACAGAGTTTTTCTGTGTAGTCTTGGCTGTCTCGGACCTTGTAGACCAGACTGGCCTTGAACTCACAAAGATCCATCTGCCTCTGCCCCCCTGAGTGCTGAGATTACAGGCATTTGTCAGACTACTTACTTTCTTAACCATCGTAAATAGAAATATAGCTAGCACTATATGTTCATAACTGTACCTTGTTAGCCTGGCATAATGGCACATCAATGTCAAGAGATCATGGGTTCAAGGCCAACCTGTCTCCATACACCAAGGGCTGAGGATGTAGCTTAGTGTTAGAGCATGCACAAAGCCCTGAATTGTATCCTCAGCACTAGGAAAACAAAACAAAATGAAAACCAACTCATGAATTACAATCTCTGAGAAAAATCAGTACTTAACATTTTAGGAGAGTTTTGTGGTCTATAAGAATTGCAAACAAGATAAGGCCTTCACAGATGAAATAGAAAGTCACTTTTTTTTTTTTTAAGACAAGGTTTCCCTGTGTAACAGTCCTGGCTGACCTGGAACTCGTTCTATAAAAGAGGTTGGCCTCAAACTCATAGAGATCCTCTTGCCTCTGCCTCCTAAGTGCTGGGATTAAAGGCATGTGCCACCATGCCCGGCAAAAGTCACATATTTATAGGCATATAAAAAGCGTGAATGTTCTTACAATGAAAATACAATGTGTATCGTTTTGTGACCTGTTTTCACTTAATATATTATGCACATCTTTCCATGTAATTCAATACAAGTATTCCTGCTATCTAAGTCTGCTTGGTTTCTGAGTCAGGGAGTGTGAGTTCCAGTAGAAAGGGCTAGCTGTGCTTTGCTACAGCATTTAATGGCTACACAATACAGTTGCTTGCTTTCTCTGCTTACTCCCCCCACCTCCTGCAGATGGAACACAGGGCCTTAACACACTTTAGACAAATGTGATTCCATTGGTCTACATCTCTGGCTTCTAACACACACACACACACACACACACACACACACACACACACACACTAGTGTTCCTACCACCTTCATCACATACTTACAGTTTCCAGACATACAAAGATAGCAGAGGAAAAGTATAATCTTATCAAAAGCAGTCTGATCCAGAGGCTGCCTGGTCTTGTTGTTTCTGTTTGGTTTTTTACTGTCTACCTTTGTCTTCTTCTATATAACTCAGGGTTAGCTCCCTGTGCTAACTTTGAATAATTCCCAGTATGACCCCTTGACTATTCTTTGTGTATCTCTGGGTACTTTTCCACCTATTGCTTTAACTGAATTTGTCAGTTTTCCTTCCTGATCCAGTTATCCTTCTGGAAGGGTGTGTTTTCTCTAATCTTGTCTTTTACTTGGACTCTGGAAAGGGTTGAGGGTTGGGTAAGTGGTGAAACAGTTTACTTACAGTTTGTATCCATAGTATATATATAGAATATTTCTAAAGATTACCTAATGTGATTCTGTAGATACCAGGGACAATTCTACATTTAACCTGGTACATTACATTCAAGAGTTTGAATTTGGCTTTTGCTTGACTCTTCGATGATAAGAAAGTGACAGTAGCTAAACCAGAGTAGAATTTATTATGATGGTATTCAACTCCCAGGCCAATTAAATCTGGTTGTCTCCTAAGAAATTAGACAGTGGGCCAGTGCTGAAGGTATTCTTTGTTTTTTCTTCCAGAGACTTCGTATTTCTGTCCTTTCTTCTCAAATTACTTGATTGACGACAAGCCTTCTATGTCTGCTTACTTTGTAAATAGCTCCAAATCCTAAATAAGAAACCTCAGTCCCTAGCTTAGGCTTTTGCTGTTTTTATTCCTTCCTAGGACGGTTTTTACTCAGCTCAGGCTGGCCTTGAACTCTTTACTTAACTGAAGATGACTTTGAACTTCTGAACCTCCTACCTCCACTTCCTCAGTGCTAGGATGATAGGCCTGTTGTTCGTGTGGTTCAGGAGAACAAGCCCAGGTTATGTGGTTGGTAAGCACATTCAGCTGCAGCTGAGTCCCGTCCCCAATCCTGTATTGCCCGGTCTGCCCGCAGCCATTTAGCCTCTTAGACCTACACCTAAGTTATTGCTCACAAGGATATCTATGGTTCCTGAGTTTATTTCAGCAGTGTGACAAGTTAGCATACTTTCTTAGCTTAAATTGCCAATATCTTTTAAAAGATTAACTTTCTAGATTCATAGAATTGTAGAAATTCCACTGGGAAGCAACGTCTGTCTGTCTCAAAACCCTGTTTAGTTCATCCAGCTTACATTCATTGAGTACTCACGTATTTCTGGCAAACAAGAGCTAGCCAACATAGCGTTGTTGTTTTGAAGAATGCAGTTTTCTATGGAAATGTGTGAGAAAGGTATTTAAGGGCATTAGTATGTTAGAACAATCTGGGTCTAGTCAAAAGGTAGAAAGTACTGGGCTTGGTAGTGCACGCCTTTAATCCTAGCACTTGGGAGTCTGAGGCAGGCACATTGCTGTGAGTTGGAGGCCAGCCTGGTCTACAACAAAGGAGTCCAGGATAGTCAAGGCTACACAGAGAAACCCAGTCTTAAGGGGGGGAAAAGCACAACCAGAGGAGGGTATTTTTTTTAATCATTAACTGTGATAACTTTAATTAAAGAAACCAGAAAACTATATGGAGATGTAGAGTTAAGAGAAATGCCCAACTTGGAAGAGGCTCAAACTCTCTAAAGAGGATGTGGTTCTATATATTCCAAGAAGTTTGCTGGTTTGAGCCAGCTGATGCAGGTCTGGTGGTATAGACCAGCGGTTCATAACCTGTGGGTGGTGACCCCTTTTGGGGGTCAAGGACCTTTTCACAGGGGTTGCCGAACACGATCAAAGAGCACAGATATTTACATTATGGTTCACAACAGCAAACTTAGGGTTAGAAAATAGCAATGAAAATATTGTATGGTTGGGCTTGCCATAACATGAGGAACTGTGGTAAAAGGTTGAAGCATTAGGGAGGTTGAGAACCGTTGTGCTAGACTATAATCCACCCTCCGAAGAACATGGCCAAGCAGTCAATAGTCAGTGATGTGCATGTGCTTTAGGAGAGCAGGTGATGGTAGAGGCAGGAGTCTTTCAGAGCTTATGGGCCATGTAAGGATTTGAAGACAAAGTAGGTCTTAACTCGTAACATCTCCAGGAAGTTTCCAGGTAGAGTCTAGGCTCTAGCATGGGAACAAGAGGCTTTCTTTGTAGTGATGCCTCCTTAGTACAGGGCCTGGCAGTGTTGAGGCCCTTGGGTGGCACTGAGAGGCACCAGTTCTCATGTTGAGAAGACCATGCTGAAATTGACAGCTATGTTTTTGCTGTTTTAATAATCTGTAGAACATACTTGGAAGATCTTTGTCTTAGTGTTCTATTGCTGTGAAGAGACACCATGACCAAGGCAGTTCTTATAAAAGAAAAGCGTTTAACTGTGGGCTTGCCTACAGTTTCAGAGGTTTAGTCCACAGTCGTTATGACAGGGAGCATGGCAGCATGCAGGCAGACGTGGTGCTGGAAAAGTAGCTGAGAGTTCTACATGCTGATCCATAGGCAGAGAGACTGGGTCTGGCATGGGCTTCTGAAATCATAAATCTTACCCTCCGTTACATACCTCTCTTGATTCTTCTTCTAATCCTTTCAAACAGCGCCACTCTCAGGTGACTAAGCACTCAGGTATATGAGCCTGTGGGGGCCATTCTTATTCAGACCACCGCAGCCAGAACAGCTAACTGAACCATAACAACTCAAACATTGCCAGACAGTGTAGCACTGGATGATTGGCAGTTATGTTTATTTTGTTTTTGAAATAGGGTCTCACTACATAGCTGTCCTGAGACTCACTATGTAGATCAGACAGGCCTTGAGCTCAAGAGATTCGCTTGCCTCTGTCTCCCAAGTGCTGGGACTAAAGGCATGTGCCACTATGCCTGCCACTTACTATTTTGTTTTTGAGAAATGTCTGCTGAGTGCCCACATTTAAATAGCCATGACTTGTGAGTTGTTCCTTCAAGTGAAAACTTCTTGAAAAAAAAGTGACTGATTAATTTAACTTTCAACTCTAATAGTATCACTGATGTTTTTCGCCAGGCAATTACTGTAATTTTCTAAAGATTATTTTTTTTCTTTTTCCTGCCCTCTAAAGTTTATTTTTTAAGTAGCTTACAGGTAGCACATTTTCTTAGAGCTTTTTCATCCATTGCAGTCATTGTGCTTTGGTGTTAAGCAGTAAGGCTGTGTGTGTACTTTGTCACCGAGATTAAAAGATTTCAGCAGCTAAATTTTAAGAAATCAACACCCTGCTTCAGTGACATTCTTAAGTGAAACTAGTCTTTTGTGTGGTAAATCATGCAAGCAATAGTACAATTTGGTGTCACTGCCTTGTGTCATCAAGCACGCAGTTTTAGCTTTTGTCCTATTGCTGTTTTGAGATAGGGGTCTCACTGTAGTCCATGATAGCTTTGAACTCGGAAATTCTGCCTCAGTTTCCTGAGTGTGGGGATGACAGGCATGAGCTGTGTGAACCCAGCTTCACCACTGGTTTTAAGCCATCGTTGGCTTGCGTGTCTCCATGTGTTAAGGTGCCTGGTGCCAAGCTTAGTGACCTGGGTTTGACCCCTGGGTCCCACATGGTAGGAGAGAACCAACTCTTGAAAGTTGTCCTCTGGCCGACACAGTCACACTTGGGCACATATATTCCTCTTCCCCCAACAGTTAATTGGGAGTGTGGGAATCACTGGAAAGGTAAAAATGTTAACAAGGAAAAAACAAAACAATGTCTCTGCTGACCTTAGAGCTGGTCTGAAAGGATCTCAGAATCTCAAGAGTCCTGGGACCGTATTTTTGAAAGCGTTAGTGTGGCTCAGACATGAAGGTTGACAAGAGTTTGGACTATGAGTGGCGATATGGCAGGAGCACTGCTGCACATCTGGTCGTGGGGGCACACACCTTTAATCCCAGCATTCAGGAGGCAGAGGCAGGGGAGTCTCTGTGAGTTCAAGGCTATCCTGGTCTACAAAGCAAGTTCCAGGACAGCCAGGGCTACACAGAGAAACCCTGCCTTGAAAAAAACAAAAAGGACAATGCTTCTTTTTCAAACTCCTTTTACTGGGATTGAACCTAAGACTTGGAGTGTGCTAGGTAAGCACTCACTAAACTCTTCAACCCTTCCTTCATTTTTTATTTTGAGTTAAGATCTCAATAAGTTGACCACACTGGCCTTGAACTCGTGATCTTGCCTCAGCCTCCTGAGCAGCTGGGTTTACAGACTTGTGCACAGTTCCAGATGTGATGCTTTTGTTGACATAGATGTCTGAATGAATGGTAGTGATAGGAAGTAAAAGCAAAGTGGAAATCACTTGAGTGGAACCTTACGAGTAGGTGTTAGCAGGCATGTTTTGACGCTTAGAAGACCAATCTGGTCTGCAGAAAATATTTTTGGGTTATTGGTGCAGTGGAGTGGGTTAGATTCCCACGCAGGAGAGAGTGCTGTAAGGTGGATAGAGAGGCATGCTCAGAGCCACGGGGACAGCTAGGACCCTCTAGAACCAGCCCTGATGTGTGAGAATAAGCCTGGGTAAGAGCTCCAGTAAAGACTGGCTAGGAAGTTGACGACATCTATGTTGATCTCCTAACAGGTCGACGTTGACCGTGGTTAGTATATGAAGCTAAGATTGAGTGGAACTTGAATCTTGAAGCATATCTATTTGCTCTAAAGCAGTAGTTCTCAACCTTCCTGGTGTTGTAGCCCTTTAATAAAGCTTCTCATGTTGTGGTGACCTCCAGCCATAAGACTTTTCGTTGCTACTTCATAACTGTAGTTAAAATTGTTTCTTTGTTTGTTTTTTGACACAGGATTTCTCGTGTAGTTCTGGCTGTCCTGGCTCGCTTTGTAGACCAGGCTGGCCTCGAATTCACAGAGATCTGCCTGCCTCTGCCTCCTGAGTGCTGAGATTAAAGGTGTGTGCCACCCCGCCTAGCTGTTTTTTATTTTACGTGCATTGGTGTGTTGCCTACATGTATGTCTGTTGAGCGAGTTGGGTCTGCTGGAGCTAGAGTTACAGACAGTTGTGAGCTGCCGTGTGGGTGCTGGGAATTGAACCCAGGGCCTCTGGAAGAGCAGCCAGTAAATGCTCTCAGTCACTGAGCCGTCTCTTCAGACCCTATAAAGTCAGGCTACTTTCATGAATTATAAATATTTTTGGAAATAGAGGTTTGTAAAAGGGGTCACAACCGACAGATTGAGACGTGCTTTTAAGGCCAGTCACTGTATAGACATCTCCATGAGCATAGCTTGAAACAAAGGAAATTGGTGCCTCTTGGCAAGTCAGTTAGAAGGCATAGAAAATTCTTTTTAAACAACGTGCTGAGGAGAAAATTACAGAGAACTGTTGTGTGAGTCTGTAGGAAAAGTTGTTTCAAGAGGAATTTCTTAACTTTGCTGAGAGGCTATTAGAATTAAAAGCCAGGTGCTGTGGTACATCCCTATAATCCCAGCACTCTGGAGGCAGAGGCAGATGGATCTCTGTGAGTTTGAGGCCAGCTTGGTCTACAAAGTGAGTTCAAGACAGCAAGGGCTTGTTACACAGGCTTGTCAACCCTGTCTTGAACAAAACAAAATAACAACAAAACCCTCTTAACTAGGTATGGTAGGTGTGATATCAAAGTCAAAAATGAGTATTAGGGAGGATAGGGAGAAACAGAAACCTCATTCACTGCTGGTGGGAATATAAAAGGATACCACCACTTTGGAAGAGAGTTGGACTGTTTCTTTAAAAGTTAGGGGTTTGGGAATGTGGCTCAGTGGTAATGTGTTTGCTCAGCACATACAAGTCCCAGGTTTCAACCCTCAGCACCAGTGAACAAGTGGTTAAGCATAAATTCATCATATGACCTAGCTATTGTATTTGTGTAGTGTTCTTTTTTTAAAAAAAAGTTTGTGAGCCCGGAGCATGATGGCGTACGCCTTTAATCTCAGCACTCGGGTCACAGAGGCAGGCAGATCGCTGTGAGTTCAAGGCCAGCCTGGACTACAAAGCAAGTCCAGGACAGCCGAGGCTACACAGAGAAACCATGTCCCGAAAAGCCAAAAAAAAAAAAAAAAAAAAAGGATATTTTGCCTACATTTATGTCTGTGCACCATGTGTGCCTGTTGCCTGTCAAGGCCAGAGGAAAGTGTTGGATCCCTTGGAGTTGGAGTCACAGATGATTGTGAGCAGCAGTCTGTGAGTGCTAGGAATTGAACTGAGTTCCTCTGCAACTCAGTACTCTTAACTGCCAAGCCCTGTACATAGTATGCTTATCTATCTACCCAAGAAAAATTAAAGTGTGTGATCTTAGGAAGTATTGTTCAAAGACCTAAAGATTGTACAACCTAAATGTCCTCCAGTTGGTAAACTGAAGCACATTTTGGTGTGTAATGGAGCACCACTTAGTAAAAGAAAGTTAACTATTAAAGATACCTAAGTTAGGTGGTCATGGCATATGCCTTTGATCCCAGCATTCAGGAGGCAGAGAGGCAGGTGGGTCTCTGAGTTCGAGGACAGCCAGGAACACACAGAGAAACCTTGTCTGGGGTGGGGTGGGGTGGGGGAGGGCCACCATAATATAGAAGGGATAAACCTTAAAAACATATTAGGTGGCAAAGAAAAAGCCAGACACAAAAGATGTTTTTGCATTGTCCCATTTGTCAAGAAAAGATGCAAATAGATTTCCTGGTAGAGAATCCTAGAAGGTGTGAGCAGCCCCTGTAGCAATATTTCCTGGGTCTTGGGTGGAGATGGACCCTTTTTCTCCTTTTTCTAGCTTAGCATTGGGGCCACTATGCTGTTGCAATAGTCACCCTGCAGTTTGACTGGTTGAGTCTCTACAGTAACCACCACCCACTGCAAAAAGTTGAAAAGGACAGAAAAGGCAGTCTGACAGGCATATAACATCTGTTTAAAAAAGCAATAGCAGCAGCCTCCCCACCAGGGCATATAGCCTCCGCAGCCACAGGTCTTTGTCCTGGCCTACAGACCTAACATGGGCTCTTTCTTATAGAGTAGGCTTTAAATCAAATCAGAAATCAGTGGCAGCCAGCGCCACTATTTACTAGAGGCATATTGCATGTACAGTGCTCAGGGTACACACCCCAGCAGGTATATCAGTGACAGTTTCCACAGTAGCCTACGTAGCGCCAGATACGGAGAAGGAGCATTTGTTTCAGTTCCAGTTTCGTTTCTTCATATGCTGCAGCTAAGGCAGCCCCAAGGACTTATCTACTGGCTGTAACCAACAGGAGTGGTGATAGCTTTTATGGCTTGGGCCTGTCTGACCAGCAGCTTATAAGGAGATAACCTGCTCTTGGCATATTTTTAAATAATAATGGCTTCTGGACATTCACTTTTCCATCCATGTAGAGTTTTTTAAAACTCTGTAACTGCTGATTTTACTGTTCTTTGTGATGTTCTTTTTTCAAAACTAAGACTCTTAATGTCATGTAATGGAGTGTGTATGTTAGTTATATACATACATATGTATATATGATTTTACTTAACATATTTCTATCCATTGTTTCCCCCAAAACAGCCATCTTGGGTACAGCATCATGGATGAGAACTACCTTGGTTGACTTTCTGTAATGTAGTTATGAGCCATTCTGCTTTCTCACCGTGGGATGTTGCCATTGGGCTACGGTATCTCTCCATACCTCATGAACTAAATGATGTTGGCTTTTTCTATTCATCCTGCCCAGAGAAAGGGAGAGTGGTGCTTTGTCTTGTCTGCTGAACTTTTTGCTAGTTGAACCCTCAAGCAATCTCTACTCCCCAATATACTGTACAACTGACATACAATTTAAGTAGGAAAGAATAACTGCCCACTCCCAAGACAAACTTAGTCTTTCCAAGTGTGCCCTGACTTCTTGATGAATTGTTGCTTTTCTTCTCAAGTCTTCCAGAGGCTCATAAGCACTGCTTGGCTTCTTGTTAGTCTCCCCTCCCTCACCCCCAAGGAATATCAGCTCTGTACAAAGCAGGGCACATTTGCTTTCAAGATACCTAGAGAGGCCCCTTTATCTACTTTATCCTTCTTTCATCCTCTTTTGATTGCTGTAGCACTTTAAAAACCTGATTTGCATGTTCTAAGTCATTCAGATCCCCTAGAGCCTCTTCTGTTTCCTTAAGACAACATCTTACTATAGGGCTCAGCAAAGCCACTAAAACTCCATTCCTTAACTATCTGTGTACACAATTTTATCAGGCCCAGTGAGCTGAGCATCAACACTGCCACTCACTAGTCCAGTTCCTTCAGTAATGGCTGTCCTTTCTTGATTGCGTTCAGGGACTATTGTGCATGGGACTGAGCTATAACAGTGTGCTAGTGTGCGTCATGGTTTATGTTAGTATATCTATGGGGCTCTGATTTTCTTTATTGTCTTAGTTTGGGTTTTATTGATGTGGAGAGACACCATGACCAAGGCAACTCTTCCTTCTTTCTTTCTTTGTTGTTTGTTTGTTTTTTCGAGGCAGGGTTTCTCTGTGTAGCCTTGGCTGTCCTGGACTCTTTTTGTAGACCAGGCTGCCCTTGAACTCACAGAGATCCACCTGCTTCTGCCTCCCGAGTGCTGGGATTAAAGACGTGCCCCACCACGCCTGGCTCCAAGGCAACTCTTACAATGGAAAATATTTAATTGGGGCTGGCTTATAGTTTCAGAGGTTTAGTCCATTATCATCATAGTGGGAAGCACGGCAGTGTCCAGGCAAACATGGTGCTGGAGAAGGAGCTGCGAGGTCTACATCTTGCTCTGCAAGCAGCAGGAGGAGGCTGTGTGCTACACTGGGCATCTATGACTTCAGAGCCCACCCCTACAGTGACACTGCCTCCAACAAGGCCACACCTCCTGGTGGTGCCACTCCCTATAGACTAAGCATTCAAACACATGGGTCTATGTGGGCCACACCTATTCAAACCAGCTTATGCAGCTTTGGTTTCAAGAAGGGATAAGTAGCTTTATTACTCAGCTTCTTTGCTTCTGTTGTACTCACATTGCCATCCACGTCTATGTCCCACGGCATCACAAGCCAGGCTGTGAATATATTTTTCATTTGTGTCTTAACCACTGAACCATCTCTCCAGCTCCTAAAACGTCTTAATTCAAGGCAGTTCCTTTCAGCTCCATTTTCCTTCGAGGAGGCAGTGTTTCAGCCTGGAGATAATAGAACGCCAGGATTGGAGTTTTAGATGGGATGATAGAAGAGGGGTCAGGGAGGGTTTCTCTCTGGAGTTAATGCTTGCCCTTTTCAGCTTCCTAAGTTTTCTGTCCTTATCCATAATTAGTATGCCTGGTCTCCAGAAAGTCTATACTCCTGATGGGATAATCAAGTAATCTGTCATTTCCCCCACACTCCTTTTCTTAGCAGTATGGATGCCTTCATCTTCTGCTCCACTGAGTGACCCTGGTTTCACTGTCTCTGTCAGCCACTGTCCTGAATCTCTTAACCCTTCCACCTGTGTTGGAGACTGCTTCGTAGATTTCATGGTTTTCTAATTTTTGTTTATACTTGTTTTATAGAACACATCTTCCATTGAGCTGCTTAAGAGAGCGTGATACTTGGGGAATAAAATGGATGTAGTTGATTGTTTGCCTCTGTATAAATTTCAGGATTGAAAATAATTTTGACTTGGAATTTTGAAGCATTGCTACATCATTGTCCAGCTCTACTGTGCCCACACAGAAAGCTCAGGTGGTCCTGATTGCTAATGTGTTTCTGGTACTTGGTTTGCTTAGTCCATGAGCAGACATGTGTATCGTTTCACACTGTTCAAAATTATGTTGATTTGGCTCCTTCCTGTTGGCTCTATCTATGTATTATTACATGTGTGTGGTGGTGGTTTGAGTGAGAAGTGTCTCCCATAGGCTCAGGTTATTTGAATACTTGGTTCTCAGTTGTACCACATTTCAGGGAGGTGGCGCAGCATTGCTGGTGGAAGTGTGTCACTGGAGTCAGGCTTTGAGATTGTGTAGCCTCACCCTCTATCCCGGTCACTGCTTGCTGCCTGCATTTGAATGTGTAATAGGTGTTCTAATTTTATTCTGTTGCTGTGACAAATGCCATGCCCCAAAGTAACTTACAAGAGGAAAGGGTTTAGTTCATATTACGTTTCTAGGTCACAGCCTATATTTGAGGGCCGGAACTTAAGCAGCAGCTTGAAGCAGAAGCTGTTGAGGGAGACGCTTTCTTTCTTGCATGTACTCTGGCTCACTTTCTTCTCCTGCCTGGTGATGGCACTGCCCACAGTGGGCTGGGCAATTGACAATCTAGACGGTCCCCAACATTTATACCTACAGGCTAATCTGCTGTAGGCAGTTCCTCAGTTGATTACTCCAGGCTGTGCCAAGTTCATGGGATGAGGGAGCTTGAGAGATGGCTTAGAGGTTAAGAGCACTGACTGCTCTTCCAGAGGTTCTGAGTTCAATCCCCAGCAACCACATGGTGGCTCACAACCATCTGTAATGTAGTCTGATGCCCCCTTCTGGCATGCCGGTGTTACATGCAGGCAGAACACTGTATACATAATAATAAATAAATAAATCTTTAAAAAAGAAATACTTTCACTTTATAGATCACCTCTCCCTCTGCTGATTGTTCCTTTAAAAAAATAAAAACACTAACTGGGACAGTAGGGCTGTCTTCATTATTGTATTTAGTTGATACTCCGTGTTTTTCCATATATTTTTATATTGGGGATCTTGCTATTGTAATTTTTGCAGTGTGTAGCTATGACTGTTCTCTTGTTTATAGTAATATTTTATCTTGAATCAGATATTCTGCCTTATTCAATACGGGTCCTATTGGAAGCTGCTGTACGAAACTGTGATGGATTTTTAATGAAAAGGGAAGATGTTATGAACATTTTGGATTGGAAAACCAAACAAAACAATGTTGAAGTGCCCTTTTTCCCTGCTCGTGTTGTTCTTCAAGATTTTACGTGAGTAACAGCATCATTTTACATTACTTGTATTGCAAGTGCAGCAGTCTCTAACTCGATGGCCTCGCTCCCACGTGTGGAGTCCCACGTATGAGATGACTTGGTTAAAACTCTTAAGCCCTATCATTCATTCCTTCCATCACCAAATAAAATGCAGATTCTTTACAGTACCCTGAAAGACTGACCCTTTCTGTTCTGGCTGCTTATGGGTTATTTATGGAAGTGTGGATCTTTAACTAAATGTTGGGGAACGTCCCCCTGACCCACTCATACAAGCCTACTTTATGTGCCGCTGATGTGTGGTATCTCCAACACGTTGCTGCTTAATGTATATGTTTCTGTTCTGTAATCGTTAATGTGTCCTATTTGCCTTGTCCTTGATATGAAGAATACTGACATTTGGTACATGTTTGTTTCATATACACATATTCAGGTGGATACATGCAAAATGGTAAAAGGCTATTATGAATAGCTTTGCGATATGCAAGAGCGGGGGATGAGCCTAGAGGAGAGAATTGCGTGTTCTCTGGTGTTCTCTTATACCTCCAAAGTCTTCTCTTCGGTTGTTTTTGTTTTGGGCAGTTCTCCTCCTGACCACTGAAGGTCTCAGATATTATTCAGTTTTAATTCTCATTAAACCAAGCAATATGTATAACTTCATATCATAAGTACATTGTCAGAAATAAATATAGACTAGTTTTTTTAAAATGTAGACAAGTGAGTATTAAGCAGTTAGACCTGTAATTTGACTGTTCTTTATTTTTTAGTGGAATACCAGCAATGGTGGATTTTGCTGCTATGAGAGAAGCAGTGAAAACTCTTGGAGGTGATCCTAAGAAAGTCCACCCTGCCTGTCCGACAGATCTCACAGTTGACCATTCTTTACAGATTGACTTCAGTAAATGGTATTGTAATACAGACATGTGAAGTGGGTAGTGTGGAGGTGGCCCAGAGTAAAGCCTCTTGTGCTCAGAACTGACTAGTACATTAAGAAAAACCAGAGGGATTCATGGATTAGTGTAATTTTCTGTACTTATTCTGAGTCTAAAGCTATTTTCATATTTATATATTTCTTTTACAATGTTTGACAAAAGTAACTTATAATTTGCTTTTCGGAATGAATATCTCAACTACATTCGATCTCTCCTCTTCCTCCTCCTCCTCCTCCTCTTCTTCCTTCTCTTCCCCCCCCCCCACCCCACCCCCTGCCCTTGAGCGCATGCACACTCTCTCTTCCTCTTGCCACCCCCTCCCAGGCTGGTGTCAAACTCCTGCCTCTTCCTCCCAGGTGATGGGATTATAGGCGTGCACCATCACAGGCAGCTGCAGTTTCTTTCTGATTTTTAGTTTACTTGCCTTTTAGAGCAGATCTAAAGATTTATATTTAACTAGTGATTGAAAATGCTGAGTTTACTAAAGCTCTGTTTTCCTTCCACTGAAAAGGCAGACTAGAGAAGCTGTCTGTCTCTGCCATCAGTCTTCTTCTTACATTCCTTAGAGTAGTGGAATAATACTGAAATTTATCCTAGCTCATGAGAGATTCAGTACCGTGTATTAAAACTGTATGTTCTTATGTGAAAAATATATATTGTACTTGCTCAAAGTTTTTCACATTGGCATAGAACACGTAAAAAATGATTATGCACCGGGCATGGTGGTACTTAACCTTTAATCCCAGCATTGGGGAGGCAGAGACAGGCGATGGCTGTGAGTTCAAGGCCAGCCTATACTACAAAGTGAGTCCAGAGCAGCCAGAAATACAAGAGAAACCTTGTCTCAAAAAAACCAAAGGGGGAAAAAAAGATTATGCTAGGTGTGCCTTTAATCCCAGTACTCAGGAGGCAGAGGCAGGGTGGATCTCTGATCTGCATAGGGAGAGAGGTGTGTGATTATGTAAGGTATTTAGGATTATGCTTTTTCCAAAGGTAAACTACTTCAGTATCGGGTAGTTGAGAGAGTTGAGACAGTATCTTACTGTGTGGCCAAGGTTAGCCTTGAATTCCTGTCAGCCCTCTTGCCTTCTAAGCACTCGGATCACAGGTGTGTGCCACTATCCTACCTTATTTTTGTTCTCTTTTGTAATAGAAAATACACCTAACATCAGGTTAAATGTATATATTCTCTGGACTTCACTTTCAGATAGTGTTGATATGAATTTTTTAAAGCTAAAGTTTCTGTCACTTGTAAATTATTATTCTGTTTCCTTTTTGGAATAATAGTGCAATACAGAATGCACCAAATCCTGGTGGTGGTGACCTACAGAAAGCAGGAAAGCTCTCCCCACTTAGAGCGCAACCTAAGAAGCTTCCGTGCCGAGGCCAGACTACCTGCCGGGGATCGTGTGATTCTGGAGAACTAAGCCGAAACTCAGGAACATTTTCTTCACAGATTGAGAATACGCCCATCCTGTGTCCTTTTCATTTGCAACCAGTGCCTGAGTATGACAATGTTTCTGTCGATATCTTTAGTGCCAGGTTATTTGTCAGTTAAGAAAGTCATGTTTCTCCGCCTGATTACTATTGCATTACCTTTGCAGCTTCGGTTCTAACTTGCTTTCTGTAGCCAGGCTGTCTTGGAGTGCTAGATAGTCTTCCCGCCTCAGCCTTCCAGGTGTTGGCATTACAAACGGGCACCACCATTCTCAGCTGCTGAAAAGTTGCACAGGTTTGCTCTTTGTTAGTCAGTTATCAACTTTTTAAAAATTAGCAAGCTGTAGGGATGGTTTAAAGGTCGGAGCACTCGTTGCTCTTGCAGAGCACGGGGATCTAATTCCCAGAACCCACAACCGCTCACAGCCATCTGTAACTTCCAGTTCCAGGGAATCAGATACCTCTTCTGACTTCTGCAGGCTCCTGCATACGGGTGGTAGACACACACACACACACACACACACATATACACACACACACTCATGTATACAAATAATGACAAATACAAAACATAGAATAAATAAATGCATTTTTTGTTTAAGAAGTATTAAACCATTTCAGGTTTAAGTAGCTAAGAAAAATATTCACACATGCGTGATGAATGCCAAATGATATAATAATTTTGTCTGTCTTTGAATTGGATCTTTCAAGTTCCCTGTATTTCTAAAATCTTCACTTAGTGTTTCTATAAAGCTTTAGGTTATAGGGATAACCAATACCCTTCATAAGGATTAGTTATGCTCTGACTCCTTTGCTTTACAGTTCCAACAATTTGTTTGTTTTGGTTTTTGCTTTTCAAGACACCCGCCTATTTCCCCAAGGGCTGGGATTACAGGCATGTGCCACTGTGCTCAGCTCAGTTCCAATTTTATGTAATAACTTTTTATGTTAGTTTATTTTATTTTTTGGTTTTACAAGACAGGGTCTCTCTTTGTAGCCTTGGCTGTCCTGGACTTGCTTTGTAGGCCAGGCTGGCCTCGAACTCACAGTGATCCTCCTGTCTCTGCCTCCCAAGTGCTGGGATAAAAGGCATGGGCCACCACCTCTGGCTCTAATAACTCCTTGTTTTTAATAACCACTTTCCCTGATTGTTAAGAGTGTGTTGGCTTGAGAGAGTAACACCTTTTGGGGAAGGGGCAGGGGTCGTGTTCCAAGACAAGGTTTCTCTCTGTAGCCTTGGCTTTCCTGGAGTTGCTTTGTAGACTGCTGGCCTTGAACTCACAGAGATGGAGAGTAACACCTTTTATACATAAAGTAGCATTGCTTCAGAATGACTGATTTAAGAAAATCTTTATTTTATTTCTTATGTAATATCTATTTACCTATATGAGTTTAAATGCCCCATGTACATGCAGGAGCCCTCAGAAGCCAGAAGAAGGTATAAGACTTTTTAGAACTGTAGTTACAGATGGTTTTAAGATGCCAAGTAGGTGCTGGGAACTGAACCTGGGTTCTTTGCAAGGGCAGTATGCTGTCTTTAGTACTGATTTTTGTTTTGTTTTGTTCTGTTCTTCAAAACGGGTTTTCTGAGTAGCCTTGGCTGTCTTGGAGCTCTTCTGAAGATTAGCCTGGAATTCACAGAGAACTGCCTGTCTCTGCCTCCCAAGTGCTGGAATTAAAGACTTGTATCAGCACCTCCTGACCAAATTACTGATTTTTAAGTTACTATCTTTATAACTACAGAATAAAATGTTTACTGTGGTATTTTTATTTCCAAAGATATAACACAATATAACTTTTAAAGATAATTTTTAAAAGATTTATTTATTTATTACTATGTATACAGTGCTCTGCCTGCGTGCATAACTGCAGGCCAGAAGAGGGCATCAGATCACATTATAGATGGCAGTGAGCCACCATGTGATTGCTGGGAATTGAACTCAGAACCTCTGGAAGAGCAGTCAGTGCGCTTAACCTCTGGGCCATCTCTCCAGCCCTTAAACTCTATTTTGATTCTAAATTTCAGAATATTAGTTTATAACTTCTGCTTGTGTGAAAATAGTGAGTCTTGCTGTTTGTAAATACATTGACAAGATGTTAATTATAAAATTTGAAGAAATGGAGGAGTTAGATAGTTCAGAGTTTACATTTGGCCCTGAAGTCACGTTCTGATCTAACACAAAAGATATTTTGTAGCACCAAGTGCTATGGAAAGTGAAATAATAGGAGTAGCTATAGAAAGTGTTCCTTAAGGACTGAGTAAAACCTCTACAATGTCCCATGGCTACCAGATTTGCTTAGCCATTAATTATTAAAAGCTTTTTTTTAAAAGTTAACAGTTAACAATTTTTAGAACCCAGATGACATACAAAAATTAACTTTTATTGATGCTCTAGAAAAGTTACCAGCTGCTAGTTGAAGTAAACAAACTAAGCAGTTTGAAATATTTTTTTAAAATGCCTATTAGGTTTTAAGAATTAGTCTGCTAAATAGTGGTGTTGTTTACTGCCTAGAACTGATTGTTGTTTCACTTCAAATAATTCATGTAAGCTGTATTTATAACCCAAGTAAAATACTTCAATATGAAACAGGCTTCTCTTCTAGGTGGGTTGAATAAAAGACGTTTGTGAGAAGATCTTTTTAAGCTGTAGGACGATGTTCATATGTCAGTAGTGTTACTTTTCATCTGCCTGTTTTAAGTGGCTTACGGACTAAGGGGTGAGAATGTGCACACTTTCCCCAGTCAGCTTAGTGATCTCACTGGCCTCCCACAGCAGCCTGAGCACAGTTTTGAGCACTGACGTGGATGCTGTCTTGTTACACTCAGTAAAATAATAGTTTTGTAGCTATCTTGCATGCTGTGTAAGGTGGAAAGCGTTCTGTTGAGAAAGAAAATAATTCGGGGGGGGGGGGGGGAAATAAAGCCCCAAGAAAATTTTACAAGGACTTTTAAAAAATGTGTAAGAATGAAGACTTAGACACAATGCAAATGATTTTTTTTGTTGTTGGGTTTTGTGGTTTTTGTTTTGTTTTTTGTTTGGTTTTGGTTTTTTGAGACAGGGTTTCTCTGTATATAGCATTGGCTGTCCTGGACTCACTTTGTAGACCAGGCTGGCCTTGAACTGCGTTCCTCAGCCTCCTGAGTGCTGGGATTAAAGGTGTGTACCACCACTCCCAGCTGTGAGCTTTGTGTTATTGGTTTTTTTGTTTTGTTTTGTGGTTGGTTTTTTTTTTTTTTTGGTTGGGGGGGTTTGTTGTTTTTGAGGGTTTTTTGGTTTTTTTTGTTGTTGTAATTTTTGTTTCTATTTTTGTTTTGGTGATTTTTTTAAAATAATGTGTATTTAATACCAGCTTTTCATCCTTTTAGACCTGAGACAGTGTTAAAAAATCAAGAAGTAGAATTTGGCAGAAATCGAGAGAGGCTTCAATTTTTCAAGGTATAAATGATTTGGGGAATTCTTGATTAACATTTATAAAAGCCTGTTACTGTACAGTTTTTATACTTACACTGTGATTAACAAAAGCTTTATAAGTCATGGGACTTTCTTGTACCATATTATTGAAAGTTCTCATATTTGGCATATTTAAGCAACAATAATAAAAAATAATGAAAACAATAGCTGTATTGTAAGTGAACTGTGGCTAATCGTGTTCGTTGGCTTTCTTTGATTCTTAGAGCATAGTCCTGGCCTAGAGCTTGGTGTGTAGTTGAGAATGGCCTTGAACTGATGCCTCGGCCTCCGTCTTCCCGAGCTTTGGGATCGTAGGTCTGCACTACTATGCCCAGCTTAATTTGGTTTTAAGGATCTTCAGAATGCATAGGGTCAATATCTGTGGGTTTTTAGTATTTATTGCAAACTTGGGGAGTTTGCTGTCTTGATTATGCATACAAAGGTACACAATGTACTAACACTATGTCTCTTCAATCCAAACAAACTACAGTGGAGCTCAGGAGCTTTTAAGAATGTGGCAGTCATCCCTCCTGGAACTGGGATGGCCCATCAAGTGAACTTGGAATATTTATCAAGAGTAGTTTTTGAAGAAAAGGACCTGCTCTTCCCAGATAGCGTAGTTGGCACAGACTCTCATGTAACTATGGTGAATGGATTGGGGATTCTTGGGTGGGGTAAGTAAGTATATTTTGTTTCTTGTTTGGTTTGGTTTTAGTTTTTGGCTTTTCAAGATAGGCTTTCTCTGTGTAGCCTTGGCTGTCCTCGAACTCACAGAGATCTGGCTGCCTCTGCCTCCCCCGAGGGCTGGGATTAAAGGTATGAGCCACCATGCTCGGATTATTTGGTTTCTTTTTAAGAAGAAATACCAAAACATCAGAGGATGTAGAGCCTCTTTGCGATTGTTTTTTCATCATAGCAACAAAGGAACAGACTTAAGAGTTTGTGAATTATATAATAAAGGTGATTTATGAAAAAACAAATTGTACAATGCCCTCACAACACCACTGCCAGGCAGTTACCACAGTGGGTATTGGTATGGTCTATGGCAGTGTTGATGATGGCTGCCATGTCATTCTTAGAATCCTTCCTCATTTCCTGCTGTCTTCTTACCAATTTAAGAGTACCCTACTTTGCAATTTTTAGAGTATTATAACTATTGGATTTTTTTTTCCTTCTGTCTTGGATTCAATTTATTCGACTAAGATAGACATAGACTGGGTTGTATTCACATCTAGGTGTTGTTCACTGAACAGTGCATAACATACTCATAAAATGCTGATTAAACTTACAATAAAGGTAAAAATACCAGTTTTTTCAATTACGTTAGTGAAGTCATCCCCTTGAAGAAGGTTCGGGTCCTTGTAAGATGCTATGTAAGTCAGGTTCATGAAACATGGGAGGTTTTTAAACTGTACGTGGCTAATTTAAATTGTTTACTGTCCCTTGCTGATACACTTGTCCTTCTCAACAGGAGTTGGAGGCATTGAGACAGAGGCAGTTATGCTTGGCCTGCCAGTTACTCTTACTTTACCAGAGGTGGTTGGATGTGAGCTTACTGGGTCATCCAATGCTTTTGTTACATCCATAGATATTGTCCTTGGCATTACAAAGGTAAACTCAAATTATAGTTGTTCCATGACTTACTTATTAAACATTTTCTTTCCCTCTGCCCACCCCCGCAGAGTTTCTCTGTTTAGCCTTGGCTGTCCTGGATTCATTTTGTAACCAGGCTAGCCTTGAACTCAAGAAGATCTGCCTGCTTCTGCCTCCCAAGTGCTGGGATTAAAGGCATGTACCACCACTGCCCAGCCTTATTGAACATCTTTATTTAAGTGGAGCAGAGCAGCCCCACAAGAGCTCAAACTTGGGATTTATGCCTCCATCCTTATTTCTCACATTTTAGCTATATCACAAAGGTTTCATAGTAATTATAACAAATGTAGTATATAGTATATACTTTTAAGTACAAAAAAAGTCATTGTATACTTGTTACCTGTCAACACATTAATTAAATAACCTCATTACACGCGTATGAGATAGTTACCATTGTAATTATTTTAATCGAGAAGAAATTACATGCAGCCTAATCATTTATCACAGGAGCACAGAGCTGAATACTGAGTGGTAGACCAAGGCTTCTGATGACCCAAGCGTCCATGCCTTTAACAGTTATACATCATTGCCTCAATAAATAATTTGTTGGTCACATTGATTTTTTTTTTTAAAGGGTGGCGCATGCCTTTAATCCCAGCACTCAGAAGTCAGAGGCAGGCAGATCTCTGAGTTTGAGGGCATCCTGGTCTATAGAGTGAGTTCTAGGACAGCCAGGGCTACACAGAGAAACCGTGCCTTAAAAAACAAAAGAAAAGAATATTACATTTATGCTAGGGGTGATGGCACATGCTTTTAATCTCAGCACATGGAAGGAGGTCGGTCTCTCTGAATTGGAGGCTGGTCTGCTCTGTATAGCAAAATCCAGAACAGTTAGGACTATGTAGAGAGACCCTTTCTCATAAAACACAAACAACAAAATGTCATATTTAGCATATTCAGTGAAGAAGCCAGGTGTGGTGCAAATGCTTTCATCCCAGCGCTCAGGAGACGCTGAGACAGGAGGATCCTGAGATAGAGGCCCGCCTCCAAAAACAGGAACGCTTTATGTGCACGTGTGTTTCTACATCCATGCTCAAGCATGTGCAGGTGCTGGCGGAGGGCGCGCTGTACCTGTAGCTGTTCTGCTTTTGAGACAGAATCTCTCACTGGCCTGTCTCTGGGTCTGAACCTCTCCAAGTAGGCTGTGCTATCTGGTTTCCCAGTGCTGGGATCACAGCACACGCTGCCATACTGTTGGGTATCAAGCTGAAGCCCTTATGCTCACTAGAAGCAGTTTTACTACTTTACCAACTGTGCTATTTCTCCTGTCCCTGCCTTCAGTATTGGTTTTTGTTTTTTCTTCCTATTTTCTTGTTTGATGGATTGATTGAGACAGGGTTTCTCTGTGTGGCCTTGGCTGTCTTGAACTTGCTTTGTAGACCAGGCTGGCCTTGAACTCACAGAGATCCGCCTGCCTCTCCCTCCCAAGTGCTGGGATTAAAGATGTGCGCCACCACACCTGGCTAGTATCCTCAATTTTAAAAAGATCACAAAGTTAAAATGAGAAGTGTACAATTTACTCCTACTTACATATTTACTTACTTTGTGTATGTGTGGGTGCATGTGGAGGCCGTGAAGACAACTTTTGGAAGTTGGTTTTCTCCTACCATGTGGGTCCCAGGGACCAAACTCAACCAGGTTTCATAGCAAGCACCCTAACACCCTGAGCCATCTGACCCTCCTCCCCAAATGTAAAACAAAAACAAAAACCCTCTTTCAAAACCGTAACTAGCTAATGCTTTAAAACCTATCCGTAGTAGAAATGTGAGAGTGTCAGACTAGTCCACTATCAGCTTTAACAGTACTTAGACGTCATATGAAGCTTTCTTGGAACTTGTGGGGAAAAAATTGCTGCATATGTTTATATAGTGAATAATAAGTTGTACATTGCAATCTTAATTTTTCTGTTTTCCACTAACTTTAAGTTCTGTATAAATATTGTTTGCACTTGAAACGTTTCACACATAATTCCAGCTTCTCATCAGTTTTGGTTAAATTATTGGTGCGATAACTGTGGAAATGCTACACGCGGTCAAACAACAGTGCCGCCCTCTCAGTTACAGTAGTGATTCTTTGTCCCTAGCTGGAAAACACTCGACATCTACACGCGGTCGAACAACAGTGCCGCCCTCTCAGTTACAGTAGTGATTCTTTGTCCCTAGCTGGAAAACACTCGACATCTACACGCGGTCGAACAACAGTGCTGCCCTCTCAGTTACAGTAGTGATTCTTTGTCCCTAGCTGGAAAACACTCGACATCTACACGCAGTCAAACAACAGTGCCGCCCTCTCAGTTACAGTAGTGATTCTTTGTCCCTAGCTGGAAAACACTTGACATCTTAGTAAAATGATTAATTCAGTGCTTGCTGGCAAAGATCACAGAATTAAATTGAAAAATGCACGATTTACTCCTAAAGGAAGAGAAGTGTACTACTATGATTTTTTTAAAAAATTGTTCTTCAGACATCCTAAGCACACAAGGGCTCCAGAAGTCCTGAGTTGAATTCCCAGCAGCCACATGGTGGTTCATAACCATCTATTAGATCTGGTGCCCTCTTCTGGCCTACAGGCACAACATTGTATACATAATAAATAAATCTTAAACAAACAAACAAACAAACTACACGCACTACTTTCAGATCCTTCTGGCTGTTTTTGCTTAACAGTATTATTGCTTGTGTGGCTGACAGCTTATTGAGAGAGAATCTTCATCTGTTATGTGTATTTATTGGATATATTATTTCTCTGTTGAGGTCCTGTTCTTTTTATGGTCTTTATAGGATTAACCATGTTATTTTCCCAGAGACATATTGTGGCACTTCATTAATTTGATGAAGGCAGCTCTTGCCCTAATCTATTTTTCTTTTCAAAGATTTTATTTTTTTATAATAATATAATCTTTGTGTGCTTTTGTGTTCATGAATATGGTGCCCATACTGGTGAGGAAAAGGTGTTGAGTCCTCTGGAGTTGGAGTTAAAAGGCCATTGTGTATAGCAGCATATACTTTTAAGTTCCCTATATAGTTTCTCTTATGAGTAGATTATTATTTCATAAACTATAGAATGCAAGCAATGGTTACAACACCATTATTTTATGGACTGTTAAGAAAATGGGGGGGAAAAAAGAAAAAAAAAAAAAGAAAATGGGCTGCCAGCTTTGTGGGCACTCTGAGGAATCTTAAGATTCTCTGATTTCAGAAACATTAATGTGAAGAATGTTTTCCTGAGCATTCAAAAGTTTGTTTTGTTGTTTTGGGAATAGTGTCTCACCATGTAGCTAGCTTTGGCTACTGTAAAGATCCATCTGCCTCTGCCTCCCAAGTTTTGGGATCAAAGATGTTAGCCCCATGCCCAGCTCCTCCTCTCTCTCTCTTTTTTTTCTTTTTTTCCCTTCCTCCTCCTCCATACAACAGACCACTCTTCTAATTACTATTTTTCTTAAAATACCAGTAAAACTGGAACGAGTTTGTTTCATATAATAAAAGACCTTATCATTAGTATTGGTTAAATTTTTAACTTTATATAGGAATTTATTCTAATTTTATTTTTGCTGACATTGTGTTATTTTGCATATCCCTAAAAGCACCTCAGGCAAGTAGGAGTGGCTGGAAAGTTTGTTGAGTTTTTTGGAAGTGGAGTTTCACAATTATCTATTGTTGATCGAACTACCATAGCAAACATGTGTCCAGAATATGGTGCTATCCTCAGCTTTTTCCCTGTTGACAATGTGACACTACGGCATTTAGAAAATACAGGTAAGAGGATATAAAATGATTGTATTTCTATTGTAGCTGCTTGATAGTACTTTATAATAAACTACTATTTCATATATGCTATTGGATATTTATGAAACTGTCGTATTTTGAAACAGGGACTCTCTAATCTTAATAGATGTCCCTAAAAGAATCCTCAAATCCTAGTCTCTTGTGATCCCACAACGAGGAACCCTCCCACCTGGACTTAGGAGAGGAGCAGCTGGACAAGAGTCTTCTGCATGAGGAGCAGTGTAGGGTTCCAGGGTCAAGGTCTTTGTGTAGCTTGGTGAGCTAGGCTCTTCTATCACTCTGATCATTATAGAAGCCGCCTTCAAAATGATTCTTGGTATTTCATAAAACTACTGTTAGTAAATCTTCTTTTTTCTCTTATGAAAAAATCATTGTTGAGCTATGCATCTAATTAAAGATATATATAATGTTCTTTAGTTTGCAGGCATATTATTATGAATGAGAAATCAAATTGCAGATAGTAGATTATATGATGTTCTTAAAAAGATGTGTTTTCTGTAAAAGCAAAACATTTTCATCTGGATTTGATGGTAGGTCATTCAAGGCAAAACAGTACTTTTTTTGAGAAGCTGGCACCCGTGTTCTTAGGTGTGTCCTTCCTTATGGGAACTTCTCTATTAACCCATGTCTGTGTTAAATTGTCTTTATTGAACTCCAGCTTTGTTTCACCTCATTAGTTACATATCGTCTGATTTAAGATACTAATGGGGGTTTTTTGTTTGTTTGGGGTTTTTTGTTGTTATTGTTTTGTTTTGTCTTGTTTTTTTTCTGTATAGCAGACAAGCCTAAAATTTAGTGGCTTACAAAAGACTGGTAGGGCTGTTTTAGCTCTGGTAGAGCGCTTGTCTTACACCTCAAGGTCCTGGCCAATCAAACCCAGCAATAATCCTTTATTGCCTTGTGCTTTCGGTGAGTCAATGATTTAAGTCAGGGCACAGCAGGAAGAGCTTGTTACTGCTTTGTGTCTAGGGCCTCAGCTGCACAAGTCACAAGCTAGTGTCTGGAATCATGAAGACATTTTCACATGATTGTCAGCTGTGGGTTCAGGGAGGGTTGTCAGCAGCACATCCATTCGTACGTGCCAGTGTGTTGTGTCGGTGTGGTTTCCTCGTGTAGTCTTTACTCCAGTAAGTGGTGGCCTGTCAAGGGTGAGTGGAGCAAAAGACAAGCCGAAGTAAACATGCGAGTGAGTGCTGCTTAGCTCTTGCTCACCACTGCGGTGCATACTCTTAAGATCTCACAAGTCTTTAGTACATTTCACTTTTGCTCTTCCTCTTTTTTAGGTTTTGACAAAACCAAACTTGAGTCAATGGAAAAATACCTTAAAGCTGTGAAATTGTTTCGAAGTGTTGAGAATTCTTCAGAACCTGAATATTCTCAGGTATATGCAAGTAACTCACCTAGGAGTAATCAGAAGGATGAGTGTTTATGCTTGGCCACTTAGGTTTGAATCCTAGTTCTAAGTGTTTACTAGCTAGGTGATTTTGGGCAGCATACCCCATAGCGTTCTTACATTAAATGCAAATATATAGAGCCGTTCCAGCCATGGAGTAAGTGCTTAATGAATGGCAACTGCTAATAAGAAACGCCATTTGTGACATAATGAGTGATAGCTGTTAATAAGAAATTCCATTTGTGATGCATTATTTTGATTTTATAATAACATTTACATAGATTCTGGTGGTAGTAAATGTTGCAACATTTTGTGAAATATACCATTTTGATTTATATTTAACTATGGAAGGAGGCCCACAGGGGCCAGAAGAGGACACCAGATCCCCTGGAGCTAGAGTTGAGCGAGTGCTGGCAACCGAGCTTGGATCCTATAAAAGAGCAGCATATCCCCTTAACCACCGAGCCATCTCTCTCCAGCTCCCAGTCTAGCTTTGACTCTAAATTCCCTTCCTGGTTCAGGATAAGCATCGTAATATTCCTACAGCTCCACAATTGCAGTTTTTATGATGTCTTCATTCAGTTTATGACTGTTGTGCACTATTCTACTGTGACATGGTCTTAAATGTGAAAGATTATCTATTGGGTATTTTTGATGCCATAAATAGAATTCACATTCAGGAAAGTTACTTTTGATAAAATTATTTTCTAGAGCAATATATCAAGGATTGATTTGCTGTTTGTCACCCCCCCCCCACCCCAGGGTTCTTTTTTTTTTTTTTTAACCCAGCTTTGGTTTTCTTATATTCTTATCTCACATAGTCTGCTATTGAATATTTACATGTCTGTATTTTCCCTGACTAGAACAGAGTAATTGCCTTGAAGACTGGAACTCTGTTTTGATATTATGTCCTAGTTTGTAGAACTGAGACAGAGAAAGATGTGGGAAAGAGAGAAGAAACAGAATCTGAGAGTGTGTGTTTGAAAGTTTGTTTATTTGTGGTACGATCTCGAATTTGAAGCTGTGCTGCTACCTCAGCCTCTTGAATGCTGGGGTTATAGGTATAAAAGCCACCAGAGCTGGGTTTGTTTGTTTGTTTGTTTGTTTGTTTTTTAAGAACAGTCTTGAAAGCCAGAATAAAAGACTAAGAAATCAATTTTGCAAGAATCTGGAAAAATCTTTTAACTTACCATCTTCTTTTCCCTTTGATTTCTGTTTAATTTAGTGCATTGTTCACAGTTTTGGGGGAAAATGGCTAGTAGAGTAAAAATGAATTGATTGCTTACTTAAAAAAAAAAACCCTCGCCAGTATCTGAGGATGCAGCTCAGTTGGTAGAGTACTTACTTACCGTGCCTGAAGCCCTGGGTTCAGTTTGCAGGCTTGGTCACCCACACCTGCAAAGAGGCCCATCTTCAACTCTACATAGTAAGTTCAAGGTCAGCCATACGCTAAACAAATACAAAACACCCTAGCTGTGCCAAGGATAGGCTCACACTTGGAATCCCAGGACTCTGGAAGCTGTAGCAGGGGGATTGTAAATTCAAAGCCAGTTTGGGCTGCACTGTTCAAGATCAACCTGGGCTACATAGGGTGCCCATGTTTTAAAACAAAAACTCCTCCACTTTAAACTCTGACAATAGTTAGAAATAAAGCTAAAAATACATCAAGATGTTGATTTAAAAAGAAACTAATTAGGGATGGGGGAAGTGGGAGGGAGGGGACTGTGATTGTAATGTAAAGTAAATAAATTAATTAACGATTAGGTATGATCAAGATACATTGTATGAACTTCAGAAGAACAAATAAAATATTTTTAAGAAAATAAAAAGAAAGAAACTTCTTGGGGCCATAGAGATGATTTAATGGGTAAAAAAGCATTTGCTGTTCTCACAGAGGACCCCATTAGGTTCCCAGCACCTGTATGGTGTCTCTTAACCATCTGTAACTGCAGTTCCAGGAGATCTGACACCCTCTTCTGGCACAGGTACCAGACACACATATGGTACACAGACACAATGCAGGCAACTAATCATACATATAAAAGAAAACTAAATCTTTAAAAATATATTCCTTCAGGGTTTACTTAGGTCAAAGACTAGGATCAGCTGACTCCATTAAATACAGTAGGATCTGCCAGAATATTGTTGGCTATTAAAGGATCATGAGACTGTAATGAAGAAGTATCAAATATACTATACCCAACCACATAAAATACACAAAGGAAATGATAAATATTTGGAGAAATAAATATCTGATTGGAAACTGAGACTTTAACAAAACTAATGATTTTTTAACCAAGAAATAAAAGCTTGCTCATAGGAACCTAACTAGTAAGATCCTCTGGAACCAAAAAGAGAAGGAAAACTTTGTTTGCTATGTTCCCTGCATGGACTCTGTTGACCAGGGATCACGTGTGAGGTGACTGGGGAGAAATGTTTACTAACCATTAACTTTGATCTCAGAATAAGGCATGGATGGAATTAGAGCTCAGAGGCACGCCTTTAAAATCCCAGCACTTGGGTGGCCGAGGCAGGCGCATCGCTGTGAGTTCGAGGCCAGCCTGGTCTACAAAGTGAGTCCAGGACAGCCAAGGCTAACACAGAGAAACCCTGTCTAAAACAAAACAAAAGAAAAAAGAACTCAGAGGCAGTGAGTTGATGATTAGCAGAGCTTCTCCTTCATCACTGCACAGGCGTCTGTGCGTTGTGACAGTGGTTGTGGGTTTTTTCTTGTTGTTTTGGACAACCTTATTTAGCCCCAGTTGGCTTACCATATGGGCCTGTGGAGTACCTGGATTACAAACAGTGCACCATCAAGTCTAATGCATGCACGCTGGGCAAGTCCTCTAGCAACTGAGCTACAGCCCCAGTCCCTTTGGTATTTATATTTTTAGAGAAAAAACATGAGGAACCATGTTTCTTATAAGTTGTGTAAAATAAATGTGTTCATTCTGCTTTAAAAAGTAATGTTTGTGTTTGTATTTATACTTAGAAATTCTGATCTCCTCTCTTCCTCCACTCTGTGTTTTCCTAGGTGATACAGATTAATCTGAATTCAATAGTTGCATCTGTCAGTGGTCCAAAAAGGCCTCAGGATAGAGTTGCTGTAACGGATATGAAAAGTGATTTTCAGGCTTGCTTAAATGAAAAGGTAAATTATTTTATTGTTACTTTTATGTTGTGTGCTAAAATAATAAATAGTAAAGTGCCAACAGAGCTTGGTATTGAGTCATGAATTCAGTCTACTTATTTTCTTCTTTTTCCCCCATTATGGCATATGCCAGCAGCCTCGTGAGGGTCAGAGTTTGAATTAACTTAAAATAATCAAAAGTTAATAAAGTTAGGTTTCTTAGTCACAGTGGTCTTGTTTCAAGCATGTGGCACAGACAGCATCTACATCACTGAAGAGCGCTCTGTTGAGCAGAGCAGAGCCACTACAGGTTCCTCTGACTTACACTAGGAAGAAGTCAACAAAGACGGAATAACCTTAGCTTTGGGGGTTTCTTTTCTTTTTTCTGTTTCTTTGTTTCCTCTTTTTTTTTTTTTTTTTTTTTTTTTTTTGTCTTGAAAGTTACGGCCTTTTGTCACATGCTATTAGAAAAGGCCAAAGTTGGCTTTGTCTCCCAAACCTTTTTTTTTTTTTTTTTTTTTTTTTTTGGTGTTTTGGTGTTTTGGTTTTTCGAGACAGGGTTTCTCTGTAGCCTTGGCTGTCCTAGACTCCCTTTATAGACCAGTTAGCCTAGGCTGGCCTCAAACTCACAGTGATTCTCCTGCCTCTGCTTCCTGAAAGGCGTGTACCACCATGCCCAGCCTCATGGTAAATCTTGTTCCTCTCTTCTGCACTCACCCAGAGTCCCTGGAGCAGATCTTTAGACCAGGAAGAGTTTCTGCCATGTCTTGAGAATTCCTACAAGTAGGAATGGATAGGAAGTGTCCGAGTTAGGACTGGATTCTGGGTGGTTGCTGTAATCACTTAATGCAGAAAGTGTTGCTTATGACACCAGTAGACTCCTCTTGTAACTATTCAGATCACGCGTAAGATAAACGGCACTTCTGAATGGTGTAGACCTTAAGTGTCACGGTAGAACTTTGACTGCTAAATGATCAGATGTCCAAGTTGTGTTTCCTGTCAGTCTCTACAATGTCTGTACTGTTTACATACAAATTCATAGGTTGGATTTAAAGGCTTCCAAGTTGCAGCAGAAAAACAAAGTGATACCGTCTCTATTCATTATGATGGAAGTGAGTATAAGCTGTGCCATGGGTCCGTGGTCATTGCTGCAGTTATCAGCTGTACCAATAACTGCAATCCGTCTGTCATGCTTGCTGCAGGTAGGTTGGTATTTATGACCACATTTTCTCTCGTGTAAACTACCATTTGCTTCCCTATTATAGTCATTTCTCTTCCTAAGATGATATATCTGGGTTTGTGTTTCTTATTGAGGACACTGATTTTTTTCTTTTGTTTTGTTTTTCGAGACAGGGTTTCTGTGTGATAGCCCCTGCCTGTCCTGGACTTGCTTTGTAGACCAGGCTGGCCCCTAACTCACAGAAATCCACCTGTGTCTGCCTCCTGAGTGCTGGCATTAAAGGCCCCAGTGACATTGAAATTTGTAGCTAAGTTGTTTGGAACTTTTAATTTGAGTTATAGTATTTTTATTATATAGAAGGTAATAAATCTTTTTTTAAAAAACTGTAGTTTGCATATTTGTCGATTTTAAGTTGTATCTGTCTCTTTAGTGAGTTTAGAAATAATGCTAATCAGCAGGTATTGCTTGGGGTTTTTCCCACCAGCTTGCTATCACAGTATACTTGGTTCCCCTTAGGCAAGTGAAGGATTATTGACAAATAGTGTCAGTTTGTATATGCAGTGACAGTTCTTGGTTCCTATAAAACTGTATAATCTGTTAAATTCCTCTTTGTTTACTAGGATGATGGCATTAATGATTCAGTCAGTAGCAGTTATATATGACTATTGTTTTTTTCTGTTGGTGTGATGCCATGGTGCCAGGCTAGCTCCTAATAATTTGCAGCATGATGGATGATTTATCTACTAAAAATTTCAGTCTGTCTTCAGCGAACTGATTCAGTAGAGTAAAATGCACAGAGTAATGATAGTAAGTTAATGAGTTTGAGCTTTTTGCTACAAATTGCAGTCTAAGATATTAACATACCCTTTTCTTGCTTTTTATTTTAATGTGAAGGATGCAAAGGTACTTTGTCATAGTCATTTGTTGATTTTTTTACAGGTCTTCTGGCTAAGAAGGCTGTTGAAACTGGTCTACGAGTTAAACCTTATATAAGAACAAGTTTATCTCCAGGCAGTGGGATGGTTACACATTACCTCAGTTCAAGTGGAGTGTTACCCTATCTTAGCAAACTAGGGTAAGTTACATTTATTTTTATTTATACCTAGAGTGGTATTCAGCAGGTGTTTATTTGGTAGGAAACAGAGAAGATAAAAAGGAAAAATACTTGTTGTAAGAGTGAACAGCCCCCTCAGAGTACCTGTACAGGACACACCAAGACACACAAAGCAGATTTTTTTTTTCCTACCCAGAAAAGGGGGGTGGAGGCTGCAAAGGCAAACAGCAAGAAGGTGATTTTTTTGCAGGAGTGGGCTTTTAAGGAGAAAAGAGGGGGGCTCTGTGCTAGTATGAATTGATAAATCTTGTTTGGACGTGTTAGCCAAATAATGAATTTTCATTGTTGGACCTTGGCATTTAGTCTCAGGAATGAGTTGAGTCAGTGGCCAAAAAAGGGACTAAAGTTTGGGGACTAGCTTTAGGAATCTAATCTAGTGGTTTTTAGCCAGGGGGAGAAGGAAAGTGAAAGGCAAAAGGAAAGTGTCAGTGCCATATTTGCCATGGACGAGCCTGCTAAAGCCCTTCCCTTCTGTTCCCTTGCCATTATCACATAATCTTGTACCTACTGTGCAGATACTCGCTGGGAATAGTTGATGAGCAAGCCGCTTGGAAGTCAGGTACATGGTCTGCAGCTTCAGGACATGGGAAACCAAGTCACAGGGAGAAGTACCCAATTCTTACAAGTCACATTCAGTTCAGAAAATAATAAAACAAGTTGTATTGATTCAGTTGAACACATCTTTTAGTCCCAGTACTCAGGAGGCAGAGGCAGGCAGATCCCTGTGAGTTTGAGGCCAGCCTGGTCCACAGAGTGAGTCCAGGACAGCGAGGACTGCACAGGGAAACCCTGTGGGGTGAGGGAAGTGAGCAGGTTGTCTTAATTCAGGTTTTGCAAAAGTACTGGGTCCACAATATGCTGGTCAATTTAACTGTAAAGCTGAAGAGACACGTAGCTTTTATGATTCTTGCATAGCTTTAAAAAATTGATAACAGCCTAATTTTTGGAAAATAATAATCTTATAAATTATCAGTCCTTTTGAAAGCCTCATAAATTTTAGAAATTTCCTTTTGCTTTTAGAACAGCAGCCAAAGTAATTTAGAGGATTGTTTGTAATCTTATGTTGGAATTGCTGTCACAGATTCTTCTTAGATGTAAGTGCTTAAGTGTTGAATACTTTGCTCCTGCTGGAGTGCCTCCTTAGCCTTTTGGGACCTTTGATAGACTCTTGTAGTGAGGTCTTCCTGATGCTTTAGAGTCTTAAATACCTTTTGAGTGGAAGCACACCATGATTTTTAAGGGTCCTATTACAGTGCTAGATATAGCAGAGGAGCTTTGTGGTGTTGTGTGATAGATAGTTTTGATCTGGTACAGATGCTGTAGATATGATTTCCATTCAGTACAAAGAACATGCTAACAGCAAGACTTCAATGTTTAAAATGTTGAGATTAGTATGTTCTCATGCTGCAAATAGTTTTTGAGTAATCTTACTATAGTAATGGAAATGAAGAGATAAGACTTGTTCTTTCTTTACAAATATGATAGGCTATTCAGTCATGTTTCACTTTTTTTTTTCATGTTTCACTTCTTAAATGCAGATTTGAAATAGTTGGCTATGGGTGTTCAACATGTGTGGGAAATACAGCACCTTTATCGGAAGCAGTTTTGAATGCAGTAAAACAGGTAAACATCTAAGTGCTATTTTCTCCCGTTGGTTTTTTGAGATAAGGTTGCTCTGTGTAGTTCTGGCTGTCCTGGACTCACTTTGTAGACCAGGCTGGCCTTGAACTTAACAGAGCTCTACTTGCCTCTGCCTCTCAAGTGCTGGGATTGCAGGCATGCACCATGACAGGCTATAAGTGCATTTTTATTGTTGTTTGTTTTTTTAATAATACTTTATCATCTACTTAAGCACCAAGGTTAAAAAAAGAGGTGCCGGTAAAAATAGCTAAGGCACATGGAGAACGAGCTTCTTTGACAGTTGCCCCAACTTGTTTTAACTATATCTTGTTAGTAAATTACAGAAAGTGTACATTAGTGTGTGCATTGATGTTTAACTTCCAACTCTTTCTAATACAAAGAATTACTTCTGCATTTTAAAAATAACTCCTTAGTAATATAAAGAACAATTAAAGTTTATACGGTTTACAGTTCTGTTCTTCAAACTTAGTGATGCTTTTGTTTGACTGGCTCTCAGAACTGTATTGTGTAAGTTAAATTTTATAATTGTGGAAGAACATATAAGCGCTTGATTCAAATATATTTGTTTTCCCCTCCTTAGGGTGATTTGGTTACCTGTGGAGTTTTATCTGGAAACAAAAACTTTGAAGGTCGTCTTTGCGATTGTGTTCGTGCCAATTACCTTGCCTCTCCACCCTTAGTGGTGGCTTATGCCATAGCAGGCACAGTAAACATAGATTTCCTGACAGAGCCTTTAGGTATGTTTTCCTATATAGTGTCTGTCTGTCTGTGTGTATACTTGTGCACACTTTCTCCCAGAAGTTGTTAAGACCAGATTCTTGATATGAAAGAAAACATGCAATGCTTATTCTTTTCTTTTTGGTTTTTGGTAGGGTTTTTTGATTGTTTGTTTTTTAGTTTTTTTGAGGCAGAATCTCTCTGTGTTACCCCTGGCTGTCCTTGACTCCCTTTGTAGACCAGCTGGCCTCGAGCTCACAGCGATCTGCCAGCCTTTGCCTCCCGAGTGCTGGGATTGAAGTTGTGTGCCACCACGCCCAGCACTTATTACTTTCTTATGTCATCCATTCTTCTGTAATTAAGGTTGCTGTGAAAAACATAAAAGATGGGTGTAATTGGTTCTCACTACTTAAACCTGAAGCACAACCCTGTTGTGTTAAATCACCTACTTGATTTCTTTGCCTTGTTTTTTAAAACAAGAACTGCTTTGAGGAGGTGGTGGTGTTTTAGTATGTGTACTGAGTACCATGTTAAAACCTTGAGCAGGGACTGACTCCACGGGCAAAGAGATTTACCTGCATGACGTTTGGCCTAGTCGAGAAGAAGTTCTTCGGGTGGAAGAAGAGCATGTGATATTGCCGATGTTTAAAGCACTAAAGGAGAAGGTAGAGGTAAGAGGTGGGGTGTTGTTTGTTGTTAGGTTGTTTTGTTTTGTTTGTCTTTTCTCTTATAGTTTTACGTGTGGACAATATAACATAATCTTTCTATCTGATGAATTTCTCAACTAGGCTGAGTGTCATGCCTTTGGCATATATCTTATTTTGAAATCTAGATTCCAGATAAAAGAAAAAATATATACAAACTTTGTATTTCAGAGTATTTCATGTGCCATGGTGTTTTGTTTGCATGAATGTCTTCGTGAGGGTTTCAGATACCCTGGAACTGGAGTTACAGACAGTTGTGAGCTGCCATGTGGGTGCTGGGAATTGAACCTGGGTCCTCTGGAAGAGTAGCCAGTGTTCTTAACCACTGAGCCATCTCTCCCGCCTCCAGCCCCCGTGTCTGGCCTATTAACATAATGGTCTCTAGCTCCATTATGTCAGTTTGTCTGTGTCTGTCTGTGTGTCTGCCTGCCCCCCCCCTCTCTCTCTCTCTCTCTTTCTCTCTTTCTCTCTGTCTCCCTCTCTTTCTGTCTCTCTCTCTCTCACATACACACACAAGTTTAGGTTTTACATGTGTGGTATTTATTTTTATTTTTACTCTCTTTATCATCTCTAATTTACTCCTACCCCTCCATATGATCTTCTGTTGTATTTGAATCTAGATTTTAGATCTAACTAAGAGAGAAAATCTGATACTTATGTTTCTGAGCCTGACTTACTTCATTTAACATGATAATCATCAATCCATCCATTTTTCCACAAATAGCAATATTTTAAAATTCCTGAACAAAGCCAGTTGTGGTGGTGCATACCTGTAATCCCAGTGCTTGGGAGGCAGAGGCAGGTAGAGTTCAAGGCCAGCCTGATCTACAATGGGAGACCAGGACAGCCCAGATTACACAGAGAAGTCCTGTCTAGAAAAACCAAACAAACAAAAAAATGCCTGAATAAAAACACTACTGTTAAAGAAAATATGTCTTATTCCTCTGCTGATAGGCATCCAGGCTGGTTTGATAAACTGGCTACTGTTGTTTCAGTAGCCTTGCCTGTCCTGGACTCAACTTTGTACACTGGGCTGCCTCCCCAGTGCTTAGATCAAAGGCATGTACCACCACATTCAGCTTTTGTTTTTGTTTTTTGAGACTTGCCTTTATACAGAAACAAGCAGATACATTTATGCAGACTTTGATGTTCAACGTGGCATATAAACTTGAGCATTCAGAAAATGCCTTACTGTGTGGCAACTACTCTTCATTGAACAAAGGAAAGAATTCTCTTGCAGAGAGTTAGTGAACTGTAGAAAAAATAATTAGGAGCCAGCTATGCAGATTCTTGTAATCCCAGCACCCAGAAAACAGAAACAGGAGAATAATGACAAGTTCAAGGCTAGCTTGGGCTACATCATGAGTGACTTCCAGGTCAACCTGAGCTAAACTATGAGATTCTATCTCAATTTTTTATTTTTTTTTAAGACATATTTATTTTTTATACAGTGCTCTATCTGCATGTATGCCTGCATGCCAGAAGAGGGCACCAGATCTCATTATAGATGGTTATGAGCTACCATATGGGTGCTGGAATTTAAACCCAGGATCTCTGGAAGAGCAACCTTAACCTCTGAGCTATCTAAGCTGGGTGTAGTAATACAGACCTCTTTTCTTTCTTTCTTCCTTCTTTCCTTCCTTCCTTCCTTCCTTTCTTTCTTTCTTTCTTTTTGGTTTTTTGAGACAGGGTTTCTCTGTGTAGCCTTGGCTGTCCTGGGCTCAGCTTTGGAGACCAGGCTGGCCTCGAACTCACAGAGATTTGCCTGCCTCTGCCTCCCAAGTACTGGGATTAAAGGCTTGCAGCACCACACCCAGTATGATACAGACTTTTAATCACAGCATTGGACAAACCAGGGACAGGTGAGTTTGAGGTCATCCTGGTCTACTAGGGAATTAGTTACAGGCTAGCCAAGACTATACAGCAAGACTCTATCTCCAAAAAAGAAAGAAAATATTATGCTAAATGTATATAAAGAAAGGGAAATTAGGATAAGAAGAATTAGTTTTGTAAGTTTGGGGGAGCGTGTTGAAGGAGGTTTTGTTTTGTTTTTTAAGACAGCCATTTTGTAGGTTAGGCCAGTATTAAATTTAGTAACTTGTCTTAGCTTCCCGAATGTTGGAATATACCACTGTGTCCTGCTCACATTGCTGTTCTACACAAGATGGTTGAAAAGATGACATTATTTAGTTTTACTTTGTATGAGTATTTGCCTTCATGCATATTTGTGCACCACATGTGTGCCTAGTGCTTGCAAAGGCCAGAAGGATGAGTCTCCAAGCTCCTGGAACTGAAGTTACAGACGGTTATGGGCCACCATTGGGGTGCTTGGAATTGAACCTGGGTCCTCTGGAAGAGCATCCTTTAACCTCTGAGTCCTCTTTCCAACCACTCAGCCTACTCTTTTGAAAGGGGAGAATTGGATAAGGAAGGGTGGAATCTGAAAGTTCAAGTCTAATAGTCAAAGGTGTTGGTGAAATGGGCCATTGAGGTAGCAGTAGAGATTGATGAAAGATGAGGTTTGTTTGTTTGTTTGTTTGTTTGTTTTTAAAATGCCATTTAAAGGCAAGACTAACAGGTGGTAATATGGAGCAAATATGTTGAAGAGATCAAGCATGTTTCTTTGCGATATTTCTAAAGATTGATGGCATACTTTACATACTAATTTTTTTTGCTATGTTCATGTGTGTGTACATGCATACACATAAATGTCTTAATGAGTTCTTTAGTTTGGAGAGTGATGGAATGGCTCTCTGAAGTCTTTATATTTGTTCACATTGAAATTTCACTCTCAAAATTGCTCCTGAAATTTTTGTAGGTTGAAATTTTTAAAGCAAATCTATTTATTCTGTACAAAAATGTCATTTTTCAAATGGATAAGGCTTCTTTACCTTTCAATCTTACCTAAGTATCATTTGTTACTATGGATACTTTTTAAATCTCTTTTTCTGAGTTGTTATTTTGGTCCGTTTGTCAAAATCATATTTGCAGATGGGAAATAAACGTTGGAATTCCTTAGAAGCACCAGACTCCGTACTGTTTCCATGGGACGTGAAGTCTACTTACATCAGATGCCCTTCGTTTTTTGATAAACTTGTAAGTACTGGCGTACTGTTTGATCTTTTAAAGATTGTTACAGTGTTTAAAATGAGAGTTCAATGTTTTGATTTTTTTTTTTTAGACCAAAGAGCCAGCTGTATTGCAGCCTATTGAAAATGCCCGTGTCCTCCTGTATTTGGGAGACTCTGTCACCACGGATCATGTGTCACCTGCTGGAAGTATCGCTAGGAGTAGCGCTGCCGCCAAGTACTTGACAAACAGAGGGTGTGTATGTGCTCGGGGTCCAGGGCGCCGCTAACATAGGGATCTCAGTGTGCACACATGGGTCTTCAGCAAGAATTGTCACCCGCCAAGTACTTGACAAACAGAGGGTGTGTATGTGCTCGGTGTCCAGGGCGCCGCTAACATAGGGATCTCAGTGTGCACACATGGGTCTTCAGCAAGAACTGTCACCCGCCAAGTACTTGACAAACAGAGGGTGTGTATGTGCTCGGTGTCCAGGGCGCTGCTAACATAGGGATCTCAGTGTGCACATGTGTGTCTTCAGCAAGAACTGTCATCCGCCAAGTACTTGACAAACAGAGGGTGTGTATGTGCTCGGGGTCCAGGGCGCTGCTCTGCCTCCTTTCGCTTTCATTAGGGAACTTTTCTCTTAGACATATTCCTATACCCAGTAAATGCATGCTAACATAGGGATATCTCAGTGTGCACACATGGGTCTTCAGCAAGAACTGTCACCCGTTGGCCCTCTTTCCTTACAATGTTAGACATTGAAGTCACTATTTTTAATTGACCCCTTATTCAAACAAGTAAATAAAGCCATTATACTCTAAAGAAATAACTGCTTAGACGCAGTGATCAATCTTAGCTTTGACACACCAAATGGAGCCTGACCATTTGGCTCTAGCCAGCTTCCCATCATTAAAATGTAGCAGATATGTGCTTCCTGGGTTGAAAAGGTTTATCAGTGAGACTAGGATTGATGCGTATCAATATCAAAGAAGACTGACAGAATCAAATTTGGATAACCTAATTATATAAGGGGTAAATTTTTAAAAAGATTTCTTACTTTTGTGTGTGTGTGTGTGCATGCGTGCACACACGTGCTTGTGTGTACCCATGGAGGCAGGAAGAGGATATTGAACCCTTGGAGCTGGAGTTGTGAGCTGTTTGACATAGGCTCTATAAACTGAACTCAGGCCCCCTGCAAGAACAACACGCAATTTTAAATACCAGGTGAAAGAGATAGAAGTTTAAAACTAGAAAGGTATTTTTTCATTTCTATAAGTAATAATGTGGAGTTGCTCTCACTAAAGAACTGTTTTGGTATCAGGAAATGTATTTGCATTGTTGATCAGCTTTTAGATATTATTGCTTCAGCAATTCAAGTAACAAGTTTTTTCATTGAAATACTTTAGAAAAATTGGAGCTATGAAGCTTGATTTGGCAGAATCATACAATACCTTTTTTTGTTTGTTTGTTTTTGTTTTGTTTTGTTTTTCAAGACAGGGTCTGTCTGTGTAGCCTTGGCTGTCTTGGACTCACTTTGTAGACCAGGCTGGCCTTGAGCTCACAGTCGTCTGCCTGCCTCTGCCTCCCGAGTGCTGAGATTAATGGCATGAGCCACCATGCCTGGCTCATACAATAGCTTTTATTACAAACTTTTCTCCTGATATTTTTTACTGCATTTTTATTTAGTATGTATGTGTGTGTACCCTGGAAATCCATGCTCTACTCATCAGGCTTGTTGTCAGGCTTAGCAGCAAGTGCCTTCACCTCCTGAGCTGTCTTGCTGGCGTATCTCCTAATATTTTTTGGCTATGATTTCCATTCCTGTTAAAATGGCAATGTCTCTTCCACCGAGAAAAATCAGTTACTACTTCTTTTAAATGTATAGTTTTGTACTTTTCCTTTAATCAAGTAGTTCTCAGCACTTTAGAATTTTCTTAAAATATGGACACCTAGAATCTATACTAATGATTCTTATCCTTTGGTCATCTAAACAATCCTTTTACAGGGATCGCATATTAGATATTTCCATTACGATTTACAACAATAGCAAAATTAGCAACAAAATGATTTTATGGTTGAGGGTCACCACAACATAAGGAATTGTATTAAAGGGTCACAGCATTAGGAGGGTTGAGAACCACTGCTCTATACCATTTTTTTTTTTTTTTTAAGATTTATTTATTTGCCAGACGGTGGTTGTGCACGCCTTTAATCTCAGCACTCGGGAGGCAGAGGCAGGTGGATCCCTGTGAGTTCAGGGCCAGCCTGGTCTACAATGCGAGTCCAGGACAGCCAAGGCTACACAGAGAAACCTTGTCTCAGAAAAAAACAACAACAACAACAACAAAATATATATATATAATTTATTATATATACAGTATTCTACCTGCATATACACCTGCATGTCAGAAGAAGACACCAGATCTTATTACAGATGGCTGTGAGCCACCATGTGGTTGCTGGGAATTGAACTCGGGACCTTCTGGAAGAGTAGCCAGTGCTCTAAACCATCTCTCCAGCCCCCTGGACTATACCATTCTATACTGTAGTAAAAGGTTTTTTAAAGTGTACATATTAGAGTATTGATGCTTTTGTATAAAAAAGAAATTAAATGAGGCTGATAAAAATCAGTTGTTGATTGTTGAGCTCTTTTGTGTTCAGTAGTTTCTGTCCTCTAGTGCTGGGAGGGGTAGCTGCTTGCAGGGTAGGCTGAGGCTGCAATATTGAAAGTTTAAGACAAGCCTGGGCTCCATACCTAAGACCTTACCTTTTAAAAAGAAAGGGAGATCTGAGATTAGCTTCAGATTATTGAGGTCAATTATCTAAGAAACTGTGGAGTTTATAGGTGAGTGGTAAACTCATGAGTGATCCCTGGGCTCTCTACTTCTTGTACCAATTTGAGAACTTATCACGTTGGGCAGATGGACAACAACAGCCTTTAACAGCTCTTACAACTCAGTAATGTTACTGTTTTCCATCTGGCATGAAAACTATCTTTCATAACTTTTTTGTAGCCTTACTCCTCGAGAGTTCAACTCTTACGGAGCCCGAAGAGGCAATGATGCTGTGATGACAAGAGGCACATTTGCAAACATCAAGCTTTTTAATAAATTTATTGGGAAGCCAGCTCCCAAAACTATCCATTTTCCATCGGGACAGACGGTAAGGATATACACACAGTGCCTCAGCCATTCCTCACTGGATCGGCTTGTGTATTAAATATTTTTGTCTATTTAATCTACAGCTCGATGTATTTGAAGCTGCAGAGCTATACCAGAAGGAAGGTATCCCACTGATAATTCTAGCAGGAAAGAAGTACGGTTCCGGAAACTCAAGGGACTGGGCTGCCAAAGGACCCTATTTGCTGGTACTGATTCTTAATTTTTTTTAAGATGTATTTATTATGTATACAGTGTTCTGCCTGCATGTACATCCACACACCAGAAGAAGGTACAAGATCTCATTACAGATGGTTGTGAGCCACCATGTGGTTGCTGGGAATTGAACTCAGGACCTTTGGAAGAACAGCCAGTGCTCTAAACCTCTGAGCCATCTCTCCAGTGCAAATTTTATATTCTTAAACTTAAAGAATTTTTAATATTCTCTTAAGTCAGTAATACTGTATCAAAGTTTATTTAATTTATCTGGATTTTTTATATGATTATTTGGATGTCACATTTTTAGTTTTTGTTGGTTTTGTTTTGTTTTTAGACAGGGTTTCTCTGTGTAGCTTTGGCTGTCCTGGACTCCCTTTGTAGACCAGGCTGGCTTACAGAGGTCTACTGCCTGTGCCTCTCTGAGTGCTGGGATTATAGGTGTGGGCCACTGTGCCCAGCTTGTTTTTTGTTTTCTTTTGTTTATTTCAGTGGTCTTGGATGTTATTTAATATTTCTAGTTTTATTTTGTACTCTGATGAACGTTCAAACTTTTTTTTACATGAAAAAGTCTGTATGGGGAACAATAAGAGAAAGGAAGTGTCTGCCTTAAACTACCATGTGTTAGTACTTCCTTTCACTTCATTTCTGTCAGGAGTCTCAGCCACATTCCACACCCCCTGTCCAAATAAGAAACCTTCTGTTTGTATTTTCTCTGAGGCTACCCAGTTTCTTCAAGACAATAATTTATACAGGAGGCCCACGTTAGCTCCATCCCTGTTTATTATCTGGTCTCTTAGGCTATCTGTCATCCCTGTCTCGTCATGTGTGCCCCCCAACATCCCAATGTGCCTTGGTTTAGGTCCTCTCTTCTCAGAAGGAGATTTGGACTCCCAAGGAGTGAAATTTGGTTAAGTGGTTTTTTTGTTTTTTAATATTATTCTTGAGCTAGGTGTCATAGCATGTCTTTATCCAGCATTCTTTTGGCAGAAACAGGAGGGTCTCTTTGTATTTGAGGATAGCCTGATCTACAAAGTGAATTCTAGACCAGCCAGGGCTATTTAGAGACCCTGTCTCAGACAGATAACCAAGTTATCTTTCATGTCTAAGGACAAAGGTAAACATACAGTACTTGAGCAAGTATATAGTACATTTGTGCACCTCAGATTTTGGAGGAAGAAAAAAGGTGAAGAATGTGTGATTAAGGAGGAAAAATGGCTTCTGAGAGTTGTGGGGTTTTTTTGTGTTTTTTGTTTTGAGAAACCAGGTCTATAGCCTCTAGCTTAGTGCTTCTCAACTGTCCTCATGCTGTGATCCTTTAATACAGTTCCTAGTATTGTGGTGGCCCCAGCCATAAAATTACTTTTGCTGCTACTTCATAACTGTAATTTTGCTAGTTATTGTAATGTAAATATCTATGTTTTTTGATGGTCTTAGGCAACCCCTGTGAAAGGGTCGTTCAACCCCCAAAGGGATTAAAACCATTGCTCTACCTCATTTTTTTTAGAAAATAAACATCTACCAGGCAGTGGTGGCCCACAACTTTAATCCCAGCACTTGGAAGGCAGAGGCAGGTGGATCTCTGTGAGTTCAAGGCCAGCCTGGGCTACAAAGCGAGTCCAGGCCAGCCAAAGCTATACAGAGAGACCCTGTCTCTAAAACAAAACAATTATAAACAAAATAAAAACTACACTTCGATGTAAGTGAGAATAAACATTTCCCAAAGTAGGCCTACAGAGAGGTCTTACTGCTTGTTATTTCTCCAATGTTTCGAGGACCTCACACACTTCCAAATCTCACAACTCCCCAAGTGATAGCATTGGCTAGATTCTAATTTATTAGTCTACCTACTCAGTTACCTTTTTATCATTATTATTTTTTTTTAAGACAGTCTTTATGTATAGCTCTAGCTGGCCTGGCCTCACAGAGATCCACCATCGTCTACCTCTCCAAAGGCCTTCAGAGCTCTACTTAGAGCTGTGTTGGGGATCAAAACAATGTAAGGTCTTTTTTGAAAAACAATTTCTAAACTGTTTCTGTAGAAACCTTATACAATTCCAATTTCAATAATGGGAAAAGAAAAAAAATCCCAGTTGGTCTATTTTTACCAATAAAGACACAGGAGCCAGATGCTGGAATGAATAGCTGCTAGCTTAGAGAGGCAGAGAAAGCACCCAGCTGACCTTCATACTCAGCCAACATCCCAGAAGGAAAAAGCCCTTCCTACTCAGCTCATGTCCCAGAAGGAAGAAGCTCCTTCTTCTCCATGCTGTCTTAAGTACCCTTCAATACAGTGTCCCTCCTTTCTACTTCCTTTGCGTCTCTCTATCCATCCTCTAGACTTCTTCTCATTCTCTATGATTTTTCTCCCATATTCACTTCCTGTCAGTCTGGTTGCTTGTTCCGCCTTTTGACCTAGGTTAACTTTATTCTGTCTACAGAAAGCTCTTAGATTAAGGGTGTGTGCTAGGAGGCTGGATGCGGTGGCACCCACCCATAATCTCAGCACTCAGAGGCAGGCAGATCTCAATGAGTTCGAGGACAGCCAGGACTCTGTGTAACAGAGAAACCCTGTCTCAAAAAACAAGAACAAAACAACAACAAAAGTCTGTGCTAGGGCTGAGCCACACCATAACTAGAAACAAGTTTTTCTATTTTACAGTCTTGGGGTTCACAGTGGGACCACATACCCTGCAACACTACTGTGTAAGGCAGACATGGTGGTCCACCCTGCAAACTCAGTACCCAGTGGCCAAAGAGCAGGAAGATTACCATGAGTCTAAAGCTAGTTGAGGCTACAAATCAAGATCCTGTTAGAATAATAATAATAGTAGTAGTACTCTCAATATGTCAACTTTCAAACATGATAAAAGGAAATAAAATACACATTTGTTACAGGGTGTAAAGGCTATTTTGGCTGAAAGCTATGAAAAAATACACAAAGATCATTTGATTGGAATTGGTATAGTGCCACTTGAGTTCCTCCCAGGAGAAAATGCAGATTCCTTGGGCCTCTCCGGCAGAGAAGTATTTTCTTTATCATTTCCTGAAGAACTCTCTCCTCGAATTACATTAAATATGAAGGTATCTCAAAGATCCTTAAATACATATTGTATTCTTTGTACTCAAATTGTTTCTAAATGCATGCTAATATCAGTGTATGTAAGCTATAGCTCTTTCCTGTTAATGTGTGTTCGAGTCTAGAAAAAAGATGCCTGGCAGAGAATTGAGCCTCCAGTGACATAAGCCAGGTTTTTAGCTCTTTCTGTTTTGATCTAAGTGCATCTCAGGCAATAATCAGTTCCAAAAAGAAGCAAACGTTCAGCACTCAGGGTTAGAGAAAGACTTTATAACTAAGAGAAGAAAAGAAAGGGCAGTAGACATTATGTGTAATAGACACTGTATAGTAAGTGTAAATAGTCTCTGATGACTTCCACAAGAGAAGCAAAATCTAAGTCATGCTGTAGACTTGCTGAGTCTGATAGTTGTTTTATTTAGAATTAGAGATCAAAATACCTGTTTTTCTACTTAGCTCATTGGGAGGAGTCTCGTGTTTTCAAATAGCAAAAGGGTTTTGGTCAATCAAGATGCACGAAATTAAAATCAGGAAAATGAGGCAACAAATCAGGCAGTTAGTAAATGTGAAATGACCTTAACCAAATAACACTGAAGCTCTGACTAACATGACATCTTTTTGTTTGCTTAAAGACAAGTACTGGAAAGGCATTCAGCGTGATCGCATCCTTTGAAAGTGATGTGGAGATAACTCTGTACAAACATGGAGGCTTGTTAAACTTTGTGGCTCGAAAATTCTCATAGCATCTACTCACCTTGGCACCGCTGTGCCTGGCGACTGCAAAGCCTTGTGTGCTGCCGTGGAGCTGCAGATAATTTCAGTATACATATCTCATCCATGGATGTAAATGATAATGAATCAGCGTCGTGACTGAAATGAAATCTTGATTTTAAATAATACACGAATGGTGCTATTAACATTGCTAAAATCAACGTGTGAAGTGTGTTGTGGAAGAGACCTGTAAGTATGGGGGGTATATTTTATGAGAATTTTTTGTAAATAAAGACAGAATTTGAACTTGTGTTGAAGATTCATATAAGCTTTCTGAAGCTATTAGTTTTGTTTTGCCCTATAAAACTGGACTACTGTTTGTTGGTTTAAGAATAGCAAGTTGAGCTGGGCGGTGGTGGCGCACTCGTTTAATCCCAGCACTCAGGAGGCAGAGGCAGGCGGATCGCTGTGAGTTCAAGGCCAGCCTGGTCTACAAAGTGAGTCCAGGACAGGCAAGGCTACACAGAGAAACCCTGTCTCGGAAAGAAAAAAAAACAAAAAAACCCAAAACCAAGAATAGCAAGTTGAAATACAAGAATCCAGATTAGACCCTAAAATTATGGGAAAGGCTGCCTGATTTATAAATACATTTTTAAGTGTATTCCTTTCCAGAACTAAGGTGGACACAGTTGGCATTCCCAGTTTGTAATGTAAGTCAGGTTTATCCTTAGTCTCAGTATGTCTGCAGGGATAGAACCTGCCCAGATCACAGTCCCTCTGACCAGCCCGGCCAAAGCTTCCTCCAAGTCTCAAGATAAACAGCTGCAAAATAGAAGTGACTGTATGGTACCATATATTAGTAAAACATATTTTCTGTGGTACAGTCCTGTAATTTTTCAGTAGCCACTATGACCTCTGGCAGGCCCCAAACGCTGGTGTATTAATTTGGGCTAGGTTTGCTCATTTTACATTATACTGTAACTTGTATAACCTCAATTAGGTATCACCAGCTGACATTCCACACTCCTTTTATGAATGCTGCAAACAACTTGAATCAACTCTATCTAGACTTAACAAATTATCCTCCCAAAAGTAAATGGATATGCACCTCTAAATATTTTTTAATATATTCTTTATAGTCCTTTAAGTTGACTTCTTGCTATTTGAGTCTTTATTTTATCTGGGCTATATCACTTCATTAATTTCATTATGATTTGTTTTTAACCAAAACTGACGTAAAGACAAGGCACTTGGTGGTCACTGCTGTCTGCATGTCATGTGTTTCTAGTTGCGCTTATATCTGTTACACCACATAACATCCTTTGTCCATATTTAACATCATTTTTAAAAGGCTTGGAAGTTAATTTTTAGAAAGCCTCTTTTTAATTAAGAAATTAAACTTAGCAGCAGAAAGTTAATTGTAGTGATTTTTTTTTAATGTTTTCTTCATCTGATCTGTTTCTGTGCATTGCACAAGATAAAAAATACTTGCTTTGTGCTTAAAGTTCAGGAACAACCAAACCAGTGGGTAAAGAGCACTGAGAACTTTGCACATAATCAATCATACAGTCTTTTGAAAATATTTCTCAAGTATGTATTTAGTTGTACTAGAGTTTGGCAAAACAGTGTCTCTTCACTAAATGTATTCTTTGTTACTTTGAAATCAAATTATGTTCTGGTAGATGCCATGAGTCTGTCTGTCTGTCTGTCTACCTTTGTGTTAATCTATGTGGAAGCCTGAGTCAGGAATGGAGAAGTTACAAGTTGAGTATTAAAATATTGGTACATGATTTGAAGAAATGGTAATTCCAGATATATATATGGAAAAAAAATCTGTCAAATTTTGAAAGCAAACTCTGTAGTCTGAGCTACAGGTGTGGACAATAAATGTGTGAGAGATGATAAACCCAACTATCAGTCAAATGCTAACATGTCCAGTCCAGGAATGGTATGAAAACTGTATTTCAGGAACAAAATCAAGGTTCGCTTACTCTCCCACCTAGAAACAGTGACCTAAACTCTCAATAAGCATGGTTTTAAATGGGGGAGGGAAATACAGCTCATATATCTTGTAATTCTGCCTCCAGCCAAATGATGCAAAAGCGTGACACCTGTTTTTATTGTGTTACTCACTTTCTTTATTGACTATTTTTAGTATTGTGTTATTTTCTAAAAATTACCAATATTTGGGAGAAGAAAGTGAACACAAAGTATTGTGAGTGTACTACAGTTACCAACAGCAGCATTTCAGTCTCCTAGAACGCTGTGCTCCAGGCTGCTGTGTGCCTTAGTTATGCTGCTCACGCAAATGAAGGAGAGGAAAGGCATCTAGCCACTGACTGTTATTGTTAGTTATTCCCTTAAGGCTCCCAGGATAGCAGGTACTTCTGTCTCTGTTAGCATTTGAATGAGAGGCAGCAGCATCTTTTTACCAGACTGCTTGGATTGTCACTGGGATAGTACTAAAGGCTGTAAAGCTAAAAACTCAGCCAGAGTCAGTTATTTGCTTATATGGTAACAATATAGTATGTTCCTTTTCTGGGTGGTAAGTGACAGAAGGAGAAAATTTGACATTTTTCAGGGGTTGAAAAACGACCTTTTTTGCCTTTGAGTTTAGGGAGAAGATGCTAAAATACTGGATAATGATACTATATTTGATTTGGGGGAATGAGGAAAGGAAGTGGACTTTGGCTTTTTTCGGTGGATTTTCCCCCTTTAAGGTGACTTCGCTGGTGTGTTTTTGTTTTGTTTTTGTTTGTTTTATCAGTTTTATTTTATGCATAACATGTGACTATAAACCATATATATCTCTTAAGTAACTACAAATCATTGTTATTTAAAGCCAACAAAATAGCATAACAGTTTTAAGTTCAATAATGTTAAGTATTGTATAGAAATATATTGGAGGTAAAGTTCAGTTATGAAATTGTGTATATGTTATTGATGCTGTAAATTATTTTTAATAAAGAAAATTGTATTATCACATTTGACTCATGTTCTATTTTGTAATAATTCAGAATAAAGCATCATGACTTAAAAAGAAATGAAATGCTATCTAGAAATTTCCCATCAAATATTTTCTGTAGTGTTCAGATTTTGTTCATTCCCAACCTAACAGCCAACTTGTGAGCAGCTAATCTCACCCTGTATATCAGAGTTCCTTCCTGTGTTCAGACTAATGAGAATAAAAGCCTGGAATATGGCTAGTATGCATTTAATTCACAGAGTGTCCAGTGTGTAGTCAAGTTATGGAATGAGTTTAGTGTGGAAGACTAATCTAACCTACACCAGACTCTTTCGTACAAACACAAGTCAGGCAACTTAATAGTCAAGTGTTAGAGACTGTCTGTTCTGCCAAGCAACCCATTCTGACACTGAAGTTTGGTGGTTTGTTTGTTTCTTTTCAAGACAGGGTTTCTCTGTGTAGCCTTGGCTGTCCTGGACTAACTTTGTAGACCAGGCTGGCCTGGAACTCACAGCCATCTGCCTCCCAAGTGCTGGGATTAAAGGTGTGCGCCACCACGCCCAGCTGAAGTTTGGATGTTTAAAATTCTGTATATCACTAGATTTGGTGTTGCATACCTGCAATTCCAGTGTTTAGGAGGTTGAGGCAGAGCCAGGCATGGTGGCACATGCCTTTAATCCCAGTACTTGGGAGGCAGAAGCCGGCGGATCACTGTGAGTTCCAGGCCAGCCTGGTCTACAAAGTGAGTCTAGGACAGCCAAGGCTGCACAGAGAAACCCTGTTCTCGAAACCCTCCCTTTCCCTCCCCCCCCCCCCCAAAAAAAGCTGAGGCAGAAGGATTGGTTGAAGGCCAGTCTGGGCTAAGGCTAAAGTTACTGTACACCTTGTCTCAATTTTTTTTTTTTCTAAGCTGAGGTCTTCTGTTTGTAGCTGATACTGATTATCTTTCTCCCTGGTGTATCTGTTTCTCATTTGTATGTTAAATACATATTTACTGTATGAATTAGACCTACTAGAAATGGCATTGCATATTAGCTTCATACCATAGGCCTTTTGTTGCGATCATTGTTAACATTTAAGACAGAATTGGAGATCTCGCTGAGAGGAGTTGTGTATTGTATTACAGTAAGAGATGGACTTGGTGTAGGGTGGTGGTGGTGTATGTTCTCAAACCTCCCGTCGGTCCTGCTTATGGAGCCATTCGCTCCCTCTGCTGCAGTGTCATTGATGCTCTTCCAAGGCAATCTATACACAGCCAGGAACCAGAACCACAGCTCTCTGCCCTAACGCTTTGTAAAGACAGTCAGCTTCCCACTGATTAGAAAGGATAGTACAAATGTTGGGGTTTAGGGCATTGATAGATCACATGTCTAGCAGGATTCAGATCATTGTGTTAAAAGAACAACAACAAAAAAGTCTCCTTTAATCCCAGCAAGGCTACACAGAGAAACCCTGTCTTAGGGGGGAGGGGGAGCATGTACATACACGCACCCAGAAGCCCTTCCTCCACTGTTGGTAGCAACCTAAGTGATTAAATGTTTACTAAATGTTGGCATCCAAAGACTAAGGAAAATATCACAAGTGAATACCAACATAGGCACATCTTTTTTTCCTTTGCCTCCCGAGTGCTGGGATTATAGGCATGTGCTACCACGTCCAGCTGGCACATCTTGATAGTTTCAATATCCAGACTTTGTAGGAACAGCAGCCTTGGTGCATTTGTCGCCGGATACCAGTTTTACTTCCTAATTAGAAGTTACTGCTAGTTTGGCTGTTTTAATGAGAGTACTCAGGTAAGTTTTACAACTGCTGGACTATATGCTGATGTTCAGGATATGGTTGGGCCACATAACATTTCGGCCAATGACCAACCACATCTAACTGGTTCCTAAAATGGCACCCAGTAGCCACTTTAGTTTATGTAATTGTATTGACATTAGCACAGTGAGATTGCCTAAGGATACATTTCTCAGAACATGTCCCATCAGCAGCATATTAGTACCTGAAAACAGATCATCTAGTGCAAAAGCACATGTATAGGACAAATGAATTTTATGTAACTATTGTGTTGGCACTAAACTTTGAACAGCCAATATGTAAAGGAAATACAAAACTACAAGATTAAGCCAGTGAGATGGTTCAGTGGATTAAAGGTGCTTGCTGGACAGGACTGGCCGTACAAGTACTATCTCCAGCGCCATGTAAAGGTGAAGGAAAGCAGAGTTGTCTCTGTCCACATATGTGTGCTGTGGCATGTGTTCCTCCCCGTGCACACAGGCACACACAAAATATTTTAAATTTATTTTTAAAACCACAAGATCATGTTTACTAGAAGACATGTTGAGGTTGAACCCAAGGCATTATACACCTGACACTGAGCCATGCAATTAAATATTGTGTATTAAATCTCCGCAGGTTGTTTCACATTGGGTATATATTCAACATTGAGGGGGTGGTTTAACAGCACACATTAGGAACCTTAAAAGATTTAACAGTTCATCCTAAAGACAATTTGAAGTACACAAAGCTGGCGCGAGGTGGTGCACACACACTTGGAGATGGCACCAGGAGGATCTGAAGTCCAGCCTGGACTACATGAGACTGTCTCAACCAAAAAACCTAACATGCACGAAAGGATTGGGTACGGAGATAGCTTTAAAGGTAGAAAAATGTATGCTTCGGTGAAAATGGCAAGTTACGCCGGGCACAGTGGTGCACTCCTGTGATCCCAGCACTCGGGCGAGGCAGAGGCAGGCGGATCTCTGAGTTCGAGGCCAAGACAGCCTCAAGGAAAAAAAAAAAAAAAAAGAAAATGGTAAGCTTTTTTTCCTCCTTTGCAATAGGGCTTCCTGCCCAGGCTGCCTGCCTTGAGCTCTGAATACTGCTCCAACTTCTCAAGTGCTGGTATTACACACTCGTCACTATACCACTCTATGTGTTTCCAAAAAATATCCAATGAGGTCTGAGAAAATGGCTCAGTGGGTAAGAGTACCCACTGCCCAAGCATGAGGACCTCAGTTCCAGTCCCCAGAACCCATGTAAAAAGCCCACATTACTGTGCATTCCTGCCAGCCTGAGAAAAAGACTTCCAAGTGAGATACTGTCTCAAGGGAATAAAGCACAGATCAGTTACCAGAAAAAAAACACCACATTCTCCTCTCCGTCAGTGTGTGTGCATGGTACATATATACAGACCACCTATGCACACCACGTGCAAACAATGTCCAAGGAATGGAAACGGGCACAAACCAAAGAAGGCAGGGTGGATTCTGTTGCCCTGTGCCTTCAGTTCTCACAGTTCTCACAATTTCCTTTCCACATTTAATCCTCATTTCCTCCCCCTCCCCCACCCCAGGTGCTGGAACAGAAGTAGAGCTGGTCCCGAAGTAGCTGGAAGACAGTAGTAGAACACTGGGAGAAGACGTGGCGTGGGGAATTCAGATACCACAAAGGGGCCTAAAGAAAGCAAACAACCCCATTTCTAGGTACAGGGAAATCCAGGAAAAAGTCACTAACATCCTCAAGTGCAGAAAGAAACCCTTGCTACTTGAAGATTTTCAAAACAGAACAAAACATGCTGAGAGGTGGTGGTGGTGCACGCCTTTAATCCCAGCACTCTGGAGGCGGGCGGATCTCTTATAAATTGAGGACCAGCTTGGTGTACAGACTGAGTTCCAGGACACCCAAGGCTACAAGGAGAAACCCTGTTTTGAAAAATGAAAGGAAAAAAGAAAAGAAACAGATCAGAACCATATGTCTAAAGGGGAGAAATGTTCCCACTACGATAGGTGGTTGATGGAAATTGAGAGAACATCCAAGTTAATAACTGTAAAAGTAACCTTAGTTTGCCTGTCTAATTGTTTTGGAAGCTTACTGCCTCCTTCTGCTAACCTAGGCCTAGTCCTGGAAGCTTCCAGCCTCTCTGTACAATCTAATCTAGGCTTAGAATGTTTTCAGCCTCTGAGACTTTCTGCTGAATAAGCTCACATTTTCTAGCTCTTTCTGAACTCTGGCTGGCTGGTTCAATTCAGCTGTTCTGGCTCAAACTCCTCTCCTGTCTCTGTAAAACTGTCCTAATAAAACTCTCACTCTCTCCCTGTCTCTCCCCACTCTCTGTCTCCCCCCTCTCTCCCTCTTTCCCTCCCTCTCTCTTCCTCTCTCCTCCTCTTCTCTTCTCTTCTCTTCTCTTCTCTTCTCTCTCTCTCTCTCTCTCTCTCTCTCTCTCTCTCTCTCTCTCTCCCTCTTTCCCCTCTCCTCTCTCTCTTCTTCTCTGTCCTCTCTCCTCTCTGCACTGCTCCCTTTTAAGTCATCTCTCCTTCCTCTCTGTTCTCATTAAAATTGGGTATATCCTATTCTGTCAAATCTTTCTCTGATTCATCATTTTGTCTACCTCTCAATTAGACATCACTTTCAAACATGGCTCCTTCTACCAACTAACTTTACCTTCATTGTTTGGGATTAAAGGTGTGTACTTAGGGTGTGTCTGTATTCCAGCCAGAGTAGCCATATTGCTGGATTAAAATCCCCTATACAAATAACTGGGTAACTATCGCACCCCTGAGTGTGCCATGACAGGAAGGAAAAACAAAAACAACTGAGATGTGCATTCGACAAAGTAAGGAGACCAAATTGCAACTCGAATGACAGGACTCTTCCATCAAAGAGGAACAAATCAGAGAAGTTCTGCTTAGCTGGAGAAAGGCCCAGTGTCCTTGAAAATTAAGATCGTTGAACTACCTTGTCCCAGAATCCTAGGTAAGCTCTTGAGCCCTTTGCCTTTGAATGAATTACTAAGTAAGGATCGCCAGCTGCTGTAAAAGTCTTTCATCCCAGATCTAAATTGTGATGCTAACAGCCCGGTTGGTGCTGCTTTCTCTTTCCCTCTATTGTGCTGAGTTACCCCTCTTGAAAACCGGTGCTGTGGCCAAGGTTCGGCACTGGGAGTTGGTAGCCATGGTCTGGTTGAGGTTCTGTGCACTCTAGGCTTCAGTTTTCCCGTCAGCACAGACAGCATACGCTCGTTTAATAAATGCAGCCGTTTGGGGTTGATACATTCCAGTACCCAGACAGCGAGCCCGGTTTCCTCACAGAGGGGGAACCGACCCTTGCAATTTCAGAACCAGGATTCCCTTCTAGGGAGAATGCACCTCTTGCCGCGCTCTATGAAGACGGCCTCTAGGTTGCGTGCTAGCAGAAAGGGCGGGAAGACGTGAGGAAAGAAAGCCGAGAAGCGAGGGACTAAGCCGACCGGATCAAAACTGACCAGCGCTCAATAGCCCAAAACCTACTCAAGGCCCAATCAGAAGCAAGTGTTCTGACAACTGAGCAGAGATTGATAAAGTTGTACGGACTGTGGGAGGGTTGGGCCAGGGCTGTCTGTATTGTGCGCGGATTGGGCGGCGGGGATGTGGGAGGAGCCCATAGGAAGGCGGGGCTCCCATGGGCGGGGCTCGCAGCGGCGGGTCGGGCCCCGCCCCCTTCACTCGGGCTGCCCTGTTTGCTGAGCGAGAAGAGAGGGTCTTCCTCGGGACAACCGGTCGCGACGGGTGAGAAGAAGTGAAGGAGACAGAGTCGAGATCCCGGTCGCCCTGAAGGTACATAGCTGAGTCGGGGTGGCGGCGGGCTCCTGCGCTCCTCGGGCTCCTCAAACTCGCTGCGTGCTGACGGGGCAGGGCACTGTCCAGCCCCAGCAGGGTCTGAGAGCTCAGAGCGCGATTTCGAGGGTCCCACCCTCGGCGAGCCTGTAAGGCGCGGAGTGGAAGCTGTCCCAAAGGCTGTCCTGAAATAACTGACACAGGTCGGGAACCCGGCTGTGGGCCACCTCCCATCGTGTCCTTCGTTCCTCAGCAAGACCCACAGGAGCCCCCAAGTTGCTTCCAATCGCCCTTGGAAAACGACAGTGTAGAGTCCCTGCAGCCTGTGAGCTGTGAGTGGCGGCAACCATTGGCTCACGAAATAAGTGCAGGAATTGCGCGCTTCCCAACCTTGGAAGCTCAAAGCAGAAGGGTCGCTGAAGGCCGACGTGGAACAAGTGCTAAGGCAAAGTTCAGGAGAGAGTGAGAGGAAAGACTGGTTTCTGTAATTTTTTTCTTGTGTGCCTTGCACAAAGTGCAGAGTGTAAGGTCCATTTCCTCGACATTCCTCTTTCATGCAACAGAAGATTATGAAGTCTAGTGCTAACCTCCTGGTTAGAAGCCCTTTCTCTTTGAGGCTTTTGTTTGTTTTGTTTTGTTTTTTGCTTTTGCTTTGCGGGGACTGGAGCTAAATAATGTTTGCAAGAAGTAAACTATTGCCTCTGTAGGATTTGGATTCGCCTCTCCACACACAGAGCACATTTGGTTAAAATGGACATCTCTGATTTTTAAAAAAAGTTTTTTCTTTATGTGTGTTTACTTTCAGTAGCAGGTTTCGGGGTGTGTGTGTGTGTGTGTGTGTGTGTGTGTGTGTGTGTGTGTTTCAGAATGTGGAGTTCTTCGTGTACACAGCAAAAAAAAAAAAAAAAAAAAAAAAAAAAAAAGCAAATATAAGCTCAAAAGGGAACTTTAACAGCTTAGACATTGGCGCTAGAAGGACCTTTAGGGATGACTTCGCTGAACTCTTTTAGAGGCGGCGTGGCTAAAGTTTCAGATGCTGGTGGCCCCGCCATGCAGCTCAGCACCTGTTTAGTACCATGTGGCCGGACATGCCAACAATACCTTGCCCTACTTTAGCAAACAGGACTCTGCAAAGAGATGCTTAACAAGTCCTGTTTAAGGACATGGGAACATTTCCTGGAGATTGGCCTTTACTAATTGCCTTTAACAGTCTTCACCTTTAAGAACTGTTTATTTATTTATTTTGTATACAGTGCTCTGCCTACACCTGCAGGCCAGAAGAGGGCATTTGATCACATTATAGATGGTTGTGAGCCACCATGTGGTTGCTGGGAATTGAACTCAGGACCTCTGGAAGAACAGGCAGTGCTCCTAATTGCTGAGCCATCTTTCCAACCCCAGATTCTTTTTGAGACAACGCCTCCCACAGTAGCGGGGGTGGGGGTGGGGTGGGGTGGGGTGGGTGTTACATTATAACTAGTCTGGGCTGGCCTTCAACTAGCAGCAATCTTTCTGCCCCTGCCTCTGGATTGGTGGGACAACAGATGTGAGCCACACACCCAGCTCCCTATCAAATTCCTATCAGGTTCAGCATTTTTTTTTTAATACCCTTAAATACTTGCAGAGTGGAGAGGATTTCATCTTGAAGTTAATGCTTCAGGTCACACTACGTTCTGAACGCCGGCCTTATTTTATATGTGTCCAGAAGGAATGTTTTAAAATTCCTCATAAAGTCTTAAGGCCAAATGCAGTGTTAACAGAACGTGTTAGCATTCAGAAGTCTCAGGTGCAAATTTGTTTTGAAGGCCTGTTTAGTCTTTGTGACGCTGTGGATAGGGAACAAAACCTGAAGAGTTTAATTTGCTTCTGAGGGCAAATACTATGGTCAGGGCGTAAACATGAGATGTGTTTGTCAAGAACACAGCAACTTGGTTTGTCCGGCACTGGGTTCCCTTGGTAGAGGGCTCGCCTGGCATGCATGAGGCCCTGAGATTGATCCCTGGTGCCAAATAAGCCAAGCGTGGTGACACCTGTAATTCCAGCATTTGGGAGGTAGAGGCAGGATGATCAGAAATTCAAGGCTGTAGAATGGGGTTAAGGCCAGCCTAGGCTACATGAAGCCTTGTCTCAAAAAACAAACATAGAAAAATGCAACAACTTAGAGTTCAGGCATGCACTGCCAAGCCAGGCTTTGGTATGGTTGGTGTGGATCCAAACTCGTGTCCTCATGCTTGTGTACTGGCCACCTTCCCCAGGGAGCCGTCTTCCCAGCCCTCGGAGATGAGTTCTCAATGAAACTTAATATTAGTTTTGGGCTAATCTTAATGTCTTTGGACCTACATTTCCCTGTAAAGTTGGCAGACAAGGAGAAAGATTGCACTGGCTAATAACAAAATGCCCGTGCTTGTTTAAAGATAATTTGTGGCACAAGGATTTTTATTCACCTGGCAACGTAACTACTTCTGTTTTGTTTGTTTTATTCAAGACAAGGTCTTCCTACATTGCCTGACCAGTCTACGTCTTGTTAGGTAGAAGACGCTGGCCTTGAAAGAGTTCCAGCCTCTGCCTTCTGAGTTCGGGGAGTACAATGGCATGGGCCTTCCTGCCCTGACAGGACATTGACTTCTTTTTCTTGTAAAGATTACTTTAATTTTTAAATGTCTCTGTGTGGGTATGGTGCGTGTGTAACCGCAGGTGCCTACAGAGTCCAGGAAAGGGTGTCAGAGGTCCCTGGAACTGGAGTTACAGGTGACTGTAAGCCACCCAGTCTGAGTGCTGGGGACCAAAGTCAGTCTTCCGCCAGAGCAGCAAGTGCTCCTAACTGCAGGGCCACACCTCCAGAATACTTGCTTCTTGATCTCATTCACTAATTTGATTGTTTAAATTTTATAAATGAAAATCAAGAAACATAGACTCCATGTAAAGAAACAGTGGTCTGTCTTGAAAATAATCACTCAAATAAAAAACTGTCATAATATGTCTGGCTGTTATTTTTCCCCTAGGCATAATGTCAAGTGGAGGCAGTCAGCCATCACAGGCCTTTACCAAGCCCACTGTTACTGAGGTACAAGCCTCTGCACTGGTCGAATCAGTATTTGGGTTCAAAGTTTCCAAGATCCGGCCACTCCCCAGCTATGATGACCAAAACTTTCACGTTCGCATTTCGAGATCCAAAGACACTATAGATGACCCAGTTGACTATGTCCTCAAAATCAGCAACACGGAATCTAGTAAAATGCCAGACCTGATTGAAATGCAGAACCACATTATCATGTTTCTGAGAGCAGCCGGGTTCCCAACAGCCTCTGTGTGCCCAACTAAAGCGGACAACACAATCTCGCTCGTGTCCATTGGTAAGAGATTTCCTATACATTCATATTGCTGCATTTTGGCTATGGGAAAAAGCGCAGTGTCAAAAAAACAAGTTCATAATTCCAAGGGGAGCCAGGCGTGGTGGTGCACGCCTTTAATCCCAGCACTGGGGGGGTGGGGGGGTGGATCGCTGTGAGTTCAAGGCCAGCCTGGTCTACAAAGCGAGTCCAGGATGGCCAAGTCTACACAGGGAAACCCTGTCTAAAAAAAAAAAGAAAGAAAAGAAAAGGAAAGGAAAAAGAAAGAAAAAAAATTCCAAGTGGAGCTATAGTTTGGAAATGGCTTAGGTTGAGATCTAGTGTAAATTTTCTGTTTATAACTATCCTGATAAATAATAACCAAGGGACCCATGAAGATCAAGAGGGCATGTTCTATTCTTATGTAACATGAGCAGATTATATGTGTTGCTAGGAATCGAACCCAGACCCTTGCACATGCTAGGCAAGCACTCAGCGAAGTCATTTCTCCAGCCTCAGGGATGTATTCTTATTTACTAGACTGGTCGCATGTGCCGGTGCTGTGTTGTAGGGACAGAAAGAACGTGAAGCTAGCAACCAAACTTTTGTTGTTGTTGGTTTTTCGAGACAGGGTTTCTCTGTGTAACCTTGGCTGTCCTGGACTAACTTTGTAGACCAGGCTGGCCTTGAACTAACTGTGATGTGCCTGCCTCTGCCTCCAGAGTGCTGGGGTTAAAAGTATGTGCCGCCACCTGGCTTTTTTTTTGTTTTGTTTTGTTGTTTTGTTTTTTTGTTTTTTTGTTTTTCAAGACAGAGTTTTTCTGTGTAGCATTGGCTGTCCTGGACTCACTTTGTAGACCAGGCTGGCCTCGAACTCACGGTGATCTGCTTGCCTCCGCCTCCAGAGTGCTGGGATTACAGGTGTGCACCACGGTGCCCAGTGAGTGCAATCAAGCATTTTAAACCCTAGTTTGTCATTACTGTGTATTGAATGCAAGGCTGCAGGTCTCATCTCTGGGACTCAACCCTTTTCCCTTTAAAGACTTCTGAGATGAGCCGGCCTTGGTGGCGCACACCTGTAATCCCAGCACCAGGGAGGCAGAGGCAGGCGGATCACTGTGAGTTTGAGGCGTCCTGGTCTATAAAGTGAGTCCAGGACAACCAAGGCTACACAGAGAGACCCTGTCTCGAAAAACAAAAAACAAACAAAAACAAAAAAGACTTTTGAGATGTGCCCAACTTAGCAAGCAGTAGTTTAAGATCAATTTCTTGGAATTTTTTAAAGTGTGAGGTCTCCACTGTCTTTGTTCTTGTCTCTGGTTCACTTATTATATCTTACCTCGTATTGCTCCAAACAACCAAGACCTACTCCCGTCCCTGGGAGATGGCAGAGCTGTAGTACAAGTACAAGGCACACTCCACTATGCCCCAGAAAAGCCTGTGATTTGTGGCTCAAGTCCCCTGTTATGCCTTGTGTTCCTCACTGCAACTGGATATGAAAATGTCAGTTCTTAGACAATCATTTACCTCGTAAGTAATTGCCCCCTTGGAGCTAAGGCCTACATAGTTGGAGCTATGTTTGAGGTGTATAAATGGTTTGTCTTTCTGTTTGCTTTCACCCCCACATCCCTGAACAGAACATTGCAGAGTAGTTTTAGCAAGGTACATTTCCCCCTCTTACCTTGAAATTCCTTTTCTTTTCAGTACTAATTCCTTAAAAAAAAAAAAAAAAAAAAAAAGCTCCTCTTGTTTGTTCACGAGTGATTGACAGGCTGCGTCTTTCCTTCTATCTAGACAGTGGATCTGAAATCAAAAGCTACTTGGTGAGAATGCTCACTTTCCTCCCAGGAAGACCGATAGCCGAGGTCGCCGTCAGCCACCAGCAGCTGTATGAAATAGGAAGGCTAGCTGCCCGGCTGGACAAAACACTGGAGGTAAGATTCGGGATCTCGTCTTGTTTGTAAGGGGTTTTGTTGGTTTCTTTTTGTTTTTTATTTTTGTTTGTTTTGAGGCAGAGTTTCACTAGGTAACCCTGGAAGGTCTGGAACTCACTATGCACACCAGACTAATATCAGATTTACAGAGATCCTCCTGCCTCTGCCTTGAAAGTGCTGGGAGAAAAGGTGTGCGTTACCATGCCTGGCTAGCAATGAGATTCCTAAGAACAACATGCTTTGTTTATTCGTTTTCTCTTAGACAGGGTGTCATACAGTACAGGGTGGCTTCAGACTCACTGTGTGGTCAAAGCTTACCTTGAACATCTGGACTGTGCTGCCTCTACCTCCTCAGTGCTGAAATTATAGGCTTGTGCTACCATGTCGAGTCTATAGGGTACTGGGGACTGAGCTTTGTGCATGCTACATAAACACTGCCTCCCCAAAGGATTTACTCATTTGTTCATCCTTGATGTATAGCACTGTACATTTGACACATTGGAAGACCTAACTGGCACCTGGCAGAAGAATTCTAGGATGGTGAATTAGGAGGTATTGGAGGAAATTTGTTGCAAAAGGGATCCTACTCACTCAGACTTGCAAGGAAGCCCTGTTCAGAGGCACAGGCAGAGGCAGGCAGATGATCTCTGTGAGTTCAAGGCCAGCCTGGTCTCCAAAGTGAGTCCAGGACAACCAATGCTACATAGAGAAGCCCAGTCTTGAAAAGAAAAGAACAGAAAAGAAAGGGGAGGGGAGGGCATGTGCCATCATGCCTGGCTTTTCTTTGTTTTGTTTTTGTTTTTGTTTTTGTTTTTGTTTTTTTGTTGTTTTGTTTTGGTTTTGTTTTGGTTTTTCGAGACAGGGTTTCTCTGTGTAGCCTTGGCCATCCTGGACTCACTTTGTAGACCAGGCTGGCCTCGAACCCACAGCGATCCGCCTGCCTCTGCCTCCTGAGTGCTGGGATTAAAGGCGTGCGCCACCACACCCGGCCTTTTCTTTGTATTTTTAACAAATTTTTCTTAAGTAATGAGTCATTAAAGGGTTTTTTGTTTAACCAGGAAAGAAGTAAGCTATTCCTCCTCCTCCTCCTTCTCTTCTTCCCCTTCCTCCTTCCCCCTCCTCTTCCGCCCTCCTCCTTCCTCTTCCTCCTTCTCCCTCCTTCTCTTCCTCTTCCCCCTCCTCCTCCACCTCCTTTCTCCTCCTCTTCCTCTTCCTCCTCTTCCTCCTCCTCTTTTTCTCCTTCTCCTTCTCCTTCTCCTTCTCCTTCTCCTTCTTCTTCTTCTTCCTGGGAATTGAACTCAGGACCTCTGGAAAAGCAGACAGTGCTCTTAATCACTGAGCTGTCTCTCCATCCTGCAGTGAAGACCCTGGCCACCAAGCTTGAAACCCACATGGTAGAAGGAAAAAATTGGCTCCCATAAGTTTTCCTCTGACTGCCACATTTATGCCATGGCACACATACACGCACACACAAATAAAATGTTTATGTGTGTATGTGTGAGTATGTAACATATACATCCAATCACATGTGTACTCACGCATACACACGTAAATAAATAGAAGAAAAGAAAACTAAAATTAAGACCAACTGAGGAAGATACCCAGTGTTGACCTCTGGCCTCGAGGTGTACACATGCTCACATGAACATGTACATGTACACACACACACACACACACTATCCACTTAGAATATAAATAGACTTTTAGTTTGAGTAGTTATTTTATTTTTATTTCTTTATGGCAGAGTCTCTCTGAAAAAGATTCATTTATTTATGTGTGTGAGTGTTTTGCCTGTGTCTATGTAAGTGCACTGTGTGTGCCAGGTACCCAAGGAGGCCAGAAGAGGGTGCTAGATCCCCAGAACTAGAGTCGTGGATGGTTGTGAGGGGATGTGAATGCTAAGGACGGAATCCCAGTCTTCTGCAAGAGCATCAAGTGCTCTTAGACACAGAGCCATCTCTCCAGACCCTGCAGGGTCTTGCTATGTAGCCCTGACTGATCTGGAACTCTCTGTGTAGACTGGGTCGGCCTTAAACTTCTGGCAGTCCTTCTGTCTCTGTCTCCTGAATGCTGGGATTACATGTGTAGGCCATCATACCTGGCTTAAGTGTATTTTTAAGAGATTTTTTCATATGTTAATTTTATTAAGAAAAACCTTTTTGGTGATTATAATGTTCTGTATTATATTTATATTGTCTCTATAATATCCTCAAGATATCTTCCAAATATGGCTGGAGAGATGGCTCAGTGGTTAAGGGCACTGACTGCTCTTCCAGGGGTCCTGAGTTCAATTCCCAGCAACCACATGGTGACTCACAACCATCTATAATGTAATCTGATGCCTTCTTCTGACCTGCAGGTATGCATGCAGGCAGAGCACTGTATACATAATAATAAAAAACTTTAAAAAAAAAGATATCTTCCAAATATGCTTTTTTGTTTTGTTTTTTTGTTTTTTGAGACAGGGTTTCTCTGGCTGTCCTGGACTCACTTTGTAGACCAGGCTGGCCTCAAACTCACAGCAATCTGCCTGCCTTTGCCTCCTGAGTGCTGGGATTAAAAGTGTGTGCCACCATGCCTGGCTCCAAATATGCTGTTTAAGTAAGTGTCTCTTACATCTTTCTCCTTTACCATTTTAAAAATAAATGTATTGTGATATATTTAGGTATAGAACGTAAGATACATATACAGTGAAACAACTGCTGTAGTGGAACATACTGTTGCCTCTTCCCTCTTCCAGTGACACTCAGCTAACTCTCCTATTCATTCCCTCTCTGCCATGTGCTCACTTAGCCATGATGCTGACTAAAGACACTTAACAACCTTGGTATTCATGTTGTTAGATCATTAAACTTGTTAGTCTTAAATATTTACTACTTTGCTATTCTCATCTCTTTTCAGAGACTGTAAATGTTTTGCCTTTTACTAAATATTTGCTACAGTGTAATGTGTGTGTTTGGAGACAGGGTTTCTCTGTGTAGCCTTGGCTGTCCTGGACTCACTTTGTAGACCAGGCTGGCCTCGAACTCACAGCGATCTGCCTGCCTCTGCCTCCCTAGTGCTAGGATTAAAGGTGTGCACCACCACTGCCCGGCCTTTTTTTTTTTTTCCTTTCTTAGATTTATTTATTTCTTATGTACACAGTGCTCTGTCTGCCAGAAGAGGGCATTAGATCACATTATAGATGGTTGTTAGCCACCATGTGGTTGCTAGGAATTGAACTCAGGACCTCTGGAAGAGCAGACAATGCTCTTAACCTCTGAGCCATCTCTCTAGTCACCCCCCCCCCTTTTTTTTTTAAACATGACTATTTTGGCTAATTACAAGGAACAAATTACATGAAACAGATAGCTTCATGAGTTTGTATTTTCATTTCCCTTAGATATATGCCCCCAAAAGGCTGAACTTAAGGGTCACATAGTAATCTTGGTTTTAATTTTTTTAATAACTTTCCGTGCTGTGTTCTATAGTGGCTGTGCACTCTTGTCTGCAGTATACACAGATTCTCTTTCTCCATACCTTCCAACACGAGTCATCACTCATATTTCCAGAAGCATTGGTCTTTACAGGTGTGAAGTGATAGCTCATGGTGCATCCAGTCTTTATTTCCCTGAAGGTGGTTGAGGTGTGACCGCCCTGTGTACCCATTGGACATTCTTGTGTTGTCTTTGGGAAAATGCTGCTTTCAGTCTTTTGCTCACTTTCTTTTTTTAGTGGAGGGGGTGGGGTGAGTTTCAAGACAGGATTTCTCTGTGTAATAGCCCCGGCTGTCCTGGAACTCTCTTTGCAGACCAGGATGGCCTCAAACTCATAGAGATCCACCTGCCTCTACCTCCCAAGTGCCAGGATTAAAGGTGTGCACCACCACCACCTGGCTTTTCTATGTCTTTTTCACAAACTATCAATTGAGATTAAAATTGTTGAATTTGTGTGTGTATGTGTGTGTGTGTTCATGTAAGTATATGTTGTGTGGGTGCGCATGCATATCAAGGCCAGAGGTTGACACCAGTGTCTTCCTTGATTGCTGTCCTTTATTCATTCATTCATTCATTCATTCATTCATTCTGTGTGTTTTCATATGTGTGTCCATGCATGCCACAGTGCATGTATAGCAGTCTGAGGCAAGGACACTTAACAGGAGTCAGTTCTTTTCCTTCTACAGTATTGGTTCTGGGCATCAAACTCAAGTCATCAGGCTTGGCAAATGCCTTTTCGTGGTAAGCCAGCTCGCTAGCCTTACCCTTTGAGAAAGGTCTCTCACTAAGCCTGAAACTTTCCAGTTGGCTCCAATGACTGGCCAGCAAGCCCCAGGGGATCCTCCTAGGCCCACCTCCTCAGTGTTGGGGTTAGAGGCCTGAGCAGTCATCACTGCACTGAGCCATTTCCCCAGCCCCAGTGCTGTTGAATTTTCTGTGCAGCAGCTTTTACTTTGATATAATCCCATCTTTATTTTTGCTTTGGATATAATTGGCAAGAAATCATTGACAAAGCCATTGCCAAGAAGTTTTATGATTTCAGATCATGGCATTTGGTTGGGTCTTCTGTCTATTTTGGGGTTGGTTTTTGTATGTGGTGTAACATACATGCCTTGTATCATTGTTTTTCATGTTGAAATCCAATTTTCCCAGAACTATATTAAAGAACCTTATCCTTTCCCATGTTATCTTCTGAATACTACTTGGTAATGTGTTTTTAAGGTTATTTATGGATTCTCTGCACTGCTCCACTAATTCTTTTGTCTGCTTTTATACTATTTATGTTATTTTTTTTTCTTTTGTTTGTTTTCTGATGAACCCAAGGCAAGCTTCGTGCTTAGCACATGATTTGCCACTGATGTATACCTTCAGCACTCATACTGTTTTATTATAACTTTGTACTATAATCTTAAATCTGATTAAATTCTTCCCACTTTGCTTTTCTTCTCAGAATCACTGTTTGGAGTCTTCCATGGTTTTATGGCAATCTTAAGGGTTTGTTTGTTTGTTTGTTTGTTTGTTTGTTTTTTCCTTTCCTATTTTTGCAAAGAATGCTGTTGGGATTTTGACAGGGCTTTTGTCAGTTCCGCTGTCGCTGCTGTCTCCTTCCAGAACGTCTGTGGGCTCATGCTCACTCTCTCCTGTGAGCTCCCCCACTGCCTCTCCCTGAAGCTCCAGCTCTTTTTTCCCTGCTTGAGGCGGCGACTGCAGTTCCACACGATGGGTGTTTTCCTGTTCAAGCCCACCTGCTGCGTGCTGGGCGGCCTTTGTAAGTTGTCCTGTGGGGAACACAGAGATCTGCGGGACACAGAGAACCGCTCTCCTCTGGGTACCGCGGTGCCTTCTGGCACACTCTGTGCCCACCGCTCATGCCCTCGCTGAGCCTCCACCACGCTGTGGCAGGCAGAGCCCCTTCACCTTCCTGTAAGTACTAAGAGCTGCCGTGTCAGTGATACCACAAAGGTGTGCTGTTTCAGCTCCGTCCCTGTGGGAGAGACTGGGACTATCTGCTAAGGATATAGTTGGTCTACCGAAAACTCCAGCAGCTTCCAGGCCCAGGGGTGCCAGGATAGACAGGAGCCTCCACACCAAAGGGAGCAGAACTGAAACGTCCGAAGTTGTGCGATCAAATAATACTAGAGTTTGGCTGTAGCTTGACTGCAGCATTTCAGGTCGGGGTGCAAGGAGCCAAAAGAAATAAAGGCCAGAGAGGTCAGGCTGAACAGGTACAATGTTCACATCTTCGAATATTCAGACAAACTTTGGGCTGAAGACATAACTTAGAGATAGAGTGCCTATCTAGCACGGGGAAGACCCTGGCTTCAATCCCCAGCACCACTGAACAAGCAAACCAAAGAGAGTGCTGGGATTATAGGCATATGCTGTCATTCGCGTCTAGTTTTATCACAGGGATCAAACACAGGGCATGCCAAGCAAGCACTGCACCGCCTAAGCCACATCCTTCCCTGTTTCTTGTATTTCACTTAGGAATTCCATCACCCAAAGTTAAATCTTCTTCGCCGAGAGAACTTCATCTGGAATCTGAAAAACGTTCCTCTTCTAGAGAAATACATGGGCGCCCTGAGCCAGAGTCGAAACCGGGAGATTATTGAACAGGTGATCCAGCTGTTCAAAGAAGAAGTAATGACCAAATTAAGTCATTTCCGAGAATGTGAGTATTTTCCCAATCAAAGTGTGTATTTTTCTAAACCTTTAAATTGGCATACTTCACATTGTCAAGAAAATATGGAGGTACAGCTTAGATTTTTGACATTATGTCTTCATTTCTTCCTATTACTTTTACAAAAATAATGTCTTTATTACTTTTTTGTTTGTTTGTTTTTGAGACAGGGTTTCTCTGTGTAGCCTTGGCTATCCTGGACTCACTTTGTAGACCAGGCTGGCCTCAAACTCACAAGCTTTCCTCTGCCTCCCAAGTGCTGGGATTACAGGCGTGCACCACCTGCCCAGCTGTGTTTACTACTCTTAGGTTTTCTATATTTGAAGTTTGCTTTTGTTGCTCTTTGGACTGCGTAGACCAGGCTGGTCTTGAATCACAGAAACCCTCCTTCATCAATCTCCTTATGTTCAACTTGACCAAATAACGCCAGCTTCCAAAAGAGGTCGTATGAGTTCGCATTACTGTTACCCAGGACAGACGTTCTACTGTGCTACCATCCTGACTTTATAATGCTTACAGTTTTCTTTTCTTTTTAAAAAGTATTTAGCTTTTTTTTTTTTTTTTTTTTTTGGTTTTTCGAGACAGGGTTTCTCTGTGTAGCCTTGGCCATCCTGCACTCACTTTGTAGTCCAGGCTGGCCTCGAACTCACAGTGATCCACCTGCCTCTGCCTCCCGAGTGCTGGGATTAAAGGCGTGCGCCACCACGCCCGGCATAAAAATTATTTAACTTTTTCTTGCTTCTTTGTGAATTTCACATCATGCGCCCAATCCCACTCATCTCCCCGTCTCCTTCTGTCCACCCTCCGCCCTTGCAACCTCCCCAAGAAAAGAAAAAAAATATCATTGTAGAAGCTGTAGTGTGTCACAGTGTGTCCCGCACACAGTGTCTTATAAAAACAAAACATAACAATAATCTTTTTTGTATTTTAAAACAGTGCTTCTCTGTGTAGCTCTGGCCTTTCTGGAACTTGCTTTGTAGACCAGGCTGGCCTCACACTCACAAAGATCCACCTGCTTCTGACTCCCAAGTACTGGGATTAAAGGGCTGCTCTACCACTCCCCAGCTCAGTTACTTTTCTTATATAGCTAGTGGACTGGGCTCTCCCTCACCGACATCCATCATCAATCAAGATAATTTCTCATGGATGTGGCTGTAGAAAAACAAGAATCTTTACTAATTTTTTCCTTTGTATTTCCATATCAATTTTAGGATCAGCAAGTCATATGTTTAAAAAAGTCTCTTGGTACTTTGGATTTTGATCAGATTGTAGATAAGTTTGAAGAAAATGGTTATTACAGATATTTATATTTCTAAAACTATATTAATCCATGACCAAAGTCAGTGTTTCTACTTGCATATACCCATAGAAGATCTTTTTGTTTTGTTTTGTTTTTTCAAGACAGGGTTTCTCTGTGTAGCCTTGGCTGTCCTGGACTCACTTTGTAGACCAGGCTGGCCTCGAACTCATGGAGATCCGCCTGACTCTGCCTCCCAAGTGCTGGGATTAAAGGCGTGCGCCACCACTGCTGGGCCCATAAAATATCTTTATTCCTACGACATAGACAAACAAAATTAAACATCCAGACATTGAGTTTTACATGTCTCTAAAGAAGTATTACACATTAAACATTTTTAAATTGAATTATGTATTTGGGGATGCAGATGCTATAGCACATGTGTGTAAGTCAGAGGACAACGTAAAGGGGTTTGTTCTTTCCTTCTGCTTTGTGGGTCCCTGGATTGAACTCAGCGGCTTTACCCACTGGGTCATCTCGCTGGCCTCCTGTGTATGGTTGAGAGTGCTAGAGATCAGCTCCAGGGCTTTGTGCCTGCTGGGCAAGTACTCACTCTCCCACTCAGCTCTGTCTCAAGCCTATGCTACTGAACTCTTTTTGTTTTAGAAGGGTTTTGTTATTGTTGGTTTGGTTTGGTTTGGTTTGGTTTGGTTTGGTTTGGTTTTTCAAGACAGGGTTTCTCTGTGTGGCCTTGGCTGTCCTGGACTCACTTTGCAGACCAGGCTGGCCTTGAACTCACAGAGATCCATCTGCCTCTGCCTCCCGAGTGCTGGGATCAAAGGCGTGCGCCACCACATCCAGCTTATAAAGTCTTAAGACAAACAGTACCTTTCACAAACAAATAAACTTTAAATTTGAATATCAGGAAACAAAGAACCGTGCATGGGAATGAACACCCTTTCTAGCTCTTTGTGAACTCTGGCTGGCTAGTTCAACTCTGCTGTTCTTGCTCAGACTTTCCTCCAAGATGACAGATTTAATCTGGTTTCTCTCTCAGCCTCTGATTGAGTTGCTGTGCTGGGTCTCAAACTAACTCTAGCAAAATCTGTTCTGATTTTCTGGCTCCTTCTCATTCTCTGGCTTCACAGGTCTTCCCCTGTAAAACTGCCCCAGTAAAACTTCCTTTTCTTCTCTCTGCCTGTCTCACCCTTTCTAGCTCTTTCTGAACTCTGGCTGGCTGCTTCAACTCAGCTGTTCTAGCTCAAACTCCTCTCCTGCCTCTGTAAAACTGTCCTGATAAAACTGCCCCCCATATCTCTCTCTCTCTCTCTCTCTCTCTCTCTCTCTCTCTCTCTCTCTCTCTCTCTCTCTCTCCTGTCTGCACTGCTCCCTTTTAAATCACCTCTCCCTCATCTCTGTTCTCGTGAAAGTTGGGTATATCCTATTCTGTCAAATCTTTTTTCTGACTTGTCACTTTTTCTGTCCCTCAATTAGACTCACTTTCAAACATGGGTGTTTCTTTCTATAAACTAACTCTACCTTCATTGTTTGGGATTAAAGATGTGAACTTAGGGTGTGTCTGTATTCCAGCCAGAGTAGCCAAATTGCCAGATTAAAATCCCTCTGCAGTCAATTCTGTTGCTTTTGAACTAGAAAACATTGGAGTCAGTTTTTGTTTGGCTCTTTTTCTGTCCAAGCAGGGAGGCAGTATTAGATTATCCCTCCTGCTTTCTTTCTTTTTTTAAATATTTATCTGTTATATATGCAGCACTCTGCCTGCATGTACACCTGCACACAGGAAGAGGGCATTAGATCACATTAGATGGTTGTAAGCCACCATGTGGTTGCTGGGAATTGAACTCAGGACCTCTGGAAGAGCAGCCAGTGCTCTCAACCTCTGAGCCATCTCTCCAGCCCTCCTGCTTTGTTTCTTATTGTTTTTGTTTGTTTTATACTGCTACTGTTATGGGATCTCAATTATTGCTGCAGCCTCTTTTCCTCAGCTACCATCCAAAGCACTTTTTTTTTTCTTTTGTAAAACAGCTGAACATGGTGGTGCACACTTCTAATACACATGGGAACTGAGCAGAAGAAATATTACCATGAAATACAGGCTCGTGTGGCTACAGAGTCAGACCTGGTCTTTAAAAAAAAAAATGTGTGTGTGTGTGTGTGTGTGTGTGTGTGTGTGTGTGTGAGAAAAAGACACATTCCTGCTGGGCAGGGTGGCCCATGCTTTTAATCCCAGCACTTGGGAGGCAGAGGCAGGAGGATCTCTCTGAGTTTGAGGCCAGCCTGGTCCGCAAAGTGATTCTAGGACAGCCAGGGCTACACAGAGAAACCCTGTCTGGAACAAAATGAAACAATAACAACAAAAGACACATTCCAAATCACCTGGTTGTTATAAGGTGTGTTACTCTCAGTGGTTTGTTGCTTGTGAACAAACAAATAGTGCCTTAATTCTAGACTATAGCTTAAATCAGTGTTTTTCAAATTGCCCATGATAAAGACAGGTTTGATGTTTTCTTTTCTCCCAGCCTATTACAATTTGATGTATGGTTCTACTGTGCATGTCTGGGCCATAGCTTATACCACATGTAGCTAATTACACTAGTCATCACTCCAAGTTCACTGTATTCTGGCCACAGGCAAGGCCATGGATCATGCTCTTGGGTGTCAAATTCTACATTTCCTAAACACTCTCAGTTTCTGGTTTGTTTATTATTATTATTATTAGTAGTAGTAGTAGTGGTGGTGGTGGTGGTGGTGGTGTTCTTTCTCTCTCTCCCTCCCCCCGCTTCCCCATCTCTCTCATCTCTCCCATCTCTCCAGCCCTGGCTGGCCTGGAACTCTCTATTTAGACCAGGCTGCAGAGAAATGTCTGCCTCTGCCTCCTGAATCTGGGATTAAAGGTGTGCATCATCACACCAAGCTTATCAGAGCTTTTAAAGCCTTGATATAAATAAAGGTGCATATGGCCCATGTGAGCCTCTACGTCCTATAATGACGTGAATGTGATTTGGCTCCTTTCAAACATTTCCAGCTTTGAGCACTTCTCCATTAGGGTGTTTGCAAGTGCTCCAGTTTCCACCTTGACCTCTCCACTGGTGAGGAGCAAGAGCAAAGGAGCCGAAGCTCTGCCTGTGTCCTTTGCAGGGAAAATGGCTTTATTTTAAGAAATTGGAGCTTGTGCCTTTATCTCTGCTTGTTCATCAAATTATTTAGATGGCTTTGCTTTAAAAAGAAAGGTAGGTGGCAGCAGAGGCTTCGCACACCTTTAATCCCAGCACTGGGGGAGGCAGAGGCAGGTGCATCACAGTGAGTTCGAGGCCAGCCTGGTCTACAAAGCAAGTCCAGGACAGCCAAGGCTACACAGAGAAATCCTGTCTAAAAAAAAAAAAAAAAAAAAAAAAAGAAAGAAAGAAAGAAAAGAGAAAAAAGAAAGAAAGGTAGAAAGAGAAGAAATTGGCATTTCAAATGACTTTCTACATGATTTTTCTAATTTCAGGTATTAACCATGGTGATCTCAATGACCATAACATTTTAGTAGACCTCAGCAAGTCAGCCTCTGGAGATGCTGTCTATCACGTCTCGGGGATTTTAGACTTTGGTGACATGAGCTACGGCTACTATGTTTTTGAAGCCGCGATCACCATCATGTACATGATGATTGAAAGCACAAATCCTATACAAGTAGGGGGGCACGTCCTCGCGGGCTTTGAGAGTGTGATCCCTTTGACCCCAGAAGAGAGGAGTGCTTTGTTTTTACTTGTGTGCAGTCGTTTCAGTCAGTCTCTTGTCATGGCCGAGTATTCCTGCCAGCTGTACCCGGAGAACAAAGAGTACCTCATGATTACAGCCAAAACGGGATGGAAGCATTTACAGCAGCTGTTTTACATGGGCCGGAAAGCCGTAGAAGAAATCTGGTTTGAAACTGCCAAATCCTATGAATCTGGGATCGCCATGTGACCAGCACTTAGGGAGGCAGAGGCAGGTGGATCACTGTGAGTTCGAGGCCAGCCTGGTCTACAAAGTGAGTCCAGGACAGCCAGGGCTGTTACACAGAGAAACACTGTCTCAAAAAACAAAAAAAAAAAAAAAAAAAAAAAAAAAAGCTCCCCAAAAACCTCAGATCAAATTTATGAAGGATTTTAGTGCACAGTTAAAACTGAAATGGTAAAATGGATCTGTTCTAAATATGAAGAGGCAAAGAAAAATCTGGTTTTTACAGCAGCCTTAGGACCATCTTTTACACTTAAGAAAGTGCTACCTGAAGAGCACTTGCCTAGTGTGGAAGGCCTGGGCTCAACCTCATCACTACAGAAAAGAACGACACATGCACAAGTAAGCATGTCTTTGCACAGGTCTTGCTAGCCTTTTGTAAGAAACATACATGATAACATATGGTTTGTAATCAGTTTCTGAAGGTCTAGTCCAGTCCCTAAACCAATGACTTTTAAACTTTGCAAAGAATACATATGTATAGCTATGTTCACACTTTGTTTTGTTTTGTTTTTGTTTTTTCGAGACAGGGTTTCTCTGTGTAGCCTTGGCTGTCCTGGACTCACTTTGTAGACCAGGCTGACCTCAAACTCACAGTGATCCGCCTGCCCTCTGCCTCCCAAGTGCTGGGATTAAAGGCGTGCGCCACCACTGCCCAACTCTTATACTTTTTTTTTGCCTCTCCTTTCTTCTTCCTATACACACACACACACACACACAGAGAGAGAGAGAGAGAGAGAGAGAGAGAGAGAGAGAGAGAGAGAGAGCACAAATTCATATATGAAACTTAGGATTTTCACACTTAAGGTTTTTATTTAATTTGGTTTATCAGGAAACTAGGGAGCAGAAAAATGGGCTATAACTTGGGTTTCACTCACTACAGATAAGTGTTCATCACGTTACACAATGGAACCCTGCATGTTTCCTTCAATTGTTCTTACTAACAGTGATTCTCTTCACTAAATTCTTAATGCAAATATTGCTTATTTTTGTTATGATATCAAATATATACTGAATTGTATGGATATTTTACTATTTGGTCTTTTTTTTCTCTCTCTCATCTGTGAAACAGGCTCCCTATGTAGCTGGCTTGGAATTCATAGAGCAAATCAGGTCCTGAGTACTGGCCAGGTTCAGGCATGCAACTAATTTCTAAACTATCCCCCTTTAAAAACTCAGATCCAGAGCTGGCCTTGGTGGTGCATGCCTTTAATCCCAGCATTAGGGAGGCAAAGGTAGGCAGATCTCTGTGAGTTCGAGGCCAGCCTGGTCTACAAGCGAGTCCAGGACCGTCAGGGATACACAGAGAAACCCTGTCTTGAAAAACAAATAAGCAAACAAATAAAAACCCAGATCAGCCAGGTAGTGGCACATGCCTGTAATCCCAGCACTTGGGAGGCAGAGGCAGGTGGATCTCTGTGAGTTCGAGGCCAGCCTTGTCTACAAAAGCAAGTCCAGAGCAGCAAGGCTACACAGAGAAACCCGGTTTTGAAAAACAAAACAAAACCAATCAGGATCTTGCACCCTACACAGAAGACTATCCCTGTCCAGTGGACTGAAATGACTACAATATTGAATCAGACAGTCAACCTACTAGCTACTTCAACCTCAAGATAGACACAGAAACCAGGTAAGACTGGAAGGGAGAAACACATGAAGAGGATTCTTAAACTTAAAACGAGAGTTATCCCAATTAAAGAGTTGGTTCTGAGAAAGGAAAAAAATGAGGCTAAGAGGCAGGTATAGGGAAAAACTGTTAAGGGGCAAGGCTGGAATAGTAAGCAAACCAAATAGAGCACTTGCTACTCTGGCCTCCGTTAGAATGGTACAGAAGAGAAAGTGAAAGTGGAGCGCAAAGCGTAGGAGGAATCCGGGTTCCACTTTCCGTTGGACAGGTTCTTCCCCTCCTTCCTCCAAACCTCCTCCTTTAACACCGACCCCAGCCTAAGCCGAGACTGCGCTTCTCCACCGTCCACGTGGGTAGACTGTCCCCGCCCCGGCACCAGGAGGACTTCCGCGTCCTCGCTGCCCCGCCCCCCCTCGTAGTTCTGCGCACGCGCGGGAGCCATATTCGCCCCGGATGCTTGGCCATCCGTGTTCGTTCTTCTTCAGCTGAGTAAAGCGGCACTGATCTGCACCCTCACTGTCTTCCTCCGGTGAGGCTCAGTCTCTTAGGACCCGCGGAAGCGAGGTCGCTGTCTCCCGGGCGGGGGCCATCTGCGTGGAGACCACGGCCCAGGCCCGCGGCCGCCACCGAGGAGCCGTGGGCACGATGACTTTGCACCCGCCTCCTCGGTGACCGGCCTGCCGGGGACTGGCCGCCGTCGGGTATCCCCCCCCCGCGCGGCCTGGACGGCGAGCCCGGGCTCTGAGACCCACCGGGCCGGTGCGAGGGGGTGGGGGGCGGCTTGCGACCCAGCGAGTCCATTCGGGAAAGTGGAGCTGCGGGGAAAGTCCAAAGCTTGCGGCGCCCGCGCCAGGCGTGGAGGTAGCTGTGTTCACAGTCGAATCCGAAACCCGCCGTGGCCTCCTGGCTGCTGTGTTCGGGGCCACCTTTCTGTTTCTCCTACGTGTTGGAGCCGACTCCCCGGCAGGTTAGCTGCCCCTCACCGTCTCTTCGGCCTGACAACTTTTCTAAAATGTCAGTCACTTCCTATGGTCCTCGCGCCCAGTCCGTCCTTCAGTGGAGCCTCCTTGAGCAAGAGATAAAGTTCAGTTTTCACCTGGGCGCGCAGACACCGTCAGATGTCTGCTTAGCTTTCCAGCCTCGAGTGCTGATACCCTATTATTTGGCAACGTAGGAATTGGACTCTGAGGTGCCATTTTTTTCCTCTAAGGCAGAGCTTCCATTGTTGGCTTTCAAAGAAACGGAAACGAGGACCCTTCCCTTACACCTCCAAATTTAGGACATAATCTGACTTAAGCAGTTTCTCTCTCCCCGTTCCTTCCACCACCACCCTCTTTTTGGTTTTTTGAGACAGGGTTTCTCTGTGTAGTCTTGGCAAACCTGGACTCACTTTGTAGACCAGGCTGGCCTCGAACTCACAGCGATCCGCTGCCTCTGCCTCCCAAGTACTGAACAATTTGTCTTTTATCTGTTGAATCTTATTAACAGTGTATTAACCTTTCTCAGCCGTTTCTAATTGGAATGCCCTTCCCTTCACACTATTCCAATTCTTCCTCCTCAATGTGAGGCTTCTCAGCCTATTTTTGCTTCTCCCATCTGTAGTTTACTCTCCTCTGTGTTGGTTTCTCAAAAACTTACTTCCTGGCCTTCCCATTTTCTCACCCCAGGCTCCGTGCCTCTTCCATGTTGCTTTATGACCGGTGTCCCCCTCATCTGGCCGCTAGATTCCGAGCTGTCCAGGACACACTTGGTTTACTCTCATTGTGGTGTCCAAAGTCTGCTCTAGTTCCCAGCAGTTCAGCGTTAGCTGAGTGATGGTGTGTGGATCGAACAGTTTAAAAAGTAGGAGCTACTTCTTAAAGTATGATTTTTATTTTAATGATCCTGCTCTCCTTTCACAGGAATTACATAAAGTTCAGAAGCCATGGTGAGTTCATGACACACTTCATCTAACTTTTGCCTGGTGAACGTTACGGCTTGTTCGAAGCTAACAGACTGACATGGGAAAAGTGAAACAGAAGGGGGAATGAGCGTTGAATGAGGTCCTCCTCCTTCCCATGGAACTCAGCCCCAGCATTCCACTGGGTGGGGTTTGTGGGCTTCCAGAAGTTAGGTTCCTTCCCCTGAGCAGGCATCATCTCTTTGTTTTTCCATTGCAGTCTCGAAGATATGACTCCAGGACCACCATATTTTCTCCAGAAGGTAAATTAGAAAAATTACCCTGCTCCAAAGAAAGCTGGGGTTTTTTGTTTTGTTTTAAGTACTGTGGTTTTAGTGTTGGGGTTTAGTACAGTGTTTAGCTACACACGTTTTGGAGTTAAATTCGTTCTGTAAGCCGGGCGTAGTGGCGCACGCCTTTAATCCCAGCACTTGGGAGGCAGAGGCAGGTGAGTTTGAGTCCAGCCTGGACTACAAAGCTAGTCCAGGACAGCTAAGAATGCACAGAGAAACCCTATCTCGAAAAACAAAAACAAATAAATTCGTTATTTCTGCACTTTGAATGAACTCTGTCGCCAGGTTGATAACATCGTGCATTGTTGAGTAAATGTAGGGGCAGCAGTTTTCACCTGATAGTGTCACTGCTCATTTCCCTTGGATCAGTGGCACAAGAACACAGAGGAACCTTGTGTTTCACTGTTTCGTAGGTCGCTTGTACCAAGTGGAATATGCCATGGAAGCTATTGGACATGCAGGCACCTGTTTGGGAATTTTAGCCAATGATGGAGTTTTGCTCGCAGCAGAGAGGCGCAACATCCACAAGCTTCTTGATGAAGTCTTTTTTTCTGAAAAAATTTATAAACTTAATGAGTAAGTGAGATCTTGGGGAAGGGTTTGAACTGTTTGTACTTTTCAACATAAGTAGGATTTGCATATTTAGGGAAAGGTCCTCTGTGAGATAGTTGAATTGAGTGTGTGTGTGTGTGTGTAAATTTGAGTATTTGCTTTATTTTGCTTATAACCTTGTTGAAGCCCATTTATTGTATTATGTCTCAGTATGTTTAGTATGTGTATAATTCACTTTTAAGTGCAAAACTATAAACACTTACACAAAATAGCATTGTGCTGTGGTAAGAGTATGCACTCACTGGTCCATCAATACAAGGTGTGATGTTGTACCTCTTATTTAACTTCTTGAGGACTCAGAGTTGTGAAATCTGATGAAACAAAACAAATGAGTGAGATACACTAACAGTGCCTAGTGTAAAGCAGTCCCTCAAGCTACTGTTTAGAATGACTATGCAGGAATTCTGCAGAATTATTCTGACTCTTTACCAAAGAAGGTGGCTCTTGGAGATGCGGGCACAGGTACAGCCTGACTTCTGTTAAATTTGAGTGCCTGCAACTACAGAGACTTTGCCTTCAGTGGTAGGCGGTAGGCCTACTGAATACGTGTCACTGGGCCTGTTTAGTTATTTGTTTATTTATTACAATTTTGGGCGTGTACGCAATGCATACCACTGTCACATCCCATTCCTGCCGTTCCCATCCCCTTTCTCCTCCCCACAGATCTCTTACTGTCTCTCTGTTTTGATTCACTGGCATTGCCAGGGCCGTCTGTGCAACTGTGGGTTGAGTCTGGAGGGCTTAGCAGTGGGTACATAACCAAAGACAGTGAGAGCTTGCCTTTCCCAGAATCTGTCGGTAGCCAGTACTTCCAACATAAAAGGTAGGATCCTACGAACTGCTTCTTGGCTGCTTACCGATGGGGCTGGTCTTGTCTGTGCCCAAATCAGTTGTGACTTCATAATTTGAGTTGTTGCAGCCCTTCGCTCTGGCTTCCTACTCTTTATTTTTTAAACATTTATTTATGTATCATATATACACAGTGATTTGCTTGCATGTACACCAGAAGAGGGCACCAGATCTCATTATAGATGGTTGTGAGCCATCATGTGGTTGCTGGGAATTGAACTCAAGACATTTGGAAGAGCAGCCAGTGCCTTTAACCTCTGAGCCAACTCTAGCCCCTGTCTTACTACTCTTAAGTAGTTGCTGGCCCCTTTCCAACGTTCACACACCTCAGAGAGGGAATGGTTTAAGAGGCTTCTTTAGGGCTGTCCCACAGCTGTCATTTATTTCTGCATCGTGGGCAGCCATGAGTCTCCGCACTTGCGGCACTTGAGGCTTCTTTTATTAAAGCTGGGATCCATTTTTGTTTAAGAGTAGCAGAATAGCTGGGTGTGGTGGCACATGCCTTTAATCCCAGCACTCGGGAAGCAGAGGCAGGTGGATCTCTGTGAGGTTGAGGCCAGCCTGGTCTACAAAGTGAGTCCAGGACAGCCAAGGCTACACAGAGAGAGACCCTGTCTCAAAAAAACAAAAAAAAGGGGGGGGGGGATAGATATTTAGAAGGCTGCAGGCTCTGTGTCTGGGTTAATTAGCCATCAGGAGTGCATGCCCTGCATGAGCCTGGTACCCCGGGCCTTTGGGTACACTTATTTGACATAGTGTCTTCTTCCACAGAGTCACTTTAGTCTCTACTCAACAACTTGTGTCCTTGTTCAGGCATAATCAGAGTGGGTGTCTGGGCTGTAGAGAGCCAAGGAAGGTTTTGGGGAACAGGCAGAAAAGGGAGTACATGCCTAGGCAACTTCTGAACTTCCCCACCCTCGTGTCCCCTCACCCCTCATCTTTCAGGTCAGGCATTGAGTTATACCCCAAAGTATGAGAGGGTCTGTCTATCCAACTAAACCTTTTTCTATGGTTCCTTACTTAGCTGCTTAGTTAGTGCTCCTTCTCGTGCCCTGTTTCCAGATGGCAATAATAAATACATCTGTTGAAGGCTTCAGGCTGCATTGCTTATCTTTATGCTGAATGACATTAGGTAAACATCTCCTAAGACGATTGTATTTTTGTTGCCTGTTCTTGAGGGTAGTCCCTGTGAGCCGAAGCTCGTGAATCCCTAAAAGATGTAGGTGCTTCATAACACTTAGAAATGCCCTGGCTGTAGAGCCTGGTGTGGTGGCGCACGCCTTTAATACCAGCACTCAGAGATACAGAGGCAGGTGGGTCACTGTGAGTTCGAGGCCAGCCTGGTCTACAAAGCAAGTCCAGTACAGCTAAGGCTACACACAGAAACCCTGTCTCAAAAATAAAAGAAGGAAAGAAAGAAAGAAAGAAAGAAAGAAAGAAAGAAAGAAAGAGGGACTAGAGAGATGACTCAGGTTAAAAGCACTTAACTGCTCCTCAGAGATTCTGAGTTCAGTTCCTGGCAACCACATGGTGGCTCACAACCATCTATAATGTGATTTTATGCCCTCTTCTGGCATGTAAGTGTACCTGCAAATAGAGTGTTCATATACATAAAACAAACAAATATTTAAAAAGAAAAGAAAGAAATACTCTGGCAAACATCTGCTTACAGTGGCTTTTTTCTTTTTTCCTCAAGGGACATGGCTTGCAGTGTGGCAGGCATAACATCTGATGCTAATGTTCTGACTAATGAACTAAGGCTCATTGCTCAAAGGTATGGACGGAACTATCATAACATATATAGCACGTGAGTCAGGTGCCTCCAAGGAAAACTTTCTTTTGCAAAGTTTGAAGTAGTTTTAAAAATTCATAACTTGAGCTGGGTGGTGGTGATTCCCAGCACTTGGTGGCAGAGGCAGGCAGATCTCTGAGTTCAAGGCCAGCCTGGTTTACAAAGTTAGTCCAGGATAGCCAAGGCTACACAGAGAAACCCTGTCTCGAAAAACTGGGGAAAAAAAACCCCAAAAACCCACAAAAAATTCATAACTTGAAAAGTATATTTTTTCTAATCAAACTTACAAAATACTGCGTACGTAGAAAGAGTATTAGGATGTTGGATGTTTTTGCCCTCTCCTCCTTATTCAAATTACAAGTGACGGCTGCATTTTCCTCATTATTATATATTCCTTGTTAGAGAACATTTTCTTGTATATTTTAGAGAAGCCTGTTAATATGCCAATCTCTTTACCCTAGGTACTTATTACAGTACCAGGAGCCAATTCCGTGTGAGCAGTTGGTTACAGCACTCTGTGATATCAAACAGGCGTATACACAGTTTGGAGGTAATGCATGTCTTTGAAAATACTCGGAAAACTGAAAACGTTTTATGAAGAGCAAACTTTTTGCTTTGTTTTCTTCTGCATTAAGGTTTCTTGAGGTAGTTATTTTGTTTTTGTTGAGTTTTGGTTTTGGATTTTTAAAATACATTTTAAAAATATTTTTCTTCTTTGAGGCTATCATACAATGAATTTTGATAGTATTCACTCACCATTTCCTTCCAGATATTCCCACTTCTCGACTCACCCAACTTCCTGTTCCTTTCTTCCCTCCTCCCCGCCCTTTAAAATCCATTGGTTCTGACTGTGCTGTCCAAATGCTCTTCAAATGTGGGACCTGCACTAGAGCACTGTCATCCTAAGGGTCACTCCGTAAAGAAAGCTGTCTTTCTCTCCCAGCAGCTACCAGTCGCTAGGAACTCCTCAGCTGGCATGCCCTGCGCACCTTCCCTCTGCGCTGAGGTCTTGTCTAGTGCTGGCCTCATCCATGCTGCCACACTGTGTGAGCTCATGTGGAGCTGCCCTGTTGTATCTGGAAACCACCTCTGGCTTTTACAGTCTCTCTCTCTGTTCCTTCTTCCTTCATGGTCCCCCAGCACTGGAGGAGTGATTTAGGGCTAAGCATTCTGAAGCCTCTCACTCTCCACACTGTGTTTTGTTTTTGAGACATTCACACTGTGTAGCCTGGATTCAACTGGAGCTCACTGCAGGCCTAGCACAGCCTGGCGAACGCTGGGGCTGCAGATAATGCCCGCCTCCTGAACAAATCTGCTTCCACATGTCAACTGGCAGCTTCACCAATAGGATACTACAAAGCTAAAGTAACATTTTCAAGTCTGAAACAGATTCTTTTTACATAATAATGAAAATGAGCGCTGGCCTTCTGTGTCCTCATTTCCCTGCAGCCGGAGTCCAGCTCCTAGAAACAGAGGTGGAGTCTGACTGAGCTTATCTGTGGTGGCCAGAGCACAAAGCACTTACGCATGCTTAGCCTCACAGAAAGGCTTCGGCCACAGCCACTGACAGCTCTAAATTGAGATTGTTGGCTTTCAAATTTGAGATTATTGATTTTTTTTTTCTTTGCTAAAGGAAAGCGTCCCTTTGGTGTTTCTTTGCTGTATATTGGCTGGGATAAGCACTATGGCTTTCAACTCTATCAGAGTGACCCAAGTGGAAATTACGGAGGCTGGAAAGCCACGTGCATTGGAAACAACAGTGCTGTGAGTACTTGTGTGACACTGAGGGCTAAGCAGACCTGTAGTGTTGGAATGACACTGAGTGTTAAAGTTTTCAACATAGCATTTGATAGCATCAGTTTCATAACCGCCTCAATGTGAAGGAAAATGCCTGGGATTTCTAGTGCTGTTTCTTGGAGAACTTTGTAGCTAAGTGTTAGTTGTTGTTTGTTTGTTTGTTTGTTTGTTTGTTTTTTGGTTTTGGTTTTTTGAGACAGGGTTTCTCTGGGTAGCCTTGGCTGTCCTAGACTCACTTTGTAGACCAAGCTGGCTTTAAACTCACAGAGATCCACCTGCCTCTGTCTCCCAGGTGCTGGAAGTGCTAGTTTTCAATTATAAGTTGTAGAAACAAACCTTTTTTTCCTCATGTAATTTCACTCCTGAGCTCCTAAGGACAGTTCTGTTGAGGGTGAGCCCAAGATAAAGGTCCTCTAGAACATTCCTCTCCTCTTCCCCCATCTCACGTCCGCCTTCCCTGCTGTTTGTACTACTTACAACGTCAGTATCAATTCAGGCATTAATTCTTCTAGACTAATCTGTACCCACCCGAGTGTGCACACGCAGAGATTTGATGGAGCCTGTCTTGGTTGGTTGCTTTAGGCCGCTGTGTCGATGCTGAAGCAAGACTACAAGGAAGGAGAGATGACCCTCAAGGCAGCGCTGGCTCTGGCCATCAAGGTGCTGAATAAGACAATGGACGTCAGCAAGCTGTCAGCTGAGAAAGGTGACTGGTCTCCTCCTGCTTTGTCTAGTTGAGTGGGGGGACTGAGTAGCCTTATATCTTTAACAAGTTTTAGTTCATTGAAGCTGCTGCTTAGGAGACACTGAGGACTCCATGGCTTTACTAAGCTCAGCCTTGATGAACTGTAGAGCTACAGTCCTATACCATAGGGCTTAAGGACCTGAGCCTAGTGTAACCCCTAATTTGGAGGTCCTGTATCACTGGCTGGCCTTGAACTCACTGCAGACCAAAACTGGCCTCAAACTAGCATTGATCCCCATGCCTGTGCCTCCCTCCCAAGTGCTGGGGTCCCAGGTTGTGCACCACCGGGTCTCATGGGAGCTGCTTTTTAGATCATTGAAAAGAAGTTAGAAAAGTCCATAAAGAAGTGTTGCTTTGTTTAAATATTCCGTCTTGTTCCTTCTGGTCAGCACAGCTTGTGTGAGTCAGTTAACAACTGCTTACTCGAAAGGTTGCTAAGAAAGTTACTGGGTGAAGAAAAGATCTTTAAGTAAAAGTTAGGGTATCCCAAGAGCAAAGGTATTCTGTCCCCTTAAAAATGTGGGTACATCATTTACTGTAAAACATGGGAGAGCAAGGAAAAAGCCAAGCCCCGGTAGAGAGCAGAGTAACCGTGTTGACCCTTGCTTGTTGAGTACCTCTGCCTCTGATATAAAAGTCTGTGTGTGTTGCAGTGGAGATCGCCACCCTAACGAGAGAGAGTGGAAAGACAGTGATCAGAGTCCTCAAGCAGAAGGAAGTGGAACAGTTGATCAAAAAACATGAAGAGGAGGAAGCTAAAGCTGAACGGGAGAAGAAGGAAAAAGAACAGAAAGAAAAGGATAAATAGACAGAATCACGGATTTTATAACTCCTTAGAGGAACCAATTCAGTTAGAAGCTGTCCTGGCCTTCCAACCTAGAAAGGTTTCCTTGTTTTTTCTTCTTTAACTTGCCCGTCGGGGAAATAGGACATTACATACTGAATTGGGTCCTTGTCATGTCTGTCCAGGTGGATGCTTTATTGTAATGATGGACATCTTTATAAACATCTTAATCTCAACAAATAATTTTTTGGAATAAAACTTGGAAAGATTGGTTATAGTGAAGGAAAATTTTCTCTTTAGCAGTAATTGTCAAAGATATCACAGTTGGGGCTGGAAAGATGGCTCGGCAATTATGCGTGCCCACTGCTCTTACAGAGGACCTGCATTCAGTTCCCAGCACCCATACTGAGTGGGTCACAGCCACAACTTCTCCTAAGGGATGCTGTGCCACTCTGCAGTCATATACCCACACACAGACACACATAATTAAATATGAGTAAACAAAAAGATACTAGGCCTGGTAGGGCGATCATTGCCTTCTTTTTGTGAAATGTGTATGCTGTGGCTTATGCCTGAGGTACCCTGACTTCACAAAAGTGGGCCGATTACCTGCCCTCTCCAGGATTGCTTTGAGACTCAACAGTGAGACTGAGGAGGGCCAGAATGTGTGTGTGTGTGTGTGTGTGTGTGTCTAGAATGCTGGGGGTCCTGACACTGGGACTGAGGCTGCCCACAGTCAGGAGCCTGAGCTTCATAGAAGACGGAGTTGGAGGAATCCAGCCTGAGAAGTGGAACCTAGAAAGAGCAGCTCCAGGGTGCTGAAGGGAGCCCTATTGCTAGGTTTTGCTCAACGTGCCCACTGAGGTTCTGTGTCTTGACAGAAATAATGGATGGCAGTTAAAATGTGGTTCATGGACCACCATTAGCTGTTTCAGGAACAGAAATCAGGGCATCACATGCCAGACCCACTGAGTTCAAATCTCAACAGTCTACCCTATATTGCCCATGAACTCCCATCCACTCCACCCCAGGGCACTGGATGTAGAGTCTTGGGGCATGGTGAGCTGACAATTGGGCATAAAGATGCCTTCCCACCCTGTTTTAACACTGTAGATAGGGATTCTTAGGCTTGCTAAGGTTTGAGAGCTGAGTTTTGCACACTAGAATACCCGCACCGCTTTTCAAACTTGGGCACAAAGCTGGGCTTCATACCCATTAGCTCAATATTTGCCAGGGGACCCAGACATTGGCATAGCTTTAAAAAAAAAACCCTTGGAGCCAGGCGTAGTGGTACACACCTGTAATCCCAGCACTCCAGGCAAAGGCAGGCAGATCTCTTGAGTTCTGAGGCCAGCCTGGTCTACAAAGCAAATCCAGGACAGCCAGGGCTACACAGAAATCCTGTCTAAAAAAAACTGAAAAGCCTTAGGTTCTTGGCAAGTGAGCCAGTTTCCTTAGCTCTGTCTGTCAGATACAAGGATCCCCATTTGAACTGAGTTTGTTCCTCTGCATGAGCAGTTACTCTCTTATACCAGTTGAGCAGTCTGTCCAGCCCCCTAGCTGTCCTAATAGCTTTCCTGAAATATTTACTGTGTTGTTTATATAGCTGCCTATTGCCTTTTAGCAAAAATCAAATATATATAGTGTATTCATTTGTACCTGATTTAAGCATGTTTCTACTAAAAAAGACACCTTTTGTTGCTGTGTGTGTGTGTGTGTGTGTGTGTGTGTGTGTGTGTGTGTGTGTTTGAAGACAGGGTTTCTCTGTGTAGCCTTGGCTGTCCTAGACTCAATTTGTAGACCGGGCTGGCCTGGAACTCACAGCAATCTGCCTGCCTCTGCCTCCCAAGTGCGGAGGTTAAAGGCGTGCGCCACCATGCCCGGCAGATGGAAGAATTTTGTTTTGTTTTCTCTGTGTAGCCTTGGCTGACCTGGACTCACTTTGTAGACTAGGCTGGCCTCGAACTCACAGCGATCCGACTGCCTCTGCCTCCCAAGTGCTGGGATTAAAGGCATGTGACACCACACCCTGCTGCTTGTTTTGTTTGTTTGTTTATTTGTTATGTATACAGTGCACATTAGGTCACATTATTGATGGTTGTGAACCTTCATGTGGTTGCTGGGAATTGAACTCAGAACCTCTGGAAGAGCAGACAGTGCTCTTAACCACTGAGCCATCTCTTCTGCCCCTCTTGTTTTGTTTTTTAAGAGCTTTTCTTTGTAGCCCAGGCTTGCCTGGAGCTCACAATCCTGCTTCAGCTTCCTTCCTTCCTTCCTTCCTTCCTTCCTTCCTTCCTTTCTTTCTTTCTTCCTCTCCCCCCAAGACAGGGTCTCTCTCTGTTAGCCTTGGCTGTCCTGGGCTAGGCTTGCCTTAAATTCACAGCGATCCTCCTGCCTCTGCCTCCCAAGTGTAGATTTAAGGCGTGTGCTGCCACCCCTGCTTCAGTCTTCTAAGTGCTGAGATAATAACAGGCGCATGTACTTTACACAGTTGTAAGAGCCCGAAGCATTAGGGGTGAATTTTTTCTCACGGCACATCATAGCCTTCCTGTGCATAGGAGCGGTAATGAGCAAGCACTATTTTAGCCAGCGTTTGGTACTTTATGGGTTCTTCTTTTCTTCCTCCTCCTCCATCTTTTTCCGTATTCCCTTTCAACCCCCTAACATTAGATATGAGAGAAAAGAAGATAGGAATGGAAAGAGATCCCTGAATAAAGTCAAGGGCTGGAAAGGGGATGGTGGTGTTATTGTTAGACTACTTCTGGCTAGTTAGAGGCATCAAGCTTCTTGGTACAAGTTTGATCTTGACCATCAGGATATCTAATTTTTTTCTTACTTCTTTGCCCACAAACTACAATCAACAGCAACCAACAACCCCCCTATTGGGGTTCTAGCATTTATATACCTTCTTAAAAGCCCCCAGAATTCCAAACGTCACACAGTCGCAGAAACTGTATGCAGCTGGCAAAATCATGCCCCTGCCAGAGCAGGAGGAAAATCATAGTAAGCTGCTGCAAAGTGGCTGCGTATCCCAAAAACATAATATTTCAGACTATACAAACAGCAGTAAAAGTTCTGCCCCTCAGTTCAACATCACTTTGAAGCAAGGCTGTTTGTTTCCTTCTACAAATGAACCTCACCTACATTGTTTGGGATTAAAGGTGTGTACTAAGGGCGTGTCTGTATTCCAGCCGGGGAGATTAAGAATGTGCTGGATCAAAGTCCTCTACACACAGCACTCCTCACTGGCTGTCCTATTTGTTGTCCGTCCCCAGGAATACGTTTCCAGAGGAAGGACTTTGCTTTCTTTCCGTAGCCATATCCTGGTTGCGTGAACAGGAACTGATACATTCAAGGTGTAATGCCCAAGTTGTGAAACCCCCAAAGACCACCAAGAATCAGCAGGATGCAAATCATACAAGGTCTCGTTTATTAGTCTAGCTCAGAGCTTGAACTGTCAGCCTCCTCATGAGGAGGGAAGATGGCAGCGACCCCTAATGCTAGGGGAACAGGGTTTTTAAAGGAAAAAAACCTGCTGGTGGGGGGTTTCCAAGCCTTGCTATTACATGGTAGGCTAGAGTTAGAGGGATACAGGAAAGTTGCCTTTTAAGCTGATTGGCTGGGGGACCAGGACCATACCACAGGAGGGAATTTCTCATTTGTTTTGGTCACTGTGACCTGTGGCTCTGATTGGTTGGCCCCGGGTGCAAGCTCCTAGGAACTGTTGCTAGCTGTATGTTTGTGGCTCTCCCTGGAAACTCTGGGGCGGGTGGGGGGCCGGGAGTGCCAAGTTCTCAGGCCCTGAACACAAAGTGGCATCGCTTTGGTCTCTACAAAGGCAACAAACAAACACTGATAAATGGATAAGCAGTGCCTGTTCTTGATATGCAGTGCAAAGTTCTGAAAAACTTTTTCATTTATGTTAGTAGAACTAGTAGAGTTTCCATGTCCTGACAGAGCTAGGACACCTCAGAGACTAGCTAGTCTTTCGAGTTTAGGCAGGACAATGGCCAGTTTCCAGCACACTGTCTTGGGTTATGTTTACACTGGGAGGTTAAAGGTGGTGGGGGCAGCCTAGGCTACCCCTTAATTGTGAGACACATTTTTGCGCTTTGAAATTAGCTGGCCTAGAATCTCACCCAACCTTCTTTCAGCTGCTCTGGGGCATATTTTTATCCCACTTGCAGGGCTTTCTGGTACTAGGGTGTTGTCTGATGCATCCCAATTGTAGCCTCAGCTGCCCTCATCCCTACAGGCAACCTTCCCCGATAGCAATCATTGAGTTCTCTTATCTGGGCAGAACTGGATGGTTCTCGCAGGGCACCCCCACTTCTGCAGCGCTGGGACAGAAACAATTAGGAATCCAGAGAGCTCAGGTTTAAATTCTGAGGCAAACTTTGGAACCAAAAATCTTGATTTCACTTGAGAGAGCTTCAGCTCATGCTTTTAAAAATAGCAATGTGGTGGCAAAATGTGTGCTCCTGTGTATAATTTCACTTCTGGTGGTTTTCTTAATCGGAAATAAGTCTCTGGAACTTCTACAGTCTAGCACTTTGAAAGTTTCAAAGCATTTGTTTTAGCCGGAAAAGAGAGAGAGAGAGAGAGAGAGAGAGAGAGAGAGAGAGAGAGAGAGAGAGAGAGAGAGAAATGAGAAATCTTGGGCTAGAGAAATGATGGCCCAGTGGTTAAGAACAGTTGTTGCTCTTGCAGAACCCAAGTTCGATTCCCAGCACTCACATGGGTGGGGTGGCATATAGCTGCCCATAACACTAGTAAGATGAGATCTGACTTGTGGTTTCCATGGGCCACAGTACACATGTGGTGTGGTTCTACACTCAGGCACATATCCACATAAAATAAAAAATTAAATCATAAAAAAAAAACCCCTCACACTAGCTGGGCAGTGGTGGCGCACGCTTTTAATCCTAGCACTTGGGAGGCAGAGGCAGGTGGATCACTGTGAGTTCAAGGCCAGCCTGGTCTTCAAAGGGAGTCCAGGATAACTAAGGCTACACAGAGGAACCCTGTCTCGAAAAACAAACAGAAAGCCTCCCACTGCAGAAAAAGTAAAGTACTGACCATGTATATTTCCAGTTAACTTTTGGTAATGGGCTTTGTGTAATGAGTAGTGGTTCTCAGTTCTTAGTGTGCAGTCTAAGGAACACACACACACACACACACACACACACACACACACACACAGAGCTAAATCTAAATTCTACACATGAGAAAAAAACATAGTGAATTTGTTGTTTTGAGTCTGGTTTAATTTATTGAAACTAATACTTTCTAGTTCCATCCCATCCATTTTCCTGCATATGTCATGATTTCATTTTCCTTTATGGCTAAAAAAAAACATCTGTTGTGTATAAGAAACACATTTTCTTTATGTTTTGTTTTGTTTTTTTCGAAACAGGGTTTCTCTTTGTAGCCTTGGCTGTCCTGGACTCACTCTGTAGACCAGGCTGTCCTCGAACTCACAGCGATCCACCTGCTTCTGCCTCCCAGTGCTGGGATTAAAGGCGTGCACCACCACCACCGGGCAATACTTTCGTTTATAAGTTGCTTTGGTCATGGTGTTTTAACACAACAATAGAAAAGTAACTAAGACATGGTTTAATTTAAGGTGCTTGCATAAGTTCATGTGACAATTATATTTTTGTTTGTTTAAGATTTATTTTATTTTGTTGATAATTTCCCTGCTTGTATGTATGTGGACCATGTGTGTGCCTGGTGCCCTAGGAGATCAGAAAAGGTATTGGATCCCTTGGAACTTGAGTTACAATTGTTTGTGAGTCACCACGTGGTTGCTGGGAACTGAATCTAGGACCTCTGCAAAAGCAACAAGTGCTCTTAATCTCTGAGCCATCTATCTCTCCAGCCCCCCACCCCACACATTGGAGATATATATATATATATTCATTGAAGGATATATATGTGTATATATATGTATATACATGCTTAAATAGGGTCTTGCTATATGTCCGGAAACTTACTATATAGATCAGCCTGACCTCCAACACACAAAGATCTTTCTGTCTCTGTTGCTAGATATTTGATCACACTGTGAACCCCGAGAGTGTGTTGTTTACTGGGCAAACCTGTTTCTAGTTGTGGTGTGGCTTATTATGTAGTGCCACGCTGGCCTTGAACTCACAGAGATCTACCTGCTTCTGCCTCCCAAGTGGCAGAAGCCACCATGTCCAGCCTGCCTTGGTTTCTTTTTAATCTACCCTACACTCAGCGTTACGATTTATAAAGTGAGTTTGCGTTTTCCCATTGTTTCTAAAGCGCCCCAGTAAAACTGGTTATTTGAGTGTCTGAAATTGTCGTGTCTGAGGTATTCTCAGGTCTGGAGAGGAGAGGACTCTCACTTCCCGTCGCACCGACAGGAGGAATGCTTCCAAGTTCCTGCATACATGGCGCTAGGAGAAGCCAAGTCTTTGATTCTGCACCTAAGAACCTTGTGTAGCTGGAGGTGTAGTTCACTGGCAGAACCTTATGTAACGACATTCTCTAAAAAGTTCAGAAGCACACAGCTGGGAGAATTCAAGCAGACATGTCTCCTAAGTCTTGAAGATAGAATAATCAACTTTTTTCCTGATTACAACAAGAGATGATCATTTTGGAAAATACACGGTGAGTAAAATTTAAATCCCCCATCACATCTTGCCTAGGGATACCCACTGTTAACTTATCTCACGGGCCCAAATTCTTTCCATGCCAAGTAGGTACACTGGTGACCCTCAGCCTATCAGAGGCACGCTATTTAAAATCTAGTCCTTTTTTGAGACAAGCAGTGTCTTACTATGTAGCCCTGGCTGGCCTGGAACTCATTATGTAGACCAAAGTAACCTTGAGCTCAGCCTTCAGAGTGCTAGGGTTAAAGATGTGTGTGTGTGTGTGTGTGTGTGTGTGTGTGTGTGTGTGTGTGTGTGTGTGTGTGTGTGACCACACCTATCGTTAAGTTAGTCCTGAAGGAGAATTTATTGTATTTTATTTTTTAAAGACTTATTTATTTGTTTATTTATTATTCTGTCTGCATGTGAACCAGCAGGCCAGAAGAGGGCACCAGATCTCACTATAGATGGTTGTGAGCCACCATGAGGTTACTGGGAATTGAACTTAGGACCTTTGGAAGAACAGCCAGTGCTCTTAACCTCTGAGCCATCGCTCCAGCCCCTGAAGGAGAATTTAAAGGACATTTTCTCTTTCTTACTGCTCTTTCACTTTGCTTCCTTAGAAAGCCTGGCTTCTCTACACAACAGTGCAGACGCTGCCATTTGCTAAGCAAACAGCCTGGGGCAGTTCTTTCAAAATCCTTAGTGCTCCTTCTCACACAGCCTTGTAAACCAGGAATTAAAACCACAGCGTTCCTTTACCGACAGCCGGCTGAAAAACACCCCCAAAGTTCAAGAAGGTTGAGGGGCTCATGCCATGCTCTGCAGCTCCTGGGACATTTCAGTGCAAGCCGTCTCTGTCCTTCCTAAACGGCATACTCACCCTCCATTCTTTAACTGCTGCATGATGGTCCTAAGGAGTAAAGCCAAGCATACAAACGCATCTCAAAACTGCACTGGCTTTCCATTAGGAAAGCAGAAACATCTACTGTGAGGACGAAACTGAAGCTTTAAACCCTTTCCTCAGCCCTTTCCTCAGCCTAGAAAGAGGGCTAAGAATGGACTTCTATACCCATCTGCCTTTCATGGAGTTTGGAGAGTGGAGTCCTCTGAGCCTAGTGTGGTGATGCACACTAGGCCAAACTATTGAAGCTGGAGTTTCGCATCAGCCTGGGAGTTCGAGACCAACCTGGACAAGAAAGTGAAATCTCACCTCTAAAAAATAAAAATAAAATAAAACAGTGGGCTGGGCGGTGGTGGTACACGCCTTTAATCCCAGCACTTGGGAGGCAGAAGCAGGTAGATCTTTGTGAGTTAGAGGCCAGCCTTGTCTACAAAGTGAGTTCAGAACAGTTAGGACTCCACAGAGAAGCCCTGTCTTGAAAACAAAAAACAATACAAAACAAAAAGGGCCGGGCATGGCAGAGCATGCCTTTAATACCAGCACTGGGAAGCAGAGGCAGGAGGTTGGATGTGAGTTCGAGGCCAGCCTGGTCTACAAAGGGAGTCCAGGACAGCCAGGGCTGTTATACAGAGAAACCCTGTCTTGTAAAACCTAAAAAGAAAAAAGAAAAAAGAAAGAAAATTAATTAATTAATTAATTAATTTCCTTAAATAGGATTTCTCTGTGTAGCTTTGGCTGTTCTGAAACTCATTCTGTAGACCAGACTGGCCTTGAACTCACAGAGATCCACCTCCCTCTGCTAGGATCAAAGGTGTGTGCCACTGCTACCTGGAGATTTATTTTGTATTTTTAATTATTTACCTGGGGGTATGTGAGTGTGAGCATTCAGGTGCCTGTGGAGTTCAGAAGAGCAGGTTAGATCTACTAGAAATGGAGATGGAGGCACTTGTAAGCCACCTGACAAGCATGCTGGGACCTGAACTTCGGTCCTCTGCAAAAGCAGTATGAAATCAACAAATGGCCTGTCATTTCTTCAGCCCCTAAAATAAAAATTTTAATTACCATTAATAAGTGCACTATTTCTGCTCAAACTTCTTCTTTAGGAAGACACTGGAGTGTTCATGGTGAAATGGAATATAGTTATTCATAGTTGGCTTCAGGCATAATGAGGTGTTGTTATCCTTCTCCATGTAAAACGGGCTCCCAGGACACCAACCTCTCTCTTACCCTTGGTGACTGTAACAAGAAGATGCAAAGACTAAAGTTTATAGAAGAATGTTCATTCAGAACGTGGCTGTTCTGGCAAGAGATCACACCCAAAGATCTTCTAGGTCTGTGTGATCTGCCTGGAATACAAATATGTCTTTATAGGGCCGGGCGTGGTGGTGCACGCCTTTAATCCCAGCACTCAGGAGACAGAGGCTGATGAATCGCTGTGAGTTCGAGGCCAGCCTGGTCTACAAATTGAGTCTAGGACAGCCAAGGCTACACAGAGAGACCCTGTCTCAAAAAACTAAAACAACAACAACAACAAAAGATAAATATGTCTTTATCCAGGAGACAGAGACAAGCAGATCTGAGTTCAAGGCCAGCCTGGTATAGAGCAAGTATCAGATAAAGAAAAGCTTAGGGCCAGGCATGGTGGTACACTCCTTTAATCCCAAACGAAGGTAAAGTTAGTTTGTAGAAGGAAGCACCCATGTTTGAAAGTGATGTCTAATTGAGTGGCAGAAAAGGTGATGAATCAGAGAACATTTGACAGAATAGGATACGCCCAACTCACATGAGAAGAGAGAGGAAAGGGAAGCTACTTAAGAGGCAGTTTTTCAGAGAGAGAGAGAGAGGAGGCAGTTTTTACCAAGACAGTAATAGAGAGATGGGTAGCAGAGAGAGAGAAAACTCAGGTGAAGATGAAACAGGCCAGAAAATGAGAAGCCAGAAGATTAGAGCATGTTGCTGAGTTAGTTTGAGGCCAAGCAGAGCAACTCCAGGCCAAGAGAGAAGCCAGGTTAAATCAGTCAGTTGGAAGAAGAGTTTGAGCCAGAACAGCTGAGTTGACCCAGCCAGCCCAGAGCTCAGACAGAACAAGTAAGGGCGAGCTCATTAAGCTGTAAATCTCAGAGGCTAAAACCTTCTAGGCCTAGATTAGATTGTATGGAGCCTAGAAGCTTCCAGGACTAGGCCTGGGTTAGAAGAAGGAGGCAGCCTCCCAGATAACAACTGAGCCAGGAGAATAAAGTTACTTTCACCGAAGTTCTGTCATGGAGGACAGCCAAATGGCTCAGTGTATAAAAGCAATTGGCAGACAAGCCTGGTGACAGAAATCCCATCCCTGGGACCCACATAAAGCTAGAAGAAGAGAAACGATGCTACAGAATTCTTCTCTGATTGCTACATGCAGATGCTAAAAGAAAGCTGTACACACATACCAAATGCACACTAATAAGTATATAAAAAAAGAAAGCTGTGTCGCCACATGGACACCATCTCTGGGCCCCGTCACTGGACGTTTATGAATGGTGGAAGAGGTGGAAGAGAACAAAGCTGGACGTGGAACCTAGTCTGTAGCAGGTGGGTAAAATTATAAGGCAAGGATTCAGTTCTCATCAATGCCAAGAAACATGGGGACAGGGAGAACTCTAAGGTATATCAAGCCATCAGTCAAACTTTAATTTCCTAGATAGTATGATGTTTGTCAGTATTTTAAAAGTATTTAATTTTTTTTTTACTGAGCATGCTGGCACATGCCTTTAATTTTAGCACTAGGGAAGTAAAGGATGTCAAATCTCTGAAATGAATGCCAGCCTGGTCTACGTAGTGAGTTCCAGGCCAGCCTGGTCTACATAGTGAGTTCCAGGCCAGCCTGGTCTACATAGTGAGTTCCAGGACAGCCAGGGCTACACAGTGAGTTCCAGGACAGCCAGGGCTACACAGTGAAGCCCTGTCTTTATAAAACAAACATACAAAACAGAACAGCAAACCAAGATTGTTTAATTTGTCAAGTTCTTTTTATTTTACATAAGTATCCAATTTAACATGAACTTTTGTATTTATATTGTTGTATTTCACTTAAAGAGTTTGTGGTCATCGGGCTGGAGAGATGGCTCAGAGTTAAGGGCCCTGACTGCTTTTCCAGGGGTCCTGAGTTCAATTCCCAGCAACCACATGGTGGCTCACGACCATCTATAATGCGATCTGATGCCCTTTTCTGGCCTGCAGGTATACATGCAGACAGAGCAGTGTGTACCTGATAATAAATAAATAAATCTTTTAAAAAAAGAAAAAAGTTTGTGGTCATTTATATTAGCATCTTGATAGAATTTAGAGACTATAGAAAGAAATCTCTGGGCAATATCCATAGGGGATTAATGGGTTAACTGAGGTGGGGGAAACCCACCCTAATGTGGGTGGTACCATTACTTGGGCTTTGGTTCTGGACTGAATAGAAAAGAAAATGTCAGTCTTCATCTCTCGTCAGGACAGTGGGCACAAGGTAACTAGCTGCTTCAGGCTCCTGTTGCTTACGGTGAGGTGACTTCCTTCATGGCTTCCTCACAGTCCTTCCTTCCCTGGGCTGCTTTGGGCAGACACTTTGGCACAGGAACTAGACAAGAAACAAGGACCACCTCCCAGATAAGACAGTCTTCCATGTAAACCTGCACGGGGCCCTGTCCTCAGCTGTCCTCAGGCTAGAGTTCTTTCTCTTCCTCCTGACCGGAACCTGCAACCATACATTGCGGGATTCCTCTCTGTGCCTCTCGCCTCAGGTTTCTCCTTTCCCCTCCATCGATTCGGTATGGCCAGCACTTCGTCCATCTATAGCTCTAGCTCAGGTCACCTTGTCGGAAGGGCAGTTTCTCTTTTTATCGCACTCTCTAGAAGACTGCCCCACCCCCCACCCCACATGCGCCATTCTCCTCCCTTCAGCGCTTTCCATAAATTTCCTCCGATAATTCTTATCAGATTCAGACACTATGGCATTTGTTTTCCCCTAGGCAGTAAGTCCCAGGAAGACAGCATCGTTTTCTGTTGTGTGTTTGTGCCCTCCACAGAACTCTCATATAGTTGACCCTCAAACGTTTATTGAATGACTGAATGGCTGGAAAGCGAGAGTGAGAAGATTTCAAACGCGGGTTCACCTGGCATCAGAGGAAAGGCTGTGCAGTGACTTCCTAGTGCCCCCCAAAAGTTCCTTGTTTCTCCCAATCTATTATCCCACAGATTAGTGGAAAGGGAGCTGTCAGAGAGATATATAGACAGATAGGTAGATGTAGATTTTGTGTGTGCATATGCGGACGTGTGTGCGAAGCAAATTTTACCTTTGCTTCACTAACAACCGAAAAGACCAAATAAAAGCAAAGGTTAAATTCACTTTCTCCATATAAGTGACTTCAAGAACTTTTCAGTTTTCCAAACTAAAAATAAAAAAACACCTCAAATTAGTTGGCTGTGTCGTTAGAAGTCCAAGAAAAGAGCTTGTCTCTTCTGTGAGGCATCCGTGGGACTGGGAATTACCGAATAATGTCCAATGTGAAGATCGCTGGATCAGGTGGCTGAATTAGATTAAAGATAATCAATTCTCCGCGATGATTAATGCCGTTCATTACTCTAACCTTCCAAGGGAGCTTATGCTTTTTGATGTTAATTACTATTCCTCAGGAAATGAAGGTAGATGAGAAAGGGAAGCCTGGGAAATCAATTAGAAGAGGGGATGAGAAGATTCAAAGCATTTAAGGAAGCAGCACCTTTGGGGTTCGCTGTCTCTTGACTTCTCAGGTGTTCCGGTGTGGTGTGATGGTAACTCTCACCATCAACCTTCCCCGACTTCTAATCACCTGGGAGACATCTCGGAGAAAGCTTTACCTGAGTAGGAAGACGCACCCTAACCGTGCCTGGCACCATTCCAGGGACTGGAAGCCAGATCCAAGTAAAATGGAGAAAATAACAAAGCCCGATTTGGATCGGCGTTCATGTCGCTCGGTTTCCTGTTCAGCTGCAGTGTGAGGGGTGATGGGTCCCTGGACAGTGCAGCCATGGGGCTGCCTGCAGGCGCTCTTTCCCTGCCTTTCTCATTCTATCTCATGGCCCGAACAGACTCGTTCCTGCAGTTGCTCCTTGCCTGTATTTTTTGTTTTGTTTTGTTTGAGACAGGCAGGGTTTCTCTGTGTAGCCTTGGACTGTCCTAGGCTCACTTTGTAGACCAGGCTGGCCTCGAACTTACAGGGATCCGCCTGCCTCTGCCTCCCGAGTGCTGGGAGCAACAGGAAGTAACAGATAGTTTACTTGTTACACATGCAAATGACTTCCGTGGCCTTTTGAAGACCACGCTTTAGGGCCAGGGAGAGAGCAAGTTTGGCAACCTGAGTTTGACTCCTCAAACCCGTATCAAAAGCCAGATTCAGGCAGGGCAGCGAAGGCCTTTAATCCCAGCTCTCAGGAAGCAGAGGCAGGCGGATCGTTGTGAGTTCGAGGCCAGCCTGGTTTACAAAATGAGCCTAGGACAGCCAAGGCTATACAGAGAAACTCTGTCTTGAAAAAACAGGAAAAAAAAAATGTTGTCCTCTGACCTCCACACATGTGCTGTGGTGGCGCGCGCGCGCGCGCGCACACACACACACACACACACACACACACGCACACACACATAAATAAATATTAAAAAAAGAAGTAAATAAATCAACATGGGAATGTTCTGGAAACAACTAAACTGGCAACCAATTAAATTCACTTAAATTTTTTTTTATTATTGTTGCAATATTTTTTACTATGTGCCTTTTGTATGATGATGCCAGGCATGCCATGCCTGGCTCAAAGAGTTATATTCTGAGATGGCTGGTCTGGTTTGCAGCTGCAAACACCTGGACCATCTATGCTTACAGCTGCAGTATAATAGCTACTTTGAGTTCACTTTTCATATCTGTAGTAGTAGCCAGCTATAGATAAATACCCTATCTAGGACAGAAACATGGAGAAAGCAGGTATACATTTGGTAAGAATACTTAAATTCTATCCTTTGCACAGAATCGTATATTTGTAATTACATCTTATATAGATTACTACAATAGCCTGATATCTTTGTTTAAATTTATAGCAGTATCATTGGTGGAGAACCATCACTTAGCACAAAATATTTGTAATAAATTATCTTTACTAATCATAAATGTGGAGCTTGTTTATAGTAAACAACACCTACTCTGAATAAAGCAATGTCCTAGTTGACAAGGGACTCCACATGTGACATAATTAATTCCTTAAGATGACATCAGTTAACGGTGTCAAGGCTGCCTTTGTTTGTGAACGCACCCTCTATGATGTTCACACAATAAGGAAATCACCTAACAGCACATTTCTGGGAGAGGGTCTCCGTTGTTAAGCAGTGCACGGCTGTGATTGCAGATATGCTGAGTGGCTTTATCTTCAGAAATCCACATTTATCTTAAAGGAAAAGATTCTTTCATAGCATGACTCATCACTGCCAATTTTAAGGACCTTCACCTTTAGAGGGTTGGGATATTATATTGTACCTTCCTAACATGGGAATAACATCTTTATTGTGTGTGTGTGTGTGTCACGTGTGTGCCCATCTGTGCGCAGGTGTGCTCAGGATAGAGAGTCATATCAGGTGTCTTTCCTCTATCTGTCTCGAACTTCGTTTTGGAGATATGGCCTCTCACCGTCTCAAGCTCAACATTTTGGCTAGACCGTGTGGCCAGCGAGCCGTGGCCAGCGAGCCGTGGCCAGCGAGCCCCAGACATCTGAGCCTGTCTCTGTGTGCAGCCTCCTGTGTGAGTGCAGGGAATGAACTCAGCTCCTCAGGCTCGTACTGAGGACACTTCACCATGAGCCACCAACCCACCCCAGCGTCATCACTCTACACAAGGGCGGCTGCTGTTCGTCAGGACACGTTGTATAATTCACTGCTTTGCAAGTGAATTACCATTTGCTTGTTAACTCTTGTTTCTCTACTGGCAATCAAATCTATGGCATTGTGCTGCATCATAGGATTATTCTATTAGGATAGCTGACCTTTATGTATGGTTTATATGTAAACATATATTTAAATATAATTACCTTTGTGTGTTTGCTATATAGATTTATTATATATTTATATATCATATTTAATTAAACATAATTAAGTATAGCAAGTGCAACCTAACAAGAGTATAAGTTTGGTCCCAGGGACCCAATTATTGGAAAGACAGAAGTGATTGTCATGAGCTGTTCCCTGACTTCGCTGTGTGCTGTGTGAACACACACATACACCAGGCTCTCTACATGAATCTATGTTTGCAATTTTACATTTTGATAGCAATCCTGAAATAACCCTTGAGAGGGACCTTTGCTTCTTACAGCATTTGTTGGGGGGTGGGGTGGGGGTGTTGAATTTTAATGTCCTATCAACTCTTGCTCTTCTTTCCTCTAATCTGGGACAACTCATTTACTTTCAGCAATAAAGTTGACAGAATCCATTTTTATCTTTAATTAACTTTTCAGCTTGGCTTTCATTTTAGAGGGTCACAGCAAAATTTATCACCAAGCTGTAATGAAAGCGATGAATGGAAGATTTGAGGACACTGCTTAGCTCTGAATTTAGCGCAGATGACCCTGTTATTGAGAGGAAAAGCCGACAAGCGCATCAATATAAAAGACAGCTCATTAGGTCATGCCAGTTGCAGATGACAATGTTTATTTTTGATTTCTTGTACTTATAAATTTTTGGTCTCTTAACTTCATGCACTGTGTTTTAACTCCAAAGCACCAAATTCCTTTGGCTTAGGGGTTTTCATAAGTATAAAAGCACATCTGAAAATTATTGTCTCATAAATAACTATAGTTACCATCATTGAGCCTTTGGGTGCAGTCCTAAGCACTCTGCAAACTCGGCTTCCCATGAACATGTTTTAAGGGACTGTGTAAAGATTACCAAGAAGACTTAAGGGGAGAGACAAAGTTCACTTCAGCAATCGGTAACGCCTTGGAAGTCAGATCACCTGGACTGGAATCCCTACTCAACATTCTAGTCAGCTCTGAAATAGTGGATTAACAAATTAGCATTCATTTATTCATCCAATAAACATTTGGAGCATCCAGCATGTGCCCAATATACTAGTGAATAAGCCAGGCACAGCTGCTGCCTATCAGGGGAAATCAGACTCTCAGGCGGTTAGAGAGAGTTACAAATTGTAACAAACAAGGTTGCTAGGGTTTGGATCCTAAACGTCCCCCGAAGACTCTTGTGTTGAAAGCTTGGTCCCTATCTGATGCTGCTCTTGGGTGTGTGGAATTTTTAAGAGGTGGGATCTAATTAAAGGAACTAAGTAATTGAGGGCACTTCTTTGGGGAGGGTGTGGGGATCCTGGCCCCTTCCTTTCTTTCTGTTTGCTTGCAGTCACCATGAGCCCAGCAGCTTTCCTCTACCACCTGCTCTCATCCAGGTGTGCTGTGCTGACACAGACCCTAAGCAGCATGGCCAGGTGACCAAAATCAAGGCCCCTGAAATCCATGAGCCAAAATTAAACCTTTCTTTCTTTCATACTGGTTTTCTCCTCCTCCTCCTCCTCCTCCTCCTCCTCCTCCTCCTCCTCCTCCTCCTCCTCTTCTCCTCCTCCTCCTCCTCCTCCTCTTCCTCCTCCTCCTTCCTCCTCCTCCTTCCTCTTCCACTCCTGCTTCCCTTCCTTCTTCCCCCTCCCCTTTTTTTCCTCCCCCAAGGATGGCAGTCTGACTCACACAGTAAGTAGTAAAGGATGGGAAATAGGATCATGTTGGAGACTGACAGCCAGAGGGAGCAGAAGACACAACTTAGACAGGTTGGCTCATCTTTCAAGGAGTGACAGATAATGCCAGGGCTGAAGCTGGACTAGGGATTAGGCAAAGCAGGAAACAGGAAGAGTGAAGGAAGAAAGGTCCAGGCAGAGTTAACAGGTTATGCCAAAGTCCCCTGACAGGAGTGGATTGCTTGTTCTGGCCGCTGAAGGAGCCAGTGTGGCTGGAACTCAGAAAAGGCAACGTAGTTGTGCAGAATTGTCGAAGGCAGCAGGACTTTCCCAAATGTCACAGCAAGAATGTAAGATTTAGTTTCTCAGATGTTCCTGGTGCTGCCATCTGTACTCAAGGTTGAGAATAACTCGATGAGTGAAGCCGGGGGAGGGACTGGGTGATTTCCAGACTTTGAGTGTGAGTAATTTGCTGGATAGTGATGGGAAGGCTAGCAGAAAAGAATAGTTGGGGAAATATTAAGTAATGTGTAACATTAATGATTTCAAGTTCACTGCAGGCTCATAGGAGCCTAGAGGTAAGATCAATAACAAAGTATGCACCTGAGCATTGTCTTTATAAGAATGGTATTTATTGATTTGGTCTTTTTGGTGTGTGTGTGTGTGTGTGTGTGTGTGTGTGTGTGTGTGTGTGTGTGTAGTGAATATCTCCTTGTGTGACTTAAGCTAGTATGGAACTCATGATACCTCAGCCTCTCCTGAGTGCTAAGGTTGCAGTCATGTACCAACTCCATCAGAATGTAGGTGATATTTACATAGAAAAAAAGGGGGAGGGGAAGATTATTGATGCTAATGGGCTTCTGAAAGGGAAGAGAATGCAAAGGAATAAAGAACTCATGAAGATAAAATGGGGGTAATAAAAGTACCTCCCTAGTATTGCTGCTTGAGAGTAAATTAACCTGTGTGTTTTAAAATGCATATTATATTTCCGTATTTGTTAGGTTAAGATGATAACTATTTTTTCCTTTGGCTTTTTTAAAGACAGGATTTCTCTGTGTAGCCTTGGCTGCCTTAGACTCACTTTCTAGACCAGGCTGGCCTTGAACTCACAGAAATCTGCCTGCCTCTGGCTTCCTGAGTGCTAGGATTACAGGTGTGCACCACCACCACGCCCGGCAGCATGATAATTGTTAAACCCTACTTTATTTCATCTGGGGTGTGGGTGTAGGCACGTGAGTATGTATTCAAATGCTTGAAAGTTCGGAGGCCAGAGAAGGATGTCAGCTGTCCCACTGTATCACTCTTTACCTTTTCCTTTTAAGACAGAGTCTCTCACTGAACCTAGAGTTAGGGCCAAAGGCCAGAAAGCCTCAGCAATTCTCCTGTCTCTAACCTACTGGAGTTCTAGGAGTGTTATGCAGCCACATACAGCTTTTTGTGAGGGTTCTGGGGTCCAAGCTCAGGTCTTAAGAGCACTTGCTATTCTTTATAAGGACTACAGTTTGATTCCCAGCACCAAACCCTCATTCCCAGCTCAATAATTGCCTGTGACTCCAGCTCCCAGGGACCCTGGCCTCCTCAGCACTGGCCTCCTCGGGCACCCATATGCACATACGCATACTCACATACAGACATAAACATAAATAAAAGCAAAAGCAGTACAAAACAAAAGCTGAGCTGCATGACAGTCCCTTTGGCTACATCTTAGTGGGTAGATGCTACATCAGGAGAGCTTTGGTGGTGGCTGCAGCAACAGCAGCCGCTGTCATAGGCATTTGATGAGCAGTGTCTCCTAGCAATGACGAGACGCCTGTCAACAATTAGGCAGAGACGAACACCTGGCAAATGTGAAGGATTAGCATACCATCCTAGAGGGGAAAGCGTCCAAGACGAATGCATTGTGTTCTGTGATCATTTGCCTGGAGGTTCGAAAGCGCCCGGAACACTACACGCTACACCTCTCCCATAACTCGCAATGGTGTTTTGAAGGGATGATGGAGGTCATGCATCTCATGACCATAGATGCAATACCCTGGAGCCGTCCAGAAGTTCCAGTTATGCTCACTGCGGCTGAGCTAACAACCATTTCATTCCAGCTTTGCCGCTGACAGGCATTGTGGCCTTCCGTAGTTATCCAACTACTTGTCTCCAAGTAGAATGACACGTTAAAGCCACCCGAACACTGGCTGGGACAAATGGTAGAAGAGGCTGCGAGTCCTATAGATTCTTCAAAGCATAAATGTGTCATGCAAGGAGGGGTAAGGACCGTCTCACTCCTGTGCAGAGGCGTTATTAACGACCAGCCTGTGGACACCACACACATCTACACATCTTTTATTTGTTGGCTCTGTCACTTTCCTGCTTAAACACACTGGCTCCATTGGATAGTGTTTCCATTTCCCTGCTTATACTTGGACCCGGGGGCGGGGGGGGGGGAAGTCTTAAGGGAATTTTGCCTTTGAGATTCTTTGCAACCAGGTCTCACTTTCAACAGATTTATGTAGTCTGAGGCTTGGAGTGAGATTTCTGCCTACAATGAACTGTAGAGGTGCCAACTCCATAATTTTCTGTGAAAAATCTGGCATGCTCTGCCACTGGAGTTTAAAGATAATTTGCCTGAATCTCTTCAGCCAAATGAAGCTTTCTAATCAATTATGAACAGAAGCAATGAGGCACAGTATAGGGTCTAGAGGGATTTGAGACCCAGTCAGCATCGATCTCCATCAAGGTTGTTAGGAGGCTGTGGCAGTCAATGGCACTAATATGTACGTTGCTAAGTGATGGCAGCAAGGACACCATGGCCCACTCTGGAAGCAATTGGCTACCATTTCTGCAGATGGCTGGAATGAATGTCAAAACTGTCCGTCACAGCTGTCTTTCAGAGCCCTCTAGTTTATCCATTTCATTTTAAAGGAAGTGAAAATAGGCCAACAGAGGAAGGATGATTTGACCAGGGTGGCCTTGCATCTACAACAAGGGCATGAGAGGCAGCAGCAGGGAGGCAGTCATAGTGGCTTACGTGGGAATCCAAAGTTCCACAGGCTGCCCCAAGAGGATTACCATGGGTTTGAAGCCAGATTACACTACAGTACCAAACTAAACAAAATCGCATCAAAACAAAAGTCAGGACAGTCTTTGCACCTGTCAGAACGCACTTGCAGGCTGGGACAGGTTGACAAACCCGAGGCAGGTGTGGAAAAGGTGGAGCTAATATGAGTTGATGAAGCTGGACCAGAGGCGGAGCCTAGAAGAACTGGGAGCGGCCTCTGGGGCGGGGCTACGGACCGTGGGGGCGGGGCCAAGAGCCGCGGCTCCGCCCTCGCCCGCCGCCGGCTTTCGTACCAGCGGTGTTAGTGGGCTTCTTTCATGACTGAAGAGCGGGCTCCCGGAGGTTCCGGAGGAACGAGCAGAAGGAAGTTCGGCGGCAGCTTGCGCGCCCGGTTCCTCAGGGTCTGGCGTTATCCGCGAGGCGGCCGTCGGCGAGCGGGCGATGGCGGCGCGGGGGTCGCGGCGGCGCGCGCTGAGGCTGCTCTTGATGGTGCAGCTGCTGGCCGGGCGCTGGCGGCCGGCCGGGGCGGCGCGGGGCACGCGGGGAGGTGAGCCCGGGCGGGGCTGCGGGCCACGGGGCTCCGCTCCGTTTTCCTTTCTTCTGGAAATTTGGGGAGAGGTTCCAGGTTAGCACCCAGCCCTGTTCATCCAAATGCAAAGAAAAGGCCGGTTTTGGCGTTCGGTGGCTCTCACGGTTGGGGCGGCCGGTGTAAGGTGTGCCCCGGTACAACTTTCCTAGAGCTTGTGGCTGTCATCGGCCTTCCCACTAAGTAGCTAGTCCGTAGTGTGGAAACTCTGGGCTTCACGCTCACCTTCTAAGACTTTATAGTCTATCCTCTTTGCCCTCACTCCTACAGCATCTTTGCTAGAAGACGCAAACGTTTGCTGAAGCTAGGTAGTCCACACCCCTGGCTTCCAAGTCTCCTCTTGATTCCTCGTTTCTTTGGGGCACCGCTCGCGAACACCGCCCCGCCCCCCCCCCCCCCCCCCCGTCAGTGTTTGAAGATGTGCATCGGGATAGAAACAAACAAGCCCAGGACTTTTTATTTCCAGTGCTTTAGCACATTTTAGTCGGCCCTTTCAGCACTTTGGAGAAAAATGCTACCATTTCTGGAGCACCTATACTAGAGAAGGTTTGGCAGTTTTAAGCGGAAGGTCGCTGCACCTGAAGCTCAGTTTTAGTGAACCGAGGAAGCCTACAGGACCTTTACTTGTCTTTCTTTCGTTAACATTCTTAAACTTTGTATGAATCCTGATTTTCTTTAGGAAGTGGTAACTTCGAAGACAAGAATTCCCGATTACAGGATGGGTCTACTGAAGCAATGAAATCTTTGCAGAGGGTGTTAATAGTTTAAGGAAAGAAAACAATGTTCTTGTCTCGAATTATGTCTCCAAGTGTGTCTTGTCTTAGGACAGAATTCTCTCCGCTGCCTCCCTCCTTTGAAAGACGAGGACAACACTGTTTATTTTTCCCCAGCCATTTTCAGGATTGATTGGTGCATATAAAACTCCAGGCAGTGTCTCGCAGCCTAGAAAATGGTAGTTCTGCCTCTTTTGGTGGAGCTGGGAATTTGAAAAGGTTTCTCTGTTTTACGATAAATCATTGTTGCCGAGTCTTCAATGGTGTGAATAACTAACTCTTTCTCAGGGATCGGTGTTTTAGCCAGAGTTGATGGTCTGCTCCTTTCTGCTCCCACTCAGTGGGGCTTCTTTTTATAATAACCATTTTGTTTTTATTTTTTGTCCCATGTGAGCTCCTTTAGCCCCCTGATTCCTTTGTGTGTGTGGGCTTGTGCATGTGCGGGTAGAGGCCAGAGGTCAGCTGTGGGTATTGTTCCTCAGAGCCATCCTTTTAGGCTGGCTTTTGTTGTTTGTTTGTGGCAGTCTCTCACTGCCACCTGGTGCTGATGGATTAGGATAGGCTAGTTGACAATCCTGCTGAATTTCAAGGATCTACAGTCTCTGCCTCTCGAGTGGCAGGGTTACAAGGGCCGGTTTTTGTTGTTGTTGTTGTTGTTGTTTTGTTTTGTTGTGTTTTTTGTTTTTTGTTTTTGTTTTTGTTTTTGTTTTTACAGATTAAAGGCCTCCCTGCTAGGCCTTTTACATTTTGCTGTGGGTTAAACTCAGGTCTTTGTGGATGTGCAGCGAACACTTAAGCAAAGCCGTCTCCCAGCCCCCAAGAGCTGTCTGTTTGTCTCTGTGTCCTCAATTCCTAGTTTATTATAGGAGACTAGTAAATGTTTATAGATGAATGGAGCAATACCACCACCCTGGATATTGTCTCACTTGTAAGGAAAGGCTGTTAAGTAACCTCCTGTACAGCTAGACACTTCTTCATAAGTTCTGTGCATTCTAAGTGAGCATGGTGAAGAAGACAAAGATTCAGAGTGACAGCGTGGCACTCGTGCAAATGAGTGTTAGTGTGCTTTTGTGGTCTACCTTTGCAGGTCACAGTGGCTAAAGTTCTGTGTGGAGCTAAGAGACCTACGAACTGCTGTGGGTGTTTTGGGCATATTCAACTTTGCTGACTCCTTATCTCTCCCCCTTTAAGATGATAGAGTGGAAAGGTAGCTGTTTTTGAGAGAATTGGGTTTTTTTATATTTATGTTTTATTGTTTTCATATTCATCTTAGATTCTCATCGTAACTCTTACGGTTTCCAATGAGCCGTTCCCAGATGAAAAGAATTCTTGTCTAGTCAGTCAGCAGCTGACTGAAGGTCACAGAGCTGTGGGAAGTAGCCTGGGAGGCAATTTTGTCTGCCGTGAAATATAATTTACTAGTACATTAAGATAATATAGGTCTTTGAGCTGACCTGTGATGAGGACATTTATGGAGATTAAACAGTCATTAGTTACGTATAGTTCTTAGCTGTGCCACATTTTAAGTGGTTGAAACTTTATTTTAGTATAATGTTCTTCGGCCAAAGGAAGGTAAAATAATTCATAGAAAATGTGAGCTTTGAAGGTTTCTTTTTTGTCTTCTCACCTTTAGTTGTTTCCATTTGCACTTTGAGAAACTAACAGAAATGCATACAAAGTGGCTATCAACTTTACTTTTATCATTTATTCATTTACTATTATTGTTGTTGTTGTTGTTGTTGTTGTTATTATTATTATTATTATTATTATTATTATTATTATTGGTTTTTCGAGACACGGTCTCTCTGTGTAGCCTTGGCTGTCCTGAACTCACTTTGTAGACCAGGCTGGCCTCGAACTCACAGTGATCCACCTGCCTCTGCCTCCCGAGTGCTGGGGTTAAAGGTGTGCGCCACCACTGCCCGGCTATTATTATTATTTTTAAAGAAAGTATGGATGTTTATTGAGCATGTTTTCAGTACTCTGGCTTTGTATGTCTTGACTCCTGTGAAACAGCCCACTGTGTGTTGACTCCTGTGAAACAGCCCACTGTGTGTGAAGTGTTCTTTCCATACACTCTTCCTGCAGGCCCCCTCAGGACAGGTGAGTGCTTAGGTGCTGGAGACATGACAGCAGACAACGTCTCTTTACAGTTTGATTCAACAGACGATGAGATTGACAATACAAGTAATTGATATGACTTGGTCTGGGCCACAGCTGGTGACTGAGAGAATCTGGACTTGAACTCGGGGAGTCTGAGAGTCTGATGGGGCTCTGCTTTTAATCACCAGGCTCAGGTAACCTCATATTTTACTCAGTCAGCCAATATAGGTGAAACAGGAATTAAATTTGGTGAGGTTAATTTTTTAATATATACTTTTAGTGAAAATGATTCTTTTCATACAATATATCGTGATCATGATTTTTACTCCTACAACTCCTTCCGGGTCATCCCTACCTCTCTACCCACCCAACTCTCTACCCTTTTGGAGAAATAATCTCTCTTTCTCTCTTTAGACAACAAACATGCAAACAAACAAACCAGAATTTTTAAAAAAATAGAAAAATACAAAACACAACCCAAGACCCCACTAAATCAGAAAACTATAATATACAAGCAAAAGACCTATAAGACAAAAAAAAAAAAAAAAAAAAAAAAAGACCAAACAAAGCAATATGAGACCAAAACAAAACAAAACAAAAACCTACAAAAATGCCATTGAGTTTGTTTTGTTTTGGCTGTCAACTGCTGGGCATAAGGCCTACTCTTAAGTGTGTTCAGTATACCCAATGAGACTCCACTGGAGAAAACTAATTTTTCCTTTACAAGAGGCTGTCAGTTTGAAATAGCTTCTTGATTGTGAGTGGGACACAGCCTGATTTGAACCCGTGCATCCCTGTGCATGCCACCGCATCTCTGAGTTCCTAGGTGTGTCAATCCTCTTGTACCTGGAAGGCAATGTTTTCTTGATGTCATCCATCCCCCCTGGCTCTCATCTTTTCTGCCTCTTCTGTATAGCTCCCCAGCCCTTAGGGGAGTGGTTTGATAAAGACATCCTATTTTGGACCAAGTGTTCCAAAATCTCTGTCTCCGTGCACTTGTCCAGCTGTGGTTCTCTGAGTTAGTTCCTATCTACTGCAAAGGGAAGCTTCTCTGATGATGGCTGAACGAAGACACTGATCTACAGACAAAGCAGAATGTCGGTAGGAGTCATTTTATTGCTATGTCCTTTTAGCAGAATAATAGCATTTGGTTTCCATCTGGACCCGTGGCCTCTCCAGTCTCAGGTTCTGGGCCACCAGAGCTGTCAGGCATGTAGTAGCCTTAAATCCAGCCAGAGAATGGTTAGTTACTCCTACAATGTGTGTGCCACCATTGCACCAACATGTCATGCAGGCGCACCAGTGTTGCAGACTTCAGGGTCTGTGATTCTTTCTCCACCGGTAGCATGTAGAGTGTCTCCCAGTACCGTGACCACTGTCAGTAGGGTTGAAGGCTACCATTAGGCACCAGCTTGATTCCTTTGTGTTCAAGGAGTCATGTAAGTGTTGGCTTTAGCAATCAGGCCTTACTGTTGGTTGGTGGAAGACAACCATAGCCTTGGCAATAGATTGAGATGTTTGGTTTAGGGGTTTCCATGATGACCCTTTGGCCAATGACTCAACTAGATGTAACTTCCACTATTAGGTGACTCCATTTAGATTTCTTTCCTGTATGTACAGAGTTACGATGATTAAGATGTCTCTAGGACTTGGTACCTGGCATTGTCTTTGTTGGTTGGGAGTTTCCATTCCTTGCTCTGTATTTCCCTCTCTGGGTCTCCCCATAGTCCTGTTCCACACAGATGTGTCTTTTCCATGTAGCCCTGGCTGTCCTGAAACTCGCTCTGTAGACCAGCTGTCCTCAAGCTCAGAGGTCCGCTGGCCTGCCTCCCGTGTGCTGGGATTAAAGGCGTGCGCCACCACACTGCCCTCTCTAGAGTTCAGAAAAATGTGGTGTCAGTAGGCTTCCTGGTAGAGAGTGCTTCTTCAGGTTGGGGGTGGCAGAGAGGACTAGAGATAGGTTAGGAGAAAAGACTGAGAGGGGCTATGGGAAAGAGCTAAGGGGATCATGTCCACAACAAGAGGGAGGGTCCCCAGGGAATCTGAGGTGCGGTGGGATAAGGGGCTCCTGTAAGCAGGTTGCAGTAAGACAAAGACTGTGTCTGGAGAGACAGAGGTGAGAGGGCTGGGGGGGGGGGATCCTGTGGCAAGAGTTGGAGTCTCCAGTGAATGAGAATGAGCTAGAAGGGAGAGCTGAGCGGGTCCACAGGGGGCGGGGGACACAGTTGGGTCTTCACCACAGTTGGGTCATCACCACAGTTGGGTCATCACCATAGTTGAGTCTTCACCACAGTTGGGTCATCACCACAGTTGGATCTTCACCACAGTTGGGTCTTCACCACAGTTGGATCTTCACCACAGTTGGGTCTTCACCACAGTTGGGTCTTCACCACAGTTGGGTCTTCACCACAGTTGGGTCTTCACCACAGTTGGATCTTCACCACAGTTGGGTCTTCACCACAGTTGGGTCTTCACCACAGTTGGGTCTTCACCACAGTTGGGTCATCACCACAGTTGGGTCATCACCACAGTTGAGTCTTCACCACAGTTGGGTCATCACCACAGTTGGGTCTTCACCACAGTTGGATCTTCACCACAGTTGGGTCTTCACCACAGTTGGATCTTCACCACAGTTGGGTCTTCACCACAGTTGGGTCTTCACCACAGTTGGGTCTTCACCACAGTTGGGTCTTTACCACAGTTGGGTCTTCACCACAGTTGGGTCTTCACCACAGTTGGGTCTTCACCACAGTTGGGTCTTCACCAAGGTTCAGTGGACCTCAGGGAAGGCAGCTAGGGTAGAAGCCACATTTGTCATTCTTGTGCTTATGCTTAAATCCAACTTTTCACACAGTTTACTTTGAAATTAAAAACTATTTTGGCCAGGTAATGGTGGCACTCACCTGTATTCCCAGGACTTGGAAGGCAGAGACAAGAGGAGTTCAAGACTATAGGGAATGGAAGGAAAGCTTTGCTGGCTATCATCTTATAGGATTTAACGCCTAGAATGTATGAAGAGCTTAAAAATAAAACCCTAAATACAAAAACTCAATCCTGTTGGTAAGTGGGCTAGTGCAACGAATAGATGGCTCTCAAAAGATGAAATAACAAATATCCAGGATGCAAATAAAAATGTTTCACAGCCTTAGCCATCAGGGAAATATAAATTAAAACTACACAGATACCTTTCTATTCAGAAAAGAATAGAAACAAACAAACAAACAAAAACAATGAATGCTGGAAGCTGGTGAGACAGCTCAGTGGTTAAGAATGCCTGCTGCTCCTGCAGAGGACCATAGCTTGCTTTCCAGCACTCATACTGAGTAGCTCACAACCACCTGCAACACTCCAGTGCTAGATATGATGGTTTCTTCTGTATGTACACACACACACACATACACACACACACATACACACACACACACACACACACACACACACACACACTCAAACACTTTAAAAATGTTATCAAGAAAGGTAGGAATGTAAATTAGTCAGTGTGACCTTTTCTCAAGAAAACTAGAGGTAGAACTGCCATGTGACCCAGATACACTGCTCCTAGGTATTTACCCATAGGACTCGACATCATCGTTTCCCAGAGACTCTTGCACATCTGTGCGTATTCCAGCACTTTTCACAATAGCTAAGTTATGGAATCAACCCATGTTCAGTCAACAGCTGAACGGATAAGGAAGATGTGATACATGTACAATGGAAGGTTTTTTCCCTGTCTTAAAAACTGATGAAAGTTTGTCAGTTACAGCAAAATGAGTGTAACTGGAGAGCACACTGAAGTGTACTCAGAAAGACAAATACTGTGTTTTATCTCATTTTAGGTTCTAGACTTTATGTGGATAAAACCTTCATAAAATCATGTGTGTGAGACAGACAGAGACAGGCATGAAGAGAGAAATGAAATTGGGGGAAGGAAAGGGGCTGGAGATGGAGTGTGGCCAAAGCATGTGACACCATGCACTGCACACCGAGAAAACCTTTTTAAAGTTCACAGCCAACTTGGACTATACACAGGCCTCGTCTTACAAAAAGAAAATAATCGTTCTCTTGAAAATGCCGAATATATCCTATGATCTTGAGTGTGAGCACCTGCAAGATAGGGTCACAATTCACTGGGTGGTGCAGTTGTCCCTGAGAATGTATTCATTTATTGAGACAGGTTTCATGTTGTAGCCCAGGTTGGCCTCAATGTGATGGGTAGGCCAGGATGACCTCATCTTGCCTCCACTTCTCAAATGCTGGGATTACAGTTGTGTTTCACTGTGCTTGTGCTTGAGTTTATTAAAGTGCTTGTTGATGGGACTCTGACATGGGTGTCAGAATAGAGGGTTCCTTTTCATTGATAGTTATGAATTATATCTGTCAAGCAATTTTTAAAAACTAGCGTGCATTTTTATTTATTTTATTATTATTATTATTTGGTTTTGTGAGATAGGATTTCTCTGTGTAGCCTTGGCTGTCCTGAACTCTCTTTGTAGACCAGACTGGCCTTGAACTCACAGTGATCCGCCTGCCTCTGCCTCCTGAGTGCTGGGATTAAAGGCGTGTATTACCACACCTGGCTAGCCTGCGTTTTTAGTACAGTAATTTCAGCATAGCATTTTTCTTCTGGTAGCATTGTTTTTCTTTATAACAGTTGGAATTAAATTCTTTTTTTTTTTAAGATTTATTTATTATGTATACAGTGCTCTATTTGCATGTACACCTTCAGGTCAGAAGAGGGCATCAGATCACATTATAGATGGCAGTGAGCCACCATGTGGTTGCTAGGAATTGAACTCATGACCTCTGGAAGGGCAGTTAGCGCTCTTAACCACTGAGCCATCTCTCCAGAGCCTTTAAATTCTTTTAGATGATATTTTTAGTTTAAAGTCAAGTAAGTGAGTTGACACAGAGTTCGAGGCCAGCCTGGTCTGCAAAGTGACTCCAGGACAGCCAAGGCTACACAGAGAAACCCTGTCTTAGGAAAAAAAAAAAAAAGAAGAAGAATTTGTTTCTTTAGAATTTTCTTTGCAACAGTGTGATGGAAAAATCAGTAAAACAAACAAACAAACAAACAAAAAACCCAAAACCTTTTTAGGTGTGTGCGTGCATGTCTGCATATGTGCACATCAGTGTGGATGTTTAAAGAGGCTAGGAGGCCAGGCTCTCTGGAGATGAAATTATGGCAGTTGTGAGCCTTCCAGGGTGGGTGCTTGAAATCAACTTTAGGCCCTCTATAAGAGCAATAAATACTCAATCCCTGGTTTTGGAAAATAAATTTTTTTGAGACAGGGTTTCTCAGCTCTGGCTGCCCTGGAACTCCCTCTGTAGTCCAGGCTGGCCTTCAACTCACAGAGATCCACCTACCTCTGCCTCCCAAGTGCTGGGATTAAAGACGTGCACCAACACCACCTAGCCTTCCAGAGACTTTCTTGTTTTGTTTTTGTTTTTTCAAGACAGGGTCTCTCTGTGTTAGTCTTGGCTGTCCTGGACTTGCTTTGTAGAATAGGCTGCCTCGAACTCACAGCAATCTGCCAAGCAGATCTGCCTGCCTCTGCCTCCTGCATGCTGGGATTAAGGGCATACAGCACCATGGCCGGCTTTTGGGTTTTGTTAAGGGCATGTGGGGATTCAGAAGGTCAGAGGCAGGGCCTGAGGCTGGACGCCGCTAAGCTCTCAAAGGAAGTTTGTGAAATTCATACTGTGTTGGCTGCACTTGAGTTTTGCTCGCTGGCTTGCTTGTTTTTGAGACAAGGTCTCATGTAGCCCAGGTAGATGTCATTTTGATATGTAGCCACTGCTGCTGAGAGTGGCTTTAAGTAGGAAAGCTTCTAAATAAGTCCCTGTCATGTCAACCAGTGTCATTGTCAGGATCCAGTGAAAGTAATTATGAGAGTAGTGACTTCTTGCCCAAATGACATAAGAGTAATGGATGCCTGGGGCTGGAGAGATGGTTTACTGGTTAAAAGAACTTGCTTCTTGGGGTGTGGTAGCACCCCAAACTGTCTCAACTCCCCCCAAAAGTACTTGCTGCTCTTCCAGAGGACCTGAATATGGCGCTCAGCACCCATACCAGGCAGTTAAACCACTTGTAAGTCCAGCTCCAGAGATTCCAGTGCTCTCTCTGGCCTCAGTTGGTTCCCTCACAACATGGCATGTACATGCATACACATGGATTTTTAAAAACAACATGAAAAGACTAATAGAAACCAAGAAAATAAGCATTAGTTCCCCATTCACCCAAGTCCGCTTTCTGTCCCCTTTTCCTTTCCTTGTTGTCTCTTGAAACAAGGTCTCACTGTGACTCTGTAGCCTAGGCTGCCCCTGATCTCACTGGGTAGACAAGGCAGGAGAGATGGCTCATTAGTTAAGAACACTTACACTTGCAGAGGACCTGGGTTCAAGTCCTAGCACCCACATGGTGGCTTACAACCTCCACCCTCCAGTTCCAGGGGATCAGCTCTCTCTTCTGACCTCTGAAGGGACCAGGAACTCACGTGGTACACATGCATCCATGCAGGCAAAATACTCCTACACATAAGAATTTAAATTCTAGCAACAGCAAACCCCTGAGGAATTCCTTGTCTCAGCCCCCTGAGTGCTGGGACCATAGGCGTGTGCCACTATACTTGGTTCTTATCTTCAGCTTTCTGTATTTCCTTAAGTCCTTAGTTGTTCATAACTGGACAATTCTGAAAAAATGCTTTGGAAGCAATGTCTACTATAACTCAGACCAGTCTCGGGTAAGTAGCCAAGAATGACCTTCAACTCCCGATTGTCCTGTCTCCACCTCCTAAGTGCTGGGACCACAGGCGTGTGCCACCACCTTGGCTCTCAGGGAAGAAATTGGCAAGAGACTTTGGAAGGTCACATAGGCTTTGCAGTGTCTTCCACCATTAGATGTTTTAATTTCCCAGTGCTGTAAATGTACTAGCTTAAATATGTATTTATTACCTAAGGCCAAATTAAAATGGCGAACTCTGCATTTATTTGATTTGCTAATGCTTTAACTTTTTTTGAACTCCTTGAGAACTATTGACTGGGCTTAAACTCAGCGCCGCCTAAGGTCATTGTGTTGCTCCTCCTGTTCTGAGAGTCAGGGGAAAGGTGTATAATTGAGCTTTAATAGTAGCAGGTGCAGTGTAACTGTGTCCTGTGATTCTGTGTTAAAAATCAATAGAAAATAGAGTGAAAACAACACCCCTGCACTCATCCATGCTACAAAGGCAATGATTAGTAAGCATACTTTCCTTATTTGTCACATCGAAAGTGCTGAGTTAGTGCGTATTTATTCCCCCACATTAACTCAATGGTTACGCTCCCTGCTTTATCTTGATAGCGCCTAAAATAGCTCTCCTAGGGCTGCAGCGGAATTTTTTTTTTTTTAAAGTATGAGAGTCACTTTTTTTGTTGTTGTTAACTTTAAAAAAGAAACAAGGAGACTTAGAGGGGAGGAGTAACTACTGTAGGAATGCCTTCATTATGGATGGGGAATATAGTGTATCTGTCATTCTTACAAGTCTTTTTAGGTAGGTGATGTATTTCCTCTTAAGCCTTGAAGTTAGGGGGGGCGCTCGGCAGTACCCAGCACAATTTAAAGCAAGCATACCCCTGACTCTGCAGTCCTGCCTCTAAGAGTCAGTCCCTGAATACGGCAGGAAAGATAGACGTACCAGGATATTAGCTATGGCCTTTCCCATAGTGTCGTTTTGGTTTTTGTCTGTTTGCTTTTGTTTTTCGAGACGGGGTTTCTCTGTATAGCTTTGTCGTGGACTCACTTTGTAGACCAAGCTGGCCTTGAACTCACAGTGATCCTCCTGCCTCTGCCTCTGCCTCCCAGGTGCTGGGATTAAAGGCGTGCGCCACCACGCCCGGCCCCCATAGTGTTATTGGAAACAACTCCAAGCGAACAACATAGATGCTTCAAATCTGACCACCGTGAGAGCTTCAAGTATGACATGTGCCTGTAATGCAGACTACTTTGTGCTTATGAAGAAAGGAGAGATAGGTGGGATAGCATAGTTTTGAATGGGAAAAATAAAGCCAAAGGACTTTAAAAGGGAAACATTTTTTTAAAGATTTATTTATTTATTTATTAAGTATATAGTGTTTTGCCTGCATTTACATGAGAATAGGGCACCAGATCTCATTATAGATGGTTGTGAGCCACCATGTGGTTGCTGGGAATTGAACTCAGGACCTCTGGAAGGGCAGCCAGTGCTCTTAACCTCTGAGCCATCTCTCTAGCCCTAAAAGGGAAATATTTGTTCTTCCTTTGTGCATATATGATGTGCATGTGTGTTTGTAGCTAAAATGTGTACATGTCAAACTTATCAATGGTTAACCCTAGAGTCAGAAAGAGGACAGAAGATGATTGTCAGTGAGCTTCTAGGTTTGAATTGTAACAAAGATCGCACCTTATTTTTGTAATCAAAGTATTCAGATGAAAAAACCAATAACAACAAAACCCACCAAATATGGGGCCTAGTGGGGCCTCTGCTTCTGCTTCTTCTTTTTTAAAGGTTTTATTTATTTTATGCGTATGGATGCCCTATCTGCATGTGCACCTGCCTACCTGCCTGCCAGAAGAAGGAGCCAGATTCCAGTATAGATGGATGTGAGCCACCATGTGGTTGCTGAGAATTGAACTCAGGACCTCTGGAAGAGCAGTCAGTGCCCTTATCTGATAAGCCATCTCTCCAGCCCAAGGGCCTCTGCTTCTTACTTGCTACTGTTAAAGCAAGGCTTCTTAGAGAGGGGCCTTTTGGTACCCCTCTCCCATTTGACAATATAGAAAGGCACTTTTGGTTCTTACAAAGAGACAGTATATCTGGTGGGTAGAAACTGAAATATACAGGTCCAAGATAGTTCCCACACAATAAAGACTCACTGGGCTCAAATGTCAGTAATGCCAAGTCAAGAAATCTTATGTTTAGATTAGAAGGTTGCAACAGTATTTCAGCTTGCAGGTTGTGTATTGCACAATGCCAGAAAGCACCATCCTCATTGCGCAGTGCCCTCTGCGTGGCCTTAGAACTGTGACTACAATGCATACAAGCTTGCACCCCAGAAGAGCATGTGCAGTGTGCTTGTGTTCTCTTCTGTGCCTAGTGCAGAGCCTGCTGTGGCCACAGCCATCCAGAATCTGTTGAATGGATACATTGAGGTAGATACCGCCTGGTGTTTCCAAGTTGTAGCAGATGCTAAAGACTTAAGAACTTTTGGGAGAAACTAAACATTACAGTAGATGTTGTCTTACCTTTTGTCTGTAGGTTGGAAAAAGATCAGTAATAGCATGCTGAAGGTGGTGGCTGGCGCACGCCTTTAATCACAGCACTCAAGAGGTAGAGGCAGTCAGATCGGAGTGAGTTCGAGGCCAGCCTGTTCTGCAAAGCAAGTCCAGGACAGCCAAGGCTACACAGAGAGACCATGTCTTGAAAAATCCAAAAAGGAAAAAAAATCAGCAATAGCCATATTTAGTTGCAGAACATGTTGGTGACTTTTTCAATCCCTACTTTTCAATGAGAAAATGATTTCAATGATTATTCTTCATGGGAAAATGCCAGTAGAGGACACTATCAAGCATTCCTAGGAGCAGCTTTTCAAATCCTTAACTGCCTTTTTAATTTATTTTTTTGGTCGATATAGGATCAATAGTGGGAAAGATGTAAATTTTAAGAATGTGCACCAGATGTGGCGGTGCATGCCTTTGATCCCAGCACACGGGAGGCAGAGGCAGACGGATGTCTGTGAGATCGAGGCCAGCCTGGTCTACAAAGCAAGTCCAGGACTACACAGAGAAACCCTGTCTCAAGAGAAAAAAAAAATGCAGAGGAAAAACGTGCTTGTGGCACAAAGCACTCTCAATGTGGCACGATGACAAAGCTTTCTCCAAGTCCCTTGGGGGGTGTTTTTTTGTTTTTTTTTAACCTTTGAGTCAGTGTCTTACTCCGTAACCTAGGCTAGCATCCAATCCTTGTTCTTGCTGACGCTACTTCCTGGGTGCTAGGGTTAAAGGTGTGTTCTACCACACCTTCCTTCAAGCCTCTAGTCGGTAACGCTAGTAAGGATATTATCAGTGTACTAATCACCCATAAATCACATATCCCAGAGAAAACAGGGAGCCAAGTACTGAGGCCGACTAGGAGAAGAACGTAAACCATTGGGTAATTCTCCTGAAGTCTCTGAAAGCACGACAAAAGAAAAGCTAAGCTGAACAGCTCGCATGTGGAAATGCGTATGCCATTGGCACCTCGAAAGGCTTACATTCTGGCTTTACACATTCAGTTTGATTTCTGAATATGAACTGTCTCAAGTTTGAAGAATTGGAATAACAACATTTAAATTTTTCCACAAAACCAGGGATGGTGGCACCTGTATGGCATTGTAGCACCTGGGCAGCTAAGATAGGACTAGCAAGACTTTCCAGTCCAGCACAGGCTACACAGCAGGTTCAAGGTCAGCCTGGGCTATATAAAGACAAAAAGTCAAAACCAAGTGATTTAGTAAAACCACATTTATTTTTAAAGAAATAATCTTGCTCCTTGTAGAGGTGACCTTCATTCGCACTGTATTAAGGAGTGCCTCTGTGTATCCGATTGTCAACTGCTGAACTGGCAGCGAGCTAAATACAGAGTCTGGTATTGTCCTTGCTCTTGAGGACTCTCCTGTTGCAATGCTGTGTAACAATTACTCCCCAATTATCTCTGATTGGTTGATAAAGAAGCTGAAGAGCCTGTGACTGGGCAGGGGAGACAGTAGGCGGGACTTCCACTCCCAGTCTTGGGGTCTCAGGGTGTAGAGAGGAGAAAGAAGTGGGAGAGAAAACACGAGGCCGTGAGGACTGGTCCAATGGAGCAGAAGCAGCCCAGGCAGAACCAATATGGCAAGTAACTCAGGCCCTTAGCCTGGGAAGCTGCCAGACTAGCACAGGTGGCTAGAAAGATCGATGTCTGCCCAGTTATAGAGCCTAAAGCTTTTTAATAGAGCTAATAGGTCTCTGTGTCATTTATTTGGGAGCTAGAGTGGTGAATAGAAAAGCTCCCCCCTCCTCCAAATTATAACGCCCCTTAATTTTACTATGGTAAAGAAGAAAGAACACAGAAGTGCAGAGCTAATGACTTTCATTGGATGCTTGGCATTCCTCCAAGCCTTTGGCCTCTACATGCTACAATTTCTAACCTATATAAAATAGGAATATCTATTGGCAAAATATAATTGTTAATAATGTATGGCAAGAGCTCTCAATCCATTATACTAGACTTTCCCTCCCGTAAGCACCACTTCCCAGGTACAGAGAATTGGAGCTAAGGCCTTCTACCTGCTAGGCATGTGCCACACCCTCAGCCCTTCTCCTGGTTTCTGAGACTTTCAATAAGTTACTCCAGCTGAGTCTAAACTCACTCTGTAGCTTGTCGGTGGCGCAGAAACTGACCTCCTGCCTAGGTTTCTCATTTGGGTGAATCTAGAGGCCTGGGCTACTAGGATTGACACACTGGAACTATTTTTATGTGTATTGTTTGTTTTGTTTTATTCGAGACAGGGCTTCTCTGTGTAGCCTTGGCTGTCCTAGACTTACTTTGTAGACCAGGCTGGCCTCGAACTCACAGCAATCCGCCTGCCTCTGCCTCCCGAGTACTGGGATTAAAGGCATGTGCCTTTTTTTTTTTCTTTTCATTTTTTCATTACAAAACATTAGTAAAAGCCAGGCGTGGTATCGCAGGCCTTTAATCTCAGCACTCAGGAGGCAAAGGCATGCAGATCACTGTGAGTTCAAGGACAGCCTGGTTTACAAAGGGAGTCCAAGACAGCCAAGGCTACCCAGAGAAACCCTGTCTCAAAAAAAAAAAAATTAGTAAACTGAATGTGATGATAAACACCTTTAACTCCAGAATGAGAGAGGCTGAGGCATGAGTTCAAGGCCAGCAAGGGCTACGATGTAAGACTCTGTGTCTAAATAAGTAAATAACATTAATTTTAAAAAGATAACCTCTACTTACATGTTTCAGTGTTGTGCAAATCAAATAAGATTAAATTAATTTCCTTACTATATTGGGTAGTATCTATATAATTTAAATATTTATTTTTTTCTTTATGCTTGCCCAAATACATATCTGTATATGAATACAGTGCCTGCAGAGGCCAGAAGAAGGCATCAGATCCCCCTGGAAATTTGAATTACAGACAGTTGTAAGCCAACCCTGTAGGTACTGGAAATCAAATCCCAGGCCTCTGGAAAAGCAGCCAGTGCTCTTAGCCACTGAGCCATCTCATCTGGTCCATGTCTAAGTAATTAAATTTTTTTGTTTTTGATTTTTGAGGCAGGGTTTCTGAATCAGAGTGTTTCTAATTTGACCATATTGTTTGTATTACAGTTTCATTCTAAAACTCACATTAGGAGGTTGAAGAGATGGTTCATTTGTTAAGAGCACATGCTTCTCTTGGAAAAGACTTGAGTTCGATTCCAGCTCCCCCATCAAGTAGCTTACACTTGCCTTTAATTCCAGGTTCTAGGAGAAACCTGAAACCTCTGACCTCTTTGGGCACCTACATTCATGGGCTCCACACACCCTCTGGATACACTCACGCTTTAAAATAAAAATAAATCTTAAAAATTAGCTGGATGAGCCAGGCATGGTGGTGCACACCTTTAATCCCAGCACTCGAGAAGTAGAGGCAGGCAGATCACTGTGAGTTCCAGGCCAGCCTGGTCTACAAAGCGAGTTCAGGATGGCCAAGATAACATAGAGAAACCCTGTCTCGAAAAACAAAAAAACAAAACAAAACAAAAAATTACCTGGATGGGGCTGGACAGATGGCTCAGAGGTTAAGAGCACTGACTGCTCTTCCAGAGGTTCTGCGTTCAATTCCCAGCAACTACATGGTGGCTCACAACCACCTATAATGAGATCTGGTGCCCTCTTCTGGCCACAGGTGTATTTGCAGGCAGAGCATTGTATACATAATAAATAAATCTTAAAAAAAAAAAAAACAAAAAAAAAAAACCTGGGTGGATACAGTGGTAGATGCCCCTAATCCCAGTACTGGGGAGGTGGAGGCAGGAGGATCAGGAGTTCAAGGCTATACTTGGTTACATAGGGAATTCAAGGCCCACCCTGGCCATCTGGTATCCTGTTTCAAACAAACAAACAAATAAACCAAAACCAACAATAACTTAATTTTTAATTGGATCACTAATAATGTTGATATCTCTCTCTCTCTCTCTCTCTCTCTCTCTCTCTCTCTCTCTCTCTCTCTCTCTCTCTCTCTCTCTCTCCTCCCCCCTCTCTCTCTCTCTCAGAAGAGTTTCTCTGTGTAGCCTTGGCTGTCCTGGACTCACTTTGTAGACCAGACTGGCCTCGAACTCACAGAGATCTGCCTGCCTCTGCCTTCCTGAGTGCTGGGATTACAGGCATGTTACTGCACTAGGCTAATTTTGATTTTCTTTTTTTTCTTTCTTTCTTTCTTTCTTTCTTTCTTTCTTTCTTTCTTTCTTTCTTTGAGACAGGTTTTCTCTGTGTAGCCTTGGCTGTCCTGGACTCGCATTGTAGACCAGGCTGGCCTCGAACTCACAGGGATCCACCTGCCTCTGCCTCCCGAGTGCTGGGATTAAAGGTGTGAGACACCACCGCCCAGATAGTGTTGATTTTCATAAAGTATGGGTATTTGGGGGAGAGCAGCCTGCATACTAATTTCTAAAAATTTGTTATGCAGGGTTGCCTGAATTATCCTCTGCTGCAAAACATGAAGACAGTTTGTTTAAGGATTTGTTTGAAGACTATGAGAAGTGGGTTCGTCCTGTGGAGCACCTGAGGGACAAAATAAAGATCAAGTTTGGCCTTGCGATATCTCAGTTAGTGGATGTGGTAAGTACACATACCTTACACGTTCCACTTTACACCAACTTAGGGAAGGTCAGTATTTCCACAGGCGAGGGTCAGGTACCAGGGGTTACCAAGGTGCCAGAACCAAACCCTTTTCTCAGGACCTTTTCAGGGAACAATGACTAGTTTGCCACAGGCATATTAATGTCGTTGTAAAGTTTAGAAATTGTTTTATCTCATTTGCTAATAATAGGTCTATCCTTTTTGGGGGTTATGTTTCTTGTTTTTTTTTTTCCCTCCCAAGACAGGGTTTCTCTGTGGAGCCCTGGCTAGCCTAGACTCGCTTTGTAGACCAGGCTGGCCTCAAACTTACAGAGATCCGTCTGCCTCTGACTCCAGAGTGCTGGGATTAAAGGTGGTCAACACCATGCCCAACTAATCAATCTATCCTTAATGAAATTTAAATATATTAAAACATTTTGTATTGAAGTTCCCCTTAAATGTATGAAGCATGTGCCAGAAGGTATGAGTTGTAGTCTTACGAGTAGAATTATAGATTCTGAGAACCGGAAATTATCTTGACATTGTTTCAAGATCACACTTCCCTGGGCAGTGGTGGTGCACGCCTTTAATCCCAGCAGTAGGGAGGCAGAGGCCAGCCTGGTCTATAGAGCGAGTTCCAAGACAGCCAGGGCTACACAAAGAAACCCTGTCTTCAAAAAAAAAAGAAAAAGAAAAGAAAAATCACACTTCAAAAACACCAGGGGCTACAGAGAAGGGCCCAAGGGAGCTCTGGCCAGAGGACTCAGGTTTGCTTCCTAGCACCTACATGGTGTTCTCAACCAGTGATAACTCCAGTTTCAGAGGGTCTGGTGCCCTGCTGACCTCCACAGGCACTAGGCACACCCACGCCACATAGACATAATGGCGGCAAAACACTTATACACATAAATTAATTTTTTTTTTCTGGAGAGTTTCTTAGGTGTCATTCATCAGGGATGAATTACTTGATTCTCAGTGTTTACCCTAAGAAAGAAAGTCATACTTTATAAACTAAATTTCTTCTTGTTCTGATAATGCCAGTAATAGCACTAGTGTTATTTTTAATGTAAGTAAACATTTGTTCACACACTAAAAATAGCACTAGTGTGCCTATATGGTATGATTACAGAAGCAGTGCATGATTTTGTAGAGAATTTTTAAAGTGTAAAAAGCCTTTTATTGTACACAATTCAATAAAAAGTGGTTCTTATTCCTCCACCCGTCAGCGACTAAAGCTGACAATTGACCGCTGAGGTAGGAGCTGGGGCTGCCTCCCCAGTGCTGGGTTATAGGTGTGGGCCACCCGTCTCGCCACCACACCCGCCTGTCCAGTCATCTTATAATGATATGTTTGTACACAAATGTCTGGATTGCTCCTTCCTTTTAGAAGGGCAGGCTGGGGCTGGAGAGATGGCTCAGAGGTTAAGAGCACTGGCTGCTCTTCCAGAGGTCCTGAGTTCAATTCCCAGCACCCACATGGCGGCTCACAACTGTCTGTAACTCCAGTTCCAGCAGATCAAACATATCCCACATACAGATATACACACAGACAAAATACCAGTGCACATAAAAGAAAAATATAAGAATAAATCATTTTAAAAAAAAAAAGGCAGGCTGAGTACAGTAGCACACGTCTTCCTACCCACCCCCACCTTTTTTTTTTTTTTTTTTTGATTTTTCGAGACAAGGTTTCTCTGTATAGCTTTGGCTGTCCTGGACTCACTCTGTAGACCAGGGGGGCCTTGAACTCACAGCCATCCGCCTGCCTCTGCCTCCTAAGTGCTGGGATTAAAGGTGTGCGCCACCACCACCTGGCTTCTTCTTCCCACCCTTTTAGAGCTAAGTGAATAATATTGTATCCATATCTTTGATTCTCTCTTAACTTTGAGGAAATGTAGCAGTTGAGATCATGAAAGCTAAACATAGACTCTCCAGTGGCGAGCTTTACGGTAGCTTACTGAACTACGGATGCTTAGAGAGATAATAGATCATCTTACCTGCTAGAGAACCAGGCTAGCTGGGCGCGGCGGCGCACGCCTTTAATCCCAGCACTCGGGCAAGGAGAAACCCTGTCTCGAAAAAACCAAAAAACCAAAAAAAAAAAAAGAGAGAGAGAACCAGGCTAATTAGCAGACGGCTCACTTTATATCGAGGGGGCGTTTGTGTTGAAATGTACGGATTCTTTTTTTTTTTTTTTAAAGCTTAAGGACCACATTGTTAAAGTTTGGGAGGGAGGGGACAGAGACGGGGAAGGAGGGAGGGATAGAGGGAGGGAGGAAGGGCGAGAGAGAGACACAGAGATAGAGACAGACAGACAGACACTCAGCAGGCAAGCTGTAAATCTCAGTAGGTTCGGGAAGGAGCCATGCCTTTTGAGTTAGGGTCAGCAGTGGAGGTCTGCAAGCAAGCAGCCACAGAAAGTGGGTAGAGTCTTCAGAAAAACAGTGAGAAAGCCAGTGTCCAGGAAGGTATACTTGGGGTTTTGGTTGATATTCAAAGAAGAAATAGAAAGGGAACAGGGAGATTACACTTTTCTGAGTTAGAACTCAGAAAACTGGACAAGTTTAGCAGTGAAGGCCTAACAGCGACTGCCACAAATGGACAAACTCTCAAAGAATTATTGCTTACGTAACGGAAATAAGTAATCTTGCTTTTATTTTTTTAATAGGATGAGAAAAACCAACTAATGACAACAAACGTCTGGTTGAAACAGGTGTGTATAACATTCAGTCAGGCAGTCAGCTTGCAGCTGGCACCACTCCTTATTATAGGCGCAAAGGAGCATGGGTGTGTGGGGTGTGTGGGGCGTGTGGGGCGCGTGGGGCGCGTGGGGCGTGTGGGGCGTGTGGGGCGTGTGGGGTGTATGGGGCATGTGGACCGTCAGGTGCACAAAGATGAGAGTAGATGGAGTCGTTGTATTCATTATGCGTGTGCGTACGTGTGTATTTGTTTTGAACCAGGGTCTTGTCAGGTATCCATGGCTGACCTTAAATTCTCCAGTCTTCCATCTTCATCCTCCCAAGCTCCAGGGTCACAGGTGTATGCCACTAGGCCTCTCTGCAGCCTGAGAGAGGGAGGGTCACATGGGTAAGAGGATGGAGGGAGTGTTGGAGACTGTTCTTTGTAAGCAAAACCAAACAAAAGCAAAACACCCAAACAAACCACTAAAAATGTGAGTGAAAAGGCAACATTTGTACGAAGTCTCAGGAGGGATGAGGCAAGCCTTACGAGCCTCTGGGGGACAAGAGTGTTCTAGGAAGAGGGACCAGCAAGTAAAAGGCCTGGAGGCTGGGTTACATCTAGTGAGGAAACCAGTGTGACTGGAGGGTTGTGAGCCATAGCAGGGGTGGGGGTGGACACGGGGAGGGGTGTGGACAGGGGGAGGGGTGTGGACAGGGGGAGGGGTGGACAGGGGGAGGGGGGTGGACAGGGGGAGGGGGGTGGACGGGGGAGGGGGGTGGACAGGGGGAGGGGGGTGGACAGGGGGAGGGGGGTGGACAGGGGGAGGGGGGTGGACAGGGGGAGGGGGGTGGACAGGGGGAGGGGGGTGGACAGGGGGAGGGGGGTGGACAGGGGGAGGGGGGTGGACAGGGGGAGGGGGGTGGACAGGGGGAGGGGTGTGGACAGGGGGAGGGGTGTGGACAGGGGGAGGGGTGTGGACATGGGGTCGCAGGAGCGATGAAAAGCCAGTAGACTTAGCAGCTTATAGGGCACTGCAAGGATTTGGACTTTTAGTTGTTATTTTTTAAAAGGAGTTAAAAAATTTGTGTATGGGGGCTGGAGAGATGGCTCAGAGGTTAAGAGCATTGACTGCTCTTCCAGAGGACCTGAGTTCAATTCCCAGCAACCACATGGTGGCTCACAACCATCTGTACTGGGACCTACTACCCTCGTCTGGCCTGCAAGCATACATGGCGGGGTACTGCATACATAATAAATAAGTAAATATTTTTAAAAATTTGTGTATGAATGTTTAGTCAGCATGCATGTAAGTGCACATGTACATGACATGCTCAAGGAGGCCAGAAGAGGGCGTTGCATCCTCTGGAACTGGCATTACAGAGGGTTGTAAGCAGCCATATGGATGCTGGGAACTGGACCCACTATTCTCCGAGAGCAGCAAGTGCTCTTAATCACTGAGCTATCTGCCTAGCCCCAGGATCTTGGCTTTTAATTTGAGTGCAACAGAGAAGGATAAGAATGCAACTAGTTAATTATTTTATTATAATTATTGACATGCTAACTGTACCTTTTATTGGGATTCACTGTGATCTTTTCATACGTGCATACACCATGCATTAACCGTGTCCATCTGTCCTTCCTTTGTCATCCTCCTCCTCCAGCATGCTTCCCATCCCATAGCCATCCCTTTATAATAAGTTTTTTAAAGAATTTATTTATTTATTATGTATACAGTGTTCTGCCTGCATATAACGCCTGCAGGCCAGAAAAGGCATCAGATCTCATTAAAGATGATTGTGAGCCACCATGTGGTTGCTGGGAATTGAACTCAGGACCCTTGGAAGAACAGCCAGCGCTCTTAACCTCTGAGCCATCTCTCCAGCCCCCGTGAAGGACTTTTTAATTCTGGGCCACCATACGTATGCCTCCCGCTGCTATTGAGTGTTTCTTATTGCTTCTTATTGCCTATTCTTTCTCTGTCTCTCTCTGATTATTTGTAGCTACCACCGGTTCCCTGATCCCAAACTTAGAGAAGGCAGGTTGATGTCTGTCTGTTTGCTGTGCTAGAGATTGAGCCTAGGACCTGGAGGATGCCTGTCGGGTCTGCTGCTGAGCTGCATCTCCAGTTCATTCCTTAGCTTGCTCGGGTCACAGAGCTTTTCCTGCCGGGCGCTGGACAAAGTGCTCAACTATACGGGGGTGTGTAATAAACCTAACTCCCCTGCCAATAAACCTAGGCACAGTACAGCTGGGCAGGAAAATCAGTCCCATGTCTCTGAGGTCAGTTTTTGTCAGCTGGTGGGAGAGCCAAGGAACTGTGTAGAAAACCATGGATACTGGGGCTGGAGAGATGGCTCAGCGGTTAAGAGCACTGACTGCTCTTCCAGAGGTCCTGAGTTCAATTCCCAGCAACCACATGGTGGCTCACAACCATCTATAATGTGATCTGGTGCCCTCTTCTGGCCTTCAGGGGTACAAGAAGGCAGAGCAATGTATACATAATAAACAAATAAATATTAAAAAAAAAAAAAAAAAGAAAGAAAACCATGGATACATCAACATGGGCCCTCGGCTGTGCCTCCTCAGGACCACGGCTAGAGGTGTGGCACAGCGGGGCAGGCCGTTATCAGTTGAGAAGGGTTTCTGAATTAGGAGCAGGAAGGATTCACGCCTACAGCTTCCGGGTATGACAAAGTATAGTTTAAACTTGTCCTATTACTTATGGATTGAAATGGAAGTGAATTTCTCCTTTTAAAGGAATGGATAGATGTAAAATTAAGATGGAGCCCTGATCACTATGGTGGAATAAAAGTTATACGTGTCCCTTCCGACTCGCTATGGATCCCAGACATCGTTTTGTTTGACAAGTAAGTTATATTCTAAGTATTACTTTATATTTCCAAAAGAAAACGTGTATTGCTGCTAGGCACTAGTAGTTTTTTCCCCCTCTCATCTGCAAACTTTTTAGCTGTGATATCAAATGAGTTGAATTCATGCCTGTTTCTTTCATGGGTGTGTGGGGCCTTTGCCTTTTTTGGTGTGTTATTTCTTTTTTAATCATAGAAGTTGTTATCTGATTTCTGAAATGAGGAAAAAAAGACTTGGCAAACATGGAAAGGAGTAAGGAAAAGTGGGGCGAGGGAATGGTTGCGATTAGCTTACACGCACGGTAGACTCCTGTATGCGTGGCAGTGTGCTCCCAGCAATCTTAACCTCCATGGGCTTAAGGCGGTTGCCCTGTGGCCACAGAGCTCTCATATGGTAGAGTAAGGTTTCACCCCAAGACATTGTGGCATCCCCAGGTACCCCCTTATTCAAGTCAGACTTCCAGGTTTGGGGAGGGGGATTTGTTTTTTAGTTCAAGTTACAGTTTATATCCCACATAGACTTCCAATGTTATGTAAATTACTTATGTTCTAATATTATGTAAATTGTCACGACAGCACAATCTACTTTCCCATGGTGAGGAGTTTGGGATTAACTTTTAGCCTATGTACGGGCAGCCTACCTTGGTGTGTTTTGAATATGATTGTCAGTTACCAGCTGTGTCCCCTCAACACTGCCCCTCCCTCCCAGGCCCATCTCAGAGTAAATGTGCGAGTTTGCATTTACCCTACAGCACCCTGGCTTATTTGCACAAAGGCTTTTTAGAGCAAATGTTATGCGAAAATGATCTTTTGAAACCTTTTACTTCCGTGTTCCTCAATATGGGAGGATGGAGAAGGTAACACAAGCACAAGGCAGCTTCCTGCACATCCTCACTCTCATATCTGAAAGCACTCTGCCCTATTTGCACAAAGGCTTTGACATGAGGACAGAGAGAACACTGTGCAAAAATAACCCTTTAAAACCTTTAACTTCCGTATCAGTGGGAAAGGAACAAAGCTTTTTAAAAGGCAGTAGTACCATGAGGCACCTCCCTGCACATTGGCTGCTCTGTATTGAAAACATTTTTGGTGACATTACACAGTACTGTGCCAAAAGTACATGCGCCTCCTGTGAAGGAATCAGGTGCTGGGTCTCCAGCCTGCAGCCACTCCTCTCCAACACAGGGAGGCCCAGGCGTGCCCCGCCCGGTGCAAATACTCTTCTCCTCTTAGAGTAGAGATCACCTGTTATTTTGATGGAGGAGGAAGTTTAGGAATGTGGATTCAGGCTCTGCTTCCCTGCATGCCCATTAGATACACAGCCTGATTCTATTTCTACGTAAAGTGAAGTCCATTCAACATTTTGAGAAACATGGATTTGCCCATCTCACAGGGCAAGGGAAGAACGGGTTCAGTTCCAGCAGAATCATTACGTGTCAGGAAGATGTGCAGAGACCATGGTCCCCCTGGGTGGAGCAGGCATTCGGGCAGATAGTCATTTCAGCCTTACTTTCTTTTACGTTAAGCTTACGCGTGCCTGGGTTGTTTAGTTTTGGCACCGTTGTTGTATGTTTCTTTTAGTGCAGACGGGCGTTTTGAAGGGGCCAGTACGAAAGCAGTGGTCAGGTACAATGGCACGGTCACCTGGACACAGCCAGCGAACTACAAAAGTTCTTGTACTATAGATGTTACATTTTTCCCATTTGACCTCCAAAACTGTTCCATGAAATTTGGCTCTTGGACGTATGATGGATCCCAGGTTGATATCGTCCTGGAGGACCAAGATGTGGACAGAACAGATTTTTTCGACAATGGGGAATGGGAAATCGTGAGCGCAGCGGGGAGCAAAGGAAACAGGACGGACAGCTGCTGCTGGTACCCTTACGTCACGTACTCCTTTGTGATCAAGCGGCTGCCTCTCTTTTACACCTTATTTCTCATCATACCCTGCATCGGGCTCTCATTTCTGACTGTGGTGGTCTTCTACCTCCCCTCAAACGAAGGGGAGAAGATCAGCCTGTGCACCTCAGTGCTCGTCTCTCTCACCGTCTTCCTTCTGGTCATCGAAGAGATCATACCCTCGTCTTCCAAAGTCATACCTCTGATCGGAGAATACTTGGTGTTCACCATGATTTTCGTGACGCTGTCCATTATGGTGACTGTCTTTGCCATCAACATCCACCACCGCTCTTCCTCAACACACAATGCTATGGCGCCTTGGGTCCGGAAGATATTTCTCCACAAGCTTCCCAAGCTGCTCTGCATGAGAAGTCACGCAGACAGGTACTTGGCTCAGAGAGAGGAAACTGAGAACGGGAGTGGACCTAAATCGAGGAACACTTTGGAGGCCGCGCTCGACTGTATCCGCTACATCACGAGGCACGTCGTCAAGGAGAATGATGTCCGCGAGGTCTGTGGCGAGTATTGAATTTGTTTCCATAAGAACCCATGCAAGCCGGGGCGTCTACGCAAACCCCACCTTTCCATTTCCGCAGAGCAGCTTGCATGACTCTGAGGAAAATTTAACAGTATTTATTTGAAGGGATATTAATATTTCCAGGGTTTTTTGGCTCTGGAATAATTTACTGGTTTAGGTTTATCTTCCGTAACTTTGTTTCTGAATTTTGACATTATAATGTGTCAAAAGTTTGGGTTTTAAAATTTTTTTTAAAGATGAGCCTAATATAGGCCTTGAAAGTATAACCAAGATACTTTTTTTTTTCCAAGATACTTTTCTAGGAAAACATCTTTTTGTGCCTTCTTTTTTTTTTTTTTAAAGATTTATTTATTATGTATACAGATCTCATTATAGATGGCTGTGAGGCAACATGTGGTTGCTGGGATTTGAACTCATGACCTTTGGAAAAGCAGTCAGTGCTTCTAACCTCTGAGCCATCTCTCAAGCCCTTTTTGTGCCTTCTTTACAAAGCAATATTAGTGAAACTGAAAAGAGTAAGGTTCATGCCTATAATCCTGCCATTCAGGAGCTGAGGCAGGAGGATTGATAGTTAGAGTCTATCTTGGGCTACTTAGCAAGGTCAAGGTCATCACACTGCGTAGGGAGACTATGTCTTGTAAATGCAAAAGGAAATAAATAGCCATAAGAATAAAGAAAAGGGGTAAAATGTTCTCCTGTGTTTTGTTTATACCTGAAGGTTTTCATATGAAGTGGCAATAGTACCTAATGTGCTTAAAGCCTTACACAAAAAGTAAGTTTAGATTGGCTTGCTAAGGTTAACTGATAGTTGAAATGCAAAAATTGGGCATGTGTTTTACCAATTTATAGTATTGAACTGTTTTTTTTTTCAAAATTCAAATTTTCAGTTGTCAGTATGTTTCATTTTTATTATATATCTTTAAAGTTATAAATATTAATATTTTATAACTGAATTTACATTTAATGATCCCATTAAGATTATTTAAATTCTAATTTTTAATTAATATTTTACATAATCCTCCTTTTTCCTGCCTTTCCTCCCTTTCTTTACTCTTTTCTTCCTCCTTCCTTTCTTTTCCCTTCCTCCCCTTCTTCCTGGTTTTTTGTTTTTGTTTTTGTTTTTGAGACAGTCACTTTGTAGCCTTGGCTAGCCTGGAACTTGATATGTAGACCAGGCTGACTTCAAACTCACAGAAATTCTCCTTTAGGGATTAAAAACACGCACCACTATGCCAACCGTACCCTGCCCCTCCCCCACCCCCACCATGCATACACACGTTTTAAAAAGATAATGTTTTACTGTATAGCTCAGGCTAGTCTGGAACTCCTAATCAGTGTACTTCAGCTCCTTGATGCTAGATTATAGCAAACACCACTGTGTCCAGGTTATTTGCATCCCTACTGTTGTTGTTTTGAAGTGCTGGCCTTGAACGTCTGTCCGGTCCTCCTGCTTCAGTCTTCCAGGTGGCTACGTGCATGCACCACTGTGCTCAGTTCACTTCTAACAGACTAATGTTTGTTGACTGTAGTATTCTGTGGTAGTGTAGTTAAATTATCATAAGGGTTTAAGCTATTAATGAAATCTTTAAAACGTAAAGATGTTTGTTAGCTAATGATTTAGAATTTAATGAATTTAAATTCTAAATTTAATTTTAGGGTGGAATTTAATAAATTATACTAGTCAGTCTTAGAGACCTGGGCACAGGGTCATTTACACTTTGGAGGCAGCAAATGATTATCTCTCTGATAATGTTTACCTTATCATGTGGATACAGCTGCTAGTGGTGGCCCAGGCTTTTAATCCCAGCAGAGGCAGGTGGATTTCTGTGTTCAAGGCCAGCCTGGTTCTTAGAGTGAGTTCCAGAACAGCTAAGGCTACACAGAAAAACCCTGTTGCAACCCTCCCTCCTCCTCCAAGTATACAGCTTTGATATATGTGTTTAATTTTTTTTAACAGGTTGTTAAACCCTGTTGCAACCCTCCCTCCTTCTCCAAATATACAGCTTTGATATATGTGTTTAATTTTTTTTTTAACAGGTTGTTGAAGATTGGAAATTCATAGCCCAAGTTCTTGATCGGATGTTTCTGTGGACTTTTCTTCTGGTCTCAATCATTGGGACTCTAGGGCTTTTTGTTCCTGTTATTTATAAATGGGCCAATATAATAGTCCCAGTTCACATTGGAAATACAATTAAGTGAAATCAAGAATTTACACTGTGAACTGAGTTAGCAGTCATGCATCTCTTAGGGCATGCATACAAGTATGAAAATGTGACATTATTTACCCCGTAACAGATTAGTAGCTTCTAACCTTGACTCACTGTCACCCACTAGAGCTGAAGTAATGAGACAAGTAGCAACAGGGCAGTCCTCCCGCGCTGGCGAAGCCTGACAAACCCTGCTAACTTACAACCAGGGATGAAGTTCATCCTGGGAGTGCTGGAAAATGCAACTACATTGGAAAACCGCTTAAAAGTTTTTCCAAATTTAGTAAAAGCATGTATTTGTGTGGTTTTTACATTTTAGAATAGGTCTTGTTAAATTGCCCAAAGCCTCCTAAGTAGCTGGGACTACAGGTGTGCTCCGCCATGCCCGGCTGATATATGCACTTTAAAATTCCCTCTGTCCTGTGTTCACTGATGTGTAATGCATCCTACTTCTATATGAAGTAGGCCAATTACCTGGTTTAATCATAACTTAACGTCAGTTAATGTTCTTTTGCCACAGAGAGGCACTGTGACCAGTAACTCTTACAAAGGAAAACATCTAATTGGTGCTGGTTCACAGCTTCACAGGTGTAGTTCCTTGTCATTGTAGCTGGGTGTATGGCAGCACACAGGCAGACAGGGTGCTAGGGAAGGAGCTACCTCTAGATGTCAGGCAGCAGGAAGAGAGAGTGAGCCACTGGACCTGACTTGAGTTTCTGAAACCTCCAAGCCCCCCTGCCCCCCCCACCCCAGTGACACACTTCCTCCAAGAAGGCCACACCTCCTCATAGTAACCACTCCCTGGTGAGCAAGCATTCAAATCTACAAGTCTATGAGAGCCGTTCTAATCCGAACCACCATACTTAATATGATGTTCCTCTCCTCTTCCTCCCCCTCTCCTCCTCCTCTCCTTCCTCCTCTCCTTCCTCCTCCTCCTCTTGCTCCACTTTCTTCTTCTGAAGCAGGCTTTCTCTGTGTAGTCTTGGCTGCCCTATACTTGCTTTGTAGACCAGGCTGGCCGCTGATTTACAGAGATCTGCCTGCCTCTGCCTCACAAGTGCTGGATTTAAAGGCATGTGTCACCATCGCCCGGCTTACCAACATTTTTAATAAGCAAAAAATGGTGACTAGTAACTCCTGAAGTCCACTTTATTCTTTATATATTTATATGGAATGGCATTTGTGTTAACTGACTTCATAGCTTACCTTCCACTGTAAACATACAACAGGTAACTCCTGCAGGCACACAGTGGCATATTATTATATTTTTGGTTGTGAGCCCAGCCTTTAACAGCTGAGCCATCTCTCCAGCCCTATGGTGGCATATTCTTTGTGGTGACTTCAGTGCTGTCATCCACATTCTCTAGGTAATAGAGCTATTTATGTACACTATTTATCCTTGATCCTAGTATAACATGCTCTAGTTGCACAGATCCCATCTCTCAAAATGGGATGCCCTGGCTCTGTCTTGATAATTCTGTAGGAAAACCATCTTCCGTTTAAAGGTGTATGCTGAGCAGGATATGGGATCTCACACTTGTATGTCTACTTTCAGGAGGCAGAGGCAGGGGAATGACTGTGAGTTCTAGGGCAGCCTGGGTTACGGTATGAGACCCTGTCTCAAAAGCCAAACAAGGGCTGGAGAGATGGCTCAGTGGTTAAGAGCACTGTCTGCTCTTCCAAAGGACCGAGGTTCAATTCCCAGCGCCCACATGGCAGTTCACAACTGTCTGTAACTCCAGTTCCAAGAGATCTGACATCCTCATTCATACCAATGCACATAAACTAAAACTAAATAAATTATTTCTTTAAAAAAAAAGCCAAACAAACAGAAATTGTCCTGAGTTAATGAAGCATTGTCACATCTTATAGTGGTTCAATTACAATTGTCAACCTTAGAGCTAAATGTTTTGGGTATAGTCCAGCTCTAGCCTATTACTAGGAATAGCATCATCAGTACAGTGTAATATATCATGGGTAAAGCAGTTAAACTGCATCCCAAGTGCTCCGACTCACCTTACTTTGATTTAGAACTCTTAGCTGTTGAGTTAACAAAATCCTCATTTATTAACAACATATCAACAGCTCAAATTCAGGTCAGTATTCTTTGGAAGGCAGGATGGACCCTGTTGGGTGTTATTTTATTGTGTTTCCTGGTGTTAGAGTGAGTGAGAGTCTGTACTGTAGTTTAGTCAATGTCCCTTGAAGGCTCATCTGTGGAGAGCATTGGTCACGGTGGCTTTGAGAGGCAGTGGAATCTTTAGGAGTACGCTCTAGCAGGAGAAAGTTAGGTCCCCAGGGTGCCCCCTTGAGGAGGATATGTGAGACTAGCTCTTCTGTTTGCTTCCCGTCCACCATGAGGTAGACAGCTTTGCTCCACTGTCTTACCACAGACCTCAAAGCAATGGGCCAGCCAGTCATGGAATAAAGCCTCCGTAAGCGTGAGCGACAACAGAGCTCTCTCTTGAGTAAGTTGACTGTCTCAAGTATTTTCCCACAGCAACATAAAGCTAATAGAATGTTGGTACCCCAAATCTGTGGTATGACTTTTCCTGAGGAGTCTACTTTTGGTCACCCTCAATAAAAGAAGGGTAGGACTAGAGCAAAGAAACAATTGATGCCTGAGTCCAGCTTGGAAAAGCAATGAGTTTACTGTGGCTGCTTACGGGATCATGGGGGAAGGGTTTCTTACAGTGTCAAAGATGACTTGGGATATTGCACCCTCGAAAGCCCACCCTAGCCTGGGTAACAATTTATAAAAGCTGCGTCATGGGGTTCCCTGGGCAACTCGCAAGTACCAGCACCCCTGAAGTTTTCTCTTCCCCAGCAACTGGTTGCTGTTTTCATAAACGCAGGGGTGAGCCTGAGTGTGGTGAGCTTCCCCCTTGTCCCGGGAAGGGTTGTTTCAGTCTGGAGGAAACAGCCACACACAGGATAGTTCTTGTGATGGGAAGTGATGGGGTAGCTCTGTAGCCTTTCAAGTTGATATGTAGAAAGAATCTGGATAAGTGGGAAGAAATGGGCTAGAGAAAGCCTAGGGTGTGTAAATATGGCTTAACAAGCACTTCTGTAGGACCAGAGACCCCAGAGTATTACCAATGCTCTGGCCACCCTCCAGAATTTGAGGGAAAGACCCTATCTCTGAAGGACTACATACCTGAGTCTTGCAACATTGGGAAGATCAAGCTGGTACTGGCTTGGAAGGGTCATCCCTCCTAGATAGCTTTCATAGTGCTGGAAGGTGCTGTGCGTGCTACCAGAGGAGAAAAGTAACCCTGAGCCTCACCCGGCTGTGAACCTTACGAACTACCGTAATGACTGCCTGGCAAGACTCGCCCTGTGAGCATCATGGGAGTACACAGCCACTTCCTGATTGAATTTAAATCCTGACTCACAAGGTAAAACCCATACCTGCCATCATCCACAGGCCAAGAACCTATTACTACCAGGTCATAGGTTTTAGGGGGAGAGCATATTACTATTCTGTTAAATGGACAATGATTACACTGACACCTAGTGACTACTGTTAGCCCGCAGGTCAATGCACCTAACTTCTCATCCAGGAAACTTTTGTCTGCAGTAGGTGGTGATTAACGTTTGGCCTAAATGGGACATAATACGCCACAGCCTTTCCTCCTGAGGCTCAGAGATCACTTCAGAAAAGGGGTGGAAAGAGTGTACGAGCTGTGGTGGGTGACTACAAAGTTTCTCCCGGAGTGCAGCTACACCTTTGAGCTCACAGCAGTTGTGGTGGCATGTGTAAGACCCATGCAAGCCCAAGACAGAGAAAATCTCATCATAAAGGGGAAAGTAGGACTGGGCGGTGGTGGCGCATGCCTTTAAGCCCAGCACTCAGGAGGCAGAGTCAGGCGGATCTCCGTGAGTTCGAGGCCAGCCTGGTCTATAAAGTGAGTCCAGGACAGCCAGGACTACAAGAGAAACCCTCTCTCTCTCAAAAAAAAAAAAAAAAAAAAAAAAAAAGGAAAGTTAGGCAGGGAGGCCTTATCCTAGCTGGCAGTGGCTAGCTGCCACGATCGATCTAGACTCAGGTCTGTCTAAAAGAGTAGCTCCTGGTGAGCTGGCCACACTCCAGTCGGGGAGCCACATACCCAAGAATGGTTGGGCAACACAAATTGGTCTTGATAACTGTATTTCTTTATTATTTTTAAAGGACACAAAGTGAATGGGCAAGAAAGGGAGGGTGGATCTGGGAAGAGGTAAGGGGGGGTGGTGAGTACGGTCAAAATAGGCATGAAATTCTCAATGAGTAAAAGTGAAGTCAAAAGCCAGGCGGTGGTGGCGCACGCCTTTGGCTCCAGCACTCGGGAGGCAGAGGCAGGTGGATCACTGTGAGTTCGAAGCCAGCCTGGTCTACAAAGCGAGTCTAGGACAGCCAAGGCTACACAGAGAAACCCTGTCTTGAAAAACAAAAACAAAAAGAAAAAAAAAAAAGTGAGGTCAAGTACTTGGCACCAGGATAAAAAACAAACAAACAAACAAACAAAAACTGAGAAGGTACTTCAGGAATTTTTCAGACCCCATCTGTTGTAGGCTCAAAGGACTCAGACATGTTTCCTAAAGAGACCCAGAACAACCTCCTTCCACAGGACACTCTAGAAAATGTTGCCCTCAACTCTCAGAGGCACTGCAGCTGTGGCTCAGGCAGGCCCTGTACAGCCTATGCTGTGGGCAGAAATCGTCGGCATCATCCACATACTGCTGGTTTTATAGACATGCAAAAGGCAAGAGCTGTGGAGTCGTAGAGGACCCCACAAAGATTTCAGAAGTCAGCAGCTCTCAAGCTGGCGATGTGTTGGAAACATGAGAATGGCGCTGAAGCTATAATGGAGAGTCCAGCAAGCAAGAGGTGACAGAAGTGGGGAGTACCTGCCAAGGGAAGCTGCCGGAGGTGAGTGCAGCCGGCCCTGGTGTGGGCACAGGGCTTGCGGTCAGTGGGTGTGCAGGAGCAGGCTGCCCGAGCCCTCGGGATTTCACACGCTGCCACTGCGCGCGGCAGATGTGCCAGCTTAGATGTGTTTGCCTTGCTTACTGTGCACGCCAGATGTGCCGGCTTAGATGTGTGTGTGTGTGTGTTTGCCTTGCTTCATTTCAGTCTTGCTTTGATCTGACGCTGTCTGCACACCTGTGCTCCCTCGTGGGGCAGGAATGTTGACCTTGTGTGACTGTATCCTGGGCATTCATAATCTTTTTACTTTGTACAGCTTCTCAGCTGAGTTTCCCACGAGTCTTGAACACCTTTGACCCAGACTACTGGAGTATTCTGAAGCAGCTAAGACTTTGGGAACTCTTGCAAAAACAAACTATGAGATGGACGAAAACCTTTGGGGATGAGGGACAGAATGCTACATTCTGAGTAAGTGCCAAAGGACAGCATATCAAAGGTTTGGCCAGCAGCCTGTTGGTGCTCTCGGGAAGAGGTGGAGCCTTTAGGAGGAAGGGAGCTCAGTGATTGGGAGTGCGTGTCCTTCATGGAAATACTAGGAGCCCAGCTTTTTCCCCATTCTCTTTGCTTCCAGGCAGATGAATCATTTGCTCCCCACCACGATGCACTGTCTCATCACACGCCCAAAAGCATCAGGCCAAGTGGGTGACTGTGGACTGAAGTCACCATGAGCCCAAATAAACATTTCTTCTTTTTAAGTTTATTATCTCAGGTATTTTGTTATAGCGAGGGAACACTAATAAAATCTGCTTTAATGCGTAAATTGCTTGTTAGCTATCGTAGTTTGCATACGTCCCTCATCTCTTATTATCTCCATGGCTGTTAAGATATTTGTAGGCCAACAAATTTCATAGAACTCTTTCTTTTGACTTAGTGAAATATAAGTTACAGTGAATTGCAGTTGTCAGGTTTTATTTTTGCATTAAAAAAAAAAAAAACAGTGAGAATTCTCAAATGGCCTCTGAATTTTCTCTCCGAGTTGTGGTTCAGATTCAGAAGTGTACTATGGGAAACTCAACTTGTTCAAACGGCTTCTCAAGCACAACCCATTTTGACAGCGTCCTACGTCCTGGGCACCCCCGACAGCTGAGACAGGCAGCCTGGGTATTGGTACCTAGTGGGCAGAAACTACGGGGCTGCTAATGTCCACACCTCTCACACCCCCAGCACGACTCTGGAGCCCAAACCCAAGTGCGAAAGCGGTGAAGCCCTGCTCTGACGGCTCATCCTGTGGTCTGGATGGCTCCCCACAGCTCTCCTGTGACCAGTCCATGTATTAGGTCTTCAGGTCATCCCTGACAGATGGAATTAGTGCTCTTACAAAAAAGACTCCGGAAAGTGGCCCTCTCAGCCACTTGAAGACACACCTATGTTTTGTGAGGAAGACTCCTTCCCAGGCAGTCTTGTTGCCACCTCGATCCTAGATTTCTCAGGCTCCTAAACTATGAGAAATAACTTCATGCCTACGTTGTCCAGTCTGTGGGATTTTTGTTGTTTTGAGATAGGGTTTCACTATGTAGCACTGGCTGTCCTGGAACTCACAATCTAGACCAGGCTAGCCTTGAACTCACAGAGATCCCGCTTGCCTCTGCCTCTGTCTCCTGAGTGCTAGGATTAAGGTCTTGTAGGGCTCTATGGCATGTTTTTCTTAGTTAGCAACTTGCACAGACTAGGGTAGTTTACTAACAATGCGTGTGAGGCCAGGCGTAGTTTCTCTGGGTCTGATAATGTGGGATTTAGCAGGAACACACATCCTGAAGTGGAAGTGAGAGCAAGAAGTGAGGCGTTGCTGAAATAGTCTACAATTTCAAGGAGATTATGGGCTAAATAAATGCAAAAACCTATAGAGATACTAAGCCAATGGATATAATATGTGTGAACGGAAAGCTTTTCTATCTAGTTAAGTTTAAGCCACAAGGCTGGTTAAGTGTTCATTTATCCATAATAAATAGCTAGGCGTTTTCTTCCACACTTTTTTAAAACCAAAAATCAAGATGAGCTTAAAATAACCATTGAAGGGCCGGGCATCATGGTGCACACCTTTAATCCCAGCACTCAGGAGGCAGAGGCAGGTGGCTCACTGTGAGTTCAAGGCCAGCCTGATCTACAAAGCAAGTCCAGGACAGCCAAGACTACACAGAGAGACCCTGTCTTGAAAAACCAAGATAAATAAATAAAAAATAAAATAAAATAATCATTGAAATAGCAAACTCAAAGCTGGTGATCAGATAAAGTGTAGTGCTATTGGGAAAGTGCCCCTGCACTGGCACAGGTGAGCCTTGGTGAACACAATTCATAGCTTATGTGTCATCTCTGGCCATCAAGGGTTGAAGAAATAATCCCGCCGTCCCTAAAATGCACACCAGGATGAAAACCCAGAGAAAGATGCGGTCAATCACCATGGCAACGTACTTCCAATCATCTTGAATCTGGAAAACAAGAAACAGTGACAGAAAACAGAACATGAAGGAAAGGCCAATTTTCAGTATTAAATCTGGTATGGTAGAGAAGCCACTTTATTTCATATATAAGAAATCTTTTTTTTTTTTCTGTTGATACAATCTGAGGAAATCTATAGTGATGGTCAATACTGACTGCCAACGGGACAGGATCTAGACTCACCTAGGAGTCAGGCCACTGGGCGTGCTCATGAGGGACTAGCTCATTGGCCTCTGGGGACTTTCTACATTGATAAAGGTGGAAAGACACACCTCAACTGTAGGTGGCATTATTCCGAGTGCCAGGGCCCTAGACTGAGTACAAACAAGAAGAAATTGAATGGTAATGTTCATCTCTGCTTCAGGATTATGGGTGCAGTGTGACCAGTTGCCTCAAGCCCCTGCCACCATGACTTCTCCACACGATGGACCATGTGCCCTGGAGCAGTGAGCCCACATAAAGCCTCCCTTGGGTTGCTTCTTGTCAGGTATGTGGGCAAAGCAATAAGGAAAGGGCTAATGTATCTACCAACTTCACACTTCATGTAGTGGAGGAACATGGAACATATGTGCCGTGTTCACTCTGTTTCAAATGAGAATAATTTCTTTCTTTCTTTTTTTGGTTTTCCAAGACAGAGTTTCTCTGTCTAGCCCTGCCTGTCTGTCCTGGACTCTCTTTGTAGACCAGGCTAGCCTCAAACTCACAGACATCTGCCTGCCTCTGCTCCTGAGTGCTGGGATTACAGGAGTGCACTACCACATCTGGCTCAAATGGGAATACTTTCAAGGTGGTCTGGTCTTCCTGTCTATACAGTTCAGGTTGGCCTCAAATTATTGATCGCCCTGTCACAGCCTCCTGAGGGCTGTGATGACAAGTATGTGCTGCCACTCAGAATGTGTGTGGCTGTGTATCTAACCTATTATTGTTGTTGTTTTGGTTCGGTTTTGCTTTTTGATTTTTCGAGACAGGGTTTCTCTGTATAGCGTTGGCTGTCCTGGAACTCACCTTGTAGACCAAGCTGGCCTTGAACTCACAGAGATTCACTTGCCTCTGTTTCCCGAGTGCTGGGATTAAAGGTGCGTGCCACCATGCCTAGCTTTATATAACTTATTTTTTTTTAAATTGAATTCCAGCATGTAAAGTTATTAATGCTCATAGCCTCCTTAGGACCCCAGCCTTTGCTAGAATCCAACATCATTTGAGGTTGTTCCAAAGTACTTGCTCATTGACACGAATACTTGTTTTAGATACTAATTTCCATTTAACATCTGCTCCAAAGGTGAATCGAGCACATCGGGTGAGCCTGACATCTTCCTTCCTCACCACTCCCCTTTAAAATGCCCACCGAACCAAATGTCATCTTCGGTTGTATAGCCAGACAGGCTACACAGCAGGCATAATGGCTGACGACAGAGCAAAAGATAGGAGAAAGAGCAAGAATAATTGTACATAATGAGCTTCAATTTAGGCCTGAAACAGGAAGGAGAATCTAAGGTAATTAAACTTCCAGACAATTCAGAAAGCAAAGAAACCACAATTGAGTTGAGCGAGAGCCCATGAGTCAACTAATCCTGAAGCAATGGTCTCATAATGAAGAAGCAGCGTGTCATTTTGTAATTCAATTGGGCACACTGACATGGGACTGGGAGATGTGGGTCCTATTCCACCAGTATAAGCTTGAGTAAATGTGTCCGTTCAGTGACACCGTGAAGTCACAGTCACTGGAAGGTTAGAATCATAGTTCCTGCTTGACAGTTACTCTATTTGACTTCTACAGCCTGAGGCTTACCCATCCCACTACAGGATAGATTCCCCCACCCCCACCCCCACCCCCACCCCCACCCACCAAGGCTCCTGGAGGCAGTGGGTGGACGGCAGGTGGAGACAAACCTGGTTTTTAATCCAGCCCTGAGTAAATTTCCTGTCCCTCCATCTCAGTGTCCCTCACCAGAAACATGGGGACAGAAACAGTGCAGGCTCGGGGTTGCCTCAGCAGACTCCCTAATGAATGATACACTTAATGTCAATGTTGATTCAAGACACCACCTTAATATATATAATATAAATCTGAGACTGGATACAATGGCACTGGCCTGGGATCCCACTCCTGAGGAACTGTAAATTGAAGGCCAGCCTGCACTACAAGTGAGGTCGTTAACACATCCAAGGGCATCTAATTGGTCTGAACATAGCTTCTGACTCAAGATTCTAATTTCTCTCTGCTTCCCCTTCCCTCTCAGATTCTCCCTTCCGTGTGTATGTATGTATGTGTGTGTCCATGCACATGTGTGTGGTTATCTGAGGAGGCCAAAGGAGGGTGTTGGGGGTCCTGGAGCTAGAGTTCTGGGCATTGTGGGCCATCTGATGTGGGTGCTAGAAACCAAATTTGTCTCCTCCCCAAGAGCAGCAAGTGCTAGGTAATCCCTCCGGCCCCTAAGATCTAATTTCCTAATCTCTCTCCTATGCATCATTGCACAAGGAAGTCATAATTTAAAAAAAAAAAAAACCATAATTACCTCTTTGGCTACATTCTGTGCTTTCATATTTTCAGCAATATACTTCACACTTTGGATGGCCTCTTTGATTTCTGGTGACAGAGCAGAGAGGGACAACACAGCGTCGACGGACTCAGAACTGGAGCTCCTCGTGAGGTTGGCATTGAAATTTGAGATTTTCACCCTACGGTGGTGGCAGTAGCTGCAGGTCCCGTCTTGGCAGGGGTAGCCTTCCTTGCAGCTTTTGGAGTCTGCACGGCTGAAGCAGTTCAGGTTGGAGAGCTCGGCGCTGTAGAAGGCCCTTGGCTTCTGGGTGTCTCCCTCGCTGTTGGTCGGCCTGGTCATAAACATGACCCTGGGGAGCAAGTTCAGGAACACAGCCTTGACCCAAGTGGGCATCGTGTGTGTGGTCGGAGTCCTGTAGTGCACGTTGAGCACAAAGACTGTGATGACAATGGACAAAGTCACAAAAATCATGGTGAAGAGCAGGTACTCCCCGATCAGGGGGATGACCAGCGAGGTGGAAGGGATGGTCTCGGTGATCACTAGGAGAAAGACGGTCAGGGACAGGAGCACCGAGATGCAGAGCGTCACCTTCTCACCGCAGTCGGAGGGCAGGTAGAAGACGAGCACGGTGAGGAAAGAGATGAGCAGGCAGGGGATGATGAGGTTGATGGTGTAGAACAGCGGCAGGCGGCGGATGTACAGGGAATACGTGATGTCTTGGTAGATCTCCTCACAGCAGTTGTACTTGATCTCGTGTTTGTAGCCCGGGGCTTTGATGATGGCCCACTCGCCGCTTTCCCAGTACTCCTTGAGGTTCATAGAGGAGCCAATGAGGACCAGGTCGATCTTTGCCTTGTCGTAGGACCAGGAGCCGAACTTCATGGTGCAGTTCTGGTAGTCGAATGGGAAGTAGGTCACGTCAATCTTGCATGAGCTCTTGAAGATGGCCGGAGGGATCCAAGTCACTTCTCCTGTGTACTTGAGTAGAGCTTTGGTCTTGTCATCTACCTGGAAATCCCCATCGGCGCTGGGAAGACACAGTGGGGCACAGGACTCACGGTCATCAGCGTGTAGCCACCCAGCCCGGCTTCCCATGCTGTCCCCGGGGACAGTAACAAGTGGTGACTTATTTAAAATGGGGGGGAGGGGGATATGAAAGATCAAAGGACCATAAGAGGTCACAGGGCCAACTGCCCCATCCCCTAGTGGAGAGACTGAGGCTAGGCCTCCCTGAGCAATGCTGTGACTCATTGGTTATCCACCCCCACCTCTCCTAGCACATGCTTTGCCACACTTGTCACCCCCCACCCCAGCTTCTCCCAGTACATTCGCCCCATCTCCTGGACCTCTCCCACCACACACTCTGCCGTGCTGGTTGTATCACCAGTACATTCCACAGTCTATAGGGACTCCTAAGTGCCAAAAATGGGCCTCACTGGGGCCCTGAATTTGTGATAATGAGATGAATGTTGTCCTGGAGGTAGGTAGTTCAGCGTTTGGGACTATTGGTAGGCGGGACCTTGCTGGCATCTCTTTAACTAGTCTCCACTGGGTGCCTGGTACATGTGAGAAAACGCACTGCAGACCTGGAAATGGCTTCATGGACCAGTCACGGGTGTTTATGTTGTGAAACGAATTCTTTCAGTGAAGCTCACTTCCTCTACCAGACCCTTTTCCTCCCAACACTGTTCACCAAAAACAAACAAACAAACAAACAAACAAAAGAAAGAAAACACAACAACAACAAAAAAGAAATCATGTTTTCTGACTTCATTGAACACTTTCAAATCAAACTCAGCCAACAGGTCTCAGGCTTCTTCACTTTCCTACCTGTCTGCCTTCACTTACTCCTCAGGTTTCTTTCTTTCTTTCTTTCTTTTTCTTTTTTGTATTTTTGTTTTTTGGGGGGTTGTTTGTTTGTTTGTTTGAGACAGGGTTTCTCTGTGTAGCCTTGGCTGTCCTGGACTCTGTAGACCAGGCTGGCCTCAAACTCACAGAGATCCGTCAGCCTCTGCCTCCCGAGTGCTGGGATGAAAGGCGTGCGCCACCACGCCCAGCTCCTCCTCAGGTTTCTTTCTTTTAGCCATGAGCCCCTGACTTTATTATCTCTATGCAGTTTTCTTGGAATCATCCTGCTAATGTTTATAAACTGACTTCTTAGCAGAAGAACTGGTGGTTATCTCAGCTCCCTGTAGAGCTTGTATTCAGCATTCCACCTCTGTTGTGGCCAGGAGAAGTCATCTGACAGCAAAGTCCCTTGGGTGTCACAAGTGTTCCTCTTCCTTTGTAGATAAGGACTTGCTACTATAGCTCAGGCTAGACTCAAACTCACCATCCTTCTGCCTTAGCCTCCTGAATGCTGGGGTTACAGGTGAGCAACACTGTGCCCAGCTCAGTGAACACCACTGACATCTGGGGCCAGCTGCCTGGGTTTCTTAGCTTGCAGAGGTGGGAGGCATTCATGGTTTTCATGCCCCTTTGGTTGCCATGTGAAAATCTTGAGAGTCAAAATTCTAAACATTTAGGAATGACCTTGTATTCCTATTAGAAAGCCATCAGTATTCTGGTCTGGACCATTCCCCCACGCTGGTCTCTGCCCTTCCCACTCACACTGCTTCTGTTGAGCAGAACAGCTGTCAGGTGAGACCACTCAGTGCCTGAGCCCCTACTGTGTGTGTTTCCACTGGCTTTCTCCTGTCTGTCTGTCTGTCTTTTCTTTTTTTCTTTTTGAGACGTGGTTTCTCTGTGTAGCCCTGGCTGTCCTGGAACTCACTCTGTAGACCAGGCTAGCCTCGAACTCAGGGAGATCTTCCTGCTTCTGTTCCTTAGCTGCTGGGATTAAAGGCGAAGGTCACCACTGCCTGCCCAGTGGCTTTCTACATTCTTAATCCCCGATGACGCCAGAGAAAAGAGCCTTAGGAGAGGACAGAGCTCTATACAGTCTCAGGTGGGCTCTGCTTAGACTCGATATAGCCCCCACCCCAACCTGTGAGAGCCAAATAGAAGCTTGAAGTTCCTACCCAACACAGGGGCCTCCTGAACAAGGTTGCCTGGGGACACTCAGGCTCAACAAATGTCAGGGAAGTAAGGGACCAACATTTAACGCTCAGGGCTAAGCCCAGGAGTTGGCAAACTATGGCCACAAGCCTGCCTGTGCTGGCTAGTTTTATCTCTACTTGACACAAACTAGAGTCATCCGTGAGGAAGGAGCCTTACAGAAAAAAATATCTCCATAAGATTGGGCTGCAGACAAGCCTGTAGAGCATTTCCTTAATTAGTGATTCTGGGGGAGGGCCCAGCCCACTGTGGGTGGTGCCACCCCTAGGTTGGTGGTCCTGGGTCCTCTAAGAAAGCAGGCAGAACAAGCTGAGGGAGCAAGCCAGTAAGCAGCATCCCTCCACAGCCTCTGCATCAGCTCCTGCCTCCAGGCTCCTGCCCTGCTTGAGTTCCTGTCCTCACTGCTTTTGATGATGAACTGTTAAATGGAACCCAGAGTGAAACAAACCCTTCCTCCTCAAGTTGTTTTTCGTAAGGGTGTTTTGTCACAGCAATAATAACCCTAACTGAGACACAGCCCCCTCCATACTTTTACCATTTTTTCTTTATCCGTGTGTTTGTGTTGTGCAAATGTATGTATGTATATTTGTGCGTATGTATGTGAGCTCGTGTGTGTGTGTGTGTGTGTGTGTGTGTGTGTGTGTGTGTGTGTGTGTCCCATGTATGCAGTGCATGTAGAGGCCTGAGAGCAATGTTGGAAATCATTCTTGATTGTTCTTTCAACCTTATTCATTGAAGCAGTGAATCAATCCTAGAGCTTAATCAAACCCAGAGTAACTTAATCAAACCCAGAGTAGCAATAAGTCTGACAGGTGAGGGTAAGGTGGCCTCCCTAGACAGCTTGCTCTGCAGAGCCTCTGTCTCTGCCTTCCAAGGCTGCCACACATACATGGCACTTACATGGGTTCTGGGAAATCCAAACTCTGGTCATGATTGTGTGGCAAGTGCTTTCACCTCTGGGCCATCTTCCCAGCCACTGTTCTCACAAACTTCTGCTGGAACAAAGTTACCGCCATTTGTTGTCTATTGAGTGGCTACTTTGAGTTGCAAGGGCAGAGTTGAATAGCTGTGACAGAGCCTGCATCTGCTCAAATTCTAATTAAAAAATTTTTTTAATCTTTTTAAAAAAGATTTATTTATTATGTACAGTGTTCTGCCTGCATGTACACCTACATGCCAGAAGAGGGCGCCAGATCTCATCATAGATGGTCATGAGCCAACTTTTTTTTTTTTTTTAAACTACCTGGTCTTTTTAGGTACCTGGTTGCCTCCACTTTAGGCGAGGTGTTTCATGTCACTGATGAGAGCTCTGAAGGTCAAAGAACAGGGTTGATTTGCTCAAGGTCCACAGAGCATCTATGGGCAGAGCCTTGGTTATGCAGAACTTCAGTTACTTGTGAGGCATCACCAAAATGTATGTGTACCCAATGAGCAAGTATCAGAGGAAGGCCAGCCCTGACCCAGCTGCCCACTCCCGCGGTCACTGGGGGTCCTGTTCACTTGTTACTGCCATAGACGGTCTCAGTTGTGTCTGCCCATACTAGGAGGTCTGTTTGCTGTGGAGGTTGGGATAAAAAAAAAAAATGTCTGTCACCAGGAGCCAGAACACAAGGACCCAGCGGGAGCCTGAAATCTGGCACAGCTTTTGCCACACGGTGCACTTGTATTTGTTAACCAAACAAATGGTCAAAATCCTAAGTGAACATCTCTACCTATCACAAATATAGAGCTGAGGAAGTGGGTGGCAGCAGAGACAGGGACGGTCTGAGCTGCGGGAAGGGTCTGAGCTGCAGTGCGGCTGGACCGCTGTGAGGTGGTTAAAATGAGAAAAGGTGGTGGAAGTGTAAAGGATGAGAGCGAAGGTCTTTACGTACAAGAGAAGATTATGTGTGGAAAGGGAGCAAGAGTAGGAAAAAATCACAACAGCAGAGACTTGTGAAAGCTGGAAAGGGGGCAGCTATGATAGGACAAGCCCGACATCCGCACCATCAGTGAGGGCATCAGTGTCCCGTGAAGGTCAGCATGTGAGGGCATAGGGCCAGAGCATCTTGAGACCTAGGGGCCGGGTAGGATTTGCTGCTGAATGGGGGTAACCCAGGCAGGAGAAAATGGGGTCCCCAGGCTTTAAGAGTTAGTTCTGGGGTCAGAAACAGAAGAAATAGCCACTCCTCAAAGAAAAGGATCACATACACAAGCTGTGGTGGTATGCACCTATAATCCCAGCACTGGGATACTCCACCCCCAACACAAAGAAATACATTAAAAAACAAAGGAAAAAAAAAGTCTTTACAGTGAGAATACACATAGGGGTGCAGAGATGTCAATCAAGGCCCGGGCAACTTTGTAGGGATCTTAGAACTCAATACCTCACACCCCACAAAACTCAGAACCACCCAGAAAAAGTTGCCTATGGCAGGAAGTGGGATGAACAGACAGGTAAAACTCCTTTAGGTAGCCACACTAAAGAACAAGCCACTTATAAAGATTTTAACCCAAGGCAGATGTGTGTTTAGCAGCTCCTCAGTGGTTATTCTGGTGTCTAGTTTGGGACAGTCTATGAGTTTTAGGCAACCCTGCCTTTCTCCCATGAGTACTCTCTCTCTCTCTCTCTCAGAGAGGGTGAGACAGCCAACTACTCCCATCCCTGCCTGCAGAGCTTGGTAACTGGTGCCACATGCAAGTCCTCCCGTGCCATCCTAGATCCCCCACCATGCACTGGGGCTGCTCCCTGATCTTCCAGTCTCAAACCCTGCAGTGTAGCTAATGAGGTCACTTCAGCCATGCCATACTCTCCTGCCTCCCTGGATCTTCCCTGCTATAGATCCCCTGGTCAAGATCCTGTGTGACCTGCAAGGACCCCTTCAATGCCATTTCCTTCTAGCAGTTTTCTCTGATGACCTTTCCCCTCCAGCCACACATCAGCTTAAGAGTCACTCAGCATCCTGCCACGCTGGGGCCCCCTGTCATCTATGGTACCCAATATGTAACTGATGCCCCGTGTCTCCAGAGTGAACAAGTAAACAGATCCCTCTTGGAAGGAAGGCCAGACTGTAAGCATAGCGAGCCCAGTCTGCCGGACCCAAAGAGTGTGGGGCGGCCAGTTCCTTACTTGTTATAAAGCACAATGTCTGGTTTCCAGATCTTCTCTGCGGGGACACGCATGAACTCCACCCCTTGGTAGTCAGAGGGTTTCCATTTCAGCTTGTAGTCATTCCAGATCTGGTAGGAGGGTGGGAGGGAGGGAGGGGAGGAGGGAGGGAGGAGACAGCGGAAGGACCAGCCAGATTTTCTTTCTCCTGACATTGCATCACGATCGATCGTCATGGTGACAGGCCACCCCTGCTTTGGGTCACTGAGCCATTTCCCTGCTGCAGACTATGTTGGCCCAAGAGAGCAACATAGGGGCAGCCGGGCTGGCAGCATGGGCTAAGTCTGCAGGTTGCCCCTGCCCTGGGAGGTCAGTCCTTGTGACCGGGGAACCCAAAGCTTGTTTACCGTTAATCACCTTCTCTGATCACATTAGTCAAGGTTCATAATTTCTACCAGGTCCATACATTATGCTCCTATCCTTTACATACCTTAAACTCACTCTCCAGGCCAGGTGAAGTGGCAGGGGGCTAAGGGAAGAGGGTTGTGAGTTCAAAGCCAGCTTAAGCTATAGAGGGAGTTCCAGGCCATCCTGGGCTATGACGCCCTGTCTCAAATGGGAAATGAGGGGGTTGCTCGGTGAATAAAAGCATTTGTTGTGGAAGCGTGAGGACTAGAGTTTGAATCCCCAGCACCCACATAACTCTCCCGTTTCGTAATCTCAGGGAGGCAGAGATGGACCAGCAGACTCGCTGAGCTCTAGGTTCAGCGAGACACCTTGCTTCAGTAAATAATGTGATGGTTGATCAAGGAAAACTTCCTCTATCAACCTCTGGCCTCCGAATTCATACACACACACACACACACACACACACACACACACACACACACACACACCAAATATTCACTTGATAGAATGCTTACCTAGTTAGCACAATTCCCTGGGCACAGTCCCTATGACCACATAAGCCAGGACGTATACCTATAATCCAAGCACTAGGGAGATAAAGGCAGCAAGTCCAGAAGTTCAAAGTCATCCTCAGCCACCCAGTGAGCTTGGGGCTGGCCTGAGATGCATGAGCTTTCCCCCTTCTCAAAAAACTAAAAAGAAAATAGTGCCTTCTAACTTAGAAAGTCTCTTTTTCTTGGAATGGAGCTATGATCCCACAGGACCCCAAAAGCGTTGGGTACAGAGCACCAGAAAAAAGCGGGGTGGGGGCTGTGGCCACAGAGGGAGCATATGGGTGGGGCACTTGGCTTGGCTTGTCAGCCTCTTCAAACAAAGGCTGCAGGAGCTGAGTACTAGGCTGGCTGAGCTGGCACATGGGTTGCCATTAGGATGGAGGGTCACAGATCTGGCCAAGGCCTCCCTGGGGAGGACATATGGGGACAAATCCCATTGCCTCTACCTGAAGAACACCAGTGTCATACCCCCACCCCACCAACAGTGCAACAGAATCCATCACTGACTTTGCAAGAGGAAGAGGTGGGAGATGTGATCTCAAGTGCCCCCAGAATTGGGGGTTAGGTTCCAGAGCACGCAGTCCTGGCTGGCCTGGAACTCATTTCGTAGACCAAGCTGACTTTGTTTTCTTTTTTTGAGACTTGACCCTCTACACAGCCGTGGCTGTTCTGAAACTTATAGACCAGGCTGGCTTTGAACTCACAGAGATCCACCTCTCTTGGCCTTCTGAGTGATGGGATCAAAGGTGTGCGCCACCACACCCGGCCTGATCGGCTTTGTAGTGGGGATATGGAGAGAATCCTCTCTCCAGGCTGTAGCTTTTCTGTCTGTGACATGAGAAGTCTGTCCTTAAAAGCAGTGAGGTGACCCTGTCCTGGGTCCTCAGGAGTAGTGTCCTCCCCTTTTGTTTCCCAGCAACAAATAAGAACAATTGCCCACCAGGGGGCAGCAGTACACAGAGCCTGGGTACCTACTTGCTTCAGCCACAGGTTGGTCTCCATGATCTGGTTTACTTCATCCTAGAAAGTGAGATTGAAATTGACAGGTGAATGACAAAAACAAGGCCAACTCCAGACAGGCTCCTCTAGAACCCCAGGGCCACATCTTGTGGCTCCAGCACTTACCACCTTCACCAGCTGAGACATGGACACCTCAAACTGGATGACCACTGGATGGGACACGTTGGCCACAGGCCGGATGATCTCGTTGTAATCTTGGAACAGGTACTGGAACAGGCGGTGCTCAGCCTCTGAGCCACTGGCCCCTGTGGGAGGCATCCCTGTCAGTCCCTGGGGAAATGTACTTTTCCCTGAAAGGACACCCTCCCTACAGATTCCCGTCTGCCAGGGTACTCTGCAAAGCCAGGCTCCCAGGCTAGTAATGCTCCTTTAAGTCATAAGGCTGGGAAACCAAGGCTCAGGGAGGATCAGGGAGGACACGAGTTCTACCAGGTCACACACACATTCAGTGGCTTAGAAGCCTGAGTTCTGAAGTTGGGTACATCAAGGAAAACCCCAGCAACCCCCAGGAAGCTGTGTGAGCTTAGGCTAGTAGCTTAAAGTCTCAGAACCTTGATTTATTTTTTTCTATCAAAATGAAAAGTATGCACAAATGCACCTCGAAAGTGAGAATCAAGTGCTGGGGTCACTGGCCTGTGTGTGGCAAGTGTTCAAGACCTGTTAGCTCCATCTTCAGATGTCTACACTTCTGTGTGCGTTATTGCTATTTTCTTAGCCTTTCTTTAGTGCTTTCTCCTTCTGTCTCTTAAATCTAAGAACAAGTACTTTTTTTCTTCTTCTTCTTTAATTTCTTCATTACATTAAAAGGGAAGGGTGCAGGCTATGGCAAATGTCTGGGGTTCAGAGGGCAACCTTCAAAACTCAGTTCTCTCCTTCTGTCATGTGGGTCGCTGGGAATCTAACTCAGGTCATCAGGCTGGGTGGCAAGTGCCTTTCCCAGGCCAACCAGATACTTTCCCCCCCCCCCCCCTTAATGAAACTCTAATCTTTCTTTACATAATAAGCTGCCCAACCCTGCTTTCTAAAAAATGTAAAATAAAACAATTAAAGAGCTATTAGCGGTTCTAATCTTTATTGTTATTCCGAGGAATGTTGCGGTATCCCTGCTGCCCAGGTAGAAAGATGACTCACCCAACACTGAGGTGGGGACGCTCAGGGTTGCCCAGGCCAGGAGCCCTGTTCTTCTGCTGGCTAGTGGGAGACCCTAGCCCCTTAATCCCCCCCACATTCTGCAGGAGTTTGGTTACCGGTGTCTTAGGAGCCAAGGTGCCTACTGCATTCCTGTGTTGCTGTCCTAAGTTCAGTGCTGTCTTCGAACCCTCATCCCAGCCCTTACCTCTGCCCCTGGGCACCCTCTTTGCTCAAAACCCCACCCCAGCTAAGCCAGAGACGTCTTACTTAAAGCTATCCGTGGCTTCCTACTTGCAGTACTGGGGTCAGTCTAGGGACAATCTTTTGGGGGACGTGTAATCCATTCAGGTCGTGAATTAGCCAGGACCCACCCACGCAGGAGGGCAGACTGATTATGCACAGCCACAACGCCGCCCCCTTCCCCCACAGTGAACTGTGTGCCCTGCCCTCCTTCAGGGGACATCGTAGCTGCGTTTCTGCTTTATCCACCAGCCATCCTGGGTCTCTGGAAGGGCTTCCTCCTAATAGGAGCCTCTAGAGGCTCCACAATGGCCTGGGAGGAACAATTACGTCTAAGGTCTCTAGGCAACACTGTCTTTGTGCGCAGAGACCTGATGACCAGGACGAAATGCTTGGTCCAGCCCCAACTCCAAAACGACTCTTTTCTCCTCCAGGTGGCTTTAGACAAATCTTTAGCTTTCTTTGGCCACATGTTTCCCTATGGTCCATAAAACCAAACGCTGGGCAGGAGACAGACGCTGAAAGCGAAGTTGTGGGTCTCTGCAGCAGTGCGACATTCGAGACCTGGACTCGGACCTCTATCTCCCAAGCAGAACCAGAGGGTCAGCTCTCAGCTAACTGGCCTACTTGGGAACAAAGGAATGGCCAAGGGGCTCAGGGAGGTAGGGACTGGGATGCGTGTCCACCGTGGGACTACTCTGAGATCCAAGGCAGGTGGGCACCTAGACTTCTTTAAGGGGCTGGTGGCCAAAACCATACAGGAAGCCAAGCCCTGGGTAGAAGCCTAGCACTGGTGACCCACCCGCCGCCCGCTGCCCCCTGCCAGCGTGGGCATCCCAACTCGACCACTCGCTCTTACCTCGCATCAGCATCAGCACCAGCATCAGCATCGACCCGGGCGGTGGGAGCGGCATGGCGCCCATGTACAGAGATCGCATGGACAGGGCGGAAGCCACTCGGGTACTGATCGCCGAAGCTCAGCTGTGTAAGCCGGGCAACCGCGGGGCTCCTCCCGGCTTCGAGCCGTCCCGAGCTCCCGCGCACCAGCGCGCGGGAGTGCACAAACCCCAGACAGCCAAGCGCCTCGAGCTGCCGTGGGGGTGGGGCGGAGGGAGGGGGGCCAAGGAGCTGTGCCGACCGTGGGAGGGGCGTCCTGCCACGGTCTAGTGAGTCGCTGCCTCTCCCAGAGCTGCCCTAGAGTTTATAAAACCTCTAGGCTCACCAACAGACTGGAGCAGGCATTGTTACCAAGGCTAGGGGAAAAAAAAAAAAAAGGGCAGCTAGGACTTCCCTGGCGAGTGCAGCTCTGGATGCAGCTCCGAGGAGAGCTGGAAGACCACTGCAAGGCTGTGCCAGCTCTAGTGCAATGCAGAAGGGACTGTGAAAGTTGATGGTCTTAAAGTAACTATTTTCAGCACGATACTGTTATGTGTGCATATAACACATACATACATACATACATACATACATACATACAGCATACAGTTAAGAGAGAATAGATGGGTTAGAGTCAATACAATATTGGTGATGAGTTTGTCATGGTAGAGGCCAGGTAATGACATCTGGGAGGTTTTATACTATTTTCTTTACTTATTTAGACTATTCTAGAAATGTTCCTTAAAACATAGAACAATGCTGGAGAGTGTAGCTCAGCAGTAAAGGGCTTGCCTAGCATACCCACGGCCCAGGTTTTGATCCCCAGCATAGTAAATAAATACAATAAGTAAGTCAGGTTGAAAGCATTGGAGAGAGGATCTGGCTTCCCACACAGATCCTCGGAGACCCTCCTTTGCCTCGCTGCCACCTACAGTGACTGGGTAGGTGCCCTGGGGTCTCTTGACCTCTCTGCCCACCCACCAGGGATGGCTTGGCATTTGGAGGCTTCCTTGAAGGTGGTTAGGGGTCTTGTAAGGGCGACAGAGAGGCACTAAGCTGGATCATGACGATGGACAAACCAAAACTCGCGGAATTGCCCATTGCAAAATAAGTGAATTTTATGGTGTGAAAATCATACTTCAATAAAACTGCTAATTTAAAAAGGATTTTTATTTATTGTGTGTGAGAGAGAGCATGAACTGTGTGTGGGTGTGGAGTCAGTTCTCACCAAAGGACAACGTTATGGAGTCAGTTCTCACCAGAGGGCAACTTTATGGAGTCAGTTCTCACCAGAGGACAACTTTATGGAGTCAGTTCTCACCAGAGGACAACTTTATGGAGTCAGTTCTCACCAGAGGACAACTTTATGGAGACAGTTCTCCCCTTGCATCTTTCAGAGGGTTCCAGAGATACAAGTCAAGTGGCCAGGCTCGCGAGACAAGTGCTTTCATGAAAAGGTAAGAGATGGCTAGGGCTATGTGTGCAGGGGAAGGGACTGTATAGAATAGTACCAGAGTTTTAGTGGCACATCTGCCTTTTGTCCCGGTGTCAAGGATGCTAATACAAATGTATGCTTGTGTTAAAATTTAAAGAAATCAACTTTATTGTATAGTAATTCTAAAAAACAAAACTCTTTATAATAGTCTCTTTCAGGGGACTGGAGACTCAGCAGCAGTCAAGAGCACTGGCTGCTCTTCCAGAGGACCCAGGTTTGATTCCTGCCACAAACATGGTGACTCACATCTGTAGCTCCAGCTCCAGTGCCTTTTTCTGGCTGCTGAGTGTACCAGGCATGCACGTGGTACATACACATATGTGAAGGCAAAACATCCATACATATAAAATAATCTTTTTTTTTTTTAATTTAAATATTCACCTTAATTCCAGAGATATCTTGAGTGCCAACAATGGGGCAAGAATTGTGAGAGGATGGAGCAGTGTGTATGTAAGAAACAGGCCTGAACCAACTGTGGTGTAAAGGCAGAAAGCAGCCAGACTTGTGACGCCCCAGAGAGATGACTCTTGAGAGGTGGGGACCAAGAGCAGCCGCTCGGAGGGTATGTGTGTTTGAAGGAGAGCAGGAGCCATTCAGTCAACAAACATTTATTTTGCACCTTCTGTGTGCAGAGCTCTGTCCCAAGCTCTGGAGTGAGTGTGAACTCATACACCCCAGCCTTTGTGGCACACACACTCTTATGGGCAAGCTACAGGTGACTGGTACGTCACCAACTAAGAACTGTAGGTACCAGTGGGGAACACTCAAGGAAGCTGGAGGTTTAAAGTGGCTATGGGAGACACTGCTTTGGAATGGGTGACTAGGGAATGCCTCTACAAGGAGATGACATTGGAGCAGAGAGGATCATGGGAGTAGAGCCCTGACTAGTGCAGCCCTGGGGAAAAGCTTGGGAAGTCAAGAGTCTGAGGTTTGGGCAGGAGCTACAGCAGAGATAAAGGTTCTGGCCTGGAAGAATCTGGAAGTTGGCGGAAATGAAAGAAGACCCAGGAATCTAGTGGGTAGCTGGACTGAAAGGAGATGGACGGAAAGGCAGGCTGGGCTGAGATGGCATGTTACATGGCGCAGCAGCTGCTGCTTGTATGGCTGTCTGACACCAGTGTCTGGCACATGGAAGGAAGGAGACCAGGCTGGACGCTGGCATCCTGATCCCCCTCCTTCAGGGACTTACTCGAAGGCATTCAGAGGGAAGAGTGCGAGCCTCCTACCCCTGTCCTCATGGCTGTGGCTGGTTTGATAGGTTGACTCCCAGTGGTCATATTAGCTATGACCCAGGGGAGGCAGTAAACTGCCCACTTGGCAGCTCATGTCAATCTTACTTGAACCCAGGGGCCCTTGGCATGCTGGGGGGAACCTAGGGGCCCTTGGAAAGCGCATGGATCTGGAAGAGGGGAGGAAGGAAGAGCCCCATGGTGCCCAGAATGCACACAAACACGAACACCCACAGGAACAGGCGGTCAACGACCATCGCAACGAATTTCCAGTCTTCGATGACCTGCAAACAAACAGGGGCTGGTTACAGGCACCAAGCACACAGTACCTCCGCCCTCTGATCACACCCCACCTTCTGACTAAGACCCAACAGGCAACATGGCAGGTTCTGGGTCCCAGGCTGGCCTCCACTGGGCTTCTCTTGGTGTTCTCCAACCCCACACGACCTGACCAGGTTGGGGGAGGGAGTGGCAAAGCCACAGGAACTTGGGCTGTACAGCTGTTCCCCAGCCTCCTTGGGATCCCCTACGAATACCCAAACTCTGAAGCTGCTCAAGACCTTACCGAAAGGGTGCAGTGTTTGCACATAATTCCACATATCCTGGTTAGTTTTTGGTTAACCTGACACAAGCTAGAGTCTTCTGGCAAGAGGGAGCCTCAACTGAGGAAATGCCTCTATCATATCAGTTAGAAGGGCATTTTCTTGGTTAATGGCTGATGTGGGAGGGCCCAGCCCACTGTGGGTACTGCCACTCCCGGTCAGGTGGTCCTGGGTCATATAAAAAAGCAGACTGAGGCCGGGCGGTGGTGGTGCACGCCTTTAATCCCAGCACTCGGGAGGCAGAGGCAGGCGGATTGCTGAGTTCGAAGCCAGCCCGGTCTACAGAGTGAGTTCCGGGACAGCCAGGGCTACACAGAGAAACCCTGTCTCAAAAACAAACAAACAAACAAACAAACAAACAAACAAACACAGACTGAAACAGCCATGAGGAGCAAGCGAGGGAACTCTGTGGCTTCTGCTCCATGGCAGCCTCTGTTTCTCTGAGGCTTCCTGCCTCAAGGTGTGACCTTGGCTTCCCTCGATGAGCTACGACTCAGGATATACAAGTCAAATTTTCTATGCCAAGTTGCTTTTGGTCTTGAGGGTCATCATAGCAATAGAAAACTAAGACATCATGGAGTCCTCCCCTGATTTACAATGCCTGTAGGCCATGTGAATACCCACCACAATGTAAATGCTATGGAAGTAGTTAGTGGGCTATATTTGGGGGGGATTAATGACAGGGAGTGAAATACGCAGGTTAGTGCAGACACCTTTCCCACCCATTTACCCATGGCTAGTTGAATCCATGGATGCAGAAACAGAGACCTAAATATACCACACACAGTGATTTTAAAGCCTAATCTGGCTATGAGTAAAGGAGGTTGAGGCTTAGGGATCACAAGGTTCCTTCATCTCATTTTTGCTCTAAACCTTGTGCCTGAGATAGCTCTGCAGAGAGGGAGATGCAGGGCCCACCTGCTTGACAGGAGCTTGCAGACCACCTGGGCACCTCATGGATTAGTCAATGCCACTCTCTCACAGCAGTGCCTGCTCTTTTCTATAACCTAGCTCATCATCTGGCTCTCTGGCGTTCCCACCCTGTTGCTCTGCACACACTCTGCCTTCTCAGACCCACCAAGTGCTGTGTAACACTAGCAGAAACCTGGCTGGCTTCCAGGGGTACCATCATAGATGGTCCTGGCTCCTCGATGCTACGAGAGACCCTCAGAGTGGCCATGTGCCCAGCCTCCCAGCCTCCCAGCCTCCCAGCCTCCCAGCCTCCCAGCCTCCCAGCCTCCCAGCCTCCCTCCCTCACCCCCTAGCTGAGAAGGCTCTTCAAAGACTCCGGAGTTAGAAATGCAAACTGACGTCAGTGACCCAGTTTGCCAGGGCCCCATCAATGGAGTGTATCACACTCCAGGATAATCCTGTGTCAGACCAACCTCCACTCCCTCAAACACTCATTCTTCCTGCTCCTAAGATCCAGAAGGCGCAGCAGAGCTCTGCATCCATTGATCTTCGGGTTGGGGGATTCATTTTGGCAGCTTTAATTTCAAGACTATTTCTATCTTTTCATATTTTTGTGCTACTTACAGTGGTGACTAGTTAGTCACCATGGAGGGCAAAAGTGCTATAGACAAGAAACAGCTCCTGGGATGGCTTAGGAGTGGCCCGACCAGGAGAGGGAAAACCGACTTCTCTACACAGGAAAATGCCAATTAGCCAGTAAACTCCTCATATCCTCAGCATAGGGCAAGACCCTCAGAAGGGCCCCAGAATTTAAGGACTGCACCTATGTGCTAGCTGTGTGACCCCGAGACAAGTCAGAAGATGGCTCTGGGCCTCAGTTTCCCATTGTGAAATGTGAGGTCTAGAAAAAGCCACTTCCTGGGATTCCTGGAAGAGTTGTTTGCCCTCTTCTGCCAGAGCACCTGATACAAGGTTGGCGCTCCAGGAACACAGGTGGTTATAATCCCACTGAGTTCTGCCTCGATGCTTCCCTCTGGGGCTTGTTAGGAATGAAGGTGGCCTGTAAGTCCCAAGCTGAGGGTGGGGGCTAGCTCAGGCAGGGGTCAGGAAACCAGCTCATCTCAGCCTAGATGTGCGCAGAACCCACCCATCCTCCCTCTGGGACCCTCTGGGGCTTGTTAGGAATGAAGGTGGCCTGTAAGTCCCAAGCTGAGGGTGGGGGCTAGCTCAGGCAGGGGTCAGGAGACCAGCTCATCTCAGCCTAGATGTGCGCAGAACCCACCCATCCCCCCTCTGGGGAAGTTAAGAGGTGGCTCCCCGAAGCAGATCGGAAGTCCAAGGTCAGTCCTGGGGATGAGGCTTACTGATGGGGTTTTTGCTTAGTGTGTACAAAGCCTAGCTTTGATCCCCAGCACCTAATAATAGCTGGTGGTGGCGCATGCCTGAAATCCCAGCACTGGGGAGGGCACAGGGAGGAGGAGGAGAAGCTCAAGGTCATCCTCAACTACGTAGTGAGCTTGAGGCTATCCTGGGCTACATGAAACACTATCTCAAAAAAAAAAAAAAAAAAGAAAGAAAGAAAGAAGGAAAGAAGAGAAAAGAAAAGGGAAAGAACAAAAGAACAACAAATAACCCATTAGCATTTTTGTGTGTTTTGACTGATGTGGTGAAGGACAACAAAACAGGTGACATTTTGCAACCCAGAACTCATGATTCAGTATGAATGTTTGCTTTTTGACTTGTTTTGTTTCGTTGGTTTTTGTTTTGTTTTGTTTTGTTTTTTGTTTGTTTGAGACAGAGTTTCTCTGTGTAGCCTTGGTTGACCTGGACTGGCTTTGTAGACCAGGCTGGCCTCGAACTCAAGTATGAATGTTGATCCACCCAAGAAGGAATATGATGCACAAGACAGCTCAGGGTGATGATGGGGTTGACGATGAGGTCAGTCCTAAGAGTAAAGAGTTGATTGATAATAGTTTTTTTTAAGTTCAAGGTCACCTTCATCTACGTAGTGAGTTCAAGCCCAGCTAAGCTACACAGAAATGAGGGAAGGGGAGCTGGAGAGATGGCTCAGAGGGTAAGAGTACTGTCTGCTCTTCCAGAGGTCCTGAGTTCAATTCCCAGCAACCACATGATGGCTCACAACCATCTATAATGTGATATGATGCCCCCTTCTGGCCTGCAGATGTACATGCAGGCAGAGTACTGTATACATAATAAATAAATCAATCTTAAAAAAAAAAAAAGAAATGAGGGAAGGAGGGGATTAAGGGAATGGAAAGAAACAGCATAATCAAATACAAGAGAGCTGTGCTTCTGCCTTGGGCCTAGGAAGTCCCAGAGTGCTCCTTAAAACTCTGAGTTGGAGGCTTGCGAGGAGGCTTTTTGTCTAATAAGCGCCGGCTGAGGCTGATACTACAGGACAGCTGGTCCCAGTAGCTTCCTCCTCCCTCCTTAGCTCCCCACCCCCATCCCTCCATCCCCCCCACCCCCACCCCACATAGCTCCGGGTCCTGTAGCGTCAGCCTGGCGCCCCTCAGGCCCTGCATTCCTCCTCTTAGCAGGTTCTCCTCCTCCCTCCTCACAGTGACTCTGGAACTCTGCAGCCTGTGCTTTTCAGCTGCTGCTGACTAATGGCGTGCTTGCGAGCATTCTCCCCTGGGAACCCAGCTGGTGGAAAGGAATTGCAAAAAGGTAAGGAGGGAGAAATCCTCACGTAGCTGCAAGTGGAGTGACACGGTGTTGCAATGTAAAAACTGGAACATTCTCATGCATTTGACAAATGCTCTTTAGGGCAGAGAAAAGCATAGGCGGTCTAAGCAGGAAGGTTGCCATATGTCCATTTTTTTTTGTTTTTTTGTTTTTTTTTTTAAATATAAAATCTCTGTTACACTTCGTGCTGGTTAGGATTGCCCTGAACAGGCTGGATCATGGGCATGCCTATGTGAAATTGTCTTGATTGTTAATTGATGTGGGAGAGCCCAGTCCACAGTGGGTGGCACCATTCCCTGGGCAGGTGGCCTGAGATATATAAGAAAACTAGCTAAGGATGGGTCTGTGAGTGAGCCGGCAAGCAGCCTTCCTCCAAGATTTCTGTTATCTTTCTTGGCTGGGGCGAGGTAGAGGTAATCCTGTTGGAATGGCAAGCAGGCCTGGCTTCAAGTTCCTGCCTTGAGTTTCTGTCCCAATTTCCCTTAGTGATGGACTAAGACTTGCAAGTATAAGCCAAAGAAATCCTTTCCTCTCTGAAGTTGCTACTGGCCCTAGGTTTGTCATAGCGACGGAACAAAGTTAAAACATCTATGCTGCCATTCGGAGGAGTTATTTGAGATGCACAGGCTAGAGTTCACGGTGAAGAACTTAACCTCATGTTAGAGAAATCTGTAATTCTAGTCACCCCACATGACAATTTATTAGCCTGGTGGCAAGAATGCTTTAACTACTGTGGCCAGACTTCCAGAAGCTATAAATCCTCACAGGGCTTCCATGCAAGTCTGAGTGAGTAGGAGCAGGTAGCCGGGGCAACGCAGCCCAGGCTGTGCTCTCTAAGGGTAGCCGAGCCAGCTTCAAATCCACCGGAAACCTTTCACTCCGGGGCAACGCAGCCCCTTTCTGTTCTCCCTCAGGGTTTTCTCTAGCACACAGGGCGCTTGCTCTGGCAGCTGGGCATGGATGGGACGTATGGAAAGATCCCATCCTAGGGTTATTGTCAACTGGAGCGGGATGGGAGCCGGGGGTGGGGGGGTGAATATTCCAGCCTTCATCCAGGGGACGATTCTGAGACTAGTTGTCTGGGTCCTTGGGGGGGTCTCTATGGGGCTGCTGCACTCACAGCAGTTGGCCTGCTAACATCCTACAGCAGGGTTCCTTTCGCCCTTTGTCTTGCTTTCTCTACTTCCTGGGGTTACATCACAAGTAAGGCACCTGTACCCAAACCTCATCTCACACTCTGCTTTGGAGCAACCCAGGACCAACACGGGAAGACGGTTGTTTCTTCTTCCTCTTCCTCATCTGTGAAGCTATAATAAAGCATTTCCATTTGGACGCCTTACTCATGTGGTTCGGGGCAGGGTTGTAACTTACACTCTGATCTTGGTCATCGCTCTTCAGATGCTGGGCAATGAAGCTGACGCCCTCTAAAGCTCCCTGTAGGTCCTGCCGGAACCTCCCAGAGGACCTCAGCCGGGCATCCCTGGGGAGGCCTGTAGTGTGGGAGCTGACCGCAGACTTAGGGGCGGTAGGGACGGGGTTCACAAAGTACATGGAATGCCCATAGAGGTTGGATGGGCTGGTGGAGCCTAAGGCAGAAGTGCTTGCAGCGTCAGCTGTGGTCAGGTGCAGCTGGCTGGGATGAGAAAGCCTGGCGGGGCTGACTTCGAGACCTGGGCGCTTCATGAAGAGGAAGGTGGGCAGCTTGTGCAGGAAGCACTCCTTGACCCAGGATGCCATGGTGTGAGTGCTGGGTGAGCGGTGGTGCACGTTGAGGACGCACACAGTGGTGACAATGGAAAAGGTGACCAGCACCATGGTGAACAAGAGGTACTTGCCAATGAGCGGTATGTCCAGAGAGGTAGGAGGCACGATCTTGGAGATGAGCAGGAGGAAGAAAGTGAGCGCCAGCAGCACGGAGATGCAAAGTGTCATCTTCTCGCCGCAATCCGAGGGCAGGTAGAAGACCAGGATGGCCAGCGAGGTGATGAGCACACAGGGAATGATGAGGTTAATGGTGTAGAAGAGCGGCTTGCGCTTGATGATGAAGTCATAGGTCACGTCCACGTAGCTGGGGTCCTGTGGGTTCACTGTCCTTCGTCCTGGGAGGGCCACAATATCCCACTCACCACTGGGGGTGAAGTCATCCATGATGGCCGTGGGCGACTTAAGGACCATGTCAATCTCTGTGTGGTCGTAGGTCCAGGAACGAAACTTGAGGGTGCAGTTCTGCTGGTCGAAGGGGAAGTGCTTCACCTCGATCTTGCAGGAGCTCTTGTAGATAGCCGGGGGCATCCACTGGATGCTGCCGTTGGAACGCACGACGACGTTGGTGTAGACAGACACCTCATAGGTCCCATCGGCACTGGGGCGGGGCAGGACATGGAGAAGAAGAACGTCACACATCTGGGGTCATCTGCCTCCTCGGTGAAACGGGTCTGTTTTCCTCAGCAACTCCTGACCACAAGGCACTGAAGGCCTCTCATGGAGTTACCCCAGCTAAGCCTTACAAGAGTCCAAGGAAGCAACATTTTTTTATTGCGTTGCTTATTGTATAGCTTGGGGGAGCTGGCGGACACAATCAAACTCCTCAAACTACTAAGCAGTGTAGGAGAGAGAGGGATCCTTGTCTTGCTCGATCCTTGGCTGCTTATTCTTTCTCCTTCTCTCCTTCCCTCTTTGCCAGACTGATCTCAAACTCCCAATCCTCCTGCCTCAGCTGCTATCAAGCCAATGTACCCAAAATATTGACACATGACAAGTCAATGTTGCACCACCAGGTCACAAAAAAAGACAGAATGGTGAGGCGGGGATGGGAAGGGCACTGGCCCGAGGGCCCGAAGATTAGCCCAGTCCCTGCTGGGTTGAGCAAGACACGATGGCCCTTTCGCTCCCTGGGGCCTCCCTTCCCACCCTCCCCACTCCGAAGACTGCCCCCACCACTTCTATTTCCCCAGCTCCACAGCCTAGAAGTCTGACAGAAGCATAGAAGAGGAGGGCTGGGCTTGGATTCCGGTGTGGAAGGGCCCCGAAGGCTGCCCTGTTGACCTGGCCCTGCCTCTCACTCGGCTTTGGCCACCCTGTCACTCACTTGTTGTACAACACGATGTCAGGCAACCAGATACGCTTTGCCGGGATCCTCAGAATGTTCACCCCTTCATAGCAGGAGCTGTTCCAGGCCAGGCGGTAGTCAGTCCATTCCTAAGCACACAGGCAAGGCCGTGTCACCTGCAGGCCCACTGTCACCAGAAAGAGCGGCCCCAGAAGGACCATCACCTGGGATGGGGACCCTCCAAAAGGCACTTACCTGTTTCAGCCAGATGCTGGTGGTCATGATCTGTTCTCGTTCATTCTGGGGAGGGAAATTAGGGTATCAGTTCATCTAAAAAGAGGTGTCCCCCACAAATGGACTATACTCAAAAATGGTCTGAAGCCCAGGGCTGTATGACCAGCTGTCACCTAAATATATCAGAGGCTCCTTGCAGAGACTCCAACCGTGTCACACATGGCTGCCTCAGCAGCTTTCTGAAACCTTGAAAAAGGTTCCACAGCCCCTGTTACTCTTCGTCTCCTAACAAGCCAGGACCAAGTGGAAAATGCCAAATTCTGGGGCTTGAGAAGGTCCCCTTCTAACACGGCTCCTTTTGTTTTTTTGTTTTGTTTTTCTTTGTTTTTTTTTTTAATATAAAGATGTATTTATTTATCATATATACACAGTGTTTTGCCTATATGTACACCAGAAGAGGGCATCAGATCTCATTATAGATGGTTGTGAGCCACCATGTGGGAATTGAACTCAGGACCTTTGGAAGAGCAACCAGTGCTCTTAACCTCTGAGCCATCGCTCAAGCCTCAGGGTCTCCTTTCAAATGAACTTACTGGAGCATTTAGTGGGTGGAGTCTTGTTCCCTCCTTTTATCCCAGGCTCAATGCCTGGTTTCTCTTTAGTAACACCAACCTTTTTTTGTTTTGTTTTGTTTTTGTTTGTTTTTATTTTTTATTTATTTATTTTTTTTGAGACAGGGTCTCTCTGTGTAGCCTTGACTGTCCTACATTCGCTTTGTAGACCAGGCTGGCCTCGAACTCACAGCGATCCGCCTGCCTCTGCCTCCCGAGTGCTGGGATTAAAGGCGTGTGCCACCACACCCGGCTGTGAATTATTTTATAATTTAGTTACATTCAAATTATTAGGGCATGGGTAGAACAGAACCAGATTTTCTGTTTTTATTTTTGCCAGAATTGTAGCACAAATGGCCTGTAGCCTAGGGACTCAGAGGGGAACAGGGGTGATTCAGCTCAGTGTCATAGCAAGAGATGCCTGGCAGCTGGGTTCTTGGCTTTGGTGTGGAAGCATGTGGCTGGTGACATTGTGGTGGCAGATGGCTAACAGTTATTCACATCCACAACTGGAAGCTAACGTCAATAAGCCCACCCTCCGTGACCTTCCTCTACCAGCCAGGTCTTACTAGTTAAACAATCTATAACTTCTCAAGAGTGTTGCCAGCTGGAGACCAAGTCTTTGTCCTCATGAGCTTGTCTGTGGAGGCCCATTTCACACTCAGACCATATTAGGTTACTCAAAGATATTTCACACCCAGTGCATTAGAGACAAAGCTCATGACCCCCCATTCAAAACAACAACAATGACAAAAAACAAAAAACAAAAAACAAAAAACCTGGAAGCTCTGACACACCATTTCCTGGCCCATCAAACCCTCTCAAGTGCATTTCCTGCATCTCAAAATCACCTACGTCTCTCCATTTGCTGCCAGTGTTTTCTGTTGTTGGACATCTGCAGTAGCGTCCCAGCTGACATTCTGGTAGGGTTTGAATCTCCATCCCTCAGACCACAATTCTCTGCGAACCGTCTACTGTTTCCCAAGCTCGCTCAGTAAATGCCAAAGCTACCACCCTCACCCCCACCCCTGCAAGTCGCCGCCCAGGACCTAGCTGTGCCTGCATCTGCATTTGCAAACCCCACTGTGGCCATGCTGGAAGTTTCTCCACCACTGCCTTTGCATTCCCTCTTCTTTCCCCGGAAACCCAACCTGCAGTTTTGACTTAACTCTTTTCACCTCTCAGAAATGCTACCTTATCAGAGAAATCTCCAGCTTTCCTACATCAAGTAGCAGGCTGCCTCCCCTCACCACACACACCCTGGATTGTCTTCATAACACGTCCATCACTGGGCGCTGTCTATCATTTTGTGTATTGTCCCTACCTCCCAGTAAGATCTGAGGACCCTGAGGAGGTTAAAAACAAACAGACAAAAACAAACTTAGAGCAACAGGGATGTATTGGATAACTGATGGATATTGTTGGATGAATAAATAAATCCTATTACCATAATCCAGCTAGTACCGTCACCTGGACCACTGCACAATCTAGTTGGCCTGATCCATTCTGTATCTCTTTCTCACACACACTGACACACACACACACAGATACACAGACACACACACACACAGACACACACGGGCACACACGCACGCACACACAGACACACACACACAGACACGCACACACGCACGCACACACACACACACACAGAGGCACACAGGGACACACATGCACACACACGCGTGCACACACACACAGACACACACGCATACACACACACACACACGCACACGCACACACCTCTACCTATTTACTTTATTCTGCAGCATTTTCCTTCGAGCTCGTCTTTCTTTAGGTCACTTTTCCTCTGCAGGGTTAGACTGGTAACGCCCAGCCTCATTTTCCTGTCCTGGGCTCCTCTTTTCTGTACCCCAGGGATACCTCTGCTGTATCCCTAAGCAGTTCAACTAGGTAACTACATCAGTGGGACAAAAAGTGGCACGTGTGACATTTTGGGCATATATGGATGTTTGCTCTACAGAACCATCTAGCTTCTTTCCTGTGGCTTCCTCTTTGCTGTGACATAGCGTGTGGCCTCATCTGCATGGCTCAAGATGGTCAGTAGGGTTCCAGCCATCACAACCACACTCCAGGCTGTCGTGAGGGAAGGGTAGGAAGAAAGATGAATGGTAGCTATCTCATTTTGTTAAGGTTTTTTTTTTTCAATGAGTCTTACATTTTTGAGTTTTACCTTGGGTTCTTTTTATAAAAAAACTCATCGCTCTCTGAAGAAAATTTTCATTATTATTTTCTTGAATATATTAATGACAGCCATTTTCATTTTAAGAAATGTTTGCTTGGTTTGGTTTGGTTTTTTGAGGCAGGGTCTCTCTGTGTAGCCTTTACTGTCCTGGACTCACTTTGTAGACCAGGCTGGCCTCGAACTCACAGCAATCCGCCTGCTTCTGCCTCCCAAGTGCTGGGATTAAAGGCGTGCACCACCACCGCCCAGCTCATTTTAAGAAATGTTTTTTGTTTTTTGTTTTGTTTTGTTTTTTGCCAGGTGATGGTGGTGTACGCCTTTAATCGCAGCACTTGGGAGGCAGATGCAGGCCGATCTCTATGAGTTTAAGGCCAGCCTTGTCTACAGCCAAGGCTACACAGAGAAACCCTGTCTTGAGAAACAAGGAAACAAACAAAACAAACAAACAAAAAAAAAAAGAAAAAAGAATGAAAGAAAACATTTTTGTTTTGTTTTTTACATTGTGGCAAAATACACTTAGCATAAAACTTAAATGTTTTAAAATTTTTATCCCATTCATTTACTTGTGTGTATGCTCATGCATGTACAAGCCATGACATGAGTGTAGAGGTCAGAGGACAGCTTGCAGGGTTCTAAGGACCTGAACTGAGACCCTTGTGCTTATGTGGCACCAGCTCCCCAGCCTCCCTGCCTCCTGCCACCTACTAAGTCCCACTTGATGGTACCTACTTCCACAGGCTCTATGGCAGGCAGCATAGAGGGGCATCTTTTTTTTAAAAAATATTTTATTAATTTATTCATATTACATCTAAATTGTTAGCCCATCCCTTGTATCTTCCCATTCCTCCCTCCCTCCTGCTTTCCCCCTACTCCCCTCCCCTATGACTGTGACTGAGGGGGACCTCCTCCCCCTGTATATGCTCATAGGGTATCAAGTCTCTTCTTGGTAGCCTGCTATCCTTCCTCTGAGTGCCACCAGGCTTCCCCATCAAGGGGACGTGGTCAAAAATGGGGCACCAGAGTTTGCATGAAAGTTAGACCCACTGTCCACTCAACTGTGAAGAAGTCCTGTCTACTGGTTAGATCTGGGTAGAGGTTCAAAGTTTACTGCCTATATTGTCCTTGGCTGGTGCCATAGTTTGAGCAGGACCCCTGGATCCGCGCATCATAATGTATAGAGGGGCATCTTAACCTAATCTGGGGCTCAGCTGGTCTGGAGAGAGCACTGGGTTTTGTGAGGGCTGATTTCATATTGTTGTCACTCATTTTCAGTGTTGGGGTTACCTTTCTAGGAGCCCCACCAGGGTCCCATGTCCTTGGTCAGAGCCAGATTGCCACTGTCCACCCTTTCAGCCCTGTGATGGCCTCTGCAGCAGCCCAGCCCAGCTTCCCAGCTCCGCAGATGCCACTCTCTGTTAGCCTCTTGGCCAGATACTGTTGGCCAGTCATCAAGTGGGGAGAAAAGTGCCACAGGCTGTCAGGGTCACTTCCTGGAGCCTGGCCACTCAAGTCCTGGCTGAGGCTCCAATTACCCTAACACAGAGCTCTCTCTCCCTCCAGCATTCTGTCCAGCCCTTCTGTGCTCCAGAAAAGCTAATCTTCTGCTATCTCTGCCATCAATAAAAGCTGAAAAACCTTGATTTATATTTTAAGATATTTTTAAGCAACACTTGATAGTGCATATTTATAATCCCTTCATTTGGGGAGCTGCAGCAGGAGGCTCTTGTGTTAAAGGCTAGGCAGGATACCCTGTCTCTAAAACAAGACACTGTTTCATGTGGATGCATGGTTTCCACAGTGATCGGCACGGGCGTCACTACCTGACCGGTCTTCACAAATGCAGTTTTTGTCTTGTTTCTGTGTGTGCATGTGTGGGTGCACACATGTAGGGGTGCATATGCAGGCTTCAAACCTGAAGTCAAGTCTCCTCTTCAATTGCTCTCTCCTTGCTGAGGCAGGGCCCCTTGCTGAACCTGCAGCTCATTGATTGCAGCTAGTCGCCTGGCCAGCTTGCCCCAGGGACCCTCTGTCTCTGCCTCCACCCTTGCTCTGCAGATGGACACAATGCCTGCCGAGATATTTTTTTTTTTGGTTTTGTTTGGTTGTTTTTTGTTTTTTTTTTTAGACAGGGTCTCTCTCTGTTAGCCTTAGCTGTCCTGGACTCACTTTGTAGACCAGGCTGGCCTCGAACTCACAGCAATCCGCCTGCCTCTGCCTCCCAAGTGCTGGGATTAAAGGTGTGCGCCACCATACCAGGCTCCTGTCAAGATCTTAAGCGGGCTCTTGGGATTCATAGTCTGGTCCTCACATGGTATGGAAAAGAGCTGTGTCCACTGAGCTGTCTCCTCGGCCTCTTACCTCATTTTAAGATGCGGAAGTTTTCAGCTGGTCAGTGGTGTTGTCCACCTTTAATCCCAACACTCAGGAGGCAGAGGCAGGCTGGTCTCAAGGTTCAAGACCAGCCTGGTCTACAGAGTGAATTCCAGGACAGCAAGGGCTACACAGAGAGACCCTGCCTTGAAAAAGCAAACATAAAAACGAACAAAAAGTTATGGGACTTTTCTATCTTTCAGAAGTTTCTCTTGTGCATTTGTCCTGCTCCTTTACTTTTCTCTACTCAACTAGTAGCTGCTAAATAGGACAGGACATTGGTATAGGGCCTTGGCTGTCTCTCCTCAAAGAGAAGAGTGGGAAAGCCTGCTTCCTGTTCCTGCTTGTCTATTCCCTAGATATTCCATCTTTAAACTAACTATGCCCCTAACACTCCCGCCTGAAAACCAAATGCCTCCCCGCAAACCAGAAAGAAACCCTCCCCACTAAAGCCAAGTATTTCCCTTAGACACAGCCTTTGGGACTATGACAGCCCATGGGGGTGTTTGCAGAAGTCAAGCTGAAGGCTGTATTCACTCCTGCTTCTGGAAGCTTCTATCACTCCACAGGGCCCACAACTCAGATCTGGCAGGGGCAGCCTGAGTCTGGCAGTGTGGCCAGAGCTGCCTGCCTGTCCACCCTTGCCAGAGTGGGCAGCTGGCTTGCCTGACTAAGCACAAGGCCTCTGCAGGTCACAGATGCTCAGATGGTAGTCTTGGCTTGGCCTGGCCAGAAGCCCTCACTGCTTTCAGCTTCCTATGGCAGGGAAAGGGCAGAGGCGGAGGCAGGGCTGTGTGCCCCTCCCTACTCTGGGGCCAGGCTTCCTCCTAGGGGATAATTTGGACAAAGCCTTTTTAAGCACTAAAGATGGGAGAAAAAGAGCTATAGAGCTCATGGGAGTGGAGCGAGAAGAAGACACTGCCCAGAGAAGGCCTACCTCTCTCAGCTAGCTCCTGTGGTTCCTTCAGACATGCCTCCCTGGCTCTGAGACAGCTGTGGGGAGCAGGGACGAAATTCTAATCAATTTCATCTTCCTCAGCCCCTGCCCCCCCCATATTGCCTCACATTTATTTTTCAACACCTGGAACGCTGTCACTCTTCTTCTCTCTCCTGCCATAACTCCTATGCTTGTCCAGATCTCCTTCCACGGGCCTCACCCCTCACCCGAGCCTCTGGGCCCATCATTTCTCCTGGCCTGTCTCCTATTCCCACCCCCCCTTACCCACACCCCACCCCCCCACCCCCGCTAAGTTAGCGACATGGGAGGCTATCTCTGAGTAGTGAGTGTTGAAGACTCAGCTGAGCAGAGGCCACAATGGGTCCATAAGATGCCTGCCTAACGGTCCTCCTTGACCTCTTTGGCAACTAGAAGCCATGAGCCTTCTCCAGTCTCCTGGCCAGGCAGAGTGAGTCCATGCCTCTGGCCAATGATTGGTTAGGCTTGGAAGTGAGTTACCAGCGCTGGCCAATGAGATGTGTTTATCAAGAGGGCAGGACTCAGAGAGAGTTTTGCTGTTGTTGTTGGTCCAAAAGGACTCCAACAGATTTCCTACAGCCATTGGCATCACTGGCAGTGCCCTAGAGTCGTGACATCACTGAATTATCGCATTAGCCAACTCTGCGAGCATTGACCCGCTCTTGGTTATGCGATACGACAGAAGCCTTTTTTATTGTAGCCACTCTCAGGTCAATGTTCTATTACTCAATGCCAAGATGTTTGGGGTTTTGGTTTGTTTGGTTGGTTTTGGTTTTTCGAGACAGGGATTCTCTGTGTAACCTTGGCTGTCCTGGACTCACTTTGTAGGCCAGGCTGGCCTCGAACACACTGTAATCCGCCTGCCTCGGCCTCTGCCTCCGAGCACTGGGATTAATAGCATGCGCCACCATGCCTGGCTAGGATGTTTGAATTGATATTGAGAGCATAAGTTTTCAGGTGGCTCCAACTATGAATCAGAGGTGCACGGAGAGGGCAGGACATCCCAGGCAGAATGAGTAGCGTGTGTGTGTGTGTGTGTGTGTGTGTGTGTGTGTGTGTGTGTGTGTGGTGTGTGTGTGTGTGTGTGTGTGTGTGTATACATACACACACACACACATATATACATATATAATTTTTTAAATGAAAGAATTCTAACCTGGCATCGTGATCTGTACCCTCAGAGTTTAGGTAAACTGTTTAACTTATAGATATGGGGGGAAAGGTCTGATAGTCTGAAAACTAGTGTAGAATGTTGGTTTACAAAAGGCTGTGCTGGGAGGAGGAAAGAGCGGTGCGCACGGAGTGGAGCTGGATAGCAAGGCACACAGTTGGTACTGATGGTTGATAATAACTAACTGGATATTTCAAAATAACAGTAGAGAGAATTTTGAATATGCCCAACACAAAGAAATGATCAACGCCTGACATTCCAGGTATGCCAATGACCCTGGCAGGATTTTTACATGACTGCAATGTCACACTGCATCCCACAAAATAAAATTGCTACATGCCTGTCCAACATACGCATTCCTATATGTTTTCGGAAATGGTAGGAGAAAAGATTAGTGGTCAGGGGTGTTAGCCATCTGGCAAAGTCAGAAATAACATGCCAGACTTCTAACTCCCAGCCCTGCACCCCGACGGGCCATCCACTCCTCTCCCTTGCCTCATCTCCTGAGCCTCAAGCCACAGTCGCCAAGGCACCTTACCACGCTGATGAGCTGGGACAGTGACAGCTCCAGACGGATGGAGATGAGCTGAGAGGAGCCAGTGGCTGGGCGGATCAGGTTGTTGTAGCGAGTTTTGTTCAGGAGGTCATCCATCAGCTTTTCCTCAGCATTGGCCAGGCGGCAGTCCCCTGGGAAATCGCACAGTCAGACCGGGCCTTGTCTGGAGGAACCCCACTGCGGCTGTGGCAGTGAAGAGGAGGGCTGTAAGAAGCAGAGTGCAGGAGCCCTGGGGCAAGGATGGGGGGGGGGGGGTGTGGGGGGTGGGGGGGGTGGGGGGTGGGGGGTGGGGGGGGTGGTTGTGGGATGGGGCGGGGGCTGGGGGTGGAAGCATGGGGTGGTGCAGGTGCCACCAGGCCTGACTGTAGCATTCTTTTCTCTGGGCCAGACCTCTTCTTCCTGTTCTTTGTGGCAGCAAATGATGTTCCATGCTCCAGACATCTAGTCCCAAAGTCCGGCATCTGTTTTTCCTTGCTCACCCCGACCCTGCCCCCACCCTAGTCCACCCCACCTCCAGGGCCTTGGTAGCCCCATCTGCTCTACTTCCAGACTCCCCTAGCTTGTATTTCCATGGCCACTCTGTGGCTAAGTCTCTTTTTCCCCCTCCTGCCCTGGACTGTCCCAGCAGTGTCCTTGTTGCTTCCACACCCACCTGCCCCAGCTGGTAGTCTTCCTACGGAACACTGGGCAGGGGCTCTTCCTCACCCATAGCCTCTCTGAGCTGATGGCAGTTAAGCCAGGAATGCTTTGGCCAGCCTTTCAAGCGGTTTGCCCTTAGCAATGGCTTATCTTCTCCTCACTTTATCTTTTTCTCTCATTTTCCCACTTCAGCGGACCTGGTCTCTGGCCATACCTCCTGCTTGCCTCTTTGCCACCTCACTTTCGGGTCTTTGAGCCTACAGCTAGGTTTGCTCCCAGCCCACCAGCTGACAAATGTCTGAGTGGAGTTTGTGCCAGCTATGCTGAGTGCCAAGGGCAACAGCAAGATGTAGGAGCAGTTAGTTCCTGGCTCCTGAGGGAGACTCGTGGGCAACTCTACCAGGGACACTTCCTGAACATGGGCAGAACTGGGTGTGTGGTAGTGTTTCCCCAGAGAAGGAAGCCAAACTGCACTGAAGAAGATGGCCCTGTCAGTAAAGTACCTGCCGTGAAGGCAGGAAAACCTGAGTTCAGATACCCAAAACCCCCCACAAAAAAGATGGGGTAGAGACAGGCAGATCCCAATCTCAAAAACTAAAGGTCAAGAGTGCTCAAGGGAAGACACTGATATGCATCTGCCACACTAAACCACACTGTACACACACTACACACACACACACACCCCACACTAAACCACAATGCACACACTGCACACACACCACACACACATACACTACATACACACAAAACCACAATGCACACATACCACAAACACACTATATACATACTAAACCACACTGTACACACATCACACACACATATACTACATACACACTAAACCACACTGCATACACACCACACACACATATACTACACACACACCATACACATATACACTACATACACACAAAACCACAACACATACATACCACACACACCATACACATACTATTCCACACTGTATACACACCACACACACACACTAAACCACACTGCACACACCATACACACACACGTACACTACACACACACGTACACTACACACACACTAAACCATACTGCACACACCACACACAGACACGTACACTACACACACACTAAACCACACTGCGCACACACACCACACACACATATACTACAGACACACACACATGTGTACACACACACACACACACACACACACACACGAGAAAATAAGAAAGGAAACAGGATTGAGCTAGGGGAAGCTTTCTTCTGTCCAGACTTTGACCTACAGAGCACAAGGTCTCTTTAAGACATCACATGGAGCAGTCCAGCTGGCAGCTGGTTTCTGGTAAGACAGAGTTCTTGGCTCTAAGCCACATTCAGGACCAAATCCAGCACAGCCTCTTGCAGGGAGCCCCAGATAGCCATCTTCCCTCTGAGCACTCACAGGCCAAGATCTGTCTGTCTTGTGCACCCAAGATTTCTTGCCAAGTGGTATTTTGGGCTTTGTTTCATCGGCCTCTCGTGTTTGGGGGTGATGGTGAAGTTTAGGGAGTGGATGGGGTTCTATGGGGTCATTAAGGAGACTGTGTAGGGCGGGGTGGAGGGGCGGGCGGGACATGGAAAGAAGGAGACTCAAAGGAAGGTCAAGGGCACATGACAAGGATGCCCAGGAACAGGAAGAGAGATGAGAATGGTCAGAAGAAACATTGTCCGGCCAGGAGGATTGGTAGAAGGCTAAAGATGGTGGTGGTGGTGGTGGTCATGATGAGGATGAGGAGGAGGAGGATGGTGGGGGGAGGAGGGGGAAGAGGAAGATAAAGAGGTAAGTGTGGAGATGCTCACAAGGTAAGATGCCTGTCTTACCAAGCTCAGGAGTCTGGTCATATCTTTCCTGAAGAACCTTCAGGTCTTATCAAACTCCCCCCCCCTTTAGATGGAGTAGGGGTACTTAGAACACTAGTCACCCCAATCTAGTGAATGTGAGGCAGACTTCTGGGTGGGTGCTGGGCTGGCCACATGCTCACGGTGAGCAGCCGCTGCCCTGCCTACGCCATGCACTTTCCAACTCGCTGCCTATCTGGAACAGATGCAATATTTAGTGCCTTGAGAAAGATGCTCCTGGCACACCTGCTGCCTGCTGCCCCTCCCCCCCGCCTGGCTTGGGAGTCAGGGTGGAAAGGTTGTCCAATGGATGCCTGGACTAGAGTCTGAGCTTGACCCTCACATCTTCAATTCCCTCTCCACAGACTACCATCTTAAACACCCTTAGGGCCAGTCTGTAGCCACGAGATAGATGTAGGTGCCTCTCACAATATTTTTGGTTTATCTGGGCTGACCTCTCACTTCACAGAAAGGAGTCTGACTTGTGTGGATCTACCTGGCAGTCTGTGGCAGCGCCGGGGGGGGGGGGGGGGGGGGAGGGTAGGCTCTGAAGCTCCCAGCCTCCAGTCCTGCGATTCCAGGGTGGGGGGTCGGGGGTGAGGGGGGTGGTTCATCTCTGTTGCCTCAGGAGGCTAATCCAACTGGACTGCAGGTCCCAGGCTGTTCAGCAGATGCTAGGGGCTTGTGCTTGAGCTCTGAGCCCACCTGAGGTACTTAGTGTTGCCACCTTCCGTTTGTCCTTTTAAATATTTAGCTGAGTCAAGAGACTCTCTCCATCTCATGGACTAGCTGTGTAGACTCCAGAGTTTGCCTAGACCAGTGTTTTTCAACCTTTGGGTCACAACTCCTTTAGGGGTCACAAATCAGATACTCTGAATATTAGATATTTACACCACAATTCATCATAACAGTAGCAAAATTACAGTTATGAAGTAGCAATGTGATAATTTTACGGTTGGGGTCCCCACAACATGAGGAGCTGTATTAAAGGGTCACAGCATTAGGAAGGTTGAAAACCACGGCCCTTTGCTGGGTGTGGTGGCGCACGCCTTTAATCCCAGCGCTTAGGAGGCAGAGGCAGGTGGATCGCTGTGAGTTTGAGGCTAGCCTGGTCTACAAAGCGAGTCCAGGACAGCCAAGGCTACACAGAGAAACCCTGTCTTGGAAAGAAAGAAAGAAAGAAAGAAAGAAAGAAAGAAAGAAAGAAAGAAAGAAAGAAAGAGAAAACCACTGCCCTAGACCATCTAGGTCCTAGCAAGTCAGACAAAGCCAGGTGCGGGGGCTTCGTTAAGACAGAGGCCCTCCCTGCCCCTTGTACTTGCTTAGCACCCCTGTTAGCTTGCCCCGAGGAAGGGTGCCCTCCTGAGGCTCTCACTGGGTCTGCTTGAACTTACTCCTGTGTCTGTACTTTTAATATGTCTGTGGATGGGGCTAAGGTATGGAATGTCCAGCTGGGCTGTTACAGCTGGAATGCACCCCTTCTTTTTACCTCCAAAGTAGAGGGGTACCCCACATCACACATATGTAGACTTTGCCGTCTACTCCTACTGCTTACCAGAGCCTGTCAGATCCGAAAGACAAGGAAGAGTTCCAGTGGTTGACCACTAGCTCCCTCCCCAGGAGCCAGGAGGCAGGGCTTTCACTGGCTCAAAACTTTTGTAGAGTTAAGCAGAGAAGCCACCACTAGAGGGCATCATGATAAAATGATGCAGACCCAAAGTGGCCCCATTGGTGGCCTCTGCACAGGGTCTTGGCTTTGGAGATTTTCCCTGGCAAGGGGCTCCCTTGAAGAAAGGGGGGGAAAGGTCAAGAGTCTGATGGGAGAGCAGAGTGGAACTGTGAACATCTGTGTGCGTGTCCTGTCTGAGAATGCCTATCCAGTCTAGAAATGGAAAACTATCCTAACTGTCTGGGGATGGGGTGGTTAACGTGGTGATCTCATGGTCAAGAGTGCATCAAGAAATGCCGGGCTTGTCAGGTAAGGGTGTGTGCTTAAAGGAGGGAGGCCATGTGAGATGCAGCTGCGTGGCCATTAAAGGGTAGCTGTGAGAATCTTCAAACTGCAAACACTGTCTGACAGTGAACTCACCAAAGGCTATCAGTGCTTCTCCAATCACAGGTAGGAACCACCAGGGCTTTATAAAAACAGACACCCAGAGGTTCAGATCCCTTAAGCCTAGGGCGGGGTTCAGGAAGGTGCAGACAGCCTGGTGGAACCACACTTCAGAAACACTGCCAGTGTTTGCCAAATGACAGGCAAGGCAGATTGTTGCCATGGAACAGAAATGGAAATCCAGAAGGCATAATGGACCAGGGGCACCTCGCAGCGGCCGGAAGCTAAAATGCACACTGTAACAAGCTTATCTTTGATTCTAGCACCTTCTGGATGTGGGCTCTGTGGGAGAAAGATGCAGCCTTGGTCCTCTGTGTCCGCTGGAGCTCAGAAGACCAGCTGGGGTGGACAGTGTGTGTGTGTGTGTGTGTGTGTGTGTGTGTGTGTTAGAAGCTACAAAGAGCCTTGGCATGTAGGCGGGGCAACTGAGTCTAGAGGAAACAACCCTCGCTGTGTCTGAACTGAGCTGGGGTGGGGGTGGGGGATGGAGTGAGGGGGGTCGAGATGGTGGTGTGGTGGTGGTGTGTGTGAGCTGAGTGAGTCTCTCCTCCAGTGTCAGTGGCAAGTTTGTGAGTTGCAGACCCCAGTTCATCAACGTGCCCTCAGCTAAGCCGGGTTAGGGGATCATACATGGCAGTGCCTACCACATATGTGGTTCCTGGAAAACCCGCCCCAAAGTGCAAAGATACCTTCCACGTGTGGGATGGTGGTGTTGGGGTGACCTCTCTCTACAAACAGCAGGTTTGCTCCCACATATTTACATCATGGCAAGTTCATCACTTCGCCAGAGACAAAAAGAGCCTCTGAGGGCCCTTTGGGGGACCTCTTAACACTGGGACTTCTCGGCTTGAAGACACCACTGATGGTGACCTGGCAGCACTGAAGAAGATGACGGGGACCCCAAACCTCACCGGGCCACCCACCCAGGTCGGCCTGCAGCCCTACAGGGCTCGCCCCGCCCATGGCCCAGACAGTCCGGGCTACTCCTCCCACACTGCGACCCTTGTCCCTCCCACCTTCTCTGAAAAGAACTCACCGTGATGAAGCAGAGTGAACAGAGAGACGAGGAGCAGGGGCGTGCCCCTCATGGCCGGCCGGGTGGCTGCCCGTCACCCTACACTGGAGCAGTGAGTGAGCGCCTGTCCCGGTTGGCAGTTCCTATTTGAGCCGGCGGCACTAGGACCCGATGGAGCCCGTGCGCCCCACCTGGGAAGCAGCTGTGGGTCCCGCCCACGCAGAGAACACAACTGGGGTTAGAAGGAAACCTCAGGCAGGGTGTGACCGTGGGGACCTGTAGCTAAGGATTAGGTCCAGAGACTTTCCCATGCTAAGGAGCTGCGTAGTAGTACGTTGCATTTATGAGGGTGGGCTTGCTCTTGCCTCATTTGTCTTGGGGACTGGGGAAGGGGTGGGGTTACAGGATAAGGGAGGGTCAGAGTGGGCGGGCTGCGTCCCCTTCGCCCGCCTTAGTCTGGGTTTACCAGAGGCAACTTGAGTGGCTGAAAGGAGCAAACTGCAATCTCCCCTGCTCCTAGGTGGCCTACGCTAAGTTTCAGACTCTAGAGTTAGGGGACAACGCAAAACAGGGGTCATTGCCAGAGGGGAACCCCTCTCCCTCCACACACCCCTAAGTACGCAAAGGAGCCATGAGCTTGCTACCGCCAAGTTCTCCCAGTCCTGCGCCTCCTTTCTCTAGAACCCAAGAGGCAGCTAGCAGCTTCAGAGGCAAAGTGAGCAGGGCGGGGGTGGGGGTGGGGTTGGCGGGAGGAGACGGGGGCGGGAGGGGGGCTGGAGGAGCAGCGATCTAAAGACGATAGAGATCCGGTCGCTTTCACTAGTGTCTTCTTGCTATAATCTGACATATTGGCCCAGGGTTTTTAAAACAAAAGTTAACTTGGATGGTGTGGAGATGGTTAGGTCTGAGCGCGTCCTCTGCAAACTGTGGCACTAACAGGTCAAATTCGATTCTTAAAGTGAATCCACAGGCACAGCAGGACTGAAGAGAAGCTCATCACCTCCCTGAACCCAAACCAGGAAAGAGCTACAGAGGGCTGAACCCTGTGACCTGCGGGACTTTGGAAGCTAAGGGCAGTAGTGGGTCCTTTCACATAAAGGGGAGCTAACAGACTCTTGGCTAGAGCGAGAGCGCACCCCAGTCCTTGAGAGGATGTGGGGAGCTAGGTGGAAAGCTTGCTGGCTCATAGTTGCGTGTCTGCAGCCCTGGCTGTCTATGGTATGCAGAGGATGAGGGTGGGGTGGGGTAGAGGAGGAGGGAGAGAGTATACTGGGGCGATTCTGGAAAAAGTAAAAGGAACAGAGGGAAGGGAAGGGAGACAAACGAGAATAATTGGGAGGGTACGATCAGTGACTGAATTTTATATACATAGGTACGATGCCCTCATAGTAAACACATCGTATGTTTTAGACAGGGTCTCACTATGTAGCCTTGGCTGTCCAGCTCAAACCCATTTAAAAAATAATTAATATACACCAATAAAAAAGATTTAAAAGACACAAAATGTGAACTGTCTTTAAAAAAAAAACCCTCAGTCAAAAAATATCCATTTTTAGCCGGGCCTGGTGGTGCACACCTTTAATCCCAGCACTCAGGGAGGCAGAGGCAGGCGGATCTCTGTGAGTTCTTGGCCAACCTGGTCTACATAAGGAAACCCTGTCTTGAAACAACAACAACAACAAAAAAAAAAAAAAAAAAAGAAGAAGAAAGAAAGAAAAGAAAAAGAAACACCCATTTTTACTGTAGAGCTTCTTACATATGCGATTAAGTAGCTGATTTTTTAGTTTGTTAGTTTAAAAAAATAGCTTGGAATGATTTTTTTTTAAGTGACAGAAACATAAATTCTGTGAATGGTACTTGTAGTAAAATTTCCTGTAAATCTCAGATTTAAAACAGCAGAATGTGCCTACAAGCCAAGAGCTGCAAATTAAGCAACCAGGTAGACAATGAAATACAAACCAGTAAATTCACTCCAGACAAAATATTTCTACAGAATCCTGAAAAAGAGTCACCCTTCCCATGTGGCACATGCAGACACTTGTGTGCAGTTACATGCACACACATGCAGGCCAGAGGAGACCCTCAGGTCCTGCTCTATAAGTTCCCCACTGTATTCCTTTGAGATTGACTCCCTTGCTGTCCCTGGAGCTGCCTGGTGGCCAGCAAGCTCCACAGGGCTGAGGGTACAGATCACGTGACCACGCCTAAATCTTTACATGGGTGCTGAAGATTCAAACTCAGGTCCTCAGGCGTGTGCAGCAAATGCTCACACCCGCTGAGCCATCTACTCCGACCTCGTTTGTTTGTTTGTCTTTAAATAAGAGAAAATGAGATAAGTTACTTTCTAGAACAGTGGTTCTCAACCTTCCTAACGCTGCAACCCTTTCATATGGTTCCACATGTGGTGCCCCCCCCACCATAAAATTATTTTCGTTGCTCCTTCATAACTGTAATTTTGCTGCTGTTATGAGTCATACTATAAATCTCTGTGTTTTCCGACGGTCTTGGGTGACCACTGTGAAAGGGTCATTTGCTCCCCAAAGGAGCGTGACTCAAAGGCTGAGAAGCACTGTTGTAGGGAGTAGCATAACTTTGGCATTGAGCTGGACCAGGAACAGACAGGCCAGTCTGCCCGATGGGTCTCTAACCCAGGGGACTGTGTGACCTCCTGAGTCTGACAAGTGAGGTTTTTAATCCATGCTACTTGTCTCCGTTGTGATCCTGAAGAAGTGATTTGCCTTCATTCCTTCATGTTTAAAAAGAGGAACCAGCCGTCCCCGGAGCCCTTCTAAGGATGAAAAGAAATAAGTCACGGAAAGTACCTTAATGCTGCTTAATAGGCCCAGAACACATAAAACTTAATAATGTTAGCTGTTACTGTCTATTATGGGCACAGATTCTAAAATTCTAAATAAGATAATAGCAAGTCAAGTACAGCAGGGCACCCTGGGAGAATAATGTATCATCAAAATGTGGGCCTTCTCCCAAGAACACAAGGACGAATCCAGTCAGGTAATTCATTAATGTAATATGCAACCTTAACAAATTAAATATTCATCTGATACAACCCTTAACACACAGGTTCCTTAATGCAATAAACATGTAGTATGGTAAATGGAAAAGCTTTACAAGCAATTTCCATCCGAGTCAGACTTAGACAAGGCTATGTTCCATCACTGTTTTTATTTATCCTTGCACTGGAGGTGTTAGGCAATGTATAAAGTTAAACTAAATGAAATTGCCAATTTTTTTTTTTTAGGTCACAAGCTTCCCAAATCAGCAATTTATATGATCCAACCTATAATAGAAGCAGGTAAAGGTAATAAATTTTAAGAATTGGAGAGGAAAATTTGCAGATGATATGATTGCTCTGTGGAAGATCCAGGAGAGAGATTATCAAACTGGTAAAGTATTAGGACTAGTGAGAGAGTTCTCAAGGTTACTGTATTCAAGATCAACTTAAAACTGATTCGTATGCCACCGGGGGCTGGAGTTAAGAGCACTTGCTGCTTTTGCAAAGGACCAAAGTTCAGTTCCTAGCACCCAGACCAGGCAGCTCACCACTGCCTGTAACTGCAGCTCCAGGGCACACGACAGCCTACTCTGGCCTCCACTGGTACCCTCATGCATGTGCATATGCACTGGTATCCTCATGCATGTGCATATGCACATGTTGGCCACACAAATAAATAGTAAAAGAAATCTTTTTTTTTGTTTTTTTTGTTTTTTGAGTCAGGGTTTTTGTTTTGTTTTGTTTTGTTTCCCTGGATTCACTTTGTAGACCAGGCTGGTCTGGAACTCACAGTGATCCTCCTGCCTCTGCCTCCCGAGTACTGGGACTACAGGTGTGCACCACCATACCTGACTTTATTTTTTTTTTTAAAGATTTATTTATTATTATACATACAGTGCTCTGGCTTCATGTACACCTGCAAGCCAGAAGAGGGCATTGGGTCACATTATAGATGGTTATGAGCCACCATGTGGTTGCTGGGAATTGAACTCAGGACCTCTGGAGGAGCAGTCAGTGCCCTTAACCTCTGAGCCATCTCTCCAGCCCCCCCATACCTGACTTTAAAATAAATCTTTAGAGAATGATTGGTGTTCCTTGGTTTTTTGTTTTTGTTTGGTTGGTTTTTGTTTTTTGCTTTTCAAGACCGGGCTTCTCTGTGTAGCCTTGGCTGTGTCCTATACTCACTTTGTAGACCAGGCTGGCCTCGAACTCACAGAGATCCACCTGCCTCTGCCTCCCAAGTTCTGGGATTAAAGGCGTGCACCACCATACCCGGCTATGATAGGTGTTCCTATACACTTCTACTGACAGTAGGAAACACAGTAGAAGGCTGGGAGCACAGCTTTGTTGGGAGAGCCTTGCCTAGCATGCCTGAAGTCCTAGGTTAGGTCCCCAGCGATGCCTAACTGGGCTTGGTGAGGCACACGTGTAATGCTAAGCACCAGGGAGGTGACAGCAGAAGGATCAGAAGTTAAAAGTTATCCTTGTTACATATAGTAGGTTAGAAGGCAGCTTGGGATACAAGAGGCTCTGTCTCTGAAGCAAAGCAAAAAGACTAGAAAACGTGACAGGAAGTGAATAGGCTTTATTTATAATAATAAAGATGGAGAATTCATTTAGAGAAAAAAAATGCCACCCCGTTCATGAACAATATTATTATGGTCTGGATGAGCTCCCTGGATTCGTGTACTGGAGCTTAAGCACCAGTGTGAAAGTTAAGATGTGAGCCTTTTGGAAAGGATGAGGTTGTGAGGCAGATGGGACAAGCACTTTGATGATGTGCTTGGGGGTAGAGATACTGCTGCCCATCCCACCATGTGACCCCTCTAGAGGACGCCACACACCAGGTCCAGCCTCTGAAGCAGGGACTGGCCCTTACTGGACACCAAGCTCGCTGGCACCTTGATCTTGGAACTTTGAGTTCTCCAGATTTTGGAGAAAGTAAGTTCCTGTTGTTTATAAATTATCCAGTCTTTGGAATTTTGCTACAGCAGCATAAACGAATTAATACAAACATAAAATTATACACAGGCTTGCTGTTGGAAATTTATACCATATACATTCTGAATAAAAAAGATTCCATGCTATAATTGTATCACTTCTCACAAAATTAAATCTACCAAGTCAATTAACTTTCTGCACAAATCTTCATAGGACTTTTCACAGTACATGACAAGACTAGTAATAAAATCCATGAGAAATAAAAATGGGCTGCGTCACAAACAAAAATGCATGAAACAAAGGGGCCTTTGCTGAGCTCAGATCTGGAGGGCTCGCCTCCGTGTGCAAAGCCCTGTGTCTGTCCAGCACAGCACAGCACAGCACAGCAAAAAACAAAACAAAAAAAAAACAAAAAAAACCCAAAAGCTTAGCCAGGTTAGGCAAGAACATTACACGTTCTAGGCTAGCCTTTCTCTAAGGTTAGGGTGTCAGTCTGGTTGGCTCTTGGTGAGGGAGGATTGCTTGTATCCTCACATGATGGGGACAGGGAAGAGAGCAAGCCCACTCTTCCACATCCCTTCTCCTAAGGGCTCTAATCTCACCACAGTGGCAACACTCTTATAGCCCAGCCACGGATAGAGGGCTCCCTTCCTTATAGCATCACTTTGGGGCTGAGGGTTTAACTTATAAACTTTGTCCATACAAAATAGTGAACAACATCTATCATCTATCTATCTATCTATCTGATAGGCAGGGTCTCATGTATCCTCACCGACATGGAACTGAGAATGAGGAATTCCTGATGCTCTTGCCTCTGCATCTAATAGTTGGATTGCAGGTGGCTCCATCATGCCAAGTTTGTGTCATGTTAGGGATAGAACCCAGGTGTGGTGGTTTGAATAGGTATGGCCCCCACCAGACTCATGTGTTTGAATGCTTGGCCATAGGGAGTGCCACTATTAGAAAGTGTGGCCTTGTTGGAGGAAGCGTGTCACTGTGGGGGGGGGGGGCTTTGAAGTCATATATTCTCAAGCTATGCCCAGTGTGGCACACGGTCTTCTGCTGCCTACAGATCAAGATGTAGAAGAACTCTCAGCTCCTTCTCCAGCACCATGTGTGCTTGGATGCTGTCACACTTCCTGCCATGGTGATAATGGACTAAACCTCTGAGACTGTAAACCAGCCTTTAATAAATCCTTTCCTTTCATAAGAGTTGTTTTAGAGCCTGGAGTGGTGGCACTCTCCTGTAATGCCAGCACTGAGGAGGCAGACACAAGTGGATCTCTGTGAGTTCAAGGCCAGCCTGATCTACAAAATGAGTCCAGGACAGCCAGGACTGTTACACATAGAAACCCTGTCTCAAAAAACCTAAAAAAAAACCTAAAAAAAAAAAAAAAAAAAAAAAGCCAGGCACGGTGGCTCACGCCTTTAATCCCAGCACTCGAGAGGCAGAGGCAGGCAGATCCTTGTGAGTTTGAGTCCAGCCAGGTCTACAAAGAGAGTCTAGGACAGCCAAGGCTACACAGAGAAGCCCTGTCTTGGAAAAACAAAAACAAAAACAAAAAAGAGTTGTTTTGGTCATGATATCTCTTCACAGCAATAAATCCCTAATGAAGCCATTAGGGCTTTATGCAAGCAAAGTAAGCACTCTACCAACTGAGCTAAATCCCCAGCCTCTTAAGCAAAATGCCAAAAGGACACATTCAAAAAGAAAAACGATGTTAAATTCTACTTGTTTTAAACCTTGACATCTGTAACTATTTAAACTTCTGCACAATCAAAAATCTCACAAAGCTGCCTGTAATCTCAGCACTCAAGGAAGCAGAAGCAAGTGAATTTCTGTGAGTTTGAGGCCAGCCTGGTCTGTAAAGCGAGTCAGGACTACACAGAGAAACCCTATCTCAAAATAATAATAATTGCCACAAATCTTAGAGAGAAACCATAGTTTAAGCAAAGAAGTTGGAACCAGACATGGTGGCGCACACCTAAAATCCCAGCACTTGGGAGGCAGAGGCAGGCAGATCCTCTGTGAGTTCGAGGCCAGCCTGGTCTACAAAGACACTGATATTCTAAACAGTCAAACAAGCAAGAAGGCAATGATGTGGTGAGTGACGGCAACATGAAGAGTCACAGGGTGAAGCTTTGACAGCTGCCTCTGAGTCTGGGAAGAGATGCAACCGGACAGGACGGAGGGAAACAAACGCCAAGGCAGCACGTTGTCGAATGTGCTGATGAGGATGCAGAACTGCAGACAGGCTCAGGACCTGCTACTGGTTTGCAGAAAACTTGATGCCGTGGAGTTGGAGATGCCCCTGCCCAGCTTTTCTACCCATGGCTTCCGCGCCCTCACATAGTATGCTCGTTGCTGCCTTCCCTGGCCCTACTTCCCACCCACAAAGGCATAATCACTCTAGGGATGAGGAGCAAGGCAGGAGCTCAGGGAGCTTGGAGACCTCAGGCGGCTGTGAGCACTCAAGAAACAGACTTCTCGGAAGACAGCTTCAGTGAGACAGACGGTTTAATTGGTGGCGCGGGGGACAAAGACTATTTAAGCCTTTGGGGTGTGGGTAGAGGCTTTGGGGGGGTGAGTGTACATCATAGGCCGGGGCCAAGGTGCTGGGAATGCCTTATTTGCGTGAAGAGGAGTTCCAGGTGCTTGCTGGACATGAACTTATAAAAGGAGAGAGGAAGTTTAATGTGTAAGCTGGCTACCAGCCTACGTACGTGACCACCTCAGGGGTGGCAGAGGTGGGGGTCACAAGGCTACATACGCCAGGACATTACAGGCCCAGGACAGGGAGGGAGCAGGCCTACCTCTACCCATCTCAGGATGAGATTTCTGTCATTTGGACACACATCTTGAACCCACTCTTGCTCCAGGAAGTCTCCCCTGGTAGCACAGCTCACTGCCCCACACATTGTCATGCATGTCACTGGCCATCATTAGGCTCTGGGAGAGCCACACAGGGGAGAGAGGTGGCTATCCATCTTGAACAGGAGCTGGCAAACCTCTACCCATCTACCAGATCTGCTCAACAGCCTGTTTCTGTGCATCCCAGGCCTGTGAAGAATTATTTTCTCTCCCATTTAGCTGGACAAACAAAACAGCAACAACAAAACAAAGACCGTGTAACAGAGGCCATTGTGACCTCTACATATATCTGCTTGTATAAAGATACCCACATTAAAACAAAACAAAACAAAAATAAAAAAGACCAACAAAACAGAAGCCGGGTGTGGTGGCACATGCTTTTAATCTCAGCACTTGGGAGGCAGAGGCAGACAAAGCAAGCCTAGGGCTGCCAAGATAACACAGAGACCCTGTCTCGAAAAACTAAAAAAAGAAAGAACAAACAACAACAACAAAACACAGGCGTAAGCATAAAAGATATACCAATGTCACAGACATTATTACATATATGGACATGCATGTATAAATTGACATGTGAAAACATCCTTAAGGATACCCATGTTAAATAGCAGGACTAGGGCTGCGCATAGTGGTGCACACCTTTAATCCCAGCACTCAGGAAGCAGAGGCAGGCGAATTGCTGTAAGTTCGAGGCCAACCTGGTCTACAGAGTGAGTCCAGGACAGCCAAGGCTACACAGAGAGACCCTGTCTGTCTCGGGGGAAAAAAATTAGCAGGACTATGCAATTGCTCTCTGTTACTCAGGACATGACGTGGGCCTAGGGAGAGGTTCTATTTTTATTTGAATTGCTTTGCCTCATTAAATAAGAAGGTCCAAGGCAAACATACAAACGCTGACAGCAGTGCATAGTGGGACTCATGTGTTGGTTATGTGATCTCTAAGGATTTATACGTATTTGAAATATTTTGTGATAGTTAAGATGCTTAAAAAAAAACAAAAACAAAAACAAAAAAAAAAAACAAAAAAAAAAAACGTTCCCTGTGTGATGGTGCCCAGGAGATGGACTGGTTCTCTCCCCCTTTGCTTTGTTTCTGGTGCCTGGCTGGCCTGGCCTGACCCCAGCTGTAGGCTGTGTAGTTTGTTTGTTTTTTATAGCCAAACAGGCAGGTTGATGTCCTGGCCTAGGGCCCTGCTTTCTTTTCTTTTTTTTTTTTTTCAGTTGTCTGAGTGTGGGAGGAGCCAGCAGCTTGCCAGCTGAGGCCCTGGCTTTGCCGTGTGGTGTGTGTGTGTGTGTGTGTGTGTGTGTGTGTGTATGTGTGTGTGTACACACACAAACACTGGCTGGGGACAGAGACTGGCAGCCGGTCTAGGGTCCACCACAGTGTCCATCAGGAGGCAAGGGACTGATGTGGCAATCCATGCGCTAAAACGGTGGGGACAAGTCATCCAGCTGTTTGCCTGGGGTCGTGGCCTAGGCTGTCTATAAACCACACTGACAAGGGCTGAGCAGAAGCCAGCCTAAAATGACCCAACTTTCACCTTCATTGTAAACTGCCTTTTCCTGCCTTCCTCTCAGAGCTGATGCCCTGGAGGAGCCTCAGAGTGAAAGAATTGGCTAATAGAGGAGCGTGTGGGGCTTGTGAGGCAGCAGGAAGGGAGGGCAGCTACTCCTGTCTGATGGCTGCTAGAAGACGTCACAGAGCAGTGGGTTCCAGCTTGGTGTCACTTTGCCAGTTGCTGACCATTGTTGTCACTGATGGGTTTTGTTCTCTAGGGGTGTTCCTTTTTTTTTTTTTTTTTCCCCTGAGACGGTTTCTTTGTGTAGCCTTGGTTGTCCTAGACTCACTTTGTAGACCAGGCTGGCCTCGAACTTACAGCGATCTACCTGCCTCTGCCTCCTGAGTGCTGGGATTAAAGGTGTCTACCAGGATGCCTGACTCTGGGTGTGTTCTTAGTCCCCAACCTCTTTTCCTTCCTGCAGGCTATGATGTGAACACATCTCCCACAAGATTCTGCTACCACAATGTTCTGTCTAAGCTCAGTCCTAAGGCAATGGTTCCAACGAACCTTGCCCAAAGCCTCTGAAAATGTAAACCAGAGCGCACTTTCTTCATTGTCTTTCTTGGGTATTTATTACAGCAATGAAATGTTTAATTCACACACTCCAGAGGTGGGACTTGGAGGTGGTTTGAATAAAGATGGCCCCCGTAGGCGCACAGGGAGTGGCGCTATTAGGAGGTGTGGCACTGTCAGAGGAAGTGTGTCACTGGGAGGTGGGCTTTGAGGTCTCAGAAGCTCAAGCCCGGCAGGTGTGACGCCATCACTTCCTGCTGCCTGTGGATCCAGATGTAGAACTCTCAGCCCCTTCTCCAGCCCCATGTCTGCCTGCACACTGCCATGATGGCAATGTACTAAACCTCTGACCCTGTAAGCCAGCCCCAGCGAAATGTTTTCTTTTCTTTTCTTTTTTTTTTTTTAAAGACTTATTTATTATATATATAGTGTTATGCCTGCATGTTTGCCTGCAGGCCAGAAGAGGGCACCAGATCTCATTATAAATGGTTGTGAGCCACCATGTGGTTGCTGGGAATTGAACTCAGGACCTCTGGGAGAGCAGCCAGTGCTCTTAACCTCTAAGCCGAAATGTTTTCTTTATAAATAGAGTGGTGTGTGGTCATGGTGTCTCTTCACAGCAATAAAACCCTAACTAAGACAGACTGTGTGAGGAACAGCTTCTCAGCACCCTGGGACTCACCCATGGGCCAGAGTTCAGTGACTTGGCATGTTCTGGCTTCTAAGACAGACTTTCCTTACTCCCAACTCCCTTCCCACGTCTTTACTTCCCACCCTCCACAATTGTGTAAAGTCTGCTGCCCACAGTAGGTCTTCTATTATATAACCCACACACTCTTACTGCTGCCTTGGTGAACACTGGTGATTTCTTTAAGGCAGGTAAAAAGGCGAGGCCATGCTGGGCCTGAGCATGAGGGGGCTGGAGAGATGGCTCAGAGGTTAAAAGCCCTAGCTGCTCTTCCAGAGGTTCTGAGTTCAATTCCCAGCAACCACATGGTGCCTCACAAACATCTATAGTAAGAACTGGTGCCCTCTTCTGGTTTGCAGGTATACATGCAGGCAAAACATTGTATACATAATAAATAAGTTTTTTATTTTTTAAAGATTTATTTATTATGTACACAGTGCTCTGCCTGCATGTACACCTGCAGGCCACAAGAGGGCGCCAGATCTCATTGTAGATGGTTGTGAGCCACCATATGGTTGCTAGGAATTGAACTCAGGACCTCTCGAAGAGCAGACAGTGCTCTTCACCTCTGAGCCATCTCTCCAGGCCTAAATAAGTTTTTTTTAAAAGAAAAAACACACACACACACACACACACACACACACACACACACACACGGATAATTGGGGTTGGGGATAGCTCAGTGGGTAATGTATCTATTACACAAGTGTGAGGATCTGAGTTCAAATCCCCAGCACCCATCTAATATTGAAATCTGGGTACAGTATCTCCCTGTTTCCCCACAGGAAAGGCACTGGTCCTTGCTGGCCAGCTAATCTGGCTGATAGTAGACCTTCAAGTTCAGTGAGAGACCGTGTCTCAAAAAGTGAGGTAGAGGCCAATGAGAAGCCTCAGCAGATAAAGATGTCTGTTGCTATGCCTGACCACCTGGGTTTGAGCTCCAGGACCCACACAATGGATGGAGAGGACAATTGTTGAAAGTTGTCCTCTGACATGTGCCTACACACACACATCACACAGGCGTCCAGAAAAAAAATAGATAAATGTAATAAAACAACATTTTTAAATGGTGAGGAGAAATAGAGGAAGACAGCTGATGTCAACCCAACACACACACGTACACATGCACGCACACACACACACACACACACACACACACACACACACACACAGAGGTCTTCTGCATACTAGAGACCAGACATGGTTGCTAAGCTCTTGGCATGTCCCTCCCATGGACCTTCAAACTCAGCATCTCCACAAACGTCTGCCAGTCTCCTTGGATTGCCGTGGGGACCTCCACCACCAGATGCACAGTTCCTTGTAGAAGAAGTGAGAGCATTCGGCAAATGCCCATGGGTACGCGGAGACTGTGCCGTTTAAAGCGACTTCTCATTCCTTCCAGTTTTGAGGGAAGTGGGCTCTTCCAAGCAGGCGTGCACGCAGGATGCTCCCATAGTGCTGGAATGGTTCTGATAAGAGACTCTCAGGGTGAGTAGGTCTTTTTACTCTGGAATGCTGGTCTTACAGATCCTAGCTATGACTAGGAAGAGGCTTAAATGGTACTGCCGCGGGGGCAGAGGTATAAACCACACCATGCTTCCTTCAATGACTTTTTTTTTTTTTTGAGACAATGCTCACTAGGTAGCCCTAGGCTGGCTGCAGAGACACAGAGATCCACATGCTTCTGCCTTCCCAGCCGGGATTAAAGGTGTGCGCCACCATGCTCCACCCCCAATAACTACCTTTTATTTATTCTTGTATTTATCCTTGCTCAGCTGTGGAATGTGCACCCAGCAGAAAGTTAGAAGGATGGAGGCGGGCTGGAGAAGGTAGGCAAGGGGAGGAGAGGGAACAGGAAGGAAGGGAGAGGAGCCAATAGGAAGGGGGGAAGAGAGGAATCTTAGTTACATCTGTGTGGTGTGACCAAAACATCCAGGAGCCCAGCTTAGGGCTGAGGTGGCTCAGCTCCACAGGTTTAACCCACAATCCTCTGTCCCCCTGCTTCTGAGCCTTGGTGAGAAGAACATCATAGTGGTGGGGGTGTGGAGGGGAGGCCACTCCTCAATCTCTGGCTGCTGGGAAGCAGAGATAGCAAATAAGTGAGAACCAGGCATGGCCTTCCGAGGCTAGCCTGCTGAGCCAGGCATGACCTTCCGAGGCTAGCCCGCCGGGATCTCTGACCTCCGTCTAGATTCCTCCCCCTTAAGTTTTCATTACCCCTGCCCCAGTAGAACAGCCACCCTAGGCACTAAGCATTCAGTTGGTGAGTCTGTGGGGGACAGTTCCCATAAATCAGAAGAAAACAACCATGTACACTGAATACTTGTTCTCTCTTACAGTTGAGGAAACTGAGGACCAGAGAGCAGCTAACCAGGAAGTGTTAGCATTGGCCTACAGACTTAATTGTCTTGGCCCCTGGCCAGTGACTCCATTACTTTATCATGACAGTTGTGACAACTAAGTACAGGTTTCAACTTATTTTCCTTCCAACTCTCGGGTCCTTAAGTGCTTCCTGTGTGCCAGGGTGAGTCCAGATTGAGTGAAGCTGTTAATGCCCTCTTCAGACAGCCACAAGATTTGGGGGACAGACAGAAAAGCCTTTCTTTGTGAGTCCTGTCCTGGGCCAGCTCTTGGCCACTGAAAGCCCCCAAACAACGTTTCACAGGATCTTCCCTGGGCCACCAGCATCATCAGTCTGGACTTGACACTCACTGGCAGTCTCCTATGGCTCTCTCTGAGTGGCCCCTGGCTTCCTCAAATTTACAGAGATCCGCCTCTACCTCCCGAGTGCTGGGGTTAAAAGCGTCTGCCTTTGGCTACTTTTTTTTTCTCTCCATTACTTTGTAGAACTTTGTTACAATCACTGGAGAAGCTATGAAGCAGCAAGGGCTCCTTGTCTGAGGTCAATCAAATATGCAGAATGGGTGTTAGTGGCTCTTGGTTCTCAGCTGATATAAGAGCTCCATGCCATGGGGAAACCTTGTGTGGTAACAGCTGGGAAGATGGTCCTTCCCACCAAACACTGTATATTGAGTGTGACTTTCTCCAGGCATTTGATGGCCCTCACCTCTGCCTTCCCAGCAAGACTACACAGTGGCCTAGGGTAGTTATAACCCTTTGACACTTCGGTCAATCCAGCCTCCATCAAGAGGCCCATGCCAGGCTGTGCCTCCACTTGAACCTGTGGCCACTTGTCCCATTGGCCACAGACTTGTCACAGATACTCTACCCAGATGTTTCAGCAGAAAACAAGAAGGTTTCAACCGATTCTGGAATCTGATGGAAACATTTGATTGTCAGCTGTCCTGGGCCCTAGTGATTCTGCCCCTGCGGCCAGGGCCTCCAGAGGAAGGAAGCCAGAGGAGGGCCTGGTCTCTGGCTAAGCAGTTGGATGTACTCAGCCCAGGGTTTTGTTGTTGTTGTTTGTTTGTTTTTTGTTTTGTTTTGTTTTGTTTGGCTGCAGAGGAGACAGCTGCTCACCAGCAGGTCTCCTGCCCCAATGTGACACGGGAGTTAATGAGGACAGAAGAGTCCCTCTTCTTAACGGGATTTCTAAGCCTTGTCGTTGGCAGAGTTAGGGCTCTTGGCTCCCTGCTTTGACACTTTCTGATCCTCACCATGGTCTGGTGTACTGAAGAAGGAAATGCAACTATATATCCAATGGGAAAACTATATATCCAATGGGACTAGATTATCTTTAAAAATGGCCATACTCATCAGGATTTCAAAGGAACTGGAAGAAGGTGGAGGTGAACTTTATAAATTCTTTTTTTGTTTTGTTTTGTTTTGTTTTGTTTTGTTTTGTTTTGTTTTTTTGAGACAGGGTTTCCCTATGTAGCCTTGGCTGTCCTGGACTCACTTTGTAGACCAGTCTGGCCTCAAACTCACAGAGATCCATCTGCCTTTGCATGCCAAGTGCTGGGATTAAAGGCATGCGTCACCACTGCCTGGCTTTTTTTTTTTAAGATTTATTATTTATACAATATTCTGCCCACATACCAGAAGAGGACACTAGATCTCGTTATAGATGGTTGTGAGCCACCATGTGGTTGCTAGGAATTTGGACCTTTGGAAGAACAAACAGTGCTCTTAACCTCTGAGCCATCTCTCCAGCCCCCTGCCCCTTTTTTTAAAGATAGGGTCTCACTAGGTAGCCCTGGCTGGCTTGGAATTCACTGTGTAGACCAGCCTTGCTCAAAACTCACGGAGAGTCACCTATCTCTATTTCCAGAGTGCTGGGATTAAAGGGCACCACACACTTACCTTGATGAATTCACTCTTTAAAACAAACAAAACAAAACAAAAATCTCAACTTGTAAAATGGAAGAAAAAAGTTAAATACATGCTGTAAATTGGAAAAAAAAATAAGGGCTGTGATACTTACAAAAAGATATATCAAGGTAATCCAGCAGAAATTCAGAGACCCCCCCCCCAAATATACTTTACTATTTAGGATGCAACAAAATGACATTTAAAACTGCGTGAAGGGGCTGGGGAGATGGCTCAGTCAGTGATGCTCTTGCTAGACAAGCTTAAGGCTGAGTCCAAACCCCAGCATCTGAGGCATCCTGGGCTCCCAATCCTGGCACTGGGAGATGGAGACCGCAGTATCCCTGGGGCTTGCCTGAGGGTGGGTGAGAGCCAGGCTTAGTGAGCATGAGAGTTTTTGTTGTCAGCTTGGCACAACCTAGGTTATCTGGGAAGAGGGAACCTCAACTGAGGAGTTGACTAGGTCAGACTGGCCTGTGGTCCAGCCCAATGTGGGTGGCACCTCCCCGGGTCCGAGGGCCTGGGCTGTATAAGAAGGCTAGCTGAGCACAAGCCAGAGAGGCAGCGAGCAGGCCCAGTTCCCCCACGGTTCCTGCCCTCATTTCCCTTGGTGATATGACGGGTTGTAGTGAAATAAACCCTTCCTTCCCCAAGCTGTTTTGGCTCCTGGTGTTTATCATTAATTTGAAATGGGATAAAGAGCTACATGTGAAAAATGATACTAAAAAGATAATAGAGTAAAGCAAGCTAGCTGAAGGAGGAACATCAGTATTAGGATAGCCTGGGCTATAATAGCAAGGACCCTATCTCAAGGAACTAAAAACAATTAGACAAAAGATTTAAGTAGAGGTGGTTTTGTTGTTTGTTTTTGTTGTTTGTTTGCTTGCTTGGTTTGGTTTGGTTTGGTTTGGTTTGGTTTTTAGAGACAGGGTTTCTCTGTGTAGCCTTGACTGTTCTGGATTCTCATTGTAGACCAGGCTGGCCTTGAACTCTCAGAGATCCACTTGCCTCTGCCTCCCGAGTGCTGGGATCATGGGCGTGCACCACCATGCCAGGCTTTAAGTAGAGTTTTATATTTATAAAACCACAATCAAATTCCAGTTTAACAAGGAAATCAGGAATTATGAAAGAAAGGTTGAAAAGGTGACTGCAAACACTTTTGCACATGGAAAAAAAATCACACACAATAGGCCCACAGTAAATTGGGAGAGTTCAACAACACAGGACACAAAGTTATTAGTAACACAAATCAATAGGAAAAAGACATTAGGACAGCGCACACAGCACTCATGTGTGGTGTAACAGTAAGTATAAATGACCAGTAAGTAAGGATACGAGCCATTTGTAAATATACTAATAAAATTTAAAATGCAACTAGACTCCTAAGGTAGGCATGTTCATCTGCCAAGGTGGAAGAGCTCAAACAGATGTAGGAAGGGCATCGAGGGAAGCAATTGAGGTAGCGATGCTCATCCTGCTCCTACTTTGTTACTGTTCTTTGTGGCCAAAGCCCTGGAACCTTCCTTCTATTCACTGGCACCAGAATTCTGAATTCTAGAGATAGTTCCTATAGGGTAACCAGACATGTGGAAAGCAAGGAGCAATATGCCTCCATCACTGTGGTGTTAGACATGGAAACCGGGGACTGTCCAGATGTGTAGCCACAAATCCAGCCATCTCTCCTCCAGTGCTCTCAAGGCCTTTTTAGTCCTCCAGTCAAGTTTGGAACAAGAGTAGCTGTGATGTCCAGAGCCCTAACCCAGTTTCCTCTGCCTTGAGCCTCATAGCGCCCCCTAGTGTGTCAATGGTAGGGAGGAATTTAAGTTTTCCAGGAGAGGAAAATGTATCTCCTAAGACCAGAACCGGGTGGCTACTAGAATTTCACCTGTGCTCAGCTCCTTGGAGTCTTGAAGGAATAGCAAACATTTCCTACTTCCATGGGGACATGCTTTGGTTTCTATTTATTTGATAATGTCTCATAAATTTGCTCAGGCCGGCCTCGAGCTTGCTGTACCTCCTTCAGCCTCCCGATGTGGAGATTGCGGGTGTAGACCTGGCTGCTTTGCTTTGGTTTCTAGTACCTGGCTTCTTACTTTTAGGGTAACGGCAAGGAGGCGAAGGGCTAGTGGAAGTGAAGAGCCATTGCATGATGAGTTATTGTGTTCTGCAAGGTTGAAAAAGTTTTGAAGATGATGGTGTTGGAGCAATGTAGTTGCTGAACCATACTCACAAAGTTGTGTATGAGCCGGGTGGTGGTGGCGCACGCCTTTAATCCCAGCACTCGGGAGGCAAAGGCAGGTGGATCGCTGTGAGTTTGAGGCCAGCCTGGTCTACAGAGTGAGTCCAGGACAGCCAAGGCTACACAGAGAAACCCTGTCTCAACCCCCCCAAAACCCAAAGTTGTGTACATGCACATGTGTGCTGTGTGTGTGTGTGTCTGTGTGTATGTGTGTGTGTGTGTGTGTTTATGTTGCCCAGGCTGGTCTTGAACTCATGAGCTCAAGGTATCCTTCTGGTTCAGCTAACTCTCCCAAGAAGCTGAGAGTACTGGATGATGCCACCGTATGCAGGGTATATGAGGGCATGGCAGTATCCTCCTGTAGGGTGCATAATATATGATATTTTCCTGAGATTCCCAAAGAACACATGTTACCTTTCCTTTTTCTTTTTTCTCTTTTGAATTTTCTCTGAGGACTTTAGCTCCTTCTGCATCATGCTAAAAGGAGTTTGGTTTTTGTTTGTTTGTTTGTTTGCTTGTTTGCTTGTTTGCTTGTTTGTTTAGTACAGGGTTTCTCTGTGTAGCCTTGGCTGCTCTGGACTCACTCTGTAGACCAGGCTGGCCTCAAAGTCACAGAGATCTGCCTGCCTCTGCCTTTCTGCCTGCTGGGATTACAGACATGTGCGGCCATGCCCAGCTTGAAAGTGCTTTTCAAATATGTGTGGCTACCAGGTGGCTTGCATTTAAGGTGGCTAACTTGTAGTTATGTGCTTGTGAGCAGAGCTGAGAGCAAACACAAGAGAAAGAAGAGTCCTGGCGTCGGCACAGGCTTCAGTGAGGAGGGCTTACCTCAGGGCGTGGAGTATCATACAGGTGCACCCCCCTCTGCCCAGGTAGAACATTCAGTTCTCTTTATAGAGAGCCTCTGAATTTCTCCCCTAGACTAGGCCCCTCTGTAGCCACGACCTGAGGGAAGGGACGTTATCTGTCCCAATCCATCCAGATCTTCATTTTCTCTGCTTCATGTTACCCTCTTGACATCTGCCCTGGACCCCAGAAACTCCAGGGCAGTTACCTGGCAGTAGGCCAGCCCCTCTAGGCTCCCTTGTGCATTTTCTGGGCTTCTGCTCCCCATGGTCTGCCCCTAAGATCTTTGTCTCCTCGTTTTTCCCTTTCTTCCTTCTTTCTTCCTTCCTTTCTTTTCTTTTTCTTTTTTTAAAAGATTTATTTATTTATTAAGTATACAGTGTTTTGCCTGCATGTACACCTGCACACCAGAAGAGGCCACCGGATCTCATTATAGATGGTTTGTGAGGCACCATGTGGTTGTTGGGAATCGAACTCAGGACCTCTGGAAGAACAGGCAGTGTTCTTAACCTCTGAGCCATCTCTCCAGCCCTCCTTCCCATTTTCCATAGTTACTTTGACACCAGGTATTTGTGAACAATCCCTTTCCACTCTGTTGTTAAAAGAAAAGCCACTGGTCTCTTACTTGACCTGGATCCTGCTTGCCAAGAGGCCTTACCCCTCGTCCAGTCGTCACAGGGATGGGAATGGCGCCAGATAAAGGTAAAACCACGGGTGCTTTACGCCAGGTGAGGTCTCTGCACATGCTCCTATTGCCTCTGCCACCTCCAAATCTCACGGGGGGGGGGGGGGAAGGCTACCCCACCAGCCTTACTTTCCTGCCACCTCCAGACTCCTTCCTGCATGCACTGCCACAGCCAGAGGCGACTTCCGGATGCACAGATCTAAGCTCAGTGCCTCGCTGTGTGAGTTCTTCAGCTGCCCTTTAGAGCCAGCTGGGTCAGCTCTGCCATCCTTAGCATGACATTAGAGGCCTTTGGTGAGCCCGCCTCTGCCTGTGCTTCTTTGTAGCTTCCCAGTGAGCCGTGCTTTGTTAGCAGCCTCCCAGCCTTGGGCTCTGCTGGCCCCTGCGTGGAGTGCCCTTTCGTTCCTTTTATTCCTGCATAGTTAAAAGCATTTGTTAGGGATAGGAACCTTTATACTCCAGCCTCATTGTTCCCTTGAAGGTAGAGGGACAACCATTAATGAAACACTAGTAGATTCCCATCTTACTACACACTGCTTTCAAGGTCTTCAGCTGCTCTTGTCAAGGAAGCTATCTGTGACTTCCCGAGTTAGGGTGGGTCTTCCACACTTAACACATACATATTTCAGCTTTTCTAACAAATTTCATTCTGTTTGCTTATTTACTTATGCTCTCTCTGTGGACATGTATGTATACCCATGTACATGCCACGGCAAGTATGCGGAGGCACAGGGACAACACACAGGAATTGGTTGTTTCCTTCTCCCATATGGAAACTAAACGCAGGTCATCAGATTTCTTAGCCAATACCTTTACCCACGGAGCCATCTCTCGGGACCTATTTCATCTTTTCTATAAAGCTGTAACACCGGCATAGGAAAGGTGAAGAGAAACCGGGACTCTTTCTCCAACTTGGTTGGACTGTTAAAAAAAAAAAAAAAAAAAAAAAAAAAAGAAGGAAGAAAGGAAGAATAAATAGATGGATGAAGTCTTGTTTCCTAATTTCTTTCTAAATGCCCGTTGTAGCTAACCTTGAAGACGTATGTAGCACTTGTTGAGTTTTTGTGTCAAATTAAAAAAAAATCCACAATTGTCTGAAAGAATTGATTAATGTACGATGCGCCCCTCCCCACCCCCCCCCCATGTGAGCACTGACTGTACACCAGCCTGCTTCCGTGGGTTTTGTAAAATAAGGCTAAATGCAGAGAGGCTAACAGGTGGCAGGGAGACACGGTCTGCTCTCCGGAACTGGCAGATAAATTACGGCGTCTGGAGCACCCAGAGCTCCAAATACTTAATACTTATCAGCGTCCGAAGCAGCTGACACAAAGATGCACTTAGCTGTGCAGCTCCAGGGAGAAAATGAAGGTAATTGAAATTAACTTGGCTCCTGCCGTTTTTTTTTTTCTTCCCCCTCCTCTTCTAATCACCAGGAAATCTGCTGCTGGCTGAACAGGAGGGGCCTAAGGGCCAATGCCCTCGGGAGTCCAGGGCTCAATTAAGCTCTGGAAAATTGGATTTCTGGCCCTGAGGCCAGGGGGCTGGGTTTGGCATTGAGGCATGAGCTGCCAAAAGGTATTAGGCCAAGAGCTGGCCAGATGGGCTCAGCAGCTAATTCAATCTGGCTTCCCAGAAACAAGGCTTGGGAGGTTGGAGCCCGTAAGCCTGAGGAACGGTGACTCTGGCTTCTAGGGCACGGCCCTGTAGTGCACGGGGGCCTCTTTGTGGCCACTCAGGGAGCTCTGTGCCTGGCACCTGGCCTCTGTCAGCAACGCACTAACGATCCGGACAACCAGTGGCCAGTGGCAGTTAGTGCTATTTGTTTCCATGTGCGTGTCAGCTTGCTGTAGGACTGGCTTCCGGTGACCCGTCAGCACAGGCATTCATGTTTCTGAGGCCTGGAAAGGCTGACACAAAAGAAAGGAGGGCGGCGTGCGTCAACGCAAGAGAGACCCTCAGCATGGTGGCAGAGGGCAGACAGAGACGTGAACGGCGGAGAGGGGAAATAGACAGCCCAGCCTAACCCGGAATTTTAGGACCTATCTATGTTTGACTGGAGCCTCCTACCTCTGTCCCTGAGGTGCTAAGGATTGAAATCAAGGCTTCCGGCGTATTGAGCAAATGCTCTTCCTTCTTTAAGACTCTTCCTGCCTCAACCAAGAATAAAAAAAGGCTTAAACACCCACATTTCCTTATTCTTGGATCCTTACTCCTTCTTTTGTCTTCCTGCCTCTCGTACTTGCTCTATTTCCTGGGCACAGAATCTCAGAGTTTTGACACCGGTGACCCAGTCTTCCCAATTTGACAAACTCCCTGAGTCAGCCCTGTTCCGGGCCCTGTCAGAGCTGTGCTAGGCAGGTACTGTCAGGCTTGCATATTATGCCACAGTAACTAACTGACATGTCAAGCCAAAGTTCGCCCTGATTGGCCCTCCATCGCTTCCAGTTAGTCCTTCCTCCTAGAGGAAGTGGGGAAATTGTTAGGTCTCAAACTCAGGACAAATGGCTGAGGTGACTATTTAATGTGTCAAAGTGGACTTGGCTGCCAGCTGTCCTAGGATCCCTCAGCCCCTGCTTGTTAGAGGGTATGGCTGGCATGCCCCGCCCCTTACCCTAACCTTCTCCAACCCCAGAGGCCCTTCCCTATATAATCTAGCCATTTGGTTACCTGGTTGATTTTTTGTTTGTTTGTTTGTTTGTTTTTTGTCTACCCTCTACCCTCCTGGCCTCTTGGTCTCCTGGCTTTCAGTCTTCCCTTTCCGGCAGCCTCACATGGCTCAGGGTCATGTTTACACTGGACTCTCCCAGATGTCTCTGCCTTTAGCTATGCTGTTCTTTTATCTACAATAAACTTTACCTTATACCATACCTAGGAGCAGTCCTGTCCTTCCTTTTTTTTTTTTAAACTTTTTTTTTTTCATTCTGAAATCACATGCAGGGAATCTGTTGGTTCTGCTGTATTCTACTCTTCCACCTAAGACTTGTCTTGAAATTTTTTCAGGTCTCCCCCCCTCCTTCCCTGGGAGCAGGCCCACAGAGTCTAGAGGGACCGAGCATACCTCAGGGCCCCCTGGTATGCAGTCTGTCCAGCCCTACTCCCTCCCTGTTTCCAGTTTTCTCACCCTAACCCATGTGCTACCCCAAGTGACCTTCTCCTGCCACATGCCAGTCAGTCCTCTGAGGCACTGGGGGGGGGGGGGCTCCTGAGGGCAGGGCATTGTGGGCCTAAGCTTCCCTCCTGACACATATTCACAGGCCTGTGGAGTGGGCCTCAGCCTGGACCGGGCTGGAAGCTTCTGGGGAGCTTTAACAGTCTTGTGACTTTTTAATGATTTGAGTGAATGATCCTGTACATGACTCTCTCTCTCTCTCTCTCTCTCTCTCTCTCTCTCTCTCGTGTGTGTGTGTGTGTGTGTGTGTGTGTAAGTCAGAGGTCAGTCCTTGCTTCCTGCTTCCCATCTTGTTTGAGACAGGGTCTCTTCTTTCTCTACTATGTCCATCACTCTAGCTGGTTCAGAAACTTTTGGGGTTCTCTTGACTGCATCTCATTTCCCTGTAGGAGCCCCGTGGCTACAGACACCCATGTTACATGTCAAGTTTTTGTTTTGGTTTTGGTTTTTCGAGACAGGGTTTCTCTGTGTAGCCTTGGCTGTCCTGGACTCGCTTTGTAGACCAGGCTGGCCTCAAACTCACAGTGAGCCACCACGCCCAGCACATGTCAAGTTTTTATTTGGGTTCTAGGGATTTGAACTCAGTTTCTACTGCTTGCATAAGAAGTGCTTTTGCCCACTGAGCCATCACCCTAGACCCTTCTGGGGAGGTTTGAAGGCTGCCAACACCAGGACCCCATCCCAAGATAATCTGATATAGTTGGCCTGGGATGTGGGTGGGCATCAGGAATGTTTTAAAGCTTCCAGAGGATTCTATCGCACACCTAGGATTAAAGATTTATTTATTTATTATTATGTATACATTGCTCTGCCCACATATGCACCTGCACGCCAGAAGAGGCCACCATGTGGTTGCTGGGAATTGAACTCAGGACCTTGGGAAGAACAGTCAGTGTTCTTAACCTCTGAGCCATCTTTCTAGCCCACAGGAATTAAGATTAAGAACCAATATCTGAACTGGGAGTGGTGGTACACGCCTGTAATCCCAGCACTCAGGAGGCAGAGGCAGGTGGATAGCTGTGAGTTCGAGTCCAGCCTGGTCTACAAAGTGAGTCTAGGATAGCCAAGGCTACACAGTGAAACCTTGTCTCAAAACAAAACAAAACAAAAACCCCAAAAGAACAACAAGAAAATCAAACCAATATCTGTCTGTACACTTTGATTGCACGATGTACAGAAATAGAGCTGGAACTGAGCTGGATGCTTCGTGAAGTCTTTAATAGACTTTCACAGTGTCAGAAAATGCTATGCAGGCTGCTTGGAAGTAAAGTCATCAATGATCTTTCTAGCTGTGATGTCCGGGAGAAACAATACCAATCTTTGAAGCAAAAAGGGCCCACTGGTGTAACCGTGGCCCGACTGGGGGTAGACAACTGTTTTCTGACTACATTGGAAGCCTGCTCCACCAAGGAAATTCTTTCCTAGTTCTGTAATCTAGTCCAATGACCATGACAGGGGAAGGTCCTACGTCCCAATGGGGGAAACTGTTGCCTTATTAAATGGACACAGTATCAAACTGCCTCTTCCATAACTATTTATGCTTTTACCCGTATGGTCATGCTGCTATGGGTCTTGGTTGCAGAAGCTTCTGTCTGCAGTGGGCAGTGGATAATACAGAGACTCCCAACTGTCAAAGGGCTGAGAATGAGTGATTGTTGCGTGCTTGGCCCTGCAGTGGCCATCAGTATCCTCCAAGGAATAGGGAACATTCTAGAAGGGAGGACTGAAAGAGTGTATGAGTTGGAGGATGGAAGGAGAGCTGGAAAGCACTGTTTCTTGGATGTGACCTGTCTGTTACACTCTCGATCTCAGAACAACAGTGGCTACTGCACAAGACCAGGATCAGACTCGGCCCATCAACTTGCCGCCATCACTGGGAGACAGCCTCAGAATACCTCTTAGGGAGGCATAGGCACTTACTGGCTGCTGAAGGGGAGATCACTTTTCTCCAAGGGTGCAGCCACTAGTAAGTCATTTAAATAAATAACACCCCATCCATGTTCATGCAAATGCCCCAATTAAACATAGTGGGCCACTGCGTGGAGGTGGGAAGGAAATGATCAGGAGAGGGCTGCAGAGACGCTCAGCGGTTAAGAGCACTTGCTATTCTTGTGGAGAGCCCAAGTTCAGTTCTGGACCATCAGTGCCTCCAATTCTAGGACTCTGACACCTCTCCTGCCCTCTGCAGGCACCGCATGTCACACATACATATGTAAGAAAGCACACAAAAATACATGTAGAATAAATGAACCTAAAACAATTTTTTTTCTATAAAAGGCAAGAGAAAGAAATAAAAAAAGAGAGAAGATAAAGCATGAAACTAGGGGGGCTGGAGAGATGGCTCAAGGGTTAAGAGCACTGGCTGCTCTTCCAGAGGTCCTGAGTTCAATTCCCAGCAGCCACATGGTGGCTCACAAGCATCTATAATGAGATCTGATGCCCTCTTCTGGCATGCAGGCATACATAAAGGCAGAACACTGTACATGTAATAAATAAATAAATCTTTTTTTTTAAAGCATGAAAAGTAGGTGGAAGGGGTTATTTGGAAGAAGTGTATGTGTGTGTGTGTGTGTGTGTGTGTGTGTGTGTCTGTGTGTGTGTGTCTGTGTGTGTAATCCTGAGTGGAGGAATGCGAGCCAAGCATTTATGTATGAAACTGTGAAGGAATGCATACGTTTAACAGAGAGCTGGTGTCTTGAGCCGCGGCTTCCTGAGCCAGGAAGAGACTGTGAGTACTTATTTGACAAAGCTCCTAAGTGAGTGGGACAGATAAGAGGACCAAGTGGTGCTGGCTAGAACCCCTCCAACCCCTGTGTTCTTTACCCTCTCCAGCCCCAGGGTGACTGCTCTGTCCCTTCCTGAGAAGATCTTCCGGGTTGCCAGTACACTCCTGTTGATACATCCATCCCCAGGGAGGCAGAGGGCTCAGCTCTGAGTACCTAGTGGGACTGAGGTAGAAGTCCCTGTCACTGCAAAGGCCCCCAGAAAGTTCCTTCCTGTCTCTGAGCCCCACTCACTTCCCGCACATGTAGATCTCTTGTTTTCAGAGAGAAATGCCCACTGTGGTCAGTTCCCAGAAGCTAGGCCTTAGCAAAGCCAATTACAGCCTCCAGAGGGGAGTTGGTTACCCAACTTTGCCCTCGCAGCATGGCCCTGGCCTGCAAGGTCCAGACCTCCAGCGCTAATGGCTAATGGCTAATGTAACTAAGGTCAGGCCCCTCCCCAGGCGGACTTATAGAAAATAAGTTCCAATGAAGTGCTTCCTGCGGACTGTTGGAAGACCTTTCCCGTGGGTGGCAGGGTGTCATTAGCAAGCGGGTCACTGGCTCTGGTTCCTGGAAGGCTTCTAGGCTCCCTGGAGGATTTTGTATGCAGGGGCATGTGTGGGGCCAGTGGTGGGGTGGCAGTGCAATGGAGCCAGCAGAGAGACAAGGAGTGGTCGGCCTCCAAGGGCTATTCACCCAGATCTCCTCATTTGACCACAGATGGGAAGAGCCTCTTGAGTGACAGCCACCAAGGACAGGCTTATGACAGACAAACTCTAAAAGAAAACCTGAGTTTACCCAGTCCACTAGCTCCATCACACAGGCGGGAAAACAGGTTCAGAGATGGGAGACACTCAGGTTCTGACCAGGATGAAGCTTTGCCCTGGGTAGGATGAGGCACAGACAGCTCAGTGTACCAGTGTGGTCCACATTCTGTGAAGAAGCCAGGAGAAGTTAGGCCTGAGACCTTCCTTGAGAGCTCTGGACAAGCCAAGAGGCACCAGCCATAGGTGCAATAGAGGAAGGAGTGGGAAGGGGAAGGCACAGCTGATTGACGTCAGGAATGTTCGTTCATGGGTGGACAAGCTCTATCTGCTTGTGGTATCTTTCCTATCTGGCTTTTGGCATGCTTTACATCCCATATCTAACACCTATGAGAGAACTCGGGCTCCGGAGGTGGGTAGAGGCTCCTGCCAGGCCTGCGCCCTCTCTTGTTCCCAATGAGCATGCCCCAGTACTGTCCATGGGTCATCAGACCTGCCAGCAGCTCGCTAGATGCTTCGTAGAGGACAGACTACAATTCTAGGTATGCCGGGAATTGTAGTAGTGGAAGTGAAAAGGAAACTCCATCTCTGCTTCTAAAAGAAAAAAAGAATTACCATTTAAATAAGACTCAACAGGTGGAAAAAATTGCCTGGTGTTAAAACCTTTAGAGAAAGCAGGTAAATGCTTGTAAATTTCCTGGCCCGGTGTTCTAAGAGGACCTGACTGAGTTGGCGTGGGGGAGAGTGGCAGTTAGGGGAGTGCTTTCATGGAGAACAGAGACAGGGAAAGAAAGTGTGGCTGGGGAGCTGCAGATGAGATTCCTAGAGCCCTCTCTGTCTACTCCAGCTCCCTGCAGCTCAAGAACATGGGTTTGTTTGTTTTTGTTTTTTTGTTTTGTTTTGTTTTGTTTTGGGTTTTTCGAGACAGAGTTTCTCTGTATATCCCTGGCTGTCCTGGACTCACTTTGTAGGCCAGACTGCCCTGGAACTCACAACGAACGATCCACCTGCCTCTGCCTCCCAAATGCTGGGATTAAAGGTGTGGGTCACCATGCCAGGCTTTCAAGAATGTATTTTAATTGTGGTAAAATACACATAAAAGTTACTGATTTAATCATGTCAGGGTAGACTCCATTGATGTTCCATTCTGGGCAACCATCACCCCACCTTGCCCCAGAACCTCACCATTTCCAAAGAAATCCAAACCCATGGCCTCTCCTTCTTCAGCCGGTGTCTCTGTGGCTTTTCCTGAGTAAAAAAAAAAAAGATGTTTTGATGTTTGTGGTCCATTCAAAATGCAAATACCCATGGAGAGCCCAGAATTTGCATTTTCAATTTCATTCATTTCCACAACACAGACCATCTGCCCTCCTCCAATTAGGAATTATCTTATCCCTGTGGCACGGAGAAGACACTAGACCTTAGGAGACCCGGTTTCCAGGCGCTCCTGTCAGAAGCTGTGAGGTAACATGTAGGACTTAGACACCCCCATCTTAAAGCAGGTGTGGGCTGAGCAGCCCCTCAACCTTCTCCCTGACCCCTGTACAGGAGTGCACTGGCCTGCGGGGGGTTGGGGCTAGATGTCTGCAGCTGGTAAAACTCTGCCCTGCTGAGGCGCAGACCCGCCCTGTCTACATTAGCTTCCTGGCCTGTCCCTCTAAGTGTGATGTCGCAGAGCTGCTCAAGGAAGAGCCTCCTGAGGGCCTGAATGATAGGTATTCTCCGCTCACAAAATGAGCCAATTCAAGCCAATTGAAAGCATAAAGGCCGGTTTAATGGGACCAGCTCTCAGGCGAGTTCACAGACATCACAGGAGGGGGGTTCAGTGAAGTTGTCATGCAGGGAGATAGAAAAGGGAGGGAGGGAGGAGAGAGAGAGAGAGAGAGAGAAAGAAGAAGGAGGAGGAGGAGAGGAGGAGGAAGAGAGGAGAGAGGAGGGCAGAGGGGAGGGGAGGGAAGAAGGGAGAAGGAAAGGGGAGAGGAGAGGAGAGGAAATGCAGAGAGAGAGAAGAGGGAACCACAATGTCTGGGTTATATAGTGAAGAGCCTCTGCAGGAAAGGAAGCTCAGCCCTGGGCTGGGGAGTTTAGGGTAGAGGGCGGGGTCTACACCAGCCATGCCATGTGACAGGTAGGGACAGGGGAATACTGGGGGAACCTGGAGGCCAGATCTGCCTTGGTTAAGTAGGCACCTCAGCTGCTGGTCCTGGGTCTGAATCCCAACAGCTTCCCTAGGCAGCTGTGGGCAGGGTGGTCTTGGGGATGGAGAGGTGCAGAGTGGCAGAGTGGCTGAGGACTGGGATGCAGGTACCACCATCAACTGCAGAGCCTGCTGGGCTCCACTTGCCCCCTGCCCCCCCCCCCCCCCCCGCCCCGCTCATGGGCACTGGGTTCAGTGATCCATCCAGGACTGGGGCTCTGCACTGTCCATGGAAACAGGCATGGCAAGAAAGGAAATCCCTTTAATCCCAGCACTTGGGAGGTAGAGGCAGGAGGATCGATGTGAGTTCAAGGCCAGCCTAGTTAACAAAGCGAGTCTGGGACAGCGAAGGCTACACAGAGAAACTCTGTCTCAAAACACCAAAAAAAAAAAAAAAAAAAAAAAAAAAAAGGAAGGGAGGAAGGAAGAAAGAAAATCATTTGTGGTTCTTGGCCTCCTAGACATGATCTATCATGGTCTGAAAGGGGACAGAGCGGAAGCTGAGAGAGGCCAAGCTAGTGCATTGAGGGAAACTTATAGACTTCCTGGGGAAGACATCGGGGAGGTCTGAGAAAGAATATTGTCCTGGTGTGCTCAGAGGGAAGGTGGAGCAAACCCAGGAAGACAGGACAGGGTCAGAGGGAGGGCAGAGCAAGCCCTGGAAAGCAGAGCAAGAGTGTTGAGTTTCATAGGAGAAGGAGATCTGGACACTTGTGGAAGGACTAGGCTTGGGGACAGCAGTACTTGCAAGAGATGCGAGGGATGTCGGTTTGCATTGCGTGTGATGTCAGCCCCTCCGCTGGACCTCCAAGAAAGTAGCCCTGGGGAATTCTTTTCCAGTTCTGTACTTTTGCTCTCAGGTTGGCTGTTTTTTTCTGGTGTTGTATTGGCTCGGCTCCATCTGAATTACAGATGTTTTGTCACTGTTCAATTAGCCGACTGGGCTTCCTGTTTTTCAGGAGCAGGTAACCACTTTAAATGTTTGTCTGCAGTGGTGAGCATCTTACAGATCCCCTCCAGAGCTCTGTGTCCCTAGTTCAGGGTCTCCTGAATAGATCGCCCACTCAGAGGATAAGTTGAATGTGGTCCTGTGCTGCCCACTGAAGCAGCTCACTTCCCCCCCACCCCCACCCCCACCCCGCTCTTTGGGCTCCTCTCGCCTGCAGTTTGGGACCTTCTTCCCAGTTTCCTTGCTTCCTCTGCTGCCCTAATGCATTCTGGGCCACTGTAGCTGTCACAGGATCCCATCCAGGAGCAGGCTGTGGTGACCAGCAGGAGAGACGTTCTTAGTATAAAAAGTTCTTCCAATGGGGGACCCTTGTGTGACTCCAGCAACACAAGGGGGCTTTGTGTCTTTTTCCACTCTGGCCAGCTCTGGCCCTGACAGAGTAGCCTTCTGGGAAGACATAGGTCCTTGGCCTAATCACAGCTCAGCCTCAGAGTCCATGTACCTGTTTCTTTTCTCAGTGATCTCATTATGGCCTCTGCCCATCTCCAAAATGAGTCAGGAACGTCTTCTTGTGTGAGCTACTGGGAGGCCAGAGAGAATGGATACAAAATGGTGGCCCTGCACTAAGTCCAATGGGGTGCTGGAATGCAAGCCCAGAACTTGAGCTTGGGTGCACATCTGGGTTGTGTGTGTGTGTGTGTGTGTGTGTGTGTGTGTTTAGAGGCCAGCGGGGGCACTGGGTGTCCTGCTCTACTGCTCTTTGGCTTTATTTTCTTTAGACAGTATCTCTCATAGAACTCAAAGCTAGAGTGGGCAGCCAACAAGCCCCAGCAATCCTCCTGCCTCTGCTCCCTGTGCCCCAGTGCTGGGTGTACAATCATGTGCAGCTTTTGACTTGGGTTTTGGAGTTTGACTTCAGGTCAAGCACTTGCCAAGCCATCTCACCACGCCCGACCCTTTAGCTCCAAAACATTTTCTTTGTCTTTTTTTTTTTTTAATTATTTTATGTGCATAGGTGTTTTGCCTGCATGTATGTCTGTGTGAAGGTGTCAGATCATGGAGTTACAGACAGGTGTGAGCAACCATGTAGGTGCTGGGAATTGAACCCCGGTCCTCTGCAAGATCAGTCAGTGCTTAGCCATCTCCCCAGCCCCAGTCTGTGGTCTTATACAAAGTCAGGAGCTATAGGGTGCAGGGAGCTACCTCTCTCTTTCTCTCTCCCCAGCTTACTACTAAGGCAGCCATCTTTTCATTTATCGTGTCTATCCCGTGAGGAGTTTAGGGTCATTCTTGATACACTGTACTGATGCTGGTCAAGGGGGAAAATGCTGGGTCTACAGTCAGGGCTTTACCTTGTTTGTAGCTCCCTTCCCCTCTACTGTGTCATATCTCACCCCATCCCTTTTAGTGAAGTAAACAGCTCTCACCTAGGGAAAAAAAAAAAAGAGGACAGAAGCAGAGAAAAAAGTTAATACCTCAAAACATGATCCTGTTACAATTATCTACCCATGGGAATGGAATTGTTGCCCTGAGCATCCCTCTGCCTCCCCGCAACAGTGAGGCCCTGGGTGAGGAGGGATGCGTTTGTAGACACGAGGTCTCCATGGGGAGGGTACAGGCAAGCTCAGAGCCCTTCCTGTGGTGTGCCTCCCACAGCCCCTTCCTAATTACTTTGCTTGCTTTAAAGCTAATTAACTGAAAGCCGTAATGGGATTTCACAGTAGGGCTCCTTGGCCATATGGCTCGGAGCCTCCTGGGTACTCCAGAGATGGCATTTGGGAAGCTGAGGAAATGACAGAGGGGTTTGGTGACATTCGGGAAATTATGCAGACCTGCTCAGCCATGGGTATGGGGCCCTGATTCATGGTGGGCTCTTGAGGCCCGGGCCTGAGAGGGAAGACAGATATGAATTAGTGATCAAGGGAGTGTGTCCTGTCAGCTGCTTTGAAACTCAAGGGCCCTTTAAATAAAGCTGGTAACAGATGTGGTTGCAAGGGGAGGGGGGGCCTCCCGTCTCAGGAACCGACTTGTACCGGTGGTGGGAGAGTGATTTCACTGAACTCCTACCAAAGATACAGCCCTTATCACACTTTTGAAGTAGGGTACAGCTAGCTCTCTCAGCTGGGGCCCACATGAGGTTATGAGTACATATGACCTCACCAGTGTGGGTACTGATAACTGGTTAGTGTTCCGGTCGTAGGCAGACACTGCCTTCCTTGCTATGGGAAACATGGATGATATTCTGAAATAGTCACCAGCAAGGGGCACAGGGAGGAAGGGGATGCAGTTCACACACACACACACACACACACACACACACACACACACACACACACACACACCTCATCCCAGGGATCTGGGAAAGGTGCATGGCCTCAGGAGGTAGGCAGGCAGGCCTAGTGTCTGAAGCCGTACAAGCAACAATCAGACACAGGGGTCACGGCTGCAAGGGTGTTGTTCCTCATGCATCGGAAATGAGAAGAAACACGGAGGTTAAAGGATACATAGTGCCAGGCGTGGTGGCGCACGCCTGTAATCCCAGCACTCGGGAGGCAGAGGCAGGCGGATCTCCGTGAGTTCGAGGCCAGCCTGGTCTACAAAGTGAGTCCAGGACAGCCAAGGCTACACAGAGAAACTCTGTCTCAGGAAAAAAAAAAATGCAGACCTTCTGCTGGCCGTGGGGAATTGTTGAAGACTTTTGAGGAGATGACACGTGTGTTAGCACAGAGCAGGAGACACCATGGAGAGGAGCAGGCTGGAGGGATGGAGACCCCAAAGTCTAAAGCACATGCTAGGGGGTAGGGAAGGATGTGAGACAGGAGACCCAAACCAGAGTTCTTGTAGTGGTTGTGGTGGTACAGCCAGCAGTTGCAGTAACAGTGGCCATAGCTGACAGGGAGGAATGGTCTAGAATTACACCCTACCAGCTTCTTATGAAGTCTATAACAGGCTTACAGTGAGCTTGAGAAAAGGGACAGGATTGTGTCTGACCATGTAGCGCCTGAGGAGCAATCCAGAAAATGACCGGAAAGATGAGTGAGAATCCCAGGCGTATACTGTTTGCTTGAGGGTTCCCATGCACCCCTGCCCTGATGTCCCCTTCTTTCATGCTGGCTGTGGAGAGGCAGGGCAGCAAGCTCAATGGCGTTTGATGCCCACTGTAGCCCTTTGTATCCAACACTGGGTGCTAAGCCCTGCAGAGAAGAAGGGAGCTGCAGTGTGGACCAAGCCACTCGTTTTCTCTATCCTATGGCAGAGTAAGTGTCCTTGTTTGGGGCTCGGCACTGTGGTTCTGATGCTGCCCTGGACCCTGCACCCACAGTCTGCCAGGGTCTCCATGTTGGCTACAGAGAAAATTCCTCAGAATGGAAAACTGGGGCTCAGCCCCACCCATTAGACGAAGAAGAAGAAGAAGAAGAAGAAGAAGAAGAAGAAGAAGAAGAAGAAGAAGAAGAAGAAGAAGAAAGTCATGCCCTTTAAAATCTCAATTTCTTTTTAATTTCCATTATTTTTTAAAAAGGCTATTTCAAGATAAATTTAATCTTCTTTTTGGACTCGATGACTGAAAATGTAATTAGAATTTTAATTCTCATGCTCCCTGGCTAAAGTGAGCAATGGCAGGCCAGCATGGGGCAGCCTTCTAATGCAGCGTGACCCTAGCAAGGGTGTTCTTGAGGCTTTCGCTGACTTCATGGAAGAAGCCAGCAATGGGCTGGGAAAAGGAGAAGGCTTTGTTGGCTTTCACTAGGAAGCCACCACTAACTGCACAACAGCCTGGGAAAATGAACTCTCTCTCTCTTTCTCTTGATTCTACAGTTCTCACAGAATATTGTTTCAGGATCTCCTGAGTGTCTATGTCACCACTAGGTTTTGGAGGACATGTATGAAGACAGCAGTCTACATGATGAGTCTAGAAATTAGGGTGCCTCAGGGTATGTCTTTCTCCATCACAGTCTATGCCTAAGCCAATCAGAGCCTGGCAGACCCCAGCCCTAATGTTTGCTTGCAAAGTGGGTTCTTTTTTTAAAGATTTATTTATTTATTTATTTATTTATTTATTTATTTATTATGTATACAGTGCTGTATCTGCATGTACACCTGCAGTCCAGAAGAGGGCATCAGATCACATTACAGATGGTTGTGAGCCACCATGTGGTTGCTGGGAATTGAACTCAGGACTTCTGGAATAACAGTCAGTGCTCTTAACCTCTGAGGCATCTCTCCAGCCCCACAAAGTAGGTTCTTGATCTGAAGTGTTCTATCAGAGCCAAACTAGAACTTTCTTTTTTTTTTTTTTAATATTTTTATTTATTATTATGTATACAGTGCTCTGTCTGCTTGCACACCTACAGGCCAGAAGAGGGCACCAGATCTCATTATAGATAGTTGTGAGCCACCGTGTGGTTGCTGGGACTTGAACTCAGGACCTCTGGAAGAGCAATCAGTGCTCTTAACCTCTGAGCCATCTCTCCAGCCCCTAGAACTTTCTTTTAATAAGTAAAGCAAATGTTTTCTTTCTTTCTTTTTTGTTTGTTTTTGCTTTTTTGAGACAGGGTTTCTCTGTGTAGTCAAGGAAACTGAAACTGGAACTCACTCTGTAGGCCACAAAAGTTTTCTTGTTTTCGATCGACTCAAATTCTTTCCCACCAGGACCCCTTTTCACCGGGGGAATTTTTATGCAGCCTGGGTATGTAAGTATATAAGTCAAACATTTACTGATAATAAATCATAAATAAATTTATTTTAGAAAAAATATTTAGTATATAGATACTTTAGCAGCTCTAAGAGAGGAAGGCAGAATCATATATCACACGAGATGGGTGTGGTTATTTACTTAGACACAAGGAATTAAATCTTCACTGATGCTGCAGGACACAGAGCATCTTGGGTGATTTTTGGCATTGGCTGATATTTTGATTCTGTAATTTGCAAAGCTGAGAACACCACTTTACATAAATATGCCGCGCAAAAATGGCCGAAGTATGTTTAGGCCCATTACAGAAATTGGAAACTGGGTTGCAATTGTTGACACTGTTCTGGGGCAGATGCAGGAGGGGTTCAGAGCAAGGCTGCTGCACTTCTAAGCAAGATCCAAGAGACATCACCTCTACAAGCCTTTGCAATGATCTGTCTTTGGGCATCACACCAGGACTGCAGAGACTTCCACATATTAATTAATGGGCAGGCTCTGATTATCTGGAGTGTGCCCCCTACTGGCCCAGGCTATCTTACACAGATAACGAGTTCCAAGAAAAACAACCCATACTATACAAAGTATCCCTAGGCTAGGAAGATCACTCAGTGGGTAAAGGTGTTGCCTTCAAGCCTGTGGCTGAGTTACAATCTCCAGCTATAAGGAGAGCATCTATTCCCACAAGCTGTCCTTTGACCTCACGCCAACTCGCTTGTGCGCCTGTAAAATATTAAAAGCCGCTCCTCTACAAAATAGTGAAACGTCATCTAGTCATCTAGATGTGAGCCCTACCTACACAGATGTCCCACCCACTAAGCTACTACACGGAAGCATCATCTGATTGACTATGTAATCTGCCCTCCTACGCCCCTCCCCCACCCCATAAGAACAGCCACGTAGTCCGTCTCTACTGAGTTTCCCTCTGCTATCTATGCCACAGAATATCAGATAAACTCTCTACTTCTATCTTTTTTTGTCTTGGTACATTCTTTCATTTCTCACACCTCACTGGTATGTCAATGCCATGATACAGTGGGCCAAAGTCCACTTAACTGTTTTATGAAATTCAAGTCAGCCATTCAATCAGCAATTTTTCTAAGTTGTAGTTTTGCTTGTTTGTTTAAGACCGGGTCCTACTTTGTAGCCCTGAGTGGTGGGAATATACCACTATGCAACAATTTAAAAAATGAATTCACCTCATTTTATGAGGATGGGAGTTTTGCCTACATGAATGTCTGTACACCACTTCCACGTCTGGTGCCTGTGGAGCTCAAAAGAGGGTGTCAGATCCCCCCAAAACTGCAGTTGTAGACAATACTGTAATGTGGGCGCTGAGGATAAAAACGGAGACTTCAGAAGAGCAGCCAGTGCCCTTAGTTGCTGTGCCATCTCTCCATGCCATCAAACAGAAAAAAAAATTTTTTTTTCGAGACAGGGTTTCTCTGTGTTAGTCTTGGCTGACCTAGAGTCACTTTTAGACCAGGTTGGCCTCGAACTCACTGAGATCTGCCTGCCTCCGCCTCCCAAGTGCTGGGATTACAGGTGTGTGCCACCACACCCGGCTCAAACAGAAAATTTTAAAGCCAAACATTGTAATACAATCCAACCCAAATATTTACTAATTTGATACTTATAATTTTGTTGTTGTTGGTTTTTTGTTTTGTTTTGTTTTTCAAGACAGAGTTCCTCTGTGTAACCTTGGCTGTCCTGGACTCACTTTGTAGACCAGGTTGGCCTCGAACTCACATCAATCCGCCTGCCTCTGCCTCCCAAGTGCTGGGATTAAAGGCGTGTGCCACCATGCCCAGCTCGATACTTATATGTTGAGGGATAAGGATAGGAAACATCATAAGTTCTTTTTTAAAATAATTAAATCATTTTATAAGAGCAGAAACATTTATATGTACAGTAAGAACAATTCATAATATACAACAGTCTTGAGTCTGAGATAAATGTTAACAAGCATTCACTGGCACTCACTGGCACCTGTGCTCAGGACCAAGGTTTCAGTGAAGGGCCACAATGCATGGGCAAACATATCCAGAAACATCAGGAATTCATTATATATTTGAACTTGAGTTATTAATCATGTGAGTTGTTATACATTCAGAAACCTTCCACCACTGTTAAATTTTCCCAAGCCCCATATTTAGTAATGTGACCCCATATGGCATCTCCTCTGCTTCGTGCAGGGAGCTGGGCTCTGGATGGTGCAGGGGGTAGAAATGACATCTGAGCTGGGCTGGTGTCCTATACCTTTAATGTGAGTTTGAAGACAGAAAGATCTACATAGGGAGTTTCAGGACTTTCAGAGCTAAGTAGAGAGATCCTGTCTTTAAAATAATAATAATAATAAGGGCTGGGGAGATGACTCAGCAGTTAAGAGCACTGGTTATTCTTCCAGAAGTTCTGAGTTCAAGTCCCAGAAACCACATGGTGGTTCACAAACATCAGATTTGATGCCCTCTTCTGTCATGTAGGCATACATGCAGATAGAGCACTCATATACAAAAACTAAACAACAAAAAAATTTTAAAGGAGGAGAGAAAAGAAAAGAAAAGGAAAGGAAAAAAAAATGAGACCTGAAATAGCTTCTGCTATTGTGTGGCTGTAAGGAAAGCTGGGCAGAAAAGAAACGGTTATTCAGAAGAGAGCCAAGCCCTGGGGATGTTATGAAAGACACCCCAAGTCCCAATCAAACTTTGACCAATTGCCAGACTTTATTGGCCACTCTACACACTCTTCCTGTATAAACCAATTTGTAGCTGAAAGAGTTCTAATTGAAATGGGCACATGCTGTGTACCTGCCATTTACATGGCAGATTTAATTAGTCCTCACAACAGCATTTTAACATTGAGATTGGCGGCCTTATAGAAATGCAGAAGGCAGAGGTGAAATGGTTCCTAAGGAGGTAAGGGAGTTGGATCACCAAAAATAAATAAAAATAATCTTATTGTTGTTGGTGGTGGTGGTGGTGATGTGTGTGTGTGTGTGTGTGTGTGTGTGTGTGTGTAGTATGTGTGCATGTGAGAGAGAGGGGGAGGGAGAGGGAGAGGAAGAGGGAGGGGGTGGGGAGAGGGAGAGGGAGAGGGAGAGGAGAGAGAGAGAGAGAGAGAGAGAGAGAGAGAGAGAGAGAGAGAGAGAGACTAGGTTGTTGTTTGTTGTGGTGACTTGGTGCCTCTATTCTTCTTTGGAATTCTCCTGGGTAGTTGCTTTTATCTTATTTTTAGGCAAGGTCTCACTGTGCTGCTCCAGTTGGCCTGGAAATCACTCTGTGGACCAGGCTGGCCTCAGGCTCACAGAGATCTGCCTGCTTCTGCCTCCTGGGTGCTGGGTGCTGGGATAAAGTCATCACAACTGGCTTGCTTCTCTGTTGTCTATGGAAGGAGAAGGAGGACCTGGTTTTGTGTTGGAGTGGACAGAGGCTTACAGGACGGACCAGAAAAAGCAGCCCAGACCTTCCCAGATAGCTTGGGGATGGTCTTAGCTGTGTGACACGGCAGGATCAGGACTACAGGTCATGAGATATCAAGAGGCAGGGGCCAGGCTAATGGCTAAAATTATTGACTTGCAGAGAAAACCATCTGCCCCTTGACAAGCCTCTTGCCTTTGCATCCAGAGGGCACTTGACATTTATACAGATTAATTCCAACTTGACATTTGGACTAAAGGAACTATTAACCCTTCCCCTCCTGCAGGCCTGACCGGCAGGTGACCCCATCAAGCTGTCTTCGTCCCTTGCCTTCTTTCACATCTTTCTCCTGGACACAGGAGTTATGACCAAGGGGAAGTGCACTTGCTGTTTCCTGGGCTCGTTTTTCACACCGGCTATTTGGGTGGAGAGGCAGGCAGAGCTAAGTCTCAGTGGGTGAGCAGGAGGGGGCAGGTGGTGGCGGGCTGTGTAACTGGGCTGCTCAGAGAAGCATTCAAATGCCCCTTTGTGGTCCAGTCTCAAGACTAGACAGGGAAGGGCTTTGCGGACAGTTGTTTTCCAATACAAAGCGCTCTCTCTCTCTCTCTCTCTCTCTCTCTCTCTCTCTCTCTCTCTCTCTCTCTTTTTGACTATGTTGTTTTCATTTTGTTGGCTCATCTGACCCTGGCAACAGACCTACAAGGGAAGAGGCTGTGTTGGACTAGAGACCCTAAGACTATCAAATACCAGTGAGAGCAGATTAGTTAGTTTCCTGGCTTGTTCATCTGGTCAGCACCTCAAGTCAATGCTTTTTAGCCTCTGGCAAAGACCCTTTTGGAAACACCCAACTGCTTTCTTCCTATACTTAGGGGCTGTGGGTGTGGCTCAGCGGGTAGAGCACTTGCCTAGCACACACAAAGCCCCAGGTTTGGGGCCACTGCTCTGTGAGCCAGCCGTGGTGCTCTATGCCTAGAATCCCAGTACTTGAGCCGTTGAAGCAGGAGGAGCAGAAATTCCGGGTCATCCTCAGCTCTGAGTGAGTTCAAGGCCAACTTGGAACACATGAGACCCTAGAGGGGCGAGGGTGGGTGGGGTGGAGTGGGGACAGGGAGAAGAAAGACAAAAAGAAAAAAAAGACAGGTGAAAGTTGGTTTGCACCAAGTGGCCCCAGCCATTCCTTCTCCCAGCACAGCTGCCAGGGCCTGCCCCACGCACTCCCTCAGGCCCCTGTAGACGTGGGGTATTACCCGCTCTGCTCTACTCTCAGGGAACCCATCTCCCCTGGAGCTGTGAGCTGCCTATGGGATCTCTCCTGGCAGCACTCCAGAGAATGGTCCTCCACGGCGTGTCCCTGGTGCACAGTTCCCTTTTAGAGATGTTTAAATGGTTCTGTGGGGCCTTAAAAGCTCTTGGAGCCTGGCCAGTAGGCCCCACTTATGACTCTTGATTCTTTTTTTTTGTTTGTTTGTTTGTTTTTTGGTTTTCTTTTGGTTTTTTGAGACAGAGCTTCTCTGTGTAGCCTTGGCTGTTCTGGACTCACTTTGTAAATCAGGCTGGCCTCGAACTCACAGTGATGCACCTGCCTCTGCCTCCCAGGTGCTGGGATTAAAGGCATGCGCCACCATGTCCGGGTGCCTCCCAATTCTTTAAAGCCCCCAGCTATTTCCAAGCCCCCAGTAGCGGCGAGAGTTAGGTGGAAAGGCAGGAGGCAGTGCTCCTGGCTACAAGCTGAGAATTGGCCTTTGGAGTGAGATGCTTGTGGGTCTAAGCCTTGCTCCACTCTCCCTGGCTGAGTAGACTGGAAAGTGTGGCTTCCAGATCTGGGAATTTTACCCCAGAGAGCAATCATGAGTGGGACATGAGCTAACGTGTCAAAAGCACAAGACTACGCAACATGACATATTCTTTAAAGACTAATAAGAGAGGGAAGATTAAGTCCTGTTGCTTTAAGACATACATGCCTGTGTATGCAGTAGGTACTCAATAAAGAGAACTTGATTTTTCTTTCATTCTCAGCATCGACCTCAACAACCACGTAGTGGTTTGAATAAGAATGGTCCCCATATAGCCGGATGTGGTGGTGCACACCTTTAATCCCAGCACTCGGGAGGCAGAGGCAGGCAGATCGATGTGAGTTCGAGACCAGCTGGCTCTGAGTCCAGGATAGCCAAGTATACACAGAGAAACCCTGTTTCGAAAAACCAAGAAAAAAAAAAAATGGTCCCCATAGGGCTACATACTTGAATGCTTAGTCATCAGGAAATGGCGCTATCTGAAAGAATTAGGAGGATTAGGAGGAGGTTGTGGCCCTGTTGGAGTTGGTGTGGCCTTGTTGGAGGAAATGTGTCACTGCGGGTGAGCTTTAAGGTTTCACAAGCCTGTGCCAGGCCCAGGTCTCTGTCTCTGCTTTGGGATCAGGAGGTAGCTAGCTCTCAGCAACTGTTTCAGGACCAAGCCTGCTGCTGTGCTCCCGCCATGCTGATAATGAAGGGATCCTCTGACATTCGAGCAACTAAATGCTTTCTTCCATAAGAGCCGCCACGCCCGTGGTGTCTCTTCATGGCAACAGAACAGGGACCAAGACAGATCCTGAGCAGTAACAAACCTTTATTGGCTCCCTGTAGCATATCAGGCAGTGGTCCAGATCTTGCTGGGGAGGTGCGTCTGGGCGGCCTCTGTCCAGAGTGGGTGTTTCAGGTTCACGTATTGAGTTTAAAGGATGGAAGAAACTGAAGAAGCACACACACATAGCAAAACAGTGAGGGCTTTTACCCAGAAGCAGAGCAGAGGTGCAGGCAGATACTGCCAGAGAGCCATGGGCTCTGAAGATTGGTAACTTCTTCCTGTTGGAGGCCCAGGAGGAGGGTTAGTTAGCAGCCAGGGGTGCGATAGAGATGGTTTTCTGTTTTGATTGACAAACGGATTCTATAAGCCTTTATTTGTTGCATGTGTCCTTTACCACAAATATCTGATTTTAGTCATAGACACACCTAACCATGCATAGGCGTATACAGTGGTAAACGGGAATTTCCCAGAAAGGTTGTCTTGAGGACAGAGGTTACCTTTGTGCATGGGTACCTAAAAATAGCTCGGCCTGGATTCCATCTTCCTTGGTTTTGGGGCATGCTTTAGGATGTACTTGGTTACAAAGGGGGAGTTACAAAGGGAGGGGGCATGCATCGTGTTGTTTAGAGCAGAGGGTCCACGCCCCTTGATGCAGGTCAGTGTCTAAGGTTGCTAAGCTACTCCAAGTTGTCTCTGTGCATCAGGCCCTGGGGAGAGTCTGCATCCCTAGCTCCACCCTTCCCTCCATCCCTCTTTCCTTCTCTCCCTCCCTCCCTCCCTCCTTCTTACATCCAGTTAATTGTGTTTGGCATTTCCTTCTGGTCTGGGGTGTGTGCGTGAGTGCGTGTGTGTGTGTGTGTGTGTGTGTGTGTGTGTGTGTGTGCGCGCGCGCGCGCGCGCGCGCACGCTAGTGTGCTAGTGTGTGTTTATTTTTGTACCAAAGCTGGCCTGGAAGTCATCATTCTTCTGCCTTTGTCTCCTGAGTATTTAATCTGTTTTGAGACAAGATCTTACCCTAGATCCTAGGACGGTGTCAAACTTGCAGCAATCCTACTGCTCTTGGGCATCTCTTGGATTCTAGGATTATATATACTGTGTGTCACCATGCTTAGACCTCATATAGCTCACTCTTCCCCACGGTGCTGGGGACTGAGCACAGGGTCTTGCACATGCTTAGCAAACATTCTACCTGGCAGGTCTCCAGCTTCAGTCACCCAAGTGTCTGGGATCATGGGCCTGAGTCAGTGTTTAACGCTGTTACCTGCTACAACCTTGCTGTGTTCACTTTGAAAACAGCGTCTGTGGGGGCTGGAGAGATGGCTCAGTGGTTGAGTGCCACCTGCTCTTCCAAAGGTCCTGAGTTCAATTCCCAGCAACCACATGGTGGTTCACAACCATCTGTAATGTGATGTGATTCCCTCTTCTGGCCTGCGGGTATGCATGCAGGCAGAACAGTGTATACATAATAATAAATAAACCTTTAAAAAAGAAAGAAAGAAAGAAAGCAGTATCTGCTATCACTCTCCATGAGGCAGGGCCTGTGGACTGAGGTCCCAGGGGCTAAGCATCTCACCTGAGCCTGCATGGTTAGTGTGTAGCATCAATGTCCTGAGGCTGCATTTTAATTCAGTCAACAATTTCTAGTGCCACATCCACATCCAATGATCTCTCGGGACAGAAGCAGCTACATGCAGGACAGCCGAGGCTACACAGAGAAACCTAGTCTCAAAAAACCAAAAAAGAAAAGAAAAAGAAAAATGAAGTCTGTAAGGCACAGGACGGAGAGAGAAAGATCTCAGGAATGGCATCATAGAGGTCTGATAGAGACAATCAATCAGGGACCAGCCTGCGCAGAACAGAGGCTCCCCAGAGAGACAGGAAATGGCCTGGAAAGAAGGACTTGGCACTGCCCATCACAAAGGCAGAAGAACGGTCTTAATGGCCTTTGGAGCTAATGAGTGGAACCCGGACGGCCAGTGCTCCCATTCTTCCTAATTTGACAGCTCTAGAGTAGTCTTTCAAAGTAACTCTGTGGGTTGGAAAGCAGGCTGCTGATCTCCTGTAATTATGTGCACGTAGCTCAGTCAGCAAAGTGCTTGCCTAGTGTGCACTGAGGCCTGGATTTGATCCCCCAGCACCGTAGGGTACAACTGTAACCCTAGCAGGAGGCAGAAGGTGAGGTGGGAAGAGCAGAAATTCCAGGTCATCCTTGGCTGCACAGCACCTTTGAGGGTAGTTTGGGTGTATTAGTTACTTTTCTGTTGCTGTGGTAAAATATCATGACCAAGACAGTTGAAAGAAGGAAAAGTTTACTCGGGGCTTATGGTTCCCGAAGGTTAGAGTGCAGGAGGGTGGAGCAACCGCTGCGAGTCACATCATCTCCAACCACAAAGAGGAAGCAAAGAGACCCTCAAGGCCGCCCTCAGTGACATTCTTCTTCTAGCAAGCCCACACCTCCTAAATCTTCCAAATAGGGACCAAGTACTCAAATGTACAAGAGTGTGGGAGACATCCCAAGCCACATGAAATCTTGGATGAACATACACACAGTGAAAGAGAGAGATACAGACAGACAGACAGAGACAGACACCCAGAGAGATGAACTCACCTGTATGCACACACACACACACACACACACACACACACACACACACACACACTGAAAGAGAGAGGTACAGACAGACAGACAGAGACAGACACCCAGAGAGATGAACTCACCTGTATGCGCAAGTGCGCACGCACACACACACACACACACACACACACACACACACACACACACACTGAAAGAGAGAGATACAGACAGACAGACAGACAGACAGACAAACAGACAGACAGAGACAGACACCCAGAGAGATGAACTCACCTGTACTTTCTGAAGTAAGGGCTTTGCTCAGTGAGGCCCTGAGCTCCACCCTCAGTGCCATAAACCAGGCACAGTGGTACCTACCTGTTTGCTAACACTCAGAAGTTCAAGGCTACCCTTAGCTAACTGAACTACAAGAAATGTTAAAAACAACCCACAGGAAACGGAAAGGCGTGTGAGAAAGCCCAGGAAAAGCAGACTGCTTCCAGGTTTTCTCCCACAGCGCTGTGCAGTAACTAGCTGTCTCCGGACAACGGGTACAACTCAGACTGAGTATATCAGTCTCGGCCTCGGTACCTGAACAGAGAGAGTTGGAGCAGCAGACCCACAAGAGCCCTTCAGCCCTGGCCTCCACTGGCTTAAGGGACATCTAAAGTGACTGGAAACCATTAGAGTCACACTGTAGTTTGTAGCAGGACAGATTAAACCACCAAGGACTAGAAAAGCTCCAGACCTAGAGCTCCTCTTGGCTTTTCCTCAGGCCCTCAGAATGAGCACACCCCTGGCCTTGATGAGCAGCGGTCATCACCAACCAGGAATGGTCCTAGGCTGCTATACAGCCACAGAGTATTCCAAAGCCCCACTTCACATTCATGGACTATCCTTTGTGACATGAGACCCCCATCAAGAAACACAGATGCTCCAGTGAGGTGTCTCAGGAGCTGAGAACAAAGGCAGATCTTTTCAAAAGCAGCGATATTGGTAGTGGTGGGTTTTTTTTTGTTTGTTTTTCGAGACAGGGTTTCTCTGTGTAGCCTTGGCTGTCCTGGACTCACTTTGTAGACCAGGCTGGCCTCGAACTCACAGCGATCTGCCTGCCTCTGCCTCCCGAGTGCTGCGATCAAAGGCGTGCGCCACCACCACCCAGCTGATTCTGTTTCATTATACCCCGTGCCATCACTTTGCTGTCCTTTCCACATCATCAAAACATCTGTAACTGACTTGCTAGGGATGTCATTGTTAACTTTCATTTCACAGTTGAGGAAATTGAAGATTTGGAAAGGTTTCGTAAGGGACATTTGACTCATAGACATTTTGCCTTTTTGCAGAGCCCTGAGTCCCAAAAAGATAGACGTGCAGCGTGCATGTGTGTGGTGGGGGTGGGGGGGCGTGCTGGTGTGTATGTCACAGAGCACTGTCTGAGCCTTGTTAGTGTGTGCGCTTATATCCTCAGGGAGACTGTTAAAGAGAGACAAGGCCTCATTGATTGGTCTCCTTGCGTATGGAGGAAAACAAAGCTGGAGCTGAATAGGAAAAGACACAAAGTACAGCAAGACGAGGCCGAGATGTGTCTGATTAAAACAAGGGAGCTGGGCCTTGAGGATGGCTCAGTGCAGAAAGCGCTTGCTGCACAGGCCTTGTGATCACCTGAGTTGTATCCTTGGCACCCACATAAATAAAGAGGAGAGCAGATGTCACAAAGTGTCCTTTGACTACCACATTAATACAGTGGCACCTAGTGCATGTGAACACACACACACACACACACACACACACAATCCAATTATAAATAAATCAAGTGTGAAAACAAGTGAGCAAAGATTAATTTATTTATAGAGAAATATAGAGCCAAGTGTGCTGGCACATGCCTGTGACTGGAGTCCTTGGGAGGAAAGGAAGAAGGACAGTGTTTAAAGCCATGTGGGCTTTGTAGAGGGATCCTGTGTCAAGAAAGAAAGAAAGAAAGAAAGAAAGAAAGAAAGAAAGAAAGAAAGAAAGAAGCCAGGCAGTTGTGGCACACGCCTTTGATCCCAGCACTCGGGAAGCAGAGGCAGGCAGATCTCTATGAGTTTGAGGCCAGCCTGGTCTACAAAGTGAGTCCAGAACAGCCAAGGCTACACAGAGAAACCCTGTCTTGGGAAAAAGAAAGAAAGAGAGAGAGAGAGAGAGAGAGAGAGAGAGAGAGAGAGAGAGAAAGTAAAGAAACAAAAGAAAGAAAAGAAAACAAAGAAATATATAAAAGTTAAGTGGCAGAATGAGACTTGAAGATCATTTCATCTGGAACCCTGGCTGTATTTGATAGAGACGCTCCAGAGGCTTCAGAGTCTACACCTCTGGGGAGCTGGAGAGATGGCTTGGTGGTTACAGTATTTGCTGTTCTTCCAGAGGACTTGAGTTTGGTTCCCAGCACCCAGGACAGGTGGCTCACAAGCCCCTCTTCTGGCCTCCACGTGTCCCTGAACACCTGACACATACATACAAACACATATGCAAGCCAAACATATACATAAACATTTAATTTGTTTTGTTTTGTTTTTCAAGACAGGGTTTCTCTGTGTGGCCTTGGCTATTCTGGAACTCACTCTGTAGACCAGGCTAGCCTCAAAGTCAGAGATCCACCTGTCTCTGCCTCCCGAGTGCTGGGATCAAAGGTATGTGCCGCCACTGCCCAGCTACCATTTAATTTTTTTCAAAGGGAACGCTCTTATTTTATTCTGTAGAAAGGAATATGTACACACACTGCTGATGGATCATCGATCCCATGTTGTTTGTCCTGAGAAGTGTGACTTGGTGGCCTTGGTGGAAGCACCACCCTGCTCCCCTTTTGCAGAGGTGATAGTGAAGGAAGGGTGGCATCTTAGCCACGAAGCCAACCTCATGGCCAGAGGGGCGGGACTAAGGCACAGATTGGCCGCCCACTCTTGTTCCCCTCCATAAGTCCTCTGCCGCTAAGGATGAGATCACAGACAGAGCTTCAGGGGCCTGATCTGCTCTTCTCAGGCTGCTGGCTGTCAGATAAAGCTCAGACGAGGAGTTCATTTCCTAGGGCTGATGAGAGGGCGAGGGCCCGACAGGGAAAGATGCTTGCTAAGCCTGATGACCCCAGTTCAAGACTCAGGACCCACAAGGCAGAAGGAGAGAGCTGGCATGTTCACACACACACGTGCACATGTATCCTCATGCGCGCACACACATGCAAATAAAAAGATATTAAGGATTCACTTTTTTTTCTTTTTCCTATATGTCAACATCAGAAAATCATTGACCCCATGTTAATTACCAAAGCCCAGATGACCCCATTTGAAACCATCCTTCTTAGGCCCTCTGTACTAGAGCAGCTCTCTCTCTCTCTCTCTCTCTCTCTCTCTCTCTCTCTCTCTCTCTCTCTCTCTCAACAAACTAGGACCCCACAGACCCTCTCACTGCTCCACAAAGGGCCAGGGAAAGTGTGCCGAGGCTTCACTAGGAGTTTACCCCATGGCTGAGCCCAGCTTCTCTCAGAGGAGTGTGAACTGCAGCTCTGGAACATTACAGTCTCGTCTTGTCTGATTGCAGTCACAGGCTAAGCAAATCATTTTTATTTAAAACCAGGGAGCCCTCTAATTTATTCATGAATGCCACACATTAGAGCTACCATTCTGATGTAGTTGCCTTCTTTGAAGCAGATTTATAAGATCTAAATTATGCACAAAATGCTCCCAAGCTAATACAAGAAAATACTCAAAATATCCCACAATACAGTACGGTGTGGTGGTGAAGGGCGCAGTTTCTTAAACTAGACCATGGTGGGTTCAAATTCTGCCTTCACTACTGTGGGCAAGTTTACCCCCTCTGTGCCTTGATTTCCCCATCTGAAGAATGGTGCTGCACCGTTCTGGAGCTAACGTTAAGTGACCGTGACCGTGACCGTGACCCAGGAAACATGGAGCAAAATCATCCCAGGTCCCAAGTTCCCACTGGGAGCAGTTTCATACAGAAGAACAGAGAAGGTCAGACAGCAAGGCAAGTTTAAAATGCACTAGAGAGGTGGTTCCACCAAGAGAGAGCGAATCTGGCCTGTTGACCTCAGATGCTATCCGATGCCATGCTTAGCTTTTGGGTTGTTGGGAATTAGTGGTCTTCTAAGTTTATAGATTCCAAAAGGTTTTATTGATTAGTGACATGGATGTTAGTTCCCACATGGAAGCGGGCAAGCAACAGCCTGTTCAGGGGACTAAAGCTAGCCCAGGGTAAGGTGGTTATCCTCTGGATCGGCAACATTCCAACCTTTCCATATCACAGCAAGTTAACTTACTCATGAGCACTCCACCTCATGATTTTGTTACTGATAGTCCCCTTTGGGGGGTTCTCAGCTTGTTTAATAAGAGTATTTAGAAATGAAATCAGAAGAGGCTTGAGGATTTTTTTTATTAGAGTTTGAGACAAAATACCAGGGTGTAGGCAAGCTGAAAATCCTGCCTGCTGCCAGGAGGAGGGAGATGGGGATGAGGAAGAGATGGAGCTACTATGCCTTCTAAGTCATGGCCCAAGGAAATGAGCAGGCTCAGCAACGGAGCTCAGCAAACAGCCAGGTGCTAGGCGAGCAGTTACATGGCCTTGGAGAGGCCCAGCGTTAGGAAACGCAGACTTAGGATTTTGGCCAGTATCCAAAGGAATGTCAGAAAGAAGAAAAGGAAAGTTACGGTGTTCTGAGGAATATGAGCAGGGACCACAGTGCTTCATGATGGGCGGTCTGCAGGCGGCCACACTGGTGGCAGCGTTCTTTTCCATGTTGTGTGTGTGGGTGCTCACTTGTGAGTATGTGTGCACACCATGTGTGTCTGCTGCCTTTAGAGACCATCAGAAACTATTGAATCCCATGAAGAGGATAATCAGTCCTTTCATGCCCTTAATATGTCTTTAGGAGAATCAGCTTTCTTTTTGTGGGGGGCAACTCTTAAAAGGAGGAGACAGTAGTATGCAATGTTTGGGTAGCTTAGACTGTCAGGTCGCCATGTGGGGCCAGGGGCAGAATTTAGGCTCTGTACTTTACCTTAATGGGACTCAGCAAGGTCTGGATACTGTCACCACTTCATTTGCTGATTATGTTCTTTGGTTTTTTTGTTTTTTGTTTTTTGTTTTTAAAGATATATTTATTTATTATTTGTACAGTAAGTATTCTGCCCGCATGTATGCCTGCAGGCCAGAAGAGGGCACCAGATCTCATTATAGATGGTTATGAACCACCATGTGGTTGCTGGGAGTTGAACTCATGACCTTTGGAAGAACAGACAGTGTTCTTAACCTCTGAGCCATCTCTCTAGCCCCATTTGCTAATTATGAAGGAGGTTCTGAGAAGGGGCTTCCCTTCCAGAGCTATCTGGAAACATGAGGTAAAGTCTGTCCTCAATGGCTTCCAAGGCCGATGGTATCTATAACACCCCTTCCGCAAGACCCTAGGCCTGACAGTGGTGGCATAGGCCTGTAATCCTAGCACTCGGGAGGCAGAAAAAAGCAGGCAGGTCTCTGTGAATCTGAGGCCAGCCTGGTCTACAGAGTGAGTTCCAGAACAGCCAAGACTATTCAGAGAAACCCTGTGGGAGAAGAGACCCTAAAATCAGTGAGGAATCGGACCAAGGGCTGAGCCTTCACGTCCTTTTGGCCTCCATGCAGGACAGGCCCTTTCTGGCTTCTGACCACAGCCCTGAGTCAGGCCCCTAAGCCTACACCGGCTACCCTCTCCCTCTCCTCTCCTCTCCTCACCAATGGAGCCATCTCCTAAGCTTTAGGACCTAAAGCCTTTAGGGTCTAGAGGCTTTGTGTCCTAATTGCATCACATAGAGACTAAGTTTTAACATGAATTTGAGAAAGTACAAGCATTGAGAGGACCGAAGAGATATCTTACTGAAAAGGGAAGGCCACCTGGCTGCACAGGGTGGTACACTCCTGTGGTCCCAGCCCTCCGTAGCCTAAAGATGGAAGGCCCTCAGTTCTGAGGTGAGCCTGAGCTACAAATTAAGTTCCTTCTTGGACTAATTAGCACTAGCTTGTCTCAAACAACCAACACACCAAAGAACAAAAAGAAAAAAAAAATCTTGTTTCTGAACGTGGCCTTTCCTTGGAGCTTGTACATTTACAGCCCAATTTCTTGCTTGTCATGTGCGAACAACGCTAAGGGTCCTTCTTAGGTGAGAAGGGTTTTAGCATTTTCTGAAGCTTCTCATCTCTGTGTTATTTTGAGAGAAGCCCACACTCCTAATTTAGACTTATGTTAGGCTTGAAACCCAAGGCCATGTGTGGCAGTATCTGAGGGCCAGAGAGGCCGTTAACCAGCAGGATCCCCCTATAAGAACAGGACTTTCGACAAGACTCCTTCAGACAAATCCCTTGCTTGGATAGCAACGAGACATCTAAAAGTGGAAATGAGGGAAGTTGGAGCCCTTTCTGCTGTGGATGGATGTTTGTGGGCCATTAACTGAAGAGGTTTCAGAAACAAGGGGTAAACGGTATGCTAATTCGGGCTGAATGGAGTAATGGCACACTCTTGCAAGTTTAAGAATCGCTCCTAATGGAACTTGTCTATTTGCAATTCAATAAACCAGTTCGCTTAAATTCAGAGACAAAGGGGGTACTCAGAACAAAATTGCAGGAATAAATTTAGTAGGGAGGGCCAGAAGAGGCAGAAATTGAGTTAAAGGTCAGGGCTCCAGCCCGCCTCCTGTGTTCCCTAACTCACCAGCCGTCATAACTGAGGGACAGTGTTCTACCTAGAAGCTGGAAGCAGTCTTTGGGCTGGTGATTAGACCCCAGGGGTGATGTCCGCCATTGCCAGGTCAACCTTCGAAGACAGGGATGCATGGGACAGAACACTGGATGTTTGTAGGGAGGGAAACAAAATTAAAAGCAAGGCAGAAAAAGGAAGAAAGGTGACCAGAGAGTGGGTTAGCATGTATTACAGCTGTGGAGATAAGTTTACAACTATTGTCCTAGAATTCCTTTTTTCTTTGAGACAGGGTTTCTCTGTGTGGCCCTGGCTGCCATGAATTCGCTTTGTACACCAGGCTGGCCTCGAACTCACAGCAACCCGTCTGCCTTTGCCTCCCAAGTGCTGGGATTAAAGGTGTGCGCCACCAAGCCCAGCTGTCCTGGAGTTCTTAATAGTGCCCTTTCCTGAGCCTGCCCGGGCGTGGTGGTGCATGCCTTTAATCCCAGCACTTGGGAGGCAGAGGCAGGCGGATCATCGTGAATTCGAGGCCAACCTGGTCTGCAAAGCGAGTCCAGGACAGCCAAGGATACACAGAGAAACCCTGTCTCGGAAAAAACAAAACAAAACAAAACAAAAATAAAATAAATAAATAAAAATTAGTGCCCTTTCTACTCTCTGAAGTGTGTAGAGTTGCGTGCTAATCATGTGATCGGTTCTCCACCGATGAAACTGGCCAAAGGACCCAGCTTTTTGAATGAGAATAAACTGAGAGTCCGCTTTGCACAAGAAGACTTCCACGCATCCAAGGCATAAACACCCACCCTGGCCTGGTTTAGGTCCCGCCTATGCCCCGCCTATGCCCCGCCTATGCTCCGCCTCGCCCTCCTTCACTGTTCTTTCCTGAGAAGGCTAGCGTAGGGAGTCCAGCTTCCACGTTGTTTTGGTGCCACCTGCAGGACATGTTGGGGAATTACCTCCCCTGCCACAAGCCGAGGTTTTGGTTAACATTGAGAGTGGGCCAAGTTCAAAGGCTGTCGAGTGAGCTGGAACCTGCAAAGCAGAGTAAGGAATAGTGGGGACCCAGCTGAAGCTAAGCAAACCAAGTTATTTTATCCACTCGTGTTCGTGTCCTACGTAATTTTCCAGAAGGGAAAGGAAGTTTATTTAGTGTGCAGGCTTGTGGTGCCCTTGGTGCGGCCTTCCAGCAGCAAGCTGCCTGGAACTCCCTCCTCAACAAAGCCTTTAGAAGGAGAGGGGCATGGTGACGCAAGCCTTCTGGAGGGGCACAAGTGGCAAAGGCCGTGCCCAGTGTCTCTTGCTAACTCTCTGAGTAGGTAAGTCATCGCACCAAGGTCTTTCCTTTATGAGAACTGAACAAGCCAAGGTCCCACTCCTAATGGACAGCTGAGACTGACCAGCTTCCTGCTTCTAACTGATGCCCTTCTCTCTGGTGGGGCTGTACCAGCCTTCTGAGTGCCACTGGATGATGACAAGGCTCACCTGAGGATTGTTTTCCCCACACCAAACACGAACAGGAAGTCTAATTCAAATAATACTCAGAAGTTAGGCTGGGGATATGGTTCAGTGGGCAAAAGCACCCACAAACAGGAGGCCCTGGGTTCAGATCCCAGCAAGCACAGGGAGAAAAGCCGGGCCTGGCCACTCTTGTAACACTAATGCTGGTGTGGGCAGAGATAGGAGGCTCCCTGGGGCATCAAGGAAGAGCACAGAGCTTGGCAGAACAGGACATGCAATGTCATCCTCTGGTCTCTGTGCACACACTCACAGGCTCTTACACACACATGCACACACACATGCACACACACGTATCACATGCATGTGCACACACACACACACACACACACACATCATGCCCAGAGTGCACATGTATACCACAGACACACATACAAGTCATGCCCAGAAGGAGCTGATGGTCCAGTCTTGACTGGGTAGGAATTGAGCTGTGGAGATCTACAGCTGGTTAGAAACTCCATTAGCACAACACACTGCCACACTGCCCAGCAGACGGGGCAAGCTGCACACACAAGGTACCAGGCAACACAGTCACCTTTATTTGTGTGCAAGTGCACAGATGCATTGGGGGAAATCTAGGAATAAGCGATTTTACTTTTAGTTGCCCTGTAGGCTTTTGCATCGTTTTGTTAAAAAAATTCGCTTAACTTTTTTTTTTGTCACACTTTTCATTTACTTATTTAGTGTGGAGAGGAGAGAGTGTGCATGATACAGCATGTGCGTAGAGGTCAGAGGACAGCGTGCAGGAGTCACTTCTCTCCTTCCGCCGTGTAGGTCCCGGGGATTGAACTCCTGTCACCAGGCTTGGCTGAGGACACCTTTATCTACCGAGCCATCCTGCTGGTCCCATTTTTTTTTTTTTTTAGTTTGAACAACGTAGCAGGAAAGGGCATAGATGGTCAGTTTCACAGTGGCCTGGGTCTCTGACCATCTTCATTAGGACCCAAACTCAGATGAAGCTACAGCCCTGGGGGCAGGATTGCTCTAGACACAGCCATGGCTACCTTTCTAAGAGGCCTCCAGCAGGAGGATACAATAAGGTGGTTTCAGGAGAGGAGCCCTGGGCCCAGCCTGGCTGTTGTTGGAGCTGCCATGATGTTACATCTCATATATGTATACACACACACACACACACACACACACACACATATATATATATATATTTTTTTTTTTTTACTTAAACATGTGGCTATCTCTCCCGTGAGACAAATGCCTGCTTGTATTTCATGACTTCAAGCAGATGCTTGCTCAGCCACCCACTTTTTGCTCTGCCCAGTATCTCTACTTCTCTATAGTTTTACTATAATTATGGGTGTCATGAGCTTGGGGGGGGGGGTGAGGCCCATTTTCCCTGCCTAGGAGAGGGGAGAGCTCAGAAGAAGCATGAAGACGCAGATGGGGGGGGGGGGCTGCAGATAGGAGGGGGCAGCAGATAGGGGGGGGCTGCAGATAGGGGGGGGCAGCAGATAGGGGGGGCTGCAGATAGGGGGGGGCAGCAGATAGGGGGGGCTGCAGATAGGGGGGGCTGCAGATAGGGGGGGGCAGCAGATAGGGGGGGCAGCAGATGGGGGGGCTGCAGATAGGGGGGGCAGCAGATAGGGGGGGGGGCAGCAGATAGGGGGGGGCTGCAGATAGGGGGGGCTGCAGATAGGGGGGGGCTGCAGATAGGGGGGGGCAGCAGATAGGGGGGGGCTGCAGATAGGGGGGGGGCTGCAGATAGGGGGGGCAGCAGATAGGGGGGGGGCTGCAGATAGGGGGGGCAGCAGATAGGGGGGGCTGCAGATAGGGGGGGCAGCAGATAGGGGGGGCTGCAGATAGGGGGGGCTGCAGATAGGGGGGGGCAGCAGATAGGGGGGGCTGCAGATAGGGGGGGCAGCAGATAGGGGGGGCTGCAGATAGGGGGGGCTGCAGATAGGGGGGCTGCAGATAGGGGGGGGCAGCAGATAGGGGGGGCTGCAGATAGGGGGGGGCAGCAGATAGGGGGGGCTGCAGATAGGGGGGGCTGCAGATAGGGGGGGGCAGCAGATAGGGGGGCTGCAGATAGGGGGGGCTGCAGATGGGGGGGGCAGCGGATAGGGGGGGCTGCAGATAGGGGGGGGCTGCAGATAGGGGGGGCAGCAGATAGGGGGGGGCAGCAGATAGGGGGGGCTGCAGATAGGGGGGCAGCAGATAGGGGAGGCAGCAGATAGGGGGGGCAGCAGATGGGGGGGCAGCAGATAGGGGGGGGCAGCAGATAGGGGGGGCAGCAGATAGGGGGGGGCTGCAGATAGGGGGGGCAGCAGATAGGGGGGGCAGCAGATAGGGGGAGGCTGCAGATAGGGGGAGGCAGCAGATGGGGGGGCAGCAGATAGGGGGGGGCTGCAGATGGGGGGGCTGCAGATAGGGGGGGGCTGCAGATAGGGGGGGGCTGCAGATAGGGGGGGCTGCAGATAGGGGGGGGGCTGCAGAATGTCTGCCCTGGCCCACTCTGATCAAGGCTCCTGGAGCCCAGGGACTGGCTCCGAGTCACCCTTCCAGGCCTGCGACACTGCCTCTGCATACTCGGTCGCTGGCACCTCGGACTGAGATACATTAGCAGTAGCACAGGACATGGAAAAGACGAAACACTTACTTGCCAGCTTGCACCATGGCAAGCGGGTTAGGGAGTACTAAAGAGACTGAACGCTCCAGTGAGGACACCTGGCTGGCTTTAAGCATCAAGTGTGTCTCAAATACTGCACGGGGCATGCTCATCCCCCGCAAAATGACTTGGAGCTTAGTTTAGCTGGGCATCCTGCGCCTTGCTCAGTCTGTGTTTGGGCTTGCTGCGTTGCTAGACTGCTTTGCTGCCGTGCCTCACCTCCGCTATGCTGTCCTAGGGTCTCTAAACACAAAGACAAATGAGGCAGGACTCCAGCCTGAAGGAATTTGCTGTCTGGTGCAGGAGGCAAGAATGTGAGCAGAGATTTCCAAAGCTATGTCCCCCTGTGTCTGAGAATTCGGGGTCCTTGTGGGAAGAGGGACAGCATTAGAAGTCAGCAGAGATCACAGAACAAGAGGAGCAAGTCCAGAAGCAAACCTGAACTTGGATAAGGCTGTGTGTTAGCCTGAGATAAAGACCCCTAAGAAGAGGGCAAGATAGGTCAGTCAGTAAAGTGCTCCCTGCCCGAGCACAGGGGCCTGAGTTAGACCCCCCTGAACACACACAAGAAGCATGCTAGGGTGGCACGTGCTTGTAATCCTGGCACTGGGGAGTAGAAATAGGCAGGGCCCTAGGTGCCCTGGCCAACAGGCCTAGCCTAATTGATGAGCTGCTGGCCAATGAAACTCAAAATCCAAGATGGAAAAAAAAAATTCAACATGGATTACACCTGAGAGACAACACACACAAGGTTGTCCTTTGGCCTTTACACACAGACACACATACACACACACACACACACACACACACACACACACACACACACACACACATGCACAAATCCCCTAAAAAGACCCTTGACAAGGGAAGAGTTAATACAGTCTACTGCAGTGATTTTTTAACTGCCTGGAAAGAAATCAAATTAGAATCATTGTCGCCTTAAGCTTTATACCTCTACTGTGAAGATTTCATGACACAGAACTATAAACTCACTACCAACCAGCAGAAGGGAAAAATGAGCTTTTATATGGTCGTGGAGATAAGAGAATTTCTAAGCTAAATACTCAAAACAGGCATTAAAAAGAAAGTTAAATCATTGCCACCTTGGCTTTTCCTCAGTGTCTCTTCTACTTTTTTTTTCTGGTATTTTGGGAACATGCAGAAGTTTTGGATTTTATGTAATGAAATTTATCAGTGTGGATATTCCCACTATAATATAGAAATACTTATCAACTAATGGGAAAAGGATGGGTATACTAATAAAAAATTGATCAAGAAAAGGATCAGCAAAGAAGAAATTCACACACACACACACACACTCATGAACATACTTACTCATATACACACATTCACACACTCACACATATACAAACATATACACTCATGCATATTCATACACAGACACATGCACAATCATACCCACAAACGTAGAAAGACATTCAAATACATATACAAACACACACCAACACACATACTCAGAGATTCACAGAAACTCACACCCACACACAAACATGCTCAAACACATACAAACACATGCACACAGATACATACAAACACACAGTCTTATCAACAGACAATCACACACAAAAACACACACTCACACACAGCCACGCACACAGAGTCAACCAGCACACGATCATACGCACATTCTCACACAGACATTCAAATGCTCATACACAACCAGGCACACTGACACAAACACACTAACACACACAAGCACATAAAAGTACATGCTCACACACATACACAAAACATTCACACACTCTGGCACGACATTTAAATACACACACAGAAACAGACACATACACAAGCATACATATAAACACATACAAACACAACTCACACATATTCGCACACACACAAATACTCACACGTACTCAGGCACTCACAGACACACACATTCATGCATGCACTCACACATACATATTCATACACTCACAAACTCCTACATTCACATACACACACTCTCATGTACTCTTACATACACTCACATACTTACATACACATATATATACACACATACAATTGCGCATATAAACACACACATAATCACAGACATGTACAATCACACACATTCACACACAGGCAATGAGGTTCAGTGGGTAGAAGCATTCGTACACAAGTGTGAGGACTTGAGTTCGGATCCCCAACCCCAAGGAGAAGCCAGATGTGTAATGTAGTGTCTGCGATCCCAGAGATCCTATGGGAAGATGGTAGGTGGAGACAAGAGAATTCCAAGGAACTCACAGTCCAGGGAGCCTGACGTATGTGGCAGCAAACATCACGCAGGCTCTGTCTCTAAGTAGAAGGAGAAGTTGGACACTGAAGATTATCCTCTGACCCCATCATGTGCATCACACACACACACACACACACACACACACACACACACACACACACATACACACACACCCCAATGCACATATAGTATTCAATTTTAGTAGTAATTCAAAAGGAAAAGTAAATCTAGCATTCAATAGGGTTTGAGAAAAAGACTTCTCGTTCTCTGCTGTGCCATGTAAATAGTAGCCGCCTTTACTCTCTATATTATCAAATATATTACACCTAACCAGCAGCTACTAATAATTTATAGCTGCATATCAGAGAGGACTTCACTAGGGGATGCGTGTTATAGCAGAGTAAACAGTATCCACAAATAAGGTAACTGTTGAGTGTATGGCCGTTCAGCTCACACTTTCCTGTCCTGTTCTGAGCAGCCCCTGCTAACGTGTGGCTGTCTTGCCCTATGGCTCTCAGAGCCTCAGAGCATGCCCAGTTTCATATGTCCTTCTCTTCTCTACTGAGATCTAAACAGTATACCTGTTTTTGTTTTTGTTTTTTGTGGAGATTATTTATTTGTACAAGGCACAGGGTCAGCTTGGCTATTAAGGCCTGAATAGAGTGAGTTTACACCACTGATCCTGTTTACAATCCCCGCTCAGTGACAAGGTCAGAGTCCACACATGACATTTGCCAATGTGTCAAAAAGAAGCAGCTGGGCGGTAGTGCCACACTCCTTTAATCCCAGCACTTGGGGGCAGAGACAGGCAGATCGCTGAGAGTTTGAGGCCAGCCTGGTCTACAAGTCCAGGACAGGCATAGCCAAGGCTACACAGAGAAACCCTGTCTCAAAAACAACAATGAAGAAGAAGAAGAAGAACAAGAAGAAGAAGAAGAAGAAGAAGAAGAACAAGAACAAGAACAAGAAGAACAAGAAGAACAAGAAGAAGAACAAGAACAAGAAGAACAAGAACAAGAAGAACAAGAAGAACAAGAAGAAGAACAAGAACAAGAACAAGAACAAGAACAAGAACAAGAACAAGAACAAGAACAAGAACAAGAACAAGAACAAGAACAAGAACAAGAACAAGAACAAGAACAAGAACAAGAACAAGAACAAGAAGCTTTATTCCCCGTATAGCCTCACACTTTCTTGCCAGCTGCCTTTGGAGCAGTTCTTTCTGGGCTGGGGCCTTTTGACCCTTTGTCTGGGGTGCGGCGTGGGGGGCATTACCTTCTGGCCAGGGGTCTTCTAAGCCGCAGCCTTCTTGCCTGGTCCTGTTGCCTTCTTGGCTGAGACCTTAGCTTTAACAGTAGCTGCAGCTGCAGCTTCAATGGCAGCCTTAGCAACAAGTGCTTTTTTGGGAGAAGCTTTCAGGATATCGGCTCTTTGAAACTTCTTGACTTTCCATCTTAATTATTCTGTTTCTTGTTTTCTTTGCCTTCATAACTTGGAAACCATCAAATCTGTCATCTTGACTGCTTTCTCAGGCATCCATCTTCTCGGCCCATCTTATGGCTGCCCATCCTGTATTGCTATCTGCCTTCTCCCAAGCTTTGCGAACATACTTCTGACACGCCCCGTGTGGGAACTTGAGGGCGAAGTCAGTGAGCTGCATGTCTTTGGAAGAAGACATGGCCTGCCTCCTCACCGGAGTGCAGGGTCCATCCACCAGAGCCCTCTTCTGATCAATACCAGCTACAATCCAGACCAGCTTTCCAGCATGAGGCCCAAAGAAAATGTAGGCCACCTGGCCAACCTCCACAAAAGGCCTGGACACCATGTCAGCGAGAAGCAACAGTATACCTTTTAAAAATATTTTGTTTCAAACATAAAACACAAAGCTTCTTTTCTGAAAGATATAGGTCAGAGAGCTGGACGTGATAGCTGATTATAGAATAATTCCCTGAAAATAGCCACCGTCTGGTGGCTCAAGAACATTTTATTCTTCTAAGAGGATTACAAAAATCAGGACTCAGAGCCAGAAGGATGGCTACAATACTAGAGCACCTGCTGCTCTTGCAGAGGACCAGGGTTCAGTTCTCAGCACGGTATGGTGGGTCACCTCTGTCTATTAACTCCAGTTCCAGAGGATCTGATGCCCCCTTCTGGCTGTTGCAGGCACTGCACCCACATGATGTGTGTGTGTGTGTGTGTGTGTGTGTGTGTGTGTGTGTGTGTGTGTGTGTGTGTGTACATACACACACACATATACACATACATACACTCAAGCACATACATACATGTAAAATAAGATTAAGTCTCCCACACCTATCTGCAAAAGTATTTGCCTACCTGGGGTCTTCCTGAAAGTGTCCAGATATATTCTAACCTAAACTGGAGGTCCTTATGAATTTCTATGGATGTAGATTGTCTCTTTTGGCCTGGGGGAGGGGGGGTTGATCTAATAGAATGTTAGGCAGAAACACCCAGGCCTCAGGACTAATAACCACTGGCCATCTCTCCTGCCCCTGCCTCATTTCTTTTCTTTCTTTCTTTCTTTTTTAATTTAATTTTAACTTATGTGTGTTGGTGTGAGGGTGTCAGATCTTGGAGTTACAGACAGTTGTGAGCTGCCATGTGGGTGCTAGGAATTGAACCCGAGTCCTTTACAAAGAGCAGGCAGTGCTCTTAACCACTCAGCCATCTCTCCAGCACCCCCCCCCCACCTTATTTCTTATGAGGACAGAAAAGAGGAAACACCTACAAGGTTCCATGCCAGCATAGAGCAGGTTTGTCTGTTCCAAGTCTCTTTCTCCAGTGGTAAAGTTGTTCTTTTCTTTCTTTCTTTCTTTCTTTCTTCTTTTCTTTCTTTCTTTCTTTTTCTCTCTTTTTTTTTTTTTTTTTAGTCACCAGCAACAGAGTATTTCCAACAGGCTGGCATTCAAGTTCTATGCGCCTTCATGCTATGTAGTATTGGCCTTTCCTGGGGGCACCTGAATAAGACCCACTGACTTTGACATGGCTGTTGAAGAAGAGCTTGGACACACACCAGGGGGCTCTGACTACCTAAATACTTGTGGCCAGTGTCACCTGAGCCCTACTTCCTCTCGTGCAAAGAATGAAGCCAGACCAGTTCCATCCCAAGCCTTCCTCTGTGTGTGTATGGGGTGTGGGGTGTGGCTCTCAACAGAGGAATGCTGCTTCCGTTCTGAAGAGAGGCTGGCCCACTTGGTGTTAAGCTGAATCTAGGCAGCGGTTTGTGAGGTGTTCTCCCATTATTTCAGGGAGGAACAGGATCCTAGCCTGCACCCATTCAGAGGCTGCTGGTTTGGGGGGACTGAAGGTATTGGCTGCTGTTGGCCATACCCAGCTCTGGGTAGCAGCCTCATTAAGGCAGTCTCAGAATGCACTGGAATTTCTCTTCAGCCTTAACAGCTACTACACACAAAGTGCTTTACAAATTCCGGCAATTTTTTTTTCCAAGACAGGGCTTCTCTGTGTAGCCTTGGCTGTCCTGGAACTCTCTTTGTAGACCAGGCTGGCCTCGAACTCATAGAGATCTGTCTGCCTCTGCCTTCTGAGTGCTGGGATTAAAGGCGTGCACCACTACACTGGGCCAGATTCCAACAGTTTTTTGTTTGTTTGTTTAGTTGGTTGGTTGGTTTTGTTTGGCTTTTTAAGACAGGGTTTCTTTGTGTAGCCTTGGCTGTCCTGGACTCACTTTGTAGACCAGGCTGGCCTTGAACTCACAGCGATCTGCCTGCCTCTGCCTCCCGAGTGCTGGCATCAAAGGTGTGGATCCCGGCAGTTTTATCTCTTTTCATTTGTCCAACAATTTGGACTCTGTACGTTTGCCTGAAGAAAACTCCTGTGATCATTCATGGATGGGGATGATGGGAAGAGTCCACTTAGAGGATAACATGAAAACTGCTTCAGAGGCTGGATGCTGAGGCACCAGCCTGTAATCCCAGCACTCAAGAGCCAGAGGCGGGTGGCTCCCTGTGAGTTCAAAGCCAGCCTAGTCTACAAAGGGAGTTCCAGGACAGGCAAAACTACACAGAGGAACTCTGTCTCAAAACAAAACAAAACAACAACAACAAAAAGGAAAGAAAGAAAGAAAACTGCCCCAAGTTGGCAAAGGAACGTGTAGTTTGTGGGGAGGTTCCTGCCCCAGGCTTGATGGTGCTCGTGTATATTCTGAAAAGCGCTAGAGTAGGGAAAATGCCAGAAGAACTTCATGGCTGCTTCATCCCTTCCCCATGGAAGGCCTCAGCAGCAGCAGCAGCAGCAGCAGCAGCAGCAGCAGCAGCAATCCTGACTGGAAGGACAGAGGGCACCACAGACAGACTGCATCATGGAGACTGAGTTCTGCTCACCGGAAAAGCATGGTTGGCATTCCGGTGACAGCAAGAGTCTCTGTTAGAACTGCAGTGTTCTGTGCAAGCGTTATCAGCCATAGCTTCCTATAAGGAGGGGCCGTCTTATAGGTACCAGAAAGCTGACTGAAACTGTGACAGGCCATGTTCCTGGCTCAGGCTCTATCTGGACTCAGGGGGACTGGCGCTTAGAAGACATGAAGGTAGATGTTGTGTGACCTTGAGTAAGTCAGCTGCATCTGTGCCAGCAGAGTGCTGGGATGCTCTCGGCTGTTAACCTGACTTGGAATCAACTAAAACCCAAGCAGCTGGCACACCCGTGAGAGATTTTTCTTTGGATCATTTGAGAAGGGAAGACCTACTCTAAAGCCAGATCGTTTGAGTTCATAAGGCCCACAGTAAATCTGGGCCACACCTTCTGGTGGCAGTTTATATAAAAGGACAGAAAAGAAGGAAACTTTAGCTTCTTTGCCTGCTTGCTCTTGATCTTGCTGGCACGTTCATCTATCCTGCTGCAGAGGCATTCCTTCCTGGTTTTATAACCTACTTCTTTGGGATTCCAATGTATACTGAAGACTAGCTGAGACATCCACTCTCAAGGACTGAGCAACTTCCAGATTCTTGGGCTTTCTGTCAGGACACAGCACTGTTGGAGTAGCCAAACCACAGCCTGTAAGCCACTCTAGTAAATGTCCTTCTTGTATACATATAGATGATGTAGGTTGCTGCCTCTAAAAATCCAAAACAACCCAGTCACAAGAGTCCAGCGAAGCAAGATCTTTATTTGAATTAGGCAGCAAAAACTGACCAGTCGCTGGTGCAGTGGCGCACACCTGTAATCCCAGCACTCAGGGAGGCACAGGCAGACGGATCTCTCTTAGTTCAAGGCCAGCCTGGTTTATAAAGTGAGTCCAGGACAGCCAGGGCTACACAGAGAAACCTTGTCTCAAAAACCCAAACAACAACAAAGAAAAACAAACAAAAACCGACCAGTCAGTGGCAACAGCACAGACTTGGAAGCTGTCTGAGTCTTCCAATGTTCATCTTAGCAAGTATTTAAGCAGATGACAAAAATGTATTGTACTCAGGCCGCTGCTGACAAATCAGGGCCATAGAACAGACTCCGGAGCTGCGCTGCGACCTAAGCCAGGATGTTACAAGGTTTTCAAGCCCGAAATCCACAAACATCTGTGCCAAGTTACAGTCACAATTTTTCATCAATCACAATTGGTTAGGAACAATCATTATGTTTTGGGGAACAAAAGAAGAATAAGGAGGAAATCAGCTAGCCGTCTGGAATACTCCCCTAGAGCCCAAGAACTTGACCTTAATTTCACCGTGTGATCAAAATGGAGTCTGAGAACAAAATGGCAATGCTTAGGATAAGTCTCATTTGTTTGTTCCCAACAACATATTATATACACACATATATTATATATGTGTGATGTGTATGCATAAATATATACAGAATAATTATGTGTGTATAAATTCTATCAGTTCTGCTCCTCTAGTCTAGTGGTTTTCAACCTTCCTATTGCTGCAACCCTTTAACACAGTTCCTCATGTTGTGGTGACCACCCTCCCCCCCAATCATAAAATCATTTTGTTGCTGTTTCATAACTGTGGTTTTGCTACTGTTATGAGTTGTAATGTGAATATCTGACGTACAGGCTATCCAATATGTGACCTGCAAGGGGGTCACTGCCCACTGCTCTAGAGACTGCTGACTAAAACACAGAGGCTGTAAATAGGGTTCATCTTGTACTCTGATGGGGTGGCTGCATAGAGAACCATGCTACAAAGGCTTCTTACGGTAAGACCAGGCTTACTGGTGCGCTATGTTGTGATTGATTAACAATGCCTGCCATGGCCATAGGCTACTGTTGTACTATGCTGGGATTGATTAGCGGTGCCTGCCATGGCCATAGACTTGGAGACTAAGGCTGTGCACCAAACATCTACCAGCTCTGGAGAAAATGCCACTGCTCCGGTGGTGGTATTGTAGACATGTGTCACCTTCACTAGCTTTTTTTTGTGGACACCGAGGACCCAAACTCAGCTCCTCAAGCCAACTCCTGCCCAAACTAGGGAGCAAACTTTGTGTCTTCTGGTGCCAGAAATCTCACTGTAATTGCAACAGGGTTTTTTTTTTTGTGGTGTAGGTTCTATGTACAACAGTTCTCGGAAGGGCTGTGCATTTGTTTGCTTGCTGCTGAGAACGGAACGTGTTAAAGTCTACACTCAGCCACCACGGTATAGCTGCAGCCCCGGAGGGTTCTTTAAATCGGAGCTTTAGGAAAATGACATGAGGAAAAGAGTTCTTAGAGATGATGTTTTCAGCTTTCCTGAAAATTTTTAAGTGGTTTATAATTTTCCAACAGAGGATTTTGAGAGTGACTATTTTTTCCTCCTTACTAATAGAGAAGAGGCTTTATGTAATTGCACAGTCTATGATGGAATCTCACTTTTGCTTCATGCAGGCACATTTAAGTATTTCCTGTGATGGCGTGAGGATGGCCATAGGTTTGAATGTTTCCCACAGGTCCATGTGTTAAAGACCTGGTCCCGAGTCTGTGGTGCCATTGGGAAATACGGAATCTAAGATGGGGGAAGGCAGCGGAGGAAGCTTCCCACAATTAGTAGACCCTTGAACGAGAGATAGGGACCCTGCTTTCTCCTCCCTGTCTCTCTTGTGTTTCCTGACGGCCGTGAGGCTTCCTGATTGAAACATACAACAGAACTATGAGCAGGGGTGAACTTCCTGTGTTGGAAGGTGATCATCCTGGGTATTTTCCTGTAACTTGAGGAGCTGGGGTGGAAGATGGCTCAGTAAAGGGCCTACTAAAACCAGCATCAGGACCTGAATTGGCATCCCCAGAACACATGTAAAAAGGAAAGTATGGCAGCCCATGCGTGTAACCTCAGCCTTGGGGCATGGGATGGGGGGGGCGGTGGGCAGAGGTGATGGCAGAGGGTGGAGCCAGACAGATCCCTCAAGCTCATTGGTCAGCCAGCCTAGGCAAACTGATGAGTATCCGGTTTCAAGAGCGACCCTGTCTCAGACACCTTGCACTGGCCTTGGGCCTCTACATGCATGCCCACACCACATACAATCAGCCCGCCCCGCCCCCACCATGTACACAAGTAAGTGCATGAAATTGGAAAGTGTGAAGTCCAAGCATATAAAATATACTAAAAGTGCTATGCAAGCCGTTTCTAGAAGGGTCTTCGCCGTGCAAAACTGAAACTACCTACTAAACGCTCTGGAGTCCTCTTCCCTGACCTGCCAGACAGTCTATTGTTTTTCTGTGTTTGACTGAACATCTCAGATAAGGTGAATCATACAGGATGTGGCTTTCTGCAAAGACACTTAGTGTGGTATCCTCCAGGTCTGTCCTTACTGTGGCATGTGTCACAGTCTTCTTCCCTTTTATGGTCAGATAATATCCCGTGGTGTAGATGGCCACCTTTGGCTCACTCCTCCCTCAGTGGACGCCCAGGTTGCTTCCACCTCTCAGGTACTTTGAAAAGTCTTTTGCATCAAGAGAAATGAAAAGCGTTCACGTGGAACTAGGCCTTCTGCCGTGAGGGGGGGGGGCATGTCCCGCTCCCGCCTTGACTTCCTCTTGATAGTTTTGTTTGTTTGTGTAGTCTTTGTCTAACCTAATAGCATACCCATGACTTTCCCCCAGCTGTTTCCCGGCCTTTATGAGGAAATCTGTCTTCTTCTTCCTTGTGGAATTGGCCTTTTTTACTTACTATCATTGCTAAGGTTTATATTTCTTGCTAGGCTGGTTTTTTTTTTTTTTTCATTGCTGTGTGACACCCTAGAGTATGCAGACCCCGAGGCCGCTCACACTCATGCTTTGGTGTGAGTTGGTGTGGCCACTTTGGAAAGCGGCTTGTCACTTCAGGAGGTCAGCATCCCTGCACATCGTACCAGAGTAGCAGTGCTTTTTTCTTTCTTTCATTCTTTCTTTCTCTCTTTCATTTTCTTTCTTTCTTTCTTTCTTTTTTTCTTTCTTTCTTTCTTTCTTTCTTTCTTTCTTTCTTTCTTTCATTTATTTATTTTGTATACAGTGTTCTGCCTGCTTGTACTCCTACAGGCCAGAAGAGGGCATCAGATCACATTGTAGGTGGTTGTGAGCCACCATGTGGTTGCTGAGAATTGAACTCAGGACCTTTGGAACAACAGTGTTCTTAGCTACTGAGCCATCTCTCCAGCCCCTCTTTCTTTCTTTTTTCTTTTCTTTTGGTTTTTCAACAGGGTTTTCCTCTGTAGCCCTGGCTGACCTGGACTCGCTTTGTAGAACAGGCTGGCCTGGAACTCACAGAGATCTGCCTGCCTCTGCCTCCTGAGTGCTAGGATTACAGGCATGCACCACCACTGGTGTCTTTCTTTTTGTTGTTGTTGTTGTTGTCTTTTTTGTTTGTTTGTTTGTTTTTTGTTTTTCGAGACAGGGTCTCTCTGTGTTAGCCTTGGCTATCCTGGATTCGCTTTGTAGACCAGGCTGGCCTCGAACTCACAGCGATCCGCCTGCCTTTGCCTCCCGAGTGCTGGGATTAAAGGCATGCGCCACCACGCCCGGCTGTTGTTGTCTTTTTGTTTTTGTTTTGTTTTGAGACAGAGTTTTTCTGTGTAACAGCCCTGGCTGTCCTGGAACTTGCTCTGTAGACCAGGCCGGCCTCTAACTCATAGAGATCCGCCTGCCTCTGCCTCCCAAGTGCTGGAATTAAGGGCAGTGCCTTTCTTTCTTTCTTTCTTTCTTTCTTTCTTTATTCGTTTTTCGAGACAAGGTTTCTCTGTGTAGTCTTGACTATCCTGGACTCACTTTGTAGACCAGGCTGGCCTCGAACTCACAGTGCTCTGCCTGCCTCTGCCTCCCCAGTGCTGGGATTAAAGGCGTGCGCCACCACGCTCAGCCAAGCAGCTTCTTAAAGAGCACAGAGCTAGAAAATAGCTAGACCAGGATGAAAACCAAGGACTCCGAAACTGGTCCTCCAGTAAAAGCAAGCAATGTCCGAGGGTTCAGGCTAGCTGTCTGCCAGGAACGCTCTCTCTACATGCTCCAAACATAGCAAATACCCACCCTTCATACACGGCAAGCAGAGCCAACAGCCCTTCCTTTTCAGAGGAAGCTCTAAGGGCAGCTTCGAGGGCAGTGCTCCAAGCCAAAAGAACTTTCCTCCACCTTTGTTTCTGCAGGCATGGGTGTGTTTGCGTATGAAAGGCTTGCCCAAGGTGGCCTGCAGGCCTACAGCGCTGTCCTCAGATATGAGTCAGCGCGACACAGCCCCGCCTGGCCCCCTCCACCATTGCAAGGGTCCAGCTTGACTTTTCGACTGGTTGTCTGCTGTTTTCAAAGACTCCCTAAGCAGCAGGCAATATGGAGATACAGCCTAAGTCCGGCTCCTAACGTGGACACTCCTCCCAGTCTCGGAGCTCCAGCACGCCATCTGTACACGCAGCCCCAAGCCACATCCCAGACGGTCTTCTGGTTAAACAGATGTTATCCTCTGCTTCCTTTTCACAGATGGCTGGAGCTGTTAGTGGTCCCATAAGATGTGCAGCCTGGGTCTGGCTTAGTTTTATCACCCAGGAGGTGCCTGTAGGAGAAGAGGCTAGGTTGGGCCAATTCCATGAGGGACTCCAATTCCTTTTCTTAGTTCAACGATGCCCTACTCTGTGTGTGTGTGTGTGTGTGTGTGTGTGTGTGTGTGTGTGTGTGTGTGTGTGTCCCGAGGAAGAGGCACTGCTGGCTACAGGCTAATTATTAGCTCATGGTCTTCCAGCAAAAGATATTCACAAGAAAGCCACATGCTGCCTCATCTCTGGAGAGTGGCATCATGTGGCTTAAGTTTGTCAGAGATCATTGGTTTTTCGGTTTTCACTGTTCTCAGTCTCAATCTAATCTAATCTCAATGGATTGTATAAGTAGAATTTTTCCAAACTCACAGACACCAGTTGTAGAAGTAGTTGAATCACAACACCCTAATTTTGTGGAGCTGACTGTAGCTTTTTTTTTTGCCCCCAAGACAGAGTTTCTCTGTGTAGCCCTGGCTGTCCTGGAACTTACACTATAGACCAGGCTGGCCTCGAACTCAGAGATCAACCTGCCTCTGCTTCCCAAGTGCTGGCATTAAAGGCGTGCGCCACCACCTAGAGATGCAACCCTAGAGTCTATATAATAGCCAAGGGCATGCGTGGGATCCGGGGTCAAATACGGGCTCAGCACACACACGGTGTAAAATACGCAACAGTTCACAGCCTTGGCGTCCTGATGTGTAGCAGGGATTATTAACTAAGACAGGTGTGACAAATCAGCACACTGCCTGGCCCAGAATACCCTCCTGAGTGGTGACCATCATCACGACTGCGCGTGAATTAGTGAGACAGGGAAGTACTTATAAGGACAGCTGAACACCCTCCTTTTCTTGTGCAGGGGAGTGTGCGTTTCACGTGCTTTTGTTTTAGCTCAGAGCCCTTATTCTGGCAAGGCTGTTAAACTCAGGACTCAATTTGCACGACAGCACAGCTGTCACCTTGGCTGCTAAACGGAGAGGACAGGGGACGTAGTGCCCTGCTGTCTATCTTTCTATTTATTTAGTTTCAACAGTGAGCATGTGTCTGGGTCAAGAACAGCATGCTCTGCCGGATGTGGTGGTGCATGTTTTTAATCCCAGCACTCGGGAGGCAGAGGCAGATGGTTCGCTGTGAGTTCCAGCCTGGTCTACAAAGTGAGTCCCAGACAGTCAAGGCTACACAGAGAGACCCTGTCTCGTAAAACAAAAATACATACATACACATACATACATACATACATACATACATACATACACACATACATATATACATACATACATACCAGCATGCTTCAAGGGCTGGAGATGTGGTCCATTGGAGAGAGTACTTGCTGTGCCAGCACAAGAGCCCATGTGTGGAGCCCCAGCACTGCAGCAGTAAGTAAAAAGCTGAGCATGGCGGTCCCTGCCTGTAACCCAGCACTGGGGAGGTGGAGACAGGAGGATCCCACGGCCTCACTGCTCAGGCAGCCTAGCCAGCTGTTGAGCTGCAGGTTCAGTGTGAGACTCTAGCTCAGAAAATAAGGTGGAGACTGATGGATGATATCTGAAGTCACACAGGGGAGCACATCTGGATACACACATGTACCCACATGGATAGACACCATACATACACACACACACACACACACACACACACACACACACACACACACACGGGAAGAGCATGCCTCAATTGGCTGAAATGAGCAGTCCAACTTGGGGAAGAATACCAAATTACCATGTTGAAATGTGAAAATGTGGAATGTTTGTGCCACCTTTACGAAGTCAGTGACTGCCCTGGGTTAAGAGCTATGCATTTCACCAACACTGGGGGTACTCGCCTTTAATGCCAGTACTTGCAAGGCAGAGGCTGGTGGATCTCTGCATTTAAGGTTAGCCTGGTCTACAGAGTAGCAAGTTCTAGGATAGCCAGGGCTACACAAAGAAACCTTGTCTCAAAAAACAAGCCAACAAGCCAGGCTTGGGGGCACATGCTTTTAATCCCAGCACTTGGGAGGCAGAGGCAGGCGGATCCCTGTGAGTTCGAGGCCAGCCTGGTCTACAAAGCAAGTCCAGGACAGCCAAGTCTACACAGAGAAACCCTGTCTCAGAAGCCCCCCCCCAAAAAAAACAAAGAAACAAACAAGAAACAGAAGTGGGGGACTGCTGGGAGAGTAAACATGTTTCTTCAAGCTCCTTTTGGCTCAGTGCCTTGAGCGGGGCCACAGGAGGATTCTGCCACCTGAACCCAGGCCTCTCTTCCCCATTTCTTTCTTGGGGTTTGGTCTTCATTACCTAATCCAAGATACAAGTGAAAATTATTGAAGTTCCTCAACAGAGGCTGGAAAGATAGCCTGTGGACCCGAGTCTGATCCTCAGAACCCATGTACCAAAGCCAGGCGTAGACTGGCAGTATGGCTCAGCCAGTAAAGGCTCTTTGCTACCAAACCCAGCCACCTGAGTTTGATCTCCGGGACCCACACAACAGCAGGAGAGAACCAGCTCCTGCAAGTTGACCCTTGACCTCTACAGGTATGCCATGGCTTGCATTGCCCTCTCCCACAAACAAACAAACTCTTTTGTTGTTGTTTTGGTTTGGTTTTGGAGACAAGTTTCTCTGTGTATCTCTGGCTGTCCTGGACTCGCTTTGTATACCAGGCTGTCCTCGAACTCACGGCGATCCACATGACTCTGCCTCCCTAGTGCTGGGATTAAAGGCCTGCACCACCATGCCCGGCCCTATAAACATTATTTAAAACAAACAAACCAGGTGTGGTGGTTTGAATGAAAATGGCCACCATAAACTTATAAGGCGTGGCACTTTTGGAGGTGTGGCCTTGTTGGAGGAAGTGTGTCTATTGGATAGTCTGTGAGGTTTCAGATTCTTGAGCCAGGCCCAGTATCTCCTCCTGTCTGCCATCCAGATGTAGAACTCTCAGCTACCTCCCAGCACCATGTCTGCCTGCACGCCGCCATGCTTCCCTCCATGATGATAATGGACTAACCCTCTAAAACTGTCAACCAGCCCCAATGAAATGTTTTCCTTTATAAGAGTTGCCAGCCGGGCGGTGGTGGCGCACGCCTTTAATCCCAGCACTCAGGAGGCAGAGGCAGGCGTATTGCTGTGAGTTCAAGGGCAGCTTGGTCTGCAAAGTGAGTCCAGGACAGCAAAGGCTACACAGAGAAACCCTGTCTCAAAAAAAAAAAAAGAGTTGCCATGGTTGTATGTATGTGTGTGTGTATATATACATACATATATTTGTGTGTATATATATATATATATATATATATATATATATATATAATTTGCCATGGCCCTGGTCTCTTCATAGCAATCAAAAGCCTAACTAAGACACCAGGTTTGGTGGGAGGTGGGGACTAGGGTATTGGAAGGTAGGGAGATTCCTAGGGCTAGGAGGCCTAACTAGTGAGCTCCAGTGAGAGACCCTCTCACAAACACACAGGTAGACATCTCAGGAGCAACACTGGAGGTTGTCCTCTGCCTTTCATGTTCCCTCCCCATCCCCCCACCCCCTACCCCTCCCACCCCACACACAAAGACAAGCATGGCATGACGGTACACCTGATTTGAAAGGAAGGGCAGCCACGGTTTCTGGGCCCTCGGGCTCTCAATGGGGAAAACAGTCAGGACACCTGGTGTGTCAGCTTTATTCCCAGTCTGGCTTGCTCCTCTGACCCCAAGGACAGATGCTGGGGCCTGACCGCCTAGGCTCCAAGCCTAGTTATAGCTGGCTGAATGCAGGCTGTGCCTCTAATTTCTCTGTACCTCAGTTTACTCACAGATAGCATGGGGACAATGACAACATCTCTTCTGAAGAAGCACAGGGAGCATTAAGGATCTGATTTATGTTAAGAGCTTCGGGTGGTGAGCAGCACTGAGAAAGCCCAGGCCTTTGCTGTGGTTCGGTCACCTAGGCGGCTGCCTCCAGTTTGCTTTGCCTTTCAGTTTTTTTTCCCCTCTGGGTTTGTGATGTAATTGAGACCTACTCAGTTGTATAGCTCAGATTTCATATTTGGTTAAATCCAGAATACAGTAAAACTTCAAGCCCCAAACTAAGATATCTTGTGAATGGACCAGACTCCCCCGTCCTGCCTCCTGTTTGTCTTCTCAGTTCATGTCATTTGGCTTCTGGCCTCTGTATAGGCCACTCAGTCTGCTGACAACCTTGCCCCCACTCTCCACTGGCTGTCTCCTGGTCACCATTCTTTTTTTCTACGTCATTTACCTCCGACATCACATTACCTAGGTTTTCACTGCTTCCTGACCACTCTGCCTGAGTGCCCAGGCTGGCCTAGCTAGGAATTCCATAACCCTACTTGTCCTTTATCCACCACTGCCATCCTGTGGTCTAGTGTTCTGTTACCTACAAAACAACCAGCACCGCCCCGGAGGCGTGGTAGCGCACACCTTTAATCCCAGCACTTGGGAGGCAGAGGCAGGTAGATCTTTGTGAGTTCGAGGCCAGCTCGGTCTACAGAGGGAGTTCCAGGACAGCCAGGGCTACACAGAGAGAACCCCTGTCTCCAAAAACAAAAGACCAAAACAAAACCAATCAGCACCTTGGGACACTAGCCGTGGCTTTTATCTTTGATCTCCGTGTACTTTTAGATGTGCTGTCCCCCCTTCTCCGTCCTAGAGGCTAGCCTACTTGTCTGGACTTCCTGGGTTCTCTGCTCCTGGTTGGTTTCTCTCAGCTTAAGTGAGGCCAAGGGATTAAACAGTAGGGGTACAGTCAGGCCTTTTCTTCTCTCCTTCCCTAGGAGATTGTTCAAGGCTGGGTGTATCCCTCAGCCAAGGCTGAGGCTCAAGACTCCCTCCTTTTCTTCCTCTTCCTCCTCTTCTTCCTCTTCTTCCTCCTCTTCCTCCTTCTTCTGTGAGACATGGTTTCTCTGTGTATCCTTGGCTGTCTTGGACGTGATTTGTGGAACAGTCTAGCCTAGAATTCACAGAGATCTGCCTGCCTCTGCCTCCTTGAGTGCTAGCTATGATTAAACGTGTGCACCACCACACCCCACTCAGTCATGAGCTCTTGCAGGGCGATGAAGATGGCCAACTACTGTGCTATGTTCTAAATGTCTGGGGGTTTTGTTTTTGTTTTTGTTTTTTGTTTTTGCCATCCGCATCTCATCATGGACCAGTGCCAGCATGCAGAGCTACTCAGCTCTGCAGATCACACTTTGAATGATGGCACTCTACCCTACTCCCTCGTTTCCAACTCCGGCAGGCAGGTACTTCTGCCTCTCCTGTGGTCTCTCTAGGTTCCTGCTCTCTTCCTCAGGGGACCCTTACAGACACACCTTTGTAATTTGTTATAGTTTATTTATTTCTTTTCGAAACAAGGTCTCACTGTGTAGCCTTGGTTGGCCTATAACCTGATAGATAGATCTAAGATGGGCTCTAGTTCATAGAACTCTGCCTGTGTCTGCTTTCCAAGTATTGGGATTAAAGGTGTGTATCACCACATCTGACCGAAAGGTATATACATGCATGTGCACATGTGTGAAGGCCAGAGGTTGGCTCCAGGTGTGCTGTCACCTCCTACTCATCATCATCACCGTCATCATCACCATCACCATCACCATCATCACTGTTATTGTTATTTTGAGACAACCTCTCTTACTGACTCTGTATCTTGACAACTTGGCTAGACTTGCTGGCTGGTAAGGCCTCAGTGCTCCTCCTGTCTCCACCTCCTCAGTGCTAGGATTACAGATACACACTATCACACTCAGCTTTTCTCAATGGGTGCTGGGCATCCAAACGCAGGTCCTCGTGCTTATATGAGATGTGATTTACCTATTTATCTAGCTATCTCTCTCAATTCTCCATAATTGTTATCTTGGGCTTTTGTTTGTTTTGTTTTGTTTTTCGAGACAGGGTTTCTCTGTGTATCCCTTGCTGTCCTGGACTCATTTTGTAGGCCAGGCTGGCCTCGAACTCACAGTGATCCTCGAACTCACAGTGTCTGCTCTTCCAGAGGTCCTGAGTTCAATTCCCAGCAACCACATGGTGGCTCGCAACCATCTATAATGTGATCTAATGCTCTCTTCTGACCTAAGGGTGTATATGCAGGCAGAGTACTGTATACATAATAATAAATAAATAAACTTTTAAAAAACTGCCTCTGAATTCCATGAACTGCCACAAACTCAATTCCATTGCACTGTCTTTCAACTCACTTTTTTTCTTTCTTCCTTTATTTTTTGTTTTGTTTTGTTGTTTTTTGAGATGGGTTTCTCTGTGAAGACTTGGCCATTCTAGTCTCAATTTCTAGACCAGGCTGGCTACAAACTCAGTGATCCTCCTGCCTCTGACTCCCTGAGTGCTGGAATTAAAAGCATGCAGTACCATGTCCAGCTTCTTTCTTTCTTTCTTTCTTTCTTTCTTTCTTTCTTTCTTTCTTTCCTTCCTTCCTTCCTTTCTTTCTTTCTCTTTTTCTTTTTTCTTTCAACCCAACTGCCAGAACAGGACTGACTAGAAGAACTCAGAGATCTGCATGCCTCTGTCTCCTGAGTGCCGGGATTAAAGGCATGTACCACCTGAACCTAAGCTTTCCTTAACCTGACTGAAACTTAGTCTATACCAGGCTGGCCTTGAACTCAGATCTGCTTGCCTCTGTCTCCTAGCATTAAAGTCGTGTCTGCATTCCAGACAGATCACGTAAACCTAGAAGGTCTTTGTATGTGATCTCTTGCCAGAACAGCCATGTTCTGAATTAAAATTCCTCTACACAGAATTTGTAGAAATATGCTGTTCTTGCTTGCAGGGTGATCTTTTCCCACACATTTCCTCTTTGGCTTCCTGAGTAGAAGAGGAGAGTCCTTACTGCGTAATGTGAGCGAGTTGTTTTGTAATGAGGGGCCACTGGAGTTCTGGGAGCAAAGGCTTCTCTTCTGAGTATAACTGTGTCATCTGTGGAAGGCCTGTAAGACCCCCATGCTGCTTGTCTGTGCCTGAGAGCAGCCCCAGGGAGCAGAGTAGGGGAGAGCCAGCACTGTGAACCAGTTCCTTCTGCCTGCAGCTGTGCATCAGTCCCACAGTGGGTGTGCTGATCTCAGGAGTGGGCTACGGAGAGGCAAGGAGGAGTCCAGGAGAACGGGGGTGAGGAAACCAAACAACTGTCAGAGCCTGTGATTCAGACCTTCCAGTTGCAGAAGGGGTGATTTGGGTTGACATGAATTCCCAGAATGCCTGACACACCCACGAGCAAGCGGGCCCCAACCCATCCCAGGGAGCTTCTGTTAACCAGCCAAGGGCTTGCATGGTTTCTACTCTCAGCATCATTTCCTGCTCTACAACAGCATGTCCCCCTGAGGACATCGGTGAGAGCTGATGGGAAATGGTCCAGAGGCTTGCATGAGATTGACCCGTCATTTTAATAGGGCAGGTTGTTTCAGGAGAGCTGGTGTCCTGTCTTTGCTGACACACCTTAGCTTCTCTTAGTTCCTAAATTGCTTAAGCAGATTGGTCAACTGTTTGGCTTGGTGGTAATGACAGGAATATTTACTCTGTGATCAAACCAAAGGCGGTGAACCTGGAAGGACACTGGGAGGTACACGTGGAAACAGGGGAAGGTATCGCTCTGGGGTCTGCAGAGAAACACCATTCCTGTAGCTTGCTAGTTCTGGAAACTTAAAAGAGTCCTGAGACCACTGCCCCTTTAAGAGCAGGACACTGAAGCTCAAAGGAGTGTACTACTGTTAGAGATTACCCTGGAAATGATAGTCAGGGTTGGAAGCCAAGTCTGACGGCTGCTGGTCTGGTGTGACTCCTAGTGTACTCTGCTACCACACAATGTAGTTGTCTCTCCAGTCAGTCATTGCTCGTCTTTCTCTTTCTTTCTTTCTTTTCTTTTCTTTTTCTTTTTTTTTCTTTTCTTTCTTTCTTTCTTTTTTTTTTTTTTTTTTTTTTTTGGTTTTTCAAGACAGGGTCTCTCTGTGTTAGCCTTGGCTGTGTCCTGGACTCACTTTGTAGACCAGGCTGGCCTCGAACTCACAGCAATCCGCCTGCCTCTGCCTCCCGAGTGCTGGGATTAAAGGCGTGTGCCACCACGCCCGGCTCTTTTCTTTTCTTTTCTTTTCTTTTCTTTTTGAAACAGGGTTTCTCCATGTAGCCTTGGCTGTCCTGGACTCACTTTATAGACCAGGCTGGCCTCTACCTTCCAGAGTTCTGGGATTACAGGTGTCATGCCACTGCGCCCAGCTTCATTTGTTCATCTTTCTTTCATTCATTCATTCATTCATTCATTCACTCGCTCAGTATTTGTTGAACACTGCTATTAGTTGGCCCTGTGATATGAGTATATAGATGTAGAGCCGTGAACGAGATAGGCTGTTAACTCACATTAAATGGGGGACAACAAACAATGGCAAACGTGGTACCTTACAAGAATTTGAGGGTGCCAATGATATTAGGCCTTACAAACCTAACCTGGCCCTGTGGGGGGGTGATAGTGATAATATCCTGGTTAGGTTCTTTTTTTTTTTTTTTTTTTGTCAAGGTGACACAAGCTAGTGTAGAGAAATTTTAACCCATCAATATGACTACTCTGGCAGGACTACAGGCATGTCCCTCACCCCGGCACCAAGACAGGGTTTCTCTGTATAACAGTCCTGGCTGTCCTGGACTTGCTTTGTAGACCAGACTGGCCTAGAACTCACCGAGATCTGCCTGCCTCTGTCTCCCTGAGTGCTGGGATCACAGGTATGCCCAGCTCAGATATCTCTTTAATTCCAGGAGAGAGAGGTAAGTAGATCTCTGAGTTCAAGGCTAGCATGGCATACAGCTAGTTTCAGGTAAAGAAAAGCTTAGGTTCAGGCATGGTGGTACATGCCTTGCATCCCAGCACTCAGCAGAAAGAGGCATGAAGATCTCTGAGTTCTGGTCAGTGCTGTTCAGGCAGCCCTGCTGACAGTGAGCTGAGAGGCAGTGCAGTGAACTGAGTCTGCGGCAGTTCAGTTCATGGAACTTAGATGCAGTTTTCACTGGGACAGTTTTACAGAGACAGGTTGAAGAGAGAACAAGCCAGACACAGGTGGACACAGAACAAGCCAGGGAATGAGAAGGTGCCAGAAGATTAGAACAGATTGCCAAAGTTTGAGGCCAAGCAGAACAATTCAGTCAGAAGCTGAGAAAAGCCAGTTTGAATCAGACAGCTTGGAGAGCAGTTTGAGTCAGAACAGCTGAACTGAACAGCCAGCCAGAGTTCAGAAAGAGCTAGAAAGGGTGATGTTATTCAGCAGAAAGTCACAGAGGCTGAAAACATGCTAGGCCTACATTAGCTTGTACGGAGGCTAGAAGCTTCCAGGACTAGGTTAGCAGACAGAGGCTATAAACCTTGAAAACAACAATTACATCAGGAGAATAAAAGTTATTTTCACAAGCTAGTTATCTGGGAAGACAACCTCAGTTGAGGAAATACCTTCACGAGGTTGCCTGGAGGCAAGTCTATAGTGCAGTTTCTGGAGTGATAATAGATGTGGGAGGGCCCAGCTTGCTGGGGTGGGGCCAAAACCCTGGGCAGGTGGTCCTGGGTTTTATGAGAATTCAGGCTGAGCCAGGGTATGGCGGCACACTCATGCCTTTAATCCCAGTATTCAGGAGGCAGAGGCAGAGGCAGGTGGATCTGTAGGAGTTCAAGGCCAGCCAGGTCTACATAGCAAGTTCTAGGACATCCAGTGATAGCTACATGTGGGATCTGGGGTGGGGTGGGGGGAACCAACAAAACAACAAAAATGAAAGAGAGGAAGAAGGAAGGGAGGGAGGGGATAGGGGCACAGTTCACCTCAGCAAGCACATGAACCAGAATTTGATCTCCTAGAGGCCACATAAAAAAGCCAGGCATCACCGGATGCAATGGTGCATGGCTGTAATCCCAGTACTCAGGGAGCAGAGTCAGGTGGATCTCTGTGAGTTTGAGGCCAGCTTGGTCTACAAAGTGAGTCCAGGACAGCTAAGGCTACACAGAAAAACCCTGTCACAAACAAACAAACAAACAAACAAACAAACAAAGCCAGGGATGGTAGGTGCTTGCTTACAATCCAAGCACTGGAGAGGCAGAGACAAGATGATCTCTGGGGTTTCCTGGCTAGCCAGTCTAGGTAGATTGGTGCGCTCCAGGTTCATCAAAAGATCTTGTCTCCAAAAACAACACAGAGAGCTACTGAGGAAAACACTTGACATTGACCTCTGGCTTCTACATGCTTACGCCCATGTGCAAATGTATCCTGTACACACACACACACACACACACACACACACACACACACTCATACATATACATAGATATAAATTAATAACAGTTGATTCTGTTGTGGGAAAAAAAGATGCACACCTAAGATCTTACCTTTGCTCCTAAGACCTGTCTGACTTTCTGTTGTTCTTTATTTATTTCAAAGCTGAACTTCTATGCTTCCCTTGGGGTGCTGGGCTACAGACCATCTCTTTCCTTTGCCTACCAGGCAGTGGGGTAGGGGTGGGGGATGCTCAGAGGAGGCTGGGAGGCTAGAGAAAGGAGAATGGATTGTTCTTTTTCTGCTTTTGCCTACCATTCCTGTTGGCATTGTCCAACAAAGGTGTTCATCCCAGTGGTGACAGTTGGTACCAATAACCGCGCATGGTGCCACTTCCAGGATGTATGCCCTTGCAGACGTGGCTCACCACTTTCTCTAGAAGCATCAGACTGGGTTACCCACGAATTCCAGTATCCTTGCCTACCACTGTGCTTACCTAAAGGCCAGGTTCCTGACCCTAGCTTCTTCCTGGTGTTGCTGCATGGATGCTTCCCTGCAGGGCTGGAGTGGAAGCACAGGCAAATGTCTTTCCCTGCTATGGGGGAGCCTGTGAATAAGGAAGGTGTGAGCTCCCTGCTCTGGGGAGGTGGGGTTTATAATATGGGAGTTAAGAACTTTGAGAACTCTCTGTTCTAAAACTCCATCCCAACTCTTGCACTAAGGGACTTAACCTATTTGAACCCGGTTTCTGGCTACCGAAAAGAAAACCCTTGGGAAAACCCAGTCCTTCTTTTCTTTTCTTTTCTTTTTCTTTCTTTCTTTTTTAAAAAAATGTTTATTTTGTTGTTCTTCTCGTTGTTATTATTTTGAGACAAGTTCTAACTATTTAGCCTTGCTTGCCTGGAACTCACTCTGTAGGCCAAGCTGCCCTAGAACTCGTAGACGTCTGCCTGCCTCTGCCTCCCAAGTGCTAGAGTTAAAGGCATGTGCCACCACCCCTGGCTTTCCTTTGATTTTTGAAAGATGCTATCTGAATGGCCAGCAAGCTCTAAGACTCCACCTGTCTGTATTTCCCCAGAGCTGGCCTTACAACAGGTCTGCCACCATACCTGGTTTTGTTTTGGTTTGTTTTGGTTTGTTTGTTTTTGAGACAGGATTTCTCTGTGCAGTCCTGGTTGTCCTAGAAGTTGCTTTGCAGACCAGGCTGACCTGAACTCATATACATCTGCCTGCTCTGGCTCCCGAGTCCTGGAACTAACAATGTGTGTCACCACACATGGGTTCTGGTGTCGAACTCAAGTAGGAATCCTTTTGTGGTTAGCCTTTACTGGCTGAGTTATTCTCCCAGCTCCTCCCACCCAGTCTTCATTTGAGGTGTGTGTGTGTGTGTGTGTGTGTGTGTGTGTGTGTGTATAATAGCTCAGAACTCAAAGAGAAACAGTATGATCTGTTCCGGCCAACACCTGGACAGGTCCTTGCCCTCCCTTAGAACATTTACTAAAAGCAACTAAATACTTTGTATCTCTCTGTGTGTGTGTGTGTGTGTCCTTCAAACCAGGAGTGTTTTTCTCAAGGACCAGAAAGCCATTCCTTTGAAATACCATCACCTGGATGGACAGGAAAGAGAGAATCCTAACTTTGACAGTGGCCAGCTACCAGACACAGCCGGCACCATCACATTTATGCAGCCCTCAGCAAAATCTCCCCTTAGAAGCTGTCCACTCCCTTTCCTGCTCCTTTCCCCTCCTTTGTGACGTGCCCAGTCACCTCTGCACAAACTGGAATGGAGCCTGGCTTTCTCTCCTGTGGTCAGAAGTTACTGAATAAAACCTTTTTTCATCACCTTAATTACTGTCTGCTTTTATTTACCATTGTCAGAATCTTCCACCAAATAAAAAGATGACTTAAAAAAATGATTGACAGCCATGGGTAATGCAAGCATCAACAACAGAGGTTTGCTTGTTCTCTTTTCTCTTTGTGACTTGTCTCTTTCCAGGAAGGACATAATCCAGAAAGTAATACAATAAGGGCAAAAGGGAAGCCAAACTGTCCCAAGAGGGACAGCCTGGTTAGGGAACAGGCTGAGAACAAAGAACCCAAAATAGAGTGCTGACATTCAAGAGCTTATTTCTCTCTTACACAGAAGTTAGGAAGTGAGTTCAGGAGCAGAAGGGCAGCTATGATCCCACCCTGCCACCAGGAGGGGATAGGGAAGTGATAGCATCTTTTCCTGGTATACACTCCCCCCACCCCACCCCCACCCCGTGCCTATATCTTAGTGACTGGGCCCCACTAACTTGCAAGGGATGTTGAAACAGACAGTCTTTGGTTAGGTGTTCACATACCCAGGGAAAACCCTTTAATCCCAGCACTTGGGAGGCAGAGGCAGGCAGATCTCAATGAGATCAAGGCCAGCCTGGTCTACAGAGTGAGTTTTAGGACAGCCAAGACTACACAGAGAAACCCTGTCTTGGAAAAACAAGCAACCATGCCTTTAATCCCAGCACTAGGGAGGCAGAGGCAGACTGATTGCTGTGAATTCAAGGCTAGCCTGGTCTACAAAGTGAGTCCAGGACAGCCAAGGCCGTACAGAGAAACCTGTCTGGAGAAACAAACAAACAAACAAAAAACCAAAACAACAACAAAAAAGAAAAGAAAAAGAAAAAACAAGCAACCAACAGGCAAACAAAACAACTTCCTCAAAAAGGAGAAATTGATGGAATTGGCGGAGGAATGAATCTCCAGAACAGAACATAAGTACCTCAGACTAAGTCAGAGATTTGACTTGCACAGAGTTATCAGAAAAACCAAACTCCAGTTGCCTTCCCTCCTGCTTCCTGGGATCAACCCCAACATCAAATACTTGTGTTGGAATCCTTGTTCAACGGCTTACTTCTGAGGCAGTGCAAATCTTGGGTCCCTTGAAATCCAGAGGGAAACTAAATGACATAACTTATATTTCGGAAGTAGAAGAGAAGCCAGGTCTTTAACCAAGACAAAATATGTCTCCTTGTCCTTCCAACCTGAACTCCCACTGTCGAGTTTGTTGCAGTACTCATGTGTGCTCTGCTTTCAGGCCATTGCGCTCCTTGACCCTTTGAACCGGCAAACTCCCTCACACATTCCTGGAACTAAGCTTGTTGGGATGGTGGAAAATATGAGCTCCGTCCAACACTTCTTGACACACAAAGAAACCAAGTATCAGAGACTGTGACTGGGCAGCATGTTCCCGAGAGAGTAACCCGGGGAGCCAGCTCAGGGCCCTTCTGGTTTTCCAGCATGAGCAGAGTTTTGCTTTACCCTCTGAGTGGATGGAGCTCAAGTCTTTTAGCTGGAACATGGTTATAACTGCTAAGGAAGCCTCTGCCCTAAGGGGCCTAGGTTGTCTCCCCTTGGCCATGAGGTCTGTAGGGCTGTGCTCCTTACTATTTAATTTTTCATATCTTGTAAGATGAGACCTAAAGGAATATGATCTATTGATTGTAGGCTATTGAGAATCCTATAATGCATTCATTGATTATGGGGAACTGCGAACAGGATCAGGCTCTTGTTCCCATGAATTGCTCCTGGAAATTACACCCCTTTGGTGCCTCGAATCTGATGCCGGAGAAGGAAGATCCCCCCTAACCCAAACCGAAAACATCAAGGGCCCTTACTCAACATGGTCTGGGGAGAAGGAGTTTTGTTTTTGTTTTTGTTTTTTTCTAAAACAGTATAAAATTTGTGAAGTGTCAGTGAATTGGCCGTTTGTTTAGGAGCCTGAAGTTCGGGTGCTTGTAATTCTACCTCTGAGTCACTTCGATTTCAAGTGTCCTTTTACGATTAGAAAACAGATCAAACCAGAGGAGAAGCTGAGGAAGTGGCTTTGTGAGTCGAGTGCTCAGCAGTGTAAACAGGAGTACCTGAATTGGATCCCCAGTGCATGCACACACACACACACACACACACACACACACACACACACACACACGTGAAACCAAACCAAACCAGGCCAAAAATATATATTGGCCCTTTAAATTTTCTTTGCAAAATTCTTCCACGACTGCCATCTCTCTACCTTAAGAATGCATAGACTAATTGAAAATTATGTATTTATGTATCTATTCAATACCGATACTTTGAAAAATTGTAAATGAGCAGATAGAAAATTGAAGTCGTCTGAAAAGTCATTACCAAGATGTAATTTTTTTTTTTTTTTTTTTTTGGTTTTTTGAGATAGGATTTCTCTATGTAGCCTTGGCTGTCCTGGGTTCACTGTGTAGACCAGGCTGGCCTCAAACTCATAAAGATCCACTTGCCTCTGCCTCTCCCAAGCACCTGAATTAAAGGCGTGTGGCCACCACGCCTGGCTATAAAAATAACTTTTACTTGCCAGATATAATTGTTGTCTCAGAGGCTCACTGCCTCCATCTGCTAACCTAGGCCTAGTCCTGGAAGCTTCTAACCTCCATACAATGTAGTATAGGTCTAGAATGTTTTCGGCCTCTGAGTCTTACTGCTGAATAAGCTCACCCTTTCTACTTCTTTCTGAACTTTGGCTCAAACTCCTCTCCAAGCTGACTGAGTCTATCTGGTTTCTCTCTCGGCTGCTGACTAAATTGCTGACTGGATAAATAATCAGATATCTGCTTAGAATGTCAAACAAAGAACAGCCCCAGGGATTCCCAATATGCCCTGTTTACCCACTGCTACCTTCTGTATGCTGGTGTGTATGTTGGAATAAGGCACAGGCTTTAGAAGGACATAGCCCATCCGAGTCCTAGGACCTGAAGTATGGGGCCCCCCAATAGGACATAGCCCATCCGAGTCCTAGGACCTGAAGTATGGAGCACCCCCCCCCAATCTAGGCACTCCTTGCTTAAACAATGCATGCAGTCTTGGGTCACTCCATCTTAGATGGTGATTCTCTGAGGTGTTAAGTGTGATTCTCTGAGGCAGCCTTCTGCCACTCAGAACCGTTAAGGCAAACTTTTTTCACTTGATGTAATTGTTGTCTTGGAAGCTTATTGCCCCTGTCTGCCAACCTAGGCCTAGTCCTGGAAGCTTCTAGCCTCCGTACGGTCTAACCTAGGCCTAGAGTGTTTTCAGCCTCTGAGACTTACTGCTGAATAAGCTCACCATTTCTGGCTCTTTCTGAACTCTGGCTGGCTGGTTCAACTCAGCTGTTCTGGCTCAAATTCCTCTCCAAGATGACTGACTCCATCTGGCTTCTCTGTTGGCCTCTCACTGAATTGCTTTGCTTGGCCTCACTCTAACTCTGGCAATCTGTTCTAATCTTCAGGCTCCTTTTCATTCTCTGGATTGTTTTGTCTTCACTTGTGTCTAGATTGTTCTCTCTTCACAACCTGCCTCTGTACAACTCTCCCAGCAAAAGCTGCCTCTGGATTCCAGGAACTGAACTGCCACAAACTCAACTCCACTGCACTGCCTCTCAACTCACTGACTTAACCAAACTGCCTAGCAGAACTGGGATTAGATTCGTGTAGCACCAGGCCTGGACCTAAGCTTTTCTTTACCTGAAACTTATTCTACACCAGGTTGACCTTGAACTCAGAAACCTGCTTGCTTCTGTCTCCCATGATTAAAGGTTTGTCTGCATTCTAGCTGGATCACACAGATCTAAAAGGTCTTTGGATGTACCGTCCTGCCAGAGCAGCCGTGTTCTGAATTAAAATTTCCCTGCACCAAGAAATGTTTACTATTAATATGATGTTGCACCCTTCCAGGTATACGGCCTTGTTAATTAAAGGCTCTTAGTTATTCCACAGGGTAGACCAAAATGTCTCAAATGTCCAATTCTAAGACGCTGAATCCCTTTTTGTCTTTTTTTTTTTTTTTTTGGTTTTTTTTTTCGAGATATGGTTTCTCTGTGTAGCCTTGGCCATCCTGGACTCACTTTGTAGACCAGCCTGGCCTCGAACTCACAGCGATCCACCTGCCTCTGCCTCCTGAGTGCTGGGATTAAAGGCGTGTGCCACCACGCCTGGCTCCTTTTTGTCTTTTACAAAGATAAAAGTGTTTCTACACTGTTGCAGTTACACACACACACACACATACACGGGAACAACCTTGTGGAGTCAGTTTTCTCTTTCTAGTTTTGCACAGGTTCCAGGAATTGAACTTGGTGTGTGTGTGTGTGTGTGTGTGTGTGTGTGTGTGTGTGTGTGTATACACACATAGCAGTGAACAAACTGTGTGGAGGCCAGACATCAACACTGGATGTCTTGCTCAGCTACTCCCCACCTTATTTATTTGATACCAGGTCTCCCATTGAATCTGTAGCCAGGGAGCCCCAGAGATTGCTGGGATTATAGTTTCATGTTCCCAAGCCCAGTTTTTGAATTTTTAAAGAGTTCCTTGCCCTGACTTACCTTACTAGCTCCAGGCCATGAGCACATCACTTCACATCTCTCTAGTGTGGGTCTGTGCCTTCCTGCCTTCCTGCCATGGCTTCCAGACTTTCAGTCTTACTTTGAATAAGACTCTCGCTGGACTTTCATCATCTCTCGGATCTAGCAATTCTCCCACAGACATGTCCCTAGAATTGGCATCGTACTTTCCCGTTTCACTGCCATTTACCCTGCTTTAGTTTTTTTCACTAATAACTTGGGCTGATCCAAAGTTTTTAAAAACTTGTTTAAGATGCCGGGCGTGGTGGCGCACGCCTTTAATCCCAGCACTCGGGAGGCAGAGGCAGGTGGATCGCTGTGAGTTCGAGGCCAGGCTGGTCTACAAAGTGAGTCTAGGACAGCCAAGGCTACATAGAGAAACCTTGTCTTGAAAAACCAAAAAAAAAAAAAAAAAAAAAAAAATCATTTAAGTTAGTGTATAAAGTAATTGTTTTACCAGAACAGTCACAGTCTCAGTCTCTCTCTCTCTCTCTCTCTCTCTCTCTCTCTCTCTCTCTCTCTGTGTGTGTGTGTGTATGTGTGTGTGTGTGTGTGTGTAGGATAGAGGACAACCGTGGGTGCTGTTCATCAGGAGTTGTCCACTATTTTTTTGATAGTCTTTCACTAGCCTGGTATTTTAGGCTGACTGGACAATGACCCCCAGGGATCTGCTTGTCCCTGCTTCCCTAGTGATGGAATTATAAGCATGTGCTGCTACACTTCACTTTTAATTAAAAAATAATAATTGCGCCAGGTGTGGTGGCACACGCCTTTAATCCCAGCACTCACTCGGGAGCGGGAGGCAGGCAGATTGCTGTGAGTTCGAGGCCAGCCTGGTCTACAAAGCAAGTCCAGGACAGCCAAGATAACATAGAGAAACCCTGTCTTGAAACCGCCCCCCCAAAAAAATAATTGTTTGGGGGTATCCTAGATAGCTTTCTATTGCTGTGATAAGACACTATGGCCAAAAGCAACTTGGGAGGAAAGGGTTTATTTTAGCTCAGTTTCCAGTCCATCACCCAGGGAAGTCAGGGAAGGAACTCACAGCAGGCTCCTGGAGGCAGCAGCTGGTGCAGGGCCATGGAGCAAGGCTGTTTACTGGCTTGCTCCTCCTGCTCTCTTACACTACCCAGGACCACCAGCCCAGGGGTGGCACCACCCCCAGCGGATTGGGCCCTCCCACATCAATCATCAGTAAAGAAAAAGCTACACAGGCTTGCCCACAGGCCAACTTAATGCGCGGGGTGGGGGGTGGGGGGGTGGGGAGGTGGGGGTGGGGAGGTGGGGGGGTGGGGGGGGTGGAATTTTCTCAGCAGAGTTTCCCTGTTCTCAAAGGACTCTAGCTTGTATCAAGTTGACAAAACAAGCAAGCAAGCAAAACCAAGTGTTGAGGACAGGGAACAGCAACCTTGTGGAGGCAGCTTTCTCTTTCTGGTTTTACACAGGTTCCAGGAATTGAACTGGCTTTGCCAGGCTGCACGTCCAGTAGATGCTTTTACCCGGTGAGCCAGCATGCTGGCCAGTACCTGGTGTTTCCCCTGAGGGGTTCCAGGTATCACACTCTGGTCCTCATGCTTGCAAGGGGAGCACTTTACCAAATGAGCTCTCCCCCTACCCCCTTGATGATGTTGTCATCCATGTCATTACATTCTGTTCTTGTACTTCTTCCCTTCTTCCTATTTCTCACGGTTCCCTTCCTCCTGATAGTCTCCCCTTTCTACTCTCACGATATGCATATTTTATGAACTCTACCCCGCCTTAGGATTTCTTCCTTTCCTTCCACAACCCCGTCTACTTTATGCCTTCCGTTCACCCCTAGTCAGAAGGATGGAGCCAGAGAACCTCACAGATGGATATGAACTGCTCCGACGAATTAGGGCTGTGGACCCGGGAGATAGGGCAGTTGGCAAAGTGCTTGTCACATAAGCATGAAGCCCTTAGTTTGGTCCCCAGAACCCATGCAAATCTGGCCACGTGTTGGAAACAGGAAGATCCTTAAGGCCTGATAGCCAGCCAGCCAAGAAGAATCCCTGTGCAAGTCTCACGACAGTGAGGCACCTCTATTTCAAAAATTAAGATGAGCATCTCTGAGGAATGACACCAGAGGCTGACGAGAGAGAGAGAGAGAGAGAGAGAGAGAGAGAGAGAGAGAGAGAGAGAGAGAGGAGAGAGAGAGAGGGAGAGAGAGAGAGAGGGAGAGAGAGAGAGAAAACCCATGTGCACACACATGCACATATATACCCCCAACATATACAAACAATAATTTAAAAATATTATGGGGAGGCCAGATTTGGAGAATCTGAGTTTATTGCCTCCCCTTGATTGTAACTTTGTTCTCTTAAACCAGCATTAATCCTTTTTGTATAGTAATGCCACACTAATTTGAAAAGGTGTGACCCTCACCAGATGAAACTATAGCTCCTGGCATGCATGCCAGGGCTTCAGAATCTAGTCACAAATGACATCACCGCTTTATCTTTCTCCTTGCGCCTGGCTAGCCACAGGAGGGGTGTCTACCGAGAGGTTCCTGAACAGGTTCCTAAGTCTCAGCAGGAGACGTGGGAGAATATATCCTTCCTATCTCTGGGTATTTCGTTTGGATAGGCCAAATGATAGACTGCTTACTGTGAGCCTGACAAACTCCTCTCAGGAAGTCTGAGCTCTTGGTGACACTAGTAAGAGCTGAGCCAACCCTGGAGATGGCTTGGCTTCTGGATGTCTCATTAGGTGGAGCAATATATTTCCTTATTGTTTATGCCATTTTCAGCCACTCTCCTGCTATTTGCAGCACGACACACCAGGCGATAGCATGCTGGGTTTGGTGTGATATATTGAGCTTCTTGAATTCAGATAATCTACTCATCTTCTTTAATCTGTTAGGGCTCGGCACACACTGATCCCTCCAGCAGAGTAACTGTGAGGTTAATATCCGTACATGTCTGGGATGTAACAGGTAAGACCGGTCACAACATAGGAGGTTTTCTTTTTATTGTCTTACAGCACTTAGAGATAACCAAATACAACTTCACTTGTTTAGTGACACCCAATTCCGACCAGAATGGGCTCCTTTGCTGCCAGTCCTTGTTTGTAACTGCTATGCCTGTTAGGATCCTAAGCACCAGGGACTGAAAGGAAAAACGAAACGACATGTCACATCTGCACTCAGGGCAGTGGTCACCTCATGCAGTTACTTTTAGCTCAGAGCCCAGTTGTATAGTGCCACAGCCACAAATAGCCCTAAATACAGGTTTTCTTCTGGAAAGATAAGATTGCAAATTTTCAGCCAGGTGTGGTGGTGCAAGCCTTTAATCCCAGCACTTGGGAGGCAGAGACAGGCAAGTTTGAAGTTAGCTTGGTCTGCGAAGTGAGTCCAGGACAGCCAAGGCTACACAGAGAAACATTGTCTCAAACCCTGTACCCCCCAAAAACAACAAAGACAAAAACAAGATTATGATTTTTCTTAGGTTCTCCGTGGGATCCGGGACCCTTCTGAAAGCTAAGAAGCACCATAACATGGTACCTCAGAAATGAAAATAAAAACCCAAACACTGTCTCCCTGGGTTGCAATGTAAGGAAGTCAGAAGCAGGAGATAGTCAGGCAGCAAGGTTAGGTGCTTCAAGCCCAGTGTAAAGAGAAAAAGCAGGGGCCCTCAGTGAATATAAGAGCTTCAAAGCTAGGTGTAACGGTGCATGCCTTTAATCCCAGCAAGCGAGAGGCAGAGGCAGAGGCAGAGGCAGCTAGATCTCTGTGAGTTCAAGGCCAGCCTGGTCTACATAGTGAATTCTAGGACAGCCATAGCCCTGTTTCCAAAAACAAACAAATGAATAAATTCCCAGCCAGGGGGTGGTGTGCCCAGTGCTCAGGATGCAGACTGGACCAAGCCAGGCCAGACTGGTCTATAGAATGAGTTCCAGGACAGCCAGGTCTACACAGTGAAACCCTGTCTGGGAAAAACAAATAGGAAAGCAAAACCAAACCAAACCAAAATAGAATGTCAAGATGGTTAATAGCAGGCCATTAAACCAGGCCTAGGGGGCTTACTAAGCTAGAAGGCCTGGGTACTACATAGGTTGCATGCACAGGAAGCTGGTTCTGCCTCTGGAACACATGAGCACATCTGCACGTCCGATTAACTATCTTCCCAATGATGCGCTAATTCCTTCAGACTGCAATGTGGTCCTTCAGCTATTCATGAGGGCACCCCCAATGTGTCAGAATTGTCTTAAGTGCTGGGGATTACAGGGAAGAGCAGGTACTCATTAAATGGCACCGGTGTCACTAAGGCTCTTCCTCCCCGGATCCTGGAGGTGCTGCTCTGAATTAGATTTCAGTGTTAAGTGGAGAAAAGCAACAAACAGAAATAAGCAGTAAGTTAATCTAGTGATGGGATACATGATTATTTAGCTTCTTGGTCAGGAAAAGATCAGTTTGACACATTTGAGATGTGACTTCAACAGACCTGGGCCAGTATCTACCTTAGCGTGACTACAGAAATGTTTACGAGAAAGACTGAAAAATGAGAGATCGGAAGAAGCCGGCAGGATCCATCATCTTCAGCAAATGGGAGCGAAGGAGGGCGCACAAGTCGGGAGAGAAGGACCTTTCGGGAGCCGCACTTAGAAAAGTGGTGGTGGGTGGTTCAGCGCAGAGCGAGAGCAGCAGAGGTGAAGCTGCGAGGCGTGTACCCTTCATCTCCGCATCCCGGCCGCGCCCAGGCCAGGTGAGTGGGTGGCCCGCGGACAAGCACGCGGAGGAGCCACCTCCAGGGGCCCGCGCGCTTCCTCCTACCGGAGCCGACGTGGCCGGCGCGATAGGCCGCGCACGTGTCTGGCCAGAGGCCCAGGCGCAGAGGCGCGCGCGCGGGGAGCTCGGGTCCGTCCGCGTGCGGAGCGGCTGGCCCAAATCCTCAGGGCGGCGGGTGCTGGGCGCAGAGCCCCGGCGCGGGGCGGAAGGGGGCTGGGTCATGAGAGGAGGGGGCGGCCGGGAGCGCGCACGGAGCTCGCGGGCGCGCGCCGGGGCGGGGGCAGCCCTCTCCCAGGCGGCGGTGGGGGCGGCGTCGCTGTTGCCCTTTTAAGCCGCGGGGCCACCGCCTCCTGCGGGTGGAGTCGGTTACAAAGGCAGTAGCCGGCCGGGCTCCCGCACGCCTGCCCGCCAGCCCGCCGAGGCCTCGCGCTCCTCGCCATTTTCCAGCCGCGCTCGGACGCGGGTCGCGGCAGCGGGGAGAGGCGGAGCCGCGAGAGCGCGGCCCGGGCCGGCCCCGCGGGGCGGTCGCGGCCGTGACGGCGGCTCCCGGCCCCGGCTCCCTTTCCTCACCCCTCCCGCCGGAGATGAGGGGAAGATGTCCGTGTCAGGGCTCAAGGCCGAGCTGAAGTTCCTGGCGTCCATCTTCGACAAGAACCACGAGCGATTCCGCATCGTCAGCTGGAAGCTGGACGAGCTGCACTGCCAGTTCCTGGTACCGCCGCCGCCGCCACCGCCACCGGGCAGCCCGCATTCGCCGCCGCCGCCGCCGCTCACACTCCACTGCAACATCACGGTGAGGCGCCGGGCCGCAGCCCCTCGGGGCCGGGCGGGGGCGGACGAGGGAGCCGCAGTCCCGGGACAAAGGGCGCCTGCCCCCGGAGACCCCCCGGCTTCCCGGGCGCGGCCGGTTGGCGGCTGGGCCCTGGCCCGGCCGGGAGCTCGGGGCTGCCTGGAAGGGAGGAGGCGGAGGCGCGTCGCGTCTCGGCGCGGGCCGGCTTTGCTCTGTTGGCCCCTCGCGGCCCCCGTCGGGCCCGGAGGTCGCCATGGCCGCCCGCAGCCTGCCTGCTCTGGGGGCCGCGTCGCGTCGGTGGGCTCCACTCAGCCGCCCGAGTGGAAAGGCTCTCAAGTATTTTTTTTTTAACTACTCATTTTTCCACCAGGTTTCAAAACCTCTCGTCCTTGCTTGTTCAATCAGTTCTCGTTGATGTGTTGGTCTCTGAGGACAAACGAACACTGAAAGCATACGTATTTAAGGAAAAAGTTTAGGACGCAACCCCGGGGGATGGTGTGATCCACCGTTTAGCCCTGACCTGGCTTTGCGCTCACGAGTTTTGGGAAAGCTCTTAGAACCTTTGACGCGGCAGGTGGTGTGGCCAGTGTGCGAGCTGTCCCACCTGTGCGGAAGCCTGGCCATTACCAGGAGGGGAAAGGGGATGATGTCCCGTCTGCTCCCCGGAAAGATCAGGTTTGGATTCGAAAGCTAGAGGGACACGTGGGGAGTTATTATTATTATTTTTGGTTTAAGCGAAAAAGCTTATTAGGAACGTACACCTTGGTAAAAAAATATCGAATTGTAAGTGAACTCTCCCCTCGCCTCCTATTAAAAGTGTATCATGAGGCTGGCTGTTCATTGTGGAATTAATCTCATGTGCAGAATACACTATTACAACAGGAGTTAAGGTAGTAGTTTGAATATGGCTAAGATTCCTTCTGTTAAGTCAGTAGATAACCCCATATGTGGTGGGAGTTTGCAGAGGTCTTACTTAGCATTATAATAATTGACCTTAACATAGTTATCAAACTCTAAGGGATAATGGGTATTGTTAGTACTGTTAGGTCCTGTAATGTCTGACAAAACAAAACAAAACAAAAATGCCACAATGTGCTTTAGTGAGGAGAAAATTCACTTTCTGAATATTTCCTTATGCTGGTTGTGGGTACTGGTTTTTAAGAACTTGGCGGACCAGTACCTACTGGGAGAACTCAGACTTGGAGAGTTTTATTTTTTATTTGTTTAAGATTTATTTCTTTGTCGTGTGTGCATTAGTGTTTTGCCTGCACGTATGTCTGTGTGAGGGTGTCAGATCACTTGAAGCTGGGTTACAGACAGTTGTGAACTGCCACGTCGGCGCTGAGAATTGAACTCGTGGGAAGAGCAGCCAGTGCTCCTAACTAGCTGAGCCGTCTCTCCGGCCCCTCTTGGAGAGTTTTACACAACCGTGTCAGCTGCTTTTGATGTTATGAAATCTAGAGGGAGAATCTAATTTTGAGTAGGCAGCTGGGCCTACCGACTAGCCCGCTGCTTGGATGATCCTGTGGTAGGCGCTCCTGAGAGGCAGAGGCAGGAGGATCTCTGAGTTCAAGGCCAGCCTGGCCTACAGAGCGAGTTCCAGAACAGCTAGAGCTGCACAGGGACAGCCTGTCTCAAAACAACAGCAAAACAGAACAGAAAACCCGAGCAAGCAAGCCATGGGCTAGCATGGCGCCTGCTTCAGTTCCTGCTTTGAGTTGGCGCCCTGACTTAACCTCAGCGATGGAGTTGTTACCTGAGAGTTGTAAACTGAAATTACTACCCCCACCTTTTTTTCCCCAAGTTGCTTTTGGCCATGGTGTTTTATCATAGCAATAGAAATAGGACAGGAACTGAAGGTGTGCCTCAGAGGAAGCCCCGAGTAGTTAGTTGACCAGGTGTGAGGGTGTTCCAGATAGAGGAAACTCCACCCGAATAAGACACTGGAGCTTGAGAAGGTTGACAGTTGATGCTCAGACTTGAAAAGCCCAGGATTGTAGGCTAGTGAAGATTTTCCAAATATGGAAGGCAGTGTAAAAAGTAAGAGACTGTGAGTAGATTGGCCTGAACAGTCGGCGGGCTATTATTCAGGTAGAGCTTGAAGGTATGGCCAGGAAAAAGTGCAGCTGATCTGTACGACAAGGTACTGACAAGGCACTAAAGTTGTAGACTGGGGAGCCACACCCTTATCCTGATAAGTTGAGAAAGTGTATCTGCTTTCAGAACTCAGATTCTTTACAATGGTATGGTATTAGAAAATGTGTGAATGCATGGTTTTGGTTATTCCAGTGGGTGTTGGGTGATGCTGTTGGTATGCTGGCATTTACTAACAGGGGATGTTAATGTTTTGTAATGTTTGGGCTGTCTGCCATGCCAAAGAATTACCTGACCTAAAATGCCAGCAGCATCCCATGGAGAACCATTTTGGAGACAAATAGGTCAGAGAAAGGATGTGATGATCTGGATTAGGTAGTGGCAATGGAAATAGTCAGAAAAGCCTCAGATGAACTGGGTGAAAGGGTGTGTTGATGTAGTAGTGCATTGGTGTTGCTAGTAGTCATTATTAAAATTGAGCTAATAATGAGTTATAGCCAGACATTATCAGAAGACAATTTCAGATTCTTGGTAGGGATGTATGTTAACTTTATTGTGGAAAACTGACAAACATACAGAGCTGACCAGAGAGACCCTGTACACCGTGGCTCAGCTATGATAAACTGTGTTCTATTGAATTAATTTGAAGTATAGTTCAGACATAGTTTTTTCTATAAAGATTTTTGTCTGCGCCTATAAAAGGTGTACTTTAAAAAATGAGTGTTTTGATAATCTACAGGGCCTACTTACATAGGTGTAATTTCCTCAAAAGGGAACTAGCAAGGGAAAAATGTGGTTGAAATTTAAATACAAGGTTCTTGTCTACTAATAAACTTGTAGGTTGTTAGTGTCATGGGCTTGACCCATTCTTTAACTTTTCCTCTTTAGACAGCAGTATGTATTGAGTGTGCTATATACCAGGTTGCCAAGCAACCAAGAAGCATCCTTTTGCAGTTTCTGTAATATTTGGCTGACTGGCACCATACTGTATACCAGTTTCTGAATAATCCTCCGTGGACACTGTGCCCATTTTACCTCCTTACCCTCTCTGTCAGCTGTTCATCCTATTCCTGTGCAATGTGCTCCTAACTCCGTCCTGCCTTGGACCCTGACCCAGGGTCTGCCTTTTCCATGGCTTACTGCCCCTCAAGACTTCCTGGGCCATGAACAGTTCATGACAACATTTCCCCTTCTTCTCCTTAGGTATCTCTGCTTTATGTTTTCCCATGTTCTTTCAGGATTCTGATTATCTTTCTCCAAGTCTTTAATGGTGGCAGGAGAATGTTGTGTAATTATAATTTTATGCCTTGCATTTTCTTCTCATTCATACTTGTTTTACTGACTATGGCCACTGTCCTATTTATATTTTGTTCGAGGAGAGTTTCGCTATCTTGGAAGATAGGGCAAAAGAGTGAGAACATCAGAAAGTGTCATGGGTAGTAAACAAATGCTTAAATGGTTACTGAGGACGTGATTGGAAGCCTGTAGTGGCTATATATGAAGACTAATGTCAGAAGTAAAAACCTCAGACATGGGTTATAGAGGAATGTTAATTCAGAACATGGCTGCTCTGGCAAGAGGTCACGCCCATACGCCTTCTAGGTCTGTGTGATTGGCTGGAATACAAACACTTTTAATCCAGGAGACAGAGGCAAACAGATGTGAGTTCAAGGCCAGCCTGGTATAGAGCAAGTATCAGGTAAAGAAAAGCTTAGGTCCAGGCATGGTGTTTTAAGCCTTTAATCCCAAACGAAGGTAAAGTTAGTTTGTAGAAGGAAGCACTCTTGTTTGAAAGTGATGTCTAATTGAATGGTAGAAAAGGTGATGAATCAGAGAAGATTTGACAGACTAGGATACTCCAACTCTCACCAGAAGAGAGAGGAAAGGGAAGCTACTTAAGAGGCAGTTTACAGAGAGAAGAGGCAGTTTGCCAGGACAGTAATAGAGAGATGGGTTGCAGAGAGAGAGAACTCAGGTGAAAACGGAATGAACCAGAAAACAAGAAGCCAGAGGATTTAGACAGATTGCTGAGTTAGTTTGAAGCCAAGCAGAGCAATTCTAGGCCAAAAGAGAAGCCAGGTTAAGTCAGTCAGCTGGAAGAAGAGTTTGAACCAGAAGAGATGAATTGAGTCAGCCAGGCCAGAGCCCAGAACGAACAAGTATGGATGAGTTTACCACGCTGTAAGTCTCAGAGGCTGAAAACATTCTAGGCCTAGGTTAGGTTGTATTCCAGGACTAGGCCTAGGCCAGCAGAGGGATGCAGGCAGTAAGCCTCCCAGACAGCAATTGAGCCAGGAGAAGAAAAGCTTTTATAATAAGTGCTTTCCTTTCTAGGCCAACAAAATTGTGCTGTTCCCCTCATGCTCTTGAATATGGACCTCAGGGAGTCTTTATTTCTTGTTTTCTGTGGACGCATGAAAGATTATCTGTTCTATAAACTTACATGTTGTTTTTTCCAATTCAGTAAACAGGCCTGGTTGCCAGTCACTACCCACTAACATCAGTTGTTACAGTCACTCTCCAAAGCAAAGCAGCTTATTTTAATAACCTATACGGCTGTTTTGGGAGCTAATATGTGGCCTTCTTTTAGTCCTTTAAAAATATTTAAGCTGACAGTTCCTTTACTCCTTTTTGTAGGAGTAAAGGGATGTTGAGACAGGATCTCCCCGTATTGCCTTGGCTGGCTTGAAACTTCCTATGCAGACCAACTGGCTCTGAAGCGTCATGTCTGCTTTCAGAGTGCTGGGATTATAGACCACTGTGTCTGGCTCCATTTCTTCTTGTATAGATTTGTTGGAATTTTAGGAGTGTGAGTGTGAGTGTGTGTCTGTGTGTGCATGCACATGTGGAGGTCAGAAGTCAGCTTTGGGTGGTATTTTTCAGGAGCCATCCACTTCTTTTCCTTTTCCTTTCATCTTCTTTGAGACAGAGCTTTTCATTGGCCTGGGCCTCATCAGCTAGTTTCGGTGGCTAGCCAGGGCTGGAGGAATCCCCCCGTCCTTACCTTCTTGGTGCGTGGCTTAATAGAGTGTGGCCCTATGCCTGTCTGTCTTTCTTTCACATGGATTCTGGAAATCAAGCTCAAGTTTTCATGCTTGTGTAACAAGCACTTTATAGTCTGAGCCATCTCCTCAACCCTTGTCCTTTAGTTCTGTGTGTGTGCGCACACGCATAAGTGCTGATGTATGTATGAGAAGGCCAGGGGTCAACATTGAGTGTTTATACTTAGGAGTTGTATACCTTGTGTTTTTAACATTTTTATTTATTTTATGTAGATGTGTGCACATGTTCATGTGTGTGGGTGGGCACCAGCCATGGTGTGTGTAGGTCAGAGGACAGTCTCCACTATTTGTTCTTGCTTTCTGCCTTTTTTGAAATCAAGGTCTCATTTAGCTGTTGCACTAGGTACACCAGGATAGCTGGTCAGCTTCAGGTGTGTTCTGTTCCCACTCCTGTTTCGCCAAAGGAATGCTGGGCTTGGATTCTGTAGACATGTGCTGCCTGAGTTTTGGAGGTCTAAACTGGTGAGGCATGCATGACAAACAGTTGTACCTGCTGAGCCATCTTCCTGGTATATTCCTGGTTTGCTTGCTTGCTTGCCTGTTTTTGAAAGTGTTTTCACTATTGTAAGGCTGCAGCAGCGGCCTAGTGAGCCCAACTTGCCTCTGTCTCCCCAGCACAGGGATCATATGAATGCCCACCTCATTGGACCTTGTGTGCATTCTGAGAGTCAAGTCCAGGCACTCATGTTTTTGTTGCAAACTCAACCCTCTAGAGTCCTCCCCAACTCTTGAGAGAGTCTGATGTAGTTCAGTCTGGCCTCGTAAATAAAACTCCTGATCCTCCTGTCTCCCTTCCGTGTGTTGTCCACATACCTTGCAGCATCTGGAGACTCTTGGTAGTCAATTGCTGTTTTAGAGTTTAAAACAAACACTTCCCAGAGGAAGTATAAATTGGTATAAAACTTTATTCTTTTTTTTTTTTAAATGGTTTTTCGAGACAGTGTTTCTCTGTGTAGCCTTGGCTGTCCTGGACTCACTTTGTAGACCAGGCTGGCCTCGAACTCACAGCAATCCGCCTGCCTCTGCCTCCCCAGTGCTGGGATTAAAGGCATGTGCCACCACTCCCAGCCCTAAAACTTTATACTTCATATTACTTGCATACATAAATTGTTTCTTCATCAATGATTGTTAGTCGAGGTTTGTTTTTTCTGTTTAGCTAATTTCTATTGATTATTACCAAAAGCACCTCCCTCAACAGCAAGCTACTAAAGTAACAAATGCTAGTCCTGAGTCTGGGAGGGAGAGGCAGAGAAGGATGGATAGCCATAAAGAATCTGACCCTATAGTACTAGCTGGTCAATAATTAAGAACAATGACTTTCTGGTCTGAAAATACCATTTAGGAGCTTAACATGGCAGCTCTGATAATTCCAACAGTTTAATATTTAGGATCTTGTTTACTTAATATTTGGTTATTTATTTAATATTTAAATAATCTATTTAAATGAGTAACTATTTACTTGTTTACTTAATATTTACTTAATATTTAGGATTTCCCCCTCCCCCAGGGTTTCTCCATGTATCCCAGGTGGTCTTGAGGCTTACTCAAAGAGATCCACTTGCCTCTGCCTCCTTAGTGCTGGGATCAACGGCATGTGCCACCACTACCCAGTTAATATTTAGACTCTTAAACAAATCATTTCTTTTATTGTTTATCAATAAAACAATCCCTTTTTGCCCTGGAATATTAATGGAAAGTATTTTGTCAATAGTATTTTACTGTAGTGTACAAATGGGAAAGTGGTAACCTTTATTCTAAAAATACTTGAAGCTGGATAGCTCAGTGATAGAGTCCTTCACCTTGCCTCGCATATGCCAGGCTCTGGGCTCAAGACTCAGCTACAAAGAAAGGAAAGAAGGGAGGAAACAAATTCTTTGCTTTATAACATCTTTTCATGGGAAATAAGCCGTCGTGTTTTTTCTAGTCTTTATGTTGCTAAAAAGAGTTCAGCCAAAGTTGTACAAAGGAAATAATGAACAAAATAACTACAGAGCCTAAGAACTCTGCTGAGCTGCTTCTCCCATGACAGACGGCCTTCCCAAACTGAATTCCTGGAGAAGCTGCCATGTTCAGCTCCTAAATGGCACCTTCAGACCAGAAATGGAATTATGAAGAGGCTTGGGGTTCCTTTTTATGAATGGTGCTATACTTTTTTTTTTTTTGATGGTGTCTGCAGGGTGGACTCTTAAACTGAGCCTGGAAAGGGAATATTAGATAAGTGTCAGCTAGTTTAGGGAGTGGTCAAGGTCGAATGAAGTAGACATCGTCAAATATGAGATGTTACAGGAGAGAAACAACAAGGCTCCCCTCCCGCCCTCAGGGCTTCTGGAATAGTGGTCTCTGATTGCTTCCGAAGACAGTCATGAAGAACAGGGCCTGATCGTCCGGGGCTCATCTTCATTGTTGTGTCTGCCTCAGTTCACTTAGAAAGGTGTCCCGAGGAGCTGTAACTGGCTCACTACCTTGGATAGTTCAGCAGCCTTTAGAACATGGTGCAGGGTTTGTGCTGAAGCTTGGTTCCAGGGTGTGGGTATTTGTAATATCGAAAACTAAATGCTGGGTTTTGTTTGTTTTTGGTTTTTTGGTTTTTCAAGTCAGGGTTTCTCTGTGTAGCCTTGGCTGTCCTGGCCTTGCTTTGTAGACCAGGCTGGCTTTAAACTCACAGCGATCCGCCTGCCTCTGCCTCCTGAGTGCTGGGATTAAAGGCGTGCGCCACCACGCCCGGCTAACTAAATGCTGTTGTGAGAAGTTTAGAAACCAGAGAAACAAAATAAAACAACAAAACCTCTCCATTATACCACCCACTGCCGTGTATATATTTAATTTTTTTCCTTTTTCTTTTTTGTTGCTCTGTTGAGACGTCTCTTTGTGTAGCCCTGGAACTCTGTATACCAGGCTGGCCTCAAATTCACAGAGACCCTCTGCCTGTTGAATTTGGGGTTAAAGCTATCATATCTGGCTACTATTTTGAAAAATAATGAACAAGGTTGTTTTGTAATGTTCTTCTCCCCTAGCAGTATCTGTATCCTGAGGTTTTCTCCTGTTGTTTGTCCCTCTGTGATATGACAAAACCATCTAGTGAGTCCTGACTCCTCATATTGAACGTACAGGTGGCGGCTGCTGCTGTTTTCCTCGCCTATTTTAAGCAACACTCTGAGCATCGGTAGATGGGATCTCTGTGTGTACAGGAAATGTCCTTGGAAGTTTTCCTTGAGGTGGTTGCTTTTAATTCTTGTTGCTGATTTGGTCTCTGAAGGTAACAAATTATGTTTTACTATATAGAAACTTTTCCTTCTAGCTATCAGCTTTGTCAGAGTGGTAAAAATGTTAGCATACTGTAACAAATGAGCCCCAGCACAGTCATGTAGGAGGTATACTTATCCACAGCCTTCTGAGAGGAAATACGAGCTCATGAATTCTCCAGTGAGGGTCAAGGTGAATGCTAGCCATTCCGTGCTAGCCAGAAGTATATCCATCAGCCCAGTTGTCACAGAAAGAGACTTTAGTCTCAGGGCTTCCCCCACCTGACAGCTCATCCGTGGGAATGGTTAGAATGTGTTCTGGCTGGTTTCATGTTAGCTTCACACAGTCGAGAGTTAGCTGAGGCGGGAACCTGAATTGAACACATGCCTCCATAAGATCAGGCTTTAGGCAAGTCTAGGCAAGTCCTTTTCTTAGTGATTGATTGCAAAGGGCTCAGCCCATTGTGGGTGTTGCCATCCTAGGCTTGGTGGTCCTGGTTGCTGTAAGGAAGCCAACTAAGCCAGCCAGTAAACAGCACCCCACCATGTCCTCTGTCTGCATCAGCTCTTGCTCCCAGGTTCCTGTCCTGTTTGAGTTCCTGTCTTAGATTCTTTCAATGGACTGTGACTCAGGCTATATAATCCAAATAAACCCTTCTTTCCCAAGTTGCTTTTGTTCGTAATGTTTCACCACAGCAGGAGTAACCCTAACTACTCATCTGGACTTCTTTGGTCAGGCTTTGTGTTAAGGGAGGGAGGTAGCAAAATCAGCCCCAATGGAACATGTAGGGTAAGTGGAGAATAGAGAAATGAGGTGATTTTTCCAAGGAGGAAAGGCTAAGGTATTTGGCAGTAGAGAAGTTGGTTTTCTTTTCTTTTTGTTCGTTTGTTTGTTTTTCCTGAGACAGGTTTTCTCTGTGTAGCCTGGGCTGTCCTGAACTCGCTTTGTAGACCAGGCTGGCCTCGAACTCGCAGCAATCCACCTGCCTCTGCTTCCTGCGTGCTGGGATTAAAGGTGTGCACCACCATGCCAAGCTCAGTAGAGAACTTGGAAAACAGCAGTTCTCAATATTTTTGGAGTCAGGACTTAAACTCTTAAATATATTGCAGGCCTAAGGTAATTTCATTTTTACCAGTTATATTTTTGGTATTTATCAATAGAAATTAAAACAAATATCCAGAACATTAATAGCTAAAAATGGTCATATATACTGATGTTCTTTCATTTGCTTCTGCACTTTGTTTTGTTTTTCTTAAAGATTTATTTATTTATTGTTATGTATACAATGCTCTGCCTGCATGTGCACCTGCAGGCCAGAACAGGGCATCAGATCACATTATAGATGGTTGTGAGCCACCATGTGGTTGCTGGGAATTGAACTCAGGACCTCTGGAAGAGCAGTCAGTGCTCTTAACTGCTGAGCCATCTCTTCAGCCCCTGTTTTTGTTTTTCAAAACAGGGTTTCTCTGTGTTATCTTGGCTGGCCTGGACACGCTTTGTAGACCTGGCTAGACTCGAACTCACAGCAATCTGCCTGCCTCTGTCTGCTTCCCAAGTGCTGGGATTAAAGGCATGTGCCACCACACCCAGCATTGTACTTTGTTTTTTATGTGTGTTGTCTTTGTTTGTCTGTGTGCTACGTGTGTGCCTGGTGCCTGTGGCGGCCAGAAGAGGGAGTTACATCTATTGGAACTGGCGTTAGAGATGGTTATGAACCACCGTGTGGGTGCTGGAAATGGACTCGGGGTTCTCTGGAAAAGCAGGCATGCTTGTAACTTCAAAGCCATCTCTAGGCCAGTTATTTGTTTGTTAGTTTGGTTGGTTGGTTTTTTTGAAACAGGGTTTCTCTGTGTAGCCTTGGCTGTCCTGGACTTGCTTTGTAGACCAGGCTGGCCTTGAACTCACAGCGATCTGCCTGCCTCTGCTTCCCGAGTGCTGGGATTAAAGGTGTGACAGTGTGTGCCACCATGCCCGGCTTAGTCCAGTTATTTGATACTTTAATCGAAGTAATGTGAACAAACCCAAATTCAGATATCTGGTTGGAAAAAGATATATTTTAGTAGCAATAGCCACTACAGATAAGTGGGGTCTCCATGCCCCTTAGTGCTGGGAACTGAACCTACAAGTGTGCATACCATTGAGCTGCTTCCCAGCTTGTGAGTGTGGATGTGTGTGTGTGTGTGTGTGTGTGTGTGTGTGTGTGTGTGTGTGTGTCTGTCTGTCTGTCTATCTGTCTGTCTGTCTGTCTGTCTGAGAGAGAAGGGGGGGGTGTGAAGAGAGGGAGAGAGAGAGGGACACAGAAAGGGAGGGAGGGAGGGAAAGAGAGGCAGAGAGGCAGACACACAGACTGATTTTACAAAAAGTTGATTTTTTTATGATATAGCATCATGCATTGATCATTGGAAAAATCTTCTAATCATTGACTTATCGTCTAAAACTGGTAAGTTTCACTATACGACATGTAATCTCACCATCAGTCTCATCAGAATACTTTCTGAAGCTTCAAGCTCATCCTGGTGGGTACAAGTGTTTCAAAGTTTGAATGTTTTTTTTTCTATAAAGTTTGACCTATTATTGGTGAAATATTCTTTCTTTTGCTTTAGAAATGACAGGCTTTCTCTTATTTTTGAGAAAACATTTTCCAAAAACCCAAATTGGAATAAGTGTTGCACAGCCATGTTTTTCAGAAAAGTGGTGTCTGTTGATGTCAGTTGATGCCACAGATGAGTACACATACCTACTCTCCAGCATCCACAGGGCACTGTGTGTACTTCCTGTTTCATTGCAGTAGAGCAGAAAGGTCGAGAAGATGCAGTGGACATCACTTCCACTGTTCATCACAGATGCTCTGAAGAAAAACCTCATCTTTTCACAGTTTTGTCCTTTTAAATCCATTCCAGCAGATCAGTGTTTAGGTGACTTTACCTGTCCTGGGTTTGTACATTGGTCTCCTGGTACTGAGGGGGTCTAAGGCCTTTGAGAAACATTGACATGTGTGCCTAGGCACAGTGCCTATCCCATCTTCTCATGGACAGGATTTACATACAGTACACACATATCTGGGGCACTGATTGCCTTTCCCTAAATTTCTCTTAATGTGGTGCAAAGCATTTATTTCACTCCACATTAATAGCTCCTATGTTTCTTCATGCAGACATTTAGTAGATAAACACTAATCTATACAATGTAATGTAGATCTATTTTTATTTTTTAAAAGCTAAAGAAAATACAATGCCCATTCAGTAAAAACGGTCTAGATGCTGTGTTCCCAAACTGGGCTGAAGACTGTGAAGATGAAGATGCCCTACTCAGTGAGTGCCTTTAAGAGTGGGGCTAATTCTGAAGACACTTTTCCTTTTTAGCCTGTGAAGAGATTTGGAGCCAGTAAGAAAGAAATGAGAACACAAAGATAAGTCAGCCATTGCTGGACAGGTGCATGGGCATCACTACTGACCACTAATTTCAGTCGCTTTTTTCCCACTTAAGATTTGGTAAAATGCAGGGGGGGGGGGTGGTGAATGGTGCATACCTTTAATCCTAGCAGACCCAAGTGGAGCTCTGTGAGTTTGAGGCTAGCCTGATCTACAAAGTGAGTTCAGGACAGCCAGGGCTATTACACAGAGAAACCCTGTCTGGAAAAACAAACAAACAAAAAGATTTGGTAAAACGTGTTAACATTTTCTAGTTTCTGTGCTGTTCTGTTATAAATGAGGCTTTTTAAAAATATAGTTCCCATATATAGTGTTAAAGAACAGTGTTCTTCAAAACTTTTTGTGTAATATAGTATTCCACTACTTACATGTGTTCAGCAGCTACTATCTACCAGTAATGTCTTTCCCTAGATTCCTAGTAAAAAGCAGGATAAAGGAACAGAAAAAAAATGCCTGTTAGAGCTCAGTGTGGTGGGGCACGCCTTTAATCCCAGGACTTGGGAGGCAGAGTCAGGCGATCGCTGTGAGTTCAAGGCCAGCCTGGTCTACAAAGTGAGTCTACGACAGCCAAGGCTACACAGAGGAATTCTGTCTTAAAAAACCAAAAAGGCGGGGGAAAAAGCCAGTTAGTGGGTAAAAACATGTAATGCTTCCTTTATTAACCCACTTAAACACATACATATTTGTGTATTTATTTATTTATTTATTTATTTATATTTTTTCGAGACAAGGTTTCTCTGTGTAGCCTTGGCTGTCCTAGACTTGCTTTGTAGACCAGGCTGACCTCGAACTCACAGCGATCCGTCTGCCTCTGCCTCCTGATCTCTGGGATTAAAAGTGTGCGCCACCACGCATATTTGTATTTTTAAAAATATTATATATTAGTAGCATTTCTCAGCAGTACTTTGTATGATAGGATATTGGAATTTTATCATGTTTGACTAGCAATAGATGTATTTCTCTGTAACAAACTTAGGAACATTTATTTTACTTAATTTATCTTATGTATATAGGTGTTCTGCCTGCATGTATGTCTTACACACGTGTGCAGTGCCAAGGCCAGGAGTGGGCATCAGATCCCCTAGAACTGGAGTTACAGGCGTTGTGAGCACCGCATCTGGGTCCTCTGTAAGAGCAGTCAGTTGTCTTTTCTGCTAAGCCTTTAGACCTTAACAAAGACAAGGAAGGGGGGTGTGAAGAGCCCACAGAAGCCAGAAGAAGGTGTTGGGTTCCCCGGAACTGGAGTTGCAGCTGGGTGTGTGCTGTCAGGTGGGTGCTGGAACTGTACCTGCCCTTTTGCAAGAGCAGGGAGTAGTGCTCTACCTACTGAGCCATGGCTTCAGCTTCCTAAAGTTAGAGTTTTTAAACAGCAAGTGTGCTTCTGTGGATCAGAGTCTGTGCACCACTCACCTTGGATCCTTTGACTATGGTCTTTCCCAGTGCAAGAAAGTGTTGGTGGAGGCTACAGTGGACAGAAGGCTGGAAGGCGAGAGAGATCGCCTCCAGGCTCTCTCATAGCTGTTGGCATGATTCTTCTCATAGGGTGAGGGTCTTGGTTTAGTTCTTAGAGTCCTTTTTCAAATGCTTGCCATGCAGAACTTGCCTAGGTACTAGAGGTACCAAGAGATAAGCCAGACAGATGGACTCTTTTGTAACTTGGTTTCAGAAGTGGTATTGGTACTTTTGCTGTATTTAGAAGTTCAAAGAAGGGTGTTGGTTTGTGTGTGTGTGTGTTTGTGTGTGTGTGTTTTGGGTTTGTTACTGTTGTTGTTTGTTTTTTTGCTGTTATTATGTGTGTAGCTCTGGGTATCCTGGACTCTCTTTGTAGATCAGGCTAGCCTCTAACGCACAGAGATCGGCCTGCCTCTGCCTCCCAAATGCTGGGATTAAAGGTGTACACCTGGCAGGGAGGGTATTTTTTTTTTTTTAAAACAAGGTGTAAATAATTAGGTGAGAATTAATTAGGGCCATTTTAGAGGCTTCCTGGTAGGGTGTTTGAGAATTCCATTGATAATTTCTATGAATAAACATCTCTGTTAGGAGAACAGCTACCTCAGATGCCTTCCTCTGTGGCAGGTGAAATCTGAATAAGGACTGTGGCAGCCCTGTGCTGCTGTTCACTCTGCTGCTTCTAGCACCTCCTGTATTTAAAAAGCAATCTTTAAAGACTGGTGATACAGGATAGCCAAGGCCACACAGAGAAACTCTGTCTCAAAAAACTAAAACATAAAAAATAAAGAATAAAGACTGGTAATATAGTTCAGTGGTAGAGCATATACCTGGGCATGGCCTTATATTTGTTCCCAGAGCCCCAGAAACAAAATAAGAAGAAACTATCACTCTGAAGGAAAGGATCAGGCAGCCAGGCTTGGTGGTGCCCTCCTGTAATCCCAGCTCTTGGGAGGTCGAGGCAGGTGGATCGCTGTGAGTGACAGGCCAGCCTGGTCTAAAGCAAGTCCAGAATGGCCAAGGCTACACAGAGAAACCTTGTCTTGAAAAAAACGAACAAAGAAAAAAAAAAAAGAAAGAAAAAGAAAAGGATTAGGCAATAGCAGATGAAGGTAATTTTAATATGTCTGTTCTTTATGAAATTATATTCTGAAGCCAGGCAATAATCTTAGCACTTATGAGGCTGAGATAAGAGGATGTACGAAGTTGAGTTTACATATTGAGATCCCTTCTCAAAAAACAAGGAAAGAGCTGGGTGTGTTATCACATACCTTTAAGGCAAAGGCAGGTGAATTGAAGCCAGCCTGGTCTACAAAGAGAGTTCTAGGACTGCCAGGACTGCAAAACAAAAAATTCTTTGTTACAGTTTAAGAAAATAAATGGAAAAATAAATGGAGCAAATCCCCCTTGTAAATTTTATTTTTATCTCTCTTTAATTACATGCATGTGTTTGCATGGAGGGCTGTGCACGTGAGTGCAGGTGTTCAGAAGTGCTGTCTCCCTAAAGCTGGAGTTAGCTGCGGCAGGCCGGGCCAGCTGAGACGGCACTGTGAATTGAATTCAGGTTCTTTGGAAGAGCAGAGCATGTTCCACTTTATTTTATTGTTGTTGTTGTTGGTGGTGGTTTTTTTTGGGGGGGGGTTGGTTTTTTTTGAGACAGGGTTTCTCTGTGTAGCCTTGGCTGTCCTGGACTCACTTTGTCGACCAGGCTGGCCTCGAACTCACAGCGATCCACCTGCCTCTGCCTCCCGAGTGCTGGGATTAAAGGTGTGAGCCACCACTGCCTGGCTTATAGGTAGCATTATTAAAAGGCAAAATGTACTGTTCAAAATCTATAGACTGAATTTGAGTTGGGATTTTCTTTTTAATTTACCTTTTCACTTTGAGAGATTATTATGATTCCATAGTTTAAAGCCCTGAAAAAAGGGTAAAATCTAGAAAATTCAGGTCATGATAAACCTATTGTTGCAAGTCTTCAGTGGCACTATAATATATTCCTCCCCTTAGAGAAAAGCAACTCTCAGGTACTTGGTTTTAATCATCCTGCTCAATGGGTAAAGTTCTCTTGTTGGCTTTTAAATACAAGTTGTATAACATGAACTCAGCAAGACTGAGCTGTTAAACTTAGCAAGTTTAATTTTTAAGTTCTACAGAGGAATCTGGTCTCTCTCCACATGAAGTCACCTTTCGTCCTCTGATGTACTTATTTTGTGGATCATAACCACCTTGCTGCTTAGTGCTGTGGCTTTAATTGCATCTCTGGGTTGGTCTGTTTGTAAATATGTTTCACCTAGCTGTCTCCATAACAGGAATCCTACCCATCTTCTTCACCAATATGGTTTGTGGACTCTGATGACCCAAATCTGACATCAGTTCTGGAACGCCTAGAAGATACTAAGAGCAACAATTCGGTAAGGAGATGAAACAGTCTCTCCTTTTTCCTTCTTATGGTCTTGTACATAGAAATTAAGTATTTAAGAGGTAATATGATAAAACTTCCCATATTAAAACTTACACCATTTATATCTTATTCCTGATTTTTTCCCATCCCTTCTTAAATCATAAGTTGTTACAGTATGTTCAATTGTTATAATTTTAGCAAGGTTAGAGACTATAGCTTTTGAGGCCTAACTCCCTCTTTTCACATGCACAGTGTATATTTACATTAGGAATCGAGGTTCTGCGCCTCCCTCTTTGAGACAGGATTTCTCTCTGTAGACCTGGCTGTCCTCAAACTCACAGAGATCCACCTGCCTCTGCCTCCCTCAGTGCTGGGATTACAGGCGTGCGCCACCACTATCCTGTGCCCTGCAAGTTCTGTTTTTCCTTTCATTCTAACCATTAAACAAAGCAGAGATTTTTGATAGACTGTGGCAAAGGTGAGGGAGAACAAAGGAAAAAGACAGGCCAGTGTAGCTGTGCGGGGAGAGACTCCAGGGCAGCATTAGGTTAGAGTTAGGGATGTGTGGCTGTGAGGGGAGCGACTCCAGGGCAGCATTAGGGTTAGAGTTAGGGATGTGTGGTGTGAGGGGAGCGACTCCAGGGCCGCAGTAGGGTTAGAGTTAGGGATGTGTGGTGTGAGGGGAGGGACTCCAGGACAGCATTAGGGTTAGAGTTAGGGATGTGTGGTGTGAGGGGAGGGACTCCAGGACAGCATTAGGGTTAGAGTTAGGGATGTGTGGTGTGAGGGGAGGGACTCCAGGGCAGCATTAGGGTTAGAGTTAGGGATGTGTGGTGTGAGGGGAGGGACTCCAGGACAGCATTAGGGTTAGAGTTAGGGATGTGTGGTGTGAGGGGAGCGACTCCAGGACAGCATTAGGGTTAGAGTTAGGGATGTGTGGTGTGAGGGGAGGGACTCCAGGGCAGCATTAGGGTTAGAGTTAGGGATGTGTGGTGTGAGGGGAGGGACTCCAGGACAGCATTAGGGTTAGAGTTAGGGATGTGTGGTGTGAGGGGAGGGACTCCAGGGCAGCATTAGGGTTAGAGTTAGGGATGTGTGGTGTGAGGGGAGGGACTCCAGGGCAGCATTAGGGTTAGAGTTAGGGGTTCCTTCACTGACCAGGGCCTCAAGCCTGCAGTAAGGCCGCATTTGTTTGTTTGCTTGTGTTTTGATACTTAGTAGTCCCCCTGTCCACACATTTCAAGACTCCCAGTTAAACAGCAATAACAGGCTCCATGTTAAATTACTTTAAAAGCTTTTTACTTCCGGTTTGTGTATGTGGACCTTGAGTAACCCGGAGAGCAGTGCTTGTCTGGGGTAAAGGAGGCTGCTGTGTGAAAGTACCTTTTGGGGCTGGAGAGATGGCGCCGGAGCTTAGAGCACTGCGGCTCTTGCAGAGGAACGCAGGTCAGTTCCCAGCACCAAGTTCAACAGCTTATAGCTCATTGGTCTCCACAGGCGCTGTACTCAGGTGTACAAACACACGCACAATTAAAAATAAAAGTCTAGTAAAAAAGATCTTTTCGCTTTTTTAAATATTAAAAATGTTTATTCTTGATTGTAAACTTCTGAGTACACATTATGAGAAAACTAGTACGTTGTAGATAAATGAAAAGAAGACATTTAATGATCATAATTTCCTACCTAATATAACCACTGTTGACATATGGATACTTTCTGCCAGCTTTTTCTTTGCTAGCAAAATACATATACGGTTTCATATGTCTTTAAATAGTTGGGTTCATAATCTGTAGTCGTACATCCATTTTGACCTTACTGTATTTTTCCATGGTGTTATTAAATCCTTATGGAAAATAATTGTTCTTTGTAGATGTCAGTTTTTAAAAATAACCCCTCCCCTTTCCTCTCCCCCCTGAGACACGGTTTCTCTGTGTAGCCTTGGCTGTCCTGGGCTTGCTTTATAGAGTAGGCTGGCCTCGAACTCACAACAATCCACCTACTTCTGCCTCCCTGAGTGCTGGGATTACAGGTGAAAAATGCCCCTTTTAAACCTCTATAAACTGCAAAGAAACCAGCTGGAGAAAAACAATTAAATTCATTTGTTGAAGTATATTTTATAAAAATCTATAGTGCCCCAAATGCAGCTTATTACAAGATAGAAAATACAATGATAGTTTATTGATGATTACAACAAAAATTAAGCACATAGGAATAAACTTAAATATGGGAGACTTATATGAAGAAAAGTACAAAATTTTGCACAGTAGGATGTAATAATTTAGATACAGTGTTCCTGGCTGGGCAGATATCTGAGATGTTACAAATGCCTCTTATCTCCATGTCCTTAGTTATAAATCTAATGCAATGTCACTGAAAATGACTTACGTATTTATTTTGGTTTTTAAAGACAGAATCTTGCTGTGTAGTTCAGGTTGGCCTGGAACTTGCAAGCCTTTTGCCTCATACTTTTCAGTACTGGTATTATAGGCTGTGTCACTATGCCTAGCAACCAACAGAGTTGTTTCTGATATTGACAGAATGACTTGTAAGAATAAATAATAACATACAAAAATTTTTTAAAGGTAAAAGATTTGTCCAAACAGATAAAATAAAAATTGAATATTGGGACTAGACCAGCAAACAATAAAAGTTTAGAAACAGTCATGCAAATGACAATTTAGAATAAGCAAAGCTGGTGTTTTAACTCAAGAAGGATCTTTCTATAGATAATTTTAGAACTGACCATTTAGGAAAGTTAGACTTTGGCTTGTCAGAATAAATTATAGATGTTTTAAACATGCTCTTAAAATACAAAAACTCTGGGGCTATTGAAGTAGCCAGCAGATGAAGGCACTTGCCTACAAGATTGATGACCTGAGTTCAAGTCCCAGGGCCCGCATAGGGGACGGAGAAACTAACTCCACAGTTGTCCTCTGACTTGCACATTGTGTCACGGTACATGTCATCCCCCATCAACTCCCCAACCTCCATAAGTCTAAAAAAATTCTGAAAAAAATGAACATAAGTTTGAAAAGTTAGTAAAAGTGTTTAAATCTTCAGAGCCATGAAAGTAGGAATTAATTAAGAAGCCAGACAAGTACATGTTGACATCTTCAGCAGACTGGTCATGGGAAAGAGAGAGAGCCCTCTTGCTGTTCCTCCTTAAATTGCTTATCAGCCAGGCCTGGTGCCACAGATCCCTAATGCCAGCTACTTTGGAGTTAAGGCATGGAGTTGGCAAGTTCAAGGCCAGTCTGGTGAACCAGATTGAGATCCTGTCTCAAAAGGGTTGAAACTATGACTCAGTGGGAGAGTGTTCACCTACCTCCGAGGCATAATTCTTGGTACTAAAAAACAAACAAACAAAACAAACAAACCTGTCAAATTAAATGGAATAGGACTTAACATTGGACCTAATTATAGAAAGTAAATGTGTTTACCTGAAGGATAAACATGTTTTCACCCTTACCTATAGCCTCTGCCAGTTTGAAAATAGTTGTTTTGTTTTGATTTTTTAACTTATTTATTATAGTATAGATTCTGCCATTGTGTTGATGTTTATTTCTTAGTTGTCTAATCCACTGGTTCCTTTTTAAATACCCAATTGGATTTTTCTGTAGCTGAAATATTCTTTCATCAACATGTATTACTTAATACCCACCAATACAGAGCTGGTTAAAATTTTAAAAAATGTGTATAGCTGAATATTCCACTATAGTAAAAAAAAGAATGCAGACAGCCTTTCCCCATATTACACATAGGACCTTCCATGATATAAGTAAAAAACAAGGCATAGACTATTGTGTAATCAGTCCTCTTCTGTATACAGTGTTGTAAATGCATACTAGTTCTGTCTTGGCTGTTCTTGCCCTCTCCCTCCCTCTGGTAAAGGTAGGAAGCTGTTACCAGAACACAGAGAAATACTTTTAAGAATATTGATTGGCTTCTCTGTGAGGCTCTGTGATAAGTGATGTGTATTCAAAGACAAGGCATGTCTGCCCTGTGCAGATTGATAACTTAGTAGGGGCTTCTATGGGACCACCATTCTCTATTTCTTACTATCTTGTCTTGGTCTCCTCTGAGGTGCTCTTCCTTGGTATGTCTCTTTATTATCTTTTTATTCTGTGCTTTCTCTGTGCAAACTCTTTTACTCTCATTACTTGAGTCGTACTTTATTTATTGTAGAGATACCTAAATCTGTATCTCAAAATTTATCTTCAGAGTTTGAAACCCACTTATGTATATATAGAGCCTCTGTGTGCCTGGCCCTGAGAACTTACGAGTTCTTTTTTATGGTTCTGTTCCCCAAACCATGTACCAAAAACTTGTCCATCTATGTTCTAAAAATTTTAGTTCCTCTTAAGTTTCTTCCACAGTCCCTGAAGAGGAAGAGAGTGTTAAAAATTAACCTTGTGGATGATGTGCTCCCTGTTTTTCCTGTTGCTTGGTATGATGCCATCACACTGCTGCCGCCTACAGCACCCCTACAGGATCCTATGCCAGGAGTCCAGGGCAGGGTTGTGTCCTGGTCACCCTGTCTCATCTTATTATGTACTTAAACAAATATCTAGATGGAAAACAAATCCTTAGAGGTGGGCCCTTTGCTTCCTTTTAAGCATGAGGAGGTTTGTTTGATATAATTTAGTTTAGCCTTCCTCATGTCCACTTGGTCCTTCATTCATTTTGGAAGGGCTTGTTCTTTGCTGGGTTTAACCCATTCTAATCCTGTTTCTGTTTTCTTAGTCCTCCATAAACCTGCTTCTTCTTCATGTCTTTTCTTGGTCAGAGACACTGAGCTAACTGTTCCTGTCCAGTGAAGTAAGTTACCTTATCAGCTCCCATCTGAGTCTAAGTATTGCTTATCTTCTATGTTGGGGAAAAGCCCTGAATAATGAAAAATATGTTTGCACATAGTTTGCCTTGTTTACTTCCTTAAAGTAAATAATACCTAAAACATTTTAAAGTAGAAATTTAAAGAGGTATTCTAATATGGCAGTTTCCTAATGATTTTTATTTTCCTTTTCTTTTGGAGAGGCTTAATTTTAATTTACTCCTTACTGTCATGAGGCAGCCTTCATTTTCCTGTTTTACAGATGGGGAGACTAAAGCAAGGGGCTTAGATAGACAATGTTATTTATTCCAGGGCTTGGTCTACTAGGTCACATTTGTCTCTGCAGTTTTAAACAAATATGGCTGTTGCATATGTAATTTTATAATCCATATGCAACACCTTCTTTAGGTTTTTTTTTTATTTTGAGTCTTAGAATGCATTAATGCTCTCTTGTATAAAGCTGCAAGTTTCTAAGATGTTAGCAACGAGACACTAGACAATGTCTGAACCTTCCGTGCCTTTTTGTTGGTGTTATCTACTAGATACCATGTTGAAAGGACATACTAAGCTGTAGTAACTTTTAAAAAATAGTGATTTTTCTTATCCCAGCAGCTCTAAAATGTATTAGAGACTGTTCCTCCATCCTTAGGCAGCAGTTGAGCAGGAGCACACGCTCAGTTCCTTCTGGATTGATAACAGTAGTTGTAGCATTGTTCAATGTCTTCCAAGGGCTCTTTAACATAATGCTTATTTACTGAAATGTGTTTTGTAGCTTCGTCAGCAATTGAAGTGGTTGATATGTGAACTCTGCAGATTATATAACCTTCCTAAGCACCTGGATGTTGAGATGCTAGATCAACCACTACCCACGGGTCAGGTAAAGTAAACATTCTCTAGTGTTGAAGAGCTGAAATCAATTGTCTTAAAAGTTAAACTAGGATAATATAAAATTATTATACAACGTATTTGGAAGTTAGTTTTTTGTTCCTAATAAATTGCCTTGCTGTAGGTCCTAAAACAGCCTTTTTATTTCCTGGAGTTGCTTGTATTTTACTGTGATAGGTGAGTCCTTGCTCATTGACCCCACCATTTCGGTTTTTGTTAAAATTTCTGATTTCTGTGTTTCTTCTTTGATGGTTTGCTTGTTTAGTCAGTTACCATCCCTTGACATACCATGTCCATAAATCTGTGTGTGCTTCTTCAGGTCTAATGCAAACTTACCTTTCCTAAGCCAAGGACATTTTCACCAGTTCAACAGTCACTCATCTAGTTAGCTATTAGTTGCTGGTGACTTTTTATTATAGCAGATGAGGGCTTAGCTTCTTGTACTACCCACTTAACCACCCACTATTTAGTCATGAACAATCAGTTTGCCATCAGGACTTTGTGGTGCCAGGTTTTCTGTTACAGCATTTCCTTACTTACGGCATCTTGTATTTCTCAGTGTCCTTTTTATATAGTATTTTTGGTTTATAAAAGTTACATTCTCTTCCTGTGATTCTCTCTCTTTGGAGTTGTTGGCTTTTCTGCATTAGTCTTTATGAGTTGTTCTCTGGGCTGGCTGTACAGTTGTTACCTCTAGATTTTTCTTGTCTGCTTTCCTAGAGTGAATTTTGATACCTGGGTCTCATGTCATTTCTATTGGCTTACCTTTTCTTGTTTGTCTTTATTACATTGTCAGGTAAAAGCCAAAGCATGAAGGAATGGCATATTTTCTGAGTTAGCTTTTGAAAACTCTAGTTTAGAGTTAGGGTTTTAGAACAAGCCCACACTGTTTTTGAAACTTGGTTCTGCTTGCTACCTTAAGTGCATGGGTTCTTCTAATCCCTCTGGTCGTTGCTCATTTGCACAAAGTAGTTTGACAGCACTGTGAGTATTCTAAAGCGTGGTCAGTGAGGTGCATGTGAATTGGGACTTCCATAGTGTCATCTGCTGTTATATTCTGTTTTACTCAAGGTTTGATTGAATTCATACATCTGGGCTGAAATTTCTGCCTTAGAATTTCAAAGACTGTGCTGTTGTCTTGTAGCCAGTGGTATTGCTGAAGCTGATGGCATCCGCAATCTTATTTGTGTTTTATGAAGCTTCTCTGGAGACTTCAGAGAATCTTGCTTTCCTGGGTGTAAGGAAATACTACAACAGTGTCCTTAACGTAGGGCCTTTTTCTTTCATTGTGCTAGGCATTCAGTCAGGGATATTCCTTTTCAAGGTGAGTCTTGAATTTTGTTATATTTTTGTGTGTTAGCTTTGCTTTTTCGTTTTCTTTATTTTGGAGTTGATTAAATTAATTGGGCTTCAATTTTGTTTTTGTCTTTTAGAGACAAGGTCTTGTGTACTTCGGTATAACCTCAGAAACCATGTGTAGCTGAGGCTGGTGATCCTCTTGACTCTACATCCTGAAAGCTAGGATTACAGGGTTGTGCTATCACATTTGGCTGCTTTTAGATTTTAGACCGTTTAGCTTGAGTCTTTACATCTTTTGTATTACATTCTTTTTCTTAATTTATCATGTTTCCATTTGTGTGTGGATGTGTACATGTTGGTAAGCACATTGGTGGCACTTTTGTGGAAGTCAGAGAAGAACTTGCAGGAGTTGCTTCTCTCCTGTACCATCTGTCCCAGAATCAAGCCCGGCAGCAGTCACCTTTATCCACTGAGACACTTTACTTTTTCTTTTATAATCTTGCTGTTCTTTCAACTTTTTACTATTTTACATAGACAGTAATATCTTTAAAGGTTTTTTAAAAAACTTGTATTTTTAATGAGTATGAGTGTTTTGCCTACATGTATGTATGTGTACCACATGTGTGTAGTAAAGTGCTGTTAGAAGTGGAGTTACTGGAAATGGAGTTTCAGGTGGTTGCAAGCTGCCATGTGGGTGCTGGGAATCACACCCTAGTCTTCTGCAAGAGCAGCAAGTGCTCTTAACCACTGAGCCATCTTTTAGCCCCTAAGTTTTGTTTTTAGTATATATCTGTTTACCCCGTTTTCTTAAAACTTACTATCTTAGAGCTGGATGTCGTGGTGCATGTTTATAGTCTCAGCACCAGGAGGCTGAGGCAGGATGAGCATGACCTTGTTCAGCCAGTCCTACAAATGAAGACCCAGTCTCAAAAACCAAAAAACAGGCTGGGCGTGGTGCTGTGTGCCTTTAATCCTGGCACTTGGGAAGTAGAAGAGGCAAATCTCTTGAGTCTGAGTATAGTTGGGGCTATATGGTGAGGCCTTGTCTCAAAATTTCAAAACAAAAAACCTTAATGTCTTGAAATAGTCATTCGTTCTATTGGGTGGGTTGGCTAGGCTTAGCTGGGTGGTGTCTGATGGCTTCATTTGATGACTGTTACTGTGTAGTCAGGTGGTGGCACGTTCAGGGTAGTATGGCTGTAGACAGCTAGTGTGATCTTTATCCTGAGCAGCTCTTAAAGTGTCCAAGAGGGCTTTTTCCGTTCCTCATGTTTCTGGCCCCCCCACCCCCACCCCTTGTGTACATGGCACCATCCTCTAGGGCTTCTTCGTATCACTTCTGTTTCTTCAAAGGCCAATCAGAACTCTCCAAGAACACAAGAGGGAAAAGCTGGGCGACTCCCCTCCCCCTAGACAGGGTTTCTCTGTGTGGCTTTGGCTGTGCTAGAACTCACTCTGTAGACCAGGCTGGCCTCGAACTCAGGGATCCACTTGCCTCTGCCTCCTGAGTGCGGGGCTAAAGACAAAGACATGCACCACCACCACCCCGCTTAAGTTGCTGGACATTCTTAAGGTTTAGCCGTGGAGCAGCTCTGTTGGTTAGCGAGTAAAGCATTCTCGAGGCCAGTGCAGGTTGACTGTGGGCTGGGACATCCTGACCTTAAGTGCCAGGTGGTGCATCTCATCTGGAGGGGAGTCATCTCCAGCAGGTGACTGTGAACCTAGCTGAAGAGCTGCCTCTGGGTCCCCTTCCTCATTGTGTTTGTATTGGTTGTGTGGATGCAATAGACTCATAAGGCAGTGTTTTGTCCTCTTCAGCATTTGTATTTTCTATTTACTATGTATATTCTCAGTTAAAGAATGTCTTGTTCTATATATCAAATCCTTTTGTATTCTATGTTAGTTTATTCATATTTTGATTTTTGTTTGTTTGTTTGTTTTGTTTTGTTTTTCCCCGAGACAGGGTTTCTCTGTGTAGCCTTGGCTGTCCTGAACTTGTACTGTAGACCAGGCTGGCCTCGAACTCACGGGGATCCACCTGCCTCTGCCTCCCGAGTGCTGGGATTAAAGGCCTGCGCCACCACTGCCCGGCTCATATTTTGATTTTTTAAAGATACCTTTCTTCTTTTGCACCAAGTGAAGTGAAGTTCCGTGTAGCCAATACTTGTCATCTCGTGGCTTTAGCTGGTGAATTTATGTTGATCCCAACTACTCTTTCCCCCTACTTTTTCACTTGCTAGTATAGGATAAACAATGGCTCCCATTTCACAGGAGATGATTGCTTGTCAGACAGATGACAAATCTTGCTGGGGAATGCACTGTATTTTAGGGCTGGTGGTTAGCCTGTAGGTTTCCGTTTCTGCCTGCTGTTCTTTTGCTGAGTATTTGGTGTCTGAGTCTGGAGCCTCTTTAGGGTGCTTTTTGCAAATTTATCCTTCGTCACTGTTGTCCACTGACCTTTGCTTGTGAGCTTCATTGTTCACAGTTCCTGTTTGCAGTTCTCTAATGAAGATGGAGTTTTATTGCTCTTAGTAGACTCATTCCCTTTGTTTTTAAATTTTTTATACCTATACAATATTTATTCAAGCCAGGTGCAGTGGCTCATGCCTTTAATCCCAGCACTAAGAGAGGCAGAGGCAGGCGGATCTCTGTGAGTTCGAGGCTAGCTAGCCTGGTCTACAGAGTGAGTCCAGGACAGCCAAGGCCACACAGAGAAACCCTGTCTCAAAAAAATAAACAAACAAACAAACAAGAAGCCCTGTACCCCCAAAGGCATGGCTTCCAACACATACAATGTTTATTCTTTTGTAATTTAGTGGAGACTAAAGAAAGGTGATGATAAAAATGATTTGTTTTTGTATCTATTCAAGTTTTATTTTCTAAAATGTCTTTTTTTTTTTAATTGAAAAGTATATCCAGAACTTGGAAATCTTTTTTCCCTAGGTGTACATAGAAGGACAATGTAGATATCTAGGATAATTTGTGAGTTATGTAACAAAAATGTCCTGATTTTGAATCATCCTTTGTGTTTTTCTAATAAACATTGTTAGTTAGATATGACATTTTTTTCTGTTTTGTAACTTAGACTCTAAGGCTGTAGAATGGTTTTGTCTCTTTTTAGGCTCTTGTTTCATTTCTGTGCCAAGGTTATGACTTAGGAAGCTTTGCTGTCTCACCAGCGCTCACCCCCTTTTTTGAGTTTCTCCCTGGCCTGAAACTTACCTAGTAGGCGAGACTGACTGTCCAGCAAGCCTTGGACCTGTCATGGCGGACTTGTACATAGGACCTGAGGATCTGAATTCAGGCCCTTATGTTTACGTGGCAAACACGTGGTTTACTGAGCCACCTTCTCCAGATCTTCATAGCCAGCCATCTTTCTCTTTCTCTGACTTTATACTCCACATGTGCATACTTGTTTAGTGTTGCCTATTTTTGAGCTTTATGTATTTGAATCACAGTGTGTATTACATGTTTTCCTAACAGTTCCCTTTTCATTTCTATGTTCATTCGATTGTTCAGATAGACCAGAATATTTTCCCATTTGCCAGTTCCCCACCTGGGACTCATTTTGTAGACCAGGCTGGCTTTGAACCTGCAGAGAGCCACCTGTCTCTGCCTCTCTTACTGCTGGGATTACAGGCGTGTCCCACTGCACTTGGCTCCCATTTGCCATTTGAGTGTTGATGGATGGTTAGATTCTTTCTAGGTGTTTGCTTGTTTGTTGTTGTTTTGTTTTTCTGTTAGGAAGACTCCTACTGTGGGATTTCTTGTTAATATTTCTGGATTCCTGTGCAGTTACTTCTCTGGGGTCGGTCTGTCTTAGGAGTTGTTTGCTAGGATATGAGTGCTTATTTATTCATTTATTTTTAACCTGAGAGTTATCTAGCTGGGTGGTGGTGGTGCATGCATGCCTTTAATCCCAACACTGGGTGGATTGCTGTGAGTTCGAGGCCAGCCTGGTCTACAGAATGAGTCCAGGACAGCCAAGGCTACACAGAGAAACCCTGTCGAAAAAAAAATGTTATCTAGACAGAACTTTAAAATATTTTTCAGGTGACTGATTTTGGGGATACTTTTGTTTTTGTTTGTCAGTAACTATGAGACTGTGCTATTGGTGTAATTGCTGTTATTGCTAGTCCCAGGTAGATCCCTAAATAATATGTTCTAGTCTGGTTGTTTCTAGAAAGGTTTGGTTTATGGAGATGTGTATGGTATGCATGGAGAGTGCCTTTTTTTTTTTTTAGCATATAAAGTGTGTTGGTATATAGGAAACCACTGGTGTACATAAGCACGCGCGCGCACACACACACACACAGCTTCTGACTGAATGGTGATAGTTACAGAGTTCTAAGTTCTTTATTGGGTGTCTTCCTAGTTATTTACATTTTAACCTCTGATATTTATTGCTAGAAATAAAACTCCAACAGCTGTGTGATTCCTCTTTCTGTGTGTCTCATTTTCCTGTCTGAATGCTGGTTTGGTTCCTGGTTACTGTGGACTCCGTTTAGCTTCTCAGTATTTCCTCTCGGTGTCTGGAGACACTGACTACTCCGCGGATTCTCTCCGCGCTTGCCACCATTTGTTTGTTTTCCTTTCAGTCTCTGGATGAACGTTAGAACTCTGTGTTTGTGTCCCCCTCGTCCCTTAACTGCTTTTATTTCTCACATCTCAGGCTGGCACGCAGTCTGCTTTCTTTTTATTCATGTCTCAGTTTGGTCGTTTTCATTATAAATGCTTTGTTCAGAGGAGACTTTTGGATTCTTTGGGCCTTTTACTGTTTTTCTCCTAATGTTTTTATCTCCTGGAACTGTCTTGTCCTTTGTGTAGTAACATTTTCTTGTTTTCTGGGCGTAGTGGCTTCTCAGTTGTGCTAGTGATTGCAGTTAGATCCCAGCTCTGTCCTTTTTACTAGTTGTGTGTCAGGTCACTATGTGGCTGTTCTTTGTGGCACCTTCAGGTCAGTTTTTTAATTATGGTACTTCGTTATTTGCTAATTTATAGGAAAAGTATGGCATCAGTCAGTACCACTTATTTAAAAAAATATTTTATTTATTTTATGTATGAGTGCTCTATGTGCATGTATACCTACATGCCAGAAGAGGGCATCAGATAATATTATAGATGGTTGTGAGCTACCATATGGTTGCTGGGACTTGAACTCAGGATCTCTGGAAGAGCAGACAGTGCTCTTATCCACTGAACCATCTCTCCAGCCTGTGTACCAGTTATTGACAGGGGTGTCATAGGGTGATTTTCTCTGTTGTCCAGTGTTTGACCTGTACTCTGCTGAAGCTGGATGATGGGGCTCGTAGGGTTCCCAGCTCCTGACAATGTAATGTTGAGTTATAAAAAGATTCAAGCCAGCCACGGTGGTGCATGCCTTTAATTCCAGCACTTGGGAGGCAGAGGCAGGTGGATCTCTGTGAGGTCAGCCTGGTCTACAAGTGAGTTCCAGAACAGCCAGGGCTGTTACATAAAGAAGCCCTGTCTCAAAAAACAGAAACAAAAAAAGAAAAGATTCTTTTTTTAAATCTCTTTGGTTCTAATACCTATAGTAGTTAAGAGGCCACCAGGATAGATCTGGTTCCCATAGAATAGAGTGATCCTCAAATTAATTGGGACAACTTAGTAGTAGTTGATCCTGTTGTTCCCCCTTGGCTCTCTCGGCCAGGGTGGCTAAACCTTTTTAGCACCAGCAGGATCCATCTGCTTTCTGTCTGTTGTTACCCTGTAGTTGTGGGTCTGTGTACTGTTTTTCTAGGGAGCGATGTTGTTTTTATGCTTGGCCTCCCTCCCCCCATTTGGTTTTATTTTGAAACAGGCTTTCTGCTCACAGCTTGGGCTGGTCCTAGTACTCACTTTGTGGGGTACGTGACCTTGAGCTCCCCACAGTCCTCCTAAGCACTGGGGCTATAGGCATGACACAATGCTTTAGTGGGATTTTGAGAAGAAGCCAGCCTGCTTGTTGAAATGAAGGCCTTAGGATTTTCATAAGCCTAATAATTGGCTTTGTGTTTTTGTCAAATTACTTATCCTTTGGGGAATGACTTTGCTCATAAAATGTCAGGCAGGGACTGTTTTGATGGTCACAGACATAGGCTAGAGCTGCGTGTCAGAATCACCTAAAAAAAAAATTTTTTTTTAAAATTTAATTTTGGTGGGGGGTTGTTCGAAACAAGGTTTCTTTGTGTAGCCTTGGCTGTCCTGAACCAGGCTAACCTTGAGCTCACGGAGATCTGCCTTCCTAAGTGTAAGGATTATCTGTGTGCTCCACTGTGCCCGGCTTTAAATTTCATTTTTAAATACTAAAATATAATTATATTGTTACCCTCCTCTCTCCAACACCTCTCATGCACTGGTCTTGCTTTCTTTCAAACTCATAGCCTCTATTTCTTCAATTGTTTATACACACACACACACACACACACACACACACACACACACACACCCCTCTTCAGTCCATATAACTTGTACGTATTATTTTTTTCAAGGCTGACTATGTGGTTTTGATAAACCAATTGGTGGGCTCGTCTATGGGGAGGATTGTTTCTCCTACTGTTGCACAGTTCCTTGTGGAGGCCCCGTGAGAGTTCCCCTTTCTATGTTAACATTTCGATGGGGGTCATTCTTGTTCAGGCCTTACCCAGGCAGCCATGATGGTGAGACTTAATGGCTGTAGCTTCTGTGATATCTCTAGGAGACCAAACCTCACAGCAGATGTTCTTCTCCTTCCTCTAGCTCTTAAAATCTGACCTGCTCCTTATTCTGCAGGTAATTGGTTGTGGTTTTCTGTAATGGTCTCTAACTCTTGCACTAAAATTCATGTAAGGACCGATTCTCAGGGATAGGTTCTGAAATTAGCATCTCAAAAATTCTTTCCACCCCTGGTGCACTCAGACTTGTATTTGGGACCTTGAGATTGCTTGTGCAGCTATGTTCTTTTTGCTTTTGAGAAGATACCAAAAAATAATTTGGTTTAGAAATGAAGAAAAGGGTAAACTACAATAATTTTGGCAACTGCTTGCTTTTCTCGTTTCATCTTTCCTTCAGAAAGGAGTAAGTGTTTTAAATGTACAAGGTTTTTCCAGCTCACTGACTGTGAGAGAGTCACATGCTCTGTGATAACGAGTTTTCCTTAAGACTGGTGCTCAGGCCATCTGAGAACAGGCGCCTTGAGACTGCTTGGATCCTGGCTGGGCTGATTTGATCCTATTTCTTGATATTAGGCATTCTGAGTCCCACACTAACTATCAATACATTTCCGTACTGGGAGCTGGCAGACTTTGCTCGGCAGGAGGCGCCATGTACTACCTGTATATGAAGACCCTTTGGAAGTCCCACTTGTGTATGATGGCGAGTGAGCCATGCTTCATGAGAAGTGGTCCACGGTGTCTGTTTCATTACAGTGTACCTGACCGTTTAAAATGTAAGGCGTGTACATTTACAGAAAGATTAAGGCTTTTCATGCTGAAAGGGTAGATAGATTAAAGAAAGAGTGATTTGAGGCATTTATTATAAGCAGAGGCCTTTGGCCATATACACATAGCTACATAGATAAAACATTTAAAAAATTAGAATGTCTTTATTTGATTGCCTTTGTTTATTCTTAAGGCATCTACTATATTGGATTAAATCCTATAATTTTAATAAGCTCTGCATATGAGACTGCAGTGACAGTGGTTAATAGTAGCCAGTTTCCTGATGTGTGATGTGCAGCGTTGAAAATTCTTTCTCTGTTTCAGAATGGGACAACTGAGGAAGTAACTTCAGAAGAGGAGGAAGAGGAGGAGATGGCTGAAGTAGGTATTTATGTAAGAATACCATTTCATTAATATCAACACTTTCTCCATTTAATTCTTATTTCTTTATTTGTATATGTGGGGGATGGGTGTTTGTGTTCTCTCATGCATGAAGAGATCAAAAGGCATCGTGTGGGAGTCTATTCTCTCTTTCCATGTGAGTTCAAGGATTGAACTCAAGTCATTAGACTTGAGGTAAGTTCCCCTTTGTGACGAGCCATCCATCGAGCTTGCTCGCATCTCATGAACATCTCAGTCATTCTTTAGTCTTGGATAACAAAAAGTGCTGCGTATTTCAAATGGAGCATACTTTCTAAACTGCCTGCGCTTCTGATTAATAATATGCCTTTGAAGACATTGTTTCATCTGAGGGCAGTAAAATTTGTTTACATTTAGTAATAATATTTAGTTTATAATTTGGATATTTTAAATTTAAAGGTTTGTGTTTACAGCTGGGAACACGCTCAGTCAGTAAAGTGCTTGCTGTGCAAGTATTGAGTACCTGAGTGCAGGTTTCCAGCATTCATGTTTTTGTTTTTGTTTTAAAGCTGGGTGCTGCAACTTGCATCTGTAACTCCAGCTTTGGGGAGGTGGAGACAGAAGGATCCCTGTGACTTTTTTAGCCAGCCAATCAACTAGATGTAGGTTCAGTAAGAGACGCTGTCTGAAAAGATAACGTAGGGAATAATTGACCAAGACTTAATTAACATTTGGCCTCCATAGATACATGAACCCAATGTAAACACACACACACTAGACAGACACACACACAATTATATTTGAATGAAAGGAAGGTTTGAGGAAATCACAGGGACTGTTTGCTAGAAGCAGTGACTTTATTTTATTGAAAACCCATTTAAGGGCTTTCCTGTTAGTTCGCTTTGTGCTGCTGGAATTAGAATTCCTAAGACTAGGTCATTTATGTTTGCGCAGCTTTGACACCTAGGAAGTTTAGGCTTGGGGTACTGTGAGGACTTTTCATGCTGTGTCCTCAAAGGGTAGAAAACAAAAGGGCAGGAGAATGTGTTAGCCAAATAGTCTGTTCCACATCCTTTTTAAAGGGCTTGATTCCATTGTAGAGAAAGGAGGGTTGTGTTAATCATCTTTAAAGGCCCTATTTCTCTTAATCTTAAATTTTTTTTTGCATCTTAATTTTTCATTTTTAATAATCTAATTATTGATATTGTTTGTTTATTTGTAACCCCTCCTTCCCCACACCATCCACAATTGTTCTGGTTGGTTTTATTGTTTTGTTTTTGTTTTTTGAGACAAGGTTTCTTCTGTGTAGCCCTGGCTGCCCTGGAACTTTGGTCCTGCTGTATAGACCAGGGTAGCCTCAAAGTCAGAGTGCCAGGCCATGATGATGCACACCTTTAATCCCAGCACTTGGGAAGCAGAGGCAGGTAGCATGATTTTTCTCCTGTTGAGTAGGTGTTTAGTCCAGTTAGACAGCTGTTGATGCCACCAACATGTTAGTGCCACTTGCTGCACCTTTTATGCATCTCTTGACGTGATGGGCATTGCAGTTCACAGGTGTCACACCTAGAGGACTGCGTTAGCTGCCCCCTTCCTTGGCAGCTGGCATAGTATTCACTGTGGAGGCTAGACACGATGGGAGCTTTCAGGACGGATGCAGCTCAGATCATCAGCGCCCTCTGCCTTAAGTGTGGTGTCATCAGCAGTAAGGAAGGTCCCCATCTTAATGCCATCGTATCACCATACCTGATTGTGGGAGGGGACACATTCAAATAACAAATTTTGTAGCAACTTTCCAAAGCATTAAAATAATTGTCAGTCACCAATAGATCTTCTGGCTTTTGAAGCTTTAAATTTAAGTTCAGGTTTTGAAGTGAAGATCCACAGGGCTCCTCCATTGACCAGATAAAATGTACACGACTTTCATGGTCTGTTGCTTCAGGAAGATTGCTTTTTGTTTTGGATCTTTTAATTTATTTAGACTTTTACCTTAACTTTATTTGGGAAAAAAAAATCTATTTAAAATATACTTTGAGAATGAGTCAAAGCTAAAAATAATCACTGTTTTGTGTCTGGAGTAGAATTTAGTTAGTTACTTTTGGTGGATGGCTTTGCTGTTTCCATGCAGTTTAACTTAGGTGGAACAAACTGCTGCATGAGAACATTAAGGTCCGCCCCTCCCTGGCCCAGGGTGCAGTGAAATAGATCTTCCACTGAGAGTTTCTATATTCTTCTTTTCTTTCTAATAAGATTGACAAGGGACAGTGATATTTAGGGAAATTTAGAAGAGTAGGCAGTGATTTAGGAGATGTCAGATTAAGACAAGTAAAAAGGAAGAATTTCCATTTTGTTAGAATTAATGTGTCTGAAAGGTCCTGAGTGACCCTGAGTGGGATGTGTTTGGGCACTGGGTGCCGTCCTTCAGGACAGGAGAGTGAGTGTTCTGGAGTACATGACTGGGTAGAAAAGGCGGTGACTTAGAGACAAACATTTTTGTTTGATAAGGTTGTTAACTAAGAGACCATAAGCAGAGACCAGTGTGCTACAAATATTGTTTAGGAAGATGATAATGTATATTAAGGATTTGCTGTCTAAAATTCAGATAAAGTGTATAGATGGAAATGACTTGAGTTTGGAGGAGGAGATTAAGGAGACACTCACTGAAATTCTGAAGAAAACAAATCCAGCATAGGAGAGAAGGCTTCATGACATGAAGTCCTGCATGGAATGCGATGAAGAACAGAGTGTAAAGGGCTGAAGGAGGCCCGTTGGGCTTGTTTTGGGTGGAAGGTAGTCATTAACCCTCAGTCCAGTTTGCATGAAAAATGGAGGTAGTTAATAAAATCCACTCAGGCAGCTTAGTATGAAGCTTAGAGTAGTCGAATACTTGAAAAAAATTAGGATCAGAAAGCTTGGGCATAGATTTGTGCATGTGAGTGCATGCGTGCCTGTGTGTGTAGGGGGGGAGGGAGAGAGGGGGAGAGAGAAGGGGCGAGAGAGAGACAGAGATACGGGAAAGGAACAAGATGGGCCAGGAAAGATGTTGGTCTGAAGATATTTTTCAAAATTTTTTCCTAAAATCCTTGCCCTAAATTTTTTTTTTCTTCCTCTCTTTATCTTTTTTGAGACAGGGTTTCCCTGTGTAATCCTGGCTGTCCTGGACTTGCTTTGTTGTAGACCAGGCTGGCTTTGAACTCACATGGATCTGCCTGCCTCTGCCTCCCAAGTGTTGGGATTAAAGGCCCACACCACTATGCCTGCCTTTCTCTTTGGTTTTCTTGAGACAGGGTCATATAAAGCCCAGGCTGGCTCAAAGTCCTTATGTATCTGAGGATGACCCGATCCTCTGATGTTTCTATCTCTACACCTGCTGATGCTAGAAGTACAGGCAGGTGCCACATGTTCAGTTTAGACGGTACTTGGGGGTCAAGGACCTTGCACATGCCTAGGTAAGCACTTTACTCACCAAGCTGCCAAAACAAACAAACAAACAAACAAAAACAAAGAGAATTAACTGTTTTTAGTATTTTAATGACCCCATAATGGATGATCCATTAAATTAACTTTTTTGGTATGCATCAATTTTGTTTTTGTAATTATCAGAATGAAGTACGTATAGTTATGCATAAATTAGTGTTCACCTTTCTTAGAATAAAACTCTAAAGTCAGCTTTCTTAGAACAATGTATGAATAACTACAGGGTTTTTGTTGTTGTTGTTGTTTTGTTTTTGTTTTTGTTTTTAAATTTTTTTGAGGCAGGGTTTCTCTATGTAGCTTTGGCTGTCCTGGCTTGCTTTGTAGACCACAGAGATCCACGTGCCTCTGCCTCTGAGTGCTGCAATTACAGGTGTGTGCCACCGTGCCTGGCTTATAACTACAGTTCTTAACATCTGTCACTACATTGCTTCAAAAGTTCCTCATAATAGGAGATTTTTAAAGATGGCATGTTTGATAGTAGTCACAACTTTATGAACCTATGGGATCTGGTGTACTCAATCTAGCTTTTCCACTGGACATAAGGTATTAAGAGAGAAACTTCTGATTGGAATGTGGGGCTTTCCCCTTCTTCATAGAATGCATGCATCCTTTCTTTGTTGTTCTCTTTTTATTCCATTCAGTTATTTTTTTTTCTGACAGAAGAAGCTAGTGAAGTAGGGAAGCTTGATGGGCCTTTCCCCTCTTTGTAGGATATAGAAGACTTAGACCATTATGAGATGAAGGAAGAAGAGCCTATTAATGGGAAGAAGTCAGAGGACGACGGGATTGAAAAAGAAAATTTGGCAATATTGGAGAAAATCAGGAAGACTCAAAGGCAAGACCATTTAAATGTAAGTGTGAGTAAGTAACCAGAACCTGGACTCTTAAATAATTACAGATAATAATTGGGTAATTCATTAAGATAGCAATCTCAGCTGCCCTTTGTTTCCATGCTGGCTGTGGTGATGGGTGCAGTTGTGTTTTGTTGACCTCAGGCTGCTTTTCCTGACTGTTGACAGCCACTTTCTGCCCTGTTCATCTTCACATCTTGAAGCATGCTGCTATCTCTGTGTAATAATCTTGTGATGGTTAGTTTTAATTGTCAACTTGACATAACCTAGAATTAGCCTGGGAAAGAGTCCCTGAGAGATCATCCCCATTGGATTGGCCTCTGGGCATCTCAGTCCACTGAGTGTGACAGCTTTCCTTACGTGGGAGTCTTGGAACTCTAGAGTAGAGAAGACAGAAGCTGAACTGCAAACAAGTGGGTGACCGTGTACTCGGCCGCTTCTCTCTGCTCTTGACTGTGGGTGTGGTATGACTATCTGAAATTTTTCCCTTGACTTCTCCATAGTGATGGACTGTGACCTGGAATTGAAGGCTGAGATAAACTTCATTCTTTCCTTAAGTTGTTTATTTGTCGAGTATTTTTGGGCTTTTGTTTGTTTGTTTGTTTGTTTGTTTGTTTTTGGAGACAGGGTTTCTCTGTGTAGCCTTGACTATCCTGGACTCGCTTTGTAGACCAGGCTGGCCTCAAACTCGCAGCGATCCACCTGCCTCTGCCTCCTGAGTGCTGGGACTAAAGGCGTGCGCCACCACGCCCGGCTTGTTGGATATTTTTATCCCAGCAACAGAAGCCAACCGAGAAGAGCCCCTCCGTTACATGCTGTTGCTGTTGCTGCTTTACTGTTTACTCCCCTACTACTGCTCTGTATGCTCAGAGTCAGCCTCCTACAAAGTATTACTCAGACTCTGTCTCCACAAAATCTGATCTCTGTCTTCTGTGTCCCAACTACTCCAAAAGTAACTTTTCTCTTTGGATTTACTTAGCCCTGACCCTCACACCGACAGGGTCTCACTTTGGAGCTCTGGCTAGCCTGGAACTCTATGTAAACAAGACTGGCCTTCAATTCAGAGATCTTCCTGCCTCTACCTCCTGAATGCTGGGTAAAGGTGTGTAACACCGTGCCAGGTGATTGAAGATGTCTTTTATGAGAAGCATCATAGCAGCATAAGATGCATTGTTAGGGGACAGACGTGCCTGTGTGGATTCAGATTGTTCAAAGTTAAAATGAGGCGGACAGTATATTCTTTTTGGATGACTTGTGAAAAATTAAAATGGGTTGGGGTGTGGGGTGGGGTATTGCCCAGATGAGGGGAGCATGCAGTGGTGGTCTGGTTATCTGATACTACTGATAAGAGCAGCTTATTAACTCCATGAAGTCAGGGCCAGCTGCCTTGTCTTGGGCAAACACAGTGAATGAATTGTAACAAGTAAATTCTTATCCTTCCTTCAGTCATATTTACTATACTAATTGGTGAGCTTTTGTTTTTATTTTTGTTTTGTTTTGTTGCTGTTTTTTGAGACACTGTTTCTCTATGTAACAGTCCTGGCTCACTTGGACTCACTTTGTAGACCAAGCTGGTCTTGAACTCACAGAGATTCACCTGCCTCTGTCCTCCTGAGTGCTGGGATTAAAGGCATGAGCCACCACGCCTGGCAGTTGGTGAGTTTTTTATTGCAGAGAACTTTAAGCCCACATCTTGATTATTGACGTACATTTGTACCACCTGAACTAATACTTTCCTTGCTGTGTCTTATGGTGGACTCCAGTTTGTACGCTTTGCAGTTAGAACAGCTACAGATTATTGAGTACTCTGACATAAGTTGTAAGGCTAAGAACTTTATGTTACCTTCTCATTTAGTCTTGATAGAATCTTCATAGGCATTCTTCATATTTCATAGATGTAAAAGCTAGGACTTAAAACCAGTTCAAGGGCTGTGAGATGGCTCAGTGGTTAAAGTGGTTGCCTCTCAAGCAGCAAGTGTTAGGATTGGTGTTTGTATCTCTAGAACCCACATGAATGCTGGGTGCATGTTGTGTGGTAGGCCAGCCTATATTTCCACAACTCAGAAGGTGGAGAAAGGACCCCCTGGGCAAGCTGGCTAATTAACCTTCAATTAAGAGACCCTACCTCAGTGAATAAGGTGGGAAGCAACCAAGGATGATGATCCACTGCCCACATCAGCTTGGGGCCTGTACATGTATGCGTATACATGTATTCTTGCGCTTACACATGGTGTGCCTACAGGTATGCACACACACCACACATATATACATTTTTTAAACATCCAACTAGTTCACAGTCATATAGCTAGGAAACAGATCTTTGTAAACTTTTTAACCCACAGTAGTACAACCTTTAAACTTTTTGGTTTTTAAGAAATAGTGGTTTATTTTGTGTGCATGCTTGTATGGGGAGATTGTGGGTGTCAGTTCTCTCCTACCATGTGGATCCTGGCGATCATCATACTTGGTAACAGGTGCCTTTACCTGCTAAAGTATCTTGGTCCACAATCTTTAATTTTACATAATGAAAATTTAGTTGCATTCCTCTTCATCTTTAGAGATGTCTTAGTGCTGTGAAGAAAAATCAAGCTGCTGGGTACAGTGGCACATGTCTGTAATCCCAGCACTTGGGGAGGCAGATCTCTGAGTTCAAGGTCAGCTTGGTCTGCAAAGTGAGTGCAGGACACCAGGGCTACACAGAGAAACCTTGTCTCAGAAAAACAAAAGAAAACAAAACACAAACCAAAACAAACAAAAAGCCAAGCTGTGTGAAGACAATGTGTTATTTTCCTAAGATGTAGCTAGACCTTCAGTGTAACTTCTTTTTTTGGTTGTTTGGTTGTTTGGTTTTTGTGTTTTGAGACAGAGTTTCGCTGTATATCCTTGGCTGTCCTGGACTCTCTTTGTAGACCAGGCTGGCCTAGAACTCACAGAGATTTGCCTGCCTCTGCCTCTCAAGTGCTGGGATTAAAGGCGTGTGCCACCACCTCCCGCCGTAATTGCTTATCTTATTAATGGAACGCTGATTCAGTTAATGCTGAAGTGTCATGATGAGGATCTTCTAGAATTTGTAGAGGTTGGGAATAGACTTAACTTATACTTAGTCACAGAGTCCATAGTGTTCTGGATATACTGGGAGGCCTCCACTCATGATATAAACAAGCTAGATATGTCTTGAGTTTTCTGGCTTTCTTGTCACTTCATAATCATTTATTCAATTGTACTTCTTGACTGATATTTTTTCCATTTAAAATTTTTGTTTATTAATTTTTAGTTTATTTATTCACTTTACAGCCTGGCTATAGCCCCCTCCTCCTTTCCTCCCAGTCCCACCCTCCCTTTCCCTTCCCTCTCCTCTCTTTCTCAGAAAAGGGGAGCCCCCCTCCCTCCCACCCCAGCTCATCACCTTCTTGAATTCTTAATGCTGAGCCATGCTCGTCTTTGTAACGTCACTGTCAAGTTTTACATCAGGCTTTGATGCTTCAAACCTTTAATCATTGTTTCAGGGTGCAGTGTCTGGGTCGGTGCAAGCATCAGACAGACTCATGAAGGAGCTCAGGGATGTCTACAGGTCACAGAGCTACAAGGCAGGTGAGGCCCTCACTCTGCTGGCCGAGTGCTTCTTTGCATGTAGTGTTGTGTCTCTCTCTCTTTTTTTTTTTTTTTTTGCTTTCCTTTTGAGGCCTGTCTTTGAACTTACTTTTTCTGTTTGCTCATGATGGAATTAGACATGTGTGCCACCACACCCAGAATAGACAGTGTCATTTCCTGTAATACAAGTAGACAGAATTGGGTTTTGTTTGTTTTTTGAGACAGAGTTCAATTGTGTAGCCCTGGCTGTCCTAGACTAATTTTGTAGAACAGGCTAGCCTTGAACACACAGAGATCCACCTACCTCTGCCTGGTGAGTTTATCTTTTTCTTTTTTAAATTAAAAAACAAACAAACCAAAACATCGCTGGACATGGTGGCGCACACCTTTAATCCCAGCACTTGGGGAGGCAGAGGCAGGCTGATCTCTGTGTGTTGAAGGCCAGCCTGGTCTACAAAGTTAGTCTAGGATAGCCAGTGCTGTTATACAGAGAAACTCTGTCTCAAAAAACCAAAAATCAAAACCCAAAACCAAACAAATCCAAAATCTCATCATAATTATAATTATACATACATTTGTACATAATTATACATACATATAACTCATGATTTTTATTTTCTGGCAAAAGCATGAGTAATACTACTTTTTAAAATATAATTTACATTAATGTACTTTATTGTACAAGGAAAACTTATTGAATAATAAGTTCATAGTTTTCTTACTTTGAAACAAAACTTACCATAGGGGTATGGTGTTCTTTTCAAAATGGATGGATTTCATTCATCTCATAATTCCATGAAAAAAATATTCTTTTTTAGGGCTGTAGCTATATCTCATTGGTAGAACACTTGCCAAGTGGACATGAGGCCTTGGGATTCAATTCTCAGTATGAGGAATTAAAAAAAAAAGTTTTTTCTTATCTAGTAAAATTTGAGTATTATAGAGCCTGTGGGTGGAAAATTATTGCTGCAGTATTAATAAACAGGAAAAATCAGTTTAGGAATTATTGATCCGATTATTTTGGATTCACTAAAAAAATTAGTGTAGAGTTGTTTAAAAGATTGCTATAAGGGCTAGAGAGTGGTTAAGAGCACTTTGTGCTTTTGGAGAGGACCCCAGTTCTGTTCCCGTACTCATGCCAGATGCTCTCTACACAGGCAAGCACACAGTGGTACACACTGACAGACACATATGTAAAATAAAATATATAATAAAAAATTATATGTATCCTCTAAAAAGAGTGACAATAGAAAAAAAAAGACATAAAGGTGAAAATTAAAGTAGTATATATAGGATTCCATTTTCTTAGAAGTGTCTGTATCCATAGAACTATTATTTGCATAATGTGTGTTTTTCGGAGAAGATGAGTACTAAGCAGCTTTTAATTGATGAAAGTATTTTTAGGTTTATAGCTGTAATTATTTTAATAATGAAATGTTGCTGTTATTGGCTACTTAGTATATTTAGTATATACATGTACCTGCACCAGAGTAATACATAATCAAGTGAAGAGTAGCCAGTGTGCTTATGTCTCCACAGGGATTTATTCAGTGGAACTAATAAATGACAGCTTATACGACTGGCATGTCAAACTACACAAGTAAGTACCTTTTATGAACCTATTCTTTACAAGGAAATGTTGGTTTTTCTTTCCTTTTTTTGACTTATCGTCTTACATATATTTTTTTTTCCTGGTATTTACTAGGATGCTAGTACTCTGTGATTGTGACAATTTACAAACAAAATATATTTAACGTGAAACTGATACTGTTTATATTTGAAGTAGGAAGATTTAGGCAGTATATATAGAAGAGATATAGAAAAAAATGTTTTGTTTTGTTTTTTGCAGTGATTTACTTTTCTTAGTTTTATTTGTGGTAAATTTCTTTCCTTAAACTTCTAGGTTAAAAATATAATTTTAGGAAAGCGTGTCATCAAAAAGGTTTTGAGTTGTTTGAAAAATGCTGTGTATTCAACTGTTGCTCTTTGGCATGACTGTCAATTTCAAATTCCCTTTGTTCCCACGGAGCTAGAGCCCGTAGTGATCCTTTTTTTCCCTGGAACTGTGGAGCACTTTAGACCTTCTGTTTGGAACTTATCCTGCCTGGGACTCTGTGGTCCCTTTTGGACTCGCTCAGTTGGAGTTTAGTAGGAAAGGTCTTTCTAACTGTGTTTGAACTGGCTTTTTTGTTTTGTTATTCTTAGGGTTGACTCTGATAGTCCTTTGCACAGTGATCTTCAGATCTTAAAAGAAAAAGAAGGCATAGAATATATTTTGCTTAACTTCTCTTTTAAGGTAAGAACACTGTAATGGGATCCATGGTCTTCTAATGGGAGTGTGCAAGTGGCTCAGCTGCCTTGGAGAACAATTTGGGATGATTTGGTAAAGTAGAAGATATTCATACCTTGGCTGTCCTGGAACTTGCTATCTTAACTCACAGAGTTCTGCCTGCCTTTAACTCCTGAATGCTGGGATTAAATGTTTACACTGGGCCTGGCTAGTCGAGGAGTTGTTGAGGAGTCTACTCCGCAGGAGATGAGTGCTTAGACACAGCTGGAAGTGCACAAGGATTTGCAGAGCAGCATTGTTTGTCATAACCCCAAACCAGAAATAACCCAGTTACAGTAAGATGAAAAATGAGATATTCATAAGATAGATATATTTGACAAGATAGGTCAGTGTTAAGTAGAAGAAACTAGAATTCTAGCTGTTTCATTTAGTTCTATTTATATAGAGTTCAACAATTTGTAAAACTACTATTGTATAGGGCGTGCATTGTCAGTCCAGGTAAATAAAAATTGGTCCTTTAAATGAAACATTCTTAGGTATGCCACAAAACATACATGTTTCTGTTGTGCCAAAATTCCATGTGTCAGGGGACCCAGGTAAAATTAGGAAAAACATTTCTAGGAAGGCTTTAGGTAAGCAATAGTGAAGGAAGAAAGCTCAGGAACACTGAAGTTGGGGTTCATACTTGGGCATACAAAGTTTCCCTGTATATTTATGTTGCATTCTGAGTTTGTAGTATAGTTAGTAATTTTGGAGATGTTAGCAATAAAAGTTCAATAATAGGTAAAATGTTAGTGATTTAATGTATATGTTAATGATTGAAAAATAACTAGATTGAAGTGATTTAAGGATTTATGTTGAAGTGATTCAGGGTTTCTCTTTGCCCTGTTCTGTATCGCAGAGGAGGATTGGTGCAGCGGTTGTCGTGGAATTACAGTCCTGTCCACATTAGTTTACTTAAGTGACTTTGAACCCTCTCATGCTATTGAAGGCCTTGCAGCTCTTCTTGGGGATAAGGGAGGTGGCTTTTGGACTTTGGAGAACATACTGAAAAGCCTACAGTCTCTGGGATCTGCCCTTTGTGTTATAAACCTGCAATTGGGGGTTTTATCTGAGGGCATAGTTGGTCTGTTCAGCTTCTTGGTTTCAGACAGTTAGCACCCCTTTCTCAGCACTGGTTGATAATACACAGTCAAACTCTGGAGACTAGGTGGAGGCCTTTACTTTAATCTCAGCTAGAAATGATACAGAGCTCATGTGTGGCCTTGGTGGTCTGGGTGACACAGGTGGATTTAAGATGTTTTAAGGAAGAAAACAAAGACATTAAAGAATATTTTTTTGATACTTAGAACTTGTAGAAATCTTTATTAGTTGTATCTCAGGACACAGTTTGTAGAAAAGTCAGCTCTGAAATAGAATTACTTTCTGAAATTAAGGTAGTTCTCAATCAAAAGGGGTTTTATTGTTACTCATTTGGGATCATGCACTTAAAGATCTATTTTAATAATAGTTTTGCTCTTCCAAGCTTGTGTCCATGCTTTAATTATACTCTTAAATTATAGATAAATTTAAAAGATTAAACTGTCATTAAGTTGGCATCTTGTATGGGCAGGTATCTTCTTTTTCTAACTTGAAGAAATCTAAGGTGACCCACTTTAGCCACTAGAAATGTGCCTCCTCTGCCAGGAAGTTTGAGTTTTCATAATTTTTATGTTTCTAGGAATTATGTGAGCAGGCAGTGGTGAGTTACAGAAAGTATGCTCATTGTTTTTCTACTTTTTGTTTTCTTGGAAATAATTGGATGAAGCATATCTGTTCCTATCCTGCCTCAAAATGAGTTTTTAAAAAAATTTTAAAGCATTACTTCATGTTGTTTGAACATAACAATTGTACATAATTTCTCTGGGACTCACTTGGCCTGTCGTCATCAGGAGCAGGAAGCCGTTTCCCCATCCAGCTGCTGTAGCTTTCCTGACCTGGCCACCAGGGCACTGGTGTCTAATACTCTGGGCTGCTTCACCTACTGTCTACATGATATCAGACGACTCTCCACCTTTTTAGGGCTAGAGAGGGCGTAGAGTCTCTGACTATCCTAGAATCCCCCAATTTGTCTAGACTAGCTGGCCAGTGAGCTCAGTGCCGGGACACAGGCTGGAACTCAGGGTTTCGTGCACAGTCATCTCCTCAGCAGCAGCTCTCTCTGAAGCAGCTTCCCCATTGTATTGACTGTTACTACTGTTACTGGGTTTAAATCTGCCGCATTATAGGTGGTTTTCTACTTGTCTTTCTTGTGTTGTATCCCCTGCTGAGTTCCTTAGGCCTCTCATTTCCCACCTTATAGCTTAGCGGTTATGTTCTCTTACTTATCCTGTATATATCCTTGAATTGTCAAATCCTGTATTTATTTTCTGCCCTCGAAATCTCAGTCTTTGAGCAGTGGTTCTCAACCTCCCTAGTGCTGCAACACTTTAATACAATTCTCATGAGGTCACCCCCAACCGTAAAATGATTTTCATTGCTGCTTCATAACTGTAATGTTGCAACTGTAGGAATCAATGTAAATATCTGATGTGCAGGATCTCTGATATGTGATCCCAAAGGTCACCTTGACCCATCGATTCAGAACCACTGCCGTAGACGGTTTGAGTTCATGTTCTCAATACATGCCGGATTCCGGAATGTTCATACTCTCTATTCTCCCAGGTTATATCTAGCATAATCTTTTTTTAATTCTGCCTACAAATATTTTTGATTCTTTTTAGTGTGGCTTTGCAGGTGGAAAAACACCTGGTTTTATTTCTTTTTATTTGAGACAAGGTCTTGTTATGAAGACTGGTCTCAAACTTGTTTCCCTCTTGTTATTTTCTGCATTTCCCACCTCTTTGACCTTCTTTGGTCTTTCCTAACTTCATTTTGGGTGTATGCCATGGATCTCCCTATTTACGGAATCTCTTTTCTACAGTTTGTTGGCATACTCTCAGTCACCCATTAGGTTATTAGTTCTTGCCGCTGTGGCTCCAGAGTCCAGACTCTCTATGGGCTCTTTTGTAACGATGCACTGTTCTGCTGCAGTTTGGTTTTATCTTCTCTTCCTTCCAGACGCTCATCAGCTACTCTGATGTGTGCCTGCTGTCTCTGGGTTTGCTGCTCTGCTTCTGTTTGCTCATTGTGTTGTCCTTATATCTGAGTCTTACTAATGATAGGCATTGTATGTGAAAGATTGCAGGGGGGTTTGTAGTGTCACATTTTTCCCCAGAAGGGAGTTACCATTTGCCCTGCCAGGGCCACAGGCAGTGGGGATAGCTGGAGAGTCAGTGGTGGAGAGAGCTGAGAGCCAGACTTGACTCCCTGCGAGGGCTGTTGGCTGTTAGTCTCCTCAGGGCCCAGCCTGACATGTAGAAGGCCTCTCTTTCGTGTGCTGCGGTTCCAGCTTTTGCCTTTCTGGCTGTGAATCTGCAGTCTGCTGTTTGCTAGCCTCTTCCTCTTCTGTAATGGGAAGTAAAGGCCTCTTTCTCCCAGGCCTGCCCATAGCTGTGCTGCTTAGTGTACCATGTGGGTTACTGCAGCTCTGCTCTGTTCTTTTCTGACCTGAGTTTCATATTTGATAATTTTGTTGTTGTTTGTTTCTCATCTTTCCTATGGTACTAATGGCTTTCATATTACTAGGTAATAAGAGGATACATTTATTGATTATTTGAAAACCTTCTAAATAACTCAAAACTTAAAATGATGTTCTTAAAATTGATTAAACTTAACTTCTCTAGGATAATTTTCCATTTGATCCTCCATTTGTTCGAGTGGTGTTGCCTGTTCTCTCAGGAGGGTAAGTGTATGTACTTACTTTTTTGGGGTTAGTATGTGTCAGAGTCTTTTGCAGAACTAACTAGGCCATAGGAGGTCAGGATTGCTGAACTTCTGCCAGAAGATTCTGTGTCAAATAGTTTGAGAGGGCCCGAGAGCTTACATTTTTAAGAAGTTCTCAAATTAAACTGATAGCACTGGTTTGGGGTCCACATTCAGAACCACTGGTACAACTTATTTATAAATGGACATCTTAATGGAGTTTGTTTATAGATACTGACCCTTAAAAAATGGGTTTTAGCTGAGTGTGCCTGCCTGCAATCTTAATCTGTCAGAAACTGACAAAGTATTGTGCGTTCCAGCCCAGCTTTGGCTATTCGTGGGTCTGAGCCTGCCAGAGAGAGCGAGAGATCTAGCCAGCCATCCAGTCTGTCTAGGTCTGGTGTTAGGTAATATAGTCAATCCATAAACCATGCTTGAGGATTTCAGTAGAGTTACAGTTACTGTGCTTCACAGGCCTGTAGAGACCACAAGCTAAGAGAGCATAGAACAAAGGTGTGTAGAATTGTGAGGTTTCATTTAGTTACCTTTAAACATTCTCTTCATGCTTCCAGATGAGGCAGTGAAGGTAATTTTTCTACCGTAAAGCCCCATGGCTGTTTTTGGAAGGAGAATATTAGGTAACCTAGCCAAATATTTACATACACAAAATAAAGATAGGGTGGAAATATGGTGAATTTTAAACCTTTGTATCTCTTGCTCAGAACACCAGCCCTTCATAGCCAAGTAGAGCAACACTAAACCTTTTCACAGTTGAGCATTGCTGTAACACTACAGATTGTGTAACAAGCCACTTTTTTCTCTTTCCTCTGTAAGTATGTAACTGTGAATATTGGATTTATCTGTCATTAACTGGTATAGGAAAAAGGTAATAACAATCTAAAAATGTTCTAGGAATGGAAGAGGTGGCTCAGTTGGTAAAATGCTTCTGAGAAACTAGAACCCACATTAAAGGGCCTCTGTTGCGTGGCAGGGGCAGCGGCAGTGATCAAAGTGGAGGTAGTGGCTAGATGCTCCAAGCCAAGGAGTCCTGCAGCTTCCCCAAGACTTGCAGGCGTGCTGCCTCCCACCCACCCTGCCCCACCAAGAGCTGTGTCTAGCCCCTGAGCAGCACCACTAAAGCTTCCCTCCTCAGGGCTGTCAGCCCTCCTCCCCCTGGGGAAGGGGGTGTGAAGACAGGAGGTGACAAACTAGGAGCTCATGGCAGCACCACAGTGGGAGAGCTGTCCATGTTGTCCTTTCTGGTCTCAGAATGCCTGCTACCATGAGAGCTGTCTATGATGAAGACAGCCTCTCCCGCTTCAGCCTGCTGCCATCATGGGAGCTGCCCGCGAGGCAGCACCTCCTCTCCAGTCTCTCCCCTACTCATGCTGCAGGGAAAGGCTTCCCTGCTGTGGACTCTGTACATTTTGTAAACTTTGTATACATCATAAACTTTGTAAGCCCTCAAGGCAAAAAAGTGGCCAGACCCCTCCCTGAGAAAGTTCCAGCAGCCCAGCTCCTTCCCCAGAGCTCTGTAACTGTCATTTCCAGTCCCTCAGTAGGACTCATCCCAGATTATGCTACTTTGAAGGTGAAAAGTCTGGACAAAACCCCACCGATCCCTAAGCCAGGAGAACTGACCTTTCAACTAAAACATACCATCTCTGAGCAGGAGAACGGACCAATCCTTGAACAGGAAAGCCCACCAATATCTGAGCTCCCTGAGCTCAGGTCTTGAAATCCTACCAATCCTCACTCTGGAAATCCCTGCCCTAGAAAGTGCTGCCCTCTAAGAAATCCTATATAAAGGCTGTGTCTGCTCAGATTCCTGTGGCCTTCTCCCTGGAGCAGAGGCCACCGCTTCTGGATTTGTCCTACCTCTCCTGGGCCAGTCTGTCCAATAAATCACTTTTAACAGATTTACTGCCTGGTGTGACTCTTTCATTGGAAGAAGCAATGGCAAAGAAGAAAGAAGAGGAGCAGAGCGCAGCGGAGTCTAAGAGCAGCGTTCTCCGCCTTGCCGCAGGGTGCAGAGAAGGCTCCAGGGGCAGGGGGTGGGTGTCAGCTCAGAAAACATCGTTCTGCTCCAGTTCTCGGGCATGTTTAGAACTAAGTGCCTAGTTTTTGACATGAGAAAAGTTTGTTTGACTTCTGTGAATTTGTTTGACAAGTTGATTGTATTAGAGTAATGACCATAATCATTTTCGTATGTTGTCTTCTATTTTTGTGTGCATGCTTTCTTAGTAATGATTTAGGGATTAAGGAGTATCGATATTCAATGATATGCTTGCTTTTCTCTTTGTAAAGGTACGTGTTGGGTGGAGGAGCACTCTGTATGGAGCTTCTCACAAAGCAGGTAACTCTCGTGCACAATTCTTAGCCTTAGTGGACTATTTCCATATATAAGCTAAATTTTAAGAGGAAAGTTCTTAAATGTCTAGCGCCTACTTTGATAACAAAAATCCAAGATAAATTGGTGAAATTTTATTGTACTTTGAGCTCACTCTATGCTGGAACAGCCATTGAGAATGATGTTTATTTAGAACACAGGGTTGTTTGTGAGATTCTAGATGTGGCCACAGTGTTTTCCCCATCTCTACAGACTTGTATTTGCTGCTGTTGGGTTCCTCTGTGCTGTTCAGTTAGGTTTTTCTGAATGGGAATTGTGACGGACCTCGTTCTTCCTGCAGGGCTGGAGCAGTGCCTATTCAATAGAGTCAGTCATCATGCAAATCAACGCCACCTTGGTGAAAGGCAAAGCCCGAGTACAGTTTGGAGCGAATAAGGTACGTTATTAAGAACCGCACAGAGGTGCTGGGGTGCTCATGCTAAGATGTGTTTCATGTGAAACATCTTCCTGTCTTGGTTCTATTTTGAAAATTTATTTTTATGTCTGAGTGTCTCTTGGCTAGATGGATGTGTCTGTGCATCATATGCGTTCCCGGTGCCCTTAGAAGCCAGAAGAGGGCATTGAATGAACTATAGTTATGGACAGTTATGATTCCCCATGTGGGTAACTGGAATTGAACTCAGCTCCTCTTCCAGAACAAGCGCTCTTAGCTGACGAGCCATCTCTCCAGCTCCCTGTCTTAGTTCTTTTTGAGACATTTTATTTCATTTACCTCATCTTTCATAAATAGACATGTTTAGAGTTTGAGCTTAGGATGTTAAATGTAACATGCTAAGTAAAAAGCCTGGTGTACTTTGAGGTTTCTCCAAACTGAGACCATGTTAGCATCATTGATTTTTAGCTACTGTGCACATGCTGGACTCTATTCTACTAAATCATTAACCTTTCCAACCCTTTAATAACGCAAGAAATGTTCTGTCCTCTTCATTTTATAGACGAAGAAACTGAGACACACAAGGTCCAATAACTCCTAAGGTCATGGGGTCAAAACAAGGGTCTCAGCCAGTGTGCTGAGTTTATGATTTCTACTAGAAGAACCTCCCAGGTGGGAGTGTAGCTATTCCTAGGCATTTATGAGGTTTGTTTTGAAAAAAACTTGTGTGTTGGAAATCACCTTGATCTGATGCTTTTTGCATAGTGAATGTTTTTCCTAAAGTTCTTTGTGAATTTGCATTGTTTTATTCAAGTTATAGGATTTGTACTTACACTGCACATCAAATCGTGAGATTTATTTAAAGAAAGTTAATCCACAGAAAAAGCAAAAAAATTAAAAGGTCATTAAGTATTTTATTTGGGATGATTTCGTGTTGCTTTTAACTGTTTAACAGTGGAATATTTATACCAGAACAAAATGTCTTTTTTTTTTTTAATCCAGAAGCACCAATGCTCAATAATTTATACTGAACCAGCATTAACTTTTGTTTGTTGGTTTGTTTTATTTTGAGACAAGGTTTCTTTTTAGTCCTGGCTCTCTGGCACTCTCTGTGTAGACCAGGGTGGCCTTGAACTTATAGAGATGTGCCTGCCTCTGCTCCCGATTGGTGGGATTAAAAGCCTGTCACCACCACTGCCTGGCCAAATTAACATTTTTTGTTTGTTTGTTGGTTTGTTTGTTTTAAGACAGGGTTTTTCTGTGTAGCCTTGGATGTCCTAGACTCACTTTGTAAACCAGGCTGGCCTCAAACTCACAGCTGTCTGCCTGCCTCTGCCTCCCAAGTGCTGACATTAAAGGTGTGCACCACCATCACCCGGCCAAATTTCTTTTTGCCGTATATTTATTACTTTACAATATTTTAAATGTTTACATTTTATCTTAGTCAAAAAAGCAAAGATATAATATTCTAATGATATTGTCAGTTGTTGTTTCAAAGTAATTGAATGCACTTATCTTCTGAAGGGCTGAGTTAACTGACATAAATTTATACATATGCTGGAAAGCAGAGTTCCCTTCAGCAGACATGATTGAGGTCACATTGGATTAATGAGGGTGAGACTTGGTAGCTCTGTACAGGCAGGAACCTATGGACCAGTGGAAGTACTCTTGCCATCAGCACCCCCACTTCCTGACAGTGCTTAACCAGAAAGAGTGAGAACAAAGTACAGAGTTAGAAGGATGTAGGCCAGGCTGTTTTCTGTTTAATTACTAGGAAATAATGTCTATAGCATACCTTGAGGTTATACAAGCAATGAATGTTCCAGAGTGTTAGCCTGCTCATGAGAACGTTTTTCCCAGCACTTGGGAGGCTAAGGCAGGAAGATTGTAAACTTGAGGCCAGCTGGACTACCTAGTGATTCTAGGCACAACTGGACGATATAAGGAGACCCTGTCGTGAAAACCATAAAATAAAGCACGCCAGTGTGCTAAGCAGTCACATTACAGAGGAAACAGTGATGAATGACGGTGAGGCTGTGGGACACACACAGCCTTCTCTGATCTGCTTCCACAGCCAGAATGGGTACCCTTCCTTCTGTTGCCGTCATTCACCTGCTCAGAAGCCCAGGAAAGATCTGTTTGCTTTTCATGTTTTTTCTAGTGCTATGGAGTGACTAAACAGCCTCGGCTTGTATTTATAAGTAAGTTATGGTGCCAAGTACAAGAACCTTGGTTCTCCACAGGGGCTGTTTGGAGACCATGTTAGTTGCAGCCACAGCTTTTACCAGGGCAGACTCATCCTCTAGAGAGGTGTTTCTAACCGAAGCGCTTAGACTTCCCAAAGACTAACATCAAACCAGTGGCAATAGCAACTAGGCCACCCAGGCATGGAATTGGCAGAAATGTGAATAATACATGTATGTCCCCAAAGACTGGTCCTTGAAATGATCACATCAGAAGATAGGCGTAAGGGCTAGGGTTATAGCTTAGTAGTGCAGTACTTACTCAGCATGTGCTCAGCTCCCCACCCCCACCCCCAGGACCTCCAAACACAACACAGAACAAAAGAGAGACAAACTGCAGTTATTTGAAGTGCAAAAAAATTGTTGTATGCAATGTCAAAGGAAGAAAATGGAAGCTGGGCACGTGGTCACGTGCTTATAACCCTAGCACTTATAGAGAACGCTGGAAGCAGGAGGATCAGAAGTTCAAGGTCATGTTTGGCTACATAGTGGGTTCAAGGCCAGAGTGGCCTACAGGAGACCCTGCCTCAAAAAGAGAAAGAAAAGAAAACATCTAGAAATGGTACCATGAGATTGATCAGTTGATAAGACTGGGAATGGTGTTGAGAGATCTGAAGAAGAATTTAACAACATACACAATAGCTTAAAATTGAAGAGAGAACCCCTTGACAAAACCACACCAATAATGCCAACAAAGGACGAGGTGTGCATATGTGGTCTGCTTTCAAGACAGGGTTTCCCTGGGTAGCCTTGGTTGTCCTGGACTCCCTCCCATTGGCTAAGAGCACCATCTTCTCTTCCAGAGGACCTGAGTTCAGTTCCCAGCAACCATATGGTGGCTCATAGCCATCTCTAATAAGATCTGGTGTCCTCTTCTGGTGTGCAGGCACACATGCAAGCAGAATACTGTATGTGTAATGAATAAATAAATATTTTTTTTAAAAAAAAAAGTCAGCTCCTCTTAAGTTTGTGGGGTTTTAAGAAGTACAGTTTTGGTATTGTTATTCTTAGAAACTTGTAGCAAATAAAGGTAACACAAGTCGTCTGAAAAATGAAAATGTCCTTTTAAGCACAGTAGTGATGCATCCAGAAATCTACTCTGCTGTCTTTCCTCTGGCTGCAGTTTTGATTTAATAATATTTATTTCTTTTTCAGAATCAGTATAATCTAGCAAGAGCCCAACAATCCTATAATTCCATTGTACAGATACATGAAAAAAATGGTATGTTCAATTCAATAAGTACTTACTGCCATTGGTGAGGTTGTACACAGCATGCTGGTGTGTGCCTTGTTAATTTTTGTGGGTTTGTTCTATTTTTTTTTTATCAAATTCTGTTAATTGCAGTAAAAGAAAAATTTGCGTTCATAATCTTAACACTGCTTCTTTAAAAACTTAAGCCCTGAACTCTTAAGTGCCTTTGAATCAGAGCCAAGAAATTTAGCTTAATGAATAAATCCTTTTGCTTACTTGAAATATATTCTGTAAATAAAGGAATTGTGTTCGCAACTCTGTATAGGAGCTTTTACTATATACAGTTGCTGAGCTAGTGTAACAGGATCATGACCATCTGCTTCTGAAACATTCAGATTCAGACTTCCCTTCCTTCCTACCTCAGGGTCAAACCCAGAACTCCGCCAGGTAAAAACATTTTACTAGTGAGATACAGCTCTGCGTGCTCTGTCTCTGTCTCTGTCTCTGTCTCTCTCTGTCTGTCTGTCTGTCTGTCTGTCTCTCTCTCTCTCTCTCTCTCTCTCTCTCTCTCTCTCTGTGTGTGTGTGTGTGTGTGTGTGTGTGTGAGAGAGAGAGAGGGGGGGGGGCGGGCAGACAGACGGACGGGCAGACAGACCTTGCCCTTGCTTTTCTTTTTTTTTTATTTTGCTTTTAAAGCCAGGATGTCACTAAGCTGCCCAGGCTGGCTTTGAGATCACGCTGTAGTCCAGGTAAACCTTGAACTTGGACTCATCCTGCTTCAATGCTTCAGTCTCCCCAGTGGCTGGGCTGATAGGCTGGCATCACCTGGCCTGGCTTGGAAGAACTATTTGCAAGTGCCATTTATGTCACTCCCTAGCTCTGTGGCTGTGATTTATTTTGAAAAGAAATACTTGTTTTGTGTGTATGTGTTTGCCACCACACACACTATATGAGTTCTGAGAGTCAGGTTGTCTGGCTTGGTGGCAGGCGCCTCACCCACTGAGCCATTTTGCTGGCCTCTATGATCTCTTTTAGCCCCCGTTTCCTCATCTCTGAAGTTGGCAAAGTGTTTCTTAGTTAACAGGATAGTGCCTGTGCAGAGTACTTTCTGTACCCTGAACAGGAGTTCACTGAAGCAGTGGGAGGGAAACTAATGCTCTTTTGTGCAGAGTAGAGGGTAGGTGCCTTAGGTAGGTATCTGTAGTAAATGCTCTTAACTTTGCTAGTTTTAATGTGTTAGCTGGGCTGAGGAGTTACCATGCAAGCTTGAGGCTCTAAGTTTGTTCTGAGAATGCACATGAAATGCCAGATACGGGATTGGATGCTCTGATTCCAGCTCAGGGGAGGCAGAGAAAGAAAAAGCGAGGAGAGTGAGCCAGGCGTGGTGGTGCATGCTTGTAACCCCAGCGCTTGGGAGGCAGAGGCAGGTGGATTTCTGTGAGTTCAAGGCCTGCCTGGTCTACAAAGTGAGTCCAGAACAGCCAATGCTACACAGAAAAAACCTGTCTCCAAAAACCAAAAAAGAAAAAAAGCGAGAGCAACATAAGAAGGCACAGGATGTTGGCCTCTGGCCTGGGCAAGCTCAAGTGTAGGTGTACACATTTACATAAGAGTTTGTAGGCTTAGAATTGCATCTTGCACTCAATTTTATCTTAATGCAAAGCCAACTTTTTACTCTTTCAGTGACTCCTTTTAGAAATAGTATTCAAAAACCAAATCTAAAACCTTCAAAGGAAGGTCTTAAAATATGAACTCAAGCCGAGGCTTTTGTAATAGTCATTTTCAGGAAGTACATCATGTGAGTATGCTCTAGTGCCTGCTTTGTACCAGGCATGGCTGAGCATCCAGTTGCCTGGCTGTGAGAGCTTAGACTTGTGTGGAGTCTGAGCAATAGTCACATTTCTCCCTTTTTCTTTCTTAAAGCAAACCTTACAATTGGCATTCACAGATGTATATAGAAAAGGGAGGGAGGGAGAGAGAGAGACAGAGAGCGCCTTGCCTGATGAAAGAGCAGTGGATTCAGAATCAGAAGACAGCTGCCCAGTGGGGGCGAACACCTTTAATCCTGGGATCAGCCTAGTCTACAGATCGAGTTCTAGGACAACCAGAGCTAAGCCAGAAACCCTATCCTGCGGAAGAGAGATGGGGGAAGAACAGAATCAGAGGAAGCAATTCTAATTTTGTGTTTGTTTTAAATTAACACAATTGTGTGCTTATCCTGTGTAAACTTGATGTTTAGACTTACATTATGAGATTACCAATTCTGTAATGGATGCCTTGCACAGCTAGAATTTTAATGTGATGAGAACGCTTAACCTACCAATGTTTTAATTCCAATTGCCAGGATTTTGTTTGGGGGATATTTTGAGTGAGGTTTGCATAAATACAAAGCTGAAATGGAAGCTTGGCATATAGACTGCTGTTATTCCATACAGTCATTATCAGCTAAGAATACAGTTCATGTAGAGATGTTGAAAACTCAAGTATGATCTAGTCCTAAGTAATAACTTGACACCGAGGACATATCAGAATTCTAGGTTAATAACCAAAAAACAAGCTTAACTTTCTACAGTAGGGTTAAACAACAAAGTTCTGAGTGGAGACTAGACCTGATTTTAGTAATGCCTTTTTCTAGTTGCTTCAAGGATTGAAGGAGGTAACTGTTTTTCCATTTTATTTCAGGCTGGTACACACCTCCAAAGGAAGATGGTTAACTACATTGACATGTGTCTGGACCAATGTTGCTTTAAGGAAAACCGTTCCAACGTGCAGACATAAGCTTTTGAGTGCCCGTATAACAGCAGTACCGAAGACATTAGCTAATAGATCATTTAGTGGATAATCTGTCAACTGACATCCAGTTACAGCCTTTTCATTTTGCTCACTTTAGGTATCTTGGACTGAGCAGTGGGGCCTTTACTGTATTTTTCCTGATAAGTGCACACAGTAGCCACTTCCATCTCTTCCTTGAAAAGTGAAATCTCTAAGCAGGGAAGTCAGCATCAGTTTACTGCAGCTGTGACTTTACATTGAGCCTATGGGGTATGAAGATTTTTGAAATCCTGTTCATTTAGAACTAATAAAAGTTTAACTGATGGTCAATACTGGTTTAGAAATTTTAGGTCTTCTAAACCATAACCTTTTCAGGTCTGAAATCATTATATTGCCAAAATTATGACAGGAAGCCTCTTCATTAAATTGTTATGCTTTTTCATGGTTGTGTGAAGGTCTGAACTATTCGGGAAGTATGATCTTAGTTATATCATATTAGGGAAAGCGAGCGAAGCAGCCACGTGCGAGCAGTAGTTTCCACTGGGGCAGCAGAGTCCTATTGGACTGAACCTGCCCCCTCTTGGGTCAACATTTCTTGTGAGGAAGAGCCACAGTGTAGAGCCTGAAGTTCTAAAGTATGAGGCCATTTTACCTTTCATTTATTAACGGGGTGTTGCAATTGTTGATAAACTAATAAACTTATGAAGTGATTGGCACTAAAACAGACTCCTTGAGCAAAATTATGAAAGATACCTAAATTGGAGACCCTTAAATTTTTTGCTATAGTCATATAGTGGCTTTTACATCAAAATACCAGTAGGAAATTAGCTTATGTTAATTTTATAAAATGTGACACAAATCAATGTACTTTCCATTTTATTGCCTTACCTTAGTCCTCTTTGGTTGGTAATAGACCTTTTTTTTTTTTTTATAATCCCAAGTTTGGTTTAAATGAAATTCTAGCTATTAAGCACTTTTTAAAAAGAAACCCAGAGGGGCTAGGTGGATGGCTTAGCGGTTAAGAGCACTGTCTGCTCTTCCAAAGGTCATGAGTTTAATTCCCAGCAACCACATGGTGGTTCCCAACCGTCTATATAATGAGATCTGGTGCCCTCTTCTGGTATGCAGGAGTTACATGCAGGCAGAACACTGTACACGTAAATAAATCTTTAAAAAGAAGGGAAAAAAAAAAAAAGACAAAGAAACCCAGAAGCACATTTTCCCGCACAAACCAGTACAGGCTTCAAAGGTGTACTTATACATTTGATTTGAGATTATTTTTTTAAGCTTTGTAAACCACATCCAGGAGACTTGGCACTTGTGCATTTTATGTGTGGTTTTAGTTTCTCTTGATTCTGTTGGTTAAGAGGACAGTAAAGATAGCTGATATTCTTGCTCACTTGCTCACCTTTAAATAAATGAGCACCAGTGGCTCAGATAACAAGTGACAAGGCAGAATTCGTCAACACATTATAAAGTTCCTTAAGCCTAAGGCAAAATCTTGAATACATTATTGAATTCTTTAATATCCTAATGGCTAGCAGATTGACAGCTGCACATTGGCATGCTTTGTTTTTGGGGGGATTTTTGTTTTTGTTTTTTGGGGTTTTTTTTTTTGGATTTTATTTTTCATTGCAGATTTATTTGGCAATGTACAGTAAATTTTGTAAACTTGCATCAAGTTTATGAATAAAGAACCGTTTAAAAATCAGTTTGTTATTTCCCTCATGAGATGCTGTGATTCAGGTGTCTTTAGGCTCTATATTCAATTTTTAGTAGAGTATTTAAAGAGAAGATGTGGTGTGGGAAGTTGAAGTGGAGATGAAGATTGATTTAATGAGAGAGATAGAGAACATAAAATTGGTGTGTACACACATAGTGCACGCAGTCTTTCCAGAGCTGGTTTGTTTTTTTTTTTTTAAAGACAGGGTTTCTCTATGTAGCGTTCATTTTCCTGGACTTGCTTTGTGGACCAGGCTGGCCTCGAACTCAACAGAGATCCACCTGCCTCTCCCTCTCGAGTGCTAGGATTAAAGGCCTGTGCCTCCACACCTGGCCCTCCCATTACATTCTTTTAAGTTCAAATATGTGTGGATTTGCCAATTTGTTTATTTTAAGACTGTCTTGCTCTCCAGCCAAGGTGGCTTTGTGGGAACTTGTGACTCAAGAGCTGTTTTAATGTCCCTGATCTTAGGCTAGTCACACAATCCCTCTTTTATTATACTCACGGCCCCTGTGCACACCACTATCAGTATATAGCCTAAGAAGCTCAGAAGGAAAGCTCTAGTCCCAGTATGTTTGGGTAATACTCTTCCTGACCTTGAGTGAAATTTCCCGTGCCAGTTTCATCGTTGGTTTGAATGTTATTTCTCCATGTACCCTACTTGATTCAGAAACGGTGGTCCTCTCTGAAAGCTCCTTTAGGTGGGGAAATCTTTCCCCTGGTTCTCACCGGGTGTCTCCTCCTCCCCTGCCAAGCCAGTGCCTGGTAAGAAGGAGCCGTCGAGTTGTTAGGGCCCCTAGTTCTGGAAGTGGAACTTCAGGACTCCTGGAGAGTCCTGGGGTTTTTAACGGAAAGCGTTTGAGTGTTCACACATTCTCAGTGGATAGTGGAGCTTGGGAGGCTGCCTGACACATCCATGTGTTTGGTATTAAGCCTTAAGATTTCTAGAGTAAAGTGGCAGTTTATTACTGAGGGCAGGGGCCTTCTAAAAGTTTTTCTCCATAAGAATATTGTTAATATGTTTTACGTTATGTTACGTTAAAATATTTGGTTGTTGGGAAGCCCAGATTGTTTTTTCGGCTTTTGATCCTCTTCAGCTTGCTGCATTGCAGACATGGATCATCATTCCTAGATCAAAATGTTGTAATAGGTATCACAGTGAAAAAGGTCGTGAGTCCAAAACAAGAAATACCAAGGTCAGAACAAGTAGCCGGGAGCCGAGCGCGCACTGCCAACACGAAGGGCCCCTCTGTCAGAACACTACCGATTCAATTTGCAATGAAGCTTCGTCTACTGTTCCTTTCACTTGTGGTTCGGGAATATGTGCGGAAACCATCTGAGGGTTAAAACAGATTGTTGGGCCCCGTCCCCTGTGATTCTGTAGCTCTGAGATGAAGAAACACGAGCCAAAGAAGAATGGTTCCAGCGTGAAAATGTCTGGTTTGGCGTGTGCTTTCTGTAGCAATTATAGTTAGTGGCCAAAAAATGGCGAGTCCAATTTATTTTTACTTGTTTAAAACTTAAAGAGTAACGAGCTAACCAGATTGGCCAAATAAACCGAGTGAGTGTTTGCAGCCGGCTCCAAAGCGAGGTTGCAACGGTTCCCTTCCGGGCGGAACAGTACAAGCCGTTACAGCTGGCCGTACAGCTGCAGCTGCGCGTCCAATGCCGGAAGTGGCCCGCCGGAAGTGGCGCGCGCCTGCTCAGTAAGCCCGAGGTTACCGTGGTGCGCCGGCCGCTCAGGTTCCTCCGAGCTTCCTTAGGGCTCTCGGGCCAGTAAGCGAGGAATGGAGCCGGTGGGCGGCGGCGGCGGCGGCTCTTCCTCAGACCCGCGGAGCACCTACGTGCTTAGTAACCTTGCGGAGGTGGTGGAGCGTGTGCTTACCTTCCTGCCCGCCAAGGCGCTGCTGCGCGTAGCCGGGTGAGGGCGAACGTGGCGGGAGGAGACCTTCGTCCCTGCGGGTGGCGGGTTCACCCCTGCCTGGGATGCCCTAGTGCTTGGCTGAGCGCTGCCGGGCTGCTGACGGCGGGAACGATCCTCCCGGCCGCAACCCTTTGTGCTTTTGCGTCCCCAGAGTGTGCCGCCTGTGGAGGGAGTGTGTGCGCAGAGTGCTGCGGACGCATCGCAGCGTGACCTGGATCTCCGCGGGTGTGGCGGATGCCGGCCACCTGGAGGGACATTGCTTGGTCCGCGTGGTGGCTGAGGCGCTTGAGGCAAGTATGGAGGTGTGCCGCGGGCAGTCAGTTGCAGGCCTGGTGGGCCATCTTTAAGAACTTTTTTTTTTTAAATCACGATTATGATACATGTCCTTGCTTTTGTAAGTTTGGGCAACCCTTGCTCCTATTTTGGAAAGATTTTATAATAAACGTCAGGTTTGTAAGGGCGTGCAGCGGCCTATTCCCTATTAGATGTTGGGCGATTGACATAGCCAGGTGTTCACCATCACAGCGCCTTACAGAGCCTTGCCTTCCCTTGTCTGTTTTGCAACGAAGGCATTGGGTATCGCTTGCCCACTGTCACGCACTAGAACCGAAGAAGTAAAACTTCTACCTAAGTACTTAAGTCATAGTCTGTCTCTCATTTGTGCTCCTGGATCTAGGAGTCTCTATACTGGCAGGTGAAGACAGACGATAGAGCTGGTAGTCGATCTCTGGTATCTCGCTGAGTGGCAGGGACCCTTGTGGACCCTTGAGAGGAAATTGCCAATTGGATGCTCTATTATCCCATAATATGTGTACTAGGCAAACAGAAGGTTCTACTCAATCACAATATAGCCTCCAAATTGGGAGATGATGATAGATGTGTTGGTTAGAGGTTTGTTTTTGTTTTTTAACTTGAGACAAGCTAACGTCATATGGAAAGAGAGAAGCTCAAGCGCTTGAATCAGATTGGCCTACAGGCAAGTCTGTAGACAGCATGTTTGGTGTGGTAAGGCCCAGCCTGCTGTGGGCTGTACCGCCTGTGGGTCGCGTGGTCCTGGTGTTGATAAGAAAACAAAGTGAGCAAGCCAAGGAGAAAACCCAGTAAACAGCACTCCGCCATGGCTTCTCTTTCAGTTTCTGCCTTGGCTTCCTTCATGGGCTATCACCAGGCTGTATGAAAATAAACCTGTTACCCCTCAGATTGCTGTTCGCAGTGGGTGGTCCTTTTCCCAGCAAGAAAAACTAGGTAATACATTACCTCAGAGACATGTGAAGTGGGTCTCACTAGTCAAAGTGGAGATAATCTGAGTACCAAAATAAAAATGGAGAGTAACAGTTACACCCTTCAGTAAGAGGCTGCCGGTGTGCTGCCATCCAGGCCTCACCCTTCCGCTCGCAGTTTGTCTCAGTGCCTTTCTTGCTGGCAGAAGATTCTGTTCCCAGTGACTTTAACTAAAAGGCATGTTTCTTTGACCTGCATCCGCTTTCCCAGCTTGACCTACCTTACCTGCCTCAACAGTTAACTGTAGACCATTTACAGCCCGAGTGTGACCGAGCTTTACTAGCCAGTGGGTCTCTGTGAGGAAGGATGGGAAGGAGGGTTTTAAAGATAGAGCTGCTGCTGTTAGTGTCTGTCCTAGGCTCACACTGTCTTTGGTTTGGGTAGTGAGCTCTCAAGCCAGCTTCGTTGTCTGTTTAGGGATGACCTTTTTGTTTGTGGTACCAGATGTTTTTAGCTTGTCTTTCGCTTGCTTCATTCAGAGAAATTAGTAGTTTCTCTACCAGTCTTGGTTTCTTTTAGTGGAGAATGGTATTTAGGATCTAAGGTGAGCACTGCCTAAGTGTAATCGCTGTTGTTGAGGGGTTTGCTGCCTCTGGCCCAGACAGGGAAATATGTAAATATCTGTATATGCAATTGTTCTTTGGTATTGTTGGGGTATTAGTTGCTCCATATTGAAGTCCACATATGCTCAAGCCCCTTATACAGTGGCATAGTATTTCTGTTAACCTACATAGCCCACCCTTATATTTAAATTCAAATCTCTAGATTACCTATACCTAGCAAAGTTTTCTCTAAGTAGACTGTTATAGAAAATAATGACAAGAAAAAGCTTTGTACATACTCAGTATAGATGCAGCCTCTTCCCCGTTTTATTATTTATTTGTTGGTTTTTCCAGGCAGGGTTTTCCTGTGCAGCCTTGGCTGTCTTGGACTTGCTTTGTAGACCAGGCTGGCCTCGAACTCACAGGTGTGCGCTACTGTACCTGGCTTCTCCCCCATTTTTAAAAATAGCTACATTTGCATCCTTGAATGAAGAGAGAGCTGCAGAGAGAACTGACTGTGTATTTGGAGCTGTATTTCTGTCAGTACATGAAAACTCATGAGTTGCCTTAGGTGCATCCAATCCAACATAAGATTTTTTTTCTCTCATTTCTTCTCTGCTCATATTTATATCTCCCTTTTTTACAGTGGGAAACTTGTCTCTTGAAAAAAAAAAAGAAAAGGAAAAAGAAAAAAAGAAAAGGCTTGCTGGGTGTGGTGGTGTATGCCTTCAATCCCAGCACTTGGGAGGCAGAGTCAGGTTGATCTCTGAGTTCAAGGATAGCCTAGTCTACAAAGTGAGTTCCAGGATAGCCAGGGCCTGAGAAGCCAGAGAAGCCCTGTCTCAAAAAAACCAAAACCCCAAAAATATCCTATTTGTATGTGTCTGTCTGTGTGTCCGTGTGTGCCCATGCACATGGGGGCCAGAAAAAAGCATTGGCTTCCTAGAGCTGGAGAGCTGTAGGAACCCTGTCCTCTGACAGCACAGCGGCTCTGAAATGCTGAGCCAGCTCTCCAGCTCTGGCTCATATTTTGGGGAGGTTTTGTTTGTTTTGTTTTTTCAAGACAGGGTTTCTCTGTCTAGCTTTGACTGCCCTGGACTAGGTTTGTAGACCAGGGTGGCCTTGAACTCAGTGATCCACCTGCCTCTGCCTCCCCATTTTAAAAGTGTGTGCACCACCACCCAGTGCTGGCTCTTACGTTTAATGTGAATGTCCTGTGTGTGGTGTCTTCTGTTCCATGCTGTCTTCTGTAGGTTTTCTTCTTTGCTCTTTTGGACTCTTGGACTCATACCCAGAAAGCTGGCTAGCATCCTTCAGGCCTGTTTGAGTACTATTTCTCTCTCATAACATCGATCAAAACCCACAGTCTGTTATTCAGAATCTTTTATTTGAAAGAATTAAAAATACCACAGAAGTGTTCTTTGGAGCATCACGTACAGTAAGGGAACTTAAAAACAACCTGCTGTTTGTTTAGTAAAAGAAGTCATTAAATTATAAATCACAAGGTGCATTTAACGTTTAATGGTAAGAAAATCTTGATAAAGGGGCTGGAGAGATAGTGTCTAGTGAGAATTAGAGCCAGGTTTGTATATTTGCTCAAGGCTGACTGCTGACGATGGCAGAGGCAGGACCAGGCCCTGACTCCTCACTGCTGACGATGGCGGAGGCAGGACCAGGCCCTGACTCCTCACGCATCAGGCTTTGCAAACAGAAGTAACTCAGATGTCAGAAAGAACCCCAAGTGGGTCTAGTGGGGTTGTGGGTGCTGTGCCCAGCCAAAGCGGAAAGGTAAACAGCTTGAGTGTTTCTAAGGTTTTAGCAAAAGGATTGGGAAATATGTAAAAATTCTGTGGGATTTTAAATTGTGGCAACCAGTTAAGACATTTTAAAAATGTCAGGTGAAATCAACAATTTGCACGCATAGATCATATGTGTTACCATGCCCACACCGTCCATTATCCTGTTCAGTGTTTCTCATGAGCTTATCCAGAACCTACTCTAAAACATCTGAATCTCCCCAGAGTATGAGGCAGGGAAGTTACACTTTACAGTCTACACTTTATTCCATTCTAATAGGAAAAAGTCTCTCATATAGTTCAGCCATTTTGACACTTGTCTACAGTGTGAGCCTTAGGAAAGCCCGTGTTCTGAAAAAGCCCTGCTCGGAGTCTAGACACAAACAAGAGTGGCAGGGCTGTTAGGGATGTCATGTGGAGGTGGCAAATAGCAAAGGGTGTGACGTCTGGGGCAGGGATTGAGAAGTTTGCTCTAAGGCACCTTAAAGGAACCGATTTTAAGGTGCTTGGCAGCAAGGGAACCTGTACAAGTGTGTGCAGGTCTTAAATGCTGAGCTGGAGGGCTGGCAAGGAAAGCCAGAAGAGGGGTGCAGCCTGTGCACCCTCTCTCTGTTGAGATGCTTCTTACTGTGATGCCTGTTCAGTAAAGCGAGACACAGCTTTAGCTGGTACCTAATGTCTGCTCTTAATATTAAATGAGCCTTATGAAAATGAACTTCTTAAGGCCTTAGATAAGTTAGACACAAAAAAACAAACAAAATAGTAGGTGCTCAGTAAGTAAGCTGACGAGCAGGAGTGGCTCATGAGAAGCAAGAGGACCAAGGACGGATGGGGACAGCGGAGTCAGTGCCCTTGGGGATCCTGGGGGACACAGGCATTCTCAGACTCACGGCCAATTCTTTTTCTCTTTGCAGAATGTTCACATCTTACCACGGACAGTTCTCTATATGGCAGATTCTGAAACTTTCATTAGCCTGGAAGAGTGTCGTGGCCATAAAAGAGGTAGATATGGAGAAAAGAGTTCGGTTTCTTTGTTGTTTGTTTTTGACATTGTCCTAGCCCTGAGAGCAAGGCTTCTGAGGCTTTGGGCTCTGCCCTTGGTACACATGCCTCTGTCTGGCTTGAGCTGAGGAGCCCTTTGTGCTACAGATTGATGTCTAACCTCAGGGTACAATTGGAATGAGGATTTTCAGAAAGATATTTTTCTTGTTTTGAAATACTTTACTCCTTGGGGCTGGAGAGATGGCTCAGAGGTTAAGAGCACTGGTTGCTCTTCCATAGGTCCTGAGTTCAATTCCCAGCAACCACATGGTGGCTCACAACCATCTATAATGTGGTGTGATACCCTCTTCTTGCCTGCAGATGTGCATGCAGGCAGAGTACTGTGTACATGATAAATAAATAAATCTTAAAAAAAAAAACCAAAACCAAAATACTCCTCCAAGTGTACTTCTCTTTGGTTATCAAGCCTGTTTATCTATAATGTAGTACTACAAGGTTCAGTTTACCACAGCTCTTTACAGATATTATGTATTCTTGGCTTGCTAAGGAGAAATACAGACCAAGAATCCAAGGTGGACCCCTGCAGCCCTGACTTTGATTTGAACGTTGTCTGACTTGAATCTAGCTGACCAGAGTCAAATAGTCATTATGCTGTGACATCAGCTGCACAGAAAGAGCCAGTAAATAGCACCTGTCAGCCTCAGTACTGAGCCAAATGTGATGGCTTTGGGGCAGACGTAGTGTGTGAACAAAGGGCAATAGGAAATTAGTGATGGCAAAGGTTAGGCTTAGAATTTGAATAAAACAGGCATCAAAAAGGGGAAAGTGCTTATTTTAATCAAAATGTTGAGGCTTTCTTAAAAAGTTTCCCCCTTTTTCCTTCCTTCTATTGTCTTTTCCTTTGAGACAAGGTAACATGTAGTCCAGGCTAGCCTCAAAACTCACTTTATAGCCAAGATCATCCACTTTCAGGTGCTAGGATTCAGCTTGGCACCTCCTTGGGGTTTGCGCAGTGCTGTGGCTGGTGAGGGAGCCCAGGGCTTCTTGCATGCTAGGCTAGTATTCTACCAACTGTCCTCACCCCAGCCTGATGACCTGTTGTGAAGGATTGTTTTGCTTTTTAACATTGTCAGATTTGACAATGAAAATGTGTAGTGTTTCATGATTGTGCTACTGTGTTGTTACAGCGAGGAAAAGAACTACTATGGAGGCAGCGTTTGCCCTGGAGAAGCTGTTCCCCAAGCAGTGTCAAATCCTTGGGATTGTGACCCCGGGAATTGTCGGTGAGAGAAATTAACTGTTTACTTCTTGCTTAGTATGATGTGGTGAAATATTTGTAGCTGAGAAGTCCATTCACATTTCCGGTCATCTAAAACAATAGCATTGGGCATCCTTGCCAGGGTGTTGCATTGTGCTTAATCTCTCTCAGGGTGCTGAGGTTCATAGTTCACATCTCAAGGCTGCCTAAGAGCAAAGTGCACTCCGTGTCTTCCCTTAGCCATTGACAGTGGGGGTGGGGAGGGTCTCATTCTTCCTACCCCAGAATAGGAGAGACCTGCAGCCAGTCAGTCTGGAGAGTGACAGGTCACAGTGGGCCTTATCTAGGCACTTGTTCCTCTTTGTGTTGCCACCGTGGCACATTGCTGTTACTATTTGGATTGTTTGCTGTTGCTGTAACCCTGGTGCAGGGGTTAAAATTAGTGGGTTAGGATTCCAGTTTCGTGGCCCCCTGACATCCACAAGGCTTCAGTTTCCTCATCAGTGAAATGGATGCTGGTGTTTGTACGGTCTTTGGAGGGTTGTGACCATGTAGTGACTTAACACATCTGTGGCATTTAGAAACAGAGCCTTGCTGGTGGCTCTGCTGGTAAAGACCCTCCCTAGTCCTGGGTCCCCACACAAGTACGCTGAAAGACTGAGCAGCTGCAGACGGTTTGGACGCTTTCTCCTTTTTTGTTTTGTTTTGTTTATAAAGTATCTCTTTCTGAACATACTTGAAAGGATGCTGCAGGTATCACCACCCTGAAGGTGTCAGAGAAGAGCATCTATTTGGTAGTAGCCTAAGCTGTAGTTAGGATGTAGTGGGCTGATGAAGCCTCTTACTAAATCGAGTTTCTATGAGATGTCCTCACAAAGCTGTCGTTTTCTCCCTAGTGACTCCAATGGGATCTGGTAGCAATCGACCTCGGGAAATAGAAATTGGAGAGGCTGGTTTTGCTTTATTATTCCCTCAAATTGAAGGGGTGAAAATTCAGCCCTTTCATTTTAGGAAGGACCCCAAGAATTTAACACTCGAAAGACGTCAACTTACTGAAGTGGGTAAGTTAATCGTTATTTACTATTGTTTGTATGGAGACAGGGTTTTCACTGTGTAGTTCTGGCTAGTATTGATCTCTGAGATCCTCCTGAGTGCTGGGTTTAATAAAGGTCTGTGCCATCCAGCTGGCATCGTTACTGTTACCTGCTCATTTTGTTGATTGGTTTGCTCTGTTTCAATTTTGGCCAACTAGTGTCTTCTAGGCTGCTGTCAACAAGGCTAGTGATTGGTAGAATTGGTTTTAAATTATTTTATTTGCCATGAAGTCCTAGATGACCAGAGATGAACATTTTTATAAGCATTCTGTCAATAAGCTTGCGTATGAGTGCTTTGCTTGCATGTATGTAAGTGCATGTAGCATGTGTGTGTGCTGCCCATGGAGAGCAGGAAAGGACATTAGATTCCCTGGAACTGGGATTGTAGACACGTGTGAGGTAAGATATGTGCGTGCATTTAATCGTAATTGAATTTTGAAGGAATTCTTGGTCTTCAGTAAGCTCTTAATAGATAATTTTGTCTTTTTTGTTGTTGTTATTTAAAGCTGAAAAACTTAAGCTTTTAAAAATATTCCTAGTAATGTTATAAAAGTTTTTAGAAGAAAAAAGTTGGTGTTAGGAGAGATAGGCTCGAATAGTTAGGAGTGGACCAGAGTTTGAGAAAGTAAGTGTGGTTGAATTTGGAGTAGGGTCTAGTGTCAGCAAAGCAGTGTGAAGGCCTCATCACCTACCCCTGCAGAGCGGGTGATTGGGTTTAAACTCACTGCTCATAAAAAGTTACTTAGTACTAACTCCGCATCTGTGTATAGATGGGCTAGCCTGAAGACACACGCCTCCGTTAGGCAGTGTCACTCAGACTTGTCACTTCCCCACCTGTTCTGCTTCCACGGTGCTAATATGTAAGTTAGCTGTTGAATCCTGTCGGGTCCCAGCCCGCAGGAAGAATTGAATCAGGCTTCACCTGAAAGAGGGAGTAGGGATTGAAAGTAGGATACAGAGACGCGAGAAATAGCAAATCAAGTCAGGAAATTTCTGATCAAGATTCACTTTATTGCCGACTAGCAGGAACATACATAGAGCAAGGTCAATAGGATTTATTTTAATCTCACTCACCCTAGCCCCCGGGCAAGAATACAATAGCCTAAACCGCTCCCTGTAGAACTTCCTAGTTCTCTGAGTAGTTCCCTGTAAGAACTTCCTAGATCCTCTGGGTTGGTCCAAGTTGAGACTTCTCTACTTCTTTCAAAGGTAAATGGTCCAAGGGTAGCCTAGAACACAAGGCCTCATGGTGAGGTAAAGGTCAGCAACTCGAAGGTCACATCATACAGCCTAAGCACAGGATTTCTGACATGGCAGAATTTAGCATGGGTTCCCACAGAATCCTGTATCTAAAGAGATATGTTTGGCTTTACAGACAAGAAAATGGGTTTGGAAAAGTTAAGAAGCTTGTCCCTACTTAAAGACCAGCAATAGAAAAATAGTATAACAGCAAAGGGAAGTTTGAGTTTATGGGTCAGAGGAAGGAGTGTGTACATTGAGAATGTCAGGAGCGGGTGTAAGCAGGGGAGGAAGAGCTGCGTCTGGGGGCCGTGCACATAGGCCTCAGTGCGGAAGAGGCTCGGGCAAGTACAAGCACCCTGTACTGTAGTGCGGGGTAGAGCTGCGGGGCAGCTTCAAGACTGAGACTACTCAGGAAGATCCCTCACTTTTCTTTTTCCAGGTGCATGTACCACAGGTGCATTTGTGTTTAGACCTAAGGTTGGTGTCGGGTGTGCATCTTCAGTGTCTCTGCACCCTAACTTTTGAACAGCCGTGTCATTGTCCCAAACTAGTCGCTTCCATGCAAGTAACGATCTTGTTTCTAAAATAAGTAGACTTGACTGTTGGCCCCACAGGCTTCTTCCTACTCAGAAAATTTGTTCTACAAAAGGAAAGGGTCTTCTCAGTGTGCCAGGCTTGGCTGGAAGAGGGGGACCCTTCAAAACTGGCTACGGATGCATGGTGCTAGGAGGGTTTGTTATTTTCCACTTTGCAAACCTACAGCTTACAAAGTATTTCTCAAGATGGGCGTGGTGGCGCATGCCTTTTATCCCATGACTTGGGAGGCAGAAGCAGGTGGATCAATGTGAGTTCAAGGCCAGCCTGTCTCAAAACAAACAAACAAAACAATAAAGTTTTACTGCTCCACACTGTGACCTGCAAGTAAAGCTACCTAGATTTCAGCACAGAATTCCAGGATGAGCCAGTGTGAAGCAGAGCTGGGATTTATTAAAAGGAGATTTTTAATATAAATTTAAGCAAGCGGTTGAGAGACCTTCAGGGAACATGGATGTGAGCTGCTCAGGAAAGTCCCACATTGTCATCTTTATAAAAGCGTTCTGAGGTGGTTAGCTGGGCTCACTGCGTGGCTCCTGGGATGTAGGACGGGATTCCACTTGGTGAGATGGAGTTAGGTGTTGATGTGGTGGGATTCTTGATCCATAGTTGCCAGAGTCTTCCCAGTCTTGTGGTCTGCAGGGCTCCTTTTCCTTTCTGTCTGGACTGCTTCAGTCTTACTGAGTGATCCTTCTATCGTGATGGAGTTAAGTGAAACATCAGTGTAATTAGGGTTGTATTTTCTTCCTGTCCCAGAAACCATCTGTTTGTAATACTGATCGGTTTTAAATTAATGCTGTGTAAGCAGTGTGCCAGAGCTCAGGGAATGAGACGGCCTCTAGCTCCCTTGAGCTTTGCTAGCGGTGGAGGCTGCTTTTAGACCACATTTGCTAAGGTAGAACTCTAGGTCACTGGCATGGGTGGGGTTAGGATGTGGAGTCACCTTGCATCATTGCTGCCCACTCTGTCACTGTGTCCATGCTTGTTTGAGGCGTGTTATTTCAAAAAGCCATTAATGGAAAAATTATAACTAAGACTTGAGTAATCTCAAAGTATACAAAATGGAAAACAGCTTCACCCTTGCAAAGCACACCTGGGAATAACAGTTCACACTGTTTTAAGGCTGTCTTTATCCCTCACTTGTGCAGGTCTTCTGGATAACCCTGAGCTTCGTGTGGTCCTTGTCTTTGGCTATAACTGCTGTAAGGTGGGAGCCAGCAATTATCTGTATCGAGTAGTCAGCACTTTCAGCAACATGAACATCATCCTGGCTGGAGGCCAGGTGGACAACTTGTCTTCACTGACGTGTGAAAAGTAAGCCTGAGCGCTTTGCCTTCTCCCATGGGTGACTGGAAATGGCTTCAGGTTCTCATTACGTTAGGAATCAAATTTGAGCAGAGTGTGGTGTTGTTGTTATGTCTTTAACTCCAGTACTCTGAGGAGGCAGAGGCAGGCAAATCTCTTGAATGCAGGGTCAGCCTGGTCTACACTGGTGACTTCCAGGCCGGCCAAGGGTATGAGGTGATAACCCTGTCTCAAAAAATACAAAAAAATGTAAAGAAAAGGAATTGCCAGGATACCAATTCATTCCATTTTTCTGTTGCCAAGACGCTCAGTAATCACAGTTCTGCTTGCTGTCAAAGAGCTAAGCTTGTACTTATTGTCCTTTAAGACGACCATCTCGGGCTCCTTCTGCATAACCCATTGATGCATTTATAGCTTTGGTCCTCCTGGGATGCTCCTCCAAATGAAGACGTCATCAGTGAGTGAGGCTAAAATAAATAAAATCACATGATTTATTTCAGTATAGCATTGAGTTGCTAACTGTGAAACAGAGATAAGGAAGAGCAGGTTTTTAGAGGAAAGGGAGGACTCTAAGGCAAGGTTGAAGCAGCTCGCTGTAAACAGTTCTCAGTGGCCCTGTGTGGACATCATCTTAAACAAGCTGAGACTAGACCTCCGCCAGGGTCTGCATGTAAGATACGCACACGAGAGGTCAGCAGCAAGTGAGCACAAGTCCCGAGGTTGGGAAGCTGGAGTGTGGAACCCTGCAAGCTCATCTTTCTGAACAGTTACTTGAAGATTGAATTCTTGTGTCTGGAGCAAACTTTAGCCTCTCAGAGACAGTCTCTGTGCTTATGAATTCTCTTGATTAGACTGTAGCGTATATAGTGTTCCCAGGCTTTCCTTGAGGAGGTCACCCATGGGTCACATGTTGATGGCAAAGCCAGACAGGCTCTTAACACTAGGATTGGGGTGGATCTCCCTGTGGCATCTGTAACCTTCTCCCAAGGGAGCAGCAGCCTGTGGGTATCTTACTGGTATTTTTGGGAACTGTATACTAGAATTTATTTATTTATGTGTGTGTGTGCACCAGTGTTGCTTGGTGCCTTACTGGCTTAGTTTCTTGCTAGCCCAGAGAATCTTGTGCATTCTATAGGCAGTTGTTGATAAATGTTGTAGGGACTTAAAGTGTATGTTTCTTCCCAGTGGGTGTTCATTACATGCTTTATTTATAACTTTTACGGACAGTGCGTTTTCTTTTGTAAGGACAAAATTTTTTATTTAAAAAAAAAGAGCCTTAACGGGGCTGCCAGAACTGGCAACCTGAGTTCAGTCCTTGGGACCCACAAGGTGGAAAGGACTCCTGTGCTTTCCATCCATATGCCGTGCCCTGTGTGTGTTCAGCCAGATAAACACACAACATTAATGTAATAGGGAAAAAAAAATGTTTTTTGAGTTAGGGTTTACAGGGTTTTTCTGTATAGCCTTTGGCTGTCCTAGAACTCGCTTTGTAGACCAGGCTGGCCTCAAGCTCAGAGATCCACCTACCTCTGTCTCCCAAGTGCTGAGATTAAAGGCGTGCGCCATGACACCCAGCCTAGAAAAAAAACTTTTAAGATTTAATTATGTGATGTGTGGCTGTCTGTGTAGAGGTATGTGCACATGAGTGCAGGTGCTCTCAGAGACCACAGGTGTTAGATTCCTTGGAGCTGGAGTTACGGGTGGTTATGAACCACCTCATGTGAGTGCTAAGGGCCCAGCTGGGATCTTGTGTGAGAGCAGAGCATGCTCTTGACCTCCATGCCACCTCTGCAGCCCTGCCCCCAGCGGTGAAGCCTTCAAATGAAAATGAGTCAGATTCAGGCTCAAACAATAAACCAGACAGGAAGGAAGCATTGCAGTCATACTTGTTAAAGGCAAATCAACACAAAGCTAAAACCTGCAGAGCTGAGCATTCCCTCCATGCTTACATTCCTAATACAGCTTTTTCATAAGGTAACAGTGGCTGCAGTCAGAGGAAAAAGGTCATAGTGTAAAACATACTTAAGTAGGTATGGTGGGGTGGGGCTATCAGTTAGTGACAGAGTACTTGCCAGCACCACCACCGCAAAGCTACGCGACACAAACCTACCAGGTCCCATTTAGAATGGGTACTACTACGAATCCAGGAAGAGCTTCTGTATAGCTAGCTTTGAATTTGTGGCTGAAAAAGACAGTTGCTCACCTTTTACGATCTGTCCTGTTTTTAATAACAGTTTAGTTTAGTCTGAAAAGATAAACCTCAGACTAAAGCTTGTGTTGCCCAAGGCAGCAGCCCTCTCCCCGTTGGCCAGGAGGTGTTGATGATCTCCTGTTTGTTTCCAGGAAGCCTCTGGATATTGATGCTTCAGGTGTGGTTGGACTGTCGTTTAGTGGTCACCGAATCCAGAGCGCCACAGTGCTCCTCACCGAGGATGTGAACGATGTCAAGACTGTTGAGGCGGCCATGCAGCGCCTCAAAGCAGCCAACATCCCAGAGCAGAACACCATTGGCTTCATGTTTGCGTGCGTTGGCCGGGGCTTTCAGTACTACAGAGCCAAGGGGAACGTTGAGGCCGATGCCTTTAGGAAGTTTTTCCCCAGTGTGCCCTTATTTGGCTTCTTTGGCAATGGGGAGATTGGATGTGACCGGATAGTCACTGGGAACTTTATCCTGAGGAGATGTAACGAGCTGAAGGAAGAGGATCTGTTCCATAGCTACACAACCATCATGGCGCTCATTCACCTGGGGGCCTCTAAATAAGCCACCTTGTTGAGAGTGACTTCACAGTATTTAACTTTGAGGCTTGCCTTTTTCAGAGAAATGAAAACTTGATATAAATTTTTAGATAAAACTAGCTATGCGTGTTTTGTAGCTTTGAGTGGTGCTCTGAGGTCACTTTGGGATGATTTTTAATATATGAATGAAGGACAACTTTCTATACACACAGGTCAAGAAGTGAGGCTGTTGCTAGGAGCAGGCAAAGCTGCTGTGGCTCAGCTGCACCCGGTTCTGTGGCCACTGCGTAAGCCACCGGGGGTTGAGAAGGCCACCGGGAAGACGGAGGGTTAAGACCTTGTAGTGGCTGATAAACTTTTAACAGACTCATGACTTTATTCTCCCTTTATAAAGGAGAAAATTAAAGAAATGGTTTGAGAAGCTTTTCTCTGCTTTTCAGTTCACAGAAGTTGTAACAAATATTGCTGACTTTTTACTTTTCTGTAAAGACTGTCTGTGATTCAATACTGTATAAAGTTGCCCCTTTAAGTCAGTTAGCGTTTTCCTCTTCACAGGAAAGACTGCAAGGGAACAATCTTTTTCACATAGTTCTGAAAGTTATATCACCATATTTTGGTTTTATACCAATAAAATATACTTGAAAGCCCACTCGACTAGGATTGCATCTGTTCTTTTGCTGAGAGAATGAAGGGTGCAAACTACTCCTATCAGTGAGAACCTGGAGCTGAGAGAGAGCTGTGAGAGCATCCGTTCCCTCAGAAGCCAAGCTTATAGCGCACGTGCTGGTGGAAACCAATTTTTCAGTTACTCACGTGTCCGTATTTCTCAGTACTATTGCATCATGAGGTCTTAACAATGCCCGGCCTTCATTTGATCTTTTTTATTGCTTGGAATCTGGGCAGGTCAGGAGTCACCTTGGAGGCTGCAAAGAAGTCAGCACTCCACTGTGCAGAGGACCACAGAAGGAGCCTGGGTCTCTGTACACTTCTGTTGTTGTACCCTCAGTGGACCCAGGCTGCCTGCCTGCCTCTAGACTGCTTCACAGGCAGAAATTAACGTGGACCTGCACCAGGTCTATGTTGCAGGATATTCTTACAGGTTAACTAATGGGTGACATTTCTGTAATGGCCAGTGATTTATCCTAACAGGGCAGTAGACAATCTGTAAGTAAAATCAAATACAAGTATTAAAGAAATAATTGCTAGTTTGTCAAAAAAACAAAACAAAACAAAACAAAAAAAAAACAAAAAACAACAACAACCAAATGCCTAGAAATGGCAACTGCTGCAGATACTTATGAAGCTACAAAAATAATCACATGACAAAAAGCTGATAAGAGGACAACAGTGATGGCAGGTTTACATGCTGAGCTGCCTTCTCAAGCAAGCCTCAAAAGCCCCACCTGCAAAGCTTGGAAAGCACTGATTTCTCTCTACACCTCCAGATGAACCATATCTGGGGCTCTAGTTTGTTAGAAAAGGGTTGTTTCAAGGAACTTATTTCCATACCTTTGATGCAAGGAAAGGGGAAGAAGATGTCACAGTGTTACAGGGTAAGAGTGTGAACGCCCACATGTAAGTTTTGGCCCTGTTATTTTTGCTTAGGTGAGCAACAGACAAAGCGAAGAGGAACCTTGTAGTTGAGGTGCAGAGGAAACCCTGCAGGCAGAACACGGCTGTGCGGGCGTGGCCAGTTGGAGAGACTGGGAAGTTGGAACATCCGAAAGCAACCACAGGGAGGATTTGGAATGCCGAAATGCCAAGAGAAGCCACTTGCTCTAAGGATCTGACACCTCGGCCCTTCAACTGAGTCTGATCCCTGAGTCTGGGGAAACTGGCATAGTGGGCATTGCTGAGTAAATGGTTGGATATAAAGGGGAGAGGATGAAAAAGGGGGCACCTGTAAAAAGTTTGGGAGAGTAAACACAAGTGGAACTAGCAAACCTTGGGATCAGAGTCGGGGAGTGATAGCGTTAAAATACTGACATCCAGAATGAAAAGTAACAGGCACACAGAGGCCAAGGGAAATGAGGTCCATTCAGGGACTCAAGATAAATACCTCAAGGTGACTCAGGTAGAGTTGCATGCCACCAAGACACAACCCGAGTTTGATACCAGGGACAGACTAGGTGTCCACAAAGAGAAAGGAATTATAAAAACATAAAACAAAACCACTAACCGATGACCTTACCAGATGCTTTCAGAGGCCTCTGGGGACAGGGAGGGACAGTGAAGAAAAAAAGCTGAAGCTGGAACCAGAAGATTTAAACAGGTGAGCCCAGCATGAAGGATTTGTGGAGCAAACACAAATCGCTGGCCAACATAGCACTAGCATGGGAAAACAGGAAAGGCATTTGGTAAAAAAAAACAAAAAAACAAAAAAACCACCCTTTTGTACTTAAAAACAACTAACAAAGTAGAGAGGAATGACCTCCACATAAAAGCCACCATGAGACCGGCCGCACTGAAATCACGCAGTGGAAAAGCTTCTCTTGTAGACGTAGGCAAGGATGCTTGCCTGCACTATTGCTAGTCAGCATGGACCGGCCGGGGCCACTAAGCAGGAAGAGAAGGCATCAGATGGAAAGAAGCAAAACAGTCTCTTCACAAATTGTCTGATCTTTTACATAGAAACCTGAAGATTCCACAGAAGACTTTCAGAACTAATTACTCACAGTACCAGTGCTGCTTCTTCAGCAATGAACAGCCAACCATCAGAGTGCTCCTTTTTTACAGCAGCTTCAAGAATAAGCTACTGGGGCTGCCGCAGAAATGATGGAACACATCCATATTGATGGGCTGGACATTTTAAAATGCTGGCACTACCCAAGCAGTCTACAGGTGCAGTGTAATCCCTATCCAAACCATAGCCTCACACTGCTGCTTTTGTTTTTCCGGACAGAAAAATGCACCCTAGAGTTCAGATACACTCTCAAGGGACATGGAATAGCCAAGTCAATCTCAAATAATAAAGTAGGATGAGACATCTGATTCCAGAACAGACTGATTCTGGCATCAAAATAAAATGGAACAGAGAGCCTTAGAAAAGAAACATCTGCAGCATGACGAACTATCAACAGAAGTACCAAGACGAGTTTCCATAAGGAACAGGCAACCTTCCAGAAAACAGTGCTGGAGTCGGGACCTTAAGTAATAGTATATATTAACATTAACTCAAAATAGACTTTTAAAAATTTAACAATAAAGCTGGGCGTGGTGGCACACATCTTTAATCCCAGTATTCAGGGATGCAAAGGCAGATGGATCTCTGAGTTCAAGGCCAGCCTGGGCTACAAAGTAAGAAACCCTGCCTCGAAACCCCCCACCCCCCCAAAAAAAAAAACAAAAACAAAAAAACCCAAAACCAAATATTTAACAATCATAGCTAAAAAAAAAAGCAAAACAAAAGAAACCCTATACACAACCCTTAGAGGAAAACATCAGGATAAAATATCAGGGTAATGAATCTTACAGTGATTTTTGTGGAGTTCTTACCAAATTTTTAGGAATCAAAAACAGACCTAAGCAGTCTAATTAAAAGTGGTGGCGTATGCCTTTAATCCAGTACTCAGGAGGCAGAGGCAGGTGGATCTCTTGAGTTTAAGGCCAACCTGGTCTACAAAGAGTCCAGGACAGCCAGGGCTACACAGAGAAACCCTATCTCAAAAAACCAAAAAATAAAATAAAAAATTAAAGCTTTATGCATGAAAATATAAGGCAAAAAGTTCATACATAGAATTAAAAGTATATTTGCAGGCCACAAATAAGTACTTAATGTCCAGAACACAGAACTAAAGTACAACAACACATATTTAATTAAAAGTGGCTTGGGACTTAATCAGGTGTCCATGGGAGATACATAGATAACTAACAAACACTGGCAGTATGGTCAACTACTGATGCCCGGGGAAATGCATGTTAAGCCCCAATGACGTGGCACATCACCCTGCTAGGATGGCGCGTGTCTTCCTTCTCCCAGCCTTACCCTCTTCCTTCTCTGCACACATGGTAACAGAAGCACACGTGTCGGGCCCTGCTGCTGGTAAAACTCTTAAAATGGCACATTTGTTACAGAAAACAATATGATCCTTGTCAAATTAAGCAGAAATTACAATTCAACCCAAAAATTCTACGTGAAGTATAATATTTCAGTATAAAAGCGGGGGTCTGGTGATATATATTGTAACATCACTGTTTACAGCAGTCGAATTGAAAGTATTACAAACATATTTGCATGGTACACAGAATCTAATGTACCCACACTGAGTAACACTGAGCTGTTCTTAATGGAATTTTGGTTAAGTGTGGATGAGCTTTGAAAACGTGTGGACTGCAACAATGCATATGTGCTTCCAGTTACTTCCTGGTGGAAGCAGCCCAAATATATTTGCATGGTCTCAGAGGCTCAAGCCCAGTGTGTCTCAGTGTCTGCCTGCTGCCTGCGGATCAGGAACCTCTCTATCACCATGTCTGCCTGCACGCTGCCACGCTTCCAGCCCTGAGGATAATGAACTAAAGCTCTGAACTGAAAGCCAGCCCCAATTAAAATGCCTTCCTTTATGAGAGTTGCCATGGTCATGGTGTCTCTTCACAGCAAATAAAACCCTAAGACACCCCTCATCAAAGCAGCTTTTTTTTTTCGGGGGGAGGTTGTTTTGTTTTTCAAGACAGGGTCTCTCTGTGTAGCCTTGGCTGTCCTGGACTCTGGACTCGCTTTGTAAACTAGGCCGGCCTTGAACTCACAGCAATCCACCTGCCTCTGCCTCCCGAAGAACCATTGACCAGCCCCAAATGAGATATCGACAATGACCCATAGGGAGAAAGGAGCCAGAGGTCCCGAGTGGGATGTGTCTTCTGTGTGTGACAGGGGTGCTGCACACAGGAAACCTCACCAATGTGATTGTCTAAACACGGACTTAAACATGACACTGCCAGTTGACATGAGAGTGTATATGGGAGAATTCTTTCAAAAGCTTCACACTCCTAGGCAACTAACGGTTGCTGAGAGAGGGAGAACCAGTCTTGTCCGGTGAAGAGCCCTCTGGTAGCTAGCCAATCCCAAGAGGTCAGCCCTTTCTACCTCTAAGCAACACAAAAATGACATAGCAATTTGTATTTATAAGTGTGTATATACATACACATGTACACATACACAAAATATGTGAAATTCTAAAAAAAAACAACAAACAAAAAAAAAACCCAAAAAACTAACCAACCAACCAACCAACCAAAAAAACAAATTTTAAAAACCATCACAAAAGAACACCCCAACTGTTAAAAACGTAAAATGCAGCGGCGGGCTACAGAAGAAAAAGAGTCTTGGGTGGCCGAGGCCTGAGACTACTTAAGTTTAGGACTACGGTGTGAGAGTCCAGAAAGCACAATGCGAAGACGTCAGTAGGCGTCAGAGGTCCGCTGGAGATGGAGAGTGGACCGTGGAACAGGAGGGCTGCTTAGGGGGAGAAGACTTGGTGCTCTGTAATAGCGGAGACCTGAAAAAATGCTTTGGCGAATACCTGCTGCGGGTGCAAAGCTTTTCCTAAAGGAGCTGGGGGTGAGGGGCGGCAGGAGGAGGCTAGACTGCTCAGATTTCCTTGTTTTGTTTTGTTTTAATTAATTATTTTTCTGCTCAGATTTCTTGAGCAAGCCTCCGCCGACTGTGGAGCCACAGCCTAGCAAACCTGGTAGAAGCTGAGACGATTCACAAGTCAAATGCAATTAATACACACTTCGTCTAACCAAAACCGTGTGGCTTAGCTCCATGGCCCACGGAGCCCATGACTGGCCTGATCAAGAGACGGCTGGAATCACCGCACAGCTTGCTGCCGATGGCAAGCACACGTTAGGATGTCTTACAGCGTATTATGAGTTTGGAAAACAATAAAAGTTCAGTTTCTAGTGGATAAGAGCCAGTTTCCCGCTGGGTGGGGTGGCGCACGCCTTTAATCCCAGCACTCAGGAGGCAGAGGCGGGCGGATTGATGTGAGTTCGAGGCCAGCCTGGTCTACAAAGTGAGTCCAGGACAGCCAAGGCTAACACAGAGAGACCCTGTCTTGAAAAACCAAAACAAAACAAAAAAAAAGTATGGTGAGCAAGAGAGCCCTGAGAACATGCTGTATGCAATCCTCCTCCATGACCTTTGTGTCAGCTCCGGCCTCCAGGTTCCCAGCTGGTTTGAATTCCTTTGATGTTCTTCCCACAAGGGACTATGATCCAGGACTTGGACGCCAAATAAACCCTTTCCTCCCCAGGTTGCTTTTGGTCATGGTGTTTGAGCACAGCAACGGTAACCCTAAGACAGGAAGACCAGTGGAGACAACTCTGCTAGTCACGCTGACAGGACCATCAAGCCCTGCTTTTCTCAGTCGCCACGTGAAGTGCCTGTGTAGCTCTTCCATTTGTATTTGCCCGCAACCCTGTCTTCTGGAGGCATTTTCTCAACTGCTGGTCCCTCCTCTCAGACTCTAGCTTGCATTTCCGGGTAGCTGCTAGGTCTCAAACCCAGAACAAATGGCTGATATGCCTATTTAACATATGAAAGCAGACCTAGCTGCCGGGTTCTCCCCATCTGTTACAGGGTGTGGCTGGCATACCCCACGCCATACCAGGAACTTCTCCAGCCCAGGGATTGGGCTGCCCTTCCCCCTCTAATCCAGCCATTTTGGCTATCCAGCTTTATTTATTTATTTATTTATTTATTTATTTATTTATTTATTTATTTATTTATAAACTTTTGGTCTGTCCTTTATCCTCCTGGCATCTTGGTCTGGCTCTCCCCTCTCTCTTCCTCCCCTCCTCAAGTCTTAGCTCAGTCTGGTCATGTTCACTCTGGAATCTTCCAGATGTCTGTGCCTCTGGCTATGCTCTCCCTTTTATCTACAATAACCTTTGTTCTCCACATACCTAGGAGCAGCCCTGTCTTCTTTCTTTCTTTCTTTCTTTCTTTCTTTCTCTTTCTTTCTTTAGTAGCCAACGGTTGGAGTGAGGTGTTTTGTAATGCTCTAAATCAGCTACTCCTTGCACTAAATTAATTTTCATCTTTTTTTTTCTTACTCCAGACTTTACTCAGGATTTCTCCATAGTCTGATTGTACTGTCACTGCTAAAAAGAGTATTGCACGGTATGTTGCTTCCCCTCCCCTAAGCAGTCTGCCTTGGATAGGCCTGAAAAGATAGAAAAGTTGTTTTTCAACCCTGGCCTGGCCACTCAATACCTTCCGAGATGGCCTCAGGGCTGTTCTAAAACCACACCCTCATACCTGTCCTGAGCGCCTGACAGCACTCGTGATGTCCCAAGCTGAGCTCTTGGCCCCCTGTCCCTAGCACCTGACAGCACGTGATGTCCCAAGCTGAGCTCTTGCCCCTTCAAGAATAAATAACTAGTAACCAATCATGTTAAAGGTCAACTAACCAATCATGTTTGTACTAAGGTCTGCTTCTGTAAGAGTCTAAAAGACCCAAGCCTTGCTTATTCGGGGTCTCCAGCTCAATAGAGCTTGGTAGACCCCATCGTGATGGATCAATAAAGCATCCCTTGCTGTTTGCACCGGACTGTACTCTCATGTCTCATTGGGCTCTGGGAAGTAGGATCTAGCCCCCCAGGTCTTACAGGACCATTTACCAAGCCTCTTGTTTAAAGAAAGGAAAATTGAAACATTACCTTCCCTTGTTGCGTGGTTCACGGTTCACTTCCTGCCTGTGTAAGGTGACTCAATAGCGCCCCTCACTGGGTGTGTCCTCAGTGCTCTCTGTGACCTGTGGAAGAAAGTAAGACATGAGACCTGCGCGCACACACACACACCTACCTACCCTCTTACCTGCACATATAAACCCACAGCTTCTATTTGGGGCAGAAGACTTGAGGTGAGCTTAAGTCAGACACCCAGGACAAGTGCCCTACATCACCTGTGCACAGTGTGTCTGCAACCCCATTCTAATCTCTCAAGTGCCTCTGCCTTCCTGCCCTTCTGCTGCTTAAAGTTCTAATAAGCTTAATGATCTTTCTGAATTATTCACAATGACAAAGGGCTGGGCGAAGAGAAGAGTGCCAGGGAGAGTCACTGAGAGCAAAGACAGCAGGAGATGCCAAACATGGAAGAAATATCAAACACAGGCATGGGAGAATCCTGGGAGCAAAGCTGCTCTGGCCTGCAACCCCCAAGGACCTGTGGAAGGTCGTGTGCACAAGAGGGAAACGGGCTTGGAGGCCAGCAACACAGCCCAGCCATGCAAGGCTGGTAACTAGTTCAGTTCCCACCACCCATTACTGGTGGGAACAGACCTGACTCCATAATAGTATCCTGTGACCTTTGACCTCTGTACACCTGTGTGTGTGTGTGTGTGTGTGAGAGAGAGAGAGAGAGAGAGAGAGACAGAGACAGAGAGGCATGAGTTGGGAAGCCAGACACATCTGGGTTTCAATTCTTGCTGTACTGGCGTCTTGATGCAGCACCACTTACTCGACTCTTACAAATTGCCATGTGCTGGGACTTGAGGCTGTGGGTTCCTAATGGGACAAGTAAGGAGGGTTGCTTACAAGTCTGTATTCCAGAAGCCCAGGGACAGTGTAAATATACCTGTCTCCTGAGGTGCTGAATCGGGACCAATGACATCGCCACTGGGGTGGCATCACTCATCTATGGTTGAACATGGTTCTCTGACCTTGAGTTTTCACAACACAGGTCAGAGCTGAGAGAGTCTGTAACAGGCTCATTTCATACTCCAGCTTTCACCTACCACGCGCATCTCCTCTCCTCTCTGTGTTACGGCCTTAGATAATAGCTGCTTTTTTGGCCTTGGAAAAATGCCTGGTCACATATGGTAAGTTCATAAACTGATACTCACCCTATCCTGGATTTTGGTTGTTATGGATGCTCTCATGATCTTTTTTCCTCTATTTAAAAAAAAAAATTCATCTCAGGGCCGGAGAGATGGCTCAGAGGTTAAGAGCACTGTCTGCTCTTCCAGAGGTCCTGAGTTCAACTCCCAGCAACCACATGGTGGCTCATAACTGTCTTTAATGTGATCAGATGCCCTCTTCTGGCCTGCAAGTGTATATGCAGACAGAGCATTGTATACATAATCAATCAATAAATATTTAAAAAATACTCATCTCATCCCAGCATGGTGGCTCATACCTCTAATACTAGCACTTGGGAGGTAGAAGCAATACGATTGTTTCAAGCTTGAGGCAAGCTCAGCCATACACTGGGTTCCAGGGCATCCGGAGCTATGGAGTAGCTTAGTCTCAGAAACCACGCCCAACCCAACTAGTATATAAAGAAAGAAAGCAGTTAGAATTTAAAACTCTCCCCAGTACAGGTCATATTTTATGAATGGGAGTCTGTAAGAGAGCTTCCTATTCTTTTTAATATTTTTTAAATTGTGTGTATGAGGCGTGGGAGGGATTATGCATACACGAGGTCAGAAGTATAGGACCCGCCTGGAGCTGGAGTTACGGTGGCTGTGAGCTGCCAAACACGGGTGCTGGTAGTTGAACAGTCTGTCCTTTTAGCCACAGATCCAGCTCTCTAAAACCTCTTCTCTCCATGTTTTATCTGCACATGGTTTATAAAAAGCAAACAGTCACCGAGTTTTACTAATCCACCCATCTTACGTCAGGGACTGTGGCAGAATGCTGTTTCCACACACACACCCGGTTTGGATTGGGCACTATGTGCGTTAACCTTTCCAGATACCGACACAATAATAAACCCCTGCATTTCTCTTTGAGGGCCCTGACTGGTTGGTTCACTGGTGAGCACTTTACCACGATTGTCACTCCAGACAGTACTGCTCCAGAGTAAGCAACGGCCAACTCAAGCCATTAATTAGAGTTGCCGCTAAGCTCCGCAGTAAGGGACACATTCCCTTAGCATCTTGAGACTGTGATCATTTTGAGCACGTGAAAGTTCAATGCATCCTATGCTATCATCACTAATTTATTCTGGTTGACTTCACTGTGAAATGTGTAACAGGATTTGCCATTTTAGCCATTGTCCAGGTCAGAAACATGAAGCACAGTCACACAGTAGGAATCACCATCATCTCTAGAAACTTTTTATTATTCCAAATAAAACACTACACATTAAACAACAACTCTGCAGCTCCACAGCCCCTGGGTGTGAGGCGGCTCCGCAGCCCCTGGGTGTGGTGTGAGGCGGCTCCGCAGGCCCTGGGTGTGAGGCAGTTACACTTTTTGTCTCCATGCATTTGACTGCTCTAGGATCTCATTCTGGTGGTGTACACAGTACGTACTTTTTTTTTTTTTTTCAAGACGAGGTTTCTCTGTGTAGCCTTGGCTGTCCTAGACTCGCTTTGTAGACCAGGCTGGCCTCGAACTCACAGAGATCCAACTGCCTCTGCCTCCCGAGTGCTGGGATTAAAGGCGTGCGCCACCATGCCCCACCACCGTGCTTACTTTTGAGTCTGGCTTTTTCACGCAGCCTAACGTCTTTAGAGTTCATTCATAATACAGTAGCAGGCTAACGCATGCTCCGTTTATATGCAACCACTTACTTCATCCGTTCACACACCAGCGGGCGCCTAAGTTGTTTTCCACCTTTTCACTATTACGGATGTAGCTTCTATGACTGTGGTGTACAGACGTTTGCTCATGTGTGTAAACCCCTGGGGATAAAATGGTGATTCTGTGGTTTTGTTCAAGACCTGTCATGCTGTGTATCTAGGTGATTAGAACATGCTATATCCTTACCAGCAATACACAAGGGTTCTAATTTGTGTGCATCCTTGGCAACACGTGGTCACTCCTAACGTGTGAGGGATCCACACTCTCCTTTTCACGTCCCCAGTGGCCAGCGATGCTGGACATTTCACACGCTCTTGGAGACATTTCTGCGGAAATCCCCTGCTATCTTTCTTTTTTGGTTTTTCGAGACAGGGTTTCTCTGTGATAGCCTTGGCTGTCCTGGACTCACTTTGTAGACCAGGCTGGCCTCGAACTCACAGCGATCCACCTGCCTCTGTGTCCCAAGTGCTGGGATTAAAGGCGTGCGCCACCACGCCCGGCTGCTATTTTTCAAATTGGGCTTTTTAAAAAAATTTGCTTCAAGTTATTTATTCAGGATTATTTCTTGTTATTAATTTTAAGTTGCTATCAAAATAATAGTCTTCATTATGGCATTTTCTTTTCTTTTTTCTTTCTTTTTTGGTTTTTTTTGTTGTTGTTGTTTTTTTGTTTTGTTTTTTTTTTTGTTTTTTTGTTTTTCAAGACAGGGTTTCTCCGTGTAGCCTTGGCTGTCCTGGACTCACTTTGTAGACCAGGCTGGCCTCGAACTCACAGCGATCCACCTGCCTCCATTATGGCCTTTTCATATATGCATATCATTGTACGTTGTTCACATCTGTCCCCCTGCCCCTTACCCCTTCTTTGCTCCCTCCTACATTGGCATTAGTGCCCTGGGTTGTGGCACAGTAGCTCCATCTTGCAGTGAGATGCCACTTAAATGTTCTGTGGGCCAGCCTGCAGCAAAATGGGCTGTCTTCTCTAGAGACCAGCAAACCTCTGTAAGAGAAAAGGCAGCATCTTCGTGGGCACTACCCTTTGTGGGCACTTGTTACCTGAGCCTGCAGTCTCCCAGTTTAACACTAGGTGGCATCCTTAGCCCGGGTCTGTACCAACTCCACTGCCAATTGAGAGCCACACAGCAGGAGCTCAGTGAGCAGGCCTGTGGGTCACCTACATCCCTGTTATGAAACCCTAAAGGACGCATTTGTCATGTCAAGCTGAAATTGGTAGAATCTTTCTTAGGTCTGTCTACTTTTGTTTGGGTTTAAATAGATGTTTCTTTACATTTTCCTGGGGGACGACACACATCCCTCAAGACAGTCTCCTGTCTGTTTTCAGTCACACATAGGTGCACATGAAAGAAAGTCTCTGTATTAAATCCTAGAGGTTTAAAAGGTCATTCCTCATGTTTTGTGGGCTGCCTTTTGTAGGCAAGGTCCTTTAGTGAAATCAATTTTTAATTTTGATGAAGCCTAATTTGTCTAAAAAAATTTTTAGTTGACTATATCTAGTTGTTATTTATACACAAGAATCATTGCCAACTCCAGCTTTGTGAGTACTTTTCCAAGATTTGTATGAGTCTCGTGGGTCTTATATGTAATTTCACATCCACTTTGAGTTCATTTTATGTATGGTGCCAGCAGCTCAGCTTCCTTTTTCAGTGCATACGTACCCAGCCCTGGCAGTGTTAGTTGAAAACTAACAACTTGCAGCATTCACCTTTATATACTATTCACTGGCTTAAAAAAAAAATTACAACCATAAGCCACAACCATGACCCAGTGTTAAAAGCAGATCCATCATGCTGGGTGGTGGTGGCACACACCTTTAATCCCAGCATTTGGGAGGCAGAGGCAGGCGGATCGCTATGAGTTTGAGACCAGCCTGCTCTACAGAGTGAGTCCAGGACAGCCAAGGCTACACACAGAAACCCTGTCTCAAAAAACAAAAAACAAAACAAAATAAACAAACAAAAAAGAGCAGATCCATCTACCTGGAAATATTTTCAGGGCTGTCTGTGGTCATTGCTCATTCCAACCCCGGGCCCTAGGAACCCCCTCTCCTGTGTCAATATGAAGGCAGGTGCACGCAGGGAACCGTGCAGCCCCCACCACACAGCACAGCTGGGTCTGATCATGGGACAGCGCACGTGGATGTGTTGTGCTTGCACAGCGATGGCTGACCATTTACGGGCACAGAAGTGAACTTCCGGGCGATGTCCACTTCCTGGTTGCAGGGAGGGATGCTGTTGTGAATATCCAGGTTTGTTGTACAAACACAGGTTTCTGTTTGGGTGGTAGCTAAGGAGGGGTTTGCTGGGCGCCTTAGTAAACTGTCCGCACCATTTTATAGTCACGGCAGCTGAGAACGGTGCGCTCTCATAGCCCTCAGGCTTTTAAAAGTCACAGCGGCACTAGTGTGTTAAACACGTATTTTTTTTCTTTTCTTTCTTTTTTTTTTTTTTTTTTTGGTTTTTTGAGACAAGGTTTGTCTGTGTAGCCTTGGCTGTCCTAGACTCGCTTTGTAGACCAGGCTGGCCTCGAACTCACAGTGATCTCCCTGCCTCTGCCTCCCGAGTGCTGGGATTAAAGGCGTGCACCACCACGCCCGGCTCTTTTCTTTTTTAAAAAAATACTTTCTTTAATGTTATCTTGTGTGCATTAGTGTGAAGGTGTCAGGTCCCCTGGAACTGGAGTTGCAGACAGTTGGTGCGCTGCCATGTGGGTGCTGGGAATTGAACCCGGGTCCTTTGGAAGGACAGACAGGGCTCTTAACCACGGAGCCATCTCTCTAGCCCCTAAGCACGTATTTTTTCATGTGCTTGTTGGCCATTTGTGTATTTTCTTTGGTAAAATGGCCACACATTAGTTGCAGGTTTTTTTCTATGACCAAGTTGAGACGTTTGAGCTGAGTGAGTTCTTGTAGATGTTATGCCACCTGTCAGATAGATGACTTGGAAGTGTTTTCTCCTATTTTGTGCCTTGTATTTCATTTTTCCAGTGGAATCGTTTGAAGCGTGGGAATTTGCCAACTGCCTTCAATCCAGTATGTCACGCATTTTACCAATTGTGCTTTCACATTCCATCTTTGCCTGACCTGAGGGCATGAAGACTTTCTCCTAATAGATTTGTATCTTGGTTTTCCCATTCAAAGTCATCATGAGTTATTCCTGTACGTGGGGAAAAAGACTTTATTTCTCCTTGTATGTGGATATGTGACTGTCACACAGCATCCTGTTAGAGTGCTGCCTGGGAGCCCATGTCTAGAGCCCTGCAGTCCTTGTCTTGCCAGCGCCAGGCCGCCTGGACTATGGTCGTTTTACAATGAGCTGGAAGTCAGGGCGTTTAGGGCCTTCCGTGTGCTGTTCCATCACTGCGTTCCTAGTCCAGGCCCTTTGTATTCCCCGTGGTATGTTACAGTCACCCTGTCGATTACCACAAAAACACCTGTTGTGGTTTATTGGGATGGTACTAATCTCAGGGCAAACTAAAATGAAAGAGAACCGACATCTTTTTTGGGGGGCGTGGGGGGGGGACAGGGTTTTTCTGTGCAGCCTTGGCTGTCCTGGATCCGCTTTTTAGACCAGGCTGGCCTCGAACTCACAGCGATCCGCCTGCCTCTGCCTCCTGAATGCTGGGATTAAAGGCCTGTGGCCAACAAAATCCAGAGATGCTCCTGTCCCTTTGTTCCCCACAGTAGGATTGATTGTAGGACTGTCACCAAGCCCAGCATTAAAAAAAAAAAATTATTAGTGCGCGCATGCGAGTTCTAATAGTAGCGGTCAACCACTGGGTCACAGCGCATGTGCGTTCTGAGACTAGAGGTCAGCCGTTGCGCCTCATAGCTTGTCAACCTTTTTTTTCAAGTAAGAGGAAGGAAATCAGTGCTTGCTGTCCTACTTGGCTAGAAATCTCAATAAAGACTGCTTAAAACATTGACTTGTCGCCGGGGCATGGTGGTGCAAGCCTTTAATCCCAGCACTCGGGAGGCAGAGGCTGGTGGATCGCTTTGAGTTCGAGGCCAGCCTGTTCTACAAAGTGAGTCCAGGACAGCCAAGGCTACACAGAGAAACCCTGTCTCGAAAAACCAACAAAACAAAACATTGGTTTATCTATAGTTTTCTCAAAGATTCTCTCACTCCTAGGGTAACTTCCCCGCTCTGAGTCCCCAGCACAGCCCACATCGGATGTTACAGCTGAGGGCATCGCTTCAAGTAATGAAATTCATATAATTTCACATATTAATTTTGGAGAAAGTATTACTTCTGTCACACTGCTAATAAGACATTAATCTGCCAGGTGGTGGTGGCTCATGTCTTTAATCCCAGTACTTGGGATGCAGAGGCAGGCGGATCTCTAAGGCCAGACTGGACTACGCGGTGCATTCCAGTACAGCCAGGGTACACAAAGAAATCCTGTCTTGAAAAACATAAACAAACAAACAAACATATTCTCATATGAAAAAATAATAATTAGCACAAAATCCATGGAAAAACTCTTAGGGTCACCCTTTTGAATGTCTGTGAACACAAATCCATACACATAACAAAGATATCACTTGTTCCTATAAGCACCCCGGTGGGAATTTACTCACTGTGGTGGGGACCGGTGTTGCTTGTCTCTGCCAGGCTGATCTCACACTGGACTGAACTGGCCCTCTGCAGGTGCCCCTTCCTGGCATCAAAGAGGAGAGAAAAACAAATGGAAAACATGAAGTTGGAAAACACAGCAGAAGAATCAGAAGGAAAATTAAACTTCAACATTTGAAGGCTCTTTCTCTCTAGAGTGACCTAAAACCATAGGGCTGCCCTAATGATGTATCTCCACCCCACCCCTACCCCCACCAGCCAACCTGCCCACGGAGGTGGCTGTGACACTCTGGATGCTGCTGAGCTGAGCCTACAGCATGGCACCAATGCTGTGTCTTGGGTGGTGTTTCTGTAAAGAAATTACTCCTCACCACTGTGTAATATGGGGTGGCGTGGGTGAACAACTCTAATTCATGGCAATAAAAAAGTCACTTTGGACCCAAGCTTCATCAGGTTCGGGTTATAACCTTATACAGGTTATAATTTGTGACCACGTGGATTCTGCCACAACTTCCCCCCGCCCCAGACAAGGGTTTTTCTGTGTAGCCTTGGCTGTCCTGGACTCACTTTGCAGACCAGCCTGGCCTCAAACTCACAGTGATCCACCTGCCTCTGCCTCCTGAGTGCTGGACCATGTGAATTTTTAAAAAGGATTTATTTATTACTATGCATACAGTGTTAAAGAGGGCATCAGATCTCATTATAGATGGCTGTGAGCTACCATGTGGTTGCTGGGAATTGAACTCAAGACCTCTGGAAGATCAGTCTGTGCCCTTGACCACTGAGCTATCTCTCTAGCCCTGTGACCATGTGAATTTTAGAAACAACTCTAAATATTAAAATGAAAATTGCAGTGTAAAAAGTTTTTTTATTTCAAATATGTCAATCCCAGTGTATTAGCTTACACTAGTGAAAAATGAATTCACATCATCTAGTCATAGCAAAATGGCATTTCCTAAAGGCGTACTGGCCTCTAATCCTAAAATGCCAATCTAGGAGGGGTTGTAGCACTGGGGAAAAGGGGACTTTTCGGACCTCTCTCAAGTAGCATTGTTTCCTGAGTTACAGAAAGGCCCTTGGGTCAAAGCTCTTTCAACCACCATCAGTCATGTTAAAGAACTATTTCTTTCATTTATTAAACATTTCCTCCTTTTTCCTTCTTTCTGCCATCGTGTGTGTGTGTGTGTGTGTGTGTGTGTGTGTGTGTGTGTGTGTGTGTGCTGTGCACACTTGCCCGTATGGAGGCCTGAGGGAGTTCTCAGTATTGGGTGTCTTTCTCTATCACTTTCTACCTGACTCCCTTCAAACAGGCAGGGTGTTTCACTGAACCCAAAGCTCACCATTTCAGGTAGGCTAGCTGGTCAGGGAGCTGGTACCCGCCCGTCTCCACCCCCACCCCAAACACTGGAGCTTCAGGCACGTGCATCTGGTCGCCTCCTCTGAGCCTCCATCAGCAACCGTCACTGATGCCTCATCTCTGCTCCCGCCCTCCTGAGTGCTCAGCAGGCACCTGAACTACTTGGTCCTTGAAGACTTGCTGTCTTTTTACTTCAGCGATTTTCACTTTAGAATGGGTGTTCTGTGATTTTATGAGGCTGTGCTACGCACATGTGTTTTTCTTTAACCTACTGAATCTGTAGGTAACTTATATATTCTGGTTTTGGATTTGTTTGTTTGTTTGTTTGTTTTTTGGTTTTTCAAGACAGGTTTCTCTGTGTAGCCCTGGCTATCCTGGAACTCTCTGTAGACCAGGCTGGCCTTGAACTCATGGAGATCTGCCTGCCTCTGCCTCCCCGAGTGCTGGGATTAAAGGCGTGCGCCACCACTGCCTGGCAATTTATACATTCTGAATGTCTCAGCTATTACCCTCTTCAAACACTGTCTCTGTCCCAAGTCCCCCCTGTCCCCCACAACTCCAGAGAAGCGTAAATTAAACATAGTCAATCTATTTTTTCACATTTCTTTACTTTTCCTTAATATTTTACAGTTCTTTTAGGTCTGGGATACTTTTCCCATTTTTATCATCTCTCCTCCAGTGTTGGTTTCTCTCTCTCTCTCTCTCTCTCTCTCTCTCTCTCTCTCTCTCTCCTGTCTTTCTGTCTCTCCATCCCTGCTCTTACTCCTTCTAATCTGTTTAAAAACAAACTAAACTTAAAAGACACTGAATAAGATGTATTGAATATTTTTAATTATAATTTTATTTTTCAGCTTCTGCATTGGCCTTTGCCAAGTCTGCTCTTTTGTAAACATATCATTTATTTATTTAAAATTTTATATTTATATATATTTTTGCATATGAAAGCTTTGCCTGCATGTATGTATATGTACCACGTGCATGCCTGGTGCCTGAGGAGTTCAGAGGAGAGGTTAGATCCCCTGTAACTAGAGTTATAGGCAGTTGTTAGCCACCATGTGGTAGCACTTGTGGTGGCTCCTTTGTAGTTTTGACTCTTTTATTCAGCCTGCTGAGCACTCAGGAGGGCGGGAGCAGAGATGAGGCATCAGTGATGGTTGCTGTGTGCTCAGAGGAGGCTGTAGGCCCTGCTGACGTGCTTCTTTGTCTTGGACAGCCTCATCAGGACTTTAGGCCTCACAGCACGAACCCCACGCAGTCTGCCTGGGCACACACCGCTTACGGATTTAAGTGCTTTCCCAACCTTCTTGGTGTACAGGTAAACAATCCTGTTGCCAGGGGTTCGAGACAGCCTAGTTTTGTTAGAGGCTGTATTGTAGGAGGCCTATGACGGTATGTCAAATGCTGGACCATTTTGAGTACCTCTAAGCACCGTCCCTGGAAGAGGAAAAGGAAGGGTGTAGTTTTGACTCTTTATGACTATGTTTAGCACAACCAATCCATGTGCTAACCCATAATGATTATATACTATGAATTTTCTTATTCATAGTATTAGCTTTTATTAGCTGGGTGCAGTGGTGCATGCCTGTAATCCCAGCACTCAGGAGGCAGAGGTGGGTGGATCCCTCTGAGTTTGAGGCCAGCCTCAAAATACTCACTGATTCTAAGACAGAGCTTAAATCTTTTCTCTCTCTCTCTCTTCTTTCTTTCTTTTTTTTTTTTTTTCGAGACAAGGTTTCTCTGTGTAGCCTTGGCTGTCCTAGACTCACTTTGTAGACCAGGCTGGACTCGAACTCACAGAGATCTGCCTGCCTCTGCTTCCTGAATGCCGGGATTAAAGGCATGCACCACCACACCTGGCTAAATCTTTTTTTTTCTTTCAGAGCTTAATCTTAATTGCCAAATTTTTAATTTCTTAAGTTATTAATTGTAACATTGGCACAACATTTATGGCTAAAGCAATCGTGGTGCCTGTCTAGAGAAATAAACACTATTTCTTCTCACAACTCAACAACTGAAGCCAGAGCCTCATGCCTGCCAGACAAGCACACTGTCACTGAGCTACAGAGCCCCAGCCTTAAACTCTAACCCTTGCTCGTGCATGGCGAGGGGCACAAGCAAATGACAGATCACATGGGAGACACGTTTGGATGTTATGAGACAGTAAGCTTTTATATCTGAGATATTTAGATGCAAAAATCGTGAGAGAAGATCTACTGGTTGCTTAAGTGATACTTTGAAATAAACTACACAGTGATGCATATTTAAAAAGCGCTGGGTGGTGGTGGTGCACGCTTTTAATCCCAGCACTGGGAGGCAGAGGCAGGTGGATTTCTGTGAGTTTGAAGCCAGCCTGGTCTACAAAGTGAGTCCAGGATAGCCTGGGCTACACAGAGAAACCCTGTCTCGAAAAACCAAAATAAATAAATAAAATAAAAAATAAAAAGAGTAAAGTCAGCCAGGTGAGGTGGCACACACCTTTAATCCCATCACTGGGCAGACAGAGGCAGGCCGATCTCCATGAGTTCGAGGCCAGCTTGGTCTACAAAGTGAGTCCAGGGCCGCCAAGCCTGTTACACAGAGAAACCCTGCCTTGGAAAAAGAAGAGTAAAGTCCCTCCAAATTTTAGTCAGGGTTTATGAAATATTATTTTATCTACATCTTATTCTTAGAATACTAACTTCTCAAGCCAACTTGGTTTATGATGACTATCAGCTTCATTTTCATAACCATATAAGAGTAACAGATGCACACTTAATATTTATTAATACAAAATAACCACTAAACTTAATTTCATATTCCCTTAATTTTTTCCCTCCAAAACACTGAAGATAAGTCAAAAGGAATCTTCGATGTAAAGTCTTGCAACATGTCATTTTTCCTTTTGTTTCACTGTTTTCTTCTCTGTTTCTCTAGATTTAAATAACCCCTGAATTTAGGGAACATTTCTACCTTGTTCCCGCTATGTTCATATGTCTATCCCATAATAGACGTTAAAGAAAAGGCTGATGGTGGACACCAGCCATGTGCCTTATGCTTCTAGAGTACTGCATGAGTCACTTGGCTTTCCATATTCAAAGCTTACTAAAAAAAAAAAAAACACATGTGTAGCTAAAGTCCTACGGTGAGTGTGTGGGTCCTCCTAGCTTAGAGGCACCGAGGCAAACGATGATGACGGTGACAAAGAAGAAGTTGAAATTGCTTACGATGCTTTCTAAATGACTTATTAGTCTATAACAAAATTGTATTAGAGAGATAATGCCAGACATAAAAATGGTATCTGCAGAAACTTCTAGAAGTAAAGAGCATGTTAGTTACTCAGAGGCTGCTGCTTTGTGCGAGTCTGGCTCCACTTCAGTTACCTGCACAGGAAGCAGAGCGCCGCGATGGCGAGGGTGACGAGGATCACCAGGGCCACGAAAGCTGCCGACAGGTTACTTTGGCTTTGGATGCTGGAGCTTGGGAGAAAAACCTCTTCGCAGCGAGCTCCTGTATAATTCTCAATGCACCTATAGGATAAAAGTTTAGATGGAGATTGAATCTCGGTTCTAGACGTCGATGCGGACAACACAGGGTCTCCAGCCGGAGTGAAGGGAACGAACAGTGTCTACTTTTCAGTGAGCGTGGAGTGGCCATGCCTGACGCAACGCTCACGGTGCCGCAGGTGTAGGCAGATGCGTTATTCCACGCCTGCTCCCTTTCTTTTAGACTTCGCCGGCGGCTTAGCGTCTAGAGGAACCAGGTAGTATTCAGACTCCAAGTGCGGACAGCGCTGGTGCCTGCGAGGCTCGGCTTCTCTTCCTGCCCAACTTTTGCAGAAGGGTCTTGCAATGTTGGTCTTCTAGCTGTCCTCAACCCCCTGGCTGAAGTGATCCTCCTGCCTCAGCTTTCCAAGTAGCTGGGACTGCAGATGCATGTGATCAGAGCTTAAAGTCTACATTTTTTTTTTTTTTTGGGCTTTTTCGAGCCAGGGTTTCACTGTGTAGCCTTGGCCATCCTGGACTCACTTTGTAGACCAGGCTGGCCTCGAACTCACAGCGATCCACCTGCCTCTGCCTCCCGAGTGCTGGGATTAAAGGCGTGCACCACCACGCCCGGCTGAAGTCTACATTTTTAATGGTGTAACTGCCCATATATAACGCAAAACCATCTACAATCTAGTCTACTGCATTTCATATAGATGTATACATGATGCAACTTTTCTTCGAGATCAGTGCTTCTTCCAAAGCCTGATTTATTCACTATTATACCCCTTCCCTGCTATTCAATCACGCCTTCTTGAACTTACGTCAACTTTATATAACTAACAGCATTTCTATTTTCCTTCAGAGACAACACAACACAGCAAAGAATACCACAAGAATCAGTCTTTGGCCGGGCGTGGAGGCACACACCTTTAATCCTAGCACTCAGGAGGCAGAGGTAGGGCACCACTGTGAGTTCGAGGCCAGCCTGGTCTACAAAGCAAGTCCAGGACAGCCTGGGTTACACAGAGAAACCCTGTCTTGAAAGACCAAAAACAACAACAACAAAAAAGAATCAGTCTTTGGTATGGCCAGTCAGCCCTCTTTTCCTGTCCCTGTTTAAAGGATTAATGTACATGATCAAGAATTATGCTGCTTGGCATCTAGTCAATTTGTATTACAGTTGAATGTAAAATAAAAAGTATTTTGTCTGGAAATGGTGGCACACATCTATAGTCCTAGCACTTGGGAAGCCAAGGCTGGAGGAGCAACTCAAATTTAAGGCGAGCCTGGACTACATGGTGAGTTTTAGGCTAGCCCAGCAAGCCTGGAGTGAGAAACTCCATTTTTAAAAAAACCCACAATTTCTTTCTTTCTTCCTCTTTTCTTTTTCTTTTTTAAATGTTTTTTCGAGACAGGGTTTCTCTGTGTAGCCATGGCTGTCCTGGACTCTTCATAGACCAGGCTGGCTTTGAACTCACAGCGATGCCCCTCCCTTTGCCTCCTGAGTACTGGGATTAAAGGCGTGCCCCACCACGCCTGGCTCAACTTTTTTCTTTTTAATATGAGCATTTGTTTATAAAGTAACTCAAGAAGTTATATAGGAAACTCACAAAGTATATGTAATAATAAAGCTATATAAAAATGAGTATGTATGCACACAGAGGTACATACTTTAAGCTATTTTTTTTAACAACAACAACAAAAAAGTAAAAGTTGATTTTCCAAAACTAATTTTCCTCCTCACCTCTTTTTAGATTAGGTAAATATTTAGACATTTATTCGCTCTGCCTCCCACGTTCTACAACGTGCCTAGAGAATTATATGTGAACTAATTGCTGGTTTTAACAATGAATGTGACAGGATGACTAATAGCCTAGATATAAATAAGAGAAAAACAATTTAGCGCAGAGTGAATCTTAGCTGACCAAACAGCAGGCATTGTATGAGCCTCACGCTGCCCTGATGACGGCAGGCGGTTACTGCTCTTGGCTTCATGGGGGACTTTAGGCAGTATAGGGGACCTCAAACTTCTAGAAAGATTGCTTTGTTGAGACAAGGAAAGGGAAAATAAGGCCAGGATATAAAACACTACATGAAAAATGTTTTGGGGAAAAAACTTCATAATTCCTTACAGTATACATGTTAAAATACTGTTTTTCCTTGGGGCTGGAGGGATGGCTCAGTGGGTAAGAGCACTGGCTGTTCTTCTACAGGACCTGAGTTCACTTCCCAGTACCCACCTGAGGCTCCCAACCATCTGTAACTACAGTCCCTGGGGATCTCACGCCTTAATTTGGTCTCTGCAGGCACCAGGCATGCACATGGTGTGTACAGACAGACGTGCAAACAAATCACGTATACACATAAAATAAATAAATGAATAAAATGTGAAAATATTATTATTCCCATAACTCAATTAAAGACACGCAAGAAGATAAAAGATGAGTGAAAATTCATTTTGTTCTTCTCTAGTTTTACTTTCAACTTCCCAGGACTGACAGACAGACAGATAGACAGACAGACAGACAGACACATACACACACACGCATGCACACAAGCACATTACTCCTCAGAATATAGCTTCATAAACTATGGTTTATAACCTTATATGAGGTCACATAACAGCGCGTAGGGGTTGTGAAAAATCTGGCAACAATAAAGATATCTGACCATACAAAGGCACAAACAGAATCCACAGTTAAACGGGATCATGGTGGTTCTAGCAGGGCTCAGGTCCCTGCAGCTTCATTCTGAGCACACACACACACACACACACACACACACACACACACACACACACACACACAGAGGACACTGTGCATGTAGTCTCCACACAGCTCTGACGGAGGCTGCCTGTTACCGCTCAGCTCAGACTTAAGACCGTTCATTGTATGGTGGAACTTCAGGGTTTCCACTGTGAATACAGAGTTTTCTGCTTACAGAAACATAATGGTTTAATAACGAGAGATAGAGGCTTTGATATTTTCCTCCTGTCATTCCTCAGCATGAAAGTATCCAAAATGGCGTATCTTTGGATTGTATTGTTAGGACACTTACATTTAAAATTACCATTTAAGTTGCTAACTTTTTAATAAAAGATAGTTAAATGAGTTTTGGCTTAGGATTAGGGCAGAATTTCCAGTAGTTTCTGAAATGGCCCTAAGTATTATGCTTCTGCCGCTCTGAGCTACATATATTTGTGAAGGAGGAGGATCACAGAAAGTGCTACAGATGCTCCATGGCACTCAGGATCAAATATGTATATTTGTATACATACATGTATATATGCTTCCATGACTAACAAACGCGACTAACATCACTAACAAATAACTAGATTGTTTTAGCAAATTATTGTTTTAAAGCAAATGTTCTTATCATTACCAGTAAATTCTTGGCGTCTATTCCAAGTGTGTGTTATCTCCTTACATATCAGGGGTCAGGGAGGAGGTTCTTAGGTGAAGGTACGGTGGGCGGGAGACGTTGGCGAGGCGCTACCCAGGAGGCCCAGTACATCAACACACAGCGTAAACAAACACAGAGAGAGTAGGGTTCCCACAAGACAAAACCTTGCTCTAAACTCAGTTCCAAGAGTTGTTCTAGAGACCCGAAAACACAAATAAAAGCTCTCCCATGATTTCCTTAAGATTATTTTTACATTCAAATAGAATTCAGTGAACACGTATGCCTTGCAGAGGAGCCGCTGAAAGAAAGCAAGCCCTGTGTAGCCCAGGAGTGGTGTGGGTAAAATGCAGTGATCAGATCAGGATCGAAGGAAACAGAAAAAGGCACCAGAGGGAAGCAACCAACAGACTTCTCTGTTGTCCACATCTGGGGAAAAAGTAAAACACTGGTGGAAATTTTAATCAAAATAACATCAAGAAAATGTTTTTTTACTCTTCACCTCATTAAGTCAGAACTTGGAGAAAAGCAGAGACACAGTGTACTCCTGCTTGGCTAAGCTACAAGTGAATTTTGTTTTTTCAGATATTTACCATATAAATAAGGGAATGTTGCCCACCCATCGCTGTGCATAAGGAGCCTGCTTTGAAAGCTCTGGTTAAGTTACGAAAATGTCACATCTTCAGTTACAACACAAATGTTAAATTTTAAGCAAACATAAATGGGGGGGGAGGGGGGCGGGTGGAGTGGAGACATAACAGACTGGAAAGTATCTCTCTTGTGAGCGGAAGGTCAGTGTCACGGGATTGTTTGCGCAGAGCTAAGCAGCCCCATCCTTATGTAAGCCACTCTTGCTAACGTATTCCTGGGCGTCACTTCTGTGCAGGCTGTCAGGCAGCTAAAGGTTGTGCCATCTAATTTGATGAGTACCAGGTGCTAACACGCTCTCCTAGAACTGAAGACTATAACACTAACACTACAACGGGCACAGCCTCCCAGACTCAGAATCCACACGATCAGCGGTTTTCTAGATGCACCAAGAGTTTCACCGGAAGCACAGAACCCATGTTTGCTGCACTGGACCCGAGAAAAGTTCGTCTGGTTTTATTGTTTTCAGGGAAAGTTGTTATGATACTGAAGGCCTTCAAAGAGTAAAGGAACCAAACTTTTACTTGGAGGGCTTAGATGGGAGGATTAGTGTGGGTTCCGGGCCAGCCTGGGATATTTGGGGTGACTCCCTTTCAAAACGAAACAAACACAAACGGAAAGAACCAAGAAGTTGTGAATCCTGCAGCCTTGGCTGTGTTCCAGAAAAATGAATGCTGCAATTCAGGCTAGAAAAAAATGGTTTCCTGACCTTTCTGTAATGTTGTAAACTTAAGATTTTTTAGGGATTTTTTTTTTTTAAGGTTTTTCGAGACAAGGTTTCTCTGTGTAACAGCCCTGGCTGTCCTGGACTCGCTTTTGTAGACCAGGCTGGCCTCAAACTCACAGCAATCCACCTGCCTCTGCCTCCCAAGTGCTGGGGTTAAAGGTGTGCGCCACCACGCCCGGCTAAGTTTTAAAACATAAAGTCAAAGAAAAAAAAATCCCAAATTGTTTCATTTAGTTATTTTTATAATCAAACAAGACATCCAGCAGTACGATAGCAGAACACAGCACTGTCCGGGCGAAGAGGAATGCAAGGGATCTCTCTACAAAAGCCATGTTTATAGCAATGCCAGACTCCAGGTGAAAGAGTAGCCAACAAGCATACTACTATTGCTGGGCAGTGGTGCACACCTCTAATCCCAGCACTCGGGAGGCAGAGGCAGGTGGATCACTGTGAGTTCGAGGCCAGCCTGGTCTGAAAAGTGACTTCAGGACAGCCAACACTACAAAGAGTAACTTTGTCTGGGAAAACAAAACAAAACATGCTACTTTACACTTCCCAGGAACAAGACACAAGTACCCTATTGTGAAAGAGTCACTAACAAGAGAAAACTCAACACTAGTGCCATTTCACTTGGACAGTTACCCTAGAAGAAGTCATTCTAACACTGTGGTCCCCAGAGTTCAGTCTAAAACATTCATATATATATATATATATATATATATATATATATATATATATATATATATATATATATGAACAAACCAAAAATAAAACCTTTACAAGAGTTTGAGAAAAGACACTGATGTCAAAGGCAATCTGATACACAAATACCTGGCCAAATCCTGTATAATGCCAGGCAGGTATGTGCAGGCCAAGAACTCGGAGATGAGCGCTGGCAACCTCTGCCTCTTTCTTTACCTGGTGCCACAAACACATTAGACACTGACTAGTGTGATTATGCCTACAGATATTCAGCTAATAGACAGTGTGGGAGAAACAGCTGTTTATGTCAAGTGTGTGACATGTGCACCGCTAAGGACTGATAATCACGATAATCACTTCAGGAGGGTCAGCCCAATTTTAGTCTAGCCCAAAAGCAAATCTTAGATTCTTTTAAGGTTGACTGTTAGCCCACCACATCCTATGTGGGATGCATATTCTATTCCATATGAAAATGGTAACACAGTTGCACAGAGAACCACCCGTTCCTGCCATCAGGTAAGTTACTGCCTACAGTGGTCTGCAAGATTTAGTTTAGGTAAATCACTGAAAATTTCAAATACTTGCTGAAAGTAGTTAAAGCCCAGTGAAATACTGGGCTTCTTCTTCTTCTTCTTCTTCTTCTTCTTCTTCTTCTTCTTCTTCTTCTTCTTCTTCTTCTTCTTCTTCTTTTTCTTCTTCTTCTTCTTCTTCTTCTTCTTCACTATTTTATTTTTTATTTATTGCATGCTGTGATTGTGCAATGAGCAAGCCATGGGCTGTAAGCACAGCCTTCATCATTGAGTGTGCCCAGGCCAGTTTGCTCTAGCGAATGCTCTGAGAGGAGGGCCGAGAGGACTTCATAGCAGCCTGAGGCAAAGCTCTGTGGTTTGTTAGCTTTCATAATGTTGCCTTTTCCCTCACACTAACAATAATTTATTGATGTCCCAGTCTCTGTCTTCCCCATTTTGCTTACCTCAAAAATATGACCGGGGAGAAAATTCTAAAAGTCACCCCCTCTGAAATAAAATGTATTATTTCTTAAAAGGCTGGAAGATAAATTAAAACTAAAAATAAAATGTATGCATCTCAGGCATGGCGGCACATGCCTCACAACAGAGCATTCAGAATGGGGCGGGGTGGGGGTGGTAAAGAATTCAAGGGCAGGGTTGGAGATGGCTCAGGACAGAAGGTCACTGCTGCTCTTCCAGAGGACCCTGGTTAGAACCCCAGAACCCATGTGGCAGTCCACACCATCTATAACCACAGTTCCAGGGGATCTGACACCCTCTTCTGGCTTCTTCAGTACTACACATGGTGCACACACATGTTGATAACTTATCCATACATGAAATAAAAATACATACATCTAAAAAAAAAAAGAGTTAAAGGGTAGCCTCAGCTACAGTGTAAAGTTTGAGGTCATCCTGGGCTACATGAGACTCAGTCTCAAACAAAAAAAGATATGTATATCTTACATAACTTATGTCTTAGAGATTATATATATATATATATATATATATATATATATGGCATACATAAAATTGATATAACTTTTTTCTTTCAAGTAATATTTTTAGTATATGTAAAAAAATAAGTAAATATATATAATACGTAAGTGGGCCTTCCAGCTATAGAGATTTTCCCTGTTCATGTCTTTTAAGGGTTCATTAAGACCATCTTAGGGACACCTGGAAAGACTTGGAGTTGCTGGTCTTAAATGCACAGTGTTCATGCTGGCCTCTTACCTTCCCAGGCTGCAGGGAAAATCACATGACCCAACTTGGAATAAGACAAAGAGAAGCCAGCCTCAGTTCACTTCCTGACAAAAGAAGTTGAGCATTAGATCTATGCAAAAGTCACAGCTGTCCGTACTCCTGGGTAGAAATTAAGTCTTACAGATAGGATAATGGGATTTCTTTTCTGGCTGTACTCCAAAGGGGAGAGTGGATGATGAAGACAGTTACTCAAGGGGTAATCAAAATTCAGACGCCAACACATAATTGTACAAACTCCATTATGCAACAGTAAGAAGGAAGCGCCTTCCGCCGGCCCTCAGCTTTCTAAAGAGCAGTGGGCTGACCTCAGCTGGCCCTAAGGGGCGATTTCAGCTCTTACTAACGCAAGCCAGGAAGACAAACACAGCTGGAAAAAGTGATAGAGCCAAGGGAGCTGGCGTGCGCGCCCTGGGTCTCAGCCACGGCTCGAGGCTTGCGCTGTGAGAGGACTGCCACCAGGCAAAGTCGGGGGGGTCGGGGGGGGGGGGGTCGGGAGATGTATGCTCTTAAGTTTTGTTCTAAAGACTGAGGTCAAGAAAGATGCATCCGTTGTTTCTGCGGAGAACACTAATGAGGGAGTCTATAATCAGAAGTTAGGTTACTAAAATAAAAAGCATTAACAAGATGCATAAATGGAGCAGCTGCTGGGTGCATTTGCATCTGCTCTATTATAAGCACCGAGGCTGTTATTTCTGTTCCGTAAAGGTGTTCTAAAGAGCAACCTAATTCCAGATGTTTAATAAAGCTTGTGGCGTACTGTCAAAGAGTAAAGCGAAAAGGACTTCGCTGTATTTAATATCGGAGGTATTTTTGAATTTACTCCTTGAAATATAATCGTCTACTAAATTGAGAGATGCGAAGGCCGAATCTTATCCAGAAGGAGCGCCAAGAACCACCCAATCATAAGAACTGGCTTTAAGAAAAACCTTAACATTTTCTGTGATTAATAAAGCAACCCACAAACTTCTGAAGTTCCCTTTGGTAAAGCAGGGTGGTGCGGTGGTTTGAATAAGAATGTCCCCCATAGGCTCATATACTTAAATGCTTAGTCATCTGGGTGTGGCGCTACTTGGGAGGGACTGGTAGGTGAGGCCTTGTTGGAGCAGGTGTGGCCTTGTTGGAGGCAGTGTGTCGCTGTGGGTGGGCTTTGAGGTTTCAAAAGCCCAATCCAAGCCCAGTGTCTCTCTCTCTCTTACTGTTGCCTGTTGGTCTGGATGTAGAGCCATCAGCCCCTCCTCCTGCACCATGCCTGCCTGTGCGCTGCCATGCTGCCCACCATGCTGACAATGGACTAAAGCTCTGAACCTGTAAGCCAGCGCCAGTCAAATGCCTTCTTTTATAGGAGTCGCCATAGTCATGGGGTCTCTTCACAGCAAGAGGACACTGACTAAGCCAGGTGGAGTCCAGCCAGGCTGGGACAAAATGATAATCTACAGTTAAGTGAGATGATGTGACAAATTCAGTGGCACCGTAGGTGTAGGTTTTCTTAATCTCATTCATGTGTGACTAGTCTTCAACAGATTACATGTTTGTTCTTCTAGACCCCATTTTATAGGCAGAGCTCAGTCCGAACCATCACACACAAAAAGGTTTCTACCTGCCCAAGAATATCGCTGGCCAGGCGTGATGGTGCACGCCTATAATCCCAGCACTTGGGAGGCAGAGGCAGGTGGATTACTGTGAGTTCGGGGCCAGCCTGGTCTACAAAGTGAGTCAGGGACAGCCAAGGCTACACAGAGAAACCCTGTCTCAAAAACAAACAAACAAACAAACAAACAGCATAGCTGTTGCTACAGATGGCAAACGGAGCTCGGGCGAAGCCATAAAACAGGAAGCCACTCTGGTTGGGTCTTGTGGTCACGTGAGTTTGGTAGAGCCCTGGTGAAACCAGAGTTCATTGTGTCACGGTGGGTAACTGTTCCACCAGATAATACTTTGCCAAGTTAAGCTCCAATCACAAAGCTGAATGCTCTGTACTAGTTGGCCCTGGGGTGATCTTTGGACACGTCACAGGGTTGAGAGGAAAGCAGGACTGCCCATAGGTCCTCACCCAGCTAGTGACGCAGGTACAGGTGAAGACGCGCCTCTCCTCCGCTTCTGCTGCGTCAGCTCCATAAGCTCTGGTTGGAAACTCTACGTGGCTGCCTTTGTGTCTAGATGGCCAAGATGCCAAAGGCTAGAAGGCTCCTGTCTAGATTGTTCTTTAGAGCAAGACTTCGACGTCAGCCACAAAACAGGTTCCCGGATGCACGGCTAACATCTCTCTGGGTTATCCAACTCCACAGAGGCCTGTACCTGTACTCTGTAAGTTGCGAACCTTAGGAAAATACGAGTGAATTCTGCTTGGTATACGCCAACAGATCGCTGTGTGGGCCCACATCAATTTCATGCCTACCCACATGAGTGCACATTATTGAGTTTTCCTGAGTCAGTTGCAACATCTTTTGGTCTCCTTGTAAATAAGCGGTTCCTCAAATATACTTCTAACACATGCTCAGTTTTTATTTGTCAAAATCTGGTTTCCTCTTTTATAAATTTTAAAACTTTTAGGGACTGTTGAAATGCTCAGTACACTCATTGGGTAGAGTGAGATGAACTGAGGTGTCAGAGAAGCCTGCACACCAGGCCTGTGTGCTGAGGGAGGACTATACACTGGGCCTGTGTACTGGGAGGAGGACTGCCTGGTCTACAAAGTGAGTCCAGCACAGTCAAAGATATATAGAGAAGCCCTGTCTCAAAAAACAAAACAAAACAAAACAAAATATTAACTTAATTTTTTAAACTTAATTAAAACAGATTGCTTTTTCTCTGATTTAGAATATTGAGTACAATATACATACATTTTACTTGACAAAATTCTGTTTTCCCTCAACTTATATGGGCTCACTGATCAAATAAGCTATTACTCCTTACATAGTGTTAAACATTTTAAGAATGTAAAACTGTTCAACTAATCATTATTTTGATGTTCTACTTAAGCCATAGTCATTTTATATCATTCATGTTTTATAAACGAAACTTCTAAGATATCTTAAAATGCTGAACTGATTAATTGAATTTATTAATATAATTAAGTGAATAATTTTAAGTCAAGTAGGACTACTGAAGCATTAATCACTAAGTTGATGTTATACTTAGATTTCTGTTTCTTAAATAAGGGATTTGCATTATATTTGTGAAGATTTTGCCCTTTGAGCGGGTCATATGCAGGACGCGTGCTGTACTGAGGGTACAGCGCGGCGGTGACAACCTGCTCCGCATGCAGCACACGCTGAGTTTTATCCCTAGACTCACTGTAGGGGAAAAGGAGCAAAACTAGAATGGCCCCATGTCTAAAAGCAAAACAAAAGTTGTAGGGACGGGCTACATGGCCAATGTTCAGCCATCTTGTCAGAGCCTAGGTTCCTATTTCTCCAGCAGTCTGCCATTTGCCAGAAACCAGCTGACCCTGTCGTGGTTCGGCAGTTAGACTAAAGATTTAGACGGAGCCACCCTGCTGTAGTTTAACAGTTAGATTAGATAAAGATAGCAAAATATTAGGTATGGCAGAAGGTTGTGACCTGCTTGGAATTCCTCGCATCTTGAGATAGCCTACAGCTGGGTTGCCATAGCAATATGCTTCCCTGCCCTATGCCTTATAAAAACTCTGTGAAATTTCTCAATAAACGGGGTTTGATCAGAATCCAGGCTTGCCCCCTTCTTCCAGTCTTGTGTTCTCCTCCCGAGTGTTAGTGGAACCCCGGCAGGCCGGGACAAAAAGTAGAAGGCCAACAGCCTGGCTCAGAGGGTAAGGGCCCTTGCTGTCTAGCCTGATGTCCCAAGTCCCATCCCCGCATGTGGGGAAATGTAAAAAATAAAATAAAACTTAAGAAGGCTGTGTATAGAGGTAGAGTGTAAGGTGTGTACTGTGTGTGCGACTTGTGCACGCCTACTAAACTGCCTTACGCTAGACAGTTCCGAATGACCCCGAACCTAGCTCTCCTTGTGCAGCAGAAATCAGTGATTTGGTTAAAAGCCATAGCTGATGCGGGCAATGAGACGACGCTAAGAAGAATTGTGACAGAGACGCACATGAGTGCATGCACTTCTGTTTTTAAAGAAAAGTAGTTCTGTTTGAAAGTAGCAGTTCTCTGCTTTTTTTTTTTTTTTAAACAGCAAACCCATGTTCAGAACTGCTGGTATTCAAACCCCAATGAAGAACAGCTATAAGAATGATGAACACACCCGTAAACAACACCTTGGCATTAAGGATTAAGTGATGTTGCCTGGGCCTAACTAAAGTGTTTTCAGAATATGAGGAGACTCGTGTAGAGAATTCCATCTTCTTATCATATGAAATGTGTTCTCAGCTCTTAGCACCCTGCTGCCTGGGCTTTCAGGACAGGCGAAACACTGTTCTCTGTCATCCAAGGGACCAGCACAGAAGACAGGTGATTCAGCGTCTGTCCAGGATGTTTTTCTGTACTTAATGCTGAATTTTACATCCTGAATTATTTATGGGAAGAAAAATATTAACTCAAAAAGAAAGAGGAAGAGGAAGAAGAGGCAGTGACTAAGGACTTAGGACTGTCATTTCTTCTTTTATTTTAATGTCTTTTGTCCCTCTGAGGAAAGAGACAACCGAGAACACTTTGTCAGGTGCCCGTGATACTATAGGCAGTGGCCCCAAGCTCTTCAGTACATTTTAAATTTTGCCTTCCTCAAATTCAATCTTGAAAAAAAAATTTCTTTTTCAAAGTATCATTTATACCTGCAAAGCATACTTAATTACCACAGTTGTTTACATAGTAAAAATAAAAATGGTAGTTAGAGTGGGAACCACTGTCATTTACATTATAGATGTACATTAGAATAAAGGTGGTGATTGGAAGGGGAACACATCAAGTTAAACACTCCAGATGCTCCTGGAGATCTCTCATCATACTTGATTCCATATGCTTGTGTGTTTGCTTGACTGGATCATGGCTTTCTTGAACAGATGGGCTAGTGTGGTCTTCCTGTGTCTGCCTCCTGAGTAGCTATGGTCACAAGCACGCACCATCATGCCCAGCTACCATAAAAAGCTAAAAACTCATGTGAAATGGTTATATAGCACACTCTAGTAAAGAATTTTGTCCGTCTCCTTTGTTATATTATTGGCTACAGGAGAAAACTAACCACAGGCATTATCTGCCACCCAAGAGGCTCCTGCTTCTCCTCTTGTGCATGGTATATGTGTGTGCATATGTTCATATGTGTAGGCATGTGTGTGCACGTGTGTACATCCAGGCCAGAGGTCGATGTTCCGTGCTTTTCTTCAATCCCATTTTCTAAACCTGGAGGAGCTCACCAATTAGGCTAGGGCAATGGGCGGGAGGCTCCCTGGATCCTTTTCTCTCTCTTCCCCAGCACTAGGATTACAAACACCTGGCTTTTGGGCTGGGTACCGAGTATTAGAAAAGCAGGAGAGTGAGCTGCAAGCTGTCCACTCTCTGAGCAATCTCCAATACAGTTTCTTCTCTAACTTGATGCTTGGCAAGGGCTCCAAGTCACATAGGAAATAAATGACCGGTACAGATTAGTTCTTCAAAGAATAGATTCTTGGGAACAAGATTCTAAGGTGATGGGTATTTATAGAACATTCACATAGACAAACCAAAGGCCTGAGTCAGGATTTCCCAGGATGCATAGCACTTCAGAAGACTGCTCAGGAGAGCAGACCCTGTAAGCTCGAGTCAGGGAAGGAGGGGACTGCCAGAACTACTGAGGGGCAATTGTTACAGATGACTGCTTAGATTCATATTTTAATGCCATGTTTTTATATTAAAAAAATACCTTCTCTTCAGAAGATATTTATATCCTACAAAAATTCAGTAAACATTGCTTTTATAAACTGAAACTAAGTCATTTGAACTACCTGATTTTCACAGCTGTAAATTATCTAAGGCTGTTTTCCCACGTGGGCCTTTGTCTAACCAAGCATCCTCAGTGTGAATGACCCGGTCCCTGGCTTACAGGCCAAGGATCTCAGAAAACTGGACGATTCCAGGACAAGAGGAATTTGCTTTGATTCCCATGCTACCCGTGAGATCTGGGGGATCGCGTCTTGGGCATGGTTTCCTAACCTCGTGACAGCCGAGAGGCCTTTGAAGCTTCGTTATAAGACTCCTTATGAAATATTTCAGGACAGAGGGAGTGTTGTAACTGTCAGAGAATCATTACTGAGTGGCTAAGACTTGTAAGAACAAACTCATGGCGACATCAACACATTGCCTCACGCACATAAGCCTGCACCAGCACTTCTATGACCAAGAATGACTGAGCACAGCAGCACAGGCTGTGATCCCAGCTGATGGCCAGGCTGGGCCAAGATCACAAGTTCAAGGCTAGCCTGACCGGGCAAATTAGTGAAAACTTGTCTCAAAATAAAAAGTTTTTTTATTTTTTAATTTTTTTTAGTTGCTGTTTTTAACGTATATGAATGCTCTATCTGCATGTACACTTACAGGCGAGAAGAGGGCATCAGATCACATTATAGATGGCTGTGAGTCACCATGTGGTCACTGGGAATTGAACTCAGCTCCTCTGAAATAGCAGACAGTGCTCTTAACCACTGAGCCATCTCTCCAGGCCCCAGGCTCACTAAAAAGTTTTTTTTTTTTTAAATTTAAAATTGGGTGGTGGAGGTGGTGCTGGTGCTGGAGAGATAGCTCAGTGGTTAAGAGTATTGATTGTTCTTCCAGAGGACCTGGGCTCAATTCCCAGCACCCACATGGCAGCTCACAACTGTCTGTAACTCCAAGATCTGACATCTTCACACAGACAAACATGTGCAAAGCAGGCAAAACACCAATGCATACAAATAAAAATAAACTATTAAAAAATTTTTTAAAAACAGAAACAAAAAACCTGGGTTGGAGAAATGGCTCAGCAATTAAGAACATTGAAGGCTCTTGCGGAGGGCCTGAGCTCAGTTCCTAGGATTCACGTGGAGGCTCACAACTACATGTAATTCCAGTTTCGGGGAGCATGGCATGCACAGGGTATACCAACATTTTTACAGACGAAACACTCATTCACATAAAATATTAAAAGTATATATAAATAAATATTTTTAAAAGCACTTTTTTTTGGCTAGGTGTGGTGGCACACACCTTTAATCTAGCACCCTAGGAGGCAGAGTCAGGCAGATTACTGTGAGTTCGAGTGTTGCCTGGTCTACAAAGCAAGTCCAGGACAGCCAGAGATATCTAGAGAAACCATGTCTGTGGGTGATGGGGGGTGGAGAGCGGTGGAGAACTCAAGTGTTCAGCATCCTTAACCATCAGTGAAAAGCAAATTGAAGCTGCTTTGAGAGCCACCTCATCTTAATCAGAAGAGCTACCATCAGATGTCATGGGGTGTGTGGGGGGGATGACAAATGCTGAAGAGGATGTGGGAAAAGAGGAGTTCTTGTTCCCTGATAGTTAATGCATAACCTGTGTAGCCACCATAGAAATAAGCAGTAGGGTCCCCAAGAAACTGAAACCTGAACTACTGTACACTCAGACATACCACGGATGGGCACGTGCCTGGAGACACTGTATCCTGCTACACAGAAATACTCATGTCCGTCCCATTGCTTGCTGTTCTCAGTAGCAAGACAGTAAAATCAGCCTAGGTTTCCATCAATCGCTGAGTAGACAAAACAAATATAGTACATATACACAATAGAATTTTTTTGTTATTGTTGTCACAAAGAAAAAATGAAATCATGACATTTGCAGGAAAGTGAATGGAACTGGAAGTTATTTATGAAACAAAAATGCCATATCCAGAAAGATAAATAACACAAATGCCCACTTATATTCAGAACCTATATTTATATGAGTGCATCTATTAGCATAAATTTGCCTCTGTGTGTGTATATGTGTATGTGTGTCCTCGTCCGCACACGCTCATGTGCATGCGAGGATGGGGGAGGGATCCTGAGAGAAGAGAATTCACATAACAAGAAAGATAAGTGAGGACTAACCATCCGGGCAAGGGAACCAGCTGCAGGGGTCTAGGGAGCAACAGGAGGCAACAGTGGGGAGAAGAACAACGAGGACAAAGTATGACACGCATGTGTGAGGAAGTGAGAATAAAACCTATTTCTTTGTTTGGCAACCTAAAAAAAAAAATAGTAATTTAAAAATATCAAGATAAGCCAGGTGGCAGTGGTGGCGGTGGCAGTGGTGATGGTGGTGGTGGGGTGTAGGCCTTTTATTCCAGCACTTGGGAGGCAGAGGCAGATGGATCTCTGTGAGTTCAAGGCCAGCCTGGTCTACAGAGCAAGTTCCAGAACAGCCAAGGCAAACAGAGAAGTCCTGTCTCAAAAGACAAAGCAAAACAAACAAAAATCCCATCAAGATAGTTCAGCCGATAAAGATACTACCAAACCTGACAACCTAGTTAGTTCCCAGGAACCCATATGGGAAAAGGAAAGGGCTGAGTCCCACGTGCTGTCTCTATACATGTGCCGCGGCATGCGTGTGCTGCCAGTGGAGAAGACGCCAGGGCTACACATTGTCACGGGGTATTTGGGGATTTCATGATATTTCACTGGTTTCTAGCCATCCCACCAAAGACTCTCAGAATAAAACAAAACCAAACCTTCAAGCATTCAGGAACATACTGTAGGAGAACTTAGTAAGACAAAAGCCACAATAAAACAAATTACCCTGGCTCAAGTTTTCTAAAAATCTAGTAAAAGAACCATTTTTTTTTTTTTTGGTTTTTCTAGACAGGGTCTCTCTGTGTAGCCTTGGCTGTCCTGGCCTCGCTTTGTAGACCAGGCTGGCCTCGAACTCACAGCGATCCGCCTGCCTCTGCCTCCTGAGTGCTGAGATTAAAGGCATGCGCCACCACACCCGGCTAGGAACCATAATTTTGAAGTTTACTTACCATTCTACCTTTAATGACTAAGAATATAAAATTAAAAATGCAAATGCTTTCAGAGCTACAATCATTCTATGGGTTAATTTTCTGTTTTATATATATATATATATCCTGCACTGGAGCAGGATAATAATCTCAAAAGTAAATTTTTAAAAAGAGTTCAAATAATAAAGCAAGTGAAATTCTATTTGCCTTAGGCCTGGCGTGGTGAGTGGCACACGCCTTTAACCCCAGCACTCGGGAGGCAGAGGCAGGCGGATCGCTGTGAGTTCGAGGCCAGCCTGGTCTACAAAGTGAATCCAGGACAGCGAAGGCTACACAGAGAAACCCTGTCTTGAAAAACCAAAAAAAAAAAAAAAACAAAAAACTATTTATCTTATGAAGAACCAATTGGTAGTTTGGTAAAATCCACTATGAATAGGCCCAACAAAGTTTACGTCCACCTCAATGAACTCTACAGAAGGACAGAGAGCCAGAGCCTCTGCTCTTCATTCACCGGCAGAACCCACGCGCTCAAGGATGACATTAAGCCACATGGTGGCATTTGTACATTAGGGTAATTGGAGAGTTTCTGAAAAAAGTGCACAGTATAAGCAAAAATCACTACCTGAAAAGAGGAAGAAGAAGAAGAAGAAGAAGAAGAAGAAGAAGAAGAAGAAGAAGAAAAAGACGTGTTTCTGCTACTTCACAGCTAGTCTCTAATAGCTAACCACTTGTTTTGGGGGGCGTGGGGTGCTGCCCACAGTATGTGTGCCCCCAACTACAGTCCTGGTGCACATAGTAAACAGGTGAGTGGCAGGAGAAAGAAAGACTGACTGAAATAAGTTATGACACGGCTGCCTCACGCCCCTCTTGGGGTGGTCCAATGAGACAAAGTGTTTCAGAAACGCTGGGCACACCAAGGTGCTCAACGGCATAGGTGACTTAAGTAGCAAATGTCTTAGAAGCATATGACCAAATAAAGAAGGAGATAATATAAAGGTTTGTGGTTGCTGTTGTTGTTGCCAGAGTGTGAACACAGTTCATACTTATTAATGACATGCGCTACTGATGAGCTACACTCTAGCCCAGCAACACACACTTAGATACACTAAACAAAATTCTCATTTAATTCTGAAATATATGTATAAAACTAGAATAAATCACATATATACAGAACATTTGAAAAAGTAATATGGCTGGTCGTGGTGGCGCACGCCTTTAATCCCAGCACTCGGGAGGCAGAGGCAGGTGGATTGCTGTGAGTTCGAGGGCAGCCTGGTCTACAAAGTGAGTCCAGGACAGCCAGGGCTACACAGAGAAACCCTGCCTTGAAACACCAAAAAAAAAAAAAAAGTAATATTTACATAAAATAAAGGCATAAAAGTATCCCATTTCCTAACATTTCTTTAAGTTTTAGATAGTAAAAATAAATAAATAAATAAAGTCTTAGATACTCAGAAGTTTTTTAAGCATATAAGAAACTAAAAATGTAACCAAATATCTAAAATTTGTGCTGTATTTTCTCCCTGTTGTGCTAACAGTCCTCAGTTGAGTTCAGAAACAATAGCTTGCTTTTATTTCAGACAGTAAATTACAGTAAGTTCTTTGAAGCACAACGTGTTCCTAGCAGAAATGCTGACAGCTGGTAACAGTGGGACAGCCCAGCATGACTATACTTAGGCCATAACAGCATTAGCCTGCGCTTGTGTCAGCAAAATTTGTCATATTGCTCTTTTCTTCTCTCCAAATTGAGCAGATTTTGACGCCTCCATTTTTTTGAGGGGTTGTTAGGCTGTTTTAATGACATTTATTTGAATATAAAGATTTAAACACACAATTTTACCTCAAAATACTATTTGTCAAGGTCAAAATACCTCAAATTAAGCTCTAGTTTAAAGACTAAGTTTTATTTAAGTTTCCTGCTTATTTGATTCCGTTTCCTGTTTGAATTATAACTATTTTAAATCAGTAAAATTCTGGTGAAAGACACAAAACAATCAATCCTCACATCAATGCCAATCATTTTCAATTTTACTATGTTTAGACCTTAACTTATAAAAAAGTTCAATACTCTATATGTTTCACTTTAGCAGTTTTCATGTCTAATTTGTTATTTTATTAATTCTTCATTTCTCTTGTATGTGCCCCTTTCTTGGTAATCTTACTCTGTGTGTTTGTGTGTGTTTGGTGTGTGTGGTATGTGTGTGTATGTGTGTGGTATGTGTGAGTGTTTGTATGTGTGTGTATATGTGTGTGTGTGAGTGTGTTCATGTGTGTATGTGGTATGTGTGTTATGTGTGTGTGGTGTGTGTAATGTGTGTGTATGTGTGAGTGTGTGTGTGCGTGTGCGTGTGCGTGTGCGCGTGTGTGTGTGTGTGTGTGTGTGTGTGTGTGTGTGTGTGTGTGTGTGTGAGTGAGTGTACCTCCTATGCAGCTTCGCCTGGCCGGGAATCCTCCACCCTCAGCCTCTAGACCATGGATTGCAGGGGCATCATTGCAGTCAGCCTTAGCTACGTCTCATTAAATGAACAAGATAACAAAGACCATGGCTGAAATTACACCTCAAGTGGCCATTTGGGCATCTTAATTTCACTCACAGACTTTGGAGCTAACATATGGAAGACTTTCAGGATTAACTTATTTAAAGAATTATAAATGAGCTGGCCTTTTTTTTTTTTTTTTTTTTTTTATGAGCTGACTTATTGATACAGGGCCTCACCTTGTAGCCCTGGCACTAACAGACTGCCTGGCTCTACCTCCAGAGTTCTGAGACTAAAGGTATGTGCTTTGCCTAATTTGTATTTTTTTTCCTGAAAAATTATATAGGAATAAAAAGTATATAAAACATCTCCTGACTTTTATTGATTTACTTGTAAATATTTTTTGCTTTTATAATATTATAATAGTTTTACTCCTATATTCAAAACACATTTAAAGCCAGGCACAGTGGCGCACACCTTTAGTTCCAGCACTCGGGAGGCAGAGGCAGGAGGATCTCTGTGAGTTCAAGCCCAGCCTGGTCTACAAAGTGAGTCCAGGACAGCCAGGGCTACACAGAGAAACCCTGTCTCAAAAAACCAAAAAACAAAATGCATTTTAGGAAATTTTGCTTCACATAGACCTATAGTCTAGAACGGACAAGAATTATCTGCTGACAGTAGAACTAATTTCTGAGCAAAACCTGAAAAGAAGAGCATCCTGAGAGAATTTTATCCAAGAAACCACCAGATTTCTAAAACCTTTAGACTCAAGAAAGAGTAAAAAAAAAAGGTGACAGTAAGAACTGACGTTATGTGCTGTAATCAAATAAAGTGAACAGGAAGTGCAAGGCTGGGCATAGCGAACTGACAGGAAGTGCAAGGCTGGGCACAGTGAACCAACGGGAAGTGCAAGGCTGTCCAGAGCGAACCGACAGGAAGTGCAAGCCTGGGCACACTCAGCTTGGATGCCAGGTATGATCCAGGGCACTTCAAAGCCAACGGCAGAGTGCTCCAAAGTTCCCTCCTGTCTCTGCCATCCTTTACTTTTGCATTTCTCTATTGTTACCCCAGCTCAGTCTTCAAGGGGACTCAGGACATTCTAACAGTGACAGCCAGGCCAGGCCCCATGCTCCAGATCACATCCTCTGAGGCTTCACTCAAGCCTATGTGCTGACCCATACTTAATATCTAATAATGCCAAAGGCTTATCTTGCATATAGAAAAGAGCCTCATAATTTATAGAAGATAGTCAAATCTCACAAAACCGTTTAGCTTAACTTGATGATGGCGAATCTTGGTTTTGGTCCACGGGACTAGGTTGGGAATTGCTTAGGAGATTAGGAGAGACACACCTCTCAGTGTATCCATGAGAGCATCCCAAATGGCATTAGCTAAAGGGAAGACATGCCTGGAGTATGGCTGGCACCATCTGATAAGCTAGAAGCCCAAATGCAGTAAAGGCGCAAGGATGAGGATGCTTGTGTTTGCAGGCATCCCTTGTCTCCTGCCCATCATGGCGGGCTCTCTGCTCTGCTACTCTCACCTTACAGCGAGGGACCAAGAGGCTGAAGCTATGGCAAAACAATCCCTCCTTTTAAACCGTTTTTCTTAGTCACTTTATCACAGTGACAAGAAAACTGATTTAAAAAAACCCTCAAATAATGACTGACTCTATTTTATCTCACTAAATAGAAACTGAGCCGCTGCTGTGAGAATCAGCCTTCGGGAAAACACCATAGCTAACCTTATAAATAGTGAAGGCACTTCCCAATAAGTCACCGTTATGAGGAGAGCTATTTCATATCTTAGCTTGAAAAGTTCATGTTCATCCCTGAGGCCTTACCCATGCTGTACATAAAATTCTTCAGTCTTTCACCAGTGAAAGATTAGAAACCTGGCAGAAATGGCTACATGTCCCCTCTATTCTCAGTACCCTTTAATTATTTTATCTAATAAAATCCATAGCTAGGCACAGGGCTACACAAGTTACAATTCTCTGCCCCACCCCTGTGCGACAAAGTCATGGGATATGTAGGTTCCAGAAAATGACACACCATCAAGTTTCAGTAAATGTCCTTTTAAAGGTTAGACTTTCTCTGTGCCCTCCTTACACTGTTTGAAGAGCTGTTACCCAAAGATTCTGAAACATGTGTAAGAAATATCAAAAGAAGCAGAAGTCATAAGAGTGTTTCCAGGGACTAGCAAGACTAGAGGGCACCATTAAGAGTGCTTCCTGAGGGGCTGGAGAGATGGCTCAGAGGTTAGGAGCACTGATTGCTCTTCCAGAGGTCCTGAGTTCAATTCCCAGCAACCACATGGTGACTCCTAACCATCTGTAATGTGATCCAATGCTCTCTTCTGGCCTACAGGTATACATGGAGGCAGAGCACTGTATACATAATAAATAAATAAATAAATATTAAAAGAAGAGTGCTTCCTGAGCTGGGGTGGGAGGTGGGGGTGGGGGCTTGAAGGAAGGACAAGGAGGAAGGGGAGGGGGTGGGGAGGGAGAGAGAAAGGGAGGGAGAAAGGGAGGGGGAGAGAGAGAAAGACAGGGAGGGAGGGGGAGAGAGAGAGGGAGGGAGGGGGAGAGAGAGAGGGAGGGAGGGAGGGGGAGAGAGAGAGGGAGAGAGAGCTAGCTACCCTGTCTCAGACAGACAGACAGACAGACAGAAGTGCCTCCTGAAGACAAGCAGCCCACTTTGACTTGCAGGAACTAAGTGTTAAGTTTGCAGGGATGGCAGCAGGGAGTGGAGAGGCTGTGAAGGTGAGTACAGCTCAGGAGGGATGCTGATTGCTCCGCCATGGACAACAGTGGAGCAGCCACTGGGAAGCTGCTTTTGGATCCAGTAACTAACCTCCCTGGTGCTCAGGCCAAGACACTATGTAAACTCAGAGGGCCACACACAAGAAAATAGGGAAGTAGGAGAGGGCCTGGCTGAAAAGAAAGGCTCCAGGGGGTAAGGGGGAGAGGAGGAGAGAGGAGAAGAGGAGTAGGGTGGAGGTGAAAAACTAGTAAAATTCAACTGTCAAACAAGGAAAAAAATCAAAGAAAAACCCTGGCATAGGAAGAATGTTACAGAGGAAACAGTGATGCGAATGTGGGCGGAGAGGGGGCTGGGCCTGTGCCCTCGCTCTCAGGTTTGCTGTGAAATAAAACTGCCCTGAAAAAAAAAACTCGCTTAAAAATTGTTTTTTGGTTTTGGTTTATTTGTTTTCGAGGCAGGGTTTCCCTGTGTAGCCTTGGCTGTCCTGGACTCACTTTGTAGACCAGGCTGGCCTCAAACTCTCAGAGATCCACTGGGCTCTGACTCCGAGAGTGCTGGGATTATAGGCATTTTTTAAAAAAAAAAAGCCTTTAAAACAATTAAAATAAAGCCTTTAACAAAAAGGAAAGAAAGCAGAGGTAAATTCCATTGTGATTTTCAAGACTGATGACTTGTTAAGAATGGACTCAGTATGTAGTCATGCCCAAGGCAGCCGTTTATTATAGCAGACGTACATAACGTACATAAAGGGACTGGTCCAGAAGAGACCAGGCCCATGCTCCAGGGCCCTCCCCTAGAGCAGGCATGGGGGAGATGCCCAATTCCTCCAGGAATGAGCTGTGACATTTGCCACATGCTGTCTAGCACAGAGGCTTTTCAGAGACTTGGTACCCAAGGTTTTTCTTGGGAGAGGGTCATGGCATCACCCCTGTCTAGCATACACCATCATCCCAGACTTTCAAAAAAAGAAAAGTAGTTACTCAGCATAAACGCTGTTGCATGCATAGTGAGACATCTCCCTATTTAGAGAAAGTTTTACAGAAGTAAACCTATATGCCTGACAAGTACTATGCAAGCAGGCCGCTCTGAGGACAGCTGTCTCAAGTCTTTGTTAAGTACATCTTGACTGATGCAAACAGGGAAACTCATCTTTTACACGATAAATGCGAAGTAGAGCAACTCTGAGTTGTTATTGTCCTCTATCAGGCTGGCAAAGTCCGAATTAAGGAAAATTTCCACTCGGTACTGAGATGCTTCCGTAAGAAGTTGGCAGGAACTAAGACGCCATGTTAAACAAGTGGACAGTGTCCACCAGAATTACAAATAGACAGTCAAGCCTTCTTGAAATGTGCTCGCATTTGTAAGATGAAAGGTTACCCATTGAGGCATTGTTTGCACAGAACAACCTGGGTTAACATTATTTATGCTTGTGCTGATGCTCCGTTAAGCCAACTGCCCTGCCGGTCCCTTAAGATTACTGCACACGCAGGGCCCGGTGGATGGGGCTCATGGGTAAAAGAGCTCGCCACCAAGCTTGACAACCCGAGTTTGATCTGCAGAACCCACACGGTAGAAGAAAAGAACTGACTCCCGTAAGTTGTTCTCCACAGGTGCACTGTGGTGTGTGTGTCCCCACGTTCCATACACATACAAAACAAATGTTTTAAAAAATCACATATATAACCAAATACAGTATATAATCCTTGATGATGATAATAAGTAACTATTACTGGTTTAGGTATTTACTATAATATGCATTTCATCATTATAGAGTGTTGGAGGATGTTTTTATGCACTGGGTATTCACATGTTGATTTCTGTACCCAGAAATCTGGTTGCAGTCCAGAATTTGGCGTTGTCAATTAGTCTCCTGTCTCAGTCTGTTGTAAACATTGTCCTTCATCATCTTCTCCATCTTGCTTAAATAAAGAGCTGAACAGCCAATAGCTGGGTAGGAGAGGATGAAGCAGGAATTCTAGGCCCAGAGAAAGGAGTCCCAGGTGGGGACCAGGGGAGGGAGTGGATGCAGGAGACGGTGCCAGGGCAAGCCTACCCTGGCAGAGTCACACGGCTGGGAAGTAGGGCCACTGTTGGAGGGTTGGGATAGCTGAGCGTCTTCCCAGCTATAGTGCCTGAAGATTTTAATAAATATAAAGGTCTCCATGTCATTATTCAGAGCTGGGGCAGGCACAGAAAAATAAAAAAAACAAACCACCTTGTACTTTACAATAGAGAGTGAGCTATCTACTGTGAAGTTTTCTATAAAGAAATGAGCTTTGAGGGCCATGGTGGTGAGGTTTATAATCCCAGAGCTCAGGAGGTAGACGCAGATGGATCTCTGAGTTTGAGGCCGGTCTGGTCTGCAAAGACCAGTCTTGGTCTAAAGTCTAGGACAGACAGGGCCGCACAGAGAAACTGTCTCAAAAAAAAAAAAAAAACACAAAACAAAACCAAAACCAAAAAACCAGAAAACAAAAAACAAACAAAAGAAAGAAAGAAAGAAAGAAAGAAAGAAAGAAAGAAAGGAACTTTGTTCCACTAGCAGTGGGATTGCACACTTGTGTTTACCACATCGCCTGACTGCATGAGGAAGCTATGTTGAATGACCTGTTCTGCGCCGCCCAGGTTTGCGTAAGTACTTAATCATGTTGGGACAATGACAGAATCACTACATGCATTTATCAGAACACATCATTAAGTAACATAGGGCAGTGATATACACTGATTTATGCTACAAGAGAAATAAGCTGCTAAAATTGCTCACCTGGGATAGAAGATACAGACACAGGACGGGAGGGAGTGACATCGTGCACAGTATGCCCGCCACTACTGCGCGACTTTTTCTTTAGCCCTGTGAATTTATTATCAATTTTTAAAAATGCCAACAGCTTCTGGAGCCCACACTAACAGGAGATGGTTGTAAGGAATCATAACCAGAGAGAACTGTGACCTGGACACTTCTGCTCACTTCTCTGCCACACACTGGTCAATCTCTGGACAAACAAAGCCCTTAGCTATCCGAGTTCTGTGTGTTACAGTGGCCCTGGATTCTTCATAGAGTAAAGTCACTCTGTGCTGCGAGATCCCAGGAGCCAACCAGTGGTGTCGCTTTTAATCTGAACAAACAAATCTGTGGGCATCTGTGTTAACCTCAGGGGAAACCTTCTGCACTGAGACAGTGAGAGCCAGTCTACAGATGAAAACACACAGAGCCTGTGAAGAGACTAGAAATACGATTTTACCCCGAACAGCACAGCACCACACGGAATGATGTAAAAAATGTCTAATATTATAAGAACGCTATCTCTGTTTTGGTTCAGGGCAATGCTGGGATGCTTGCCCCTTCACAGAGGTGCAAGTCTTCCTCTGATTCAGTTTACTTTGCCATAGAACTGCTTTTAGCAGTCTGAGCACAATGGTGACTGCTTTTTTTTTTTTTTTTTGGCAGGTAGGGGAAGGATTCAAGAAAGGGTTTCTATATGTGGCACTGGCTGTCCTGGAACTCAGAACTGCCTGCCTCTGCCTCCTGAGTGCTGTGCCACCACTGCAGGGCCTCGTAGACATTGCTTATCTGTGAGATCCCAGAGTGCCAGCGGCAAGATGGTTGGAGGCAGGGGTGGGATGTGGGGTGGGGGGTGGGGGGGAGGTGGGACATACTTGTCACCAAGTCTGATGACCTAGCTGATCCCAGGAACCTAGATGGTGGAAGGAGAGACCTGACTTCCACAAATTATCCTCTGATCTCCATGTGTGTTCATGTCCAGGCATACATGTGCACCACATGCACACACAAATATATATATTTGAAGAAGCAATGGCACAAAATGTATATGCATACATATGTATCTGAAGAAGCAATCTCTTCTCCTGTCTCTGTCTCTCTTTCTCTGTGTGTGTGTGTGTGTGTGTGTGTTGTGTGTGTGTGTGTATCCCCACCCCCATCCCCGAAAGTCTGTGGGACATTTTCTTGATTACTGACTGGAGTGGGAGGGCTCATCCCACTGTGGGTGGTAACGCCCTTGGGCAGGTGGTCCTGGGTTGTACAAGAAAGCCAACTGAACAAGCCATGTCAGGACAGAGTGTTCTCCGTGGCCTTTGCCTCAGTTCCCCAGAGCACTGTTAGCAAAGCGTCTACCATTTTTTTGGGGGGGGAGGTTGGTTTTTTCGAGACAGGGTTTCTCTGTGTAGCCTTGGCTGTCCTGAACTCGCTTTGTAGACCAGGCTGGCCTCGAACTCACAGTGATCCGCCTGCCTCTGCCTCCCGAGTGCTGGGATTAAAGGTGTGCGCCACCACGCCCGGCTCATCTACCATTTTTATCTGAAAGAAATAGGAGCAACTCTAGCCTTTCCTAAGGAACAGATTGAACTAGAACTTGTTCTGAAAATGCTCAAGCATGAAAGAACCCCACAGGAGTTAAAAGCGAGGCACTAGCTGGGCATGGTGGTGCACGCCTTTAATCCTAGCACTTGGGAGGTAGAGGCAGGTGGATCTCTGTGAGTTCGAGGCCAGCCTGATCTACAGTGTGAGTTCCAGGACAGCCAAGGCTACACAGAGAAACTCTGTCTTGAAAAATAGTAAGAATAAAATTGAGGCACTTCTCTAAGGCTGAAGTGGAGTGTTTCACTAGCCACGTGAATAGTATTCTTAAAAGGCAAGACTTAGAAGAACAGGAGCTGGAGAGGTGGCTCAGAGGTTAAGAGCACTGGTTGCTCTTCCAAACACCCCGAGTTCAATTCCCAGCACCCACATGGTGGCCCACAACCATCTATAATGAGATTTGGTGCCCTCTTTTGGGGTGCAGGCATACATGTGGACAGAACACTGTGTACATGATAAATAATAAATCTTTTTTAAAAAACTTAGAAGAAGAATGTGTAAAGGAAAATAAGCCAGACAATAATATATATTTCTTATACTTGGACTATATTCAGATTGACTCTTAAGTATAAGCAGGAAACTGATATGGTACTATACTTTGAACTGAAGGAAATAAGATTATTTAATTCAAAATTAATTACAAGTTTCTAAGCTTTGAGGCGAGCAAAGCTCCTTTAAATTATGGAGACTGGCTTAGCATACATTAACATATATAAAGAAAGAGCTGTCTTCCTCTTTTTATTGGTTAGCAAAGAAACTCAGGTATAGGAGTGGCACAGAGGCAAAATATCAGTGATGTGTATTTAAGCACCATAAACAGAGGTAGCTCTGCCCGGGAGACATGATGCAATCACAGCCTGATGTGAGATGCTTTTCCCCCCTCTCATGAAATAAATGCGTCAAGGAAGTTATACATTCAAATTACATTACTTTTTTGTGGTTTTTTTTTAATCAATAATGCTCTAAACTAAGTGTTTTGATTATAAATTTGTCTTCCTATCTGTGTCAGCTCACAGGGAGAGAAAACGATTGGCTTTCATTAACACAAGTCCATGTTACTTACACCTATTATAAACTATAAGCTAGCATGCTTATTTTAGACACCAGTTTCTGTAAGCGTCGTCAGTACATGCTGATCACGAGAGACAAGATCTACCTACAGTGTAGAAATGCAAGCTGTCACACCACCATGGACACACAGTCCTCAGTACTCTGCCGCACTGCTAATTCTCTAAATGCGCTAATACTAGCTCATGGAGTAGTGAGAATTTTGTTTTAGCTACAAAAGTTTGAGGCTCAATTTTCATGCTGTTAAACAAATTCACTTTGGGGGGGTTTCTTTGTTTTTAGTTTTGTTTGTTTGTTTGTTTTGAGACAGGGTCTCACTATGTAGCCCTGACTGCCCTGAGACTCACTATGTAGACAGGCTGGCCTTAAACTCACAGAGCTCCACCTGCCTGCACTTCCCAAGTGCTAGGATTAGGTATGTGTCGCTGTGCCCAGCTAAGCTTCGTTTTTTAATGAAGCACGTATGTTTAGTTGCATAAGGCAAAGAAGAATAGAGACATAATGCTGGGGAAAGTGTACACTGAGAAGTTGGGAAACTAAAGTCAGTCAGTCAGTCAGTTTAGAGAACTAGCCCATAGTTTCTCATACAAATCTCCCTAGATGTAGGCAAAAAAAATATCCACAAAACTGGAAAATGTGCCAAATTTCTTAACAACTTACCATTAAAGTGGCTAATTATTTATTTAGATCATTTATCTACATAATGACAGCACTGGATCTTGTAACCTGCTTAAGATCTATAGCCCCTCCACTGAGACCTCCTTTAGTTCCTAGCATGACTGTAGCTCCTCTGTTCACACCAGCTCTTAGCATATCAGAAGCCATTTTGACTCCAAATCGCCATTTTGACTCCAAGTCTCCATTTTGATCATAAGGTGAAATTCAGTTCAAGATCTCAGGCCCTACGTGCCTGAAACCAGGAAGGTTCAATGCCTGCTGCTTAGCATAAAACAATTAAAGATAAGTGTATGTTCTGGTAGAGTTAAGTCCGCAACATCCTGCTATGTTCTCTTCTCCCGGAATGGTGAGAAAAGTCCCCAAGCCTATATCCTAGCCAATTAGCTTAAAATGCTTTGTCCAGCTGCCTGGACATTGTGCTCAGAACAAAATAGATTCTTCTTGTGTTTAACTGGTCAAAATGGTGTAATGCTGCCCTCCACCCGGTTATATTTTTTCTTATAAAAATTTGCCTGCCTTAGAAGCAGGCCAATGTCACAGTTAGGCTCCCGAGGCCACTGTGTCCCTGTCCATGGCAATCTTGGGGTGTGGCGTTCTAATAAACCTTCAATGTCTCACTGAGATTGGTGCTTGAGTGGTTTGTGTGGCAATTTTTGTGTCATAACAGATCTCAGTATGTTTATCCTTATGATATTTACTTATAGTCTTGTAGGAGTCAGACGACTCGGTAATATTAGAATATAAAGTAAACAGGGTTTCCTTCAAACCTCAAAAAATTTCCAGTGAGGTGCATCACAGAAACTGTATAATGAGGATCCATAAATACCAGCATTGCACAGTCCCATCTGATCCCCCGGATTACTGCTATATTTGGAGCTCCATTTCGCACGTATTGGTTGAGATAATTTGTAAAAAAGGATGAGGTAGGTGTAAAGTAGAAGACACTATCTGTCAGTCCCCGTACGGCCTCCCGCCGCCGCCACCACCACCAGTTGAGCGCTTTCTTCAATTTCATACTCTATTACAGACTCAAAAAAGTTTGTGATGGTCTGAGGAGCTGATTTGTTAATGGGAGAAGGAAACTGAGCTAAATTGAAAGTGAAAGCAACTCAGTAACATCCTTGTACAAAACCACAACTAAATTGTATGAGGTAATTTATCTACTACTTTCCCTAGTGGAAAGCAAGGCAATTTAAAATTTTGGGTACCCATTCAACTTCATGAAAAATTTCAAAAACATGCCACACCACAAGATTCTTACTGTTAACTTGACTAGAGTTATAATCACCATGGAAACACACCTTCAGGTAGCTCCAGAAGGGCTTGACTGAAGAGGCAGCATCAGGCCAGTCCGTGTGAATGTCACGAGGAGGCTAATTGATGTTGGAGGGATCAGCCCACTGTGAGCGGTGTCATCCTTAAGCAGATAAGTCTGGGTTATGTAACACAGGCCGCTGAGCAGGCCAGAGGAAGTGACTCACTCAGCAGTGTTCCTCCAGGGGCTCTGTTTCAGCGCCTGCTGTGAGCTCCTGCCCTTGCTTTCCTGGAGGATGGGCCATGATGGACCCGTGTGACTCAAATACAACCTTTCCTCCCCAAGTGCTGTTTGTCACTATTTATCACAGCAGTAGCAAACCAGTGCACCCCCTCAAGTTGCTTTTTGTTGCCTTGAAGGCAAACTCTCAAATACTGGTAGGTTAATGCAAAAAAAGTTTTCCTTTTCTTCTTCTTGCTTTTGTTTTCTTGTTTGTTTGTTTGTTTGTTTGTTTGTGTTCACTGTACAGTTTAATGCCCAATGCCACCCTGGCTATCTTCTCTACCTCCTGGTTTTGCTTCCTGGAAAATATGGCTCTTGGGTCCCTGACAAGGACAAATGAGGGCTGGAGTGTTTTTGGAGCTGGCTTTAAAAACCAGACTTGCCAGTGGCTGCCGTCCCCTTTGTTGATATCCACTGTGAGGATCTGTTGCATGGATCCAAACTATCTGCAAGCAACATGAGGAACCGCAGAACCCAGGAGGCTACAGTGAACACTAAGAGTCTCTGCTACAGTGAGTAGAGCAGAAAATGGCAAACTCCACCTTGAGAGGCTTTATAATGGATAGAGAGCTTTGGGTGAATTTCAGAACGCACCACTAATTTTGACCCTATATGATGAGAACCCAGCAACTATCAGAAACTTTACAGACAGTAAAAGACCTGAGCAAAGTCGCAGGTCATTCGTTCATTCCAAAGGCGATCACCTCAATGACTGTTCTACACCTGTTCTGTATGGACAGAAAAACAAAACAAAACAGATAAAAACATATTCCTTTGTGGAACTTACATTTCACCTGAGGGAGCTAGAAAGTAAAGACTAAATAAACACGCAGTGTATCAGTGGATAGTGAGAGTGTGGGGAAACAAAGACTCGCAGCAGAAAAGTGCACATTGGCCATTTCATTGAAAGGGTGACATGAAATATAAAATAAGTAAGAGGGATGTCCTTGAAGAACGTCCAGGGAACGCACCTGGCACAGGAGGACCTGGGCAGTACCTGAAGTCAGAGCTGTCCCAGCTCAGGGAACAGCAGGGTGGCTACTACGGCTCAGGAGATGAGGAAGAGGACAAGAACAGGACGCGAGGCCAGAGCACAGCAGAAGGCTGTGTCCTGAGGGTCTTACAGGCCACTGGCTTTCATCCGAGAGAGAAACACCCAGAGGGGTTCTAGGCATACAAATAATTTACTTTTTTAAATTTGTAGGGAAAACTCATTTTAATAATAAAACATAAACTATATGGAATAAACTCCCTTAGGAATGTTCAAAACATCTATACCACGCCGAGGACATTGTTGAAGAACATGAGAGGGGCTTTGAACAAATGAAAATACATTTCTCAATCTTGGATAAGCGGCTTCGACATTATAAACAAACACATTAAGCACATTTAATGAAATTCAGATAACCCCTCCCCCCAAAACCATGATATTTTTCTTCTGAACAGATATTTTCATTCTAAAGTTGATATGGAAAAATAAAAGGCATGGGCAGGGAACAAAAGCTAGACTTACTGTCTACTAAACTTACTATAAAAAGCCAGCAGCTAAAAGACTGCTACTGGCACAGGGCTGGACAGGCTCCTGTCCTCATGGGGCCGACATGCTAGTGGGAACTGTGACAGCCAGGGCAGTAATGCTGTGGGGACAGACTTGCTGTTGCGCTTTTAATCCGTTTTTTCCAAAATGCTTGTTCAGACTTACTTCCCACTGTGCTCTATCAAAAGGTGGAGCAAGCTAGCCACGCCCTTCATCTGTCAGCTAGCCACGCCCTTCATCTGTCAGCTAGCCACGCCCTTCATCTGTCAGGGCTCCGGCTGGTAGTTCCTTGATCTTAGACCTACTAACCTCTAGACCTGAGAAAAATACATTTTTATTGGGTAATCACTCTCAGATATCGTGTGAGCGGCACAAACACACACAACATTTTGAAGGTGAATTTAGATCCGTATCCACAAGACTCAAATATTTAATTTAATTAAGTAATTAATTTAAGAGGCACCTAAAACAAACATGGGCAAATTACTTATAACTTAGGCAAGAAGGACGTCCTATCGTGTGACTGAAATCCTAAAAGCTTTAAGAAATAACAGAGTTTGACTTCAATAAAACAAAACTACCACACAGAAAATAGAAGCAGGCCAGGTTAAAAAAGAAGAATAAACTATAAATGATTTTCTATGACTGATATTACTGATATTATAGGGGAAAAATCCAAGTTTATAATGGAAATTCTATAGGGGAAGAAATAAAAACTCCAATTATTAGAATAAACAAATACATTATAAAATAATTTAATTTTAATTAATGACATAGTCAACTCAGCTTAGAATTCAGAGAATATAATTAAAAGGTATTCTGAGATGCTCTTATTTATCAGACTGGCACAACTCCAGAGGTTTGTCCTTTCTTTCCGGGGTATATATGGAGAGACGGGTACACATAGACCTTATTAGTGTAAGTTCAACGGTCATATCAAAAGCTCCATGGAGAGCAAGTTCATGACACATTAAAGTCACAGGTACACTGATGTTCAGCCCAGCAACCTCACTTCCAGAAATGTGCTCCCAGGATGGGTGGATGTAAGGCATTGTTTAACTGGTACTGAGCGAGCTCCAGGTTCACAAGGTAAGTATAGAGATGGGGGTGGTGGTGGTGGTGGTGAGTCACAACATTGAGTATATTTAATATGCTGATGTGTGCATTTAAAAGTGGTTAAAATAATGCATTTTATGTTATGCATATCTTGGTAAAATAAAAATTTGAAAAAAAATAATTTACATATGCCTAGACTCCCCCAAATCTTTAGAAAATAAAGATTATACCTTAAAAAACAAAATAAATGTTTTTAAAATGAAAATGTAAATGCTATCTAATATACCAGCCAAAATTATTAAAATGTCTTTTTAAAAAATGGGAATATATGCATCAATATCACAATACAACCATAAAACAGGTATTACTGATGAAAACTTAATTAGGATGTACATCTCGTACAGGGATCAGAGGTCTTCAGCTTTATCAAGATGTCAATTTTCCTCATATATGATATAAAGATTCAATCTCATTTAAAATCTTACGGGTCTATGTTCTTCTTTTGGAAGTTGAAAAGATGATCTAATGTTTATCTTTGACACAATGGTAAACCAGATGAAGTGGTCCCCACAGAGGAGAAACCTAGCTGCAAAGGATCCCAACCACCGAGCAGCCAACCTGTTCTTAGTGTTGTTTCTAACCGCCTGCTGAAAGGAATGTAACACCAGCAGCCTTAAATTACCTCTATGGTTTTCATATATAGTTTCCGACACAGAATAAAGAAATAACCAGGCATGGTGGTGTAGGCCTTTGATCCCAGCATGGAGGCCAGAGGCAGTGGATCTCTATGAGTTCAAGATTAGCCTGGTTTACGTAGTGAGACCTGACTAAAAGAAATAAATATAAGGAAATAAGGCTGTTAGGTGCCCAAGGTCATCTTAACAAAACTGAGTATCTGTGGATACTCTTCATACAAATTGAACATACTCACACACACAGAGCAATAACAAAAAGCCTGTGTTAGGTCTCCTAAGGTACACCGATCAGCCAAAACATTTTTGAAAAAGAAAACCAGAGAACTGTCATTTTCTGAATTAAGAGCTAACTATACAAGCACAGTATTAAAATGCTGTTTTAGGGCCTGGTAGGATTGTTCAGTGGGTAAAGGTGGCTTCCACCGAGTAGGGCAATGTGAATTTGACTCCTGGATCCCACACGGTGGAGGGAGCCAAGCTCTGCCTAATTGTCCTCTGACCTCCATTCATGCCATGGCACGCACACCCCTCCCATATAAGTGCATGTTACAAACTAAACTGTGATAAAAACCTAAGTGCAGACTATAGACCAAATGGAGCAGAATGCAGAGTCCAGAAATAACCCCTCACCCAATGGTCAGGTCACCAAGACCATTCAGTGAGGGACCAACAGCTAGAAAAGCTGCATAGGTACATTAAAACAAACAGCCGGGTGTGGTGGCTCACGCCTGTAATCCCAGCACGCGGGAGGCAGAAGCAGGCGGATCGCTGTGAGTTCGAGGCCAGCCTGGTCTACAAAGCAAGTCCAGGACAGCCAAGGCTACAGAGAGACCCTGTCTTGAAAACCAAACAGAACAAAAACAAACAAGCCTTATCTCATACCAAACACAAAAATCAACATAAAGTAGATCAAAGACCTAAACATAAGATGTAAACATTTCAGAAACAAGAGGGAAGCCTTGTGACAGGGGTCTGGTAACGAAATCTTACATTTGACAACCAAAGGGAAAAAATGTTTAATTGTGACTTGATAAAAACTAAAAATGTTCAAATGTTAGTCCTCATGCTAGTGTGACACTGGTGTGACAAGGGCAAAGGCAGGAGCCCCTACATGTGCGTAGAAAAGATGCAGAAGAGAGCAGGCAAACCCATGTACCAAACGGACAGAGGACCGCGTCTCCAGCAGGCTCAGCACACGTGTTCTGCATCCTAACTAAATACACACGGTTCAAGCTCCTAGAAATAAAGGCAAGTATGAAGCTGGCCATGGCGGCAGCACCTTCCTGGAATCCTAGCCAGCTTGGCTTATGTAAGAGTCCCAGGGCAGCCTAGGTTACATAAGAAGAGTGCCAGGCCAGCCTGGGCCAGTGTGAGATCTTGCTACAAAATGAAATGAAACAAAGCACACTGACGAGGCCAGAAGGAACCTTTAAAGTACAGTGGAGATCATAAAGGAAGAAGGTTAAAAACTGATTTTAAATTTTTATAATATAACCAGAAAACCAAATTTTGATTTAACTCATATTAAAAGAAAAACATTGCAGACTAGATTTTTTTTTAAGCTTACTATGAGTATTTACAGACACTCCTGCCTAACAAAAGTTGAAGGAAAAAAAATCCCAATATTCAAATACTTAACAAGGGACAACTGGGTGTGCCATCCTGATGCCAATGAAATATATGTGTGAAGATAGAAAGCGTTATTAGGGACAAAGGCGGCCAATAGCATACAATAAAGAAAGGGAAATTTACTAGAAATAGTCCACTGTACATTATATGGGCTTCATAACATTACTTCAAAGTATTTCAAGTAGAAATTAGCAGAAGCCACACTGAAGATTCAAAATCTGAGAAGGCGCTTTTGGCATTAGCTCTTTAGTTATTGACAAGCCAACTAGGTAAAAACACAGGAAGGGGGGATCAGGGAAGCGAGAACGCGCACAGCCCTGCACCCCCTCTAGCACCGGTGAACCGTTCCAAATTCCGTCCGCGAGCCAGGCTTTGAAGCCAGTTTTAACAAACACCGAAGACAGAGTGTCGCATTGTCTCCTAGGCTGGCCGTGAACCCGCAGCTCCCCTCTGCCTGCAGCTTCCGGAGTACATAGGATACACATGAGAGCTACTGTGCCCAAGTAACACTGAAGAATTCATACCAGTTACTCAAGTAGCATCTTAGCTTAAAGTCACATATTTTAGAGACTAACTAGTTAAAGTACATAGAGAAAGCCAGAGTGTGTTCTGAGAAAGCTCAATGAAGAAACAAGTACAGACAAGAGGGGGGAAAAAACACCACTTACTGTATGCATGGAGGGAATGTACCAGGGCTGTAAAACACACTTAGACATTGCAGAATTCCTAATTTAAAAAAAATCATAATTCACTTACCTGCTTCACTAAAGAACACTGATCACTGACTCAGACTTAAAAATGATTTCTAAAACATCATCAGAGTTGATGGATCATTCATTCTACAGGTGGTGAGGGGGGGCTATTTATAGCTGAATACGTGTGCTGGGTATATAAATGACCCCAAATATAAAGCAACAGCTTTGTCACATTTCTGTGCTAGTCCACAGGAAGACCTTAGCTCTGGCTTGTCATGGGGTCAAGGACGGGGGAAGAAGTAGCCTTGAAATACAAGCAGGTTTTGAATGTGGCTGCGTAGAAAGAGGAGGCGGAGTAGTTGTAAACGTAAGGCGTAATGCAAAGCGTAACTGAACACAAAATGGTGCTTCTCGATCAAGCGCCGACCAAGCATGAGGAGAAGGCCACAACGATGGGTTTGGTACCGAACTGCAAACGACTCTAAAAGCTGAGCAGAACAGTAAGGTTTGACTTCGGACGCAGGGGGTGTGCAGGCACGGCATCTATTGCTGACGACGTTTTTCTTGATCTAAGAGGTACAGCGATACAAATGGGGCTCTAGGAGTTAGTCTGGGAACAGTTTATGTCAGACAAACCAGGGCTCGGGAAGGTCCGAGCTAGCGGACCAGTAGTAAAAACAGAAAGGGATGGGGGAGATTAGAGAGATGCGGCAAAGAAGAAATCCGAACCGACAACTGGCCGAACCAGGGATGCTAGTCAGGAATGAGTCTGGGTTTCTCCGTGACAGGATGATTGGGAATATAGGAAATAGTATGGAAGGGACCGGAAGTTAACGTACTACCCTCAGATACTGCGATTACAGTCTGTGGTGACAGCTATATTAGAAATGTAGCCCCAAGGTCCTTGGAAGGCAATTTTTAAAATAAAATAATACATGATTTAAAATATGACAGATCATTCAACTCCACTCAACCTTCAGACACTCCCCTCCTTGCCTCTCAGCCTGTCTCGTCCTCCTGTCTGATGCAGCCATGACCCTTTTTCCTCCAGGGTACTGAACAGCTGCTCTTGGTGACACGGTTCGTTCATCGCCAGAGAGGGCCAACCCCACTAACCTGGGGCGCCACTACACGCTGGCCAGCCCCCAAAGGCTCGTACTCTACCCATCACAGACTCAGAGCCCGGTGTTGACCACTTACTAATTGCTGTTCACAACGGGAAGTTAAGAAGACTCTAGATACATTCTTAAACTTGGTATTTTACCAGCTAACTTCCTGTTCTCTTTCATCGAAGGTAACTTTTTTGGGAATGTACTAAAAACACATTTATCCAAGTTTAAAAAAACAAAACAAAACTGCAGGCAACCAAGCTTCCTTCCCATTTTAATGAATCTCCAAAACTTGTCATTCTTAGTGCTGTATTTGGTTATTTTGAGGCAGGGTCTCACTATGACAGCCCAGGCTGGCCTGAGTCCACTATGATAGCCCAGGCTGGCCTAGAGCTCATAGAGATCTGCCTGACCCAGCCTCCCTGGTGCTGGGATTAAAGGCGTGCCCCACCATGTCCGGCTTTAGTGCTGTATTTTAACTTATTTGGTGCAGGCAGCTGGATGGTTCAAATATTCTGACCATGGTGCAAATAAATTACACATTAAGGGATTATAACAAAGAAATAATACCCACGGGTTAAAGAAGAAGTCACAGTGGAAAAATTTAAACAGTTTTAACAATTAGAATTTGGAGGATGAACTACGCAGAAGTTACTATCTATTGGAAGAGAAGGTTAAAATTCGGTTACTTATCTTTCATTGACGTATTCTAAATGAAAGCAAAATATCTTGTTTGGGCTTTTCACACTAGTGATTTCTCATGATGCTATGCTAGCCATGTAGAACAGATCGTTTTTCCCTAAACTGCTGACATTCGGAAGGTTCTCTCGGGCGTGTTCTTTATAATCTGTCTAGGCTGGGAACTACCAAACCGGTTTTGAAAGCAAACGCCACACCAAGACTTTTATCTGCCGCTTGGCTTTGTTTTCTCCCAGGATCTGATTGTCCTACACACAGAGACCAGTGCCCCCACTCCCCGTCCGTCCACGTCACTCACCTACAGAATGGGCTGGGAATGGTAGGAATCACATAACAAATCCCCCCATTCAGGCAAAACGCCCTGTGACGGGGACCACAGGGCTCCTCGTGATCTACAACACACATGCATATGAAATAGAGACGGTTAACGCTTTGCGGACGCCATCAGGTACTGGACTGTCTCATCTAAGAACGAAGCTAGCATTTTTTTTTTTAAAGAATGAATTGTTTTCCCCCCTCAAAGTGAAACAATCTTATTCCTTATTTCATGGGCAAGAGAGTCTACCCCTTTGAAAGAAAAGTTACTCTGTCCCAAGAATATGGCTATTGGTGGCTATTGGCAATAATAACTTTAGAAGCTACGTGACAGAAGTAAGACATCTTCACAGTTTGATTAAAGTGCAGTCTTCCTACAAACCATGCCTGCTCTCGCGCAGTCCAGGCTGGGGAGCTTAGGCACTTCCTGGACAAAGCTGTATTTAGATTCTTACTCTACGTGCCTACTTTTAACGTCTCAAATATATATAACGAATCTGAAGTTTCAGTGGGGAAATATCTAGATAATTGAAGTAGAGTCCGATTTCTAATAAACCTTTACATATCAATGTCAAAAAACAAAAAACAAAAAAACAAAGGACACAATTGCACAAGGTTTGATCTGCAAGGGAGTTTCAGTTATGGCTTGCAGCTGTAAAGACCAGCGTCTTAAGTAGAACCGAAAACTTAACCCGTTGCTTAGATACAAGCCCAAATGTGCAGAATATCAAGGAAAGAAACCATGCTTTCTCTCGTTTTCCTCTTTCCCTGCTTGTTGGCCAGTGTCACTGTCACTTTCTCTTTCACCTTTGACCTTTCCTTAACCGGGTCTTCACTGACTGACTACAAGGGGGAACTGGGAACTAGGAGTGCATGTTGCCAGCTCCTGGTTGTTTGGAAAACATGGTCTACAATTAACCAACGTGAAGAAGAAAATGGCATTATTTCCACTCCACATCCAACTTGGCATTGAAAAATAACACGCCATGAAAAAAGCTTGCTGGTATATATTGAGCCCTGAAGTACTGATGTCTGTTAAGATATAATTTCAAGGAGCTAGAAATCTCCAGTCTGAGTTTGAAAAGTTTAAATTTTCCTTTTACTTTAGAAACAAGAAAAACTTGTTTCAGCTTCACATTGCAACTATAAAAGTGTATTTTAAAAAGTATACAAATTTAAAAAAAAAAAGAAGGAAAAAAATGAACAGAACTACAAAGAATTTAGTGTTTAAAAATAAAAAGTAAGCTGGCCCAAACTCATTTTTTTTTAGAGTCCCTTTTTTTTTAATACAATGCCATGTCTCTTAATAACCCAAAATTTAACATTATGTAATATCTTAGGAGTAATTTGGCTAACAAATAAAATGTCAACTATTACTCCATCAAAACCAGGAAGGTAGTATATTTTAAAACTAAGGATGAACTGTGACTGTCACAGCTGAAATCAATGTCTTTGACTCTAACTGCATTGCAAAAAGACTGCTCTCAATTCCTGGTGTTTCATCGGTAGAGGAGCTCACCGAACCTGAATTAGCGGCCCTGAATCTATTCTTAGTCCTATTTCTTTCACTTAGTAGTTGAAAAGTTGATACCAGATAGAAAGATTGAATCTGTCACTTTGTAAGAAGAAATAAGATAATAAAACATAAAAGTCAAATGGCTTCTCATTACCTAGACCTTTTAATGCTAAACTACTTAATGCTTCTGGAAGGCTTTGCATCCCCATGCTAATATACATTTGTCATTTTCTTGTTAAATAAAACTCACACATAGACAAAAAGTATGAATTTACAAGAAATTACCTGTTGGCATCTTAACTTTTAAATAGTTTCATTCTTGGTGAAAGGATTAGGGTTGAAAGACAGCACCTAAAATAATTTAAAATTTATATTTTAGGGGAAATAATCCTGTTTTGAGGGCATCCTAAAGCGCCAAATGCTCAATCAGCAAAACTCTAAAATGTTGAAAATAAAACACGTGCGTCAGAACCTGATCATCTTAGACACATAGGTAGTACTGAAACATGACCAGATGAAACAGAATCAACGTTAAAGGGTTAGCTTTGGATGACAACTTCAGTGCCATGGCATCTCGCTTGAAGACGTGCAGCAGCACGTTCCACAGGGTCATCTCAAGAGACACCTGTGCTTCTGAAACCATGGCGCCCTCAGAGACCTGACTTCCAAGAAGAATCTGTGACCTCCCAACTTTTCAACGTGTTGAAGATGGTCATTCTCTAGAAAAATCTCAGCAAGCATTTAAAACATTTGCACTTCTGTTGCAGCTTTAAAACCTTCAGAAGAGCACTTCCACGTTTTGTAGAAGCTATAATTGACGACTGCCCTTCCTTAAAACAGTGTCTGAGGTTTGGCACGACAGCGCAAGTAAGGAGAAGTGCTTGTGTGTCAAGTTTGCTACTGAACAGAAACAAGGCTGATAACAGAGAGCTGCCGACGAAGCATTTGTCCTAAGATTGCATTGCAAGCTCTCGACGGTACGAAGCCTGTAGCAAGTTAAGAACATGTGCCATACTAAAGTCTTCTAGAGCTAATCTCTTTTTACAGACAAGGAGAGAGAGGGAGAGGGAGAGGAGAGAGAGAGAGAGAGAGAGAGAGAGAGAGAGAGAGAGAGAGAGAGAGAGAGGGAAAGCGTAAGCAAACACCTAAACACAGTAAAAGTATAATCACTGGCTCATTCTTTCTTTTCCCCCAAATAAACAGGGCTTACCTCAACAAAAATTTATATTCCCATTAAAAAGTAAAATTTGCTAGACATGCAGCTTTTCATTTGAGTACCGAGGACTCCAGCAGCCGTGACTTGCACTTTACCACGTGTCAAAAATCTGATTTATGTCACTTCAGTGTGGGTGAGGTCAGGGCAGACCAAGGGAACCACTCCCACACGTTTCCAAACTGCAAACGGGCTGGATTCCACTCAGAAAAGGAGCCGCACTAGGTGGCACCCCAAAAGCACGGCCCACATCTCAAAGTTTTGAAATAAAGCTGCACTGTTTAGAGTCCTTACTAACCTGTGCGTGCCTTGGTAATGCACGTGTGTTGTGTAAGCTTGCGGACACACGCCACTGTGATGGGAGCTAATGGTCAGGTGCACCACAGGGTTCAGACAACAATCGCCTTATAAATTATGTAAAATTCATATGGAATGACTTGAGTTAATAAAACCGAACGAAACAACAGTTGTAACACAGCTTGTGCTCTGATAACATAAGCCACCTGAGAATTGTGATAAAGCCATTTGTGCATGCTGCCACCCTCTCTTTGAGCTCATGTGTGTGTTAAGTCCTCTTGTGTCTGCAAAACACTGTCCCCTTGGAGTCATCCACCGCCTCTGGCTCTTAACATTTTTTCCACTGCCCCCTCTGCATAGAGCCCTCAGCTTGGCATACATTAAGAAAAGGTAGGTTCCAAAAAATTAATGTAGAAATCTGTGGAAATGAGTGTGGGGTTTCCCTTTATAGAATTCTCTAAAGTGTAATAAGCATTTAGATGTTTTTATTTTCTAAAAATTGCAATTCAGAGAAAATCATTATTTCGTGGGTATAAAACACAGAAACAAATACATTTGTTCTAATAGATATATATTACATATATATAACAAGTTTTGACTAGACTTATTTTCATTGCCACATATTATCTCCCACATACAAGCTTTTTTTCAAGTTGAAAAAAGTCTTTATTGTATAGAAATACATGCATATATATATATATATAAAATCCCCCCAAAGATGCTATTCTCTCATTTTCTCATCTTCCTCCTCCTCTTCAATGCCTCTGATATAAAGGACATTATTACACCTTATCAGAACTTCACCCAGATGTCCAGACAATGCCCCATCTATGTATTCTGTACTCTCCAGCTGCATGTTCATGTAGCCGCCCACAGAGACCAGGTAGCCCTTGTTCTCCATCCCCCACTTAAGTTTTACCATCACTGGCTTTCCTGTCAATCCAGGAGCCGCTGGCCCCGCCACTGCCAGCCCCTTGTGACTGGAGCAGCTGCCACTAACCGGAAAGGCCCAACACTAGGAGAAAATCCCCAATGCTAGGAGAAAATCCAAAATTTTTATAGGTATAGTCATGATATATAAGTGTGTACACATAAATCATTTTAGCATATAGTATTTCAGACTGAAAATGAGATGATGAAAATATCCTTTATTATTTCATTTGAACTAGAAAACTATTATGTTGTCAATAAATTTGTGGCAATGTCTCATTTCTTTCCTTCCCAGATAATATGTGGCAATTAAAATAAGTCTGCAGTCAAAAGCATGTTTTTTATATATACATACATACATTAAATATGTTGTACGTTTCTATGTTTTCTAGACACAATGAGATGGAGAGCTTAGCTCTTTGATGTGACGTCCTTTCTACCTCAGGCCCAAAAGCAATGATGCCACCTAACTGTGACTCAAGGCTGTGAGTCAAAATAAGCCTTTCCTCCTTTACCTTACTTCTCTCAGTGTTTTTCCACTGAGACAGAAAGCTGACACACAAATTTACATAAATGGGATTTTTAAAATTAGAACAAGGATAGTTTTGTGTGGGTCAAGCTATGATTCTTGCCAACTCCTATGTAAGTGTGATATTTTACTATTTAAGACAGAGTCATACTATGTAGCTTAGGCTGTATGCCACTATATAAGTACACACACATCAAAACCAATAAAACTAGTTAACTAATAAGGAAAAGTGAGAGGCCCCAAGAGTACTATCATTTGCACAGAACCTTGGGAATAAAAAAGTGTTCGTGAGTAGAGATGGATAAACATGCCACATAATGTTTAAGGCACAAAGAAAGAAGATCCAGGGTGGCTAACTAATTGTTGGTAGCTCACAGGCCAGGATGCGTACAGGGCACATGCATGGAAGGTGTACAGATCTGAAGGCATGTAACACAGCAGAGAAAGGCACTCCAGGTGTGAGGAGAGCCGAGACCAGATATAAACATCCTCTGAAGGGCAACACCAAGTCCCTGAAGAATTTCTGGGAAAGGAATCGCATGGTCGTATCTGCATGTTATAGGGTTCATTTTAGTGACAGTGTGGAAAATAACTGGCATCAGAAAAGAAGTTTGGAATTTAGTTTAGTAGCCAAGAACAGTGACGAAATAAAATAAAACAAGAGAAATTAGGGTAACAGGACAGTAATTAAAGATATACTTAAAAGAGACACCACAGAACCAGGAAGCAGAGTAAGAAAGAAAAAAAGAAAAAAGAAAAGAAAAGCAAGGGTAGTTTTCAAATACTGCTGAAATGAAACAAATAAAATATAACTCTTAGGTGAACAACTAGAGATGAGATGCCACTCCCCACCTACTTGACTTGCTAAATCACATGGTGGCAATAACCAGCTCTGACAAGGATGCAGAGAAACCAAGACCCGCACTCATTGCTGGCATGACTTTAAAACACCACAGCTGCTTTAGAAAATCCTTTGTGAGCTCCTGAAAGGTTAAACACAGGGCTGGGCATGCACCTCAGTGACAGGGTGCTTGCCCACACGCGAAAGGCTGTAGAGTCAATTCCCAGGCCACGGGGTGTGGGGGGGGGGGCGGGAGTTAAGTGTAAATTTAGCATTTAAATTTAAATGAAAGAAGTGAAATCTCAGGTCTACACAAACATTTAGAACAGCTTCATTCTTGCTGTCCCCAAACTAGAAACAATCTAAATGTTCATCGGCTGACAACCCCCAGACACTGGAAACAATCCCGATGTCTATCAACTGACAAAAGGATAAATGAATTATTGTGGTGCACCCATACAATGGATACTGTGTGTCAACAATGAGGAATTAAGTAGTCACATGTGTTAAGTCATGGACAAACCTGAAAACATGCTAAGTGGAAAAGTGAGTCATAAAAGAGCACTGTCTGTGATATTAAGTCCATGGAATGTATAGAGAAGGCAGGCCTATAGAGGAAGCCTGGGACTGGGGCTGGAAACAGTCAAATAGGAAGATGAGGGATCTTTTCAGAGAGACAGAATTGTTCCACAACTGGATTATGGAAATGGCTGCACAACCCTGTCAAGGTAAAAATGTCACACAACAACGTGTATTTCTGCTGTTGAAAACAAAAGATAGCTGGGCGTGGTGGCGCACACCTTTAATCCCAGCACTCGGGAGGCAGAGGCAGGTGGATCACTGTGAGTTCGAGGCCAGCCTGGTCTACAAAGCAAGTCTAGGACAGCCAAGGTTACACAGAGAAACCCTCTCTCAACCCCCCCCAAAAGAAAAGAATATAGAAATATATTCCATGAGTAAGGTAACACTTCCTATTTGAGTTTTTAAAAGAGTTTTATTTGTGTGTGTGTGTGTGTGTGTGTGTGTGTGTGTGTGTGTGTGTGTGTGTCTGTCTGTCTGTCTGTCTGTGAAAGTGTATGCCCTGTGTGGACAAGTACCTGCAGAGCCTAGCACAGTGCTTCTCAACCTTCCTGATGCTGTGGCCCTTTAATACAGTTCTTCATGATGTGGTGACCCCGTCCATAAAATCATTTTGTTGCTGCTTCCTGATTATAAGTTTGCTACTGTTATGAATTGTGGGTATCGGATGTGTGATCGGAATTGTGACCCACAGGCTGGGAACCCCTAGTCTAGAAGAAGCTGTCAGATCCCCGGGCAGTTGTGAGCTTCCTCCCATGGGTGCTGGCAACCAAACTCAGGTCCTCTGGAAGAGCAGCAAGTCATCTTAAGTGTCACCTCTCCTGCTCCCTAGACATACTAAGCTGAAAGTGCCATGAGGGCATGCAGAAAGAGAAGTGTGAAAATCGAGATCTCGCACTCAGGAAAGCAATCAGATTATAAAAGGGCACCTCTGGACTTGAAGCCATTTATCGTGCGCACGTTGTGTGACACAGCAGCTGGGGACTGACAGCCTTCTGTAAAACAGTACAGGTAAGCACCGGTGGTTGGAAGAGGGCCAGGGAAAGAGAAGAACAAGAGAAAAGCCCTCTCCCCAGAGCCAAGCTCTTCCTAGCAGGGTTCTGATGTTAACTTTCATAATTCAGTATACATATATCCTCATTTCCATATTTATTACTCTAGACAAGATCTGTGGCCCTGCCAGAGGTGTGGTCTCTTAGCACTATCCCCTACTTCCTTAACCTTTTCTCATGTCAACATTATTTCTCCTCTTGACTACATTTGTCATTTCAAATGAGATGGATGGTCCCTTGGTATTTGCCAGGGGCTGGTTCCAAGACTTCTTGCAATCCCTGGGCTCTTGAGTGGATGTATTTCCTATATGCATCTTTGTGTATTTTTTTTAATCTTTTCCAGACTACTTTCATTTGCTGGTCATTTCTCCATGGCTGTAACTAAAGGATGCAATGGCTTCTCTAATCGCTCACAATGTGCCAGTTAAAAACACCTTCAGGGCGGAGTGCTCAGCTGTTAAGAGCGCTCGCTACTCTTCCAGAGGACCAGAGTTCAAGTTCCAGCATTCATACTAGGCATTCACTCATAACCAGCTGAATCCGGCTCCCACCACACTCAACATGTACACATGCCCATGGTTAAAAAAAATAAACCCTTTTCTTAAAAGAAACTATTTCTAGGTTCTGTTTGGTTTCCCTCATTTCGTAACTTCCAGGACCAGCATTTGTTTTCTGGGTCTTCTCTAATCAAAGTTGCTTTTCCCCAACCGCTTGAGAAGCCTTGGCTGCTCGTGTGTTGTAGCTGCTCATTCTTGGTTGGCTCCTCTAGGTAAGAGGTGTGGATGCCTCTGATATTGTGTAAGCACATCTGCCTGCCGCCAGGCCTCATGCCCCAATGGGAATAGCAAGAGGTACTCTGTGTACCTGGGCAGAACATCTGGCTGGCAGGTTTGGTTTTGGGAAGAGCTGGCCAGGAGCCCATTGGCAGACCGCAGAGCCATCCGATGACACAGAGCATAAATCCACTGCATGCCCTAGGCCAGACTGGTTTTGTATGATGCATGATCGTGAGCGTCACACACATGCACTTGTATGTATGTATGTATGTATGTATGTATGTATGTATGTATGTACGTATGTGTGTGTGTGTGTGTGTGTGTGTGTGTGTGTGTGTGTGTGTGTATGTGTATGAAGGGGTGTTTGGCATTATTCCTCCAAAAAGAAGGAACAGGAAGTAACAAGTCCAGATGCTTTATGAAGCCTCTTTTAAAAAATATACATTTTTTTTTTTTGTTTTTTGAGACAGGGTTTCTCTGTGTAGCCTTGGCTGTCCTGGACTCGCTTTGTAGACCAGGCTGGCCTCAAACTCACAGCGATCTGCCTGCCTCTGCCTCCTGAGTGCTGGGATTAAAGGCGTGCACCACCACGCCCGGCTAAAAAATATACATATTTTTAAAAGTGCATGTGAAAGCCGGGTGTGGTGGCGCACACCTTTAATCCCAGCACTTGGGAGGCTGAAGCAGGTGGATTGCTGTGAGTTCGAGTCCAGCCTGGTCTACAAAGCCAGTCCAGGACAGCCAAGGCTAATACAGAGAGACCCTGTCTCAAGAAACAAAACAAAACAAAAGGTGTGTGTGTGTGTGTGTTAGTGTGTGTGTGTGTGTGTGTGTGTGTGTGTGTGTGTGTGAGATATGCATGCACATGTACATTTGTGGTAATCCCTCTGCCTTACTCTCCCAAGTGCTATGACTGTGGGACATACTGTGTAAGGAGAGCAGCCTGGTATATATGTCCAAGCAGTAATAACTAACATTTTAAAAATAATTTAAGGATTATAAACAAACACTTAAAATCACACAGAAATATGTCATCCAAGCTGCTATGGTTTGAGTGTTTGAACCCCTTAAAATTTTGTGTTGAAACTTAATTTCCAATAACAACATGTTAAGAGGTTAGATGTTAGGGGATGGAGAGACGGCTCAGAGGTTGAGAGCACTGACTGCTCTTCCAAAGGACCTGAGTTCAATTCCCAACAACCACAAGGTGGCTGACAACCATCTATAATGTGATCTGATGCCCTCTTCTAGCCTTCAGGTGTACATGCAGGCGGAGCACTATATACATAATAAATAAACAAACAAACAAATGTTTTTTAAAAAGAGGTTAGATGTCTACAACTATTGAGTCAAAAGGGGCCCTCCCTCATAAATGGGACTGAGGTCTGTATAAAAGCTTCAGGGCTGGAGAGGCAGTGTGCTCTTCTTACAGAGAGGACCAGAGCTCAGCTCCCAGCATCCACCATAGGGACATGCATGGCTGCCTATAACTCCAGTTCCAGTGGTTCCAATGCCCGCTCATGGTCTCCACAGGACCTGCGTGTGCATGTGCTTGCTTATTAACAGGCATATATTCTGAGAAGTGCATCTGTCCTTGGTTTCATCCTTGCGAGGTCATGGAAGATACAGCCTACTTTACATTCATTATACAGCATACCCATCACTGCGTATCTGGTGCATCGCTGACTGAAAATGCTATTCTCTAGTATGTGATTATATCTGTGGCACGTGCACTGTGGTATAGCAACGTGAGTTAAGACAGAGCTAGGTTTATATGGTTTAAAAAAAAAAAGAAAAGAAAAAAATCTTAAAATATTTAACATCAGACCATGGACAGAGATTTTCTTGGCCCTTTATTTAGAGAAAACAATCACATTGGAAGCCCTAATTTCCTTAAATTTCTTCAGGGAAATAGTTTTTCTCCTTGAGCAGACCGCCCTCCTTGCAGCTCATTCTTTAAGGGACAAGATGCGGATGGGGGATGTTTTTACAGCTGGTTTATGTGCTGGCCTCAACTGCCATCCCCCAAATGCACTCAGTCCTATTACTTTTGCCCAAATCTTTCCTACTAGGGCTGAAACGGAATCCTCTGGTAACAGAAGTATGCGACCTAGCCTTCTTACAGAAGGATGCTAGGGGTGCGACCTAGCCTTCTTACAGCACACCCTGAGCTTTGGTTTCAATGTAACAACATTATTTTCCCATCTTCCGTAATGCTGGTAAAAACCACATATCTGTCAGCAGGCAACTTTTAACTTCCTTTTCCTTTTCTTACTGCTGTTTTAAGCATAATCATTTTCATGTTCCCCTAGTTTAAGGCCATGTAAGTTGAGACAAGATCATAACTAGTACACCTAATTAAACTATTAGATCTAGAAAACCATTTCTCTTTATTATACCTTTGCTTCTATAGCTACAGAATAGAAATGTTATATTGATTGGAAATAAAATAAAATAGAAAAATTAAAAAAAAAAACCAAATTCTCTAATTTCAAAATACTAGGGAAGACTGTGTCTTGGGGTTTCATTGCTGTGGAGAGATGCCATGACCACTGCAACTCTTATAAAGGAAAACATTTCGCTGGGGCTGGCTTACAGGTTCAGAGGTTTGGTCCATTATCATCAAGGCAGGAAGCATGGCGGCATGCAGGCAGACATGATGCTGGAGAAGGAGCTGAGAGCTCTACATCTGGATCCACAGGCAGCAGGAAGTGAAGGCCACAATAGGCCTAGTTTGAGCATCTGAGACCTCAAAGTCCACCCCCACAGTGACACACTTCCTGCAACAAGGCCACATCTCTAACAGAGCCACTCCCTGTGGGCCATGCATTCCAACACATGGGTCTGTGGGACTATTCCTATTCAAATCACTGTGGACTGGAAGAAAGAAATTATATAGTAAATGTTATGAATAAGGAAAATATAAAAGGTCATAAAAAGATGACTACAAAAGATAAAGAAATACTGATTAATGTCTCTTATGTGTACATACAGAGGTCAAAGCTTAACCTTAGGTGCTGTTCATCTCTCTCTCTCTTTTTTTTTTAAAGACAGGGTCTCTCATGTGTGGTGGCCTTTAATCCCAGCACTCGGGAGGCAGAGGCAGGTGGATTGCTGTGAGTTCGAGGCCAGCCTGGTCTACAAAGGGAGTCTAGGACAGCCAAGGCTACACAGAGAAACCCTGTCTCAAAAAATCAAAATAAATAAATAAATAAATAATAGAGGAATCCAGCTTATCAGTATTTGTTTTGTACATCATGTCTTTGTTTTTGTTTTTTTTAAAGATTTATTTCTTTATTTTACATGTAAATGCTCTGTCTTCATGCATACTAGAAGAGGGAATCAGATTCCAATACAGATAGTTGTGAGCCATCATGCTGGGTGCTGGGAATCGAACTCACGACCTTTGGAAAACCAGCCAGTGCTCTTAACCACTGAGCCTTCTCTCTCCTCCCTTCAATTCCCTCCTTCCTTCCTCCTCCTCCCCACTTCTTCAATATGTGGAAGGTTAGTTGTTCCAGTACCATTTGTGCTTTGTGCCATAGCCCAGGCTGGCTGCCTTTCCTTGGTCTGCTAAGCACTGGGCTTACAGGCATGCACCACCCAGCATGTCTTTTCTGTATTGTATTGCTTATGCTCCTTTGCCAAATACTAACTATCTGTGCATTGGAACATTTCTGGCTTTTCCATTCTCTTCCGCTGATCCATTTGTGGACTTATCCACTTAACCCATGGTATCGTGATTGCATGTGCAAATAGTGAGTTCCGAAATTAGGTGCAGTAGATCCAATATGGCTCTGCTTTAACACTGCGCTGGCTACGCTGAGCCCCTTATCTCTCCATTAGATGCCAGAGCTAGCTCAGCAATGCAAGAGTAACTGATTAGGAAAGTCTGATTGGGTTTGCATTGAATCTGTAAATTGGGTTGGGGAAAAAAATGGAATGTCAACAAATTGAATCTATTAGTTCTTCCTCATGTTTTTCTATCAGATTTTGGAGTTTTATCGTTATGTAAATTTTGTTACTTATGCCTGTATAGTTGATATTTTGGGGAGTGAATGTAAATATTTTCCCTCCAGTTCTCAATTCTGTTCATATTTGTTCAATGCCAGTAAATAAAAGGATGGCTGGCTTCTATAGAGTAACCTTGTATCCCGTCACCTCACTGTAACAGCTTACTAGGTGAAGAGCTCGGGTTTTGTAATACCTACATTCTGCGCACATTCCTCCTCAGTGTGTGTATTTTAATTTTTCTTTTCTTCCCTTAATACATTAGCCAGCACATTCAGTACTGTGCTGAAAAGAAGAGGCGAAAATGGATCTTTTCATATTCCTGGTATCAGCAAAAGGCTTTCTATTTTCTCACTATTTAAATAGGTGTTAACTGGTGGGTGTTGTGGAGATGTTCTTTATAGAGCTGAAAAACATCCTCTCTACTTTTTGTTAATTCTCCCTCGTGAATGGATGTTGAATTTTTGTCAAATGTGTTTACTGATGCTGTCATGTGATTTTCCTAATGGTCTGTTGAAGTTATAGATTACCGCACTTCATTATTGAACGGTGAATCAGCCTCACATAACTGGGATGAGTTCCACTGATAGTGATGTACATTTCTTTGCATGCATTATTAGCCTTTCAGTACATTGAGGGACATTGCATCTCTGCTCATGGGGAGATACTGGATAGACGTTTCCTTATCTGGAAATGCGCTTGGTTTTTGGAATAAGGTCCTAAGGACCTCACAGAATGAGCTAGGAATCATTTCTTTTTTCTTCTCTTTGGAAAAAGATTGGAGAGAATTGGCGCTATTTCCTTCTTCGTGTTTGCCAGAAATCACTAATGAGTGCGTTTGGCCCGGAGCTTTCTATTGTGGATGGTTATTAGCCACCAGTGCAGTTTCCCTAACAGAGACCTGCTCAGACTGTCTGCTTCTTCTTGTGTGAGTCAGCTGTATCCTTCAAGACACTGGCCCATTCCACCATGATTGCAAATCTGTGGAGTGTTTGCTTGCTGCTATTTTGCTGTCTATACAATCTGTAATGTTGTCCACAGTTTTGATGTATTAGTGTACATGTTAATGCATGTGAAAGTAGGCATACACACATGTGTATTCATATAGGTAGAGGCCACAAGCCAACCTCTGCTTATTTCTGGAACTCACCAGCTCAGTGCGGCTGACTGACAACAGTCCTCAGGATCTGCCTGTCTCTGCCTTCTCAGTGCAAAAATGAAAAGGGCACACTGCTACACCCAGATGTTCCCATGGGCCCAGCAGTTCAATTTACTCAGTGAGCACTTCCCAGACTAAGATATAGCTCCAGTTCCCCTCTCATTTTTCATATATATATATATATATATGAAAATCAGATGGAAAATCAACAATGAGGGCCAGCAAGATAAAGGTGCTCATTGCCGAACCTGATGACCTCATATTGATTTCAGGATCCCACATGGTGGAAGGAAAAATCAGCTTCTGCAAGTTGTCTAATGACTTCTACATGTGCATTGTGGCATAGGCATACCCATCACCCTACACACACACACACACACACACACACACACACACACACACACACACACACACACACACAAATGAAAACAGAAAATCAACAAAGAAACAATGCATGAACAAAAGATGAACTGGCCAAGTTTGATCGTAGCCAGCATCCAGGAGGTAGAAACAGGAAGACTGAACAGTGAGGCCAGCCTGGGCTACATAGTAGCAAGACATCATCTCAAAACATAAACAAACAAAAGTCATGAACTATAAGGAATTGAATGATAAATTGGATTTGATCAAAATAAAATCTGCTGTTCTTTGTAATAGGACTATTGACACAACAAAAGGTCGCACCACGAGTCGGGAGACGATTGAATATTTCTTACGTATATATCTAAATCAAGCACTTAGATCTAACAGGCATGTATAATGAATTCCAAAAGTACAGTGATAAGATAGCCCAGTTTTAAAATGGGAAAAATGGCTGGGCAGTGGTGGCGCTTGCCTTTAATCCCAGCACTCGGGAGGCAGAGGCAAGCGGATCACTGTGAATTCGAGGCCAGCCTGGTCTACAAAGAGAGTCCAGGACAGCCAAGACTACACAGAGAAACCTTGTCTTGAAAAACCAAAAATAAAATAAAATAAAATGGAAATAATGAGAAGTCATTTTACCAAGGAAGATATATGAACAGCCTGTTAATAAGCACACGGAAAATGCTCAAATCCCACAGTCATCAGACAACGATGACTTTAAAGCCACAGGCGAGTAAACAGCTCTGTTGGAAAGCATCGCAAGGAAAGGTCTGTCCATGTCAAATGTGCGTGAGGACGTCAGTCAGTCAGTTCCCATCCTCGACGGGGTGTGAAGCACAGTTTACGAAAGAGTGTGGCAGCTTCTCAGACATCTGAGCAAACCACCACTGTGGGAGAAAGCTGTTAAGACGGAGCTTTACAAACTCTACTTCCTAAAACTCAGACCCTGCACAATGCTTCTCCTTTAAATGTGGCTTGAGATTATTAACTCACTTCTACGGGCCAGAAGAAGACAGCATGATCAGACGTATTCCCAGGTCTGGATCTTAAGGGTAATGGCAGCTTTTCTGCTTACATTCTCTTTCCTCTCTCAGGCTGCTTAACCGCTGAGTGAAGCCAGATGCCCTGTCAGGAGGCTGTTCCCCTCAGGGAGTGTCAGGAGAGAGTCTAACTCAGATGATCCCTGAGATGGATGCGCTCCCTACTCTCCTTGACTGTCCCTAAGCTGGAACTATCTGGCTGAGTCACTCCAAGATGCCTGATCTAATGAAACTGTGAGACGGTACATTTTGGTTGTTTTCAGTCTCTGGGTATTTGTTACGCAACATTAGATAACTAATGAGCTAGTGTATGAGCCAATTATTGCATTCCCATATACTTACCCAAGGGAATTTTTTTTAAAGCAAGTCTGCATTTTAAAAAGGTATAAATGAAAACTCAGGGTACACTTACACACTGTAGCCAAACCAGAAAAACCCAAATGTCAATCAACAGGTGAATGAATAAATTGTGCCATGTATTTATAATGGAAATGCTGAAATCAGCAAGAAGGAACACAACGTGGACAAACCTTAAAAGGACTATAAGACAAAGGATATATACATACATAAATATGTATATACATGTATATACATTTACATGAACACTTAAATGATTGAGATTATAGACATAAATATATACACATACGTATATATATGTGTGCAAAGTATATATAATATCCATGAAGTTGGTTTTTAAACATTTTTCTAAAATAAAGAATGTTGCACTGGCTTTCAGACTCCATGTACCAAAATCCCCGGAGAGTTGTTAACAAATGGAATGACATCTCTACTCTACGGTCCTCTGGCTCTGCTGCCCTCTGATGACTCTGAGAAGCTGCGTTTGTGCAGAATCCCCAGGTGACGCTGATGCCTTTTGGTCCCATTATGCGGTCTATAGCTTTGAGTGTTTTTAGCCCTCTGGGCTGTTCAGTATCTTTTGGGAGTGACATCAGAGCATGAGATTTTGAGGGTGATGTCAGAAAGATGGCCAACCAAAAATTCCTACCATTCTAACCACCAGCCCCGAAATCCAGACAATAAAAAAACTACATTTCAACCAAACTAACTAAAGAACGGTGGCGAGTCGTGCCACGGCAGCAATCCTGTGGAACACAGTTGCCCAGGGCAGTCACACAGAGAGAGAAGCCCAGGCCAGTCACATAGGAAGAGAAGCCAGGCCAGTCACATAGGGAGAGAAGCCCAGGCCAGTCACATAGGGAGAGAAGCCCAGGGCAGTCACATAGGAGAGAAGCCCAGGGCAGTCACACAGGGAGAGAAGCCCAGGGCAGTTACACAGGGAGAGAAGCCCAGGGCAGTCACACAGGAGAGACTCTGCTTGCAGCCATCATCCTGCCTGAGTCGGCCTGGAAGCAGGAAGGGGTCTCCACGTAGGGCAGAAGATAAGGGAAAGCACCCAACAGCCCCATCACCACTGTGGGCACCTGCTGGAGACTCCTTCAGTCCTTGGGTACCAAGCCTAACTAATGCAGCTCCCTAGAGTTACAGCTTGAGTGACCACCAGACACGTCGCTGATGGTCCGTTTCACCTCTCGCTTTAGTCCTGAGCTGTACCAGCCAGGAACTAGAGCCACTCCTTTCATGTGTCCTGTCCCTGGTGCAAACAGCCATTGCACCTCTCCACTGCCCACATGGCTGCAGAGCTGTCTGTCCCCCATTGCAGTAGCTATGCTGTACCTTTAGGGCTCAACTGAGGTCATATCCCACCCCCAGATGACACAGAGCATCAGTCTTCCAGAGCTACCGCTCTCTCTAGTGCTACAGCTGAGCCAGCACCTGGCAACACAGGCATCCCAAGCCTCTTGGACACATGCACAGAAGCATCACTGGCAGAAGACCATGCCTAATGTACTGCCCTCCCTCAAAGAGCCAGAGACTCGCAGCTCACCCAAGACGTCACAGTACCTACGACATCCATTCATACAGGCCGTCCAGTCATAACTACCCCACCTACCTGGCCCTGGACGAGCCCCTCATGGTCCAAGCTATGGCGGCACCTTACCTCTCTGGAGAATGAGGTTTCTGTGTCTTCAGGTCCATACTGATGCAACCCAGACCTCCAAAGCCAGGGCTACGGCGGTGTTTCAATAAGGCCACTTTCTAAAGTTACAGCTCATGGTGCCTGGTTCACTGTTGAAGCCAGACCTGCGCCTGCGCTCAGCCTGTGCTTTGTCAGTGCTAAGCCCCAGGAGAGGTACTCTGACCCCTGGAGCCTGACTGTTCTGGTCAATCCTTCCCCTGGTCCAGCCAGTGGCAGAGTGACAGCTAGGCCTTGGCCTAGACACAGGGGCGTACCTTGGGGCAGCAGAATTGCATTCACATGTGTACAGGAACGTGCGTGACATTACATCCAAAGTCCCAGGTACTACTGTAGCTTCGTTAAGACCCTGAGTCCAATAATCTGAGGCTATGGCCTCCCCACCTGTGTCCCGAGGGATCCTAATGTGGTTGCCTGTAAGCCATCAGTTCACAAACCAGAAGAGAGGTCCCCAGCAAACACGAGAAAGGTAGGAACAGGAGCATGGAGTCCCCTGAAGCTCTTACCCTGGTGGCCCATTCAGCCACCATCACAGCCATAGACTCCTCAGCTTGGACCACTGACACAACCACAGCCACAGCCACATTGCTCACAACTGAAGCTACACAGAGATGTCACCCCTCCGCCCACACGAAAGCAGGAAAACCCCGCCCAACCCCGATGGTTCCTAAGCATCCATGTTCACTGCAGCACTACTCACAGCAGCTAGGGATATGGACTCAACCTAAACGTCCATCGACAAATGAATGCATGAAAAAAATAATCATTTTGTTCTGCTGAGAGGAAGAGTGGGTTATGACACTCACAAGAAGGTGGATGCAACCAGAGATCATTGTATCAGGCAGAAAAGCCAGATTCAGACAGATGTTATGTTTGCTGTCATACAGAATCCAGGTGTGTGTGTGTGTGTGTGTGTGTGTGTCTGCGCGCGCGCGCGCGTGCAAGAGCACATGCGCACACATGACATGAAACATAAAATAAAGGGGGAGAAATGTTCTCAATGGCAGGGTTGGGGTGACTATCAAGGGTTACAGAGCACATAGGTCATGAAAACAGGGTAAAGGCTTCTTTTAGGAAAATAAAGGGCCCAGGCACTCGAAGGGTGAGGAATTTGCCATGCAATTGTGAGGGCCAGCCTTTCATATGGGCCTGGCGGCCTGCCCATGCTTCCAGCACACAGAGTCGGGGAAGAGAGACTCCCAGAGCAAGCCAGCTGAACTGGCTCAATCAGTGAGAGGCCCTGAGTCGGGGTGGAGGCAGAGAGTGATGAAGATACACAACATTAATTCTAGCCCGACTGCACACACGTGGATGTGTGCTTGCACATACATGCACATATGTGAACAGCATATACACATGCACCACAATCATATAGAGGCCAAAATTTTATTTATTTGTTTATTTATTTGTGGTTTTTTGAGACAAGGTTTCTCTGTGTAGCCTTGGCTATCCTGAACCCAACTTGTAGACCGGGCTGGCTTCGAACTCATAGTGATTCACTTGCCTCTGCCTCCCTGAGTGCTGGGATTAAAGGTGTGAGCCACCATGCCCGGCTCCAAAAAAATTTTTTAAGAAAGGATATCAGAGCCGGGCGTGGTGGCACACACCTTTAATTCCAGCACTCGGGAGGCAGAGGCAGGTGGATCGCTGTGAGTCAAGGCCAGCCTGGTCTACAAAGCAAGTCCAGGACAGCCAAGGTTAACACAGAGAGACCCTGTCTTGGAAAAAGAAAAAGAAAAAAGAAAAAGGAAAAGCTATGAGGCTGTGGGCTATATCGCCCGGCATGGTGGCACGGAGCCCGGTGGCCTATGCACCTCTGCTCCATGGGAGCTATGGGCTCCCTCTGCTGCACTGCGTACATCAGGTATTTGCCTCCCAGACTGACAGGGAGCTCAAAGTGATCCAGGTTCTCAGAGAAAAGTTTCCTCGAGCCATAGCTATCAAAGTCACAGACAGCTCAGGAGGCTGTGGGGCGATGTATGAAACTAAGATGGAGTCAGAAGAAGTTAAAGAGATGAGGACTGTCCAGCAGCGCCAGGTGGCCAATCAGACACTAAAAGAAGAGATGAAGGGGATGCATGGCCTTTGGATATTTACATCTGTCCCCAAGTGCTGACCACCTGGGTGCACTAAGCTCACCGCAACCTTCCAAAAAAAAAAATCCCTGCCAAAAAATGAATCTATTTTTGTTCATAGACATTTCTACATTATAATTATAGGAGATATTGAGATATGTTAATCTATTTAGAGTTAACTAAAGACCACAGATACCTGCTGCTCAAAAATAAAATAAAATAAAGATACCATTGAAAAGGAGAAGGGCTGTGGTAAGGTGAACAAGAACAACAAAATGTCCCTAGGAAACCCATTCCTTTGGATGCTAGCAAAAAGACAATGGAAATGGAATATTCAAAAGAATCTCCAAATAATTAAAACCAGTAAGTGAATTGAGTAAGGACATAGGATACAAAGTCAGTACACAGAAGTCAATGGAACCTATTTGTTTGTCTCCAAAGATGGCCAGTATGAGCTCCTTCTGCCTCTGCCTCTGCACGCACGGGCCACTCCATAAATATATGACATCTGTTCTCATCCTTGAAACTGGAATGCCTAGTGATGTCTCCAAACAATAAATATCACAGAAGTTCAGGATTTAGCCTGAGTCCTATGCTTTATATAAAAATTATGATAGATTTTATACCAAAATATGAAAGCTAAAATCTATCCAGCATCTAAAAAAACACATTAAGGAATAAGCTCACAGCTTTGGACACAGATGTCTCAGGATACAAACAGCGTTGATTATTAAAGAAAAAGCGATCACTCAGATATAAAAATTTAAGAATTTCTCTTTTAAGATGAGTACAAAATAAAAGGATTAACCACAGATGAGCACGGAATATTCATAGCACATATACCTGATAAATGACGCAGATAAAACTATGTAAAGTGTTGAAAGATGGATCAGTGGTTAAAAGCACTTGCTGCTGCTGCAGTGTGCAGAGAACCCAGACTCAGTTCCCATCACCCATATAGTGGTAACAACATGTACCTTCAGTGTAGAGGAACTGACACCTTCTTCTGGACTCCATGGGCACCAGAAACACATGTGGTGCGCACACACACACACACACACACACACACACACACACGCATACATATAAATATGTATCTATGTATACACAAACCATCATGTGCATAAAACAAATCTCCTTTTAAAAGTATTTAGGAACGTCCTTTATTAGCTTTTAAGTGTGTGTATGTGTGTGTGTTGGGTGTGGGTGTGTGCATGTAAAAACAGGTGCCTGTAGAGGCCACAATCATCAGATCCCCTGGAGCTAGAGTTACAGACTCTTGTGAATTCCTGATGGGAACACTGGGTTCCCTGCAACACTACGCATTCCTAACTTCTAAGTCATCTCTCCAGCGCTAAAACACTCTTCTAAGTGAATAATGGAAAAAAAATCAATACAAATTTTAAAAGGAGTAAAAGACTTTTACACTTTACCAAAAATATCTAAAAAGCCAGCATGCATACAGAATGTACTTAGTCTCATTAGCTATCAGAGAAATACATATAAAACTATAATTAAATGCCACTATACAGGCTGGAGAGATGGCTCAGTGGTTAAGAGTGCTGCCTGCTCTTCCAAAGGTCCTGAGTTCAATTCCCAGCAACCACATGGTGGCCCACAACCATCTATAATGTGATCTGATGCCCTCTTCTACCTTGCAGGTGTACACGGAGGCAGAGCACTGTGTACATAATAAGTAAGTCTTTTAAAAATGCCACTATACATAACCCCTAGGATGGCCAAAGCTAACAGGACCACTAATATGAACCTTGGCAAGAATGCAGAACAATTGGAGCTCTCATGCTGGTGGCAATGTTAGATTAAATAACTCTAACAATGTTAGACATTCACCAACCTATAACTTACCTTAAGGTATATCCAAGAGAAATGAAACCCCGTATTCACAAAAAGACTTGTCTGAGACGGTTTACCACAGGCTTTGTAGTGGTCATTAACAAGGATATACATTGGGACTATGGCATAATCCAGGAATGTCACCAGGAGCATGCGCACACAAACTGTGGTACAGTCACATTGTGGACCAGTACTCAGCAATTTGAAGAAAATCAATAAAAGCTATAGCACGGGTGTTGACCAACAGGTCTCTAACTGGACTGAAGGCCCATTCAGCGAGAGGGCAACCGCACCTGGTACTGGGAACCCAGTCAATTACCCAGAGCCAGTAAAGTCATGGATCTTAGTGGGGAACCTGCAAACACCACTTTACTAAGCCAGCATCACCCCCAACTATAGTATAAATATTCGTCCTGATACCCACAGGTAAGTGCAGCGTTCACTGCTCACCAAAGAAACGTTGCAACAGACCAAGACCATTACAGAAAACCACAACTGGCCATAATGCAGAGAACAAGTGACTGTGTGGTGCCCAGTCCCAGCTGAGTCATCTAACGCTATTCCTGCACCTAAGGCTTAGGGATCACTGCAGACGATGGGGTGGAGAGATGATGAACGCCAGTGAAGCGGGACGTTTGCTGTGAAATGTGAGAGAGGCCACACCCATGACACTGAACAAGACTTTAACAGTGAGACCACCAATGGATATGCCAGCATAGAAAGGAGAAAGCTTGCAGGGCCCCAACCCTAGACAAAAATCTATGGGCAACTGGGACACGCAGAGAGCAGAAGAAATGATCTTCAGGGAAGAGTCCTTTTGCCCCACACTGGCTATCTAATATCAGGTGGTCAGCCCTGAGATTATATATGCGTGTGTGTGTGTATGTGTGTGTGTGTGTGTGTGTGTAACAGTATGCAGGTTGCACTTATGTATTTAAGGATGTATGCATATGTTGTGTGTGTAATAACAGTTGAAGATAAAAAGGCCATAAAGAGAATAAAGACACTGAGCAAGAGGGTGATTGTAGGGAGGGAAAGGTAGGGAAATTATGTAATATAATTTCAAAAATTAAATTATGACAAATCTTTGGGATAGAATAGTAAGCTAATGGAATCATGCACATCACAACTAATGATTCAATTGACCTTGCATTCAAGAACATGAAAAATTACTGATGGCAATGGAAACAGAATCGTGGTTGCTTTGGGGAGCAGACTGGAACTTTCTATAGTTATGAAATCATTTGTACCTTGAGTGGCTACCATTTGTAAAACACTAAGAAATATAGAGACCACATACTGCTTCCAGAAAGAGGAAAATGTAACTAGCAAGTCATCTCACCAAGGTCCTAAGAACTCCTTGCTGAGTCAGAGAAGAAGTATCTTACAAAATGCTTACAGAGAGGACACGGAAGCCAGGCACTGAGGCCCATACCTCAAAACTCCAGCACTTTAGAGAGTCAGGCAGGTGGATCACCATGAGTTCCATGCCGGCCTGGGAGTTAGAGTGAGACTCTGTCTGGAAAACTAAATAATCAAACATAGAAGAGGTAATGAGTTAAGTTGTTTTCCATTGAAGTTCACTATCATGTCTACGTTTGTATATTGCTCATTGTTTCATTAAATGATTGGGATACAAGGCAGTCACACAGATGAAAAGCATTGCCGTGAAGTTCACCGTGTTCAGCCTCGTTTGTGCAATAGCTCAACACAGTTTATTGGGCTTTGCTTTAGAAGGTCAAGAGCTGCATTTTTTCTCTCTTTTCATGTAGTTGCTTTTAAATAGCAATGCTTATCAACCACTGGTATGTGGGGTTTTACATGCATGCGTGTTGTGCTATTATTCTGGTAGGGCAAGCCGGTAGTCAGCACCCACTCTCAAGTCCTTTGCACGGTGACTTGAACTCTGATAGAATTCACTCCCTGGTGGGCTTTTGATTAGCTTTTGAGATTAAAACATGTGGAAATCAATATCTGTTTTGATCACACATTCAGACTGTAGACCTAACAGGCCACTGTTTGGGGTTGAGATTGTGTTCTGTGGCTACTAGGCAACCGAGTGCAGTTTACTTGGGCCGGTATTCCAAGTCTGCAAGCCGAAAGGAAATTGTTTTATCCGATTTTCTGAGAATCAGGAGGATGACAGTGGAATCCCAAGCAGACCAGTTTTAGCGCACATGGTAAGAAAGCCTCTCAGTTTTGGCCCTCACAAAAGTAACTTAGGCTTAGCAACCCACTTACTGTGTTCTTTTCTTATTTCTGTTCAAGCTAGTCTTTACACCAGAATGTTCTGCCATGGTGACGGAGCGGCTTTACAAGAGGCAGCTCAGCTCAGAACTCACTGATGAATCCAAACCAAAACAAACAAAAACAAAAACAAAAACAAAATAGGCATAGAGAGATGGCTCAGTGGTTAACAGCACTGGCTGCTCTTCCAGAGGACCCTGGTTCGATTCCCAGCACCCACACGGCAGCTTGCACTTGTCTGTAATTTCAGTTTCAGGGCTTCTGACACCCTCACATGGATATGCATACAGGCAAAACACCAATGGACATAAAATAAAAATAAACTATACATTAAAAAAAACCTCTTAGCCAGGCATGGTGGTGCACGCCTGTTAATCTCAGCACTCTGGAAGGCAGAGGCAGGTGGCTCTCTGTGAGTTCAAGGCCATCCTGATCTACAAAGTGAGTCCAGGACAGCCAAGGTTACACAGAGAAACCCTGTCTTGAAAAACCAAAACCAAACCCAAACTAAGCAAACAAACAAAGTCAATTGTTCTTTAAAAGTGTTGGATTTCTTAAAGACACTGGCGCTACCCTCTTCTCTGCCAGGAGAAGGCAAGCCTGCACTGTGAGAAAGCCACATATAAGAACTGTGCGTTTCATCCAGCAGCTGTGGGTGTGGCCTTCTGTCCCCATGGGACTCCAGCTTCCAAGGAAAATATAAGGATTGCCACTTAACAAAACTAAAGGTAAAGTAGACCTTGAACTTTGAAAAATATCAGGTGGAAAAAAAAAGAAATCTCTGCATGGATTGGTGTCGTTTCCTGAAGTCGTACATGTGAGGTTTAAAAGCCAGGCCTTGGGATACCCCAGCAAAGGAGTCCAGCTTACGGATGCTTGTGTGTAATTAGCACAATGCTAAGCTCGGTAAGTACATTTTGAGATAGAAATAACAATAAGACCCAATTTACCAGTGAGAACACTAACACACACACACAATGATTAATCGTTAAAGGTCACATATCCTTTAAGGAGTAAAACGTGCTATTCAACCTGACCATGACTACCCACTATGCATTGCTTTCTCAATCTGTCATCTTAATTCAACAATCACATCCTGTTTTCCTCTTTTTTTTTTTTAAGTCAGATCTCAGTTTAAATAGTAATTTCAGATTTTTAATCAGTAACATAGCATTGCTCCGAGGAGGAATCTGGGCTGAACTTTTGATTATTTAGAGGTAATGACAAAATATTTTAAAGAGAAACGGGAGGAACAGAAAAGAGGTGGCAGAAGCACAGTCAAGTCTGGGGAGTGAAAACTATGGAAAGCAGGATGCTTGAGTTTGCCAGCTGGTGATCACCACCTTCAGGCTCATGACCTCCCCACAGAGGCCAAAGCACAAGGGCTCTACCTTCGGGTGTTGGCTGCATGGCAGGAGATCACGTTGGTATCCATTAGTTTTTCTAGGCATGAACTTTTGTGGGGAAGGTGGCTACTGGCACCCTAGAGATAGGGAGAGATTGGGTCTTGAGGTGTTTGATTATATCACTGTTTTTGTTGTTTTGTTTTCCAACCTTTATGGTCCCAGGATGAGGCCCAGTTGAGAAGCAGCCTCAGAAATGGGGTAGAGTTTAGTCAAGAAGATAACCTGTCACCTTATATACATCTTGTGGGAAGAGCTGACGCAGGCGCTTTTGGCTAAGTGCAGCCCGCTGCAACCCGTGGAGGAACGTGCTGCCGAGCCACCACCGTGCCTGAGCATCTACAGAAAGGCTTTGGCTGCGTGGTCGCCAACCGATTTGACCAGCTCTTTGAGGAATCTGACCCTTTGGACGTACTGAAGGCATAAGAGAGCAAAAGCAGCCGGCGGCAGGTGATGTGGGGAGCCCTGGTGCCAAAAGCTAACTCCAACGCAGAGGGTACAGCTGTGTGAAGAGTCCCAGAAGGTCCGCTCCGCCCCCCACCCCCACCCCCAGTTTAGGTGTGGGTAACAAAAAAAGGTGGCGCTTAAGAAAGGAATAAGGCTGGTTGGAGGAAGACTTGACTAACACCTTCAGGGTGAAGGGGAAATAATTGATAAGAGACCAGGAAGGCAATACCTCCTTGTGAAAAAAAAAGATTTGAAAAGCCACTAGAGGAAAAGGGGGGGGGGGTTAGGGGCGCATGGCTGTGCACATCTGTAATCCCAGCACTGGGGGAGGCAGAGGCAGTCAGATCCCTGTGAGTTTGAGGTCAGCCAGGTCTACAAAGCGAGTCCAGGCCAGCCATGGCTACAGAGAAATCCTGTCTTAAAAAACAAAAATGAAAATCAAAACAAAGCAAAATGAAAACAAAAAAGAGAAGAGGCTGAGGGAGGCAAAGTTTCAGTTGATAGATCGATTATTGAACGGTCTCTCTGAACCGAGGTGCTCTTGAAAGGGGTCAAGGAGGCTGTGACCGTGGAATGGGCCGGAGGCGACGGATTTGGTTGTCGTGGCAAACATAAATTGACAGGCATAGTGTAAGTGATAGATCCAGCCTGAATCATGAGGACAAATGTGGCGGTAGCGGCTCTCACAACTGGGGAACTGTCAAAGATGAATGAACCGATTTGGATCAATCGTGACAGAGGAAGCACATGAAAGAGCAGACACTGAAAACGAGGAGCCCGATGCTCCAGAGGTTAAGGAAGAGTATCCAAGAGAGAGGACTTCGGATGCTTGGGAAGTTATTCAAAGTAAGGACAGAGCAAAATTAGAATGTAATATCCAAAAACCAAGTGAAGGTGTTGATGGACAATAGAAACAGGGATTTATTTAGCATAAATAAAAAAGTGAAGAGACTCATGCTAAAGATTTAGCTACGGCCCATCATTTCCGGAAGCCAGCCAAGGATGTATAACGTCTCAACAATTTCAGAGGTCAATTTCAGAGACCTAGGCTACCCAGGATGTGGCGGCAGGGGAAGGCGTGGTGGATGTGGATGTGGGCGTGGTGGTGGCAGGGGAAGGCGTGGTGGATGTGGATGTGGATGTGGGCATGGTGGTGGCAGGGGAAGGCGTGGTGGACGTGGATGTGGGTGTCGTGGTGGCAGGGGAAGGCGTGGTGGACATGGATGTGGGCGTCGTGGTGGCAGGGGAAGGCGTGGTGGACGTGGGTGTGGGCGTGGTGGTGGCAGGGGAAGGCATGGATGTGGGCGTGGTGGCGGCAGGGGAAGGCGTGGTAGACATGGATGTGAGCGTGGCCGGTGGCAGGGGAAGGCATGGTGGATGTGGATGTGGGCGTGGTGGCGGCAGGGGTGAGTGAGTGGGTGGGAAGGTAAGTGGGTGGGTGGATGAGTGGGTGGGAAGGTGAGTGAGTGGGAAGGTAAAGAAAAGTAAACTTAAATCAAGCAATGCTTAGTCATCGCTTTTCCTACAAAATAATTTTAAATTGGGCAGGAGAGATGGCTCGGCTGTTGAATGATAGACTCAAAATCAAAAAGACAAAATGTTACGTAAGTGGGCCTCACTTACCTCATTGAGATGTCATTTTCATAAGGCTTGATTTATAAAAGCAAAATTTTGATTATTTAAAATTTTCTCTTTTTTATGTATGAGTTTTTTCACTACATGTATGTAGTATGCATAGTGTGTGTGTGTGTGTGTGTGTGTGTGTGTGTGTGTGTGTGTTACCCAGTAAAGCCAGAAGAGGGAGCTGTATCCCCTGGAACTGGAGTTACAAATGGTTGTCAGAGCCATAGGGATGCTGGAAAACCAAACCCTGGTCCTCTGCAAGAGCAGCAAGTGCTCTTAACTGTTGAGTCATCTCTCCGCCTCCAATGTCTGTTTTTAATTCTGAACTTTACTGCCATTTTCTAAAAGAGGCAAGAAAGTCACTGTTCTTGTTTGTTTTGATTTTGTTTTTCAAGACAGGGTTTCTCTGTGTCGCCTTGGCTGTCCTGGGACTTGCTTTTGTAAACCAGGCTGGCCTCAAACTCACAGAGGTCCGCCTGCCTCTGCCTCCAGAGTGCTGGAAATAAAGGCATGTGCCACCACTGCCTGGTCACTGTTATTTTGTTGTTTCTCTTTTCTTAAATGTCTATGACTGCGCTCTACCAGCTCCTCATTTGTCCTTAGTTTAATTTGTGGTTTCAGTTCACTAATGCCTTTTAATCATCTATCCTAGATCTTTTCAGGACATACACACCACCACCCTGATCCTAGTGCACTGTGCATTTTATAGGAGTATTTAGGAGGTTGGAAGATGGAAGATTGTGGAGAAATGCAGTCTGGCTCTGGACTGAAACACTGTCAGGCAGCTGCGGAGGCCGGAGTGGTGGGGAAGGGCACTGAGGAAGAGCAGCAAACAGACAGCGATGAAAAGATCTTATACAATCAAGTGCCACGGCTTGAGATTTGTACAAGAAACCAAGAACCCTAACTGAGGCACAACAGGCAAGTGGGGAGCCCTGCCCTGTCGGGGATTAACCCAAAGAGAGAAGCAAAGCCGGGTGAGCTTCACATGTGCAGGGTACAGTAGCACCACCAAAACAGTTTAAAACAGGAGCCTAGTCCCCAAGAACCCTGGCCAACATCGAGAACAACACCCAGGGCTATGAGATTTAATTTTTACCTAGTTGGTGAGATGCTGACTCATGTAGCCAGACAGGGCCTCCTAGGAATGGTGCATGTTCTGAAAGAACCCATTCCTTCTCAAGAGGGCGATCCAGAGAACATGCCTGCCCTATCTCTATCTCTCCTTGAATTTTTTTTTAATCTTTCTTTAATCTTGTCTACTTGGTCTGGTAAATACATTTATTCCTATGCATTGTCTTTTGTTTTTTCGAGACAGGGTTTCTCTGTGTAGCCTTGGCTGTACTGGACTCACTTTGTAGAACAGGCTGGCCTCGAACTCACAGCGATCCACCTGCCTCTGCTTCCCGAGTGCTGGGATTAAAGGCGAGCGCCACCATGCCTGGCCCCCATGCGATGTCTTGTCTCCAGCATTCCCTGCATGTTTTGGCAGCCTGGACAGAGAACTTTCTCTTTGCCTCCTGTCTTAGTTAGGGTTTCTACTGCTGTGTTAAACAGGCTTAAAAGAAACTTGGAGAGAAAAGGGTTTATTTCATCTTACAGTTTATAGTTCAACATCCAGGGAAGTTAGGGCAAAAACTCAAGGCAGAGGCCTGAAGGCAGAAACCGACACAGAGGCCACGGAGGAACACTGCTTGTTGACTTGTTCCCGGTGGCTGGCTTAGCCTGGTGTCTTATACCACCCAGGATGACCAGGCCAGAGGTCAGCTAGGCTTTTCCATATTAATCATCAATCAAGAAAGACCTGCTCACAGCCCAATCTGGTGGGAGCACGTTTTTTTTGTTTTTTTGTTTTTTTTTCCCCAAGTGAGATTCAGTCTTTCGAAATGACTTGGGTCAAGAGGACATCAAACTAGCCAGCATGCCTTCCAGGGACTCTCCTCACTCTAGTGAGGAGATAACTTGTAGAAGTCATCTGATTGGCCCACGGACCACGTAGGCTTCCTAAGCTCTCTCCAGGAAGACTCCAGGACCTTCAGCCTGCGGCTCTGGACTGCTGTCTCCTACCAAGGTTAGGGAGTTCCTGTCTGTGTCTTAGGAAAAGCCTTGCTTCCCATTTGCAACAAAAGAACCCTGGCTATAGGTGTCCTTGAGCAGCCCTGAGGGTGATGGGCAAAGGAGAGCGGCCTTCTCTAGTCTACAGGGTATAAGAGGCACTTAAATTCCTCCCTGGACCCCTCATCCTCTGTGTGGCATAGATGACAGCAGTAGCTCATAGGCATGGATCTGCACAGACCTTAAGGATCCTGCTTCCGCCAGCTCTCTCCTCTTCCTCCACTACAGCATTTGTCACGACTCCAGAGTTGGGGCGAGCTGAGCAAGTGGCTGACAGTGTTTGCGCTTATATCAAGAGGTCCTAGCCAGGCGTCCGGAGCCAAGAGACCCACCAGAAACCAGGACAGCTGAGTCCCCTTCACTTCCACTCATGATTGATTTGACTAATTTGTGACAGTTTTAGTTTGTGAGCTTTCCCTTCAGGGTCAATCCCAGGCTCCAGAGAGAAACTGTGCCCCACCCCTGGGAATCGGGAGAGACTGTATTCTGAGAGGATGCCTCACGTGAGAGGAGGCCGCAGTTGAATCTGCACAGTAAGAACGGGTTTCGCTCTCGTGAGAGGAGAGGCCTGCTGCACTCCAAGGTAAATGTATGTCTCTGGAACCCGTGTGACAAGCCCCCAGCTCTATAGAGGCCTTCTGACTTACTCCCTGGGATGTTGTCTTAAGAACTAACTGGTCTAAATTTGATTCTCAGACTCTGAAAGAAAAAGAAAAAGAAAGGAAAGGAAAGGAAAAATAAAGAAATCAATTTCTTTCCCAGCAACGCTTGACCCTAACACACTTGTGGATCAATAGTGCTGGCCGCTGCCGCTACCGCTGCTGCCGCCGCTGCTGCTGTCACAGGCACATCAAGCTCTTGTTGCATCTGGCAATTAGATTTCTTTGTCTGTAGTTTAGGAAAGGACTCAGATTTCTTATAGCCACGCCTTCATGGCTGCCACAAGACCCCAAGACGCAAAGGGGATGTCCTGTGTAGTTTACTAGATTCTCCTGCACTTTTCTTCTGTTTTGGTTTTTTGAGACAGGGTTTCTCTGTGTAGCCTTGGCTGTCCTAGACTCACTTTGTAGACCAGGCTGGCCTCGAACTCACAGAGATCCACCTGCCTCTGCCTCCCGAGTGCTGGGATTAAGGGCGTGTACCCCCACCGCCCGGCCTTCTCCTACACTTTTAATTTTCCTTAAACTCGGCCACAGTTGACATCCTGGATGGCCTTTCCTTGTACACATCCATGCTCAACTTCCCGCTCCTCTGCCACCACCTGCACCTCCCTCACACCCTCCTCTTCAGCTTTCCTATTCCTCTACCTCCTCCTCCTGAGCCATCTATTGTCAACCACACCCCTCTTTACCTAGACACTTTCTCTCCACCACACACTTGCTAAGGAACTTCATAGAGGAACTCAGAGAAGAACGGAAGCCATTTCCGCTCCTCCGGAAAGCAGCGGTCCACCTTGCAAGGTACCTACTAAGGAGCGCAGAACCATCAGCTACACATCTCTCTCCATGCCTAATTGGCCCCAAACACAATCCAGATCAGGATCTTTTAGCCAGGAGGGTCCCTCTAGCTCCATTAGGGAATTCAGGGGGCTGTAACATAGCAACACAGCTTCATAATTTTTCATTATCTGCTGCACCCGTGAACAATGAGAAACTACTGCTTCTCCTGCACAAAAATTTCCCCTTGGTGAGGTGGCTAATGAGGGGACCTTGGTACCATCCAGTCACACATCCCCTTCCTCCAATCTGTCTCAAATATAAACCAACACACACACACACACACACACACACACACACACACACACACACACACACACACACACGGAGAAGCCCTGTCTGGTCCTTTACCATGTGTCTGATGAGGCGTGTGCTCAGCAGCCAGTTACAGCCAGGCCAGCTGCCATAGCTATCGCTGTTATGAGCTCCCACTGGTCATATCAGAGCACTGATGTAGGAAATGATGACGGAAGGACCCACTGAGATAATATGATTACCTATGTGTTAAAGGGGATTAAAATGCCATTATCAAACCCATTAACTATAGCAACTTGTAGAACGCCAACACAGGAAGCTGCCAAGAATCCCGGTCTCTTTCAACTTAGGCTAGCTGAAGCCTTGGGCAAGGATAACAGTGTGGACCCCAGTAGTTAGGAAGGCTAAGCCATCCTGGCTGTTCATTTTATAAGCCAAACTTCTCCAGAGCGCAGACAACAGCTTCAAACACTACACCAGGGACCCAGACTTCTTTCCCTACTTTATTAGACATGGCCCTCGTGGTTTTTAATAGCCAAGAGGAGACCTCAACAGCCAGAAAAGCCAAACTGGAGGCTGGAAAGCTTGAATAGGATGAACTATCTTAGCACAGGGCCCCTGGTTTCTTGTTCAGCTCAGGTAATCTTAGAGCGCCACCTAGTGGCCAAATAGTTCAGTCTAAGGCCCTAAACCAGCCTCTGGTCAGAGGGGACTCTCCTATACCCTTGTGTTCAGGCTGCGCATTTCACCCACAAATGCCTAAAGCTTCCTCCGGACTAGAAGCCCCCTCCACTCTGCAGACTGGGGCCCATTGGAAGTAAATGGCCCTCTCCTCTGCATGCTGGAAGTCTGACCTCCAGCCAAGGCCACCACAACTTGGTTAAACTCGAAAAATGTCGAATGTCCATGACTTTATTCCTAAACTACAAAGAGTGTATTGAAGAGGACTGGTGGGGTGTGGAGGCTATAGGGCGTCTGTATTTCTGTCTCCATGGAGATGAACTTGATCACGTTACTTATTGATAAGGAAGTAGCGTTTCCCATCCTAGTACCTCCTAGGGTTGGATCTTCCAGCGCCCAAATCTCTTCGCCAGAAGCTCCACCCACCCTACTTTCTACCCCACTTGACCTGTATAACAGGCAAACATCTTTCAACTCAGTTTTGTCTGGTCCTACCACGCTGCCCCATTTCCTTTTGGGGCAGAGATACCATGTCTAAACTTCAGACACACTCCTTCAGGCTTTTCGAAAGCCTGGAAGCTGTTACGTCATTCTTAACACCTGGTCCTCCGTCCTGTGATAGGCTGGAGCTCTCTGGGACCAAAGAGCCATCCATAGAGTCTATTAGAGCATCATTTAAGATGCTCCCCTGACATCTGAGCCATTTGCATCCCCGGACACTAACAGCTGCCCCTTTTACACCTGTCACTGATAGGTCCAGCAGCTTACCCTGATGCCCCTGGTTACTGAAGGCTGAAATATGAGAGGCCACAGCTTCTCGTTGGTAAATCCCTGGCTTCTAGGAGACCATGTCCTTACCTTGGCAGTAAAGATGTCAGATGGCTCCTACAGATTGCTTTATGATCTGGGGACCACAGATGAGGCTAGAGTCCTGATCTAACCCATCATTTCCAACCCTTTCACCTTCTTGGGGCAGATGCTTTCCGTACCCTCCTGGTTCACAGCGTTAGACCTTAAAGAAGGCTTATTTCCTGTTCACATTGGCCTGGACCCTCAGTTCCTGTCCGGCTTCAAATGACAGGACATTTCAACTTTGTTTCACCTTTTTACAATTTAGTTAAGTTGTGGCACCCTTATATGTAACTGTTGATGTGATTGGAAGCTGGTCCAGCCTCTGGGAAGTCAGTATGAAAATTCTTCAAAAACCTAAAAATGGGACTATCATATGACCCAGACATACCACTTCTGGTCTAAATTAACATACTTCAGAGGTACCCAAACATCTGTATTTATCACAGCACTCGTCAGTCACTGAGTCTGGAATCATCTGTGGAGAGGCAAGTGGACAAAGAAAAGTGATTTATATGCACAAGAGAGTTTTATTCAGCCATTAAAAGTGAGATTCTAATTGCTGGGCATGGTAGCACACACTTTTAATCCAAGCACTCAGGAGGCAGAGACAGGTGGATCTCTGTGAGTTTGAGGCCAGCCTGGTCTACAGAGTGTGAGTCCAGGACAGCCAAGGCTACACAGAGAAACCTTGTCTTGAAAAAAAAAAATAAAAGTGAGATTCTACCCAGGCAGTGGTGGCGCACTCCTTTAATCCCAGCACTCAGGAGGCAGAGGCAAGCAGATCTCTGTGAGTTCGAGATCAGCCTGGTCTCTATGCCAAGCTCCAGGACAGTCAGGGCAACATAGAGAAACCCTATCTTAGAAAAAAAAAAAAAAAGACAGACAAAAGAAATCCTATTATTTGTTAGAAAATGAATTTAACTGTAGGTTATCACATTCAGTAAGATGAACCAGACACACGAAGACGAATATTGTGTGCTGTTTCTCATTTGTGTTCTAGAATTCTCTGCAAATACACAAAATCATTTAATCATATTCATACACATCTGCCACGAAAACAGAAGAGAGGCTTGAGTAAAGGAAGGGACTAGCAGGAGAGGGGGTGACTGAAGAGAGAACAGGGAGGGGGCATTATGAAAGAGACTGTGTGGAAGCCAACGCTATGTGCTCAGAAAAGCCCGGCTTTCCCTTCTGCTCCTAGTAAGTCCTCAGCCTGCTCACCCTGTTCCCTCGCTCTCCTCTGGAGGCACTCCCTTACGCAGCCTTGCTGAGCCCGGTTGCTTTTTTTTTCCCTCTTTGTCTTCTGTGTCATCCTCCACCTCTCTCCCAGCAGACAGCAGCCAAGGCCTCCAGCTTGCCCACCCTGTTTGCCTCCCTCCAGTGACACTGTCCTGAGGCTACTTGTGAGTTTTCATTCTGTCTATGTTTTTATTAATTCGGTGTGCGTTGGAGCTGTCTGCGTGTACTCATCTGCACACACACATGCATGTGGAGGTCAGAGGACCACTCGACTGGAGTACTTTCTCCTTTAACCATGAGGGTCTCCCACTAGAGGGCAAATGCTTTGACTTGCTGAGCTATCTTGCTCTACTGGTCCTCTTGAGATGTAAAATTCTCCCACCTATGAAACTAAAGATGTGTGAAAGGGATCTTGTGTCTTCTGGTAAGCATCTAAAAAAAGGTCAAGGAAATAGAATCTCTAGCCTTGGGCCAGGGGGAGACCTACCATGGCAGCCGGGCAGGCTCCATCACTTTGGCTAAGGGACCACCCCTAAGGAAGTAGGCTCAGCTTAGGCTGTGTTAAAGAGATTGCAGAATGAGTAGCCCTTTAATGAGATGTTGTACCTTTCCTTCCCCCGAAATCCTCTGCCTCTAGTGCAGAAGCTTAAGGGTCAAAGCCATATAGGAGTGTAAAATCTCCCACTCATACATTTGCCTTTTCTTCTCTTTTCTGCACACATTTTCCTTAGCATTTCACGCCCCCTCCCGCCACCCCACTCCCCTGCCCAGTACTTTGGACATCCTGCCCCTCTCTCTAAATCCTCCTCCCTGCCTAAGTGGCTGCCTGCCAGCCACGTGTCTGACCTCCATGCCAGTTTAAATGACAAGGCTTTTTCTCTTTTTCTCCTCCCGGCAGCTGCTCTACTGTTTGCCTGCCCTACAGGTTTTCTTTTAAAATTATTTAATAAAATTATTATTGTGCTTCCATGTGAGTCCATTCTTAAGTTCCTTTAATAAGGAGACTACGAACCCCCAAAGGGACCCAAATGCAGCAAAAGAAACACCAGGAAGTGATTCGGTGTACTTCCAGGCTGTCGTGCCACCATTCCCATGTGTGAGGACACTGCTATAGGCAGGGCAGAGAACACTGGGATATGCATCTTCTCTAACGTCTGGCCAAAAATTCAATAAATCAAACCGGTTTTCCCAGGCTCCAGCTCCCATTTGTTTGCTGGGTTGGGTGATTTGGTTCGTTTGGTTTTGGTTTTTCAGCAAGCGTGGGCAGTCGGTAAGAACGCCTACCACGCATAGAAGCTGTAGGTTTTCGAGAAACCGATTTTTATTTGAAAAAAAAATTTTTTTTCAGACATTTCCTGAAGTAGGGAGAACACCTGGGGCAATGTTCCAGAAACAAATTTCAGATGGAGACCTCCATCCACAAGGACCAGTCCCATCCAGTGCCCATCCAAGATGGCCCTGCGGGACTTCTGCTCTGCAGTCTCCCGCTCCTTCAGATCTGAACCCATACGTACTCTAAATCACTCATATTTATTGACGACCGTCTCTATGGCAGCAGAGGCCCGTTTTAGGGCTCAGGGGTGGAAGCTATTTATAAGCCAAAGAATGATAGCACATGCCAGTCGCAGCTAGTATTGATGAAATAACTTGGGATCTCTCAGATAAGTGATATGGTAACAAGATAAAATATACCCAGCATGCCTATTGTTTACCCAAACCACATCTGGGTTCTAATTTGTATCCCATCTAGGCCCCCCTGACTTCAGGCAAAATGTAAGCCTATGCAACAGTTTTTTCTCTCATGGACCACTATATTTGACCCCCTGGCATTCACATAGTAGGTGCATTAAGGCATGGGAAGTAAACGAATCCTCTCTGTGGCAGGTTCCTTACACAGTTAGACACAGGGTAGGCTTGGGAGTGTACAAGGTTTGCCGGTCCACGTGGTCTTCTGAATAGTAACAGTTGGCCTTCCCCGTGCAACAAGGCCCTCCCCTCCCTGAGTATGTTGAAATAAACCCCACTTTTAAGATGTTTATGAAATGAATAAAACACTTTTCATTCCATTTAGCAACTCACAAGAGCTATTTCCCCTTCATGTAGACTGTGCCACCTAAAGCATGTTAAATCAGCCGTTCAAAGTGTGATACCTCCCAAGCAAGCCTCAACTCACACTTTCGATATCTAAAACGGTATGTACTGCAGGGATATGCCATTCAGAGCATTCTGAAAATAAATTAGAGGGAAAAAAATCTTGGTTCTAGAAACTACTCCACCCACAATGGGTATGTAACACTGGGCAACAGCACTGTGAGCCATTTCCTCATTATACAGAAGACGGCGAGAAAGGGGCAGAATATTAACACAGGCTGAGGACCCTTAGTCTGAAGTCTAAAATGCTGCCAAAGCTACACATCATCACATCAGCATTCAAAAAAAATAGGTATCAGATCTTAGAACATTTCAAATTTTTAGAGAGATATTTTACAGTAAATTCTATGCAAATATTCTGAAGTTTGAAAGACTCCCAAATCTGGAACACTTCTGGCCCGAAGCATTCCAGATAAAAAATACTTAGCATCACTACTACAAAGGAACACATGAGCATGGAGTGAATTTATACATGTAAAGTATATACAAGGCCACAACCCAGACAAAACCAGATTGTGTGCAGCTGCATTTTAAGCATCCTAAAAATGATGCTGTAATGATTAACTTTGTTCTAAAAGTGTGTAACACAAATTCCTCCAATTAATAGCCCGTCAAGAATCAATGTGCAGGCTGGCTTCCATGTAATTTATATATTATTAAACTACTTCCCACTCTCCATTGCCAGGACTAAATCTTGAGTTATTCAGGTTTCCTACAAGACGCTACGGTTCCACATGGTGATGTGAAGGACAGAAGAACTGCACTTCTCCCAAAGCCTGCGACACCCCCAGGGTGGCTCCACACCCTGGTCTTCTTAGAGGCCTGAGTCTCTGAAGTCTAGAAGCTTAACTTATAATCAACACCCCCATGGGGCTTGTCTCTTAACATTCTTCTTGAAATAAAGGCAGCATGGAATAAATGAGTCCTGTGTGTGGCAGGTTCCTTACACCGTCAGACACAGAGCGGGCTTGGGAGTGTACAAGGTTTGCCGGTCCACGCAGTCTTTGGAATAGTAACAGTTGGCCTTCCCCGGGCAGCAAGCCCCTCCCGTCTCTGAATGTCCTGACACAAAGCCTCATGACTTTTCATGTGTATGCGCCCTTCTCAGGCCTGAATATTTACCAGTCTTCTTGGTGTACAGAGCTGATGACTCTTTTTTTTCTCACATCAAGTATTTTAACAGATGTCTTTATCTCCTAATGAAGTTTCTCTCCTATGCAAATGCTATTACACTTCTATTATAGTTTCTCACCTGGTTTCTCTTGATTTGTGACTTTCACTTCCAAGTGAATGAGATCCCTACCCCCACCCCACCCCACCCCCCGCGCCCCTGCCCCAGTTGATGGCAGTCTTTGGGAGGTTTAGAAAGTTGTTGTAGGAAGTATGTTACTGGGGAGGCAGGCTTTAAGAGTTTAAAGACTCAGGCCATTTCAAGTTTGCCCTCTCTGTTTCATGCTTGCTGTTCAAGATGTGAGCTCTTTGCTTGCTTCTGAGCCACCTTACCTTTGCTCCACCAACATGGACTCTGACCTGCTGGAACCGTACACCTAAACAAGCTCTTCTATAGGTTTCCTTGCTCTTGGTGTTTTATCACAATAGAAAACTAACTAATGCAACAAAACCCTCCAACTTCCCCCATCGTCTTGGTGACTTGTTTGACCCTCTCAGCTGAATCTACTAGAAAGTCCATTTCTTTGAAGACAAACTTCTGATCTCACATGAATTTCTCCTTCACTTTTTTGTTGTTGCTTGTTTTCCTTGGTTTTGGTTAACAGGGTCTCTCTATTGTAGTTGAGGTGGTTTGAATAGGTACGGCCCCCATAGACTCATGTGTTTGACTGCTTGGCCATAGGAAGTGACACTATTAGAAGGTGTGGCCTTGTTAGAGGAAGTGTGTACAGTGGAGGCGGGCTCGGTGGCCATATATGCTCAGGCCACACTCAGTGTAGTGCGCAGTCACTCCTTGCTGCCCGAGGATCAAGATGCAGAACTCTTGTCTCCAGTACCATGTCTGCCTGCACGCCACCATGCTTCCGCCATGACAGTAATGGACTAAACCTCTGAATCTGCAAGCCAGCCCCAATCAAATGGCTTTGTTTATAAGAGTTGCTGTGGCCATGGTGCCTCTCCACAGCAATGAGACCCTAGCCAAGACAATAGCCCAGGCTGGTAATGAAGTCATAATCACTCTGCCTCAGCCTTCCCACCCTGGAATTTAAGACAGACATGGTTCAGCACATGTATCTTTTTACTTGTTTCTTACGTCAGTCAAAAAAAATCTGGGCCAGGTGTGGTGCCCCCTGCCTGTAACCACATCCCTCTGGAGGCTGAGGCAGAAGGGCTGTCTTGAGTTCAAGGCCAGTCTGGGCTATATTGTGAATTTCAGTCCAGCCTGGGCTTACAGAATCAGACCTTGTCTCAACAACAACAACAACAACAACAACAACAACAACAACAACAATAACAACAATAATAAAAATCAGAACAGTATCTGGTTGTCCTTCAGTCCAGTAAGTGCTTTTCCCAAGCTAAGTAGGTATCCTTCATAATCTTTTCTGCCTTAATTACGTTAGAAAAACAAACAAACAAACAAACAAAAAGCCCCAAAACACAGGCTTTTTTTCCCCTTTGCTTCCAAATGCCATCTTTAGATTACCACACTCTGGTTCACCTCGCACATCTTATCTCACATTTCAGAGAACTATTCTCAATAATCCTTCTTGAATATGCTATTTTTAGATTCTTTCTCACATCTTTCTCTCTACTCTTGATAGAGGCAAGTCATTAAGAATCCACAATTCAATGTCAATGTTAACATAAGGGTAGTTGGAGAACATTATATGAATCATAAAAGTTTAAACAGATTAGTGACAGCCACGTGACCACTGGAATAAACAGAATGAAATACAAGACTTTTTCTGAGCTTAAAACTTCACGGCCTCCAGCAATACAAAAGTCAAGCGCTGTAAGTTTGCATGTTCTATTTTCAGCAATATGTTAGTTTTTGCTCCAGACATAGACCATCTTCTGTTGTTGAGCCAGCGCCAATGGCACTGTGGGGCCAAGGAGCTTTGTGACAGGTACGTAAATGGGCAGATAGGGTAGTGCTGGCGGGTGGTCACCACTTAGAAGACCTTCTAGAAAAGAGAATTCTATAATTCCCTAAAGTAAAGAGATTCTATCTCCACGTCTTCTTAGTTTCACAGTCTTTTAATTTTTGAGTTTCCCCTATTTTCCCCTGCAGGTCTCAGTGTAACCATCTCGCCCACATGAGGAGTGCCCTGGCCATCCCTCACCACGAGCCCACCATTGGCTAATCATGACGACCATGTAGACTTTTTGTAGACACTTCCATCCCAAACTTTCATTTTATTCATATTATGTTTACAATGCAAAGACCAGATGCACACAGCACTTTGATGCTTCTAGTGTGCTATTTTTCTAGTTAATTTGTTAATGGAACCCGGGCTTTTCAAATATTAGAATTGAAAGAAACTAAAAAATGTACATGATTTTACGTGTTACAGAGAATCCTCTCTATAGTCTGTTAAATCAAACTGTGACCTAAAGTCACAGCTACCCAACTGTCTGTGCACATACATTCCTCCCTCAACCACGCCAAGATGAAATCACTTACACTGCACACCCTTAGACACTCGCTCGGCTTCTTGTTCTGGGCTGCACAGTGGAGGGCAAATGGTCCTTCTCACTGGGGCTCACCTCCACTTTTTCTGTTTAAATAGGAATAGCTGATGGATAAAAACAGAGAGTGAGTTTAGCAACACATGGAAAAAGGAACGTATAACACTTACAAATGTCATGTGAATCTTCAGTGACCTCAGAGAAGCTGAGAATTAGAAAGGGGAAGCTTCCCTTTGTTGATATAGTCTCTGATACGTGATTTTAAAATCCCCAGTTAAAAGCACTTGTTAATCTTGCAGAGGACCTGACCTCAGGTCCAGCACCCATACAATGGTCCAGAACTATCCATTACTCCAGTGACTCAACGCCTTCTCACCACTGTGGGCACAGGGCACACATACACTGGGCATACATACACGTAAGCCAAACATTCATGCCCATAGGCAAACTGAAAAGATAAAAAAAAAAAAAAAAAAAGCCCCAGAAAAACTATTTGTTATTTCCAAATACAGAGTTAGAAGTTAGAATGATAGAAAAAAATTGATTTTTATTTAAAAATTACTGAATAGGAGGAGCCCTTTTGAAACATACAGGAAGAAACTTTGGGGAAGAGCAAGGATTAATATATATCTAGTTTTGTGAGTATGGTAGGTGTTTGTGCAGAGGTGTGCATAAACACGTGTGTGTAGAAGCCACAGGTTGATGTCACGTGTCTTTTTCGGTCACTCCCCACCTTTATTTTTTGAGTCAGGGTCTCTCACCGAATCTGAAGCTCAGTTGGCGTAGGCTGGCTGGCCAACGTCTGCTTTCCTCTACTTACCCCAGCAAACCCTGGAGTTATAGCTACATGCCTCAGTGGACAGCTTTTTCTGTGGGTTCCTGTGATCCAGACTCAAGTCCTTGTGCTTGCACAGCAGGCTTTTTCCCAACTAAGCCATCTCCCCACCCTAAAATGATGCATTTTCTTATTATGAAACTATTCGCTGTATTGTCTCCCATATGAAAAAAAATGCACAAGCATTATTATAGAAAGTTAATATAGATTGTCATTTCAATAAGGTGGAAGTGTTCATTAGAAAGTGGAGGAGGGAGGGGCTGGAGAGATGGCTCAGAGGTTAAGAGCACCGACTGCTCTTCCAAAGGTCATGAGTTCAATTCCCAGCAACCACATGGTAGCTCACAACCATCTATAATGAGATCTGGTGTCCTCTTCCGGCCTGCAGGCAGGATATTGTATATATAATAAATAAAGAAATCTTTTTTAAAAAGTGGAGGAGGAGGAGGAGATGGCATATAATATGATCCACCCTCTATTTGCAAAGTTGATTTCCTCCCCTCACCCAAGCATTTATTTTATATAGTACTGAAACAAATCAAGACAGTGGCTCGGAACACTAATTATATAAAAAGTATCATATGCAAATGTTAGAATGCATAAGAGTTCTGGACCTTTTCATAGCCATACAAATGAAAACACAATAGATTTAATAACAGTATGTTTATAAAAAAATATCTACTTGACTTTCAAGTTTGATCATGTTAGCCCTTTATTTATTTATTTATTTATTTATTGATGAGACAGGGTCTCTCTGTATAGCCTTGGCTGTCCTGGACTCTTTGTAGACCAGGCTGGCCTCAAACTCACAGCGATCCGCCTGCCTCTGCCTTCCAAGTGCTGGGATTAAAGGCGTGCACTACCACACCTGGCTTGGATGATTTTTTTTTTAAGTCTGATACATTGTTTTAAAGTATTTTTTCTCTTCTTTAGACAAACAAATATAATAAAAGCTCTAGAGCTAGAGAATGTCCAGAGTGAGTCAAGTCCTCTCTGAATCAGTCCCCATTAACAGCTTAGGGGATGCGACCATGGGAGCCAGGACGCTTTTCCAGATACACCACAGTGCTGCTTTACTTGGGCACAGCGCTGTGCACAGCAAGGCGGGAGGGCTGGACTTCAGGTCTCCTGAATCAGACCGCCTAGGACTAAATCCAGGCTCCATACAGACTACGTGACCACAAGCAAGTGAGCTACTCCCTCCGGCTCCTTTACAGATAAGGTTAATAATAACTACATTTCCAAAGAGCTGTTATGAAAAAATTAATACAAAGAAGGCTTCTAGACTCATCATTCTGGAATTCTATAAGTAAATAAATGTCAACAATTTTTAGAACTTGTCCTAGTCAGGCTTTCTGTTGCTGTGCTGAACACCATAGCTAAAGCATCGCGGGGGAGGAAAGGGTTAATTTTAGCTTACATTTCCAGGTGATAGTCCATCACTGCTGGAAGTCAGGACAGAAACTTGGAGGCAGCAGCTGCTGCAGAGGCCATGGAGGAGTGCTGCTTACTGCCTTGTTCCTCATGGCTTGCTCACTATGCTTCCTTACAGAACCAGGACTATCACCCCAGGGGTGGCCCCACCCACCATGGGCTGGCCCTCCCCCATCAACCACTAGGTAAGAAAATGCCTTACAACCAGACAACCAGATCTTACAGAGGAGGCATTTTTCTCAATGAGTCTCCCTCCTTTCAGATAACTCTAGCTTGTGTCAAACTGACATAAAGCTAGCCAGCACAGAAGTCTATCAATGAAAACAAGGAGCTGTCTTTGCTACACTTAACACAGCCTAATTGGAGTGCACCAGAATTGAGCGCTGAATCGTCTGTGTTTTCAAATGTGTATTCGTCGATATTCCACGTTGACAGTTGATATATGAGCTGTGTAGCCAACGAAGTAGGCCATGAAGCAAATGCAGGCTTCCAGTAGGATGCATAAGAAAGCATCACTTGAAGTCGGGGAGTGGGGGCACACGCCTTTAATCCCAGCATCTGGGAGGCAGAGGCAAGCTAATCTGTGAGTTCAAGGCCAGCCTGGTCTACAAAGACAGCCAAGACTACACAGAGAAACCCTGTCTCAAAAAAACAAAAACAAAAACAAAACAACAACAACAAAAAAAAAAAAGAAAGAAAGAAAGAAAGAAAGAAAGAGAAAAAGAAAGAAAACAAGCTCACTTGAAAACTGAGTGTTACTTATTTGGTGAGCTTCTGGGTCCAGTTACTCAGAGGATCTGATAGTCAGAAGGACTTTCTATAGATGCCCCTCTACCATATACAAAAGTATTTTCAGTAATGATCACGAAATGAAATGTTAATAGCCAGGAAATAAAGACAGTGAAAACTCCCTTTTTCAATTCTACTTACAATCCAACATGAAATAAAATTCCTTCCCCCGCTCCCTCCCCCGCCCCCAGACAGGGTTTCTCTGTATAAATCTGGCTGTCCTGGAACTCTCTTTGCAGACCAGAGGCTGGCCTTAAACTCTCAGAGATCTGTCTGTCTCTGCCTCCCAAGTTCTGGGATGAAAGGTGTGTGTCACCATCGAATGAATGCATGCTATTGTACTTTCTGTTGTATCCAATATCTGTATATAAATGTTACTAATTATGTCAAATATATATATATATATTTACTCATTAAAGCCACCTCAGCAGTATTTTTTTAAATTTGCTGTTAGCGGTTACTATGAATACTTAAGCCTCAGGTAAATAATATATATTCTACGTTTCCAGCTTTCACTAACACAGCTTGGCTCTTCTTTGTACACCCCACATTAGCAAAGGTGTGTTGTAAGGCATTTAGAAGCACTCACAAAATACACACATGTAACATCAACACTTTAAGGATTTGGTGTGGAAGTCCAATTTTCATAAATCATGAGGCATCAGATTTGTATACCTTTTCCCCAGTTCACTTGAACAGAATTTTTTATCCTGAAACCAACGTTTTTTTCAGACATTCACAGGACCAACATCACTAATTTGCCCCTCCATAACCCCACAGCTGAGGTATGAACACACACAACGTTCTGTGTGATTCTCTTTTGATAACGCTGTTTTCTCTCTTCCCTCTTTCATTTGTTCTTATTTTGGATTTTTGAAACAGGGTCTCACTATATAGCTCAGGCTAGCCTTGAGCTTCTCGGGTAGCCCAGGCTGACTCTAAACTCATGATCCTCCTGCCTCAGCTTCTCCAGCCCTGGGAGTACTATCGTGCCCCACCTCGGGGTGGGGGTGGGGGAGGCAATCTTTTCAAATAAAAGACGTGGCTTACCACTAAAGGCACCTTGGCATAGATGTTCTGCCAGCGACACCCTTAGAAACGGTGTTCTTTGGCAAGAAAGTAACGCACAAATCTTAAGCAGTTTTTTTCCATCCCGCATTTCAGCTCGTCTGCTTGCTGCTCCTTTTAGCTGCGCACGCAAAGGCTTCCCTCCCGTTAGTCACCTGCCATGAATTAAAGCAACACCTGTGCTAACTCATAGCGGGAGGCGTTCCCAGCCTCTCTGTCAGTAATATCACCTGAGGGAGTTAACGCAACGTTCTCAAGTCAATCTTCTGTCAATTAGATTTCAGTGTGTTTGAGAGGCTCCAGAGTCTGACTTTAAACAAGTGTTCGTCCCTGATTCCTAAAGGCCAGGCAAGCTGAATAACGACACCTGAACAGCAACCGAGAAGCCTGTGGCAGATTTCAGTTCCAGACCAATGGTAGGTAATCCCTCTCTGGATCTCAGGATTTAGTATACATGAAAACGAGAGCAGGCAAAATTAGAGAAAGCACAAAGGTATGTCGGTGTGTCCGTCCAGTCCACTGTCCTCCGTCGTCCTTTCCCCCCACCCCCAGCCCCCAGGAGGTGTGGTGTTGTATCCCCTCCAACCCCCCACCCCCACCTCCCCAAAGCGCTAAGGTTTCAACACCCTAAAGAAATTATTGAAGATTTTAATCTGGGCATGTGCTGTGGAAGCAACACACCACCAGAGGGAGACATAGAGCTGACAAGCTGCAAATGTTTGGGGCTTCAAAAAAAATTCCCTTGGGGTTGCGGAGGAGGGGAAAAGAGAGAAGAAAGAAAAGAGTAAAGACACCTGTGGCTGGGGAATATAGCTCAGAGGTAGAGCATTGTGTAGCACAAATGGGGTCAGTGCTGTAAAACCAAGCAAGCAGAAAAGCAACGGCAAAAGATGTCATTGTATGTGTTTCGTATACAAGTCTCTCTCCAGGTCTTCTTGGGCAACCATAGTAGAAAAAAAAATGTTACCCTAAAGTGTATAGACTTACACTTAAAGAAGGAAAGAAAAAACCCTATTAGAACACACAGTTTCTAGATAAATGGATGTAGTCTAATTTTTCTCCCTGTCCTATTCTTAACATTTAATTAGAATTTTATTTAATTAGTCTTTTTTTGACTTACAGTTTAGGATCCATCATTGAGAGAAGCCGAGACAGAACCCGAAGCAAAGGCCATGGACGAACACTGCTGCCTTGCACAGATAGCCCTGCATTCTCCTAGCACTCAAGACCGCCTACCTATGGCACCGCCTACCTATGGCACCGCCCATAGTGGGCTGGGCCCTCCCACAGCAATCTTTCATCAAGAAAATGCCCCACAGGCATGTCCACAGGCCAATCTAACGGAGACAGTTCTTGAACTGGGATTCAGTCCTTAATAACACACACACACACACAGATTTTTTCTTGTTTTTTTCTTTCTTTTTTCCTTTTACATTTTTCTCTCATTCTGTAGGCTGTCTCCTCTTGATTTTCTAGCGAGAGGGAGTGATTACAGAAAGTTCGTAATTTCATGCAATCCTATTTATCGACTCCAGGGAGTGTGTGTGTGTGTGTGTGTGTGTGTGTGTGTGTGTGTGTGTATGTGTGTGTGAGTATGTATTATTGGGATCTTATTCAGACAGCCTATACCCGCATTTATACCTTAATGGTTTGCCAGCTGTCTCTCCGGCACAACATTGTCATGCCTACTGTTCAATGCCTCTAAGGAAATCTTCAGTGTAGCTGTACTAAGTGGGGTGAAGGGTGGGGGATGACTTGCTGAGAGGGAAGCAATTATACTTACAAGCATATTTATGCCTAGAACTGGTAGAGGGGGAAATCCTGCCAAACTACGTGACTTCTACAACTATTTTCTCCAAGGCCTTCCCCGCTCTGAAATTCGGCATTACAGAGGTCAAGAAATGTTGGTTGTTGAGGACCAAACAAAGAAATTATACTTTTCCCTCCAGACGGGCAAAATTAGATGAACGTCCCTGTTTAAACATTTCTGTATCTATTATAAGATTGATTGGAGCGCTACAGGCGGTTCTATATATGGCCTGGGTCTTAAAGTCTTCGATTCTAATTTCCTTCGTTCTGCTAGAAAGACTGGGCGAAAAGAGAAGGCAAGAAAGTCGCAGGGCATTCCTGAAAGCCGCCGGCACCAAACCAAATAGTGATTTCTCTGGAGGGGAAGTCATGGAGGAGACCCCTAAAGTCACCCAGAAACTTTGTGTCCTAGAGAAAGAAGGGTTTCCAGATCTTAAAAGTGTCATAACATAAGAAGGCCAGCACCCCAAAGGAAAGAATACGTAATATTATTCTCTCTCTCTCTCTCTCTCTCTCTCTCTCTCTATATATATATATATATATATATATATATATATGTGTGTGTGTGTGTGTGTGTGTGTATATATATATATGTGTATATATATATATGTATATATATATATATATATATATATATATATATATATATATGCAGGAATTGGAAACTACAAACTGCTTTTTTAAAAAAACTGTTCACAACAGTACATTTACATGTGAGATTTTTTTTTTTAAATCCCAGATTGCTCAGTGACTTGGTCTACTCCAGGCATTCTCAATCGAGACAGGTGCTTGAAGGGCAGAATTCCTCATCTACAACACACGCCCAACACACACAATGTTATCAGTCACATGAGGCTGTGATGGGGACCACTGAGAGGTGGGCCATGCCTTCAAAGGCTCCTTGGGGCAGTGCACACGCCACGGGCGACAGGCAGAAACCTCGGAGGACACTGCGCGCAGCCGCTCACTGCGCACCGTGTGAAAACGCACCCAGGGAGGTGCGGTGGGACCGCTGGCGCCCACCCGCCGCTGCTCCTGCTCCTGACCGGGTCACCCGCGCCACGAGGCCTGCGTGCCCTTCGGCGGGGGTGACTCCCTAGTCGCCGTTTCCTAGACAGCCGCGCGGCCCCTCCGCAGCCTGGAACGCGCGAGCAGGAGCGGGAGCGGGCACGGGTGCGGGCAGCGAGAGCGCAGGCGCGGGCCAGGGAGAGCCGCGGGCTGGAAAGCGCGCGCGCGCTCGAGCCGGGTGGGCGGAGGGGCGGAGGGAGCGGCGGGACCGCGAGGGGGCGGGGGGGGGGGCGGAGAGGGGAGCCCCGAGAGCCAGAGCGCGGGCCCAGCGCCGCAGAGCAGAGCGAATCCTGAGCCCCGGCAGCAGGTACGTGTTCTTGCAGCCCGCAGCCGCCGGGCTTCCCCAGCTGTGGCCCGGGCGGGCGGGTGAGGGAGGTAAGGGTATGGGCTGGTCAAGGTTTGCAGGGTGACTACCCTGGAGGGCTAGGATCCTGCAACTGACCTTCATGTCCCGGGCTGGGGAGCCGGGCAACCATCAGCTGGGCAGCCTGGGGTCTTCAGCTCCAGTCTGGGGATGGATCTGCTTGTCACATGCTTCTTATTTATTTTTGCAAACTGCCCTGGTTCGGGTCCAGCTGCAGACAGCTTACATCCCATTCTTTGCCTCCGTGTGCCATCTTGCATTTATTAATAAAACATGAGCTGGGGGGTGCGGGAGGTTTGCTTCTGAGGGGAATCCCATTGCAGTATAGCAAGCGGGTGCCTATTTTCGGTTTTCAGACGTGGTGTAGAGGTGGAAATCCCACACCCTGGGGATTTGTGGCTTGGTTGGTCGTGACCACTTCCTAGTGGGCTTCCCTGGTTTGTCGCTAGGCGCCCCAGCGACAGGATGGACGGTCTGGAAAGGATGGAGGGTTTCACGTCAGCCTGGCATCATGTTCTGAGGACAGGTGCAAGCTACGGCAGAACAATTCCTTGCTTGCTAACTTGCCAGGGAATGCTTCAACCCAGAAAAAAAAAAATTCCCTCTAAATTGTTAAGGGGAGGCCTTGAATTGAGTATCTGAGACTTGTCTTACTCAGTCAAACTCATCGGGGTTTTTGCATCTGAAGACGATTAAAACGGGCCACCTGTTGGAAGTCAGACCCCATAGTCCATTCTGTTTCATAGTTCACCAATACTGAGATAATGATAAGGCCCATACAGGTCCCTTCTAACCTCTTTGTGTTGCCTGTCGTTTCTTTCTTTTATTTTTTTTCTTTTAATAAAATCTACTTATGGTTTTTGACCTCATATGTTATAGACTGACATCGTATGATTTATTTATATTCCACATACACACACACACACCACCATATCCCGAGCACTGAGTTTCTCCTTACCTGTTTAGCTTTGAAGAAGAGTGGGGAAAGTGGGATCTGTGTAGCTGCTTCCCTGCCGCTCTCCCCCTCCAGAAATAATACAGTGAAAAGAACAGAAAGGGCTGGAAGAATGAAGATTACTGTCGTAAGATGTGAGGCTATGACAGCTGGACTGTGGTGCCTCATCTAGACCCAGTGCTGAGCTAAAAGTCATTTGTGGCTGGTTTCCTTGGGCCCCCGCTGCAAGGCTGCTATCTCTGTGTTGGAGATGAAGAAGCAGGGACTCAAAAGGCTAACTGACTTGCCCAAGGTCACACAGTCACCATCAGAGAAAAAGATGCAATTTCATCTGCATCGTACCCATGTGCAGGGTGCTGGGAGCTCAGCCTTTAACCCCAACATTGCTGCCTCGGCCGCCTTCTCATTAAGACAGGTCCGTGGGTGAGCCTATAGGCCCTGACGCAATTGTCTACTTCACAGATTCCATACCAGTTTTGTGGCTTTCCCATATGAGAAACTGCTGTTCATGAGTGGGACTGTGTGGAACTTCTTTTGTGGTGACACTGAGCCTATTTTTAAACACAAGGTCCAAGGCATCCAGCTGTAAAACTATCCCACATAATCAATTATGTTCCAAAAAATCTGTTTCACTCCCAATTTAGACTCACAAAGTACCTACAGACCATGTAGAGTGCTGGCATATTTTTCACACGCCCACCCCACCTCTACCAGTCTCAAACACCCGTGTGTGTGTGTGTGTGTGTGTGTGTGTGTGTGTGTGTGTGTCATTGCCAGTAATCCCAACAATTTCTCATCACACTTACTTGTGGCTGCTGTACCGGGGTGAAGGAAGCCATGCCGGCCATGCGCCATAATCTAGTCTCTGCAAATGTGGCAATTATCCATTCAAAGCTCTTGAAGTTCACATTTCACAAGCGCGTTCTTACGGCTCAGGGGTTGGATTTTGTTACACATTCATAGCAGTTTTCATGGGTTTATTAACTGCTGTAGTTTCATGAATGGAAAAGTCACCTAACAAAGCCGCTAGGTTTTATATTCAGGTCCCATAATTGAGCAAGGAGTGAGAATGGTATAGTTGAATGTAAAGAATCCACTGAAAAGCATATCATATGGAAAATATAACTTTTAACGATGCACTGGTATGATGGATAACTTTAAGCAAGATATGTAAGACTCTTTATTGCAAGTTCTATAGGCTGTTTTCTTCCTTGGACAGTGAGTCCGGTTTGAGCAGAACTTTGCTTCATTGTATCGACTCCTATTGATAGTTGACAATTTGTATAGAAGATCTGCCTCAGAAAATAGTCCGTTTTGGAAGAGTTCAATTTCCAGTGCTTATGGAAATGCTGAGGTGGACTTTTTCCACCCTGGAGATTTCCAGCCTACGGTCAGAAACTCAGAATGAATCCTGACAGCATTGGAAGGAAGCAGAAGGTAAAGGGAGGTGGTGTTTGGTTTCCCGGGAAGAGAAGGGGTTTCCCTTGGAAAGTACCAGGAGCTTCTCCAGGTAGGAAGTTCAGAATTGCCAAGCATGAGGTAGACTGGTCGATTGCCTTCTGTGCGAACAGAGCTTTATGTAATGCATAGATGAGCACCCTTCTTGATGCAAAGGCCAACTCGGGAAATATATATTAAAAAAAAATCCTGAACTTTGTATTTTTCTCTGAAACATTCTTAAACTTGGAAAATCCATTCGGGCATTGCTCTTGATTCCTCTTACTGAGAGTGTCCATTTCATAGGGGAGAGGAAGGTGGTTTGCTGAAACTGGTATAGTGCATGTCTTAGTGCACCGGTGAATAAGATGCCGGGAGCTGACTTGTGTTGGCCGACCTTGCAAATTATTTAGTTATGAGCTTTACTTATAGTTTCCCTAATTCAGTATTTTCAAGTGGGAAAACAAATATTAGTGCCAACACTTGTGAGTCACAGAAGAGCACGGATAGCTCACCTGGAAATACGTGAGGCACCCTGGCTTCTGCTTCTGTCCTCGATGGGAGCTGCAGCGAGGGTTACCCGATGCCTCCTTTCAAACGGAACCAGCTGGGGTCACAGATGCTGGCCAAGGACCATCTCAGAACTCATTTGGGACCTTTTGTGCTCCAGATCTCATCTGAGGACCCTAGAACTCCCTAAGAGTTCCTAAAGTTGGGTCATAGCACCCTATCTTAGGTGGGGTGGGATAAAGTCTATACAGAGCAAGGCCAGAGAGCTAATTCCCACCCCGCCCCCCCATCTCCCATCTCCCCCCCGCCCCCCGCACCCCGCAGCAGTCAACACTGGCCTATGCTGTGAAAAAAAAAAAGTTCTGTCATTAAGGAAAAAAAAAGGTTAAAATTCAGTAGTCAAGATCTTTGGCATGCTTAACCACACCAGTGGCCACCATTAACAGTCTGGTGGGGAATTGCTCCAAATTTTTAAGCACAGAAACCAAAACCATACTTTCTTACAACTGCTATGTTAAGAAACAAGCAGTGGTTTTCGTTTTGTTTTCTTGCACCTGCTAACACATCTGTGATGTCTGAGAGGCCCTTGAGTGGTCCGCTCCTAAACACTTTTATTCAGCCACAGTGGGAGCTGAGTGAGAGGAACCCTACAAGTGGGGAAAGGTCGCGGGAAGCAATGGGTGGTGGATAGGCAGCTGGCACATGCTGGGTCCTGTTGGGGGCTTTCATATCCCAGGTCTCTTTGCAGTTACCCTGTGTGGTCAGGTGTACAGATGAGGAGCTGGAAGCCCCAGAATAAACAACCCAGGAACAGACTTGATTCTGAGGCTAAGTCAGTGTGGCTCAGGTCCCCGGGTCTTTTCCCTTCCCGGCTCTGATTGCAGGGTGAAGGCCTCATGGTCTTCTGACCTTCCACACGGCTCTGCTTCCCCTCTACTGGCCTCCCTGTTTTCTTCTACTGGTCTGCCTCAACGGCTGTCTTGACTATAGTAGGTTTTTTTTTTTCCCTCCCCTTCTTCTCTGAAATGCTCTTCCTGCAGGTGCATGTGGATGCACTTCTTTACTTCCTCGAGGCTTTGCTTAAGGTCTAACTGTGGCCCCCATCCCCAGGAGGCAGCCTTTGCCCTTCCTGTCTTGCCTGCTTTCATAACCCCTCCTAGCACACAGCGTTAAGTCTTCCTTGAGTTTATATCCATCTTCTCCATGGGTCAAATGTGCCAGAGGACAAAGACTTTGCCTGTGTTTTCAGTCTCTTATCCCTGGTGCTATGGAAAGGGGGCTGACAGATCACGGTAGCATCCTTGAATTCTTCCAGCGCCCCACACTTCCTCCTTTTTTGGGGGGGGGTTGGGGTTTTGTTGTTGTTGTTATTGTTTTGTTTTTGCTAGCAGCGGCCCTCACTGTTCACTGCAGTGGCTTTGTATGTTCCTTACAGGAATATGCAAAAGAATTTGGATTTTTTTGTCTTACTTTTGTTCCACTACTGTGAAAGAGGGAACTCCTGGGAAGAATTCAGCAATATAGAGGTGGAGAGGAAGTCCCTGAGGGTCATTCTGAGAATATGATCAGGCAGCCAAGCATGTGGAGAGACCCATGCCAGTGGAATTCTGTGAGGCTTCTTCCCCTCCACCTGGTTGGGCTGCACAGTGCTTTTGATGACTTCCAAAGAAGGGGACTCTAGAATGCTTTGCCAGCCACCACTAAAAAGAAAAAAAAATAATCTCCGTTCACTCAGAGCAGTTTTTCACCCAGGCAAGACAACCATTGTGCTTCCTGTCGTAACCTGTGGCTGCTGCTTAAACATTAAATACCCGTTTTCATCTTTCCCGCCTAAGTCAGGGTGTGAGTTCACTTGCAAACGACTTACCAGCATAGCATGCTTGGCAAGTATGATCTGCAAACATGAACCGAACCTGCAGGGACATACTCAGCAGTTGCTTCCTTTGGCCTAACAGTCCTGAGTGTGCGGTTTTCAGGAGTATTGTTTGGGACACAGCAAAATCATAGGCTCTTGAGGACTGGAACTGTGTAAGGGACCATACTGGGATGCTGAAGGGAACAGACAGTCAAGGAAATAGGCCTTGATAAAAGAACTCCTCCTCCTCTTCCTCCTCCTTCTCTTCCTCTTCTTTCTCCTCCTCCTCTTCTTCCTTCTCCACCACGACACCTCTCCCTTCTCTTGTGAGCTCTAATGGCTGCCCTCACGGCTTTAAATTATTTGTCCTAAGTAGAATTCCCTTCCAAAAGCTACAGTCTCCCTGAAACTGTGTTTGATTTGTGATGAAAACTCCCCAGTCAGTGCCTAGCATGCAGACTGAGAGCTGCGGCTCTAACCACCCATTAGAACAGAAGATCTGTCCAAGAACATCTGCTTGCAGCTCAGCTGTTTGGCTCAGACTGAGATCAGGCAGATGTTCTCAGTGTGGGGCCACAGGGCGATTGATGGCTTTCGGATGCTTTTCCCTCCTCAAAACAGCCCCAAAGGTAGCTGTGTGGAGCCGAGGCGATGCCTTCCTCCCCAATGGCTTCCCTAGGAATAGTTAAATGTTTTCATTTTACCTGCATGCAAAGCAGCTAATTGTCTCTTACTATAATTACTAAAATGCGTTCTTGTAGCAAGAACAGGAGATTTCAAACCCTTGAATAAAGTCGAGGTTGCATCCTTTAGAAACCTCTCAGCTGTCGCCTTCCCTGCCAGCCCCTCCCCAGGGCTAGAGTTGCTGTCATCCTTCCTGCCCCACAGGAGACTCCCGTCCTCACCTCTCTCCTGACACACAGCTCTGATAAAGGTCACAAATGCGATAGCTGTTTCTCAGATTTCCTTCCTGATGGCTCAGCAGCACCTGACCCTGCTGACTTCTTCCTGGAAACGCTCTGTCCATCTGCCTCTCTACACTCTATGTTAGCCCGGCCGTCCCAGGCCTGATGTGGCTATGAATCCTGCCCCTTGCACTTGCTCACAATGGAACTTGCAATAGTTAACCGTTTCAGGGTTCCATCATCCCCCCAAGCCCCCACCCCCTACCCCGTGGAAGAGCTATGTCATGGCTTCAGGAATGCAGATGAAAGAGTGCAGCAGTAACTAAATGTCCCCTCTGGTCATTAGCACCTCCTGTATCTTTGGAATAAGACCCCAACTTTCCCTCTTGACAGCACGAGGCCCCTAAGACCACTTCCTGTTCAGTTTTCCCTCCGGCTTCTCCTCCTTTCCAGGATATTCCCTGCTGGGCCACTTTCACCTTGTCCTGCTTTGCCCCCCTTTCTCTGCCAGAGGAATAAAGAGGTTGAGGGCTGTGCCTGTCTGCCAGAGCGCAGCCTGCTTTGTGACGTCAGCCATCCTCCCTTGGGCATGGAGCCTATCTCACTGGAAGATCACAGATTACTCAAAAACATCAGCTGTGATTTATACTTTTCAAAAATAGCTCTCTCAGCATTCGGCCGAACACTTTACACACAGTAGGAATTTAGCTCCTATCTTTTCTCTGCTAAGACATTGTAGTTTTATATGGACCTTCCCGTCCCCCTACCCCCCAAAAGTCCCTCTTCTCTCTAAATTGAAGCCTGTATTGATCGGTTCTAGAGTCCATACAGGCTTTATAGGAAAAAAAATTGAGTCAACAACACCGGCACGGCAAACCCCTGAAAACCTTTGGGAATGTGGAGGGATGTACAGAAATAGCTAAAAATAATGGGAGTCCAGGTAATGATTTAGTACTTTGAGAAGTAGCTTGACTTCTTTCCAACCTATGAGGCTATTTTTGAAGTGTTTAGATTTTGTGTGTATGTTGTTTTCTGTCCCAATCCTTTCCACCACCAGGGGAAAAAAAATGAACGCCGAGGGTTCACACGACACCCCCACTAGCCCTCAGACTTGATGCAGACCTCCTCCGAGCCACTCTATCCTGGGCCTGCATTCCTCTCCTTAGTGCCAAGTAAAGATGACATGGAAGTTAATAGATGGAATATCCATTTAAAAAAACAAAACAAAGTCGGGAGCAATGGCGCATGCCTGTAATCCCAGCACTTGGGGAGGCAGAGGCAGCCTGATCTTTATGAGTCTAAGGCCAGCCTGGTCTACAAAGTGAGTCTGAGACATGCTGAGCTACACAGAGAAACCTTGTCTTGAAAAACCAAAAAAGAAAAGGAAAAAGAAAAAACACGAAAAAGTTGAAATGTTCTTGTTGGTTAAAGTTTCTGCTGTACACATCTCAGGACTCCAATACCTATGCAAACAAAACCCGCAAAAACAAAACAAAGGGGCACAGCCATCTGCAGTCCTCATGCAGGAGGTGGAGGTGGAGGCTGGCCAGCCCCTGGAGCTTGCTGCTCAGCCAATCTAGTAAGCAGTGAGCAGTGGTTCAACTGAGCAGCCTCGCCTCACAAACTCAGGTGTAGTCCAACTGGGCCCAACTGAGGAAGACACCTGTCAACCTCTAGCCTTGGCATTCTCTCTGTTCCCCCAAATCCCCTCCTTCCGCCCCTCCCTCCCTCCCTCTCTCCCTTTCACAGCCCCCCCCCCATGCTGTTTCTGGTGTGCTCAGTGGAAATGAAAGGATAGTGTGTTGTTCATCAGTGTCTGCTCTCTCTCTCTGAGGTCGTGAAAAACCAGAATTTCTCTTCATCTGTTAATTCAATGACTTTCTTCTCTCATGGACTATTACTGGGTAAATCAGCCACACTCCAGGGCATGCCCCAGTCCCAGGAGTAGCCAACACAAAACAAACTCAGTGGTATTTTTGTGGGCTTTTTGTTTTGTTCCAGCATATTTTTTTTTAAATGTCCTGTTAGTCTTTTGCCTGTGTGTTTTTATTTTTGGTTTGTCTGTCTGTCTGTTTTGCTGTGGGTTTTGGTTTTGGTTTTGGGTTTTTTGGTCTCTATTTTTTGTCAGAGAAAGAACATAAAGTTGGATAGTAGAGAAGTGTGTGGGATCAGGGAAGAGTTGGAGGAGAAAAGAAACATGATTTCATATGTTGTATGAAAAACTTTAATAAAAAACACAGTAAGATCTGGGCATGATGGTGCACGCCTTTAATCTCAGCACTCAGGAGGCAGAGGCAGGAGGATCGCTGTGAGTTTGAGGCCAGCCTGGGCTACAAAGCAAGTCCAGGACAGCCAAGATAACATAGAGAAGCCCTGTCTCAAAAACAAAAACAGAAAAAAAAAAAAAAACCAAACAACAACAACAACAACAAAAACCACCATAGTAAGAAAGAAAAAAAAAATCAAACAGCTTTCTCTCTCTAGCCGTGGAAGCCACTAAGGGCCAGGCTCTTTCATCTTGTGGCTTCAAGGTGAGCATCACACTTCAGCACTGTCAGTAGTCTGGGCCAGGTGACCTATCCCCACGGGGCTATCCTGTGCATCACCTAAGATGCACCAGCCCTGGTCCCTGCCACTTGATGCCAGTAATGGTATCAACTCTCTCCAAATATGATTACCACAAATTTCCCCAAATTTATCAAATGTCTTTTGGGGTATAAACCCTTCCCCAAAGCAGAACTGCAGGGTCACCACAAAACGCTCAGAGATGGTCTGGTTTGCAAACTATAGAATTTGGGCAGTTTGGGTCAAAGGAAGATTGAAGATAATGTGTGAGATAAAATTGATTTTGAAATTTGAAATAGTCTTGGTGTTTCTAAACAGTGCGTTGATTACAAAGAATGATACAACATAAATAAAGTAGCTAAAAAGTTCAGACCATCTTAACTGGCAAAGTCCTTGGGTTCGGATGCGACAACATATTCCAGGACTGCTGCATCGTGCCTGGGTATTACAAGTGTACAAAATACTGTCAGGACTGTAATAATACATTTATCAAACTAAAAATAGTATTTCTGCAGAGCTCTGAGTGGTATATGGTTCGAAGAAATTCTACTTGGCTTGTGGCATGGCAGCTCTGATCACCAGTTTTCTGTTTTGAGCAAAGTGGGGCTCCAAGGCAGCACTTCAGGGACTTCGGGGGTGGAGGACAAATGACAAGGTGCTTTGTGCTCTGGTGAAAGGCCACAGTTGCCCAGTAATCTTCATGGCTGTTGGGAAACACGGCTGGAGAGTTGTGACTTAGAGCCCGCCGCCAGCCGCCAGTCACCATTATGGTCTTTCCAAATGCAGCTGCAGAAGCTGCGTGCCACACCCAAGGGCTGTGGCAGTTAAACATGGTGCTTGCTGGAAAACTTTAAGGCTCCATCCTTGGGAGAAACCTGCTTTACCCTGAGGTTGTTAGTTGCCTTTGGGGAAGGGAAAGCCTCCTGCTGTGCTCCCCACCGGAGTCTGGAGATAACCTGATGGATTTTCCCCCAAGATTAGAGATGGTTGGGTGTCCCCAGGGTAGTGTGGCCAAAGACATAGTGTAGCTCAGGGTGGCTTCAAACTTATAATCCTCCTGTCTCCACCTCTTCAGCCTATCCTACTAGATGAGGAAAAGTGCTTGGAACAGGATAAATGACTTAGACCAGATCTGACTTAGACCAGAGGAAGGCTGGTGAATACCTAACTGTCAGCCTTAAATTGAGTAGACAGAAAGCCAGGGAAGCTGTCAACACTGTCTTCAAGACCAGAAAAGAGACCAGAGGAGACAGCTTGAGGTCAACGTCAGGAGAAAATGAAGCCATTTCTAGTTGTCACTGTTAACACGTTGACTGGTACTAGTTCCTCTCCATTTCCAAAGATGATGCAAGAATGCCTCACCTTGTAACATGTCACGTTCTTTTCTTCTTTTAACAAATTGAAGGCTTGTTTATCTTTCAAACAGTTCAGAGGATCGTTAGCAATAAAGAATCATAAAGTTTGTCCATTGTTTTTAATTCTCTTTTAGACTTTTTTACTTTATGTATGTGATTGTCTTGCCTGCGTGTACCATATGCATGCCTGGTACCTTCAGGTGTCAGAAGGCATTGAAACCCTAGCAACTGGAGTTACAAATGGTTGTGAGTCACCATGTGATGAACCCAGGTCCTCAGTAAGAACACTGAACCATCTTTTTAACCCCTGTACATTGTTTAAAAAATATATAATACTACTGCATAGATAATAGAGCACAGAATAATATAAAGATAACTTTATTGAGAAGTCAAAATACTCATGTGGCTTGCCTTAAGTTTTTTTATTTTATTAATTCTTTGAGAATTTCATACCATGCATTTTTTATTGTATTCACCCCAACTGCTCCAAAATCTACCCCCAACCTCCCTATCTCCCAATTTTGTGTCATCTGTTTGCTTACTTATTTACTTATTTGTTTGTTTATAACCTATTGACTTGCACTTTGTGCTGATATACTCCTTGGTATGGGGCCATCTGCTGGAGCATGGTCTATCCACCAGGAGTCATACCCTTAAAGTGAACTGTCTGTCTTCCCCCAAAAGCCATCAGCTGTCTATAGCTCCTCAGTTAGGGGCAGAGGCTCATGAATCTCTTCCTTGTTGTGGTTAAATTACCAGTATGGCCTAATAATGTTTATTATTAGGCCTATAATTATTATTACGACAGCATTTTCTAACCTGCTAGCAATTGATCAAGACACAGACACCTGTTGTATTTTAAAATAGCCTTAGTTAACCTGAGGCAGGGCAGATATTAATCCCCTAAACGACTTCCCATAGCGGGCAGGAATGGGATCCCTGCCTCAATCCCATGTCATCTGCTTCTAATAATGTCTATCCAGCTACCTCCCATCCATAATCCCATATCTTTATCTGGGCCCAATCTCCATCCACACGGGTCATGTGCTTCTCCGCCACCTAACCTCTTGTGGCCTCCCTTCTTCCTTTCCTCTCCTCTCCTCCGGTCTCTCCTCCTCTCAAGATTCTCCCTGTCTCCCCAAGCCCTGGAACCTTGGCCACGCCTATCCCATTTGCCCTGCCCAGGTGTGATGCCTTTTATTGGTCAAACAGGTTCGACTCTTAGGCAAGGTACAAGTGGGTCACAGAGACAGCAAGCAGTAATTAGCATCAAAATACACCAGACCAACCTCCAACCCTTCCTGCTCCACGACAGAGTGTTGGCTGGCTTGATTTCATGCAGGCAAAGACAGCTGCTGTGAGGTCATGACTATAGAGTTCCCCCTATATCCAGAAGACACTGCTTTGGCCTGGCCCTCTCCAATCTCCTGATGGTCGCTGAGGCTTGGAGAGGGGGTCTGGAGACACTTGGAGAGGTGTTCCATTTGAGTCCTCCACTGACACTTATTCTCTGCACTTTGACCAGTTGTGATTTTCTATGTTAACCACTATCCAGTACTTAAGACGTTCCTAAGATGATGTGTGAGAACTGTACTTAATCTACTATTGGAGACACACAAAGTTAGAGGGCAGCTCAATACTGTATCCATAAAGTATAATAATAATAATAATAATAATAATAATAATAATAATAATAATAATAATAATAACAACAACAACAACAACAGGTATACCTCTAGGGCCTATGAGCTCCCCAATCCTGGGTTCGTGGCTATATTTACAGTACCAGGCATGTGTTCCCTCCTAAGGTGGGCTTTAAATCCAACCAGAAAGTGGCTGGTTGGATTTGTACCATTGTTGCACACATGCGCATATCTTGCCACACTGGCCATAATTACAGTTTGCCAGGTTGACAGTCGGATGAGATTATTACAGTTTCCCTCCATCGGCCTGCACAGCACCCTCCAGGACTGTGAAAGCTAGTCAAGGAGGGAGGAGACTTCCTAATCAGTACAGACTTGGCCATTCCATGTCTGTGACCAATTTGGGTGGTGTCTTCAGCAACATGGTCTTAACTCTCTAGTTTTGGTGAGCAACCAAGAACGATGGCCGTATCCTGTATTTGGGGGTGTCTCCAGAACCATGTGACTTACTTTATTATATTTATTCACACTATTGTAGCAATACAGAACTGGACCCACAGTACCTCCAAGATATGCCTGAACTTCGGATTTTGAAAACGAGTGCTAGCCGGAAGCATCAGGGTTCCCAGATTCTAGCATTCGCTTTCCCACAAAGTAGAGGCATAACTGCAGACAAGTCGCTTTGCTTTTCTAGTCCCTGGCATCCTCTGTTTCTAGTCCCTGTCCAATGTTGGGAGTGAGCTTTGTGGTTTAAGTATTCAAAAGTAATTCCTCTCCTCCTTTAAACCACACAGCGCCTTAAAGCCAGCGGGACAACATAACTCACGCAAGTGAGCTGGTTTTTACAAATCAGACTTCAGTTCTATTTGTTGGAAGGCTCAAGCACAGATGATTGGCATTTGGCCTACCTGAAACCCTTAATTATACGCCGTAGGCTGCTTTGTCTGTGTCAAAGGACACCACATTGTCAAATGACACATGGTGGAAATAGAATTTTGCTGCAGCTTGCTCATCTGTGGATGATTGGCTTGTGCCAGAGAGGTAGCTTCCAGATTTCCAGTAGTCTGCTTTGAAAACCTGAGTGCTAGTCAGTTGGTGGTGGCACATGCTTTTAATTCCAACACTGAGGAGGCAGAGGCAGGTGGGCCTACAAGTTTGAGGCCAGCATGTTCCAGGACAGCCAGGGCTACTCAGAGAAACCTTGTCTCAAAACCAAAACCAAACCAAACAACAACAACAACAAAACCCAAATCAAATAAACCAAAAAAGAAAGGAAAACTTGAGTCGTCCTATCTTTAAAGGGCTCCTATCCTGTTTCTATGGAGACAAGACCACTGTCATTGACCACACTCGTGGGAACTGTGAGAACCATAGGTCATTACACATTGGATTTGTTTCAAGACTTTGTTTATGGTCAAATACTATTGCTACTCTGGATGTAAGGTGTTTGTTTTTGTTTGCTTGCTTGCTGGTTGTGTGTGTGTGTGTGTTCATGTGTGCATGTGTGTGACAGTGCACATGGAAACCAGAAGTCGGTATCGAGTCTCTTCCTCAGTCTCTATCCATCTTAATTTTTGAGAAAGGGTCTTTTCCTAATCCAGGGACTTGATTTGTCTTGATTGACTGGCCGGCAAGCCCCAGGGATCTGCCCATCCCCACCTTCCCAGTGCTGGGATTATAGCTCTGTGCCACATGAGTGGTAGGGACAGGTCCTCATATTTGCATGACAAGCAATTTATAGACTGAGCCATCTCTTCAGCCCCCACAGGTGTAGCTAGCTTCTTCTGAGGCAGAGTTTCTTATATCCCAGGCTAGCCTTGACCTCACTATGCAGTTGAAGATGACCTTGACTTTCTTATCCTCTTGCCTCCATCTCCTGGGTACTGAGGTTAGAGGTGAGTACCACCTCGTCTAGTTTATGGGATGCTGGAGACAAAGCTTCATGCATGCCTGGCGAACACTTTACCAGGAGAGCTACATCTCCAGCTCTTAGGTGTAGAAGACCACAGGAGAGCATTGGGTGTCTTCCTCCATCACTGCCCACTTTATTCCCAGGAGACAAGGTCTACCGCTGAACCTGGAGTTCACTGTGTTTCTGCCTGGGTTGGCTGGCTGGCTAGCCAAAGCAATCCTCCTGTCTCTGCCTCCCACACGACCTCACAAGCACTGAGGTTCCAGGCACACCTAGCCACACCTAGCATTTTATGGGCGCTGGGACCTAAGCTCAGGTCTCCATGCTTATATAGTAAAAGTTTTCCCACTAAACAATCTCTCTAGCCTAGAATGGATTTTTGGTAACAAGATTACTTATAGATATGACCTATATCTATTATAGCTATATCTCTAATACCTATTGATACTTTTGTGAGTAATACGTAGTATGAATGATTTTAAATTATTTTTAATTGAAGTAGAACACATATAAAATTTACTAGTTTAACCGCTGAATTCAGCGGTATTTGGTGTATTTATAGCATCAGGCAATTGTCACCACCATCCAAGTCCAGAAAGTCTCCACTTGGCAAAGCTGAGCCTTTGCTCACGAACTGTAAGAACGACATTCCTTCACAGCTTCATGCAATTGGTGTTGCAAAGTACCTCTTTATACTGTGTTTTATAATGGGTTTTAATGCTTTCTATTTAGTTCAGCTTAATAACTTGCTGAGGACAGCGAAAAAGGTCTATATAATGAGAATGCTGAAATTAAGGAGAGATGGGGAGTGAAATGGGGGAAGCAGCTTGGAGGGCCATGGAGACCTCATCAAAGATGTGGAGCTCATAAAACGTATGAGGACGTCTTTGGAGTGTTGGAGGTGGATAGGTGAAATGGCTGGGCTTGTTTCAGAAGGGCCGTGTGGGTGCCACGAAAGACTGCCGGCATAGGAGGCAACGGGAGGGCAGCTGGATTCAGCAGCCTGGGTTATCTGTGAGGCGCCTGGGCTACAGGGTTGTCAGTGGGAGCGGATCAAATGGTTGGGGTCTGGGTACAATTTGGAGGTGGATCCCACAAGACTGGCTGGTGATGTTTTGGGCTTGGGGTGGGACAGAAAGACACGAATTGGGACAGACATCACAGTTTTGGGGTTGAACAACTGGAAGGGTGAAATTGCCATTTGTTGGTGTGGAGGCGGAGGAGGGGAGGATGTTAAGTGGAGGAAGTGAGGGGCTTCTGTTTCAATCATGTTGCATTTCACGGTCTATTAGATAGCTAATTGAAGATGTCAGACAGGCCCTTGAATGCGCAAGTCTGGAGTTCAGGGAGAAAAACGGGGCTGGAGTCAGACATGTTAGAGATGATATGCAAGGTGGCATTTTAGGCTACGGGTTTGAATGGACTTACCTAGGACAAGAAAGAAAAGATAGATGGGAGGAAGGGTCACTGTAAATAAACGCTAAGGCATAGCGACGTTTAGAGGTGAAGGGGGAAGACCCAGCGGTGGAAATTAGAAAAGAATGCCCAATGGAGGAAGAGATTAACTAGATGCTGTGGTCTCCTGATGGCCATGTTAACAAAGTGCTTCAAGGAAGAAGAGTGGCCATTTGTGTCTGCAGTGGCTGTGAGACTGGGCACTATTGAGCGTTGCACTTAGCAGTGGCTTGTGTTGAGGCGAACTTGAAGACACCATGGCCTGTGTCTATCTGAGGATGCGACTTCACTTTGTTGTTACAGCAATTTGGCTGAAATTTAGCAGCACCGTTTGCCTCGTATTTGTCTGTGAACTAAGAGTGACCGAAATTAATCACATCACAGCTCTAGGCCTCAAAACAGGTTAGTAATCTAAGCATAGCACTCAGAATGTCCTGAGCTGAGTTTTCTGAGTCCCTAGGGCTCTGCTCTCAGATACGCATGGGTGTTTTTCAGTCCGGGGCTCTATTTTGTGTAGGTGTACTTTTTTGGGGCTATTTTATTGTGTTCTTATATCTACTACCCTTCAAACCCCATATCACTAGATAGGTGAGAAGGAAGGTTAAGAGGGGGGAAAAAGGTGTAGATCTCTTTTTTTTTAACTTTATTTCTTTTTTAAAGATTTATTTATTTATTAAGTATAAGGGCATCAGATCATATTATAGGTGGTTGTGAGCCACCATGTGGTTGCTGGGAACTGAACAGCCGGTGCTCTTAACCACTGAGCCATCTGTCCAGCCCTGGGTGTAGCTCTCTTTAGACTACTTTCTTCTGATCAGGGATGTCAGGTTCCTGGGGGCAAGTCCAATCTTTGTAGTCAGAATATCCAGCAATCCATCAAACCAGCAATAGCAAATGCAACATCTGGAACCAGCAGCATCCAGGACTAGCATCAGCCCCTTCAGGCCTTCTCAATACTCTCCCATTGATACCCTCTCCAGAGTTCCCAAAATTAAATTATCTGCAGCTAGCAAAAATCATGACCTCCTAGAGCACAAGAAAATCTAAAGCAGCCCCATATTCCTATACCTGCGATTAAAACAACAGCAACAAAAAACATAACTGGATTTTTAAACCAAAATTTTCTCTACAATTTTGTTCTCACCTAAGCCTGGCTTTGAGAATGTGCTTGGTTAAGTTCTCTATCATTCCTTCTTGAAGATCAATACTTCTTTCTTTCTTTAAAGATTTATTTATTTATTATTACGTTTACAATGATCTGCCTGCAGGCCAGAAGAAGGAACCAGATCTCATTATAGATGGTTGTGAGCCACCTTGTGGTTGCTGAGAAATGAACTCAGGACCTTTGGAAGAGCAGCCAGTGCTCTTAACCTCTGAGCCAACTCTAGCCCCAATATCTTATTTCTTGATAGAAAACTACATCCTCTGTTTTCTGTCTTGCCAGCTATATAAAGTCTTTTCCCTTCTAATTGGATGTTAAACACACTTCAGAAGGTTGTTGCTAATTTTCTGAATATTCTCTTTTGATTCTCCAAAAAAAAAAGGGTGTTTTTTGTCCTGCACCAGAAAGAAAGAATAGTTTTCTTTTTGTGTAGCCTCTGGCTTATCATTAATTTACCTCACATTCAACATTCTCTCTGTCTGTCTGTCTGTCTGTCTGTCTGTCTGTCTGTCTGTCTGTCTCTCTCTCTCTCTCTCTCTCTCTCTCTCTCTCTCTCACACACACACACACACACACACACACACACACACACACTACATAAATACAATCTGCTGAACCCATTTAGTGTTGCTTTTATGTGTGTATTTTTAGGGCTGACCACTTGATATTGGATAATCAATTAGAGAGCTCGTCCCTGGGGAAGACAGATTCTTTCTCTCAGCAGTAATTAATTGCCTGTAGCTCTTCACCTGAAGGTAGGGGTGAGGGCTTGTGAGAGTTTCCCTACCCATATCCAACAGTCATTTAACAAATACATTTTGTACACTGTTATGGGCACTGTGAAGTGTCCCTCTGCAGGCTTATGTGTTTGGACACTTAATCTACAGCTAGTGGGATGTTTGGAAGATTATGGAATCTTGGAGTAGGAAGTAGATCAGTGAGGATGGGCACAGCCTATCTGGACCTACTTTTGACCCAGGATTTCAAGCCTATCAAGATGAATACATTTCAGGGTAAGCTCCTACCTACCGACTGGCCCACTCACACCATTGTGTTTTCTCTGCCATGATTGACTGATGTCCTCTTAAACCATAGGCTAAAATAAACTGTCCTCATGTAAGTTGCTTCCATCTGGTATTTTGTTACAGCAATGAGAAAAGTAACTAACACACTGAGTCTCTAGAAAGGAGTTGATGCTCTTTTTTTTTTTTTAAACTCTATTTTATTTGGGGGTAGTGAAGCCTCTATCTCCCTTCTACCAACTTCTTAACCCTGGGCATGAGAAAGAAGGTTGGTGGGCAGAGGGGGCACAGACCCCTTTACTTCTCTCAGCTGTTTAGGGTCAATGGGTTCTTTGGGGGGGGGGCGATACTGATCTCCGCCAATAGCAAATGCAGTAAGCAGTCTCCTCCAAGCCAATATATGGAATTGTTTCTCTCAGTCTATCTCCAAGCCACCACACTGTACATCCCTGGTCTCTCCAAACTGCTTCATGCCACACACTACCACCACATGCCACACTGTCTCTCTCCAGGCTCCCCTATTTATCTCTCTCAAAGTCCTAGACCACGCCCCTCTTCGTGCAGCACGAGGCAGGCTATTGCAAGCCAGCAAAGACCACGCCCCACACAAGACAATTATCAGCTGTGGACAAACTAAAGCCCAAAGTAAAATCCCACACTTAGGATTAAAACAAAAACTTTATTTACAAAGCATAACTGAGTTTACAAAGAAATCAAAACTTCCATTACAGAAAAGTTTCCTTTTCGGGATATTTACCGCATCTTAGAGTTGGCATCCATAGGCAAGGCAAGAAGATCTCAAAGGACAGCATGGGCATAAGGAGGTAGCTGTCTTGAGGGGTTCCTGAGAAGGGACATATTAAATGGGATCGGAGCCTCAAAAGGTAGAGAGGGGACTGGGAAGATAACTCATTCAGCAGAGTGCTTACTTTCCAGTTGTGGAGGGCTGAGTTTAAGTCTGAACCCCATGTATAAGGCTGAGCACTCTGGTGCATGCTTACAGTCTCAGTGCTGGGAAGGTAGAGGGAGGTGGATCCTGAGGCCAGATGGCCAACCAACCCAATATATGTTGTGAGTTCCTGGCCAATGAAAGATCTTATCTCAAAAATGAAAAGTGATGGTGCCTGAAGAACAATACCAAAGCTTGTCCTTTGGCCTCCCACATGCATGTGCACACGAATCTGCACAAGTGCATGCTTATGTGTGCATGTGTGCAACATAGGAAGGATTTAAGGGCAAAATATAATCACATGCATTCGGTTGATAGCCTATGTAAAGATAACGTTAAGCCTGTCTCTAACTGCTACTGGCAGGTTAGCCTGAAGAGATGAAGTCGGTGTCAGCGAGCTCTCACTAAATTGTGCACATAAGAAGTGCAGTTTGAAGGGCCTGTGGTATAAAGTTCAAGATTACCTTTTAGGAGGATGCTAATGGGGTGATAGTGCATTAGAGGTAGTGAGGTAAGAATATGGAAATAAGTTCCCTTGATTTATATGCTCATTTTTTTGCATGCAAGAGATACTGAGGACATATCAAAGGGGGGGTATAATGAGATGGCCCCTCATCAGCTAACAGTACCTGAGTGCAATCCTTGAGACCTGCACAGACTGGCTCCCCCAAGTTGTCCTCTGACCTCCATAGGTTCACCATGACATGCACACACACATTAAAAAAAAAAAAAAAAAAGAAAACCTTGCTAAGGTCCCAATGCCAAAATTTATGTAACATAATGAATTTTAAAAATTAATTTCTGCCCCCTTCCCACCCATTGGTACCTTACATGTCTGCTGCTTTCAGCCACTAACGTTGCAGTGGCCTTTATAGGTGCCACAGGAAACCAATACAGGCAGTGTTGGTTCCTATGGGAGAATAGGAGTTGGTACCTTAGTCAAAGAGATCAGAGCATAATTATAACCTAGCAGCTGCTACTTGACACTGTTTAGAGGAGAGGTCCTTGGGTGGAAGTGGGCACTTGGCCCCAGAGCATACAGAAACCAAAGAACCATCCATCTGCAGTGAGTACCACAGTCCGCAAGGCCTGGAGGCATGCTCTGCTGCGGTGCTGAGGCGGGGGGGGGGGGGGGGGGGACATCACTGGGCTTCCTCATGGTCTGCATGGGGCCTCCTCGGGGGGCCTGCCCCTCCACTTTGATTCATCATAACCTAGGCTCTTTATCAGCTCACAGGTGACTGGCCACAGGCCCTTGCTAGCCAGCGTGAGCATTTGGGATGCGTAAAGGGAAACTTGGCTTATTTTCCTCGCACACGTACAGAAGCAGCAAATGAGCAGCTTTGTTTTCTTTCTTACGAATCTGAGTTTGATTAATGTGACTGCATTAGGTATACTGAGGTTGGTTCACCCTCGAGAGCAAACAAACCAGGGTCCACGCCCCTACACTTTGTACCGTGTCAGGCAAGAGCTACACGATGAGCCTTTAATGCACAGTCACCATTTAAGGTCACCACAGCCCCCTCTGTGCACCGTTAGGGGACAGCACACCCCCTCAGAATCGAGGGTATGAATTTTGGGGTTTTTCCTGGTGCGTATCCGTAGGCTTCCTCCTGTGCCCTTTCTGACCACCTCAGCATCTTTGCTACTTTTCTGCAGTGGCTGTGAGGTGTAGCACACATTGCTTGGTTAACCCTAAGGGCTTAAAACAATGGATTTTTCTTTTCCTTTTTACACTTCTGAAAAATGGAAGTCCAAAGTCAAGGTGTTAACAAAGTCACGCATCTTCCCTTTCTCTTGGAGATCCCTTCCTTATGTTTTTGTCTGTCTGTCTGTTTTCAGTAAAGCTGGCTGTGCTTTGGCTTGGGGCTGCCTGGTTGCAGCCTCTGCCTCTGGTTTGTAGTCATTTTCCCCAGCTCTGTTGTGTGTAAGGGTAGGCCACTGTTTGGTATCCACCTTGACTCAGCGTTACCTCGTTGTAATGGATTACATCTGTAGAGACGCTGTCTCTGAGTCAGGTCACTCTCTGAGGTTTTGAAGGGCCATGCATCTTCTGAAGGAACACAGTTCAGCTCACTGCAGGTCCTAAGGTTAGGAAATTTGCAGTGTCCATCGTGACTGGGCAAAGTAAGTCATCTATTATTTGTTAGTGTAAGAGCGTAAGGAAGCCTGAACGCAGATCGCCCTGGCTGCTCTGAGCTGTCTCCGTTTCAGACCAGAGTTCCACACTGGGGACAGCTACCCATCTCAGTGTCCCCTGCCTTCCTCTACCTGAAACTGCTCCAGCAGGACTGTTCTCTACAGACGGACCCAGGTCCCCTGCTGTGTCTACTGACATGGCCACCTGTCTCCTGTCACCCATGCCACATCACTGACTCTGTGGAACACATTGACCTCATCTGTAGTTAACCAGTGCTGGACTCTTTCTCTTTGCAAGAAAGCGTACTGTTTTTCTTAGTTTCCTGCTTCATATTTTGTAATTTTAGTTACCCACAGTCAAAGAAATAGCAAACGAGAAATCCCAGAAAACAAAATTCGTAGGTTTTAAATTGCATGCTGCTCTGAGTTTCATAATGAAGTTTCTTGCATCCTATACCATTCAGACATGGATGTGAGGCATCCCTTGGTCCTGTTTACTCACACTGTCTATGCCACCCTGCTGTTGGTCTCTTGGCCGTAAAGCTTGCCAGAGTAACTGACTCATACTCACAGTGTTTATGTTCAAGTAACCATTCTTTTGCCCAATAATATTCTCAAAGCACAGAAGTAGTGGTTCGGGGGGAATCCTAATATGCCAAAAGAGAAGCCAAAAAGTGCTTCCTTAAGTAAAAAAGTGAATATTTACCATAGGTATGTGGTGTATGTGTGTGTGTATATATATATAAAGGAAATTGGGATTTGGTACTACTGTCCATAGTTTCATGTGTCCACCACAGGGAGGGTTAGACTTCCCCACTACTACAATTTGTTCTGTGGATGGATATTACATTCCATTCTACACTCTCAAAACTGCTATTTTCTCATGTCTCACCAGGAGATTCCATACAGGACAAACCCACACTACAGACTCACGCCTTTGCCACCTCACTCAAGATGGCATTCGGCCACACTGGGGCAAGACACCTAGTGATCTGGGCTCTACTCGCCATGCCTGCTTGTGTCTGGCAGTCTTACTCAAACTGTCAGTGTCGGCCTGTGTAAGGTCCTCAGCTCCCCTAAGCCTGAGCGTGCCTGTCCCCAACACAGTTACTGCGAGATTTTGGTGAGCTGATAAATGTCCATCAAGGCTTCCGACACGGCCAGTTACAGTCATCTGCCCGCAGTGATTAAAAGCGCGGTCCATGGCATGACTGAGGAGTGGTGTCTTATAGCACCAAGCAGATCCGTGAAGATGCCTTCTAGACCACTCCATTTTCCACCTTTTCCTCCTATTTTGAAGAATCGTTCTTCCCTCTTAAAACTAATAATCTTTGTGCCCTTGTTTCTGTCCTCTCTCGCCTGTGGCAGAACCCGACATAAGTTTCCATCACTTTCTATTGGCTGTATTCTTTCAAGAAACTCCATTTGTGGGGCTCGAGAGATGGCTCAGAGGTTAAGAGCTCTGACTGCTTATCCAGAGGTCCTGAGTTCAATTCCCAGCAACCACATGGTGGCTCACAATTCTCTATAATGAGATCTGGTGCCCTCTTCTGGCAGGCAGGCATACATGCAGGCAGAACATTGTATACATAATAAATAAATCTTAAAAAAAAAGAAAGAAAGAAAGAAAAGAAAAAAAGAAACTCCATTTGTACCTTTGCTTAAAAACATGCTCAGCTCTGCAGCCCAGTTAATATGTGGCCAGTGGATGTGATCAAAACACATTGCACAAAACTCTAAAACTCTCAAAGAGCTAATACAAATGCAATAAGTAAATAATTTTTAAAATGTTAAAGATACTGCTTGCGGCTTCCTTACCCAGAGCCATCAAACTTTGTGAACTCCTTTAGCGTTCATCAATTGAACAAACCTATATTGTCTAAGCACTAACAGAAACAATGGCAGGTCCAGGGAGCCATCTGAATGCCAGCACTGCTGTCTTGCGGCGCAGTCTCAAGCAAGATCCTCAGCACCCTCTGGTCTGGTGCTTGCCTCGCCTTCTCCAGGCAGGTCACCTCAGATTTTCTTCCCAGCTCAATTTCCTTTTCTTGAGCAGCCCCTTGTTCACAGCATGTCACCTGATTAGTTCATACATGCCATTTTAGATCCCAGGGCAAACTTTGTTTCTTTGAAGGGACCCTGTCTTGCCTCGTCCTTTACTCCTCTTGTTCAGGGTACAACTTGGTTCAGAACACAACTGTCCCTCTACAAGCACTGGGCTGCTTTTTGTGTGTCTCTGTGGTGCCTGGGCGCCGGAGATCGACCCTGGGGCCTCAGACATATGAGGCAAGCACGCTAGATCTGATCTATTTTCCCAGCCCTCAAGTGTCTTTTGTACTTCACACAGAGCCTCGTGGGAGCAGGGCCCACGTCTTGACTTCCCATCCTATGCTCATGACATCTGTCTGGTGGTGGTCAGTCATCAGTGATAAAATGGAGGGGTCTTGTTCGAGTCAGTCAGGTAGAGAAAAGAAAAGAATGTATGATGACATTTTGAGCAGAGTATTATGGTATGTTTGGGGGGCAGAGAGCAAAAGTAGTGAACTCACAGAAATGAGGTCCAGATGTGAAATGCTCGGGAAATCCCTCTGCAAAAGTAGGCAGGCATCAGAAATGCAAATAATGGGGAAATGGCACCCTGGCAAAGGGAAGGCTAAGCCAGAGACATGAAAGCACTTTAGGTTTCGAGAACTCTGAAGACTGAGGCAGGAAAAGCCAGTTCTGGGCCATCCTGGGCTATATGGCAAGACATAGTTTTAAAAAAAAAAAAGCCAAAGCAAAACAAAAACAAATTTCATGAGTTGGAGAGTTTTATCGGTGAGCCTGGGGAGGGGGAGCTTGTAGAAACAGCAACAGTGAGATGGGCAAATTGTTAACTCCGCATGCACATGCGCGGCAGACCTGGTCTACTTCCTGTGGCGCTGAAACATCTGCAGAGTGAGAGCGAGGAGTTCAAGCTGGAGACATGGTGTGATTCGCTTTGCATTTTAAGGCTGTTTCAGGCATCTGGAGCACTCACACACGGCTGGTATGTTAGAAGACGGTGTCACTAGTTTACAGAGCCGTTCGGCAGCTTCCTACAAAGCGAGGCACAAGCACATCCAAAAGGCTGACAGTCTTACTTAGGTATGTAGTCTAAACCGTTGAAACTACATAGCCGAGAACAGACTTGTGCAAACATGTTCATAATACATTTTTTTGAAAACCTACAGCTGAAAAAAATAGGTGACTTCTTCATAAGCAGGTAAATGGATAAGAAACTGACGCACATCTATGCAGTTCTCCAGGACTGCAATAGAAGACACAGACTAAGCGCTTAAGTTCACAGATGTTAAGCTAAAGAATCCACACACACATACACACAGAAACCTGTCCTATCTAATCCCAGTGAGGCACTGTTTCAAAAGCAGCAATGCCACCTATGGTGCTAGAAATCAGGATGGCGGTTAGCTCTGGGAAGGTTGGGGCCTGACTACAAAGAGTCATGAGGGAGTGTTCTGGGAAATAGAAGTGTTTTAATATGTTGTTGTTGTTGTTGTTGTTGTTGTGTGTGTGTGTGTGTGTGTGTGTGTGTGTGCTTCCTGTGAGCCATGCCATGCATGTGGTGGTTGGAGGACTACTTTGGCCATTGCTGTCCTCCTCCTTTTAGAGACAGACTCGCTGAGTTGTCTGCTGCTGCTTCCCCAGGCTAGACAGCCCCTGAGCTTCTGGGATCCTCCCCTCCCCCCTCTGCCACCTATTTTGCCACAGGAAGACTGTGTTTCAGATGTAGGCTACCGTGTCTGGTTTCATAGGAGCTCCGGGGATCTGAACTCCCCACGTTTGTGTGGCAAGTGTTTCACCACCCAGCGATCTCTCCAGCCTATGTTCTAAATGGCTTTAGTGGCTCTGTTCATATTCCCGCGCACTTCTAATGTGTTTGCTTGCATGAAAATTATTCTTCACTTTTTTGGAAAATAGAAAAACACTTCCTTGGAATCACTATGAAAAGGGTAGAATTAAAAATAGACTTGGAGAGATGCTACCAATGCAACTGAAAACTGCAGGCCTAGGATTTAAGCAGTGAAAGCAAAGTATGAGAAAGGGATGGGATTTCTGAGTCATTAAGGTGAAAGAATTTAGAAGACTTCAAAAGTAGAATGGTTGAGAGAGGGTTGATAGACCTGGTGGGCCTAGCTGGGAGAGAAAAATGTTTGAGGAGGAGACTTTCCGGGGTGGAAGATGGGCTGAGTTTCAGAACAGCTGAGGCTGATGTATTCTTGGGCGTCTATGGGTCTAGTGGGCTCTGAGATTCAGGAGGGCTCTGGGTCACAGCCAGAGGGACATCTGCAGGGAGGTGTCATCAAAGCCATAATGAACTGGAGAGAGTGTGTAGATTAAGCAAAGACCATAGCTAAAAACGGTCCTGGAAACCTTGACATTTAAAGGGCAGGAGAAAAGGGGAACCCCGAAGGATTTGAAGAGATGTTCAAATGTCCGTCAAGCATCCAAGTAAGGGTGAAGTGATTCAACAAATACGGGAGGCCTGATTCCCAGCACTGCAGAAGAGCACGGGATTTTCCTTTCTGCCCACCTACAGCCCCATTAACCAAGCCCCTCCGGGCTCATCCATTCCCTCCTGTGCTTTGTCCTGAAGGTTCCCAAAGCTCTCCCGGTCTCTAGATGGGTAACCTGCTCACAGCCGTGCCATCTGCCACCACTCTGCAGCATTTGACAGTCTCCCTAAAATGCTTTTCCCTTGGCCTTTGTGACCTGAATAGGTCCTTGTTAGCCTCATCGGGGCACCTCTTCTTGCCTCCTGAACACAATCGCTTCCTGTTTCTTTCTTCCCTCCTCTCAGCATCCACTGATGTATCCTCTAATGTATATCCTGTGCTAGGCGCTGAGGATAAGTGGAGGGCGGGCTTGGCTTAACATTCTGTGAACTTACGTGCTATTCTGCATACTTAGAGAAAATGGAAATAAGTAGCTTCAATAATATAATATGGTAGAGAGTTATTCACAGGGTGTCCCCCTGGAAATATGGAGGGACCGCCTGGGCTGGGAAGGGGGTCAGTCATGCTAACATAAGGACCTGTGTTCAGATCCACACAAAAAGTTGAGTGTAGACATGTGAGATCGCTCGGTGGGTAAAGGCTCATGCTGCCAAGCCTGGCAACTGGAGTTTGATTCCGAGACATGCATGGTGAAAGAAGAGAACTTATGTTGACTTCTGACCTCCATATATGCTCTTTAAATTGGGTGTGGCAGGGGATGGCTAAAATCCCAGTGCTGGGAGGCAGGGACAGGCCAATCTCTGGTACTCACAGGCCAGCCAGTCAAGCTGAACTGGTGAGCTCTAGGCCAAGTGAGCTTCGCTGTCTCATAAAATTAGGTAGCGAGCAACTAAAGAAGACATGCAGTGTTGACCTCTGGCTTCCACATGCATTCACACACATATGCACACACACACAGATGTGCACATACACAAACACATATAACCATACATGCATACAATAAATTAGGAACAAGACAATAAATACAATATCATAGAGCCATGGAATGGACAGTGTGCTGAGGTTGGGCACATTCCCCCCAAATCATCTCGCTCTAGTTGCAGAAATGTGTGAGGTTAGGGTGACCTTGGGGTTTTGATATGTAAATGGAGAGAGGGAAAGAAACATCAAAATATTATGTATAAAACTAAAGAGTTTAATCATTTTTTTCTAAGAGCAGTTGGGAACCAGCTGGGATCTTGATTAAAATAAATGGTCAACAGATTTAGGGAGGGCAGGAGCTAAGTTGCCGAAGAAAGGACAGATGGGGGCTGGAGAGATGGCTCAGTGGTTAAGAGCACTGACTGCTCTTCCAGAGGTCCTTAGTTCAATTCCCAGCAACCACATGGTGGCTCACAACCATCTCGAATGAGATCTGGTGCCCTCTTCTGGCCTGCAAGGGTACACACAGGCAGACAACTGTATACATAATAATAAACAACTAAATCTTTAAAAAAAAAAAAAAAGAAAGAAAGAAAGAAAGAAAAAGAAAGGACAAATGGACAGAAGAGGCTGGGGGTCCAGGGCCCAGTTAGGATGCTGTTTCAATAATCAAGTGGGTGAGAATTAATAGGGGTGGAATTAAAGGAACAGTGTGAACAGAGAGGGCGAAATTCCACCATCAGGTTAGATACAACTCTGAGGACTTAGCATCTGGCTGGGGGATGTGAACGAAAGGCTGAAGAGGCCATTGCAGTTCTTACACAGGGGAGTTGGGTGACCGGTGACTTCATGAACCCAAACCACCAACATAGGATTAGAAACAGCTCTTAAAAAAAAAAAAAAAGATTTATTTATTTGATGTATATGAGTGCTTTATCTGCATGTACACCTGCAGGCCAGAAGACGGCATCAGATCTCATTATGGATGGTTGAGAGCCACCATGTGGTTGCTGGGAATTGAACTCAGGACCTCTGGAAGAGCAGGTGGCGCTCTTAACCACTGAGCCATCTCTCCAGCTCAGAAACAGCTCTTGAGTAGACATGAAATGATGAATTAAGATTTGGGGGTGTTAAGAGATGGCTTAGTGGATAAAGTGCTTGCTGTGTAATCCTGGGAACATGGGTTTAGACCTGGCACCCACAGAAAAAGCTGGTTTGTGGTGGTACATGCCTATAACCCCAAAGCTAAGTGGAGGGGACAGAAAAGACCCCAGTGCGCACTGGCAAATCTTGTCAACTGGAAAACTTGAGGCTCAGTGACATCTTAAAAATTAAGGTGTCAAACTATTGAGGCAGACATGTCTCTTGCCTCCGTACACACATACATAGGCACACACACACACACACACACATGGACAGGCTGGGCCTTTTGGTTGGTACTTTATGTCAGTACATAGATGGTTACTGGAACCGTTGTGCATCTCAGAACACCCACGCAGGGAGTGGCCACCAGTGGGCAGAGGTGGACCGTTAAAGGGTAGCAGTATTTAAAGCTTTAGACCAGGAAGCAAACACCCAGAAAGAATTTCAAAGAAAAAGAACAAAGACTGCATGATGCAGCGAGAAGTGAGCGAACGGAGGTTATCAGTCATGTCAACTTCTCTGCAGACAGGAGTGGGGTTAAAAATGCCCACTGGGTTTGGTAATTCACCAAACACAGGAAGATGATTTTCATTGCAGGAAGTGAAGAGTACAGAATTGGAGTAGAAAGAGAACAAAACCGGAAAGGCCAGTGTGTAAAATATAGTCACTTCAGTACAAAAAGACTCAGAAATTTTCCTTCCCATATAATTTGCCAGAAACATGTTTACTTGAGGATATACTCCAGCAAAAATAAAAGGAGTCCAACAAAGACGACAAAGGAATTTATGAAAAGCAAAAACAGAACATGAAGTCAGGTCAGGATGACAGTTGATCAGCAGGTCCCCAAAGTAATGTGTCTGAAATTGGCCATCTAACAGGAAAATTGGGGGTTTTGATGATCACACTTTAAAAAAAAATCTGTTTCTACTTTCCATTTTTAAAAATCAATGAGAAACATCGGAGGGATAAGGAAAGCCTATGGAAGGAATTGCAGAGTAAATATAAAGCAAAATAAAATGTAGCATACTGTTGAGGGTAAAGATAAGGCTTTGGTGGTAAGAGTGCTCGCTTTACCAGTATAAGGACCGGGGTTCAGATCTCCAGCATCTGCATAAGCTTGGTGTGGCCATATGCACTTACGACCCCTGGATGGGGGTCAGTGTGGAGACAGGAGGATTGCTGGGCTTGCTGGATGGCACAAACAAACAAAAAACCACGGAGCTCCAGGTTCAGAGAAAGACACTGTCTCTAAGAAATAAGATGAGCGAGAGAGCAGGATGCCTGCCGTTCTCCCCTGGACCCCGTGTGCAAGCCTGTGAACATGCAAGCACGCATACACCACACATACACGTGTGCCCCCACAGACTCGGCGCAGTAGAATTTTGAACAACATAATGGAAAACAGTAAAATGAAAATGCAGTCGAACTTTCTCCATTTAATGAGTCCGTAGGTTTAACGAAACAGTGCTGCTACATTTCTTTCTGCCATGTTTTGCTTACGCCACCTGATTCTGCAGGGAATATAATAATATAAATGCCACTTGTCGGTTTTCAGTTTGGAGCCGCGGTATGAGTAATTTCACAAGGTATACAAAACCCCAATTCCAGAAGAGTCTAAATGGTTTACGCGTTGATGTGCGAAAAAGTATTCCTACGGCTAATTGGAGCTGGGATGCTGAGAAGGCTATGGCGGTAGAGTGGTAACCCCTCCTTGCCCCATGCTAGCTTCTAGCCACTGTTCTGACTTTGACAGGCTAACTGGGTTTGTAACAGTGCTTAGACTTAGGTTCTTATTTCCACTTTCCAGGTGAGCAAACTGAGGTATGGAGAGGTGAAGTCCCTGCCCAGTGTCACGTAGTTAGAAACTGGTACGGGCTCTGTGGCTCCAGGTCCTTACACTCGGCTATCATCCTGCTCCCAGGGAAAAGGGGGAGAGAGGAGTGTGGATGTCAGCAACCGCATCTTCCGTCCTGGAGGGGCCGAAGGTGCTGACCCGCAAACTAAGCCTGGACCCTAAAGTAGAAAAGTGGCCTAAGTGATCGCTTTGCAGGTTCGGGTTAGAAGTGGGAGACCAGGATGAAAACCTCATCTTCTGTCACTTTTTGTGCCTGGAACCATTTGTATTGTTATCACAGTGTGTACAGATTATTTTCATCGTTCGAATCCTGACCTGGCATGGTGGCGGAAGCCTTTATTCCCAGAACGTTGGAGACAGAAGCAGGCAGATCTAGACAATTCGAGGCCACTTTGGTCTACACAGTGAGTCCCAGGACAGCCAGAACTACATAGTGAGACTGTAGTCTCAAAAAAAAAAAAAAAAAAAACTAATGAAAAAAAAATCCTACTCTTCAGTTTTCTCCAAAAGCTTCTCAAAAGCTCGCTTGGTCCTCTGGGCTCCCATGGTGCTCTGTCCCAGACTCTAGAACAGCCGTTCTCAACCTGTGGGTCGGGACCCCTTTGCGGGTCAAGCGGCCCTTTCAGAGGAGTCACATGTCATGTATCCTGCACACCAGATATTCACATTATGATTCACAACACTAGTGAAATTACAGTTATTAAGTAACAATGAAATAATTTTATAGTTTGGGGGGGTCGCCACAACGTGAAGATCTGTATTAAAGTGTCACGGCATTAGGAAGGTTGGGACCATGGCTCTAGAACCTACCGCCCCTGCCTTCACATGAGGCGGTGCCCTTGATAAGGCTCTGAGGGGAGGCTGTCTGTCTGTCTGGCCTTAGCTCCGTGGCCTTGGCACCTTGCCCTGCCCTTGATAAGGCTCTGAAGGGAGGCTGTCTGTCTGTCTGGCCTTAGCTCCGTGGCCTTGGCACCTTGCCCTGCCTAGGGTGAGCCTCAGTCGTTGCTGAGCGAGAACTGGATGAGTTAACTGTTAACTAACACCAACTCAAAGAACTCGGGAGCCTTAGACATGGCCACCAGTGCGTCACTTGGGTGCCACTGTGGGAGGAGATGGGCAGACTGCAGGGTAGATGTTCTGTTCAGGCTCCGTCAAGGGAGACTCACAGAGTGGAAATGAGTCTTAGATCATTAGGTTCAGTGCCATCATTTTATAATATAGAAGAGGAAACAGGCCAAGGGACAGGAAGGACTCAAAAGTCCCAGCTGTATTAGCTCATGTGTTACAGTAATTACTCTCCTTTTTTCTATATTCTTTATTTCTAGCATGGCTTTGAGCTTTTGTTTTTCTTTTTGGCTTTGAGCTTTTGTTTTTCTTCTAATGATCTTATTTTATATTGTAAGCTGGAACAAATTCCTTTTGGGTGTCAGTACACGATGGATGGATGTGTGGCTAGATGGGTGGGTGGATGAATTAAGGACTTTCCCAGGATTATATGGTTGGTCAGCAACAGATCTGAGACCTAGCAACCATTACTGCGGAACATCAAGCAGCTGAAGGACCCAGTACAAAAGAGCTTCAGGGTTGTCATGACAACTAAAGTAGTCCTCTAATTTCCATCCTCTGCATAAGGGTCAGAATCAGAGTGTTGTTTTCAGGCACAGGGGTGAAGGTGCACACCAGGGGCTGTTTACACGGGCTCTTCCTGCTATGGACTAGCCTAGGTTAGGACTTGGGAATCAGCAATTTGATAACACAGAATGATAGATCGGATCAAAAAGACGGGTTCAGGGAAAATGCGTCAAAAAACCACAGTCCTTCAGAAAACTTGTCACGAAGACCCAGCTTCCAGGCTTGGTTCTGAAATTAACCCGTTGAGTGTCTCTGGGAGGTCGTTACCCCTTTCTGGGCTCTGGTTTCCTTATCCATAAAGTGAGGTGATTGGGCTAGCCCTTTGGTGACATCGAAGGGCTCTTACAGTTGGAAAGCACGCCCAACACAATAAGTGAAAACTGTCTCATCAGTACCCACAGAAGGCCAATCTCGGTGCTTCTAGGAGGCCTGGCCAGACCTACGTGGAAGGAACGTCCCTGCCCCCTCCTCATCCCCAGGACACTTTACTTGCATTACTCACATCTCTCATTGCTGTAGTGGCCTCTGTGCCTCAGCTGACAAACAATGGAGGAACCATTCCTTAGGCAGTTGCTTTCAACCGGGGAACCACTTCTGTGGTGTTCTCATAACAGGTACTCTCCGTCCAAGTGAAAATTTGCATTTTCACAAATTGGAGTCTTGCTCTCAGACCCCGGTGACGGGCATAAGATTTCTCTTTAATGCTGTCCACGTTTTTCATACCCTTCTACCCTCTGCCACTGTAGATCCGAACACACTGAAGAAAAACCATTCCACAGCATGAGTGCTATGCTCTCTTGACACTTCTTCACCACAAGCAGAATGCAGCTAGCTTCCATGCCAGAGTCTAACACAGATGTCCTGCGGCCCAGTTCCCAGTAGCGTCTCATCTCCTTAGCTGCCTTGAGTTGGGCTTCGACTATCTGCATTTCTCTCAGCATTTTTGGGTTTCTGGGCTCTCACCAGGAAGGCCCATTAAGTGCTACTTATAGCAGTGGGTTCTCCGCCTCCCTAACGCTGTGACATTTTAATACAGTTCCTCGTGTTGTTGTGGCCTCCCAACCATAAAATCATTTTTCTTGCTACTTCATAACTGGAATGAATTGCTACTGTTATGAATTGTAATGTAAATATTTTTTGGAGATAGAGGTTTGCCAAAGGGGTCATGACCCACAGGTTGAGAACCACTGGCTGACAGCATTCTGGGGCCTTTCTAGCCCACAGCTCTAATCCCCCCCTCTCTCTTTTGCACAGCACCCCAAGAAACAATTCGGTCAAGGTTATCATTATCAACAACCTCACTATTCAGTACCAATATTCTATATTATTTACTTTTCTGAGTGCTATGACAAAATACCTTATAAAATCATGTTTAGGAAAGAACGCTTTATTTTGCCTTCTAGTTTGAGGGTACAGTCAAGCGGTCATTGTGCAAATCTAGCTGGAGCAAAAGGACGTGAAACAGTTGGTCATATTTGCATCCGCAGTAAGGAAGTTGAGGTATGTGATAATGCGCTCCGCTGGTGTGTGGTGGTTGGAATGACAATGGCTCCCATAGGCTCTCATGTTTGAATGCTCTATTGCTGCGTAGTGGAAGTATTTGGGAAGGGTTAGAAGGTGTGGCCTTGTTGGAATAGGTGTATCACTGGGGACAGGCTTTGAGGTTTCAAAAGCCCACACCACCAAGCCCAGTCTCACTTGCTTTCTTCCTCCTGCCTGCTGCTGGGGGGGGGGGGGGATCCTTAGCTACATCTCTAGGGCTATGCCTACCTGCCTGCTGCCACACACCCCACCATGATAGTCATGGACTAATCCTCTGAAGCTACAGTCAAGGTCCCAATTAAATGCTCCCTTTTATAAGTTGCCTTCGTCATGATTCACAGCCATTGAATGGTAACTAAGGCAGCAGTTGATACCAGGGACTGGTTATTGCTGTAGCAGGCCTAGCCATACTATTGTGTGGAGAAATATGGAAGACTGTGGGACTTTGGATTAGGAAAGCAACTGAGTGCTGTACATGGGGCTTAAAAGGCCATGTTATCAGGAGCATGAAAGACAGTGGTGCTGAGAGCCATGTGGACTGTGACGGCCCAGCCCAAGAGGTTTCAGAGGGGCATGATATTACATTACTGTTCTTGTGATGTTTTTGGCAAACAAAGTAGCTGCTTTCTGCCCTTGTCCTAAAAATCTGCTGGGGGCTAAACTGAAGACTGTTGGATTGATGTTGGCAGAGGAGATTTCAAGACAGCCTAGTATTGATTGTGTCCCACGGTTACCAGTGGCCGCTCTTGCTCACATCTACCATGAAAAGAAGCAAGCAGCCAAAAGGAGTATAAAGCACAGTTTGGGGAGAAGAGAGAGAACCAAGAAATGTAATGTTAGATCCAAGTCCTGTGCTCAAAGAAATGAGAAGTTTAAAGGCCTGATGCCAAATTTAATAGAGGGAGTGGTTCTCTCTGGGCAAGATCCACCCAATTGAAGGTTCCAACTTGTGAAAAGCAAAGCTGATCTTAAAAAGGAAAGCATCAACAAGTCAAATGTATTATGTGTATATACATACCTACATATACAGTAGACTTACATTTTGCAAATGTAATTCAAGGAGGGAGCCGGGTCCCATCCCTAGCACGCAGCAGAACTTGGCAGCTGCAGCCATGTGGTTCTGGCTTCATCAAGAAAGATCAAGAAAGGAGTTATAGAAGGAAAGCTGCCAAGACCAGGTGTATGACAGGGTATTCCCTGCGTAATAGGCCCTGAGAGGCCATTGCATGAAGCCATGAAGGTGAGGCCTGGATGTTACTGGAGATCCCAGGATGTTGAGCATGCCAGATCTGTAGGATACCTGCTAAGGAACGCTGCAGCTGGGGGTGTGGAAGCCCGATAGACAGAAGTTACAGTCAGCAAGGCTGGAAGGAGTGGGAGATATGAGGAGCCATCTAATAATCCCATACACATTAGACATCGAGGCATATAGGGTTTCAGTCTTACTTGGTCCAGGATTTCTTCACTATGTCCCCATTCCTCCATTTTGGAAGGGTAACATATATCTTGTGTGACTATATGTTGAAAGTCTGTAATTGGCTTCCGATGTTATAGGACATTACAGCAAAGAGATTGCCTTGAGTCTCAGAAGAGACTTTGGACTTTTAAACAGTCTTGAGACTGGAAGAATGAGGGGATTTAAAAAAAATGGACCGAATGCATTTTGCATTATGACATAGCCACACGTCTATGGGGGTCAGGAAGTGTAATGTGACAGTTTGAATTGAGAATGGCCCCCATATGTTTGAATGCTTCACCTTCAGTTAGTGAAACTGTCTGGGAAGGATTAGGAGGTGTGGCTTTATTGGAGTAGATGTGTCACTGAAAGTGAGCTCTGAGGTTTCAAAAGCCCATGCCAGGCTCAGTCTCATTTTCTTCCTGCCTGCTGCCACACTCCCTGCCATGATGGTCACAGACTAACCTTCTGAAGCTGTAAGCAAGCCCGCAGTCAAACGCTTTCTTTGGTAAGTTGCCTTGGTCACGGTATCTTTTCACAGCAAGAGAACAGTGCCTAAGATGCCTGGCTTCCATCTTTTTTCCCTTTATTTTTTAGTCTGCAACCCTGGTCTATGAAACGGTCCGTGTACATGGACATGGGTCTTTGCTCCTCAGCTAAACCTTCTGGAAACACTTTCTCAGGTTTTCCCAGAGGCGTGTCTCCTAGGTGATTCAAAATCCGGTCAGATTGCTGATGAGAACTAACCCTGACGCCACCACTACATTTCGATAGCAGAGCGTAAGCACCCAAAGGTACATTGTCCGTCGCCTTCATGCTTTGACAAAATGCACATTCAGATTGGGAAGTAAGAGCTCGGGACCACACTGTCATACTCCATTGAATGGAAACACCAGGAACCATGTAGGCTGCACAGAAAAGAACATTTTTCTATGTACCAGCAGAGTTGAACCTTTCTCTTACTAATTAAAGATAGAGGCTCATGGCAAGTCAACAGTGCTGCGATGGAGGAGCTACTGGGTGATTAGCAATCCGTTTCTGTTCATATCCAGACCCCATATGCAGTGTCCTTGACCTTGGTCTCTTCATGAGCTATGTGCCCTTTAAGCTCTTTACCTTCCTGTGCCCTCTTGCACCCGTACCACATTCATTCAATTAAGTTTTCTAAGAACCTATTGTTCTGGGTGCTGAGAATACAGAGGTAAGTAGAGATCTGGGGCTGAGGCCCCTGTTCCATGGAGTTTATACTTTAGTGTGGGGTTTTTCAGGTGGTGGGGGTTTAATAAGTAAGTGTTTATTGTATATATTACACAGATGGTGAGACCCGCTGTGAAGAAGAGCAAAGGAGACAGGTTATTTAGGCTGGGTGATGCTTTAGTTACAGTTGACAGGGAAGTCCTCATTACTCAGGTGACTTTTGAACGAAGTCCTGAAGGAGGTAAGAAGACAGGACACGGACAACAATGGAAGAACACTGCAGACACGGAAGAGGCGGAGAGGAAGACGGTTCTCAGCACGGTTCAAGAATGGGGGTCAGTGGGGCTAGAAAAGGGAGCTCAGGAGCCACTGGAGGGGCTGGAGGGCAAGACGCAGAACACGGATGGAGACCTTCACACACTGGCCAGAGCGGAAGCCACTGGAGATGGCAGGCAGGGGACTAGCTTGCCTGGCTTAGGTCTTCCAAGGGTCTGTCCTGTGTGGAGCGTGAGGACCGTTGGTGGAATTAGGGCCGACTAGGAAATCTCTTGTAACCGTCCACCTGAGAGGCAGTAGGGCTTGAGCCAGGGGGAGTGGGAGTGGTGACAATTGATAGGATTTGGGGTGTACTCTGAAGGGAGAACCAACAGATATGCCAACAGACTGGGTGTGGGGCACGAACAGGAGAAGGCCTCTGGGCCCGAGCCACTGGAAGGATGTAGTTGACGTTAATAAGATGAGAGTGGCAATGAGGGCATATTAGACGTCCAAGTGGAGATGTCCAATAGGCAACCTGGAGGTAAGGACAGCAGTTGAGGACAAAGATGTGCAGCCGTCAAGTGCATCTACTGCACTGCCCGGTACTGCACTGCCCGGTACAGTGACTACTAGCCACACACGGCTCTTGAAGTTGAGAACGAGATTAAAATAGAAAATGTAGTTCCACAGTTAGATCTGCCATATTTCCAGACCTTGCAGGGTACATGGGACCGGAATAGCACCCATGTTGAGCACTTCCTGTTTCCTGGAAGTCCTGCTGAATGGTACCAACATATTTTGGGGTCTCGGCGACACTTCTGGGTAAACGGTGGAGAAGGGTGAGCGTTTAGAAGCTGGAGAGAAGTAGACGCCTGGCCTGTGAGGGTGGGAGAGCCTCCAGGAGAGGAACGGGGTCCTGCATGCCTGCGAAGTGTTACAACGGAGGGAAGGAGCTGGAGAGGGCAGGACTCACCAGGTCAGATGCCGCTGGGAGGCCTGATAAATCAAGGATCGGTAATTGACAGCAGATTTAACAAGTAGGTCACTGGTGACAGGATTGGTTCTGAGGCAATGAAGCCCCAGTGGTACAGTAGAATAAAAGGGGGGAAAGGCAGAAGCAGAACGGAGGCCACGCATAGTCACACCTTTCCAAATTAAACATGCTCTGACGGGGCAGAGTAGGGAGATGCTGTGAAGCAGCATCCAGGGATGCTCCAAGGATGGGAGGACCAATAGACCATATCGGAGCACTTGGGGTCAGCTTGATGGTGAGGGAGAGACTGATGATGCAGGAGGAGAGGGAGAGAGACCGTTGAGAAAGCTGTGCCTGTGAGCACAGAAGAGGTGGGTGACGTCCAATCCCCAAGCAATAGGGGTCGTGCTGTGCAAGGATAGACAGTTCATTCACAGAATGGTGGCAGGCAGGACACAGCCTGGGATGGTTAGGAGTGCGTGCAGGTCTGCTTGTGAGTGCCTTGATTCCCCCGCTCCCCCCCCCGGGGGCAGGGGGGGGGGAGGTCACCTGCCTGAAGTGTGAACAGAGGCTTCACAGGTATAAAGGGAGAAGGAAGGTGTAAAGTCGACTTCCTGAGCGTGGTGAGACTGATGGGACTGGCCACAGAAGCATGATCGCTGGGCTGTACCCAGAGCCATACCCTCTGTGTGCTCACATAAGCAGCCATTTGTGCTTTCCTATCTCTGCTGTCTGCGGAGCCAACTGTGTTCCTCTGGGATGAAGCTTGGGGCTCCCCTGTTTGAGATGACCCCTTTGTGTCTTACTTGGTCCGGCCCTCTCTTATCTAGCCATTATTTGCTTAAATGTCTGTTACTCTGGGATGGGAGTCAGTAAACTTACGTTTGGATGTTATTGGCCATATAGACCTTAATACTGATAAACTCGGGCAATACAAAAGAAGCCAGACCATCTGTCAAAGGTTGGACATCACTGTGTTCCAAGAGAATAGTATTTGCAAAAGCAGACGAAGGGCTGAATTTAACCCTTGGACCAACACTTGGGCTGCTCATAGTGGTGGCCGGGATGAGGTCTCACTTAATCTCTGTAGCCTCCATAGCTGACATGAATCCAGGTACTGAGTAGTGACTCAGAAACCATTTTAGATGAGAAACAAGTTGACACAAATAGATGCTTAGGGCTGTCAAGGTGTGGACATCATAGTGCCCCAGAACTTGTCCATGACCAGCCTTACTGTACTGTGTATGTGGAAACATGGAAACATGAGCCCTGGATATCCAGAAAAAAAGATCAGAGTAGTTTACTACGTATCTTATCACTGCTAAGCTGCTGTCCTGTGTAGGCAACCTCTCGCCTAGGTTCCCCGGTACACTACACAAGCCTCCTCTCCCCAGTGCAGTGAGACTAGCCACTTCCCAAATAAGTGTTCTGTGTCCATTCTGACCTGTTTGTTCCTGTTTCCCCTCTGGCGGGGAACAGCCCCAGCCCCTTACAAAGGACAAGCAGCCTTCAGGTACCTACATACACAAGGCATGATGGGAGAATCATAGACCCATCCCTTAAGGAGCTGCTGCATCATATAGAGTCTGTCCTTTGCCTGTTGTGATGGCTGTTCTTGGTTGTCAGCTTTCTCACACCTGGAATTAACTAAATCCCACACCTCTGGGCACACCTCTCAGGGATCATTTGAGGTGGGAAGACCCACCCTAAATCTGGGCCCCCGCCTCCTGGTAGTGGTCTATATGAAGAACTTGGAAGAAGGATGCTTTCGTTTTTGGCTTGCTTGCCCTCACTCTAGCGGGCAAATTCATTACCTCTTTGGTGTTAGAGCCTACTTCTTCAGGATGTACTAGAGACCATCTGGGACATCCAGCCTCACGTACTGAACAACTGTTGGATTCTTAGACTTTTCCTCAGGAGGCAGTCATTGTTTACGTAGCGGAAGCCGCTGTAATAAATCACACGCACACGCACACGCACACGCACACGCACACGCACACACACACACACACACACACACACACACACACACACACATCCTATCAATTCCACTTCTCCAGAGAACCCTGGCTAGTACAGTTACCCATGACCACCCCCTTAACCCACACACACCTGATTCCTCTTCCCTTTCTACTTATTTTTTAATCGACTGAAATTATACACATTTATAATATACAACATGATATTTTGAAATATGCATACATTGTGGAATGGCTAAATTATATACTTACTACCTAACCTACTTATTCTCCTGGGATCAGAACACTTAGACTCTACCTTCTTAGCAATTTTACGTTCCAACCCATTATTATTAACTGCAGTCACCATGTTGCTCTCTTTTCTCCTCCTTCTCAGTCCTGCCTTCCAGTGGGTTCCCTTGGGTGCAAGTGTGGATATTTTCTTCCTAACACATCACACACACCACCGGAGCTCAGCAGAAGCCTGCTCTAACTTCCCTGAGGTCAGTGGTATCCAGTAGAAATATAAAAAGACACCTGAGCAATTCCACATCTACTAGCAGCACATTACAGCATAAAAAGAAACATGAAATTAACATCGGGCTAGTAAAATGGCTCAGTGGAAAAAGGCATTTGCCACCAACCTTGGGACCCACATGGTAGGAGTGCAGCAACTCCACAAGGTGTCCTCTGACTTCCACATGGATGCCCTGGCACACACACACACACACACACACACACACACACACACACACACACTCTAGATGTATGGATGTAATAAAAAAAGAATCTAATCTTAATTAGTTACTTCACCGCTCTATTTAGAATCCTATGATATCCACATATAATCAATACAGAAGTTACCAATGACATAGCTTGCATTCTTCTGTTCATGCTGGGGCCTCAGTGACCAGCTTGCATTCCTCACGTTTGGCACATTCCACCTGGGCAGGCTGGTCTCAGCTCTCAGCAGCTCATGGCTCCCATACTGAGTATATAGTCACACAGGGCACAAGATGAGGGACCAATACCAGCTGCCCTGAGCACCCCTGGTCTATCTTTGAATCAACTTATGAAAATGGGGTTGTGGTCACTTTCCAGGTGAGAAAACTTGATATTTGAGCTTCTTATACCCAACTGGTAAGTTACAAAATTCACATTTGTAACCCAAATATGAGTCCAAAGCCTACCTTAAAATGGAACATTTGAGGAGCCAGAGAGATGCCCCAGTTAGGAGCACTGGCTGCTCTTGCAGAGGACCCCAGGTTCAATTCCCAGCAACCACACAGCAGCTCACAACTGTCTGTAGCTCCAGCTCCAGAGGATCTGACATCTTTTACTGTGGGCTCTGTAACACACATGGTGCACAGACATGCATACAGGCAAAACACCCATACACATAAAAGTCAATAAGTACCTTAAAATGTAAAAACATAGAATATTTGGAATTCATATCAGGGAGTTAGCCTGATCAGTAAAAACACTTCCTATGCAGGCATGAAGACCTATGTTTAGTTCCCAATACCTATATGGTTTTTTTTTTAAATGAGTGTGTAACACATGGTTGTAATCCTGGCACTGGGGGTGAGGGGTCAGGGAGAATAGAAACAGCCTGATCCATGAGCCCCAAGTATCACTGAAAGCCTTTGTCTCAGAAGGTAAGTGTCTGTTGAGGAAGACGTTCAAGGCTGACTTCTGGCTTCCACATACATGTCTGCTCACATGCATGTGCACACACTCACACACACATGTGAACACACACCCATACCCACTTCAGACATCACACACACACACACACACACACACAATATTTTAGCTGGGATGCTTTTTGGTCAAGCAGCCAAGCTATCAGCTCCATAAATATCCGGTATTCCCAGCACCCAGGATCCTGTCAGGCATGGCCTATGGGCTCAATCATGTGAGTGAATGACTCTGGCCTCACCTTCTGGAAGGCTTGTCTGTCACCCTGGAGCCCAGGTTGCTGACTCCCACTGCACTGCTCTTCTTGGGCGCCCTTCTGTCAGGCAGTTGGTCAGTACATGAAAACATAGCCTTTTGACACTCGATGTATTTTCAGTAGCTTTTGGCAGAGAGCCTTCCCTGTGTCCCCAGCCTCGGGGCGTGTCATTAACCATCCTTGTTAATTTCCTTCTTTTTCCCTTACTCTGGCTGTCCAGCTAATGGGTAAACCCAGCAGCTAAGCCTGGTTATATGGTGAGAAGCCAGGTCTCCAAGTGAAGCCCATACTGACCAAGAACACTCACGACACATGGCCACCACCTCCAGCTTCTACCTCCGGGTCGTCATGTGCCATCGTGACAACTCAAGCTGTTTCCCTGCAAGGAGAGCAGCGTGACTCTCCAGGAGGGTCACACTAACCCACAGAGCCGGTGGCTGCCGGCCGTGCCTGGATGCCTGACATGAGAGCCCAGTTGCTGGGTCACCTCAGGTTTGCTCAAGGCTGCATCCTCCCAGGGACCTCCAAGTAGTTGGCTTCCTGACGGGGTCACAGTCAATGTCATAGACTGTCAAAGTGCAGGACTAAGAGATCATTTAAAAAGGTCATGTGTCCCTGTGCTTTCTTTTGTTTTAGTGTATATTTTATTTATTATAATTTATTCATATTACATCCCGATTGTTATCCCCTCCCTCTTATCTTCCCATTCCCACCCACCCTCCCTCCCTCCTCTGCCTATTTCCCTCACCTAGACCTCTGATAGGGGGCGCCCTCCTACCCCAACTGTATGGTGACAGCCTATTAGGTCTCCTCAGGATAACCTGCATCCCCTTCCTCTGTGTGCCCGCTAGGACATCTTGCCAAGGGGCAGTGACCAAATCATGGGCACCAGAGTGCATGTCAGAGGTTCAGCAGCAGTTCCCCCACACACCCACCCCCGCCAACGTGTAGAATCAGCTGTCCATCAACTGAGCAGGGGTCTTGGTTCTCTGCCTGCATTGTCCCTGGCTGGTGCATCAGCTTGTATCCTGATCTGCAGGCCTTGATGGTCTCCCTGTGAAGCTCCTGCCCCACCCCCCCACTCTTCCCTACAACTCTCAGCACTCCCCCTAGAGTCTAGCTTAGAGTCCCAGTATCTGTCCTAATCCCCCACTGGGTGGAGTCTCTCAGAGGACATCTATGTTGGGCTAACATCCACTTATACGTGAGTCTATACCATGCGTGCCTTTCTGGGTCTGGGTTACGTCACTCAGGATGATCATTTCTAGTTCCACCCATTTGCCTGCGAATTTCAAGATTTCCTTGTTTTTAATAGCTGAGTAATATTCCATTGTGTAAATGTACCACAGTTTCTTTATCCATTCTTTTGTTGAGGGACATCTAGGTTGTTTCCAGATTCTGGCTATTACAGATAAAGCTGCTATGAACATAGTTGAGTAAATGTCCTTGTTGTATGGTGGAGCATCTTTCAGGTATATGCCCAGGAGTGGTATAGCTGGGTCTTGAGGTAGCACTAGTCCCAATTTTCTGAGAAAGTGCCAGATTGATTTGCACTCTCACCAGCAATGGAGGAATATTCCCCTTTCTCCACATCCTCACCAGCATGTGCTATCATTTGAGTTTTTTATCTTAGCCATTCTGATAGGTGTAAGATGGGATCTCAGAGTTGTTTTTATTTGCATTTCCCTGATGACTAGGGACTTTGTAACCCAACACACTAAATCTGTTAGAAGAAAAAGTGGGAAAGAGCCTTGAACTCATTGGCATAGGAGACCACTTCCTGAACAGAACACCAATAGCTCAGGCTCTAAGATCAATAACTATTAAATGGGACCTCATGAAACTGAATAGCTTCTGAAAGGCAAAGGACACTGTCAACAGAACCAAATGACAGCCTACCGACTGGGAAAAGATCGTCACCAACCCTACATCTGACAAAGAGATAATATCTAAATTATATAAAGAACTCAAGAAATTAAACACCACCAAACCAAATATTCCAGTTAATAAATGGTGTCCAGAGCTAAACAGAGAATTCTCAACAGAGGAATATCGAATGGCCAAGAAACACTTAAAGAAATGCTCAACATCCCTGTGCTTTCAAACTGAAATACACATTGGCAGATGCTGTCGAGACATAGAGTTTGGGTTCACTTGGTCTGAGATAGGATCTGGGAATCCTTATTTCTAGCAAGTAACAGGTGGTGGTCCTGCCACAACTGGTCCAGGGACCATACCTTGGAAAGCAAGGCTCTTTCTATCCCTGTCAGTGTCTCATTAAAGTGGGGCATGGGAATAACTCAAGTCACAGTACAAGGCTCCTGTAGGCCAAACTATACTTACTGCCTACAGGACCCCTTGGCTCACACCGCAGGCTACTTGCAGCAACACCCTCTACTTTCAGTTAGATTGTTGGGAGCAAGGGTGTATCCTATTCCCCTAGGGAGATCTCTCTTTGGTCCCATCTTAGACGCTTTACAAGCTGTGGAACTCGTACTCTGTGGTTTTTGTACCAGGTACTCCTGGGGTCAGAGACAAAATGGGTCAAAATTCAAGTTGGAACCAGGTATCAGACCTGAAGGGAAAGCTGAGGAGGTGGAAAACACCTGGTGCGGGAGTCCAGATGTGAGTCCAGATGTGCAGAGGGTTGCACTGCATCTCTCTGAGTGACAGGAGGGAACCTCGATGCAGAAGATGCCGCCATGAGATCAGACTATAGGCAGGCCTGGAGGGAGTTTTCTTAACTAGTGACTGATGTGAGAGGGCCTAGGAAATTGTGCGTGGAACCACCACTGGGCTGGAGAAAGCAGGCTGAGCAAGACATAAGGAATGAATCAATAAGCCCTACTTCTCCACAGCCTGTGCATCAAGTCCCCTTTTCCAATCTCCCCCCAGTGTGAGTTCCCCGCCTTGGCTTCTTTCAGTGGACTGTGACTCAGGGTATGTATTCCAAATAAACCCTTCCCAAGTTGCTTTGCATCACACGTTGTTTCAGACCCTCCAATGTGATGCAATATCGACCAGCAACCAAAAGAAACAAAATATCAAGCCACAAAACAATATGAAGGGACCCCAGTTAATACACTCAGAAGCCAGTTTGAGGAGACTGCAGGCTGTATGGTCCTACCTGACATTCTGGGACAGGAGGGGTGGATGTGGAGAGAGCTCAGGAGCTGCAGCCTGTTTGGGGTGACAGAGGAAGGGATGAGTGCGTGAGCACGGAGAATTTTAGAGCTAACAGTCTCACTTCTGTGTGATGCCGCGGTGGCATACAGGCGCCTTTGCAGACCTGTCTAGACCCATCGAACTTGAGCAGCACAAAGCGTGAATCCTAGTTTAAGCCTCGTTTAATTCATGATAACATACTAATGTTGATTTGCCAGTTTAAACAAATGCAACATGCTGATATCAGGGGGCTGCAGAGGCAAAGGCCGGAACACGTGGGGCTGCCCTATGCTTCCTGGTCAACTTTTCAATAATTCCAAATCTTTTATTTAAAAAAATAAACTCTGTTAATTATTTTTAAAACATGCTACTGAATCAATCAGAGGAACGCATATTCAGTCTTGTTTCTCCTTAGGCACAGCGATGGCCTTGGGCTGGCCAGTGGTGACCCATCCACCCAGCTGTCCCCAGCATCACATAAGCTTGTCGAGAATGGTCCTTCCAGTTTGACGGGTTAGTGAAGTCAGAAAGTCGACTCACAGACCGCCCAGGGCCTAGCTTCGCTTTCATTCTATCCTTGGAAAGCCACTGAACTAAGTCAGGCAGGTAGAAATGTGCCTGGGAGGTTGCTTAAATTTAAGTTTGCTGATTGTGACCCCGGCCCAAAGAAGTGTATAGTTGAGAGTAGATGGTAGGTTAATTAAAAAAAAAACGCACTGTAACACAAGGCAGAAAAGTGGTTCAAAGCCTGTGGGACAAGGGACTTGGACAGAGAAGCATGACTTTTCCTTTTGTCCCCAGGTGGAAACCCTGGGACCTGGTTAGATTTGCATGGAAGAATATTTCCCCATTATTGACATGATCAGGATCTCAACATTTGATGTATAAATTCTGTATGGCAGTGTGTCTCTTTCCTTGACAAGCCACTATTAAATTGACTGTGTACCTTATTTTGATGGCTTCTTAGAAGCAAGGACGTGTGGTGTTTAACAGTAGTGATTCCTCATGTCGCATGGCTCTATCACACACCAGGATTAAGGGAATATGACGAAGGAGCCTGAGGTAGGCCAGGAGGTTGTCATTTACTTGTTGCAAAAAAGCTCTGACTAGTGTTTCTCAGCTTCCCAGCTGCCTGGTCTGAAGCTATTCCTGCCCCGTCTCTCACGAAGCCTGTAGTTGTTATTAGCCCTGGTGGGTGAGTTGTCCAGATTATGTCTAAAGGAAGCCACGGGGACAGGTTCAGGCCAATGGCATCTGGAGAAAGCACAGGGTTTTTGAAGAAGAAACAAGCTGAGAATGTCTATGGGTCCCCAGGAGGACACCCATGAGAGAGGACTGGAGCAAACTGAGGCCTGCGGGTGCTTCTGAAGTCGGAGACCCTTACTGAGATCTCCGAGGGGTCAGCGATAAGGGGTGGGACCAGCAGGTCAGTGTTTCTCAGGGGGCCAGTCCCCTGGGCTGCTGAAGGGAATCCATCACCTGGCCCCCTTCTGAGAACCACCAGCATTGACCTGCACGTAAGCAGCTCGCCAGGTGGTTGTCCCTGTCCGAGCCTCCTTAGAACTTCGCTGGTGTCAAGCCCGGGGGACTGAGTCTCCTTTTTAACCTACTCTGGGGTAGGTAAACAGGCCACGGTCGGACCTGCTCACTGTTCCCACGGGAACCACCTTTCCCAGCCTTTCCACCTGGGCGGCCCACACTGCGCCATCCTGCCTCCTTCGCGGCACGCCTTTCTCCGTAGCGCACTCAGCAGGCATTCGGCACACATTCTCGTCCATCATTACTCATCTTTTCCTTCTTTAGTCCCTCCGTTCTGATGAGATTGAAAACCTGAGTGTAGGGGTGCAGAGGGGCTGGAGAGATGGCTCAGAGGTTAAGAGCACTGACTGCTCTTCCAGAGGTCGTGAGTTCAATTCCCAGCAACCACATGGTGGCTCACCACCATCTATAATGAGATCTGGTGCCCTCTTCTGGCAGGCAGGTGTACATGCAGGCAGAGCACTGTGTACATCTTGGAAGGAAAGAAGGAAGGAAGGAAGGAAAGAAAGAAGGAAGGAAGGAAGAAAAGCTGAGTGCAGGGATTGCCTTGGACCACTCTGCACTGTGGTGCATACATACCCTGAGCTTGGTACTTCCCAACCCCCCGACTGATGTCTATTGCCCTGGGAGCCCTGGCCAATAGATAATACAGCCGTCTACAACCTAGACACACGACTTGTTTCTCTCTGGTTTCCTCCTTCTGGGAAGAAATTATCTTTTGGAGGAAATGAGATCTAGTATCCCCTGAGATCTGTGAGCAGGGCCACCAGGTTCTTACTGGGTTCTGAGTTCAAAGTGGGCCTGGCTCTTCAAAGAGAGATGCTGCCGAGTGGCATTTCCGTAAGCCCTGATTCAAAGTGGACACATCTGGTGCCCAGGAGCACTGGGCCACTGGTGTGCAAATGAGATAGTAGCGGAGTTTGGCCCTTGTCATCATGACACAAGAAACTGTGGCCTTTGAGAGATTGGCCTCTCTAGGGGCACAGTGACAAGCCCTGCCATGGCGGGTAGAGTCCAGGAAGCCCAGATGCCACCTTTAGGAACTTCTAGCAGTATTTTGAGTGTTTTGAGCAGTGACTTACCTATTGGTTTACTACTTATTAAAACAGAATAGCTCTTTCAAAAATTTTTTTGTTTAATCTAAAATCTACTAGATTAAACCAGCTATATTCTACCCACCATCGGTGTAGAGGGGAAGGAAACTAGCCAGAGCCTCCAGATTGCCTGTGGGTGTGGGTTAGCTTGACAGATGAATGCTTATGGAAGAAGTTAGGATTCTCAGCAGACACAACCCATAGAAATCCTTGATGGGGCGGTCCCCGAGCCAACTGAGTGTTCTTTCATTGCAAGGACATCTGTGGCCACTTTGGGTTTTTACCCGTCTCCTCTCTCCTTCTTGTTGTCACTTCAGTACTCCATCAGGAAGGGGCGTAATTAAGCAATCTTTGACGGTTGACAGGCATCTTTGACAGCCCACGATTGATTATGAGGTCTCCCCTCCAAGGAGAACTTTCTTACTTCGCTGTGGAGGGTGAATAATCACAGCCTTTTAGAAAGCAGTTTTGTTTAACTTTTAAAGTTTTAAATATATGCTCCTTATCCCTGAAACAGCCACTAGCGGGAATCCATCCCACGTAAGCAAAAGAATCAGCGCGTAATAATAAAATATATCCAAGCGCTTTTCACAGTGGCTTCCCCACAGAAATCCAAATATAAACTGAGTCTGCGCATGCAAATTGTTAACTGATTAGTGGGCATCCACACCACGACTAGGTCTTTCATAAAAATAATAAGTTAGAGTCCTCTGGCTTGACTTGGGAGAGGGAGTTTCTGCAAGCTAAAGGCAAGTACACCTGGATTATATGTTTCTTAAGTAAGCGATGAAATATTTCTATATAGTTTTCTGAACACAAAGAAAAAGAGTGATGCACAATTTGTTGGCACTGATAGCTACTTAAATATATGCATATGCGTATCAAGGCAAAATAACAGTAAGATGGGTAGTAGAGAAATAACAGACACCACTGTGACACAAGATTGTGATAGCTAATTTATTTAGGGCTTTATTATATGCATATACACTTATAAATTGAGAAATTATAAATTAGCTAATTTCTGGAAAGGTTGTGTAGTGATTAAGAAATGGCTTTATTTTATTTTGTTAAAGAAAAACCCACCAAACTTAATCTACATAAAAGTTTAAACATTTTTTATTTATTGTAATTTATTCACATTACATCCTGATTATCTCCTCGGTCTTATCTTCCGTTTCCCACTCTCCCCCCCTCTTCTTCCCTCTTCCCCTCCCCTAGACCTCTGAAGGGGGGCCCTCATCCCCCACCCTCTGGCCACAGTCTATCCGGTCTCATCAGGAGAGGCTGCATCCCCTTCCACTGTGTGCCCACAAGGCTGTCCTGCCAAGGGGCAGTGATCAAATCGTGGGCACCAGCGTGCATGTCAGAGGGTCAGACGTAGTCCTCCAACTCCCAACGTGGAGAATTAGCTATCAGCTACATCTGAATAAAGGATCTAGGTTCTCTGCTTGCATTGTCCTTGCTTGGTGCATCAGCTTGTGCAGGCCCCCTGAGTCCAGGTCCAGCCTTGATGGTCTCCTTGTGGGGCTCCTGACCCCGCCAGGTCTTTCCATGCCCTCATTTTTCCATACAACTCTCAGTGCTCCACCCAGAGTTCAGCTTGGAGTCTCTCAGGACATCTACTTTGGGATAACATCCACTTATAAGTGAGTATATACCATGTGTGTCTTTCTGGGTCTGGGTTACTTCACTCGGGATGATCTTTTCTAGTTTCATCCTCAAGATTTCCTTGGTTTTAGTAGCTGAATAGCATTCCATTGTGTAAATGTACCACAGCTCCTTTATCCATTCTTCAGTTGAGGGACATCTAGGTTGTTTTCCAGAGTCTGGCTATTACGAATAAAGCTGCTATGAACATAGGTGAGCAAATGTCCTTGTTGTATGGTGGAACATCTTTCGGGTACATGCCCAGGAGTGGGTCATTACCAAACTCATTCTATGAAGCCACAGTCACCTTGATACCTAAGCCACACGAAGACCCAACAAAGAAAGAGAATTTCAGGTCAATTTCCCTTATGAACATGCAAAAAAATACTCAGTAAAATACTCGCATATAAGTTTTCTATCTGAGCTCCTGACACAGTTCACTGGCCACCATGTAAAGCAAAAGGCTGCTTTGGCAATGTGCATAGTTGCTGTTTCTACTTGAGATTTGCTTGGTCAGGGGTCGGGGAGGGATAGAGGTGATGGGGCATCCTTTCCAGCCTCTGCTCATTACTGGTAATTCCCCAGCCAGGGGGATCTGCGTTACCCAGTATCCTTACAGAATTCTGGAGTGACAATAACTTTCCCTTGGAGCTAATAGAAGCTTGCTGATGGCATCTGTCCAGAGTTCCCTCCGTTCCAGCCAGGGTCACGCAGTACTCTCAACTTAGGGAATTGGGGGAAACTGAAAGTTGGGAGAGGCAAATGATATTGAGGAGAAGGAAGGAATTATGATAAACGGTCCACTTACATTTCATCTCTGAATAACTGACTCATGTTGGACGATTAGATTTGGTTCTGTGTGACCTCGTGAGACCAGTAGTGAAGGGTAGAGTGTATCGTGTCGGTAAACAATAGGCAGAGGGGTCCACGGTAGGCCCTGTGCACCCAGAAGGAAAGCCATCATGGGTCCGCCCACTCGCTGAGTAAATCTGCAGCTAAAAATTTTGCAGTAGACTGGAGAGTTCAGAGATGCCTGAATGCAAGATTGATTTTCTTCATTTTAGCTCCTTGCTAATGGAGCAAGGAATTAGCAGGTCAAGGCGACAACAAGGGTGACCTTACACCGCTGTACATAAAACCTCCTCATCCAGTGTGGGGGCGGGTGGAGCTGCCTTCCCCTGGGGCATGAGCATCCTATCCACAAAGGGTACCAGAGTATAGTGATTTCTCCTACAGCCAGATTCTGCAGTAGGCTTTGTGGTATCAAAACTGTGTCTTCCATGCGTGCAGTATCTCCAAATAAAATCAGCATAGAGTTTTGATTTGCTTGCTTGTTTTTCTTGGGATTTTTTTTTTTGACAACATGGCCTTGTAATTTTTTTTTAACCAATTGGTCAATCTGGTTTGAAGGCCCAGGTGTGGCATACCCTTATGACCTAGGCAACCACCTTTCTTGTTAAGACAATTGAGATGATCTTTAATGAGACAGCATGCTCAAATGGCCAAATCATGGCTGGCCTAAGCTCTCCTAGGACTAACCTCCATCTGTGTGTTTTTCTAGTCTTCTTTGTAGCTGTGGGAGCCAGCTCTAAGAAGACACCAGACGATGTTAGTTGACCAGTTTAGAAAGATCTGCCTTCCGAGGCTCCTCTTCGTTAAAGACAGCCTTTAATTCTTTCTGTTTTGGAGCTGGAATGAAAATGTGCAAGCTGGGGTTGAATTAGCCACTCGACAACCATAGGCAACAAGCCTGCGGAGCGCAATACGTGCAGGGTAAAGGAATGTGCGGATGGCAAGAGCCTGGTTCTTGGTACACTGAAAACTAGTGAGATGCTGACAAAGAAACTGTAGAAGACACAAATAAATGGAAAAAATAACCCGTGTTCCTGGATTAAAAGAGACCCTATTTAAAATGCCCATTCTATTCAAATCACGTGTGTAAATTCAATATTATCATCAACAAAACTCCGTGGTCATTTTTCCATACAACTAGGAAAATTCTAAAATTCATATGGAGCCAGATATAGCCAAAGAAATATTCAAAGGGAAAAGGTTGGGGGCATCCTATTTTCTGATTATGATGTCGCAAATCTACAATAGTGGAAATAGTATGGTAGTAACATAGATCCAGACACAGAAATCGGGGATACAGAATGGGGAGCCCAGACACCAGCCATGCACATGTGACCGGGGAGCTGGCTGAGTGGCTGACGTGCTTGGCTCGCAGGCAGGAGTAACCAAGTTTGGATTCCTAGCACCTACTTCAAGTCAAGTTAAGTCAAGTGTCGTGGTGTGTACCTGCAGTCCTCGCAGTGATGAGAGGCAGAAAGAGGAAAAGCCAAACAGCCTAGCTGAATGGTGAATTCCTACTGAATCCCACGTTTAGGAAGAGGTTCTGTCTCTAAAAGTAAGGTGGAACCAGGCTCTGTGGCACATACCTGTAATCTCAGCACTCAGAAGGCAGAGGCAGGGGAGTTCAAGGCCAGCCTGGTGTACAGAATAAGTTCCGGGACAGCCAAGGCGCCACAGAAAAAACCCTATCTTAAAAAAAAAAAAAAAAAAAAAAAAAAAAACCACCAAAAAACACCAAAACCCAAACCAACAACAACCAAAACAACCCAATTAAAATGGGCAAAGGAGGGTGCTGGAGAGATGGCCCAGCAGTTAAGAGTGCTTGTTGCCACTTCAGGGGACCTGGGTTCATGGAGGCTCACAGCCACCTCTAACCTCAGTTCCAGGGTATCCAATGGCCTCTTTTGACCTCTTTTGGTTACCAGACAGCATGCATGTAGTACACAGACATCCTTGTAGGCAAAATATTCATACACTAAAATAAAATTGTGTAATTAAAATAAAAAGAGATAAGTAATAATAAAATGGGCGTAGGTATTGAATAGGCATTGCTCCAAAGATGAGGCATTGACGGGCATACATATGTAAAAGGTGTTAAGTTGTAGCCAGCCATCACTAAAATACATAAAGACCGGGAGACATCTCCACACAGCTGCTAACATGACCTCATCAAAAGTCACAAGATATGTAGAAGAGGGAACCCTTGAACATTGTGGGGATGCACATGAACACAACCAATTTGAAAAACAATGTAAAGGTTCCACTAAAAAATGAAAGACACTGTGAAATTAAGCAATCCTACTTTTGGATATAGACCTTCCCCCCCCCCCAGGAAATCAAGTCAGTGTCTCCATGTGAGGTCTAGCCTCATGTTCATGCAGCATTATCACAGTGTCAATAGAGACGTAGAACCAACCTAAGCCTTTGGGTTAGTCGGTGTTCTTTCACTATAAGACACCTGAGATAATCAACTATCAAGAGAAAAGGTTTAATTTGGCTCATGGTTTCAGAGGTGTCAGCCCTTGGTCATGCAGACCTCTTGGTGTTAGGCCTCTGATAGAGGGGCCAGATGGTAAAACTGCTCACTTCATGGCCAGTAAGTTAAAGGAAAAAGAAGGGGGCCAAGATCCCACAATCCCCTTTGAGAGTCTTCTCCCCAGTGACCTAGGGGCCCCTCCCTCTTAATGCTTGCATGATAAGGTAGTAGTGACATCCTGGTGATCAAGCCTTTAACTCATGGGCCTTTAGAGGTCACTTAAGATCCAAACTATAGGGAGCTGGAGAGTTGGCTCCGTGTGTAAGAACACTTGTTGCTCTTGTAGAGGACCTGGGGTTCCATTCCCAGCACCCACGCAGTGGTTCACGGCCATCCATAACTCCTGTTACAAGGACTCCACCACCCTCTCCTGACAGCCACAGACACCAGGCAGGCGCATGGGTAGTGTACATACATATGAGCAGGCAAAACATACATATACATAAAATAAAATACACCTAGAGAAAAGGTGCAAATTGCAGCCGACCCCACTGACAGATGAATGGATAAAGAAAATGTCTCTCTCTCACATACACAGCAATACTATTTAACCTTAAAAAGAAAGAAACCTGCCATTTCAACAAGGTGAATGAACCATGAGAACATTGTGGGAAGTGAGATGAGCCAGACATAGGAATGCAATACTACGTAATCTCACTTATATCAGAATCGAAACAGAAAGTTGACTTCATAGTAACCAGTGCCTGACTAGTGGTTACCAGGAGCTGAGAGAGATGAGAGGAAAGGGGAGACGTTAGTCAAACAGTCCAAACCTTTAGTTGTAAGGTGATGAACACTAGAGACCTCATATGTACCGTAATGACCACTAATGATAACGATAACGTGTTGTTTACTTGACATGTACTGAGATCACAAGTGTTCTCGTTACCACCAAAATAATAATAGTGAAGATAATAATACAGGTAGCTATATGATGGGACAGAGACAATAATTAGCTTGGCCATGACGCTCATTCATCATGTATGCATAGATCATGTTTTGCTTTGGGCTTGAGATGGGAGTCTCACTGTGTGGCTCAAAGCTTGCCTTGAGACTGAGGTGATCCTCCTGCCTCACTCTCAGAAGTACCCGAGACTACAACACCCATCTCAAAACCTTTTATTTCACATGCTAAATACGCACAGGCTCACCAAAGCTTAGGTCCTTGGTAGTATTGCCACGTCATCGTCCTACAGAAAGGACGTGACAGCTTCCCGTGCCCTTGCTGCTTGCAAACAGTATCCCTGGTGCCGCCCCTCTGTTTCTACAGCCTGGACAGAGCGTGTTCTGCAGGTAATCCCACCCAGGGAGCTTGGCAGACAGTTGGCTTCACCTGAGAAAGAGAGACAGATGTAGATTGCCTTGATCGGTCTTCCCTATTCAGATCAGAGTGGTCTGCGGCGTGTTGGTGGGTCTGTTTCCAACAGAGATGTGAACCTTCAGACCCCCCACCCTCACAATGCTAAATTAGAAACTTTACCAAATGAATCCAGCAGTCCGGGACCCATAAGCTCCCAAGTGAATGCGGTGCCGCATGTGAGACACTTAACAGACTTCTTCCTCATCTTCCACTTTTGAATTTGGATTGCTTTTTTTTTTTTTTTTTTTTTTTTTTGCAGAGTAGCCTATGAATCTATATTTCCCAATGGGGCAGAGTAAATTAGACAAGGGAACCAATGAAATAGGTATGAACGCAGCAAAGGAGCTGCCACTTGATATAAGGATAGAGAATGACCCTAGCGACCTCTGAGGACAGGGGGGCTAAATTAGGGCTCCCCCCCCCAATTTGATAGGTAAGAAACTAGTTGGTCTTAGAAGCCCTTTTAAACCCAAACTCCCAAGGAGGGTAGATTTGCCGCAACAATCAAATATGATATCAGTAAATAACACAAGACCAACAGGTGCAGAGCCTAGAATTTTACTGCAGCCTAAAAGGCTGCTTCCACCCACTCGAGCCAAACACGGTAAATCTTCTCCCGTCTACTTTTACCAGGTTTATGAGGCAGCAGGTTTGCACATCAGATGTTCATTTATAGAGTGCCAGACTACACCTGCTTTGTGCTAGGCTTGTGCTCTGGGGGTGGTTTTGTTTGGAAAATATTATTTTTAAGTAACAGCCAGACTTAGTGTTCCGTCATCTTAAGGCAGTCTGTCTTCTAAAGTGTGCTCCTTGCTGAAGGGCAGACGCTCCAGCCCTCCAGCCGCAGTGGCTAGGAACCATATGAGGCCACCCTCTTCCTGGCCTTATGTTTGCTGCTGCTGTGTTAAGAGGCAGGCATCCCTTAAAGCTGCAGCTCCACCTGGTCTGCAGGAAACTGCGGCCACCTGTGGGGGACTCTGCTTCCCACCCAGGCCCCCCACATCACAAGTGAGTAACTCCAGGAGGCTTCTAAATACAGCAAACACCTTGCCAATCACGTGGGAAGCTCATGAGAGACCAAGTTATTGTTCTAAAAATTAATAAAAACCAAAATATATGTTTTCTCTATACGGACTATCTTAGTCTGGTCATACCATTGATGGGGGAAAGCTTGTATTTATAGAAGGTGATTGATAAATAATATTAAAATTAAACTCAGCGTTTTGTAAACCTAATGAATGAGTGAATGGATCTAGTAAGTTACCAATGGCTGCTAATGTCTTAAACAGAGGGACAATAAGGTAGCACTTGTTACTGGGTGGCCTTTAATCCCAGCACTCAGGAAGCAGAGGCAGGCGGACCTTGGTGAGTTCGAGGCCAGCCTGGTCTACAGAGCAAGTTCCAAGACAGCCAAAGGTACACAGAGAAACCATGTCTCAAAAACAAAACAAAACAAAACAAAAAGTAGCATCTGTCTCTTATTAGAAGTTATGACACTATCCACAAAGCCTAATAAAAAAAGGAACTTTGATCTAGCTGAAGTCTATAGAATAATTAAAATATATGAGCTGGAGGGGCATATTGGTTTATTATAACTACTGAAGGGATACAGTCACCACAATCCAAGATTCTGGGACAAATGACGAGTTTTTACCAATATTGTGCATAAGTAAAGGAAGACAGCAGAGAACCCTGTGGTGGAAGTGAGACACGTGACATGGCGTGGGCCTGGGCTGGCTCCTGTTCCAGGTGTTTTGGTCTTGGGTTGTTTTTTTTTTTTTTCTCTATTGCTGTAATAAAGACCATGACCAAAAGCAACCTGGGAAGGAAAGAGTTAACTACACCTTGTTGGTTACAGTTCATCTGAAAGGGAAGCTAGGTCAAGAACACAGGGCAGGAACACAGGGCAGGAACACAGGGCAGGAACACAGGGCAGGAAGTCAAGGCAGGAGCAAAAGCAGAGCCCAGGGAGGAGTGCTTATGGGATTGTTTTCCACAGCTTGTTCAGTTTGCTTTCTTAGATAACCCAGGTCCACTGGTCCAGGGTGGCACCACCCACAGTAGGCTGGACCCTCCCACATACATTGTCAATCAGGAAGATGCCCCACAGATTTACCTATAGATCAATCTGATTGGGGCATTCTCTAAATTAAAGTCCTTTCCCCCCAGATGATCACAGCTTATATCAGGTTGACAAAAACAAAAACAAAAACCAGCCAGCCAACATAGCTCCTTATTGAAAATTCCTCTAAAAAATATAGGATGGGCAAGAAAATGTTTAATGTTATTAAGAAAATATTGACTTGGAGCTGGGCAAGGTGGCACACACCTGTAATCCCAGCACTCTGGGAGGCAGAGGCAGGCGGATCTCTGAGAGTTGGAGGGCAGCCTACTCTACAAAGCCAGTCCAGGACTGCTAAAGCTACACTGAGAAACCCTGTCTCGAAAAACAAACAAACCAAACAAACAAACAAAAAGAAAGAAAATACTGACTTGGGATTGATGATACTGTTTGTGGTATGCCTTTTAAAAGAAGTTTTGCTTGTGAGCCTCAGCCATTAATGGTTGAATTGAAAAGTGAGGGGTTGTGAGGGAGGGACAGCAACACAGAGGGCGAAGGAAGGAGGAGGGACATTTAAAATGTTTGAAAAGGCCAAAGGGAATTATATTACTTTATGGATATTACAATCGTACACACACGCACGCACACTGAGGTTACACCAATTGCGGTAACAGTCCTTCCTCAAAAGAATCCATAGAGTATTTAATAAGCACTCCAGCGGCAGGCATGGAAATCTTCCTGTGAGTTGTTGCTCAGGGAGTCTGAGAGAATCCCAAGACAATATAGGCTGTTTCTGTTGCCCTTGGTGCCTCTCAGAAGAAGGAGGCAAGGCCCTGATATTGAAGACACCATACATTTTGGACACTGGACTTAGAGGAATCAATCTGGGCGTGACCTTGAAGCCTCCTCACTGAGCGCTAAGCTCATAAGAGTTTCAGAAGGAGACGAACGAGCTGCCAGTGCAGAAGCAACCAGTGTCCTACCAGCTGTAATGTCAACGAATCACAATAGCCAGGATGGCAAGATGTTCTGAAAGGTGTCATGGTGGCAGTCATAACATGGAGGTACACAAGGGTCACCTACTTGGACTTAAGGTTTCTCTGCAGCCCTAACTGTCCTGCACTCCTTTTTGTAGACCAGCCTGGCCTCAAACTCAAAGAGATCTGCCTACCTTTGCCTTCTGAGTGCTGGGATTTAAAGGCGTGCGCCACCATGCCAGGCCCAAATAATACTGTTAATGGGAGTCTTCTGTTTAGTATGTGGACCTCTTTGCTAATATCCACTGAGGTAAGGTAAAGCCTTTGCTTCAGTGAAGTGTGTCCATAAGACATCTTCCAAACTCACCTTCTCTCATTGTTTCTGACCCTTTGTCCCATGTTATTTTACCCCCTGGTGTCAGATGATTGCTGGATTGACCTGAGCACTCTCATCTCCTTCCGGTTACACTAAGTCCAGCCCTTCCCCAGGCTTCCTCCCACATCATGAGAGTGACCTCATCACTGACCATCTGTTCCTGGTGTTTCCCATCCTGGGAGAGTCATTTTCCTCCTGTGTGCCATAGTCAACCTCTGCCTTTGTCTCTGTAGTGGAGCCTCCTCTCTGAATAGTTTCAGGGCAAGGGAATGAGGTCTTTATACTGTGAGGAATTCTTGTAGGAACAGCAGTTTGTGGTATGGCGCAACCTACAAAAGGATTAGTCCTTCCAGCAGCTTCCATAGTGGCTTGTCTTAAAACATCCAGAAGCGAGGTCTGTCTGCTTGTGTCCTCTCTGCAGGACTGTACTGGCTCACAGAGGGGTCCTCTGTGGTAGCGTCACATTGGATGGAAGAAAAGCCTACACGGTTTACCTATACCACGTTTGGGGAGAAAGGCTTTACATTTAGGTCTCCAGACAACTTCTGGAATGCTGCCAGGCTCGACAGATTGTACCATCTTAATCTGTGAAAGTTTCTAATCATAGTAATAAAAGCCAGCGCTTCCATAGTTTGTTTCTGTTCCCAGCGCCTCCTATGCATCTGTCATGTAGGTAGCTCTGGTGTCACCCTTGCTTGTACATGAGGAGACAGAGCAAGCGGGGAGGTGCCAGTGAAGTCACCACCCTCAACAGACGGGAAGTGGGGCTAGTTCCCCTTAGCTGCTGTCTGCTGTCTCTCACTGAAGACTCAGTTGAGAAGAAAAGAGAGACAGAATCACAGTTCATTCTGAGATCCGGGGGTGGGGGATGGGGGAAGGGGGGGGCACAGCAGCTTAGTGGGACTAACCTGGGTAAATGCGGAAGCCAGGAGGGTTGGAAGATGGATGGAAGCTGCTCCATGGCTCTCTACTGAAAAGAGCCACTCAGGGCGCCATCAAGAAAAATGCTGTATGGGAGACGGTGCTAAGCCCTCCATTTTTAGATGCGATCAGGAGAAATTCCGCTTGGCATCTGGAGCTAATAAATCCCCATTTGTCATTTCAGGCCACTCCATTTCCATGACTCTTCTAAAGGCCCCACTTGGAAATGCTAAGATCAGGCTTAAGGACAGCTGAGCCCCACTAGACATCAAGCCCATGGCTTTGGTGGCGTCTTTCAACATGACCAACCCACAGTAAGTGTCATCGGGAACTAGAATGTGAGCCTCTCGGGACATGACAGCCTGCTACTTCAGGCAACTGAAGCAAACCTCAGAGTGAGACTAGGAAATGCTAAGGTTATAAAAAGCCGGGAATCGCAAGGAGATTCAGAAACCATGAGCGGGTTTCTAATCGTTCTTAAAGGAGAATTACTCTCAGTTCCCAAATCCCAAGATGCCATCCAGGCAAAACCACTTCATCTTAACAAGTGTCGGTGTGGTAAGTCATCAGGCAGTAAGTTATTTCACGTCTGCTAGCTCACTGGTAAGTAATACCGAGGTAAAGATGACATTCCTTCTATTATACTATGCTGTCTCGGCCCCTGTCACGGTGTGTGTGTGCCTGGCTCCGCAGTCGTCAGAAGCCCGATGGCTCATGGGTGCATTCTCTACGCCACTGCAGTGTTCTGTGACACCCCTCCTCAGCATGGCACAGTGCAAGATCACATGGCCGGGTGGTCAGCTAGATGGATCGGCTGATCCCGCCCGAGATCGCCCTTCACCGCGGGGCGGTGTGTCTAGGCCGTGTGTCTATCCATCCAATAGTCCAGGCTGGCCACTGTCTACTGGTGATATTGGTGGGGTGAGAGCCAGACAAACAGTCACGAGTGTCTCTCATGCTTCTAATGGCATCATGCCTACTATCATCCCACTGGCCAAAACAAGTCACGTGGCTGGATACACACTCAAGGGTTTGGAAAATCACACACACACACACACACACACACCACTCTTTTGATGGAAGAAGCTGCATTGCCACATGGCAAAGGGTGGGGGGAGGTAAAAAGGTGGTGTTTACCCCTTTAAGGAAGGCTGAATAGAGCCACTAATACACTTTATCCCCTATAGTGTTCTTCACACACAAGACCAAAAGTGTAGGCTCAGGAATTAGGCTGGGAGCTATGAGTTTCATTTCCACCTCGCGGAGCTTCTAGTTTCTGCTGAGATGACCATGTGGCCGGAGATGGAGCTGAGCCACCATAACTACTGTCAAAAGTGACCAGGAGGGCAGGCAGGGGAGGAGGGCAGGTGTAATTTACCCCACACTTGTTGGATTTGTACCCCCATTAGTTTCAGAAATGTAACTCCAGCATTCTTTGAATATCCCACTAACCAGAAAGTTTCAGTTTGTTCAATTAAAAAATCCCGTCTCCTCGAATAGTCCCTAAAAGAACAAGCCCAAGACAGCATCCACTTTTTAGGAAACATCTGGGGTAATTGGGATTCCCCCAGAAACACCCACTCTTTTATGACGATTGTTGAGAGACACGGAGACTGCACATCCGATGACTGTTCTGTCTGAAGCTCTTGAGTCATTTTGCAAATGCCACACTGTGATGAGTACTATTATCTGTGCTTGGCGGGGAGGAAAAAAAAACAAAGGCTTAAGAGGGGGCTATGCAAGCAAATCTGGGCATTGTGAATTGCCTGGTGAACGTGGGTGGTCCAGGCAGCCCACCTGTAGCCCTTGAATAATCCAAGCAAAGGAGGTAGGCAGGTCAGCTCTGAGCAACCCCAGGGACCATGTGCTACTGTTGGCTTTCAGACTGTTAGAACCACTTGGAACGTAGGGTTTTCCCACAGATCGTAAGTGAGGCTCGTCTCCGCCGCCCCTCCCCCCACCAGAAGCTCCTCTCACCTGCTCCGTACTTTGATCCGTAGCAGACCACAGAGTGTAAAGAAAAAGTCCTCAGAAAACTTCAGTTAGAGAAACTGAGGCCTAGGGAAAGCACCACAGACATTGTTACCAGCACCCAAGGGCAGTCTACAGCAGACTGGCTGCCTCAGTATTGTCACGGCCTCTTACTCCCCATCAGGAGATGTCTGGCAGCACAGCACATAGCCGTCAACCATCTTTGCAGGGTGTTTCTGTCCCCGTCCCTACTATACCAGATGCCAGTGATATTAAAAATGCCTACACAGATTGACAGAACTCCTGGTTGGTTGGGAGGTGACCCTGCCGTTGGCTGAGGCGCACTGTGAGCCAGTGAAGCTATGGGTTGGTTTTAGTGCCCAAGACAAACCTGCCTAAGGTACAGACTGATGCAGACTCCTCCCTGTGCTCAGGTGAGCCCCCAGCTTTCCCACTCCCCAATCCTGAGAAAGGAGATACTGTGGGACCCATTTGAATGGGAAGCAAGCAGCATTTTAGCTGTCCTTGGCCCACCACCTTACCCCCCCTAAGGCCCCCAAGTCTCCACGGAGGTTCCTGGCCACCTGGAGTTTATATCCAGGTGGGAACAAAAGTACCTTTAACTATTGTGTCACTGATAATGGAGCCATTGCAAAGAACCACATGCGTGCACGCATGCACACATGCATGCATGCATGCACGCATGCAGTGATTCTTAGGGCTCCAATGCAATACGAAGTACAGTGGCATCCACTGTTTAAATGCGGAAGCTGTGTTTTTTCTGGTGAGCAGAGGGTCCTTACCTCCCGTCATGAAGGATCCCCCACACACCCCAGCTCACTTGTTCAAGTCCTTCCATTCACCCTATCAGGTGAGAAAAAGGGGAGTGGCCAGGCCTTGGGGTCAGTTCCTGACTGGGGAAGAAGAGCAACCTTGCACTTCCCTTGACCTCCCGCACAGCACAACTTTCTGTGCCTTCACATACACACACACACACACACACACACACACACACACACACACACACACACACACGCTTTCACACATACACACACATATACACATACATACACACACGCTTTCACACACACACACACACACACACACACACACACACACACACACACACCACTGGCTGAGGGAAGAGGGTACCATTGTTCTCAAGGGCTAACCCTGCCGTGTCACTCCTCCTCTCTACTCAGACCTGCCATTGAAGGAGGAATTTCTGAAGTGGAGATAATCTCCCAACAAGTAGACGACGAAAGCAAGAACATGGCTCCCGTGCAGCTGGTGAGCTTTGCCTACCGGGACCTGCCCCTGGCTGCTGTAGACCTCTCCACAGGGGGCTCACAGCTCCTGTCGAATCTGGACGAAGAGTACCAAAGAGAAGGGTAGGTCCTGGCTTAGCCCGAGTGGCTCTTGTGTAACTCCCCGGGCATCCATGGCACCTCCCAAGAGGCAGCAGCAGAGGCAAGAGGAGTTGACTTTAGGTCACTTAGGTTTTGTTTTTGTTTTTGTTTGTTTGTTTGTTTGTTTGTTTTAACTCTGGCCCGATTTCCTCAGAGAAAGACTTTTGGGTATAGAAAAGGCCCATTGCTGCTGGACAGCCTCTTAGGTCTTTTGCCATGTTTGCTTAGAACTTAGGTAATAAGATTTGTTCTCAGACTGAGATGGGCTTTAATGTTCTATTTCCCGCTGAATACCGCATAGGTGTTAGGGATGTGCTCAAGGTTACAGAGCCCATACGGGATGAACTTGGGCTGCATTTGCTCTGCACACGGTCTCACTGAGTATCCGGGAACTGGGCAGAATCTAGCTAGGAGCTTTGCAGATACCACTTCCCTCCCTGGCCAGTGAGAGAGCCCACAGGGACGCTTTTACTTTAGCTCCTCCTACCCAGCTTGTCAATCAGATCCGTGGGCTTGTTTCCCTGGTCTCTCTTACAAATGCTCTTCAAGGCAATGGTCGGGCTCTTCCAGCCGGACAGAGGCAAGGAAGATAGGCATTTGATGTCCCGTCTTTCAGTGAATCGGGGTCAGAATGTTAAAGGACAGACATATATCCTTGGGTCACACAGTATCTTAGACTTCTAACTCTCACCTAAGTATTCCCCAGTTCTGTCTTGTGGCTTTTAGACACAGAATTGTAAACACTGGCCAGCACCTAAGAGCCAGTTCTGGGCAACACTCCCAGGTGCCTGTAACCATTTTAGAACTTGCTGGCTGCTTTAAAAAAAAAAGGGGGGGGGGTTTCTTGCCATGTATTTTAGAAGCAAAAGAAAGCCATAGCTAAGTTAAGTTTGCAGAGCTCGCATTCCCCACGTCTGCTTCCTGAAGGGGGCACTCCCTTCCTCAGACAAATTGCCAAACAACTAGGAAGCCACACGCCTGCTTCTGCAAGAGAGATGCCCCAGTGGCTTTCTCCGAAAACATGATTTTTCCAAGTATTGTGAACGTAGCTAGCAGAACCCTGGAAGAAACTGACAGGCAAATCAATAGGAAAAAAATCTCTGATGGGATCGGGGAGATGCCTCAGTGGGTCGGAGTGCATGATCTGCAAGCGTGAGGATGAGAGCACGCATCCTGGCATCCGGCCCTACATGGCTGCATGTGCCTGTAACCCCAGCGGGTAGAGAAAGGCAGGTCTGGTCTGGAGAGCTCACTGATCAGAGAGCTTAGCCAAAATGCGGGAGCTTCTGGTTCAGTGAGAGAGCCTGTCTTAATACGGCAGAGATTCACAGAAGATACCCGACATCCTGCTCTGGCCCCAACATGTACACACACAGGCACACACCACCTCCCACTCACGTGCATACATCATGCATGGCACACATAGAGGAAGGAAGGGAGGAAGGGAGGGAGAAAGGAAGGAAGGGAGGAAGGAAATTTTTTGAGGCATGCTTGGCATGTAGTATTGACCTGACCAATTAAAATCAGACTGTGGAGCCTGTTTTTCCCTAGCTTTTCCCCTGTGGCTTAAGGCCTGAAGGGCCCAGAACCAGGACCAGCTGTGTGTATATATGGCTTATGCAGCACTGCCCATCAGTGCTCATGAGGATCACAAAGCTGAGGTCCTTGCTCCGCCCCACTGCTGCTCTCTCTCAAGTTCAGCTAGGTGAAGGCCAGTCCATCAGTCTATGGTCTTTCCCTGAGCCCTCCGAAAGTCGCTGTTATTGCACTCTGGTGGTCAAATGCGGTACTGCAACCTCCGGAAATAGGAACATGTGGTTGGTCCATCCACCCTGACCAGACCAGTTCAAGTTTGTAGTTAAATGGCATGGAAGGAGAATAGGAAAACCTTAAAGAGCTCTGGTGCCACATCTGCTCCTGTTACTGCATGGCGAGTGTACCACTCTGTGGGTGTGCCCCATGCCACAGGGTGCGCCTCATTTCTAGACCTACTGCCACGCCCCAGGTTGCCAGAGGCCTGCCAGAGTCTCTGAATTGGATGTCTGCAAGGTCTCTCCTCACAAGGCAGAGGCCTTTGATTTGATTTGTCTCTCCAGGTGTGCAGGGAAAAGATTTGCTGAGAGTCCTCTGTGGGACCCCTGTGGATGGCCAGACTGCATCCTAGAGGAAGGACTAGCCAGGCATGAAACAGAAGCCAGAGTAAAAAGGAGCAAGCGAAAGCGTGGTGCGAGGGGGCTAGGCTGCTCTTGGCTCTTATTTCCCAGGGCTTCCCCACCATTTCCAACCTGAAGCAATACAATCCGAATATGAAGTTCCAGTTCGCGGTGCTCAGGGTCACTTCTGGTCAGTAAGACCTCTTCCTGCTGGAGGGAACCCTAGGGATAGGAGTAGACCTTAGGGACCCTAATGTGTGCCTTCCCAGTGACTCATCTGCCCTGCATGCATGTCCCCCAGAACGTGGCGACAGCGGCTGCTTTAGTGTCCTAGACTCTGGGACTGGTAGGGACTGTTGGAGACCTTAACAGTGAGTATTCTAAGAATCTTAATGCTCAGGGTCACTAGGTAACAGAGGGACTGGTGCTATATGTTCCTGTTGTGCCGAAATCCATACCATCTGTCCCCAGGGGGCTTCCTATAGTGACTACACAAACTGACAACCTTTCCCCCTCTTCCGGCCTCTGGCAGCCAGCATCCTGCTCCATCCTTGAATGTGAGTGTTCCAGGCACCTTGTAGAAGTGAAAAGATGCAGTGTTAGTGTTCTTATGGGTGGCTCATTTCAATGAGTATTCTGTCCTCGGAACTCTCCCATGGTATAGCATGGGCCACAACTTCCTTCCTGTCAACCATAGTAGTCTGCCATCCTTATATAGCCTACATGTTCGCTCACCTTCCCATCGACACTCGGGTGGCATCGCATTTTTACCTGTTGCGGGTGGCGCTGCTGTGAACAAATATGTCTTTGAGTCCCTACCTTCGTTCTCTGAGGTAATATACCCACAAGCGGACTTTCTGGACCACGCCGTACAAGTCCTCAGAACATCAAAAGCAGAATTACCATTTTTTTTTCCACAGCAGCTGTGCCATTTCACACTCCCGCCAACAATGCATGAATGTTCCGTTGCCCCTACATCTGCACCATCAATTGTTTTCCGCCGTGTTTGAATTGTAGCCATCCTAAGGGTGTGAGGTGTGATGTGGATGAAGAGGTTGTAAGTTTGTGTGTGGTCCTGTGAGGTAACGTGGGCCACCGTCCTAATTCAGACTGAGCCACAGGCACAGGTGAGAAGCCAGCCTCTACTTGCTGAGAGGAAATACACAGAAACACTCTCATAGACACACCCAGAGGTGTTCTCCAGTATAGAATATTCTAAACATCTCTAAATCCAATGAGGAGACAGCCAGGATCAGCTGTCAGCTAGCCTTTGTCCTAAGATACTTGCCTTCCGTGATCTGAACTAGAGAGCTGCCTGCTGCCTACAGAATTTTCCTCTACTGTCAGGCAGCTTGGGGCTTAAAGAGGAAAAGCAGACTGCCGTCAGTGTGCAGGCCGACAGTGCCACAGACCCTACCAAGGCTCCACTTGATTCTCAGTTGTGTTTGGCAATCCTCTCCTGGCTGTTCCATTTTCTTCAGTCCTTCCCTGCCCTCGGTGGGTGACATCCTCTACCGCAGCCCCATGAAAGTACAACAGCCAGATGGACCACACGGCACCCCAAGCTCTTCCTTCTGCCCGTCCAGGCCTGGGCTCATCCTCTGAGCTCAGATTCCATCACGTCCTCCTTCTCAGACACCTCACTCCGTCAGCTACAGCCTCCCCACCATCAGTGCTCCACGCTCCTCTGTCGTAACCTCTACTCCACACCCCTGACTCGGGTTGGCCCCATCACTCCTCCCTTCCTCTTTGCAGCCACACTTCTTGCAAGCGTCAGTGACACCTGCTGCGCTCCGCAATCCACTGCAGTCCGGCTGCAGCCTCTTTGCTGCCACACCTCCATTCTCAAGGGCGTGACGCCCAACGCTGAGTCCAACTTGTTTGGATGTAGTCACCAGGAGACACATCTCTGGGAGGGTCTATGAGGATGTTCTGAAGGAAGGTTAACGGAAGAGGTAAGATCCGCCCTGAACGTAAGCACCCCTCCACCCCAAGGGCTGGAGTTTTAAACTGAACAAGAACGGGAAAGGAGGGAGCCAGCTCAGCACCAGTTTTCTTCCCTGCTTCCTGACTGCAGACACAATGTGACCAGACGCCCCACACTCCTACTGCCATGGCTGTTTCACCACGGGGTACTACATATTTCCATTCGACTATTGAGCCGAAATAAGCCCTCTTCTCCTTTTGTCAAATATTTGCTATGGATGGCAAAAGTAAGTAGCTATCGCAGATATCCACATCCCCCTTGCTACTGAAAGCCTTATATTGTCCTGTCATTGCCCCTCTCTCAACATGGTGTCCCCATGGCTGCCATCACAAACACATCTTCCTCAGCCTGTGCCTTCTAAGCCTTTATCAGTTGTCATCTGCTTGATCTTTAACTTTGGGAGTTCACACTACACACACACACACACACACACACACACACACACACACACACACGTACACACATGCACACACGTGCATATGCACATACACACGCATGTGTATATGCACACACATATACACGGCCACTTTAACTACCCTTTTCCTACACAGTGGGTCATTTTATCCATCTCTGTACGTTTTCAACTAGTAATGATCAAAGCCATGTATCCACCCCAAATTTCTCTTTCAAATTCACAAGCTCTTTCTGCACATCCTCATAGGGATCCCCAAACACCTTTGAATCCTGACAGATGTCAATGGAATGATCTAGACTTCTAGTCCTGAGTTAGCTGCATCTTTGAAGGAAGAAATGTTCTTAGCTCTATGCAGATAATTCTCACTTACAGCCTTTTTGGTGATGGCCCTTGAATCCAGACTGAGGAGCCACAACCCACCCAGTACAGCCACCTCAAGTACAGCATGCCCCGAAAAGAACTCTTCCCTCAAAGTAGGAATGACCCAAACCAGCGAGGCATAGAAGTTGCCTGATCTTGGTCCTTCACTACCAAAGTAAGCCATGACCTAAGCTCACTTCCAGTGGCCATAAGCCCCGTTCCCACCTCTGCAGGAGCCAATGCTAGCGTGACGCCTTTGAGCTACCTGAAGCCGGCCGGTCACTTATAGTCACCGCTGCAGTTGACTCACTCTGGTGCCCATGAACTTACTGCTACTCCGAAGGTGTCCACTGCCGGATGCTAGTGCCCAATCCAAGGGCATCTGGGAAGCTGGAACTCACGCAGGGTGTGTTGCCACCAGGGCAAGGGTGGAGCGTTCCCTTCTCCCTGACTCCTGACTCCAGGTGATGTTGGCCGTGTTTTTCCTACACCCGCTGCTCTGCCTCTCACTTTCACCCCCCGTCTGGCACATCAAGCCAGGTGTATCGCAGTCCCTTTCCCTCCCTACATCTGCTCCCCTCTCAACCAAACGTCTCTCTCCTTCAGGAGTGATAACACAGACCTCCCTGTGAAGCCACAGAGGGCAGCAGACGGTTTGGGGAGGGGGAGAAAGGAAGCAGAGGTGTCAGTCCCATCTGCTAAACCCTGCGGCAACAAAACGCTGTGAGACTAGCTCGGTTTTCCTTCCTCATACCTTACACGCTGCTAACGATTCCTGCTCATCGGTAGGGCCTTAATTGTCTACTTCAGTTCTCCCTCCAAGGACTGGCCATCGGCAGCTAGTTGCTGTGGGCTGTGTGTAAAAGAAAACCTACCTCAAACTCACTGGCCTCTGTAATGTGGAATCCAGAGCTAAGGCAGCTCTGAGAGCTTATTAGTGTCAGCGAGGGCCACGTTCCCCTGACCACCACCGTCAGCAGTACTGGCTTCATCCTGGTGCCAAAAGTGGCTTCACAGTTGGTGCAAGGGCTGCCTGTGACAGTCATGCGCTCTCATTTGTAGCTAGCAAGGAAGAAGGGTTGCCCATAATTAGTATAAACCCTTCCCAGAAGCCTCCAGCAGGTCTTGCCTAGTGTCTCCTGGGCTAGAATTGAGTCACATGGCAAAGGATGTGGGGGATCTATCTTTTGAATGGTGAGCTGCTATGTAGATGTGGGAGACCCACGCGTAGAGCACACCACAGCCTAAAGAGAGCCTGTGTCAGTCTGGCAAGATGGTGAAGGTGCTTACCGCAAACCCGACAACCTCCGTTTGATCACAGGACCCACACAGCGGAAAGGGAGGACTGGCTATGACCCTCACATCTGCCCAGTGTCACCTATGTGCACATGCTCACACACGTGCTAATTTCCATGCACACCCGGACTCCGAGGCAGCAGAGGTTTGGAAGAAACACAGGAGCAGCAATACGTTTCCGCCAGAATTCCGGAGCCAGAGGAAGACAGCATAACGGGGGCACAGGGATATTTTTTGAGATGTCAGGTTAGAAAAAGAAGACAGACCCAATATAGCAAACACCTCTAAATAAGGACTGAAATAACTTTAGAGATGGCAGCAAGCAATAGCTAGGGGCAAAGAGGAGGGAAGAAGCACAGGGGCCTATTAAGCCCAAAATAGCCTCTTTGCAGACTTATCTTAAGGTCTCCAGAAATTTCCCATCCCTCCACCCAATGCTCCCACAGCCCCCTCCACCCATGTTGACATTGATTGGGAAAGAAATACATTCGCAAATATACTATTTATAAGCAAAATGTTCGTTCGCTCCCACTTCCTCACAACTTGCACGTGGGTGCACACAGCCTTGGACAGCCTCTGGCCTCTGTTCCTTGCACATGTAGCCCCAGCCCTGGGCCAGGAAGTTCCTTCTAGCAAGGACCAGCTCACTGGAGACTGGGATAGAGGGCATGCTGACAGAATAAAGGAATGACGTAAATGGCTGAGCCAGTGGATGGATGGGCCTCACTGGGAGAAGATGGCATGGGAAAACCCAGTTCCCTGGAGAGTGGTGTAAGCTGATCTGCATACAGGCTTCTCATGGCCATGGGTCAAAGCTAAGCCGCAGCTGATATGCCTCCAAGGAGCGTTGGTAGCTCCACTCCCCTCCACAAAGTCAGCCTATAAGAAAGAAATCAGATTTACCTCAGAGCATGCCAACTTTAGGTAGTAAGATTTTTAGAAGTGTTCGGGGTTAATGGGCATGTCCGCCCTAGTTGTGGCCATGCAGGGGTGAAGCCTGGCAGTTCTGTGTCACATGGTTTGTGGAAAGGTGGGAAGATGGGAGAGAGGGAAAGGAAGGAAGGAAAGAAAGAGAAGGGTTCAGACACATTACCCTATTTTCTTGATGCCAGTGAGATTTGCCAACAATAGAATACCACCCTCCCTCTGACCCACCAGGTGCCCCTGTTCATGGGTAACTGAGCTTTCTAGGCTCAAACTATCAAATAGAGCTTTAGTTAGGATACAAAATGTATTGATCACAGGCAGCATCATTTTCCTATAGTCCAGGAGACCCTCAAGTTTTTTTGTTTTTTTTGTTTTGTTTTGTTTTTTGTTTTTTTGTTTTTTTCGAGACAGGGTTTCTCTGTGTAGCCTTGGCTGTCCTAGACTCACTCTGTAGACCAGGCCGGCCTCGAACTCACAGCCAACCACCTGCCTCTGCCTCCTGAATGCTGGGATTAAAGGTGTGCACCACCATGCCCAGCCGAGACCCTCATTTTTAATTAACCAAGAAATCAATTCACAGATATATAATTAAAATATTCACCCTCCCCACCTGCTCACAACATACATAGTGTACAGGCTCGGGACACCACAAGATGGCGGCAGAGTGTCTCTGGGTCAGGGGTGGGACTGGGCATCTGAGCTCAGCCTGGAAGGAAGAAGGTTTACACCCTCAGGCTGGGGGCAGAAAGCAAGGGGAGCCCATGTTTGTGGTATCCAACATGAGGGAGCCCCAGTCATCTGTGGAGGCATCCAGGACCCAAAAATTGGCCAAAGAGAAGAAAGGGGAACATGGCCAACTTAGTATTTACCAGACTCCTGTCAACCCAGAGGGACAGGACGGGGAGGAGGAGGAGGTGCCTGAGACTGTAGACCTGAGACTTCTTCCCACTGTCTGAGACTTTAGCCAGCTCCTTCCCCGAGTCAGCGAGTTCGCTCATCTAGTAGCCCCAGCTGCAAAGGTTAGCACAAAGGAAGTCCTTAGGCCTGTGGCCAGTTTGCAGAATTGAGGGGTATCTGGGTAGAAAGGAGCCCTTAATCTGACAGCACCCCAACTCCATCCTCTGGGCCAACCTGAAGGCCTTGGCCACGATTGGGACCACTTTGACCACATCCTTTCCTGTTAGCTGTTCAGAGATATGTGGGCAATGTCCTTAGTCCCTTAAGTAGGGACAGAGAGGTCAGAGGGGCTTACCAGTAGGACACCACCTGCCTCCCCGCCCCATGCTCTCGCCGCCATACCTTGCAGCCTCTCCCAAAGCGGATACTTCTTAGGACTCAAGAGATGTAAGATTTTGGGGATGAGCACATGTTAGGCTCCGGTGGCCCCAGCTGCACACAGCCTCCTGCCTTCTGCCAGGGCAGTGGTGCCAATCTTTCACTCTGACTGCAGAACTGAATCTGCCCACTAGAAACTGAAATGTATTCATTTTCCCCAAAGGGCTGGGGGAGAAGCCTCTCCCGTCCACCCTGAGGGTTGGTGTGTACGCTCTGGGACTGTGTGTGCTGCCCTGGGTTGCTTCACGAATCGTCTCGGATATCCATTTAAAGGATGTCCCTGTGGGCATTGGACTGACACTTCTCACTGGACAGGATTGTATCTCTTTGGAAAAGTCATGCGCAGCTGAGAGATCTCCCTCTCCTGCTTTGTCTCTGGACTGGTCTAGGGCTGGGTGCCCACTGGGAGTCAAAGCTAATTTACAAGGTTCCAGGCCCTGTGGAGATGCAGGCTCCCTTCCCTTCATGTGCCCAACACCCTGCACAGTGCATAGACATGGAAGGCTATGTATTCCACTGCCTCTCAGAGTCAGATAATCCTCCTGCTAGCACAGGCATGGAAACCATCACTGTCCTGGCCCATGCTAGTTTCATGTATGCTGGTTTTAACATTTCAGATCCTACCAGCATCTCGGCAAAGGCAGGGATTCCATTTCTAGGATTAACAAACCAAGGTCCCAAAGACTGGACTCAGGGTTAAGTCACCATGTGGCTGGGATTAGGAGATGCTAACACCAAAGCCAAATAGGTGCTTCTCCCATCATGTGTTTGTTTGTTTGTTTGTTTGTTTGTTTGTTTTCCTGACAGGGCCTCATAGTTAGCTCTGGCTGCCCTGGAACTCGAGATGTAAACCAGGCTGACATCGAACTCAGAGGGACCCGCCTGTCTCTGCCTCCCAAATCTTGGGATTAAAAGTGTGTGCTGCCACCACCCAGCTATAAATTAATCCTTTAAGTGCCCAGACCAGCTCCTGATACATAGAGCCTAGCTTGTATGTATATGTTAAGCCAACAAAAATGAAGCATAGATCAAGGAGAGAGTTGGATTTCTGTCAAGCTCCTGGCTTTCTCTGACCACGTTCTACCCAGGCAATGAATACAGTAAAGGAAAACAGAGTGACCAGGACATGTTGCTGACTGTCAAAGCCACCACCAGTCCAGTGCCTTCCAGGACAGCAGTGATCAGCATTATAGAAGTAGAGCCTGTGGGCCAGCCCAGAGCTCCTTAAACCTTTCCTACTTAAGGCAAAAGACGAAGAACCCATTACACAACCACAGGCACATAGGAATATAAAGTAGGCATACAAATCAAACATTTAGTGATAATAAGCCATAAAGGAATTTATTTAAAATAATTCTCCGGTACACGTATAACTTCCCATTAAAGACTAAAGCAAATTTGCATACTAATGAGATGAATGTGCCTGTTTATGTCTACAGGAAGAAGTAAGTCGTGACTGAATCTTTGATACTCTAAGGTAGAACATCTTCAACTATATTTTGATTTTTTTTTTAAAATCTGCGATATTGAGACCAGTCACCTCACATAAGTACACAGCACAAGAGGGCATGTTTGTTTTTCAGTTATTGGAGAGTCTGTCCTGATCCCAAGCCAGAATTCCTTTAATGGTTTTTATTTTTGGAAAAGTATGTAGCCCAGGCCAGCCTCAAACTCTCAGAGGTCTGCCTGCCTCTGCTCCTGGGTGCTGGGCCTTTAGCAAGTTTGAAATGATGTGTGTCGGCATCTTAACAGGCAATTTTAGAAACCAAAGATTCTAATATAATTCAATCCAAAGATACACTAATTTAATATCTACTGAGGAACGATAGAAAAATACCAAACGTGTCTGTTCCCCGTAGCTAAACCACTGCATGTCTCTAACAGCCGAAAGCTTTGTACACAGAATGGAGACACTGCAGTCCATGACGTTTGGTTGTCTCAGTTCCAAGCCGAGGTGTTTTGGGACGTGCCCATGGTATTGTGTGACATGACAACACGTGTTCTGGGACGTGCCCATGGTATTGTGTGACATGACAGCACGTGTTCTGGGACATGCCCATGGTATTGTGTGACATGACAGCACGTGTTCTGGGACGTGCCCATGGTATTGTGTGACATGACAGCACGTGTTCAGATCGCAGGCTACAGTGAGGTCAGGTGCTACACATCTAACTCATTCCACGCTTGATATTTGTGGGTGTGGTACCAGGGGCTGAACTTGGGGCTCCACGTGTGCTTAGGCAACGTTTTTTTTTGCCACCCCACTACCCCCAGGTCTCTTGCGAGCCCCTTCTGTGTTTCTAATGCATGCACATTCATGTCCACGTACGCGTGGAGGCCAGAGATCAACGCCAGGCTCTTCCTGAATCGTTCTCCAACTGAGCTCACCAACTAGACTAAGCCTGAAGGCCCCAAGCCCCCAGAAGCCACCTGCCTCTGCCTGCCTGGCTTTTCACACGGCTTCTGAGGACTGAATTCAGGACTCTGGCTTACACAGCAGGCACTTTATCCACCGAGCCATCTTCCCAGCCCCATGAATTTATTCATTTTGTGTTCAGTAGCCTTTAACTGTTGCCAGCGTTTTCGTCACCCTCGCTGTAAGTGGTGATGTAGGGAAACTACTACCCCAGGCTGCTCTGGGGGTAGAAAGGTAGGTTTACTGGGGACCGAACTGCCAAGGCCGTCTCTCAGGACGCATTCAGTCATATAACTGTCCCAGTTTGTTTTCTATTGTGGTTACGATCACCATGACCAAAAGTGACTAGGGAAGCAGAGGTCTTATTACATCTTATGGGTTAGAAGACAGATTAGAGCAGAAACTCGAGGAAGAACGCAGGAGCTGAAACAGAACCATGGAGGGGTGCAGCGACCATGGAGGAGAGCAGCCACCATGGCGGAGAGCAGCGACCATGGAGGAGAGCAGCCACCATGGAGGAGAGCAGCCACCATGGAGGAGAGCAGCCACCATGGAGGAGAGCAGCCACCATGGAGGAGAGCAGCCACCATGGAGGAGAGCAGCCACCATGGAGGAGAGCACCCACCATGGAGGAGAGCAGCCACCATGGAGGAGAGCAGCCACCATGGAGGAGAGCAGCCACCATGGAGGAGAGCAGCCACCATGGAGGAGAGCAGCCACCATGGAGGAGAGCAGCCACCATGGAGGAGAGCAGCCACCATGGAGGAGAGCAGCCACCATGGAGGAGAGCAGCCACCATGGAGGAGAGCAGCCACCATGGAGGAGAGCAGCCACCATGGAGGAGAGCAGCCACCATGGAGGAGAGCAGCCACCATGGAGGAGAGCAGCCACCATGGAGGAGAGCAGCCACCATGGAGGAGAGCACCCACCATGGAGGAGAGCAGCCACCATGGAGGAGAGCAGCCACCATGGAGGAGAGCACCCACCATGGAGAAGAGCACCCACCATGGAGGAGAGCAGCCACCATGGAGGAGAGCAGCCACCATGGAGGAGAGCAGCCACCATGGAGGAGAGCACCCACCATGGAGGAGAGCACCCACCATGGAGGAGAGCACCCACCATGGAGGAGAGCAGCCACCATGGAGGAAAGCAGCCACCATGGAGGAGAGCACCCACCATGGCGAAGAGCACCCACCATGGAGGAGAGCACCCACCATGGAGGAGAGCAGCCACCATGGAGGAGAGCAGCCACCATGGAGGAGAGCAGCCACCATGGAGGAGAGCAGCCACCATGGAGGAGAGCACCCACCATGGAGAAGAGCACCCACCATGGAGGAGAGCACCCACCATGGAGGAGAGCAGCCACCATGGAGGAGAGCACCCACCATGGAGAAGAGCACCCACCATGGAGGAGAGCACCCACCATGGAGGGGTGCAGCCACCATGGAGAAGAGCACCCACCATGGAGGAGAGCACCCACCATGGAGGGGTGCAGCCACCATGGAGAAGAGCACCCACCATGGAGGAGAGCAGCCACCATGGAGGAGAGCAGCCACCATGGAGGAGAGCAGCCACCATGGAGGAGAGCAACCACCATGGAGGAGAGCAGCCACCATGGAGGAGAGCAGCCACCATGGAGGAGAGCAGCCACCATGGCGGAGAGCAGCCACCATGGAGGAGAGCACCCACCATGGAGGGGTGTAGCCACCATGGAGAAGAGCAACCACGATGGAGGGGTATAGCCTACCCATGGAGGGGTACAGCCTACCCATGGAGGGGTGCAGCCTACCCATGGAGGAGTGCAGCCTACCCATGGAGGGGTACAGCCATCATGGGGGAGTCTAGCCTACTGGCTTCTCCTCCTTAGCTCGCTCAGCTTACTTGTTTTGTTTTGTTTTTCAAGACAAGGTTTTCTCTGTGTAGCCCTGGCTGTTCTTGAACTCATTCTGTAGACCAAGCTGGCCTCAAAATCACAGAAATCCTCCTGCCTCTGCCTCCCAAGTGCTGTGATCAAAGGTGTGTGCCACCACTACCTGGCTCAACCCACTTTTTAAAATACAACCCAGAACCACCTGTCAGAGTGAGCTGTCATTCCACAATCAAGAAAATACTCCTCCAAACCTGCCTACAGGCCAGCAGGATGGAGACGTTTTCTCAGTTAAGGACCCTCTTTTCGGATGAGCCCAGTTTATGTTGGGTTGACAAAATACCTATCTAGTACAATGACAGCCTATATGAGGTTCCGACCCACAGTCTGAGAAGCAAGGCAGAGGGAGCCGACCACCTGGGTCTCCCTTGGTGGTCCACCATGACAGCCAAGGAGTCTCTGCATCTCGTGAGACCTTCCACAGGGTCATGCCTATTTGAGGGCACATGACAACTGTTTTTCATCAATTATTGGAGAGTTCAGCTCCAAGAAAGCTGCTAAGCCACCTCCTCCTTCACGCTCAAGATAGGTAGGGAAACCTGGTGCTCCAGGCTTCGTCTCAGCTGCTGCCACAAACAGTGGCATCTCAAATGCTGTTGGGCTCACTCTGACTCCCCCTCAGTTCTTTGGGAACTTAATGTGCTACTAGCAAGGTCTTCTGGCCCGGTCACCCCAGGGAAATCGGCCTTTCCACCCCATTGTCTCCATTGCCTTTTAGGGTGACTAGAGGGTCCCCACCATCTCTGCGGGCTCTTTCCAGGAGAACAAATACAGTTTCCTCTGTCCCCATCCCGAATTCTCCCTTCCACAGCTTGAGCGCACAGTATTTTGTGGGGTGGAAGAGGCCTGGCCCTGGAGGGGCTCAACCCTGACTGGTCCCTAACACGTGGCCATCTTCACTTCTAGGATGGGGCACTTTCAGTGCCAAGCTTGGGAACACTGTGTGACAGAGCAGAGACCTGATCCTGCCTGCCTGCCTGTCTGCCTGCCTGCCTTCCAGGCCATTCCTGTGGCCTTACCTCCCATGAAAGAGCCTTTGAGAATTTGCCAAAGTTCATTTTCATATTCTAGAATTTATTCTCTCAAATTGTTACCCAACCAGCTAAGAATCTAAAGCAGAAGCCGCACAGGTACTCACCTGCTTTCCGCCCCCGGACTCTTCTGAAGCCTCAGGAGGGGGTGCCGGAACTTCACTGGAGTACCACCCGCCTGCAGGCCCATCTGTTGGTACCCGCGGTTTGGGCAGCCCAAGCTGGCCCGAGAGCTGCCCCTGTCTTTTGTAGCAGGTGTTGGGAATAGGGGCACGCCTGCCCTCTGGTGGCAACTCCAAGAATAACACCACGCCGGGGCTTTGTTGGGCTGAGGCCGCCAGAAAGCAATGTTTCCCAGTGCATGCTCCGGCTTCAGCCCAGCCAGTCCAGGGATCTTTAATTAACCGCGCTAACCGCGCAGGGATCTTTGTTTTTGCCACGAACGCACATTCTCCTTGGGAATGTCTGAGTCGCTCGCATTTCACAGGAGTGGTATCAGCTGCTTGAGATTCTAAACCTGGAGCCAGCCAGGAGCCTGCAGGTTCAGCCCCACAGCTAGCTCCCGTTCCCACTGGAGAACCCTGCCCGGAAGCCCCTTAAGAGTCATACAGCCTTGTCCCTGTCTCTCTTGTTTAAAAAAAAAAAAAAGCCATGGCCAAGCCTGCTGGGCTTCATGCTGAGCTGGTTGGCGGCCCTGCCTGCCTTCACCAAACTTCCATCACTACACCTTGTTCATCTTCTACAATACTTGTCACCTGAACAGCTCTCGCCCTATCGCCTGGGCTCTCATTAAAGTGTTGGGGAGGACTTTGCTTCCATGACTCCATGCGTGCCCACGCTGATGCATATGAAGAGGCAGGACAGCGGTGCTACACCTTAGAATCCCTTCAGGAACTTATAGATCAGCGTCCTAACCCGGAAGCGGTGGTTTAAGGGCTCTGGGGTATGGCTTGAACCTTGGGGCTTTACAGCAACCTCTGACCTGGATGTAGATCCCAACACCCACCCACCCCCCCCCCCCCGTCCCCACCTCCAGGCCTCCCTGTCCCAACACATCCACCCACAGCGGGTCTCTTATTAGCTATCATCCTTTGTGTCTTAAGTCACTATGTGTTGTGGGGTCACTGAGAGGAAAGAGGTTCACACCGACTGTGATACAAACACCACCTCCCTGGGCAGCGAGGGGACCTACATGAACTCCCTCCCAGGCTGATGCAGTCCAGAGGCTGGGACTTGAAGGTCAAGCTTTGTTTGGGCACAGCTAAGCTGCCCCAGGAGTAGAAACAAAATAGGTAGACTTGGCTTTGCAGCCGCTTTGGGGTTTGGCGGGGAGATGTGCTGGTCACGGCAGGGCAGTGGTTGCCCCAGCAACATCTGTCCCCTATGCTAGGCGATTAGTGAGCTACACCCGCTAGGAAAGAGAATCCTGGCCTCCCTAATCGAGCTCCTGGCTCACATCCTGGTCTTCTGAAGAGAATATGGCTACTAACCAGGCAGGCCAGTGTGTTGCCCTCGCCCAGATACCTGCGGGCACTGCCTTTGGGTTCTCAAATGTCACTTCTTCCTTGAGATCTACCCTGGCATTGCTAAAAGTCCTTCCCAGGGAGAGACACAAACAATGGCAATCCTCCTGAGGACCCTCAATGCAAAAGGAAGCACCATCCCACAGACGTCACTCTAGAAAATCAGTTTATTGGGGAGGATCTACAGGGATGTGGGTGCTTCTCCCCCCAAAGATTTTACCCAGCAGGGACAAGGGCTTTCCCATAGCTGAATACATGGCGTCCCTCTCCTCCCCAGTCTTCCTTTTCTACATTCTAGAAGAAAAAAAGAAAATATATATATATATACACACACACACACATATACATACATACACACATATTTTAGCCCTATGCAGTTATGGCAGAATTGCATACAACAGGTGGTATGCAGTTGTGAGTACCCAGGTGAGGGTCCCATGAACCCCCCCCTCGATGAGGGGGGTATAAACAGTCACGAAGCCCAGCTGGGAAAATCCTTTTCAAGCAAGCACAGCTTACAAGCACCAGGTGGAGATCTGTTAGGCTCGGGGATGGTATGACCCTGAAAACCTGGTTTTAAATGTCTGCCCCACTCCTGAGTCCTGCATGGGCTCTGGGTTTTCCCATCACCTTGCAGCACATTATAGCTTATTTGACTCTCTCTCCCACTACAATATAACGCTTTTGCTGACTTGGGACACAGGGCCCACCTAGCCCGTGCTGGGGACACAGTGTCATTTGGCATCCGGATCTGCCCCTATTTGCATTCTGAGTCCTGCCCGATCTTCTCCCTGGCCCAGGCTCAGACTGCAGGTGACTCCAGGCCTGCCTGCCTCTCCAGCATTCTCACACTGTGTAAAGTGGCCTCTCTGAACTTCACTCAGGCAAGCTGCAATTGAATGGAGAACTGTGTTCCCTTCCTTTGCTCGGGGACTGTCCTCTGGGGCAGGGTGAGCAGCAGGCTCTCTGGGTGCCCTCACACTCATCAGATGGACAGGGCAGGGGGTGGACAAGCGCCAGCTGATTCCACTGACTATGAGCGTGAGCAGGCATCCTGTTCACCACTGGACGTCGCCCAGGGCCAACAGTTTTCCCAGCTGCTCGCTTTATTTATAGCTTCCAAAGGTGCTTGGCTCCCATTCAAATGACAATGAAATGGCACCAGTATTAGCAGGCAAGGAGCGGAGGTGCCTTAGTGGCCTGGAAAAGAGCGCATGCCATTGGAAGATCACGGGATGAGAGGGGCACCCACCGTACAGACTTTCCAGAGGTGCCGGGTTGAAGGCTGCGCACAAGCTGAGAGGTGGGAAAGATGAAAAAAAAAGAGGGGGGGGCCAAGCAGGAGGGGAGATAGGAATGGCACATGGGAAAGAAGTAGGGAGCAGGTAAGGCAGGAGGGTGAGGGGCAGGATGACAAATTCTGCTTAGCTCTCTGTGGCTTCTGTTTGGGTTGACCTGTGGGAGCCTGCAAGAAAATGAGAGGTGTGGTCAAACGCAGTGCGGTTTAAGTTTCACCCGCAGGGGGCCACAAACATCCCGCTGTCGGTCTTTGTGACTTGGGCTCTATACCCCTGTTGTCTGTTTGTCTCTTAAAGAGACGCCCTCTCTTCTAAGCCAGCCAGTCTCCCCCTCTCTCATCCTGGACTCTTGGCCTTTGTAGGAACTCATGTCAATCTTCCTTCCCCATCCAAAGTGATCCGCTAAGCCTCCTCCATCACCTGCTGAGACATCTTCAAGCTTCCCTTTCTGGAACCTGCTTCCCAAGTCTGGAGAGGACCACATCTGCTCTTGGTATTACCACCGAGCCGAGGACAGAGACCATCAGTCATCCCCATAGGTGTTAGAAAGTATCCAGAAAGACTCAAGCGTGCCCAGTTTTCTGCCAGGTTTCTTCAAGGCTATTATCTCTGGCCTGCAAGCTTTTTTGTTTGTTTGGTTTTTGGGTTTTTTTTTTGCATGAATATGAGGAAGAAGTCGCCACCCTGAAAGTGTCCAGATCATTCTTTCAGAGATAGCTGAAAAGCAGAGCTGCCTTCCCAGCCCCCTGGCCCGAGTCTTCAGGAGGAGGACACTGATCCTCCTTGCAGCAGGCTGACTCCCCCTGAATGGGAGGGATGTGGTGATGGCCAAGCATTTGGGCCATCAGATATCATCATCATCATCATCGTCGTCATCATCATCATCACCCTCAGTATCACCACCATCACCATCACCATCATCACCACCATCACCATCACCACCATCATCATCACCACCATCATCATCACCACCATCACCATCACCACCATCATCACCGCCATCACCACCATCACCATCACCACCATCATCATGCCATTTCAGCCACACTGTGCTTTCAGGTTAGATACATTCTTTCACTTAGCTTTTGGCAACTCTACAAGTTAAAAATACTGTTCTTTAATTTCCAAATGGCGAAGTGGAGTCCCAAAGTGACCTGGTGCCTTTGCATGTGTTCTCAGGGCAATGGGAGCACACCCCCAAAAGTAAAGACTTCCCTGGCTTGTCTCAGCCCCTTTAGGGTGCACAATTCTAACTAAAAACAGATGCGCAGGCAGGAACGGGTCATAAACAACCAAGTCGGTGAGGTTTGATTACAATACTCCAGCCTCAGTGGTCCCAAAGTCTCTGCTTCTCGTGTTCCCTGGGGGACGGGATCTAGTACCCTAATGGGCTCAGCTGTTCTGAACTCCTGTGACCTCCTGCCCACTCCTCACATATGCAGCAGAGTCTGTCCTCGGGGACCTCATGTCCCCTATAGATGTCTTCCAAAAGACGGCCAGCCTGTACACGGAGTGTGAATCCCATGTGATGGTCTGTGACAAAGGCAGCTGTGGCCTAACCAGTTTGGTAAACACAGATGGCACCCACGTGGGTCACAGTGAGGCAGAGCAGTATAGTAAAGAGATGAGAGCAGCCCGCAAACAAATGACCATTTATCTTTGACTCAGAATTTCCCAGACTTACCCAATGATGGCATTTTTTTCCCCCAAGTAACAGCTGTTAGTGCCCGGCAGCACTGACATCCAGAGAAGCTGTTCTGATAAGCAGGGACCCAACCCAACTCTTTTTATAACTGAAAAAAAAAAAAATCTAATCCCATGCCCTGAGAGCTTCAGCATACTTCCTGAGTGTTAACAGAGGTTTCCCCAGATGCCAACATGGGCTTGAGTTCTGAGATACGTAGAACCAACAATAGTGACAACAGCTTGTCATATGGCCCGTGCCACCTAGGTGAGTTTCACACCCATCTTCAAGCTAAGAAACTTGAGTCGCAGAGAGTTCCTTTAAGTTCCCAGAGGCAACCTGTAAACCCACCTGTGCCCCTTCATAAGATTGTTTTGCTATTTAGGATCCCCCCTGCCCCTTCCCCCCCCCCATGCCTCCCCCACCCCTGGGCCTGAGTAAGACTAGTCTCTCAGGAAGCCCAGCTGCAGATGTAGCTATGGTAGAATGCTCCCCCCTGGCTTGCTTAGCAAGGCCCTGCCTTCCATCCCCAGGATCGTGAAGCGCAAGCCCGGGGCATCCAGGCTGTTGGTTGGAGGCAAAGCTGTGGTCAGGCTCTCCCCTCAGCCCCTCAGCCCCTCAGCCCCTCAGCCCCTCAGCCCCTCAGCCCCTCAGCCCCTCAGCCCCTCAGCCCCTCAGCCCCTCAGACCCTCAGACCCTCAGACCCTCAGACCCTCAGACCCTCAGCCCCTCAGGCCCTCAGCCCTTCTTCTCCTTTGCTTTTGTCCCCACAGGTCTAACTGGCTGAGGCCGTGCTGTGGGAAGAGAGCAGCCGTATGGCAGGTAGTTTTGCTCAGTGCAAGTCTCAACAGTTTCCTGGTAGCCTGTGTAATACTGGTGGTGATCCTCCTGACTGTGGAACTTCTAATAGATATAAAGCTCCTCCACTGTGAGTAGGAAGAGAGACACACCTGCGAATACATATGTCGATATTCACTGTGCATCTGCATCCCTCAGGGGTCCCCAACCTAGACTGGCATTGTCCCCCAGCCTGTACCACTGCCAAGCTGCTGGCCCTGCTGTGGCCCTCGGGGGGGATTGCTGCTGGGGAGGGAGCGCACTTGGCAGCTTCTCTGTCACCATCAACGTCACTCTGTCCTCTTCTGTCCAACGTTGGCCTCTTCAGTCCCCTCTCCCCAGTATTCCATGATGAGAAACCGATGAGACAAAAACAAAAGTTGGGGACCCCTGTCTGCAAACTTTTTTTAAAAAATTGTTCTCATTTGGAATTTTCCAGGGTGAAATCTTTTCTGGCTTAACCAGAGTTCCATTTTGGGAAGTCGATCCCCCACCCCCCACCCCTCGTAGTAACTTAGACAGCAGCCGCGGTAACTCATGTGTGTACCAGTCAGAAGTGGGTGGATCACTTACGTGTGTCCTGATAGCTTTGAAAACGCTTTTCCACATCCACACTTCCAGCCCTGCCAGTAACTGTGTGGGGCACAAGCCTGATAGGACAGGACCCCGTTTTACAGGCACGGTCGACACGAATTAACGTTCGTGGGAATTGGAGACTTACCGTAGGTCAGAGGAACAGACCAGGAGACTCTAGGCCTCCGGGCTCTTCAACTTCCGGCCACTTCCTTACTTGTAGGATTCCTTCCAGCCTCGGGGTGGCAGTAGTTTGGTGCATGTGGCACCAGGAGAATTAGACCTCTTCTGATGCACGGTAGCAACATGGCTGTCAGAACGAAGGCCGACTTCCTGTCCCCGCTCTTGGAAACCTCTGCTTGGTACACCAGAGGCCCAGAGGCCCAAATGTCTGTCCCTTGGCTGTGGAAGAGCATCTAGCTTATGGATAAGCCCCCACCCACCTTTCTTGATCCAGGAGGTGGACCAATTCAAGTACAAATACTTTAAAAGTGGAATTACTGAGTACAGAGAACTTTCATTTTCCACCATTGACAGAATCCAGGACAAGAGGTTCGGCCACCCCCCAAGATCCATTTTGTCCTCTTGTTTTCTCAAATGTCCCAAACCTGTGCTGAATCTCCTAGGCTCAGGGGCTGTCACAACTCCCTCCAGGACACACCGGCCTTGTTTGCTCTCTGGGGGGGCACAGAATTGCTATTGTCTGATAAGCCTAGTTGGGTTTTATGTAGCCTCTGGCCCCTTGGTTCCAGTTAAAGTATCTTCCAGCATTACGTGCCCAGTACTGGTTTTACACTCAACCTGTCTTCAATTAAACCATGCTGTAGGCGCTCCTCCACGCATCCAGACTGTCTGTGTTTTATGAGACCTGACCATAACGGGGTCCTTTTTTCCCTGCGGTGGATTATATTGGGGCCCCTCTGCTTCTCAGGTTGTGATGAGGCATCGGGTAGAACTGAGAACCCATCCGACACTGGAATTTTGCTTAAAATTAAGTATCCAGGAGATTGATTTTGGTGGGAGATCCAATAGCAGCTCATAAAAGGCATCTTAAATTCCATAAAATGCACAATCCGAGATTTATTGCTCTTCTAAAGCAAACCGTTAAAAAAGGCCCAGGAATTCATTGGAGAAATAATGGGGAGAGATTTTTATGTTTCCAGAATCATCTGAGGTCTTTTTCAGAGTCACACAGGCCTCAGCCTCTTGGTTTCCACTGGTATTCATGTGGTTCAACATGGGGATGAACTCACGGTGCCTCCAGGGCTCATCCTTTGAGGGTCCGTACTGGTTGCACTTGGCCAGGGGACCCAAGTGTCTCCTTCCTGGAACCTGCTATTGCCACCTTCTTCTTCTTGGGTTTGCTTGAAGACCTCATTTTTTTGTCCATTCCCAGGGGTCATAGATTCTAGAACTCTGGGAAAGCTAGCCCTAGCCAATGAAGCTATCTTTCTTTGACCCCCCAGGGGAACACGAACAGCTTGAAAAAGGTCCTCTAGGGAGTCAACATGACCTGTGTGTGGCAACACCCCCACCTCCTGCCGCTGAGGTTCCCCTGATTTGTCCAGAGAATTTCCTCTGGAGACAATTCTGCTCTCTTTCTACCAAAGTCACCCGACCTTTGACCTGGACTCCAGCGCCTTGCTTTTAGCCTCACTAGCACATAAACTGTGACCTGCTGGTGTTAGGAGGCGGTTTGTAGTTCTCTGTCCATTCGAAGGGCCTTCAAGAAAGACTGGCTAACTGAAGATAGAGTAAGGAGCCATCAGTGCCAACCTCACCCTTCTGAACCTGGAAGATTCTTTAGTCTGCCCCAGCCCACAGGTTCTGCTGCTGGCCTCCCATCAGCTCCTCCCGCCATCTTTGGAAAGCACGCTGCCCCTCACTGCCATCCCCACTACTGCAAGTTCAGAATGGAAGGGCAGAAAGGCTTGCCTGGAGCCCCACACACAAAGGGCCCTGAGCTCGGGGTGGGGGGTTGGGGGGGGTTGTGTGCTATGAATCTTGAAGTGATCCACTTCAAGTCCACAACTATGCTGTGGTCATGACCCTTTCTTCCCTGGGTCTGGCTAGGGCACAAAGGACAAAAAAAGCAGTGAGCAGGAGGAAGCAAAAGAGGTGGCCTTTGAGGAGGAAGCAGCAGCGGCTAGAGAGAGGAGCATGTGGATCACGATGCTCCCATCACCTCCACATACCCACTGGGTACAGCTGCCCTGACTCTCTGACCCGGTTACTAACAGATCTAAAGGTTTCCACAAGCACCTAGGGGTCCCCCGGTGGTCTATGTTCATGCTGCACAGCTAGACGGATGCATAGATTCCTTGCTTCTAAAACTGGCCCCCACTGTGTTCTTTGCAGTTTCCAATGCATTCCAGTTTGCTGGTGTCATTCACTGGATCAGTCTGGTCATCCTCTCGATGTTCTTCTCAGAGGTAGGTAAAGATTCGGGGCCCCGAAATCTCCTCTCTGGGGGTGACTCATTCCCAGGGAACCTGGCTTCATCTTACTACATATTTCCAAGTGCCAGGCCCCTCTGCTGTCCCTATGGCTGAGTCTCAACCACAGGCTACGGCACAAGAAATGGTCACAGACTCACACACGCAGGATAGTGGCCAACCCAGCTGGAGAGATTTGTCTCTGAGCAGACAGCCTCTATGCGGGGGGTTAACAAGTGAAGTCCAGGTGACGGGCTGTGAAGGTGAGACCCTGCGCGATGTAGCCGAAGAGCAGATGTTGTTGTTTTGGGCCAGTGGTGAGTATTCAGGAGGCACAGCCCAGGAAAACCGGATGCAGACACAGTTAAGATTGGCTTGCCCCGGAGCCTAGGCATAGAATACAGCCTCAGAGCTGGGCGGTGGACTTAACCAGGTCCTGTGGAAGGTTGGAGCCCCAGGCTGGCAGGTGTCCCTGGAACAACAGAGCCCTTTGTTTCTGAAGTAGTGCCTCAGGTAGATGCATCTTGGTTGGTTTTTCTGTAGTCGGTGGCTGAAGTTCACATCTGAAAAGCTAACTGGCATCTCCTAGCCCCTGGGTTTAGTGTGGGAGTAGAACGGACCCTCACGGGTTCCTTGACAAACACTAACTCCAGGACGTTCCTCCATTTTTACATGGGGAGTGAATGACACCTCTTTTGAGCAGTCCTCACGCCGTCAGCAATTCTGTGGCCTGTGTTTGTGGGACATGGGTTTGCACCTGCTTCACACAAGGCCTCCTGGGAGGATGGGAAAGGCTGGGCTTCATGCTGTGGGCAGTGAAGGGCAGAGAGTTTCATGTGGAACCAGGACTGACCAGGTCAGCTTTGTCCATGCCACCCAGGTGCCCCACCATCGACCACTGGTACACATCTGCCCACCAAGAGCCCCAGCAGGGTCTTTCAATGAAAGATAAACACAAACACGTATAAGGTACAGAGCTGGGAATAACACAGGCACACAGAGCCTGCTGGGAACACACAGGCATAGGTGAGCACACAGCCTGCTGGGAACACACAGGCATAGGTAGGCACAGAGCTACTAGTATCCTGGATGCAGAGAGCACAGCATAGTCTCAGAGGGAGGTGGTGGGCCACAGAAGAGGATTATCATGGATGAGTGATAGAGTGGGAGCAGATTTTCTGTTGTGGTCAAAGAACCCAAGAGACCGGAACCCCAAGGCTTTCTGTGGCCTTATCAATAGCCTTACTGTCTCTCTCTCTCTCTCAAATCAAAAGAGGTCTAGGCCTCAGCTTCCTAGTTCAGAATGCTGAGTCTGGGTAAGGCTGAAGTGGGTAGCAGGAATTCTGAACATAGAACACTGTCTCCTGCAGGCCTTGGCTCCTGTAGCTCGTGGCCAGTGAGCTTGACCTGCAGCTTAGACAACTCCTGCAGATCCGAACCCTTAGTTCCAGGAGGTTTCCAAACTCGCTTACTGAGGTCACTGGCGCTCAGGTACCTGGAAAAGGCTGATCAGTCGCTTGGAATCTCCGTAGGGTACAGCTGTGCCTGGCCTCTCATCTCAGCTTGCTGGGATTCCTTCTTGCAAAGCCCTGGGCCAGGGCCAGATGTCTCCTTGAAGCAAACCTTGGAAAATGTGCCTGTGCCTACGACTGCCAACAAAAATGTTTAATCAGTTGCTGGGGTTCTTCCCTCTAGCCTGCTGCTTTGGTTTTACTGGCTTTTGCAGAATTTATTGCCCAGCGTTAATTTGGCATCCCCTTCCTGTCACTGCCCGAGACAAACCACCTGAAACAGACATGCTCCTGTGTCCAGGAACAGCAGCCTCAGAGGCCCGACAGCCAACCCCCACAAAGTGGGGAAGGGGCTGAGGCTTCCCACAGACTCAGCTTTCTCTGAAGAGCCTATGGGGATGAGGAGAAGGGTTAGTCCTTTGCCTTGGACCTTGTCGTAGGTGGGGAGGACAGAGTGGAGCTAGACTATCAAAACAGCAATGAAAATTCTCCCCTGTGCAGTCTGCCCCGCATGAATGAGGGGCTGTGTATAGCCATCCCCTGCTGAGGCATCCTGGCTTGCAAGGGTAGGCTTCTGTAGACTCACGGAGCACCAGGAAAACCGAGCATCAAAACCCTGGTGCCAGCAAGCTCTCTGATGGCTTCATGGCATAGATTTGGTGAACACGAGCCATTTGTGCCCTCACAATGACTGGGGTACCTCTAACCGAAAGAGCCAGAGAGCCCAGCATCCCTCAAGCAGTGTACCAGGCCTGCATGTTTGCCTGCCAAAGTGCTAGTGTGGTCCTTACAAAACACCACATAGGGCCAGGATATAGTTTAGCTGGTGCAGTGCTCACCTAACATGCATAGAGTCCTGGGATCAAATTCCATACTCCACCAGCCAGGTGTGGTAGTTAGTGAGTGCCTGTGAACCCAGCACCCAGGAGGTGGAGGTAAAATGGACAGAGTTCAAAGTAATATTCAAAGAACAGCCTGGGATCCATGAAACCTTGTCTCAATATACATAAATACATACATGCATGCATACCTACATATATACATATACATATGCATGCATGCATGCATGCATGCATTCATGGGCAGCCCAAGATAATGACAGTTATGGTCAAAACTGGCCAGAGCTTTCTGGGTTTCTAAGCTGTCTCTTGTCATTGCCCTCAAGGGGACTGGCATTGGCAGGTTGAGAGGGCACCAGGAATCTGGGTGAAAGACCAGAGAAAGGCCAGGCACTGAGAAAAACGATCTAACGAAGTAAGGTCTCTGAACACAGAGCAGGGGTGACCAGCCCTCTCTTCTCATCTGGGACAAATGGAGATGTCCCCTCTTAGGTCTGGCCCCTTCTTTCTCTGGTATATACCCAGGGGTGCTGCTGAGAGCCAAGGGTCCCTTGGCTGTTGGTCTCTTGAGAGGTCCCGGCAAGCCTTCTCTGCTAGAAAGAGGGCTGCGTTACTCAGGCAAGTTCCACACAGGTGAGCTGCCAAGGGCTGCTGCTGCCCCAGGGCCTTAGCCTGTTTCTGAGCATTGCTCACCCCTAAATTTCAGCTAAGCCTTAAGGAAGGATGACAGGCCCTTGTTACGGCTTGGGAAACTGAGACCTGGAGAGGTGGAGGAAACTGGCCAGAGTCCGCAAGGGGAAGTCAGACACAGGCCCCTGGTGGGTGAGCTGTCTGCCGCCCCCTCATCAACATCCCAGAATTCTGAGGCTGCTCCAGGAAGATGGGCCATTTTGTCCTGGGCTGGCCTCTGAGGACAGAGCTAGGACAAAGACTGAGAGTCCAGCTTGAGCTCAGTTCAAGGACATCTGTTCAAATAGGCCACACTTCTGAGCAGCTAGTCGGCACCTTCTAAAATAAGCAGGAGTGTGTGTGCCCCTTGGCAGACTAGGGTGCAGTCCCAGCAGGGGCCCAAGGAGAGAGTGTGCCGTGCAGCTTCCTGGGCCCTGTGGTGCTTGGTCATACAGGGTCACCAGGTCCCCACACGACAGCAAGAATACACAAGAGTCTTTGGAATCAGAATGAGAATTGTGCAAACGGGTTTCCTAAGCACAGCCGGCCCTTGGCTGAGACCAGTCCCAGCTGGCCACTTAGAAGCAGAGAGCTCACTGTTCCTCTCCCTGAGCTCGCAATAGCTCTCACGACGGGGCCTCCTGAGATTCTCTCCAGGGAGCAGAGACCACAACAGACGCATGGACCAGGGCCTCAAGGTGATGGCTGTGCCGTGGCAGCTTTAGCGGCTTCCTCTTTCCCTCCCCTCCCCCATCTCTCCTCTTTCTTCAGGCAGTGAACCTGGAACCCACCAGTCCAGCTAGTCTGGGGGGGCTAGTCAACCCCCCAGGAGTCCTCTGGCTTTTTTCCTCCCGGGGCCCTGTGAGAACGATACCACACCGGGCTTTCTGCGCGGGCGGTAGGGATGTGAACCGTGAACCCGGGCCTCCCATGTTCACAGCACGGGCAGGCTGATCCACCTCTCAATGTGAATTCTCGTAACTCAGGCGTTCAGTTTGGTGGCTTTTGGTTCATACACACAGTATACAGCTGGCGCCCCAAAGTATAGTCCCAAAGCAGTTTCACCCTCCCCCAATGAGACCCCGCAACCATCGGCAGTCATTCCCACGTCCCCCGTGTCCCCACAGCTGTTGCCAACCCAAATCTCCTCTCCATCTCTATGACTGTGAGGATTTCTTATGTTCCCTGTTGTGGCCTTTTGTGCCTGGCTGGCTTCTGCCACTGAGCATGTCTGCAGGATTGTTCCGTGCTGCAGCGTGAGCCGGGACTCCATTCCTCTTTCTCCCTAACATTCTCTCACATGGGTATAGCACATCACTCATCACCTGAACCAAGCATCTTTTATAAAATTTACATTTTTTTTAAGCGAAGGAGGGAGGGGGTGTATGCCTTTAAGCCACTTAGCTCCACCACGTGGGTCTTGGGGCTCAAACCCAAGTTGTCAGGCTTATAGCAAGGGCCTTTAGCTGCTGAGCCACCTTAACTGCCCCAGGCAGGTGTCTTCTCATGTCAGCTGTAAGAGCTCCTCTGACAGCAGCTTCCCAGAGATAGCCTGGGGCAGCCCTGACCTGGCTGCTGGTCACGTGAAATTCGTTGTCAAACCAAACTGAGCCGCTTGCTTCTTTTTGTACATCAGCAGCCTCCTAGTGATTTTGGCTCCTCAGGGGTTCCATCTTCTGCCCATGCTTTGTCTCAGGAGGGCCCTGGGAGCCTCAGTCACCAGATAGAAGATGACAGTATGGGGCCGGGCATGGTGGTGCACGCCTTTAATCCCAGCACTCGGGAGGCAGAGACAGGCGGATCGCTGTGAGTTCGAGGCCAGCCTGGTCTACAAAGTGAGTCCAGGACAGCCAAGGCTACACAGAGAGACTCTGTCTCAAAAAACCAAAAAAAAAAAAAAAAAAGAAAAAAAGAAAAAAAGAAGAAGAAGAAGAAGAAGATGACAGTATGTGGTACTGTTCTTTTTGCTCTCGGAGTCTTGTGAGGGAGTAAGTTCAGCCACTAAGATACTGTGTGACCTTGGACAAGTCATTGCCCCTCTCTGAACATTGTTTCATGAGCGTCAACATAAGGAAACTGTCCTAGAATGTGGGCTGCCTTCCTGATCCTACCTGAGGTGAGGCCACTGCTCAGACTTTAGGGTAAAGACTGTCTTCTCTCACCCTCTCCATGTTTCACAGTGACGTGGGAGAGTCAGGCTCTAGACCTGCCGCCTGGAGCCATGAGAGCCTGTGCATCCCTCACCCGCGCCCACCTGCCCCGCACAGTGGACAGCACTTCCAATCGCTGGAAGGCTCGGCCAGGGGCACCATGGAGATGCCTGAGCAGCTCTTAGGTTCTGAGGCCCAGGTCCTCAAGGGCCTGCCTTGAGTCTAGAGATTTCTAGGAATGTTCCATCCTGCGTCCCACTTCATACTATGCCCCGAGCTGGATTACTTTGCCTCTTGGGCACAGAATCTGCATGGAAACCTTATTCTGTTTCTCTGTCTCCCCGCATCTCCTGGCAGAGGGCTGGGCATGTGGCCTCAACCACCAATCCACTAAATATGTTTCTGAGAAGTTACTCTTCAAAAATCTCATTTCTGCCTTTTGATTTGCCAGTGACCTTGGCAATGACCTTTTGAAGCTGGCAGGTCACATGTGAAGATAGTTGCTCTAAACAAGCTGGCAGGTGCTGCTGGCTGTTCACAGGGCACAGTCAACAGAAGTCCTCGCTCACATCGATGGCCAACTCACCAGGTTTCTGGGCCAGGAATTACAACAGTGGGAGGGCTTGTGCTGTGCAGCCCAACCATGAACGTCTGTCTATCTGACCATCCGGCCCCCATCTCTGAGGCTAGAAATAAACCCTGATATGGAGTGTTCCAACTGCTCAGCCTTCTCCTAGGAAAACATCTTTGCTGACCTGGCCCCAGGAACAAGCAGGACCTAACATTCTGCTGTCACGGTTATGTTGAGAAGGGGCTGAGAGGCCAAAGAGCAGACAGCCTTAATAATAACTGCTTGTGTCTCATTTGTACCCAGGCAGTCCCAACAGCCACTGTTCAACAGTAACAGCATACTGCCCAGCCCTGACCATCTCTGTTCCACCTCAGAGGCCTCACATGAAAACAACTGCCATACTTTCCTTAAAAGCAAGGCTGGGGACATGGTAGGGCGCGCTCCTTTAATCCCAGCTCTCCAGAAGCAGAGGCAGGTGGATCTCTGTGAGTCTGAGGCCAGCCTGGTCTACATTATAAATTTTAGAGCAGCCGGGGCCAAACAGTGAGATCCTGCCTCAAAGTAAAATGCAATAAGGTTTGTCTTAGCTGAAAAGCTACAGAATGTAGGTTCAAGAAGCGGGGAAGGGTGTGGCCAGGCATGATTGGAGGGCACAGATACCCCTGGTGCCCAGATAGCCCAGGAAGGATGTGGGCATCTAGCTTTGCAGGCCACTGTGGTACCAGGGAAGCAGGCAGAACAGTTCAGGCACCAGCCTCCTGCCTGACCTCCTTGGTGGCCCATTTGTGCACCTGACCACCAACTCTGGTCTCAGTTCCCAGACCATAACTGGGAGACTTGGGAGCATATTTAATTCGGAGAAATGTGCACCAAAGGGGGGTAAGATGGTGCCATGTTTTACAAGTGTCCCTTAAAGAGCTAGAACCCTGGCAACAGCAGCCATCCCAGGGATCACATTTGGCTCTGGCCATTTCTTTTCTCCACCCTGGACCTTTTTTGCTGGGAAAGCCCCCAGACGTTGAGGGTGGGTGTGAATGATGTAACATTTCAAAAGAGAAAAGCTACCAAATTCCAGGTCTAGCACAGTAGGAGGGATCAGGCAGCGAGAAAAGAAGCCAGGAGAGCTTGTGGCGTTCCTACCGGGCCTGAGGATGCTGTGCAGCGAGGGAGGACCGGGCCTGAGGATGCTGTGCAGCGAGGAAGGCCTCCCATCCAGATAGCATCTTCATCTCAGCTGCCTAGGACCTGGGACAACTTCCTTAGCCCCCGTTCCTCTTGGTTAGATGACACCCACATGGGGGGAATGGCACAGCACCTGGCTCTCGTTGGCATAACCTAGATGGCAGGTGTTACTCTCGTCAATCTAAAACTGTCACCTAACCCACCTCTGCAGCGTCAGAGAAAAGTGGTGCCCAGAGAAGACCTCGCTCAAAGACACAGTCAACCATTATTGTATGTGACCTTAAGAGATCTGGGACCCCTCCCCCCCCCAGCCCCACCCAGAGCTCTTCCTACCCTTTATAGTTAAGGCTGGAAGGAAAGGTTTTGTTGAGTAGGGAATTAAGGCACATGTGTGGGCTTGGAGATGGTGAAGACCGAGCAGGCTTCTGCCTCTCTCCTTATCCCCTCGTTACTGAAAGAAGACACCACTTTGCCTACACACCCACATTCCAGAAGAGAGAGAGAGGAGAGTGATCAGGGCTAAGTCCCCAAATTATCCACAGTCAGCCATTGCCCAGAACTTAGTCATACCTTCCCCACCAACACAAGGAAAGCTGGGAAATGTAGTCTTTAGCTCTGTGCTTTGTACAAGACTTAGTTCAGGACAGAGAGATCTGTAGAGAATCAGCTCCCATCCTTTTCCATGATGGGTGGCATCAGAGAGAGTCTGCAGATGTGTACGTGGGTCTGTCACGACAGGAGGGGCAAGAGAGGATGCTGAAGAGGGATGCAGACTCTTGGGTACCATTCCCTCTAAGGGATTTGGCATATATTCTGTATGTGCTGAAGGGCTTTCAGTGAACCTGGCATGGGGGATACCGAGGGGGTAGCACACAGGTGGAGGGGCTGGGCCTGAGGACAAAGAGGCCACAGAAAGAAAGGCCACCACTGTACTGGAACTGGGCTCTTGTAGTGGGGGGTGAGGAGGGTGTGCAGACTGAGCCTCACAGGGGACGAAGAACGTTACTTGTTATTGAGCATGGAAACAGAGTTCCAGGTCTGAGCGCTGGAACCTTCTTTGGTGAAAGAACAATAACTGCTTTGATTTTCTTTCTTTAAAACTTGTCCCCAGACTGTTGTACGGATTGTGGTGCTGGGGATCTGGGATTACATCGAAAACAAAATCGAGGTATGAGCAGTTTCTGTCCCCAGATGCTAGAAACTGGGAAAGGGTCTCATATATCACAAGAGCCCCGCTCTGCCCAGCATGCACTTGACCACAGGGTGCCACTTGGGTGGGTGGGAGGAGGTGGAGGATGGGAGGGGGCAAACGCAGGCATTTTCCAACTAATGGATTTTCTTTAAAACCTTGCAATTCACAAAAGGCATACAGTTAGAGTTGAATCCATTTGAAGAACCTTTGAGATGTATTTTAAAAACAAACAGACTTACCCTAAAATCACCCAGTGGTGGCACACTGATCACAGAAGGTGGCATTTTTCTGGTGTTCACTCTAGGTGGACACTTGGGTGTCCTATGTGTCCACTCTGCTCCAGGGAGATGCGGGAGGGGCGTGAGGTGAGGTCGCTATAGTGCCAGAGGCCTGGCTGCTGTCAGTGAGTTGCATAGTGGTCAGGGGCCAGGTTAAGCTTAGGTAGCCAGGGTCACCTGCGTTCTCCTCTGTCCCTACTTTAGACTCTTTGGGCCCAAACCTGGGGGCCTACACAGAGGACCTGGCCTCAGAACGGCTCACACAAGGCCCAGCTCAGGCAAGCATAGAGAAAGTCAGTACCCACAATGGCTTAATCACATGGCTTACATCCCTACTCTCCTTGCTCTGCCGTCCTCTTGTGAGAGGTGACACATTGCCCCTGGATTCTTGACATGCACAGATAAAGAGGCCCCTGTGGCCATCAGCTCCTGCCCGCCAGTGGGATTCACCTCAGTGTCTGCCCAGGGTCTGGGACGTGGGATTCGGGCCTAAGGTTGCTTAAACTAAGAGCTGCAGGAGAGCTGAGGTTGTGAGGAGTATGAAGCATGCTTGATCACATCCAGGAGGAAGTGGCCGCCTCAGAGAGAGTAAGAGCAGGCAGCAGGAGGTGGGGTGAACTTGCAGTAGGCACAGGCTATCTGGAGAGGTGGCCTTCTGGCTGCTCTCCAGCCTGACACACAGCCTGACCTGGAACACTGAAGCACACTCCTTCCTCAGGTGTTTGATGGGGCTGTGATCATCTTGTCCTTGGCCCCGATGGTGGCCTCCACTGTGGCTAACGGACCCAGGAGCCCCTGGGATGCCATCAGCCTCATCATCATGTTCCGGATCTGGCGGGTGAAGAGGGTCATTGATGGTGAGTACCCTGAGAGGGGGGTCACGAGGAGGCAGGTGCTGCAGCTGTCCACTTGAGAAAGGGGGACTCAGAGTGCTACAGTCCAGGGGGAGAATGAGGATTGGGTGTATGTGACCCATAGCATAGAGAAAGCCAGGCCTGCTCTGACTCACACAGTCATGTGTGTCACACTTACACTTGAGCACCTCACTTCCCAGCCAATGCAACTAGTTATTTGGGAGTTTGGTTTTGGGGTGGTTGTTAGGGTTTTATTTTGGTTTGGTTTTTTTGGTTGGTTTGTCTGTTTTTTCTTTTTTCTCCTTTGTTTTTGTTTTTGACATAGAGTCTCAATTCACAGCCTTGACTGTCCTGGAACTTGCTATGTAGACCAGGCTGGCCTTCAGCTCACAGAGATCCGCCTGCCTCTGCCTCCCAAGTAAATGCTGGGATTAAAGGTGTGCGCCACCACGCCCAGCTCTGATGGAACTCTGTACTGTGTGTATGCAAGGCCAGCCTTCACATACGACTGGAAACCTCAACCCTGAAGAACAGTGTCGTGAAACTGGGACATGGTGAGGAGGGTAATGACACAGGAAGGACCTCTGGTGTCATCTTAGGGAAATGAAAGAAGACCCAAGTCACTGGGCACCCAAAGGTGGTCCTCTAACGCAAAGGGCGTGGCTGGGAGGCCCAGCTCTACCAGGGTGTGTTGTCTTCCTCTCCAAAGAGGCAGTGCTCCCCAAGGCCCTCCATGCCCTCTCCTCACCATGGAGGCCCCTCAGAGGACTGTGGGACACAGTGTACAACCACTACAGTGGATGCTAAGCTTCTTTCCAGCCCTGAACCTTGACTGCAATGATAGAGTTTCTCCAAAAGCATCTGCTTGACAGGTGTATGGCAGCGGGATGACTTCCTGTGGGAGGGCAGCCTCTCCACTCCCTCCACCCCCACCCCACCCCCATACCTGTGAACATGAGAACAGTGCTTCATTTCCACGCTTGGTCGCAGCTATCACTACATTACAGCATCTTCACTGAGCTAGAATGTGGGGGATCCACCCAGCTTAGGATGGGGTGGCTCGAGAGCTCATCCAACACATTCTTCTCACTTGACAGATGGAGAAACTAAGTCAAAGAAGGGTTAAAGGGTCACACTATGACTGGTACTCAGAACCACGATTGAAGCCCAGGACACACACACACACACACACACACACACACTCACACACACTCACATACACACACACAGAGTGAAACACACACACACATGCAGAGAGACAGAGACAGAGATGTCAGACAGACATACAGAAACAGTAAGACAGGGATACATACACATACACAAAGTGAGGCGCACACACACACACATACACATACACAGAAAGAGACAGACAGAGAGAAATAGTATGATAGAGACAGACAGACACACACACACACACACACATACACACAAACCTCAGTGCTTTTTGGGGGCGGTTTGATTCATCCCTCCTGCTCAGGGTCCTGTCCGGTGAGACCACCTGCTTCCCTCAGAACAGGAGCAGTGCCTTTGGATCCTGCCAGCTGTGCACAGCTGCGCATTCCTCACCAGCAGAGGCTGGCAGCGTCCTTTGAGCCTTCTTCTCCTCAGATCACACTTGCTGAACTAAGGAGTGCTAATTTGCCATTCTCACCCTGGGCGTGAACTGGTCTCAGGAACAGCCCAGGCAACAGCGGTTAGGGCCAGCTTGGAGGTAGGAGGGTGTAGGCACTCAGTCTGTCCTTCTCAGGGTGTAGTGCGGTCTAGAACGCAGTAGCAAGAGACACATGTGACCTATGACTGGCCAGTCTGAAAAACTGGGAAGGGCTGGGCTTTGGAAGGTATGAGACCCTAGGGGGTAAAGTGCAGAGGTCAAAGTCAAGATCTGGAGTTGATCCTGAGACTTCTATGGGTCCTAGAGCTGCTGACCCCCAAGCGGGGGAGAGGCGTGTGCTACTGTTCTCTGAGAAATCGTGGAGACCCCATACTCAGAGTCCTGACTTTCTCCTCGGGCGACTCGCTGTGTATCAGAAGCAGAAACCCAGGTGATCACAGGTTTCCACATAGCCTGAGCTTACTTCTTTCTAATGGAAGCCTGTCGAAAGTGGCTGGTGTCACTCACTTCCTGTGTACTCAGTGTGCTTAAAAAAAAAAAATCACTTTCTATTTTGTTGCTCTGCTGCACACACCCTATTTCTCAGAGTCCGAGGTGGCTGCACCAGAGCTAACCACCACTCATCCTAGCCAGAAAGGATGAAAGAAGAAAATACAAAGCAAACGGAGCCCCTCAACTAACTGCTGTCCGTTTGTCTGTCTGTCTGTCTGTCTGCATCCCTACCCACTGCCTACCTCAGAACTAGCCTTTATCGATGGATTGTCTCCAGAAACCAAAAAGTCTACATTCAGTTGTACCCCACGCCCACAGGATGTGAGGTCCCCATTTCTGCCAGGATGTGTCCTGTGGACACCTGTAACTCTAACAGAAGCTAGAATGTCATCATTCTTGGTGGTCGTGCCTGGATTTTTTTTTTCAAGCTGCTGCTGGCTGGATGCTGGGCTTACCTCTCCTGAGCCCAAGCCCAGCTCTTCACACGGCTTCCTCTCTCTTCCAGCCTACGTCCTGCCAGTCAAGTTGGAGATGGAGATGGTGACGCAGCAGTACGAGAAGGCCAAGGCGGTCCAAGACGAACAGCTGGAGAGACTGACGCAGATCTGTCAGGAGCAAGGGGTAACGCGTTCAGATCTGCCCGTCTTTGTCTAGACCTTGCTGAGGACCCTGTAATGTCACAAAGGCAGAGCTTGGGGACTGAGGTCAGGGAGCAAGCTCAGCCCCTGAAGATAGGCCTCGCTCAGCTCCCACCCATGCCCAGCCCTAGCTTAGGCTCCACTCCCTGCGGACCTCAGTAAATGTGCGACTCTTCAGCCACAAATTCCCACAGCTGATACGTGTGGGAATCTGTGGGATAGCACTACAAATTGATCCTAGGAAATGTCCCCACAGGACTGTGTACATACACACACATACACACACACATGCACACGCACACGTGTGCACACACACACACACACATGCACACGCACACGTGTGCACACACACACACACACACACATGCACAGAGAGAGAGAAAGACAGAGACAGAGACAGAGAGGCATGAGAGGGGGAGGACAGAGGGAGGGAAGGGAGGGAGGGAGAGAGAGAGAGAGAGAGAGAGAGAGAGAGAGAGAGAGAGAGAGAGAGAGAGAGAGAGAGAGAGAGACCATCTTCAAATCATCTCCTTGGAATGTCTGAACAGTTCTTTTTCTAACTTTGGGAACATGGCCTTTCGTTCTTACAAAGTGTTTCTGAGGGACAAGAAGAGCCATTGTGGACGCAACCCTCAGCACATTGTCCAGGGGTCCCTTGGGCTATGGCTGTCCTTATGGGGCTCTATTCTGAAAAGACAACCATGCAGCCCCTAAGGGACTCTCCAGCTCCACTCAGTTCTCTCACCGGTATACCCAGCCTGCTCACCAGGGCCCTGTTCCATGCCAGACATGTGCTAAGCACCATAAATACCATTCCAGATGGGCTATGGTCCAGGCTTCTCCTCATGGGAGCTTTGGGAAACTGCATTTGGTGGCCAAAGCATATACAGAGGCCGTGTGGTGCCATGCATGCCTCACAGGGACCCTTTGCAGGCTTTGCAGAGAAGCTGACCTGAGCGGAAGAGAACAGGCAGGAGGCCCAGCAGGAGAGTGGGGGCTGAGCTGGGCAGCAGATCCCATGCCCCTTGTGAGCTAGGGAAGGCCGCAGGAGGGTAGGGATGGGTTTAGAGTGGGCATGGGGGTTTCTGGGCTGATCAGGGCATCTGGGGAAAGAGGAAGTGGCTCTGTGGAAGTGTTCATCTTCCATGGATCTTTCTGGCTGCTTCTGGAGGGTAGGTAGGAGGGGACAGGTAGAGACAGGAAGCCTGAGTAATAGCAGTCACCTGGGTAAGAGCAAACCCTGGGTAAGAGCAGACCTCGGTTTAGGTTGGGAGTCTGGCATACTGAGAAGGGGCCAGCTATAAGTGTTACCCAGAAACCAAGCCAGAGTGGGTCAGGGAGCTCCTGGTCCCCTGTGCAACAGGAAAACACCACTGCTGTTGGTAACTTGAGGGAGTCAACACAGCGCTGCCTTGCTCCTCCTAAACATACAGCCGCCCAGCAGAGAGCACAGCCCTGCTGCAAGCCACCGTCAGCCACCATCATCCACACAGGTGCTCCATGACCAGGAGGAAGGCGTAATGGCCAACTCACATATCCCATGTCGCGTATCCTGTGTCCTGTGCCCCACCATTCCCCGCATGTAGGCTCTCTTCTCGAGGCCTTGGGAAGGGAACTCCCTCAGAGTCTGTACAGGAAAGAGTGATAAATAAGGAAGGCTAGGTAGTGCCATCTGGAAAAGAGATGAGCAGAAATGAACTGTTTTAATTTAAAAAGCACCTGAAACCTGTCCTCTTAGTTAAGATTGCCGAGAGGGAGGGACAGACAGCCTGGGTCCCTGTGGGCCGGGCCAGGGTTGGGGAGTGTGTGGCCTTGTGGATCAGGGCTCAGTTCTGCGGAGAGAGTAGGAAGCAGGCCACTGCTCTCCGAAGCCAGAGACCAGAAGACAGCACCTCACTGCCAGATAAGCCACTGTTTGAGACTTGACTGGGCAACAGATGCACTGAGTGTCAGCCATGGTGGTTGGGGCAGTGTGGAAGAGTGATCAAGAATGCCCATTAGGGAGAGACTTGCTTCCAAGCCAGCCCTGTTGCTTAGTGGCTATGTGGCTTGGGGGCTGATGGGACCTTGGTTTTGATCATCCTCAAAGGATGGTTCTGAGCTTTAAATACTGACTAGTGGGGGCTCCCTCAAACGGCCTGCACACATACCTGCTTTATAAATAAACCTGAGAAGTGGCTTGCCCACAGAACCCTCTTAGAGCCAGGGACAGATCTCGGCATCCCACCTCTGATGCTCTTCTCTCCCAGCCCACCTTGTTGGGGGGTCACTCCTTACCGCGGGTTTTCTGTTCAGGCTCCGTGAAAATAATGCTCTGAGCTGGTGGTGCATGCCTGCGCCAGCATTCAGAGGCAGAGACCTGTGAACTCAAGGTCACCTTGGTCTAAGTAGTGAGTTCTCCGCCTGAGCTACATAATGAATGAGACCCTGTCTCAAAAAAAAAAAAAGATGAAAGACCATTGCTCATATCAGGCATGGGGTAGCGTGATCCACACCAGCCAAAGAGCAGCCCCTTGCAAGCGCTGCCCAGGCTTCTCAGTAATCTATAGGGTTCCCAGAACCTCCAGCCTGCTGTCCACCCAGCGCTGCTTGCAGTCCCATCATCCTGGTCTTTGCCACAACTCTTGTCTCTCACAGCTGAAGCTCCGACAGAGCATAGTTAATAGGAGCCTTCTCCAAGTGGGAGTCATGTGTGCCGCACACAGAGAAACTGACCTGTAAATGTGAACCACGCAGGTTTCCTGTTTGATTGATGGTTGACTGACTGATGGATTGGTTTTTGGAGATGGAGATTTCACTGTGTAGCTCCGACTGACCTTGAACTTAAGACCCTCCCTACCTTCATCTCCCCACCACTCAGGGCAGACTATCCCACTTTGCTCACTCCTTTAAATATACTTACAGAAATATTTGCTATGGTTTCATGCATACTAGTTCTTTTTTTTTTTTTTTAGTGGTTTTTTTGTTTTGTTTTGTTTTGTTTTAGTAATTTTAGGTTAACAGATTTCCCACAGACCCTGTGCACGGTCACCCATTGTCAATAGCTTGTATTTGCAGCATTAGATCCAATACTGGATGTTTGTATGTATTCAAATTACATCCATCCCAGGGTCCAGGGTCCATTTCGGCCCTTCTGTCTTCTTAGGCGCCTCTCTATGACAGCGCCTCACTCTTTCCTTGTCTCAACGACTTTGATGGTTTTGAGGGCACTGGCTGGGTGTTTTGTAGGGGGTCTCCCTACTGAGATTTGTGGAGGTTTTTCTTGGTGATATTGTTTGGAAGGAAGCCTGTAGAGGTAAGGTGCCATTCTCACCCAGAGTGACAAGGGCACACTATCAGCCAGATGCTGGCCTGACCACCTAGCTGAGGCTGTTAGGTTTCTCCATTGTAAAGATTCATTTGTTCTACGCCTCGTGGCATCTCATTTCTTACCACAGGCCACAACCAGCATGCCCCAGAGCCCTTCACACCTTAGATGAAAAGTCTGGGACAGCTTTGGTCCAATCTAGGATTTGACAAGTGAGGAAACTGAGGCCCATGGAAAGACAGTGTCACACAGCTTGAGGAAATGCCAGTCTCTGGGCTCTTTGTGCGCATGCGCGCGCGCACACACATACACACACACACACACACACACACATCATATATCACATGAAAGCTCAGATCTGAAGAGAAGAGTTGCTATTTTCCCTCATGATACCTTCCAACCATTTGACACCTTTTTATTCCTCAGAGTCCTGTGAGGAAAGGGGAGCTTAAAGGACCCTGTTGGGGGAAGACTCTCAATAGTCCATCTTGCCTCTGGACCTTGGCCAGCTCTTTGCATGTGTTGCTGCATGTGCACTCTCCTCACAGCCCTCAACTGTGAGGGCCTCTATCTATGCATGCTCTTCCCTGACAGGACAGCAGCCAGAGTTCTAATCCCTTCTGGATTGGATCCATCCTCAGGATGGATGCCAGAGGAAGTGGCCGGTGGGCTGTCCTTCAGGAAGGCAGTGTGGACCGCCCCCCCCCCCCCCCCCCCCCCCCGTCTCTCTCTCAGTCCTGGCTATTTCAATTATCAATGGCATGTTAGGTTAGTGGTTCAGTCGATGTGGCACTGTGTTCTTCTGAGTCATCTTACAACCACTTCTGAGAGTTCCTGCTGCAATTCAGAAGCAGAGCCCAGAGCCCCATCCTGTCTGCTCTTTGTCCTTCCGGCCTTGCGACAGCACGTGGCCCAAGCTAGTGCAACCTGGCACACTTAGGGAGTTAGTGTTCACCTCTGTAGGATCCCAGGGGAAATGGAGTGCTCCCTCCCCAGCCACACTCACCTTAAGATTTTGGGAAAATCCTGATGGTCTGGGGATCACTGTAGGGTGACTTGGGGCCAAAGCAGGCCCATGGCACCCATGTACTCCTTAGTACAGCTTAGACCCTGGGAAAGCATCAGTTCCCAAGAGAAGCATCCAATGGGTGGCCGACTAAGGGTGCCAAAGGTTTGCTTATGGGAGTCGCCAGCAAGCGGGTTCCCACCTTTGCTCCACCAGCAACTGTTGTTCCCCCCTCCCCATCTCCTGGGCACCAGCTTCTTCACTGAAAAGATGAAGCCCACAAAGTTGTTATTTGCATGGGTGCTGTGAGGGAGCAGCTTAATTGAGTGACATGTAGGGAGGCTCTTGATGTATGAGGGTACAAATATTCCTGAATGGATTTCCGTAATGGTCATTATTTACAAATGCACCATCAAATACATGATGTCCTTTGACTCTGATGGTCAAGATTGCCAGGCTAGGCTTTATTAGTCCCTCTACAGGGACCCCTAAAGAGAAAGAGTCGCTATACAGTCACCTAATCTACAAAATGAAGCTGGTGGGCTCATAACCCTCTTGTGTAAGCGGGAGGCACAGTTTCAGTCACCAAAATCCTCCCTGTAAGAGACTGTGTCCTTGGCCAGTTTCCCTAAGAAAAAGATGACAATCCCGACCCAAGCTCTATGCATGTCTAAGGCAGAGAAGGTAGAAGGATACACACCTCTGCGCTCACGTGCAGGAGCGAGGGCAGGCTTTGTGGGTACAGAGGGTTGGGAGCGAACCAAACCATCTCCTGTCCTGGCCTTGGTCTGGTCCTGATGCTGAGAACTCTGAGCAAACCTCACAGCTCTATACAAACCTTGCTCACCTTTGAGCCTGTGCCCAGAGCTCAGAGAACGGGTCAAAGGGCAGGAATAACAGAAACACATATTCTATACAGCCTCCACAGTGGCTTATTCTAGAGAGCCCCTTCCTTCTCTGCAGAAGTCTCAGGCCCCACCTTTTCAGCACAATAGCCTTTGTTACCTGGGCTTTTCAAATTTTTCACTGAGAGACGTAAAGTTTTTTTTTTTTTTTAACATGGGAAGTGGTTTGTAAAACAGCTGATAGCTTTAGTGACAAGCCTATTTAGCTGATAAAATTAGCCATCAGAGAAATAACATATGTTATCCTTTTACTATAATTTAAATTTATGGCCATCTACCAGTCATCTCCACATTGGATGGAAAGGGGCCAAGGTCGATCACAGCCTCACCCTGCTCCTAAATCATTAGTTCGCAACCGTCTCCTGATTTTCATTGTTACCAACAATGGCGAAGCTAATGGAGATAAACATTGGATGCCATCCCAGCAGCAGGGCGGCCTGTGCAGACGGCATTGGCAGAATGGAGCCAAATTACTGCTACTGCATTAGATGCCATCGAGCTGCTGGCCAAAGAGTGCATCGATCAGGATGCAGCCCATGTCAACTGGACTCTGTGGCCAGCCCATTAAAGGCAGAGGAGGCTGGGTGTGGCCACCGTGGAAGGGCCTGGCTCACCACTCCAGGAATGCACACTTTGGGGCTCTCACGGGATCCCTGTTGATCAGGTTAGGTTGTTAGGTTAGAAATACTTGCTTTAATTTTTTTCCCCTAGCTTAGGGATGGGCTTTTGTGTAATGTTTGCTAGAAGATCTGCTTTATTTTGTCATCAAAGACACCGTGTACCTACTGTTGTCAGAGGCCAGGCTCTTGTGAGCTCTGGAGATGCTAGGTACACGTATTTCTATTGAATGTTTTTAGTGGTTGACTGCAGGGGGTCTAGGAGTGTGTGTGTGTGTGTGTGTGTGTGTGTGTGTGTGTGTGTGTGTGTGTGTGCTGGGGGGGTCCACTTATCCTGCTTAGGAGTACCTGGAAGTTTCTCCTTCCTTCCTTCCTTCCTTCCCTCCCTCCCTCCCTCCTTCTTCCCCACCCTTCCTTCTACCTTCCCTCAGAGTTTCTTGGCTAGATCAGACTGAGAGTTTTGATCACTTTGTGAAGCTTGGGCCAAGGCAGGTGGTAAGGGTGGCAGTGAGCACACACACTCAGCAAGCACCCTGCCCCTGAGCCACACTAACACACTCAGCAAGCACTCTGCCCCTGAGCCACACTAACACACTCAGCAAGCACTCTGCCACTGAGCCACACTAACACACTCAGCAAGCACCCTGCCCCTGAGCCACACTAACACACTCAGCAAGCACTCTGCCCCTGAGCCACACTAACACACTCAGCAAGCCTCTGCCCCTGAGCCACACTAACACACTCAGCAAGCACTCTGCCCCTGAGCCACACTAACACGCTCAGCAAGCCTCTGCCCCTGAGCCACACTAACACACTCAGCAAGCACTCTGCCACTGAGCCACACTAACACACTCAGCAAGCCTCTGCCCCTGAGCCACACTAACACACTCAGCAAGCACTCTGCCACTGAGCCACACTAACACGCTCAGCAAGCCTCTGCCCCTGAGCCACACTAACACACTCAGCAAGCACTCTGCCCCTGAGCCACACTAACACACTCAGCAAGCACTCTGCCACTGAGCCACACTAACACACTCAGCAAGCACTCTGCCCCTGAGCCACACTAACACACTCAGCAAGCACTCTGCCCCTGAGCCACACTAACACACTCAGCAAGCACTCTGCCACTGAGCCACACTAACACACTCAGCAAGCACTCTGCCCCTGAGCCACACTAACACACTCAGCAAGCACTCTGCCACTGAGCCACACTAACACACTCAGCAAGCACTCTGCCACTGAGCCACACTAACACACTCAGCAAGCACTCTGCCCCTGAGCCACACTAACACACTCAGCAAGCACTCTGCCCCTGAGCCACACTAACACACTCAGCAAGCACTCTGCCACTGAGCCACACTAACACACTCAGCAAGCACTCTGCCACTGAGCCACACTAACACACTCAGCAAGCACTCTGCCACTGAGCCACACTAACACGCTCAGCAAGCACTCTGCCACTGAGCCACACTAACACACTCAGCAAGCACTCTGCCACTGAGCCACACTAACACACTCAGCAAGCACTCTGCCACTGAGCCATACTAACACACTCAGCAAGCACTCTGCCTCTGAGCCACACTAACACGCTCAGCAAGCACTCTGCCCCTGAGCCACACTAACACGCTCAGCAAGCCTCTGCCCCTGAGCCACACTAACACGCTCAGCAAGCACCCTGCCCCTGAGCCACACTAACACGCTCAGCAAGCACTCTGCCACTGAGCCACACTAACACACTCAGCAAGCACTCTGCCCCTGAGCCACACTAACACACTCAGCAAGCACCCTGCCCCTGAGCCACACTAACACGCTCAGCAAGCACTCTGCCACTGAGCCACACTAACACGCTCAGCAAGCACTCTGCCTCTGAGCCACACTCTCAGCTGAGTGATTTATTGCTTCTTTCCCTTTCTTTCATTCTTCGCCTCTGGGGCTCCAATTGTGTGTGTTTCACGTCTTGCACACCCTTTTCTCTTACTGGCTCTCCCTCCTCCCCCTATAAGTTTTGGGGGTTTTTGTTTGTTTTGTTTTGTTTTGTTGGTTTTTCCAGACAGGGTTTCTCTGTGTAGCCCTGGCTGTCCTAGGCTCACTTTGTAGACCAGGCTGGCCTTGAACTCACAGCGATCCACCTGCCTCTGCTTCCCAAGTGCTGAGTGCACCAACATGCCCAGCTTGTTTTGGTAATTTTTTTTAAAGACTTGCCTTCCATCTTAAGGCTCAAGAACTCTCCCTCTCTCTGCCCAGGCTGCCTGAGTTTTCCTTTACATATGGCATCGTCAAGCATGGTCATTAAGGGACTAGGGAGCCCAGGCTGGTCTGGAACTTGCCACCTTCTGGCCTCAGTTCTTGACGTGATGCAATTCTGGGTGTGTGCCACCGCTCCTGGCTCACTTCCTTCCACGTGTCTATTCACCATTATTTTTAGACCCTTACGCATTAGCTTGAACACTCACACACACGTGTGCTTCTTTCTATTAACTGCTCTCTCTCGTCCTGCATGATGACACTTTCCTGCATCCTCGCATGGTGGGCCAGTCTCACTGTGTGCTGCATGGTTGGTGACGCGTATGAGGGCTCTGGATTATGCTATCTTTCTTAAAGAGTCAGTCTTCTGTGGAAAGTTTATAGCAGCAGCAGCAGCAGCAGCAGCAGCAGCAGCAGCAGCAGCAGCAGCAGCAACAGGGTTGGCCCTCATGACAATACTGAGGGTTAATGGATACGGAATTCCATTACCCCATCCCAGCCCTAAACCTGGGGTCCCAGGGCAAGACTCAGAACTCTGCCAGTCCATTTGTCTTGAAGTGGATTGGAAGCGAAGTGAAGCCCAGAGGAGAAAAGGGCCAATCCCGTGTGGTGGAAGGGATGGGTTAAGACCTCAGGCCCCCTCCTCTGGGCCAGCTCAGTTCCTTGTGATGACCTCATGCTCTTCCCCAGCTGCCACCAAGCTGGCCTGGCCTCTGTTTGGCTCGTCCACCCTTCCTATCTGCAAGGCTCTAAGCTCCCTGACACAAGGTCATGGAGGCTGATTGCCAGAGGCAGGGGCTCCCACACTGCATCTCACCTTCCCTTTCCGCTAGTCCCCAACACAGAAGGTTCCTCCCAACCCCAGGCCTCAATTAACTCATCCAGCTAATAGCACCCTGACATTCCTCTGACAACCCTTCAGTCAGCTGGCAGTGTGTGTTGGGGGGGGGGGCACTGTATGTAGTCATGTCGAGTCTCAGCGTCTGAGGGTCTCACTGGGACACATTGAGAAACCCCGAGGGGTTGTCTCAGCCAGTGACCAGAGTAGAGTGCCATCTGGCCCATCAGCAGTTCTCTCATAAGGAGTCGGTCATCCCTACACAGGGTGAAGCCTTAGAGCACCCAGCCATCCTACATCCTCTTGACATGAAGCATCTAAAAACCTGCCTCCCGCCCAGCTCAGAGCCACACAGCTTTAATCCCAGCACTAGGAAGGCTGCGCTCGCTCTCTCTCTCTCTCTCTCTCTCTCTCTCTCTCTCTCTCTCTCTCTCTCTCTCTCTCATTGCAATACACACCATGTAGGGACACTCTCACCTCTTAAATCGCTTCTCTTGACTTTCTTATCTCCTCTGTCTCGCTTTCATCCTCCTCCAAATCTGGCCATCTCTGGGCTGGCCTGCCACTGCAGGAGGCCCCGGTGGGCATCGCTGCATCTCACCTTCTCCACCCTGCAGTCAGCATGGTGCTCGCTCTATCTGGGTCACAGCACCAATGGCTGCCGCTCTGTCCTGTGTGAACATTTCCTGCTGTTTCCTGCTTCTCTTTAAATAAAGACTAAAGTCCTCAATATATCTCACACTGGTTACGTGGCTCTGCCGGGCAACCTTTGCAGCCGCCCCAGCCCTACTTGCCTGCTGACCCTGCATCTGATGTAGTCCTCCTATGCCTCAGGCACCGCCAAGGGACTAGCCATGTGCTTCTCAGCAGAGATGTGTCCCTTGCAGTGGCACAAGCCATCTCCTCCCTTGGGAATCACCTCTAAGCCACGGTAGGCATTTTCATTCCAAAACATGTAGCTGAATTCTAACATGGCCCCCTACCTCACTTCTGCATGAAGAATGAATGAATGAGAAAACTACATGGACTTGGTGTTCGCATCTTCAGTTCAAAACTTGTTTCCGAGCATATGTGGTCTTGGCCTGGGCAGGCCCTGACCTCCGCCTGGCTGGCCTGAATTCCAGTGAGACTTCCCAGAGCAGCTCCGTATCGATTACAGGCCATCAATAATGCATCTGTTCAGAGGGGCCTAGGAAGCCATTAGCTGGGCCTGCAGACTCTGATGCATGGCCTTGGAGAAATCAGCTGCGTGTGCCCATGGGAAGTTCCCATCAGCTTAGGCAAGAGGGCCTCCATCCCTGCAGAGCTGGGGAAGATTACCTCATGGACCCCTGTTGACCTTCACGACCTTGTTTCTAGAGAAGTGGCCCCTCACCCCCTGGAAAGAAAATAATATATATAATTTAAAAGGCCACCATAAAGTTTGCAAGCCATATTCTCATTCTCTGCAACTGCCAGCCCATTCACGGGCTAGGTTGTTGAGGTCCAGCGTCTCCAGTCAGGAGCTGGGACTGGGGCTGCAACTGTGCCAGGGTGAGGGACCCAGGTTTGGGTTGAAAGGATAACAAGGAGCCACAGTCCTGTGTGGCCGTGGGCTCAGAGCATGCTCGCTAGTGGAGGGGGAGATTCTTGAGTCTAGTGGGTGTGTAGGCAGGATCAGGACTTAGTCTTTGGCCAAAATCTGGGCTCAGTGCATGTGGCGAAATCTTTGTCTCTGCTTTGGGTTAGAGTTGAAGCTCAGGCTGTAGCCAGAGTTAGGCTCCAACAGAAACCACAAGAGCGAAGAAGCTAGCTCGTCCACTTCATTTACTTGCCAGCGTCTGAGGGCCTCCTGTGTGTACACATAGCACATAAGGCCCACGTTGGTGCACCGTGGCTCTTATCGGCTTGGGAGAACTTATGCCCAACTTCTCTCGGTGTGCCATGACATTGCGCTAATAGCTTGAAATCAACCAGGATGGATAGGTGGGCTGCACTACAGATAGGGGCATACACTGCAAATCAAGTGGATTTTGCTTTTGTTAGTTTTATTTATTTATTTTTAATGTTTTATCTTTTGCATGCAAACTAGGTTTCCTCATGGCTTTTTTTTATAACTATTAAGGTTTTGTTTCTGTTTAGTGTCACACTACAACGGTGGTAAACTATAAACTAATGAATGGTCTTAGCAGAAAATGGGGAAGGCTACACATTTGCATCTGATTTGCATCTGATTTGCACCTGCCTCTCTGGTGCCACTAAAATGAGAGTTGAAGAGAGAATCCAAATGCATAGAGCTTAGGAAACTGTGAGTCTTGTAGGTTGGATCAAAGAGGATACTGATTTCAAAGGATTTAATGAAATGGGTAAAATAGTGACTCGTACATAAGGACGGAGGATTTGTGGCTGAGAATAGGGACCAGTTCTGCCCTCAGAACCCCAGCAATTCTGGGAGGAGAGGGATGTTGTGTGAAACATCGGGACCAGGGGGCTAGGTGGAAGTCTACACAGCAATCTAAACTACCCCATGGCTTGTCTAGTCGGGAAGCCACACCCCACCCCAAAAGGAGCCATGGGTTTGTCCTCTGGAGAAATGGAACCAGAGGCTCAGCACATAAGCCCTGGGCTGGGCAACAGCCTGAGGAGAGAGACACAAGGCTGAAATAAGAGTTGAAAGAAAGTGCCCCTCCCTGGTGATGGCCCCTGACCTGTTGTTTCCAGTGTAGAAGCACCCACCCAGAGGTCCATCCCTGACCGAAGGTTAATGAATTCTCTAGAAACATGAGTGACACCACTGTGCATATACTAACACTGGGAGTTGCCCAACACGTGGCCACTGCTAGGCTATTCCAGTGTGAGTAAATGCCCTCAGTTGTGCTCATGTTCAACTTTCATAAAAACAAATGAATTGGAAATGAAAGTAAGGCCTGGGGGCATGGCACAGTTGGTGATGTGGTTGTCTAGAGTGCAGGGGGCTTTGGGGTCCGGTCCCAGAGCAGCAGGGAGCCAAGCACAGTAGCATCCCGACACTCAAAAGGTGTGGGCCAAGCATCGGAAGTGGAAGGTGAGTTTGAAGCTAGCTGAGACTGTATGGGGCCCTGTCTGAGAAGGAAGAAAGGAAGGTGGGGGGAGGAGCCAAAGTGTCTGAATACAATCAGTGTGATGCAGAGACTTCAAAGAGGCTGCCATAGGTGGGAGACCAGGCATGTGATCTGGGACCAAGGGAGCAGCAGGGAAGCGCCTTGTGCCTTGTGCCTTTACAGAACAGCCAGAGGAAACGAGAGGGGAGGAGATGAGGTTGGCAGGGTGGGCAGGCTCACACTGGAGGCTTTTCAAGCCAAGGGCAGGGAGTTTGGGCTTTCTCCCACGTGTGGGAACAAAGCAGTAAGACGGGACAGGGGTGTCATCTGACTTAGGTTTTCCAGGGTAAGGACATGTGGCTGTCAGACGATGACCAGCCGTAGAATGGGGGAGGAGTGAGTGAGCAGCCTAAGGGAGCACTTGAAACTGGAGCTGCGCAAGGGAGTGGGTTGGATGAGAGGAAACAAGGAAACAAGGAAGGAAGGAAGGAAGGAAGGAAGGAAGGAAGGAAGGAAGGAGATTTTTGACTGTAGCTAACGTGAGATAAAACCACCTGCTGAACAGGTCTGCGGAGACAACGGAGTGCTGTTTTGACTGGGTACATAGTGTTAGTATACAGGCAGCTGGAGGTCCCAGGCTGACATTTTAGTAAGGGGGCTAGGAGGCAGGTAGGCTTTGGGGCCTCATGGACAAGTAGGTAATTGGCACTCTGGCCTGTGTAGAGAGGGTGCAATGTGCACCTTGAACACTAGGTGGCAGTGAATACTCACTACCGCTTAGCACACACAGACCCTTTGTCCTACACCCAGACGTGCCAGTAAGATTTGGAGTGACCTATCTCAGTCACAAACCTAAGAGATATTTAGAAGCCTTTCTAAGATGCTTTCCAGCAATGATGATGGTGGTGGCTGTGGTACTGTTTTGTTTTTGTTTGTTTGTTTGTTCAACCAGGTCTTCAGAAAGGAACATAGAACTCAGAAACAAAAATGTGTTTACAAACCAGGAAACCAAGACCAGAGAAAGTGAAAACCCTTCCGAAGGTTACAAACCCCAGTACTAGCTAGCCGAGAGCCATCTCCCACAACTCATGCAAGAGGGAAACGGGTATCACTGGGAGACAACATGTTTGTGAAACCAGAGTGCTCAAGTTTGGCACCTCCTGACTTCTATTAAGCACACCTGTCCGAGGCAGCATCTGAGGAGGCTTTCCTTTCATTCCTTGGAGGCCCACAAGTAGCTAAAGGCAGGTTCAAATCCAGATGTCCTGACAGCCGGTCCAGTGTTCTTCCTATAAACTACAGCTCTCTTTATATTTATGGCCATTTTCTTCGTGTAGGGCCTGAAAACGGTATTTGGAGACAGAGGGTCACACTTAACAGTTTGTAAGTTTCTCGTATGTTATGAGGCTGAGAGCTCATCACAGAGGACAGTGTCCTGCCTTTGGGTGCTCAGCCCTTTGACCCTCACATCCTACTCTGCCATCCAGGTGCTGAGCGGCTAGTGAGACTGCAGGCCCCTAACCTTCCCAATGGTGCCACCCTACCCCCATCCCCACCCGAACCCGGGCAAGCGCGCCCACCCACAACCCTTCTACCTCTCGCAGTTTGAGATCCGGCAGCTGCGTGCGCACCTGGCACAACAGGACCTGGATCTCGCAGCTGAGCGGGAGGCAGCGCTGCAGGCCCCACACGTGCTGAGCCAGCCACGCAGCCGCTACAAGGTAGTGGAGGCCGGCACGTGGGCCGAGGAGACTGCTGGAGAGAGCATCGTGGAGGAGCTGAGGCCCTCTCAAGGTGAGCCCGTGGTCCCCCCAGAGTTCCAAGGATTCCTCCCTCACCTCACTCCAGGTCTCTGCACAGAGAGACTTGGACATAGGAGTCCAGGAGCTGGACCACTTGCAGGTCTGTGCTTTTTATCTGCCCCCTTACCTGTGATCTGTGATGGCACTCAGAAGTCAGTGCCCCTCAGAGGCCAGGAGGAGCGGCGAGCCAGGGGATCTTGACACACACTAAAAAGTATTCAGATCTAGTAAAGCCATTGAAAGACCTATTGGGAATTAATAGTCGTTAGTTCCCTTGTACTTGGGGGAAAACAAAACCTGACAAAAGGAAGGAAGGGTTTATTTTGGCTTATTATAGAGAGGGAGGTACATCATCATACTGGGAGAGCCACAGGGGTGGAGTGGACGCCTTGTAGCTCCAGGCAGGAACCAGATGAAAGTTGGTACTGGCTCGCTTCCTGTCTTGCCTCTGGAGCCTCAGCAAATGGGACCGTGCCACCCACTGTTAGGATGGTCTTCCAAGCTCTTAGCCCAGGCTAGATACTCCCCTACTGACCTCTCTTCAGTCCAGAACCTCTGGTGCCTAGAGTTTTGTCTCCTTAGTGGTCGTACATCCTGCCAAACTGACAGCCAACGTTAACCATCATGGTGGTAGAGCCAAACTCCTAGTTGGTAGCCTGAGACCTTTCTAGTGGACTGCCACCTACCAGGGCCCAGAAGAGAAGTCAAAGAAGTCACACTGCCTGGCTACATGGCTTGAGGCCTTGGTGAACTCACCTCCAGCTTCCTCCACTAAGGCACAGGAGGTGTGAGCAATCTCCCCCACCATGTCACTCCCTGACTTAACACCTTAACTGGCTCCCTGGGCTCTCTCTGGAAAATGTCCATGTCCCTGGAGTAGCGTGGTCACTCGTTAGATGCCTATAGCAAAATGCCTCATAGTTCGGGAGGCTACAGGTCTGAGCTCAGGGTGTCCCTTGCTCTTCTGTAGCTCTTGGCAGTTGCTGGCAATCCTTGGCTTGTGGAAACACCACTCACCCTCTGCCTCCATCTTTACATGGCATCTCCCTTTCTGTGTCCAGACCCCCTATTTGTACAGGGTCCCCCTACTCTGATATGACCTCATCTTCACTAATGGCGTTGCAATCGTGTTGTTTCCAGATAAGCTCACATCCTGGTAGCAGGAATTGAAACGTCAATATAACACGTTGAGGAGGGATATGTCTGTGCACTCAGCAACAGATGCTACGTGAGAGCCCTTCCTCGCCCACTCCTGCTCCAGTACCCCTGTGGCAGCCCTCAATACCTCCGTCTCTTTTGATGCACACTTACCTTGTGTGCTGCAGCCACCCACACACAATTCAGCCCTCTGTCTGCATGGTCACAGCTGTCCTCAGAGCCCTCAGTGGCACAGCCCGTGCCTCTGAAGCCGAGGGCAGAACATGGGGCGGGGGGTGGGGGGGCAGCTGTGAGGCTGTGAGAAGCTTCCATGATTCATGGCCTGAAGTCGTCCAGGGACTCAGGGCATCTCCCAGCTGATTTCTCGCTGAGCAGGAGCCATGTCCAGGGTGGGATTTCCATGACAGTAGAAAATTACAATCAGATGAGCGAAGAGCATGCTGGGCCACTCTGAAGATTAAGGAAGGGCACCGTTTGTTAGTCGCTGTGACCTCCAGGCTAGCAGGGCTTGGAGGCCCCTCTGCATGCACAGTCGGACACAGACAATGCAGGCGTTAACCTGCAGACATAGCAATGAGTCACAGGAGCCTTGGGACGTGGCCAGTATCACCTCCGCATGGCTGTCACTCCCTGAGTGGGGGAGGGTTGCTGGGGATAGCTCCAGCCTCAGCTCAGCCAGATCCCTCTGAGAGGGAAGAGCGTCCCGAAGTTCCCAACAGGTCCCAGTCAGACAACACCAAGGGCCTTCTGTTTAGACTTGCTTTAGCACAAATCATTTTTAAAACCTGGGCTGCAAAGTTCCAGGCTTTGGGGCCTGCCAAGTTCACAGTGCCCCTGTCTCGTCATTAATACTTCTCTCCCAAATTTATTAGTCTTGAAGCGCGCCCATAACTTATGAATTACAGCTTCTGGTGGGAGTGCTACAGATTTCACCATATATCACTTTGGCATATCCCGCCCCCCCCCCCCCCGCCCCGTTGCTGCACCAGTGTCCAGAGCACCAGCCACAGAGGTGCCTCTGCCCAGTCTGCCCTTGGCCTTCCCTCTGCCATGCAGCAGGGAACAGGAAGTTGAGCTGGCTGCAGGGTCTACCCTTGGAGGAGACAGGGTCTATGTGCTGGTTGAACACAAGGTACCCTTGCTGGCCCCTATAAAGTGTTGGGGACCCTAGGAGCCCCAAGGCTTGTTAGACTTGAGAAAGCTTCACCCAGAGTAGTATTTGAAGTAGCCTGAATGAGTTCAGGGGTCCAGGTCTGCCTTTGGATCCCAACTGGGCCTTGAAGGTCACTTAGCTTCCCTGAGGAGGGCTAGTGTCATGACCTGTACAGTCACCTGAGGCCCTGGGTTCAAGCTCCTGCTCTTGCCCTCCAGAAAGATTTGGTGCTTTTTGAGCTCTGATGTTCAGCAGCTTGTCAGGTGTCAGAGTCCCTGAAGCTCTTCCCTGAGAGAGCCTGGGGGCTCAGGTGTGTGCCCTGCCATTAGACAGGGCATTGCCACAGGTGCCCTGGTGATGTCAGCATCTCGGTGAGTGCCACTGAGCTGTGGAGGAGTGGGAGCAGGAGTGGGGTACAGCCTCTAGGGCTTTGAGATGTGTGGGTCTTCATCAGGCCCCCCTTGCCACTCAGCCCCGTGGAACACAGCCCGTCTCTTCATCTGCAGGAGGCGTGGCCCAGTCAGCTCACCAGCCTTCCTACCTCTGCCTTGACCAGCAGGTCTGGAGCTCTGACCAAGGCAGTCAGTGCCAACTCTGGACTCAGGTTTTGCAAAAACGGGCTGGGTTTGCAGAGTGCTCCCTCCTAGGGACGGGTGTCAGCCTCAGAAGCCAACAGGGATGCTGTGGGCCAAGGGCAGACAGGAGAGGACTGTCCGTGTGTATCCACTCACACTGGTGGGTCTGCATAGCTCCCCAGCAGCTTTGCCTGTGTCATCCCCATTTTATAGGTGAGGAAGCATAAGCCCAGAGTGGCTGAGAGATTTGCCTAAGACCACACAGCTAGTGTCCAGACTATTTTCCTGTGAAGCCTATGTTTGCACCTTCTCTTCCCACAACCAAGGTCTGTGAGGTTCAATCCTCAGGGAGCTGCTTCTGCAAACCCCTAGGGCTCCTCAGTGGAGGGAAGAAAATCAAACCAGACCTTTGTGGGAGGGGCTTGTTATTAGGTGGGAGGTGGGCAGCGCTGTGGGAAACTGGCTGTGTGGTCAAGTATTCCTCAGCCCCACAGCCCAGCCTCATACCTGAGGACACAGGCTGAACACTGCAGGGAGCATTTCATGGTGGCTCTGTGGCCCCCTAAGTAGGAGGCTTGGAGGACGTGCAGATGTGTGACCTGTCCAGACTCCTGTCTTGGCACTTGACATATGTCACACCAAAGTACTGAGGGAACTGGGTGACATGTGGTTCCTGTTCTTAAAAGCTTAGTATCCCCTGTATGGATAGGGACGAAGGCTTAGCATGAAGTATGTAGTTCCAAGGTCAGCACTAGAGGAGACAGGGTAGACCTCCTGTGCACCATGGGTCTGGAGCAGGGGGCAAAGAACACACCCTGAACAGGACCCCGGCGGCTACTCAGGGACCAGCCTTGCTAGCTAGTACATCCAGAAAGTAAGTGCTCATTAAACCTGGAGAAGAAGCCATGAGGTCCCACCTAAGTCTGGAAGTGAGGCCTCAGCAGAAGGGTCGAGGTCCCTTGACCAGTTAAGTTACAGGCTAGGTGAGAGCTGGGGTATTAAGGAACATGAGGAGGCACCTGAAGGAGCCAGGGTCTCTGCTAGGGTAGGGGGCCCATTCACCAGTGTGAAGGCTGGGCGAGCTGCGGGGAGAAGGCATGAATTCTGCTGTGGACCCGTTGAGTCACAGGGAGCAGGAAGTCATCCGGGAGCTGCCCAGGGACAGTTGGCCAGACCAGTCAGTGCTCAGGAGAGAGGGCTCGGCTGAAGGTCACCTACCTGACTGAGCTCCTTTTTATCAGCAGCCTGGGGAAGCTATGGCATCCTCAAACACGTAGTCAGTGGAGTGAGGAGACGACGCTTAGGCACTTTGGTGGCTGAGACAGAGGATACCTGCAGCAGGCTGCTTAACAAGCTGCAACTCCAGGCTACCACCACCCGCCCTGGGTCTGGGATGGTGGTGAGGAACCTGGGTAGAGCTCACAGGAGTGCAGTGTATTGATGGCCTGGCCGTGGCCATGCCTGCAGAGAAGAAGCCGGGCATCTGCTGCCCAGGACGTTGGCGTGAGTCGGCAAACGCAGTTGCTAAACACATTTGCAGGGTATAGGTTGCTGTGGGGGGACGGCTATGCCAGGATCGGAAGGACAAGTACGTTAAGCAATCACAGCCTGATGGGGATGACAGTCACGATGGGTTTGTCTTTGGTTTTTCACATGCAGGGCAGTTACGGGCGCTGTAAAGCCTTGTGCATGGTAGCCATTTATTTCCCAGTGAGATAGGAAACCCCTGCTCCACTGAAGGGTGGATGCCTCCCAGCCCTTGACTGTACCTCCACCCTGACCCCCACCCCCAGGCAGGAACTCCTTGCTTTAATCGTTGGCAGAGGGCCAGACACACTGTAGCCCTGAAGAACAGTTGCTCAGTAACAGCTGGTCATTACAGACTCTCAGAGAAGTAGATTCTGAGATTCTCCCTCAGAGTGCAAGACCAGTGAAGAGTCCTGGGCTGACAGGACGCATGATTCCTCTCTGGGAGCTGGGGGCAGGGGTGGGGGTGGGGAAATGGGATGAGCCAGATGATTCTGGAACCCTCCAGGGGTTTCAGGACCATCTATCCATATAGCCCAGCTACATCAAAGTCTGCAAGAGCCTTGCTAGGGACCCTCACGTAACAAATGAAGAAACTGACGCTAAGCAAGGAGACATCACCTGATGAATCTCTAGGGCCAACAGTGGCCCCAGAAAACAACACCTGACTAAGTGAGCAGCCCCTGCTGCCTGATCCCCGGGGGCCCAGTGTCCCTGCACCGTCCATGGCTTGCTGGGAAGTCACCTCTGCTTCCCAGTGCAGTGGCAGAACTGGACTGCAATTATAGTAAAGGTTATGGATGGCCTCAGAGAATCTGTGCTAGCTAGTGCGGGAGCGGGAGCCAGCCTGAGCCCCACCCTCCACTCAGCATTAATGCTGAACACACCTCTGACCGCAGGCATTTTCAAGATCAAAAGAGGCCAAGAAAGCTTTTAAGATCCAGGCCTCTACCACTCAGCCACTAGAAGGTGGACCGGCTTCAGCAGCCAACTCAGGTGTGCCTCAGAAGGTAGCCTCAAAAAGCATGGAGTCTGTCACCTGCAGACCTCAGCCGGCAGATAAACCGGAGAGTGTGGTGGTCCTTGAGGTCTCCACAGCCTCCTATAGGCGTGTATGGAAGGGCTTCTGTGTGTCTGGCTGCACTCTAGCTCTCTGTCATCTTTACAATAACTGGGGAGCGTAGCCATCACTATCCTTACAGTGGCTCAGAGGGCAACTTGGCTAAAACATGGCAGGTAACACACCGTCACGTGCCACCTTCTCTGTCCCCATCTCTGTAGAAGCCGTGGTGAAAGATGACATGAACAGCTACATCAGCCAGTACTACAATGGGCCCAGCAGTGGTAAGTCTGGGTTGGGACTGTTTGCATGCCCTATGCAGGCCCCCGGATACCTGGGACCCCAGCAAGCCCTAAACCCCAGGATAGGTACAGCTTGGTCTGGCTTCAGGTAGCAAGGCCTAGCGTTACAAGCTTGTAGACTGTGATGGTGGCGCCCAGGGCTGAAACACTTAGAGCTTTAAGCCTCAGCAGATGGGTTAGCTGAAACTCGGATGCCCCAGGGCTTAGCCTATAGGTGCCAAGGTCAGGGCAATCTGGTCTCTGTTCCATGAGAGTTGAGTATGGACTCCTACAGAGGGAAGGGTTTGTAATCCAGAACTCAAGTCATCTCCCAACTGGACACATGCTCAGGTGCCCCCCACTCTCCGTGGAAAGCAAACTTACTCCACATAGATGGCTAAAGGGGAAGCAGGCTTTGGGTGGTCCCGGCATGCTTTATGCTTCCTTCTTAATTGAAATCCTAGGGGATGGTTAGTGTGTTTTCTTTAGGGGAAGGATTAATTTTATACCCAGACCTCTTAGCATAATGTTCAGCCAAAGTCTTATATCTTGATCTTGGATTTTACAGTCCTTGAAATTCTTGCAATCTCGACTATAGGTATAGAAAATACATGCTGTGTACCATGTATTTGAGTGGCTTTCTTCTCTGTTGTTTAACTCCCTGGTCACTTCTCTCTTTCCTGCTTTATCCTAGTCTCATCCAAACTGCTGGCTCTCCATCTCTGACTCACTTCTCAGTGTAGCTCTGTGCCCAGGGAACTTCCCCATCACCCTAATGCCCCTCATAAAGAAAGAGCTGCTGACTGTTGATTGCCCCGAGGCTAGTCAGACTGTGTCCCTCTCATCCCAGCCCAGACCATTTAAAACTCCCAACAGTGTGACAAGATGGATCCCAGAGGTCCTTTGGCTAGCTAGCTGGTAAACTCCAGTCTCCATGAGAGAGCCTGTCTTTAAAAAAAAAAAAAAAGGTAGCGGGTATTAGAGGAAGGCATCCAACTCGACCTCTGGCCTCTTCACATACATGGGCATGTGCTCCTGTGCTCTTGGGCAAGCACATGTACCAATATCAACAACAACAATAACAACAACAACTCAGTGACTCCTCAAGAGAACCCCAGTTCCTTTTCCTGGGACAAGCTTTCTGGGTTGATTGGGATGGATTAGGTTAATCTATTGTGGAGATGTTTCTGCCTCTTTGTTTACACAAAGTTCCCACAGCAGCTGTGCAAGGTCTTCCTCCCTGTCTGTCTCCAGCACTCAGAATACAGCAGTCGCCACTGACTGAGCACAACGTGGGCCTCGAGGGCAAAGCATTAGCTGAGTTCTAAAGCGTCAGTCCCCTGGGCAGTGTTGTGGGGCCCTCTTCACGGGAGACTGAAGAGTGTCACACGTCTGCACTTCAGCTCACCAAGGAACATCCCTCTCAGTTCAGGCAGTGATGGTGACCTGGGGTCTCGAAGGCCTCCTTTCACCACGGCTGCTTCCAAGGCCTGGCCACAGGTCTGTTGCCCAGCCCCGCATCAAGCCTCAAAGTCCAGCTGGGTGGGCAGAGACAAAGTGTGACCGGTATTACCTTTCTTAGCCAGGCAGTGGTGGCACACACCTTTAATCCCAACACTTGGGAGGCAAAGGCAGGTGGAGCTCTGTGAGTTCGAGGCCAGCCTGGTCCACAGAGCAACTACCAGGACAGCCGAACTACACAGAGAAACACTGTCTCACAAAAACAAAACTATGTGTGTGTATATATATATAATATCCATATGTGTGTATGTATATGTGTGTATATGTATGTATACATACATATATTTGTTTTATAGAATATAATGAATAATGTATAATAAATTATTATATATTTTTTATCTTTCTTGCAGACAGTGGGGCCCCAGAACCAGCAGTGTGTGTGGTCACTACAGCTGCCATAGACATCCACCAGCCCAACATGGCCTCAGATCTGTTCTCAGTCGACCTGCCTCTGAAACTCACTGGCAACAGCACCTGCACCCGTGCCACCTCGGAGACCACGTCCCATTCCACCTGTGGCTCAGTCACCAGGGCGCAGAGCGCCAGCAGCCAGACACTGGGCTCCTCCACAGACTGTAGCACCCCCCGAGAAGAGCAGTCCTCTAAGCCTGGACCTTCTCCCCTGCCACTGCTACTGGCCCCTCAGCAGCAGGTGACAGAGGCCACAGTCCAGGACCTGAGGTCCTCTGTGTCAAAAGACCCCTGCTCATCCCATAAGGCCTTGGACCCAGCACCCCTGGCCCAGCCTACCCCAGCAGGCTCAGCCCAGACCAGCCCTGAGCTGGAGCAAAGGGTCAGTCTGTTCAATCAGGAGAACCAGGGGGCCCTCGCCGTCCTTCAGATTAAGCCTGTCGGCCACTTGCAGCCCACTGCTGGGTTGGAGGAGAGGTTCAGATCTTTGGACTCCAAAGAGCCAGCGTTGCATAGGGTTCCTGAGGCCTAGAGAGAGAGCCTACAGCTTGTTGAGTGGAAAGAGGGGAGACAGCCATCTTGAAGCTCTTTCGGACCCCAGAGGCCACCCAGGGCCAAACATGGGGCTCAGGATCCCACCTGGCCTCCCTCAGGGTGCTGTCTGCCTCCAGGGAGGTGATGCCAGGCAGAGGCCACACGCCTCAGACCTCAAAGTCCAGAGCTGGGGCCTCCTCTTGCCCTACTCAGGAGAGGGTGGTGCTCCTGGCTGGGGTTTTCGGGTTTTGTTTGTTTGTTTTTTAAACCATTTTTTTTTTAAACAAAAACCAGCCTATGGCCCAGCTTCAGCAGGGTAGAGTGTCGGGGCCAGCTCAGCCTATTCCGTTGCCTTCGTTCCTGATGCCCAGCCCGGATCCTCGGGAACAGCACTGTGAGCAGGGGCTGCCCGGCCCCACCCCACGCCGTCTTTTCAGGGATGCTGGGGGAGCCGACACAATCACAGAAGAGACCAGGTCTGAGCCTGTCTCAACTGTCCTTCTCTCATTTCAGCATGGACATTTCCAAGTCATCACAGGCCATTGAGGGGGATTGATCTGGAGGCGGGAGGGGTCTGGGAGGGCAGGGGCAGCCATTTTACAACCCTGGCTTTAATTAAAAAAAAAAAAAAAAAAGAGCTGCACTGAGACTTCTGGGTGGCAGAGGCTTCTGTTTGCTCTCCAGGGTCTAGAGTGGCTCAGAGTCAGCCAGGTACACACTTAACCTAGGCCGCTCCATCTCCTCTCTGGCAAGGGGAGAGTCTTGAACCTATCGGTGTCAGCCAGAAAGTGCTTTCCCTCCCCTCCTCTCCTCTCTCTCCAGCAGGCTGGAGCCCACAGCTGTGCCTCCCCAGCAGCTACTGGACCAGAGCACCAACAGGGGTGGGTGTAGGGCTCAAACTCAAACTTAGTCCGGAGCTAAGTTCAACATCCTGTCCATAATAATAGTTTTCAGCCCTTGTTTTGCCATCTGCCCAATTACAAGCAGGTATGACATCACCGGCTCCCTGCCCACCCCTGGTCATTTTCCAAGTTACCTGACCCCCAACTCAAATCCCAGCCTTGGTGAGGCCCATGCCTGCCAGTGGGGGTTGGGCTGCAGCTGGCTCAGCCTGACCTAACTTCTCTTCTGGCTTTCCCTTCACCATCACATCCTCCTGGCTGCTCTCATTTTCTCCTGCCCAACATCTTTCAGAGTTTGGTGTGCACGACCACCATGTTGCCTCTTGTGTGTGGGGTGGGGCGGGGCAGTAAGGTTTGCTGTTTTAAGGGTTCCTCCGGTGACTAGAGGAAGGAGCATCACTGCCATTGTGAAGTAGCTCACACTTCTTTCAAATCTTTCTCCCCTTCACCCTTTATAGGTGGTCGCAGGATCAGTGTGCGGCCCGCCCTGGTTGTAGGAGGCCGGTGTCCTCCAGCTCCCAGGGCCTACTGAGTTAGCCCTGGTAGGGCAGCAGTTCTGTTGTATGACCAGCAGCTGCTCCTTTGCCTACTTAAGTTATCAGACCTAAGTTCTGCATAGAGGCTCAGGGCACAGAGCCACACTGGAAAGGTAGTCGAAAAGGAGGGAACAGGCTTGGGTACTTCACAGGGCTCTAGGGTCCTCCAGATACCACCCCTACCCTCACCACCACCCCGCCCTCCCCATCCTGCGAGCACGTGGCCCATGCCGTCTCATCATTTCCCCGCAGTGTCTTGTGGGAATAAGACGCTGCCATCTCACAGAGCCCACTTTCGCCTTCCTTATTTACCTATGTCCCTTCTAATGCTCCTTCATTCTCGCCTTTCTGAGATTGACAGGGACTGCTGTTGGGGGAGGGCCAATGCGGGTCTACTTGCTTCCTGCTCAGAGGGGGTGAAGGAGGGAGAGGAGGAAGTTAGAGGCCATGACAGTCCAGCCCAGGAAAGTCCCACATAGTAACTAGCTATCAGCCCCAGGCTGGTCTCCAGAGTGATGCGCCCAGAATCTGCTTTTAGATGCTTTGGTAGCTGGCAGAGAAGCCTAATCTCAGTCTGAGGTCCCTCCCAGGGGCCTTCTGGAGAGAGACAGAAGAAACGATCTAACCACCACTCGAGTTTTAGTTTAAACAATAGTGGGCCTACATCTCTTAGCTGCAGGTTGGCCTGGATTGAGCCAAGATCATGTCTGAAAATAACAGTCGCACGCCTTTACTGTTTGTCCTCCATTCTCCCTGTCAGCGTCAGCAGGCCAGCCTGACTCGGGAAAGGGGCCCGGAAGACACTGTGATACAAACACACTTGGGTCTTATAGTTAGGAAACTATTGCTGTGATGAAACGTGATGACCAAAGCAACCTAGGAAAGACTCACACTGCCACTGTCACCGTTCGTCATCAAGGGACGTTAGACAGGAACTCAAACAGGGCAGGAACCTGGAGGCAGGAGGTGATGCAGAGGCCATGGAGGGGCGCTGCTTAGGGGGCCTGCTCAGCACACTCTCCTATAGAACCCAGGACCACCATCTCAGGGGTGGCCCCACCCACCATGGGCTGGGCCCTGCCCCATCAACAACTAATTAATAAAACACCTTACACTTGGATATTATGGAGGCATTTTCTCAACTGAGGTTCCTTCCGTTCAAATAACTTAAGATTATGTCAAGCTGACACAAAACTGTCAGCTCAGGTCTAAAGTAAAAGGGCTAAATCCTACCTCCAGACCCAGGTTCTCAGCTCAAACAGCACATGACAATTTATACAGAGAGAGCATTTGTTTACACCAGACAGGAGACTTGATGCTGAGGCCAGTGATGACTGGCTGGACCCAGGGCATCTGTCCTCCTTATAACCTGTGCTGATTTATCCAGGGGAGTTCTTTTTGTTGTTGTTGTCTGGTTTTGGTTTGTTTGTTTGTTTTGTTTTGTTTTGTTTTTGAGACAGGGTTTCTCTGTGTAGCCTTGGCTGTCCTGAACTCACTTTGTAGACCAGGCTGGCCTCAAACTCACATCCATCCGCTTGCCTCTGCCTCCCGAGTGCTGGGATTAAAGGCGTGCGCCACCACGCCCAGCCATCTCCTACATTGCGCATTAGGAACAGGGACTGACACGCTCTCCCGTTAGGATCCTTAAGCTCTGTAAGTTCATCGGTGAGCGGTAGTGGGCAACCACAATTAAGGAGAGTCAAGACAAACCTGCCTTTAGCAGTGCCTAAACCGAGACCAGCCCTAGCTGGGCTTGGAGTGACCAACCGCGTGCAAACCCGTATCCACAGTCAGCTTGTACGTGCCCACAAATGGAGGCAGACAGCCTGAAAAGCTCTCTGTTGTTCTTTATCTGCTACTGAGAAGCTCTGTGGATAAAGGTAGGTCTGACTTCCCACTGTATCCCGCAAGGGAAGCATCCCAGCGGATAGTGGGGCTTCCATACCTACTCAGGCTCAGGCTCTGCCATCTCCCAGTTTCCTCCTTCAGTCTTCCTTATGGCCAGACTGACTCAGGCCCAGGCCCACACAAGGGCCATTGTCAATGTAAGCCACACAGAAGCTGCACCGCTGAATGCCCTGGGCACACACTATATGACAGGCGTTTCTCAGCTCCAGCCTCACATGATCCCAAACCCAAGGTCTCGACTTTTAACTCACCCAAGGTTAACAGAACTGGAAGGCGGAGCCAGATGCAGAAAGGAATCAGGCAGACCCCCATCCCATCGGCCCATCGCACAAATTGCCAAAGGAGAATACCAGGGCGAATCCAGGAGCCTTTATCCGCCTCATGCCGTGGCCCCACCCACCTAGCAGTTCTCCAGGTGTTAGGCATTTGTAGGAGCCCCAGAGCCAGGCCTACTCCTGTTGTCAGCAGCAGCTGGCAGGCAGGGTTGTCTTTCCTCACAGGCTTGCCTCTGCTGCTCTGCATCCCTCTGTGCTCCCTGTATGCGCAGGCCGGAGGCCTTTCAGGGAGACCGCTGGCTCTGCAGGCTTCACACCTGTGACTTGGCTCCAAGTCTAATGCCACCCAAAGTGAAACAGCTTTATCAGTCCTCTCAGACCGTCCAGCACGGTTCCAGACGTGTGCTGGGTTTGCATTTAGGCCAGTGCTGCCCTGCCCATTGGTATCCACCTTCCTTAGGACACTCCTAGAGAGGGTGGGTCCTCTCTCTAAAAGTCCCCTCTGTTGCTTTGGGATGCCGCTCTGGGACTGCGTCTTTTACTGACAACACTTGGCGGGAAAATGTGACGCCCTTATCAAACACAGGGACCTTCAACAACGTATCAAGCTCCACCCAACAAGAAACTGATGGTTGTGGCACTCAACCCATGCTCACAGCTGTGGGCATCTTCCACCCTGTCGTTTACTCGTTCCGTAGTTACTTATCCACTAACAGTTCCCACTAAAGGCCACTTTTTTTTTTAATCCTCTAGTTTATGACAAGCCTGTGTGCAGAAAAATCAGGCATTCTTTTTTTGAGTCCCATGGGTCAGAGAAACCCCAGTGGGTTGGGCCACAGTGAACGGGACCTCTGCTGATGAGCTCTCTGTACATAAAAGGATTCTGTCATGCCCTCTCCTCAGCATCCTCTGAAGATCTACCAAGATGGGCACGGATAACATGTTCTCTCCTTTCTCGTTAGCAACCGGGAAAGGAGGGGGGCCTGGTCCAAACAGTCGCTCTTATTGATGTGACTCTTCAATACTCTGTGACCTTAATGAATCCCTAATCTGGTATGATCCTTCATTCGAAAATACCTCTGGAGTAAATGTCCCCGTTACTCCTTCCTCTCAGGTCTGTAATCTGTAAGCAAGCATGCTGAGCACCCAGAGAGGATGACTTGCCCATAATTTAGAGAATACCGAATGCTCTTTTCCCTCAGCCTGTTTATGTCACACAGCATTTAGAAAGTGAAATAAATAAAGAGGGAACGGCCAGGGCATGGCGGGACAGAAGCAAAAGCTGGCTACAAAGAGCGAAGAATGGGAGGAACAACACGCACTGGGGCCCGGCAGAGCGCTCCTCTCACGCCTCCCACTCACCATGCTGGCTCTTCTCTGCCTCTCGCTGACGCTGGTACCTGGGAAACTGCTGCTGAGGCGGAGGGTCCCAGGCATACGTTTTGTTAAGTCAGTTCTTTAAGTGCTACTGAGAGCAAACAGAAGAGCAAGCTATGAGGAGGAAAAGGAGCAACTTTGCCCCTTCAGGATAGGAAGGCCTACACTGGACATGTGAGCGGGCCCTGGATCCTTCCCTTTCCTCTGGCGGTCCTGTTTAGGTATCCGTCCTGCGTTCCCCATGATCTCCGTCCATTTCTCCTCCCAGTGTCTTCTGGAAAAAGCAGCTACCACCTCGGGAAGCCTGCTTGCATTTCGTCTACCTGTGTCTACCTCTAACTGAGCAAGAGGGTGGCAAAGGCGTCCAAGGACATCCAGCTAGCGTGTGTTGGGTGTGACCAGGCCCTGCCACAGGGAGGCGTTTGTGAAGACGGCAGTCTCGGAGGTGGGTTGGGTCACTAGTCAGCACAGTGAAGCCTCCATTTCTCGGGCCCTTCCACCCTTAAGCAACCCTGTGAAGCAGGCTCAAGTCCAGATTCAATGTCTTCAGGTCAACATTAGCAGGAGGGACATCTGGCACCAGCCTGGGCACTGGTGTTGCCCAACTTCAGAGCACTTGGAGGTGAGGGGTGGGAGGTGGGGGCTGTCATTCCTGTCTTCTGCATCGTGATGGGCAAGATGACACTACAGGACCTGTCATCTTTAGGGCAGGAGCCTACATGGTCAGTAACCAGTAACCTACCCCCACGGACAGAAACCAGCCACCTTCTTCAGCCAGCCACCACTCTATTGCGCTCTGTGGTCCCCGGTTCTGAGCTAGTGCAGCTGATCAAGTAGATCAGCCGGGGCCCGGGCCAGATGAGCACTGCAGACCCGCTGCCCGCCAGCATCCGCCTCTACTGTGAACCTCAGCTCCAGCAATGAAGCGCAGGACAGTGGACAGTGGACAGTGGAAGAAACCTTTATAGGGGGATTTTTTTTTCAAGAATAAGACAATCAAGCAAGGCATGGTGGTGTACACCTGAAATCCCAACACTTGAGAGGTAGGCAGATCTCTGTGAGTTCAAGACTAGTCTGATCTACAAAGAGTCCAGGATAGCCAAGGCTACACAGAGAAATCCTGACTCAGAGCGGGGGGTGGGGGGGGTGGCAGAGCAGGAAAAAGACTATCACTTTTTATGGAGTAGTTTTGGCATAACTTCAAAATCGAACCACTTCTAGAAAGCAAAAGCAGGGAACTGTGGATTCTCTCTCCTAACTGAGAGCCAGCCGTCAGACCATTCGAGCAAACGAAATGTCAGGTGGCGATGTGGAAACAGCCGCGCAGCAGAGGCACCACACGTATGGAATGCAGAGGCCTGCATGAGCAGGGGGAAGCCTAGTGTTAGGAAGAGCATCGGATTGAGCCACGTGGGGATAAAGATCAGTGTGGGGCAGGTCGCTGAATGCCGGTTTGAGGTGCCGTTCACGCTTTGGGAATATTCCACACAAGGGCTTGCAGCGGAACCCCATGGCTGCAGTGAAATGATTGTCCGGAGAGGGACCACTCAGTACAGAGGCAGGCAAGATGAAGAACGCGGGGGCTTACGAGGGTGAAAACAGGTCTGCGCATCCCTGTGTGCGCAGGGAAGGGGAGGAGTACAGCAGAGAGTTGAGAAGCCGAGGTCTAGGGTGAGGTGTCTGAGACTCTGGAATGTGTAGGTGGCAGTCTTTGGAAACATGAGTATACACAGGACACCAGACAGCATTACAGTTCCTTCCTGAGTCCTCTCAGGAGAGAGGGCGAAGGCTAGGCCTCAGTTACACGCCATCACAGAAAGGCCTTGAGGCAGATACTTGAGGCCTGTGGTAAAAGCTCTGGCTTTCATGGCCCCCCAGAGTGCTATGGGGGGGGGCTGTGGAGGTGGACCAGCTCAGAACAGCCCACTCTGGGGTCCCAAGGGAGACTCTTCATAGAAGAGGGGGCAGTTGCTGCCTGCTGTGGGAGTAAGCAGGTGATGACAGAAATGGCTATGATTATTTTCTAAGGGGACAGGCGCTTTTGACAATCTCCCCTCCTTGCCCCAGCCCTGCAAAGTAGATTCTACTTCCTTTGCTTTGCAGGGGAAAAAAAAAATACAGGCACAGCATGATGAGATTACATACCATTACACACCACTCACTAGTAACATGAAGTGGCAGGACTCAAACACAGGACTGTTGGTGAGAAGCCAAGTGGACAGTGGGAAAGCAAACCAGGCACCAACGGGAAAGCCGAAGACACGCAGAAATCTGGACTCTAGCCCTCCTCAGGCCTCTGCAGTCTGCTGTGCCCTTAAGGGCTGGCCTCCTTGCTCAGCCTTACCTCTGGAGTCTTGAGAACTTTGGGACCATCCTGACAAAGCTGAACCCAACAGTAAGGACAGCAAGGCTCAGAGGCAGCAGTGTACAGGCAGCCTGCAGCCCTGGCTGGAAGCCACCCAGGGCTGGGAGCCGTAAGGCCTTCTCTGCATGGCACGCACGGTCACCCTCCTGAGCCTCACAGCAAAGATTCAAACCCAGAGCCTAACGTTTCAGGTCAAGTCATACAGATAGGAAGAAGAGGACAACAGTCCACAGACCCTGTGTGGCCAGAGGCTGGCATGGGGCATCCATTCCCTCCATAGCTGAGAAAGTGCCCTTTTACCCCAAGACTACCCTGGGTTCTTAGGACTACAGAGAGACCCTAGAATTGGGTATATTTTTCTGAGATGCCCAGATGACAGGTCCAAGTCCACAGTACCCTGAACCCTACCTATGGCTTGTATAAGCTGTTAAACAAAGACTCCCAACTCTGGGTATCTGAACTGATCTCTCAGAGCTGGATTAAAGTCTACTCATCCCTGTCCACCCCAACTCCAGGTGCCGCTATCCCTGCCAGTGTGCTAGGCCTGCGCGTCTGGATCCCTAGACCAGCCCTGTTTTCTGTCTTGCTTTGTGACTCCAAGAACACCCCTGAGCTCCTCCCTCCCTAGCAGAAAAATAATGAGTCCTGTGTGCCCCACCCTTGAGGGTTGCTGGGATAACTAATGACATAATGGAAGGGAAAGCCCTTTGAGAATGTTTCAAGGGAAACACAAGCTGAAGGCTCCCTTATTAATAATAGATGCCTGGGGTGTGTTTCTGCCAGCCAGCGCACGCTCAGCACTTCTGGGGCGGATGCCCAGGAGATGCTTCGTTATTTCATTTGCTGCCACTGATAGTTCAGAGCGGGGAGGGAGGTGGTGGGACTGATGGGTACCTTGCCCTAGCTCCAACAGCCAGCTCCTGCGCTCTGCCTGCTGGCACACATTCTCACTTGTTTCTTTGCAAACAATGTCTCAGAGTCACCCAGTTTCACCCAGGAGGGACCTGCCTTTTCTTTCTCCGATACTGGCTCTAAACCTACCCCTCAGATATTGAGGAGATCATTGTTTTTCAGATTTTTCTTTTCTGGGCTTTATTGCTCCAAAGTTTGTTTTTGCCTCCTGATGCATAGTTAATTTAATTATCCAAAGAAAATGATGGAACACTTGCTACTAATTTATTACCAGCTACCAAGGACACAGCGCTGACATAATTTCATACAGAGCCTCAGGCTGCAGCATAAGGGAGCAGGCTGCCTACTCGCCCTGAACAACCAAATGAAATTGACTACCCAGGAGGTCAGCCAGGACATTAAACAATGTGATGAGTGTGGCAGAACCCCGTGCCTGAGATTTACAGCGCACCTTTCACCCCACACTCCAGGAGCTTCCCCAACATCAATTAGGCCTCATAACTAGGAGGACTCACCTCCGCCTACACTGCTTAAAGAAGGCGCATGGACTGTGGTTCCTGGTTGGGACAGTGCCACACGAGAAAGCAGGCTGGAGGCACGCTGCAGCACAACACCCCGCCCCCGATTCCTGTGCAAAGCACAGAGGGACAGCAGCCTACAAGAGGTCAGCTTGTTCCTGGCAACCTCCATGCTTGTTCACGCTGGCCCTTCTGCTTAGGATGCACCCCCCTCTTTCAGCCATCCCTCTCCACCTGGCCAGCTGCCACATCTTTCCTCTACTCCAGATCACCCCAGCTGGGGCTCGGGGTGAGGGAGGACCTTGGTTGTTTATAAAGTTACTACTAGTCCCCAGGCAAGCTGTAAGCTCTGTCAGCCTTTGTCTTCTCATCTGTAGGATGGGGATTCAGGAGACTTTAATGGCACCATGCATCTAAAGGTCTCAGCTCAGCATCTTGGACATACGAAACTCTCATAAGTTACTGTCTTTACCCATATAGTCTGAGATCTGTCTACACATCCACAGGTTAAGACATAAAGAGTCATTCTTTATGTCTATGTAAGCAGTCAAGTCACCATCTTGCAGATGATGAAAATAGTCTAAATGGGGAAGGAAACCAGACACAGTGGGCCATGTCTGTCATCCTGGCACTCAAGCTGAGACAGAGGATAGCCATGTATGTGAGCTATATAGTAAGTTCCAGGGCAGCCTTGGCTACAGAGTGAGTCAGTGTCTCAAATAATGATAATTTATTCATATTTATATAATATAAATAATAACTAATTATTATTATTAAAGACAATTAAAAGAAGAGAAAAATAAATAGACACCTTTTAACTAGAGTCTAGCCCAGCTGTCTAGGTGATCAGCCTAAATGTCCCCAGGTGGCCCAACACAGGGACAACAGCAGAAACTTCTAGAAAGCCCAGAGGGAATCAGCATCTGTACAACTAACTGCCTGGCCCATGTGACTAGTTGTGGGAGGTAATGACAGTGATGCCCCATAGGCTGAATCTGCCAGGGCCTCCATCCTACTAGACTGGATGACACAGAGAGCAAGTGCCAGCCCCCTTGAGAGGAAGCCCCAGTTCCACCACTGCCTCTTGCTACTACTGACAGGCTTGCAGCTCTAAAGCTATGCACACGGAAGAGAGTCCTAGAGGAGCTGGGAGTGATGCGGAAGCAGCATAGAGAGAAAACAAGAGTCCTGGAGGATGGGGCTGGAGAGACGGCTCAGTTGTTAAGAGCACTGCCTGCTCTTCTCAGCACCCACATGGCAGCTCACAACTGTCTGTAACTCCAAGATCTGACACCCTTACACCAAGGCACATTTAAAATTAAATAAATTATTAAAAAAAAAAAAAAGTCCTGGAGGAGCTGGGCTGTGGAAGCAGGTGAGACGATGGTAAGGCCAACCACCTCCATGCCAGAGGTTGGCATGGGTCCCATATGTCACTGGCCATGTCTCTGGCCATGCAGAGGGCAGTAGCAGTGAGGCAGCTACACTAGCGACCATCCAGTATGCAATCAATTCTTAGTAAGCGATATCTGCCAAAAATTCCGGTTTATGTTCCAGTTCTCCCACTTGCTTTGTGACCTGGGGCAAATTCCTGTGCATCCGATCTCCTGAATCACTCTCCTACCCACTAACAGGGTGCTGTGCACCAGCATTTTAAAAGCCAAGGTTATCAGCAAGTCGTCTTCTTCACCCAGGCTCCAGAGTCCCCCAAATCTAGGGTTACACGAAATCCTGACAGTATACCCCCTTCTATGCTTTTTTTTACAGGATTATCAGTCACCTTCCAGCTAACTGTATCCATCTGGACACAGTCAATAGAGTTCTCTGGGTCTCCCACTTTCTCCAGCTCACTTTTATGTCCACCAAAACAAAACCCCTAGTCAGAGGCGGCATGAAACGTAGCCATACTGAGCATTCCTTTCAGAAGGAGAACATAAGGTGCATTTATGGCTGGGGTTTCCAGCCCTCCAGCCGGCGCAGACACACCCAGGCTCTGGCGGCAACCCGGCTCCCCTGCTACCCTGGGAGGAAAAGCTTGCTCTCCGCCAGCCTCACCCACAGCACTGGACCCATTTACACAGTCTCTGGGGACCCATTTTGTAGCCAAAGAGTTTTCAGCTAAACCCATTCAGGGCACGAAGCCAGAGGACTCCTGTAACTCCTCCAAATGGCTTTCATCTTTTCTCCCACCCCACCCCCCCACCATCGTGAACACACACCACCAGGTCTGGCTAGCCCTCTAGGTAGGTCATAGGCCTTCCACAAAGAACTCAGTGGCTTTCCATTGCAAACACCTGCTCAGGTGGCAGGGCCTCAAGTCATGCAACTTTTTAAAAAAAGACTTATCTATTATGTATATAGTGTTATGCCTGCATGTATGCCGGAAGAGGCTATCAGATCTCATAGATGGTTGTGAGCCACCATGCGGTTGCTGGGAGCCAGCCTGGGAGAAGTCCAGTGGAGCAAAGTTTGAGAAACACTGGCTTAGGAGGGAAAGGGCCTCCTAAACTTGTCAATGACCCCTACAAACAGGCTTCCCCAAACTCCACGTTTCTGCCCCTTACCACCTTAACTATCCACATGAACTCTGAGCTCAGTTTCCTCTTCAGCCCTCCATGCTAACGCAAAGCCCCCAGCCCCTGAAGAATCCTGGTCCTGGTTTAGCTATTTGAATTTGGAGAAGTTATATAACCTTGTAGAAGTGATAACTATTGCTGTGAACCAACCAATGCAGAACAATTTACGCATCATTATGAGAACGGAGGGATAAGATCTGCTATGACAGTGCCTGACTATAAGGACAGGGAGTACTATATAGGCCTGCCTACCTATGTGACAGCGGTCCTGTAAGACTGCAATGTTGCTGCCAATTTCCTGGTGAGTGGTAGTGCCATGGCATAACATATTAACCACACATGTGTGTGGGATAGGTGTAAATGAGTTGAACTGTGCTGCTGGCCACAGGAACACATATACACACTATGAACACTCAGTGGGTGTAGAGTCGGCTGGCCCATCTAGGACTGTATACTCAATGACACCTGGAGGTCAAAACAGACACCTGGCGAGTGACCTGATTATGCTACATGCACTCGTGACGGTGATGAGCTGCATCTAGCAGGCACTGGTTCTTGGAGCTGCAACAGGGCAGCTGTGACAGGAGGCATCAAGTGGGAGGAAGGCTCATCAGTTCAACTCAGAAGAAAGGCGTAACCGGGGTGCTCCTCTCTGATCAGCATATCTCAATGGGAGTGCCCCTACAGCCATCACATCTGCCACTGCTCCTGTCCCTGCAGCAGGGGTGGGAGGTAAATGGAGACCCCCTTAAAAGGCACCTCAGAGAAGAAAGATGCAGCAGTCACAGTGATGAAGGGACTGAAGCCATGTACACTCAGGCAGTTCAAGTTACAGTTTCCTCTCCTCTGTGCCCCACTGTTTCAACTGGGGCAACCAGAGCAGAACCAGATGACCCCATAGCTCTGGCACTCCAGGGTCCCATGGGACTAATGTGTTTATGACTTGTGACGAGCTCTCAACTTTACTGCTGTCCTCTCACCTCACTAAACAGCTGAAATGCCACAGCTTCCAAAAGTGCTTCGTCACAAGTGACTGAGTCAAAATAGGTTCAATCAGGCAGCAGCAGCAGCAGCAGCAGCACACGGGGTCTAGAGGTCCCACTGCCCTTGTCTCACGGTTCACTTCCTATCTCTTCCTTGTGGTGCTGCATGGTCAAGCCACAGTGCCACCTCAGCTGGAAGGCCAGTTGACAGCTCTTCCTCTTCTTCTTTTGTTGTTGTTGTTTTTTGTTTGCTTGTTTTTTTCTAGACAGGATTTGTTTGTGTAGCCCTGGTTGTCCTGGAACTTGCTCTGTAGACCAGGCTGGCCTTGAACACACAGAGATCTACCTGCCTCTGCCTCCTGAATGCTGGGATTAAAGGCTTATGACACCACTGCTTGGCGGTTGGCAGTTCTTCTACTTTGCAGATGACTCATATGGCCCCAGATATTTGCCCATGACTTCTCGCAGGCCTAGGCGTAGCCTTGCCTGCCTGTCTCAGACCTACACTTATCCTGACTTGTTTGCTTGGAACATCAGAGCCCTAGGGCAGAAGAGTGGAAGCAATGGCTGCATGTGTGGATGGTGTAGGAACCTGGTTGCTTTTCTCCACACACAGGGAGCTACCAGGAGAGTAAAGGAAAGGGCAGAGCATTTCCTGAGCAGAATGTTAAACATGCACAGTAGTATCAAACTACCTGCATAAAAGGTATGCAGACTGGTCCCTCCTCCTCCACTGCCCATCCTTAGCAGACACCAACTCCTATAAACTGACAAACCCCTAAAGCAGACGATGGAAATTTAAGTTAAACCAACCAAATACTTTCAGCATGGTTAGGTTTAAGTCAGGCTTACTTCATCATACTGTTTTTCTGAAGACGAGAGTGTTTCTGGAACATGCACGCTTTGTGGTCAAGTTTCTGTAGCTCTGATTTGCCAGTCCAGCCCCTATCTCTTGGGATATACCATTCAATAATTTTACTAGGGTGACTAGGCTATGAGGATTTTCATGCCTACAGTTTTGCCTAATACAAAGAACATCCATGAAGACAACTAAAGAAATAAGCGATGGTGATGATGATGAAGAGGATGACGACCTGAGACAGGGTCTCACTATGCAGCCCTGTCTGTCCAGAAACTCACTATGTAAATAGGCTGGCTTCACAAAGACCCACTTGCCTCGGGGTGCTGGAATTAGAGATGAATACCACCACACCTGGCTAGAAGTGGATTTTTATTTCCTTTCTTCAAATTTCTTCTTTATTTAAGAAGCTAGGCATGTTTTTTATAGTAATTTTAAAGGATGACAAAAATTTTTACTATGCATTTTATTACAGAATTAGAAAATGCCAAAAAATAATTGTTTGGAACCACAAAAGATTAAAAAGGAATATAATAATTGATTGATCAAAAGGCATTTTAGCTGCTGTTAGCATATTTTCTTTCCTCAGATTATGAATTTCTATGATTTCAGCTGAATACTTTTGACAGTTTCCTTAAGATATGATTTTGATTTATTTTTTCTTCAGTATTTCTGTCATTTCAGGAACCACCTACAAAACAAACAAACAAACAAAAAACCAAAACAGTAATTAAGCATCTTGAACCCTCCCTGAAACAGGCCATTAGCTCTTCTGGAGGCCACAGAGGCTAAAATCACGGCAGATTTCTTTTCAGCAACAAGTGCCATCCCTGCTCACTTGGTCTCTCCTCCCAACCCTAGTGAGCCGGCAAACCCTCTGTGGGGACCGCTCATGAGGAACACCAGCTGTCATGGTCTAGAGCCAACTTATGCCCAGCCACCTTTTGACGTCTCTGAACACGCTTCGTAGGAGGTTTGGTTCTTCTTTCCAGGGCTGAGAGCAGCAAGACCTTTTCACCTTCGTATTTCTTCCTGACGTCCTTCCTACCTCCACTGTGCACCTCACTTTCTTTCAAGTCCTCACACCAGTGTCACTACTCAGAACTACTAAACTCCTCCAGCACTTGCTTTCTCATTCTTGCATTGCACACTTCATAAACATTTTGTTGGCTTTCTCAACATATGTTACTGTCACATGACAAGTCAAATGAACTGAACATTCAGGATCATTGCTTTTCATTAAAATGAAGATTTTGTGTCAATGCTGTGGCTGGTCAGCAGACAGAAGAAACCACAGCAAACACAAATGACTGAGGTGACGCCCATTCTAAAACAAAATTAACTGTGACCTTTAGTCCTGGTCAGGCCAGTGGCTGCAACTAGAGTACAATGCTTTCTGACCTCTTGGACAGTAGAGGAGAGCGGAGAGTGGACCGTGGGATGCCACACACACACTCTAACACTAGTTGGGCCACTTGTGTAAAATATCAATTACCCAGTCTGCAAAGGGCTGTGGGCTGCCCTAGCTCACAAAGATCTCTGTTGACTGTCACACTGATGAATGCAACCTCTCAATTATTCAAGAGAGCTACATTTCCACCAGGTGGAAATAATGCGTTCCTACAAAATTTATTAAGGAAATTGTCGACATGTTGTTTCTTCCGAATGTCACTTTGTCTTCAGCCTATTAAAAGGCCTGTATTTACCATGGAGCCAGCAGGCATTCGCTCAGGGCAGCACTAAGTGCTGGCACCACTTCCCCTGGCTTTCCTCAGTGGAGGGACCATGAGCTCATGCCAGTCACAGGGCTAACATGCTGCTAGAGCCTCGTGTGGGACCAGCTTATTTCATGAAAAATATGCCTTAGCACAACATCTTTCCCAGGAGGTCAAACATTTAGAATATGTAATTTTAAAAAACACTCTACAAAATGTCCCCTCACCATATTCCCCACAATAGAGTCAAGGGAATTTTCTCTTGCCATTATTTATTAATCTTTAAAAAATTAAACCAACAATAGACTTTATAAGGATCCTATATAGTCCTTTAGGAGAAGATGCTAAGTGTAAAGGCTGAAAGACCTGGATTCTTATTTTTATTTTCCTTTAGATATTGCAGAGGTAGCCAGCTCTATTCAGTAAGAGCAAATGAGAGAAGACGAATTTAAAAAGAAGGCAATCTATTGTTATAAACATATGATTCACCTGTTCCCCTTAGCGTTGGGAGAATGGAGAAGTCTCTGGGTAAGTGTGATGAAAATGTACTGGAATTAAGTGATGGCTGCACAGCTCTATAGAGATGCTAAAAGTCAACAAACCATACATTGAGTGTGTTAAGAAATTACTACATCTTATACCAGAATGTGGGAGAATGAGAGAAACAGCACCACATGCTCCAAATTTTTAAGTAAGGAGAGACCAGTGTAGCCTAGGAAAATTCAGAACATCATACTAGAGGAGAAATGAAATTTGGGGGACGGAGGGAGGGAAGGAAGAAGGGAGATGGAGAAGGGATGAGGTGGAGAAGGGAGCAACAGAGATAAATACTTCAGGTTCCAGAGGTAACAGAGAGCATCATGGCTGTGGGGGGAAGACTGGTGGCATAACAATCTACCCCAGGCACACTACGGTCTCTTCAACAGACGGTGCAGAGCAAATGGGTAGCCACAGGAAAAGGATGGGTCTCTATTGCACACCATATACAAAAATGTACTCAAAACAAATCAATGACTATAATAAAGAAAACCTAAGAGTGAATCTTTATTACTTTAGAATGGCCATTGACTCTCAGATACAATAACAAACGCATAAGCAATGAAAGGAAACAATAAGCAGACTGGACTTCATTAAAATTAAAAGTATTTGTACATCTGATATTATCAAAAAGTTAAAATAAAGTCAGGCATGGTGATACCACCTTTTATCCCAGAACCTGGGAGGCAGAGGCAGGCAGATCTCTGAGTCCAAGCCCAGCCTGGTCTACATAGTGAGTTCCAGGCCAGCCATAACTACAAAGTGAGACCCTGTCTCAAAACAAAACAACAACAACAACAAAACTTTACTTAGTGGGAAGACATATTTGAAAACCATGTATTTGATAAGGGGTTTGTATTGAGAATAAACAAAAACCTCTTATAAGCCAACAAAAAGATAAACAACCTAACCAAAGACTTTGGATATGGCTCAGCATCCAAGGAGAGCACTTCCTTAAAATGCATCAACACCAGTTTCTGCCTCTAGCACTGGAAAAAAAGAAAGGGGGAAGGGAGGGACCTGGACAGAAATGTTCAAGAAGCAGATGTTTGAATGTCCTCAGCATCATTAGTTACTGGTGAAATACATTGCCAGTAGGAACATGAAACGGTATAACCTCTGTGAAAGCAGTCTAAAAGGTCTTCAAAAAGCTAAAATGGAATTATTATATGACTAGGCAATTCTGCTGTGTGTGCATGCAAAGAAATGAGAGCAGGGATTTGAACACATACTTGAAGCCCAATGATTAACTACAGTGTATTAGGAAAAGTTTTCTTAGGTATAACATTTGAACCACAGGCAACAAAAGATTAAAAAAAAAAAGCCGACAAGTAAAACTTAATCAAAATTTAAAATGTTTCTACCATCCTGAAAGTGAAAAGGCAACTCAGAATGAGAGAGCACACTGGAAACCACTCCTGATAAGGATCTTACTTCTAGCTCAAACACTTACAACTTAAGAACAACCTTTAAAAACACAAGAGTCATTTCTACAGGGAAAATACATAAATGGCTAGTAAGAATTCAAAATAGTCAACATCATCAGCCACCAGGAAAATACAAATCAAAACTATAAGATGCCACTTCACATCCACAAGGACAAACAGTGACATGTGCTAGGGAGTATCTGGAAGATTCAGAGCTCCACATCCTTCTGGTACAACTGCTATGGAAGCAAACTAACACAGACTCCTGCATCAACTCCACATTAAGAAGAGAACTCCAAAGAAATAAACACCAGTGTCTGTACAGAAATCTACACACTGATGTTCATAGTATCGGTATTCACAATAACAAAAAAGCAGAAACTACTGGATGGCAAACAAATGTGGCACTTCAGTGACGGATGCTGTGTGTCAAGAGAAAGAAATGAAGGACTATGGCACAGCTGAAGCATGGACAAGCTCGGGAAAAGCATCCAGAAAGATCACAATAGTAAGGATTCCAGCTATACAAAGAGGCCAGGATGAGCAAATCTGTGCACAGCACAGAGGCTGTGGGTACAGGGCTTCTCTGCAGCAGGATGGACTATAACTGCCATTAGGCTCACTGTACAGCAGTATGAACCGACTAACGATCAATGTATTATGTATTTATCTACATTTGTTTGTGTGTAAGTGTGTGGATGCATGCGCATGCATGATTACCTGTGAAGAGATCAGAAGACAACGTTGGGGGCAGGTGTATGGTCTCTCACTCCACCATGGGAGTCCCAGAGATAAAGTTGTCAGGGATGGCAGTAAGTGGCCATAATTGCTGGCCCTAATCATGCATTTTGAAGATGTACTAAAAACTGTTTAAACTGTGCATCTGTGTGGGTTTGTGTATGTGAATGCAGGTGCCCACAGAGCCAGGAGACAGTGCTGGACCCTGTTGCAAATGTTGGGAACCAAACTCAGGTCCTCCACAGAGCAGTGTGTGCTGAGCCATCTCTTCAGTCCTGAGTACTACGTTTCATAAGGGCAAACTTTACAGTATGAGCATTTTATTTCAATAAAACCATTAAGTTAAAGAAGAGGTCAGGTAGTGTTTAATGCCCTGCCATTCTAATACTTTTTATATTAACCAGTTACTGATCTATCGGAACAGAGAATGCAAACAGGTAGGCTAGTATCTGTTAAAGGCTGCAGTAGATGCAGAGTAATCACAATTTTCATTAGCATCTTTAAGGCAGGCAGTGTAATATTTACAGTACTTATGATGAAGGTAACATTCAGCAAGATTAATTTGGCTGAGATAAATTAGCTGGTATGAAGACAGGACAGAATTTAAATTAAAGCCTCTTGGTACACCATAGTAATTCCATTTTGTGTCCTAATTCAAAACTTTTGAAGGGTAAAGCTGCAAAGAGACAATAAATTTTTTCTTTTGTGAGGCTGGGAGTGTAGCTCAGTGTTAGAACGCTTGTCCAGCATTTTTAAGACTCTGACTTTAATCCACAGCAACACGTGCGCACACGCACACCTGCTACCTTCTTTTCATATTGGCGCCTTCTTTCACCAAGCCTCCTATTGGCTAAACTCCCCTAACAGTTACAACCTAGGTCAAAAAGGAGCAGCTGACCTATCTGAACTCTAAATTCTTGACCTAGAACCTCAGCATCACTGAAGTACGGCTCTATTCTTCCTAAGACAAGGCCCAGGTCCTTCAGAGGCTTCTCGGAGTAAAAGGATATAGGCGGAGAGAGCAGCCTCCTAGTTTTTCCACGCAGTCTGAACTAACAGTGAGTTCACTGAATTGTCCATCGAGTCTTCACGGCCCTGAGTCAGTCCTCATCTGCAAACTGCTCTGCCTCTTGTCCCAGGCTGCAGCCCCTCCAATGCGGCTCACACTCCTCAGTGTAGTGTCACGGATTTCTACTCTAGCCAACCTGTTTCTCTTAGGGCTGAATGCTCCCTTCAGAGCGTCAACTTCTGTAGAAGGGGTTCTGCACAGACAGGCCAGGGCAACAAGCGGAGGCTGGACCAAGCATGAGCTCCGCACCTTTAAAGTGGCCAAGTACATTTCAGGTGATCATCAACTATAATTTGCTAAATAAGTCTATATGACTAAACTCATCTTTCTCATTGAGAAGGCAAACACACAGGAAATAGTAGGGTAAGAACGTTTACAAATGAAGTTTTTTTTAAATGGGGAGGAACCCCATGTTTTCCTTAAACCTGTCACATGAGAAAGACCTTTCTTTGTTTTTGTTTGAGACAGGGGTTCTCTGTGTATCCTCCACTGGCCTTGAACTCACAGAGATCCGTCTGCTTCTGCCTCCCACGTGCTGGGATTACAGGCATGTGCCATAGCACCGAGCTAGACCTTAACTGTCAAACTCAGTGAACAGAACATTCTCGATGAGCCAGCGAAACTGGATTGAGTGCCAACTCTTCCCCTGAATGTCCTCAGCCATGCCTGAATGAAGCGCTTGACACTCACTTCTTTAGCACACTTGCCGAATGTGGCCCTAGGTTCTACCTGTGGTGTGACCTCACGCTGTGCTGACTTAGCATGTGATATGCCAGGACCTCTGCAGATATTTTACAACCTGATCTCTTTGAAAGAAGAAAGCTATGCTGCACAGTAAGTATACAGTCCATATAGTAACTACATTTTAAGTAGGACAAATTATATATTAATAGCGTACATACAGATGCCCGACACACATTTTGTCTATAATTTCATCCTTGACAAAACCCATTGGCTGTCAATGCTGATAACAGCAATCCCTCTCAAGACCACTTACCTTAAATAAATCTGCGACTATTCCATAATCTGCGACCTGGAAAATTGGAGCTTCTGGGTCTTTGTTAATAGCCACAATTGTCTGTGGAATGAAAACACACAGTTGGACTTCCACCAAGGAAACACACTACACTGTTTGGTGGTTCCATTTTAACCTCTCTCTTACAATATACTAATATTCTTTTTATTTTAATTGAAAAATAAAATCATTCATATTACATCTCAATTGCTATCCCATCCCATGTATCCTCCCATCCCTCCCTCCCACTTTCACCCCATTCCCCTTCCCTATGACTGTGACTGAGGGGGACCTCCTCCCCTTGAATATGATGCTAGGGTATCAAATCTCTTCTTGGTAGTCTGCTATCCTTCCTCCAAGTGCCATCGGGCCTCCCTATCAACGAGACATAGCCAAATATGGGGCACCAGCGTTTGTGTGAAAGTCAGTCCCCAGTCTCCACTTAGCTCTGGAGAATGTTCTGTCCCTTGGCTAGATCTGGGTAGGGGTTTGATGATGACTGCACGTATTGTCCTTGGTTGGTGCCATAGATCAAGCAGAACCCCTGGGCCAAGATCTGCTCATAATAGTGTTTTTCTTGTAGGTTTCTAGGACCCTCTGGATCCATCTATTTTCCTATCTCCTATATTTCTCTCACTTTTTAAAAAAGGATTTATTATTTATTTATTATCATGTATACTAATATTTTTTAAATATCCACCAAACTAATTTGGAGCATCTATGCCAACATTATTAGAAGGTTTTGGGTTGTATTGTAGTAAAATATCTACCACTTAGCCCATCTTTGAGAAAAGAGTTTAAAATCATTAAAATTATTATCTTCTTAAAATTCTTTCTTAAGGGGAAAAATGATTGATTTTAGACAAAATAGTAACATATCTATACCCGAAATAATAGTGTTTCTCAACTTTTGTTTCCTAAATATTCTATTCTATTTATTATTCTAAAATCATCCTGGGTCTGTTCTGAGTATATAAAAACTAATTATCTTGCAAACCTGCTAATAAATGTAAATTTATTACATTTAAAAAAATGTAAAAGTCCTTCTGTACTCATCAAATACATGCAATAAAACAAACAAGTCACTGGGGCTCTTGTAAAAACTACCAAAGCTTGATTAGTCTTACCTCCTACAGACACATTCTTAAATATGAAAGCTGTGGTGGCTACTCACAGAGTAGGGAAAAGGTTTGATATTCCCATAGTTAAGTAAAGTTAGAACTGTGACTCAAATGCAGTATTAATTTAGCAGATAGTAGATTATAATAATTCAGATCTCTAGAGTAAAGTTTAATTTTTAACTACCTGTTACTGCATCTTGAAAAACACATTAGTATTATTTTGATGTAGTCTAACCTAAAATAAAGGCTTCAGAGCACATGTTTAATTCCCCTAATAGGATTCCCGAATGGGCTGGCAGAACATGCCAGAATAACTGATTTGGAGCTCAGCGAGCCTTGAAGATGACCAGCTCAGAGACAACCTATGAGTCTCAAATGCAAATGCGCAAGGACAAGCACATGGCCCCACAGGCCCGGCTCTCACTGAGGCGCTTCTCTTCTGGGAATGCATGCCCGACCCACAGCTAGAAGCAGAGACACCGATGAGGGCTAACACTTGTCCTGGAAGCCACCTAGTCACACATTTGACAGTTTAACCACCTGACAGCTTTTTCATTCAACTACACAAAAGTTATCTTAAAAGAAAGAGCACTTAACAATGGGCTAGGAACCACAATGATATTAAAGAGAATGGATGGGTATACTTTTCTGAATTACTAAAAGTAGTATTCTTAAATTATCAATTGTAAAACTGCTATGATAAAGTCCTGTTTGCTCTCAATAGTTCCTTGTAAATTCAAGTTTTTCCTCCTTTTTAAAATGAACACACTGTACTCAACTACACTACTGAACTCTCACTATGTACACAGTCCAGTATATTGACTAATTTGCTACAATAATCAAGTCTCATATTCAACTATACTATACTATATGCTAATTAAAGCTGCAGCTCAAGCCAGAGCCACTGCACACACCTGTAGTCCCAGCACTCAGGAGGCAAAGGCAGGCAGATCTCTCTGAGTTTGAGGCAAGCCTGGTCTATAAAGCGAGTCCAGGACAGCCAAGGCTACATAAAAACAAACAAAAATCAAACAAACAAACAAAAAAACAAAACAAAAAAAACCCTTGTCTTAAAAAAACAAAAACAAAAAGAAAACCCTGCAGCTCATAGACAATGCAATTATCAAATTTAAGTCATTCTACCAACTGATTTTAGAATTTAATCAAAATTACCAATAGAAATCATTGGCTCCCCACCCACATAAGACAGAGATAATGGTAGTTGAAAAAAAATTTTTTTTTGCGGGCATGTGCGTGTGTGTGTGTGTGTGTGCGCGTGAGTTAAGTGGGATCAATAGACCAGGCTAGCCTTGACTTGATCTTCCTGGCAGTGGGATATGCCATCATATCTGCTGGATTTTATTCATTTAGTCTTTTAAATAATTATCTGTTGGCCGGATGAAGAGATGTCACTGTTAAAGTTTATTCTCACAGATTATTCCCCAACTCTGGTCTCTATATGTCAGCTGTTCCTAGCTTGCTTAGACATATATTATCAAGTCTGTCTTGCTTTCTTCAGCAACTAGTCCTGTTGCCAGGTGAGGAAGGTGAGTTTTCACCAGGGTCATCATGGCACACATTATCCTTTATTTTGGAGAAGCAGTGTTCTAGACACATGTGAATTGGTCTAGATAAAAATGTTTGTTAAGGCTTCTGGTATTGTAGGGGTGTGTGTGTGTGTGTACATGTGCGATCTTAAGTGTGTGAGTGTGTTAATGCATAAATCACATTTTCCCCACTGGCACTGATGTTTTCAGAGCTTAGCAAAGAAACCTGTCATCCAACTGTGAAATGTGACTGGGTCTGAACCAATTCACTTAGAAGCTACAAAGAGACAGCTCATGTAGTTCTTCAAGTTAGAACTTAAGCCTGTTAAAAGTTTTATTATCTTTTATATCCAGCTTCCATCTGAATGGATAAATGCAGGGTTTCAGAGGCATCATGAAAGATAAGTTCATAATTCAAACTGTACATTGTTATGCATGAGTTAATATGTCATACTCTGAAATATATGTTCAGAGTTATTACAGAGGATTTCCAAATGGAGTCCAAGTAGTGAGTTAAAATCAAGTATTTGGCTACACAGTGCACCTTCAACAATTACAAAGGCATTAAGATTGCCTGATACTCTAATGCAGTGGTTCTCACCCCAGCTAATATAGTTCCTCATGTTTTAGTGACCCCAGCCATAAAATTGTTTTTTGCTGCTACTTTAACTTGCTCCTGTTATCAATTATAATGTAGATATCTGATATGTAGGATCTCTGGTATGAGATCCCCAGAGGGGTCACGACCCACAGGTGAGAACCACTGCTCTAACCTAAAATGCATCAGTCACACATTTTGAACAACACAGAAGGGAGTGGTTCTAAGAGGGCATCAAGTGAAGAAGACAAGAGAATCAGGAGGCAGAACCTTATTAAGTTGCTTAAGCCTCACATCTTCTACCCACAGACTGTTACAGCTGAAACGGACACTGGTGATTACCTAACGCCCACATTTGGCACGGAAACAAACAAACAAACAAACAAACAAAAACAAAAAACAAAAAACCAAGGCACAGGCAGTCAGGGCCCAGTACATAGTAATCACATCTTAGATTGAGCTGTGCGGTGGGATGAGCTGCCCCTCCCCCTAACAGCACATTTCAGGCAGGGATAGCAACTTCAGCCTCTCAGTTTCAAATCTATATTAATGTGAAGTGTCAAGTACACATACTAACTACATGAATATAGAAAAAGGAAAACTTTTCCTTAGCACCCTAATTACAACACACAATTACCTTGCTGTCCTTCATCCCAGCTAAATGCTGGATGGCTCCAGATATTCCAACAGCAATATAAAGTTCCTGAAACAAGAGAGCACATTATTAATATTCATGTATACTATGTAACACTTTTGAGGCAGAGTCTCAGGCATCCCAGGCTGTCTCAAACTCACTACCTAGCTCAGGATGACCTTGACATTCTGACCCCTGGCCTCTGCTTCCCAAGCGCTGGTAGTACAGGCATTCACCACACATGCTTCATGGAGTGCTGGGGCTGAATCTGTGTGCAATATGGCTTTGCGCATGCTAGGCTAGCACTGTACCATCTATGTGCCACATCTCCAGCCCTGGATGATACTTTACAAAGTATATACCATTATCAATTTAAATCTTATGCAAGAAATATGAAAAATGAATTACTCAACATGCACTACTTCAATAATGCTTTTTCCCCAATTTTTGTACCACAGTTCTCTCTAGTAAGTTCCTACAGTAGTGGTGCATAAAAATACATACACATACTGAACATTTACAATGTACCAAACACTGTTCGGCATCTCACAGCACCCATCCAGTTTCATGCTGGCACCCATGGCACGCACTTGAGTATCACTGTGAAGCTAACGTATGTTGTATCTGCCAATTTGCAACATGCATACATTGAACATTAACATGAAAACCCACAATCAAATGTATTAAAATAGATTTTGTTTTGCTTGTTTGCCTTTTCACAAAAGGATATTTGTAAAAATGGTAATAAGGACATACTTATTATATTATTATAAAGGCCAGAAATACAAATTAGTGTCAAGAGGTTCTAAGTGCGCCTGTGTTCGCAGACGGATGGATGGATGGGTATATGTGCACATGCAGTAACCAACTCCTGGAAAGCACTGGGACAGACTTTCCAGAACCCACCACAGAGGCTCCCGCACAGGAGTTCCTGAGCAATGACGGCCTCTGCATCTCTCCCTGACCCTCCACCCCCAGTAATCACAAGGAAATCACAGCCAACCACTGTTCTAGCCCTTTATCTAAATTTCTTTTCAAAGTGCCAATGTTTGAAAATTAAAAATACCATCATGGAAGAGTGATTTAACAAGCACTTAATTACAAGAGCTTAGCTGCTTCATTTTGTCTACTAAGTATAATTAAAACTTCAACTGAGGGCCTTTCCCACCCTTAAACTGGCATGCCCTGGCTTGGGTGGGGGGGGGGGCACTGACACGTAACCAGAATGTCACTACTTGGGGTGAGTCACATGGGGGAAGCACTGGAGGCGGCTCTGCCACACTTACTTGTATTACAAGGCAAACTCTTTAAAGATACTGCAGTGTGAGGTGGTCTCACTTTGTTTTTTCTAATGTTTAGGACTTAACAACTGCTCACTCTATCAGAGAGCATTCAGCTAGGATATAGGAGTAATACGGACCTTCAGTGTTATATACTTCATAAAGCCTAGGTGTATGTGGACGTGCACAGGTCCTGTTCCCTCCTGGGGGTCTTTTCCAGGAACTGACTACCATGAGCAGAGATCCTTCAGCTCTGATGCAGTCCCCTCTAGCATGTTGGTAGCATAACCACAACCCTTTTCTTTAGGAACATAAAGTGCCCAATTACTTCCAGAACAGCAGTGCCTCTATGTAACCTGTCAGCAGTCTTGTCTCCACAGTGAGTTAATCAAGTTAAAAGGAGCTGTTTTCTGAGCCAGCTGCACTAGTCTTTCCCCACGTTATTCTTATAGACTATTACTATCAGCTATTTTTTAAATGTAGTGTTACTGTGACACAAGAGGTGTCTCTCCTTTCCTCACGTCTGCAGACAGCAAAAGCAATTTGCCTTAGGTTCTGTATCTTGGGAAGAGATGAGTGGTCTACTATAGAGAGGGAAGGGAACAGCTTCATGTGCTCCGTCCTCAATGTACCAGAACCTGCACAGCTGGATTGCAGCATGTGTCACCACACCCAGATGATGTAACGATGTTAAAGCAAACGAGTCAGATAGTTTCTCACCCAGCCACTTTTCTATGTAGATTCTCAAAGCAAGTACTGGAAAAGATCAATAGTCCTATAAATGACTCTTTTGACATAAAAATTAAAATTCAATGCATCTTAAAAGCTCCATTTATAGTATGAAATGGTAATAAAAATGTTAGTTCACCCTGGCAGTAAATACAAGCATAATATAAATAAGTCTACTTTGAATTTCTGCCTCCGTCAAATGAATCCCACTACCTTTTACCATAAATGTATCAAGGAGACAAAAGAATCTTGGCCAAAGCCAACCCAAGGCAAGTGCTTCAGGCTATGACTCCACTATGACCAACAACAACAAGCCTAATGGACCGTCTGACCAATGGACCTTCGTTTTGTTGTGTTGAAACCTGGGTCTATCAGTAAAAATCAAAGCACTGAAATAAGAGCTCAGAAGGAGCTGGGGCTTTGGGCTGCTGTGCTGAGGCCTACGGCTCTCAGGCAGGAAGAGAAGCTGTCTTCTTCCTTTAAAAAACATGTTCAGGCAATTAAGACTAATATCCTAGGATGCTTCCTCGGCTTCAGAAAGCATTTTTCTGTATTTCAATAATAATAATAATAATTAGTATGGACAAAACTCTACAGATGCTAATTTATGGAGCACTTCAGATACTTCTTCCCAACACAAGGCAATCCCTGCCCTGAGGCACTTTCCTTCTAAATCAGTCAGATAACTGGGAGAGGAAATGAGATAGGACTTTGGAGAGGAGAACAGCAATTAAGGGTTCAAAAAGAGGTGGGATTAGAGACAGAAGCAGACCCTGGGAGAAGGAGGGGGCATCTTGAAGCTAATCCTAGGGGCTTTAGTAAATGTAGGAAGAGAAAAGAGAAAGAGACTGGGAGAGGGGAAGGAAAGAATGAGGGGGGAGAAGGAAGGGAGAGGGAGGACAGACAGAGGGACATGAGCAGGGACAGAAAAACAGACCCACCACATATCTGGTAGCAGTGTGGGCTGGTTACTCTGTGGGGAAGAAGTAAGTTATGGGATAGGAGAAGGACCAAAATGATGTGGGAGAGAGCCTGGCCCAAAGAAAGCGCTAAATCTTTAACCTTTTCCAAATGCTAAACACAAAAACAAGCAAACAAGCAAGCAAGCAAACAAACAAACAAAAAAGCCCTACACCTACAGACCCATCCAAAAAACTCAGGGGCTGGGCCCATGAGCCAAACACTAAGTCTCAGATGCTGCTTTCAGGCATGCATAAAAGACAGGGGGGTTAATAACCCAGGTTCTGGAGACTGTTCAGATCATAATCAATTATTTAACTTCTCAATGCCCCTGCCACTTGCTCATCTTAAAACTAGGATCATAACAATTTCTACTTCTTAGGAGGTTTCAGTCTTTAGCACAGTACCTGTTTTCCCAAGACACACTGATGCACCATCTCTCACAGTCTGAAATCTGTTCAAATCCTAATTCTCTAGTTTCACTGGTGAGTACCCGAGGATGGCCTCGGGACTACTGTGTACAGTTAAACAGGCTGTACACTGAGCTACCCTGGAGAAAGGTACCATTTATGCCAGTCGCTATCGATCTACACTTTTATTACAATAACCTTCCAACAGATGGCAGCACAGGAACTTGAGAAAAGGATACTTTATAATTCAAAGGAATTGAATGAAGTGAGGCAGCAAAAATCCCCTGTGATGCAAATATTAAAATTTGTAAGTGTACCAGATCAGGAAAAAGTTCAATGGTGATAGCTGATTTTTTTTTTCTACTTTGTGTGTGCATAGCCTAAAGGCCAGAGGTCAACACTAGTTATCTTCTTCAATCTTTTTCCTCTTTGTTTTTTGAGACAGGGTCTCTCATTGAACCTAGAGCTCAATTTCAATTTGGCTAGGCTGGCTAGCTAGCAAGCCCCAGAGATCATCCATCCCATCTTTACCCCCTCAGCACTAGCATTATAGGTATGCAATGTTTCACACGGTTTATTTTGTGTTACAAATATACTTAAAACTTTTCCATTGCATATCTCATATAATCATATAATGTATTTTGATTGCATCCACCTCACTCCTCCTAGTCCCTCCCAATCACACATGCTCTTTTTAAAAAACACACTAAGTCCAATTAGTGCAGCCTGTAGGATGAACTACCAGAGCCTGCTCCTTGAGGAATTCTAATTTTCCTCCCCCAACAGGCATCAACTGCCAACAGATCCTCAGGCAGGAGTGGGAGTCAATGAGCACCTCCAATGAGCGTGCCCAGATCTTGTGCAAGAAACCACAGCCACTGTAAATTCATGAGCGCAACAGCCCTGTCATGTCCAGAAGATACTGTTTTACAGCCATCTTCCCCAATCTCTGCCTCTCACAATCGTTCTGCCCCTTATGTTTCCTGAGCCTTGGGGGCAGGAGGTATGACATAGATACCTCATTTAGGACTGAGCAATCCATAGTCATTTATTCTCTGCATTATGAGCTGTTATGAGTCTCTGTCTTAACCACCATCCATTGCAAAAAGCTTTTCTGATGAGCATTGAGAGAAGCACTCATCTCTGAGCATAAAGGTAAGTATTTAGAAACAGTCTGATGTGGCATCCATTCAGTAATAACAGTAGTAGGCTTTCCTCCAGGACCTATGACTTCCTTAGCCATGGGTGCTTGACCCAGTTTACAGTATCAGTACCTGCACTGTGTCCTATGGAGTGAGCCTTCAAGTGGTTGATTACCACCCCCTCACTCCACAACTGCACCAATATCCGTATCTTGCCAGGCCAATCATTATTATAGCTCACAGACAGCTCCCTAGATAAGACTATTGATGGTTTTTCTCCTGCTGACCTCCATAGCACCCTCTGACACTATAAAAGCTAGCCAGTAGGGAGGAAACTTCTAGACTTAGTACTACCCTGATTTCTCCATGTCCTGTGACCCAAGTATGCCACATCTTCGGGATCAGGGTTAAACCATCAAGTTCTGGTGGGTAACCAAGGACAGTGGTAATAGTTTGAATTGTTTCTAGGAGGGGGGTCCCCTGAAAAACACCTTACAGGGAAGTATCCCATGGGGCCTTCAAATGGACACTGAGGCTGGAAACCAGGTCCTCATGCTTGCACAGCCTTATGCCCTGAGAAATCGCCCCAGCTTGGTAGCTGATTTTTCTGTCGTTGATGTTGCTGAGCCTTAAGGAATATGAAGCCAATATGTTCTCTGTCCTTGTCCTCAAGGAGCTTATAGTCTTAACAACACAGCTTAAGTGAACTCATAAAAAAGGAAAAGGGGGAAAATGGACAGTTGTGGTCTCTTGTGTAAACTGACTTCTTGATTGGCCACTGGGAAGTATAAAGGCCTGTAGGACCAGAACTGTATTTTTGGCCTTTTGCAGTCTATCTGATGCTACTTTCTTAGTCCTTCAAGCAACACATTTTTTCTTTAATGGATGTAACTCAACACATGTATGGCCAACTGAGGGAGACCTTAGTGCTTCCACAGAAATCTAAGGACCCTGGTGAGTTCAATGACCAATCAGGCTTGGCTTCCTTGGGAAGCCAGTAGCACTAATATCACTGACTCAGATCTCAAAAGAGCTGGAAATCTAAGGGATGTAATCTGACCAGTGCTTCTCCAGGGAAGCTGAGTGCAGAGGCTAAAGGGAAAGCTGTCTCCTGCTTACAACACTGATTGTAGCCTAACACTATTAAGCCTAAAACAGAGATATTCAATATAGATACCATGGTAAGCCACATGTTTAAAATTTTTAGTAGTGTTATGGTAAAAGAAAACAGCTGAGACTAATTTTAATAATATAATATCAACTTAGACTAACTACATTTCCAATGGCAAAACCAACACAAATCCAAAATAATTGTAGAAGTAAAGAAGAGCTTTTCATAAGCTCTCCTGGACATTGTGGGGTGTGGTCTAGATGCAGAACTGATGGCTGTTCCAAAAAGGAATGCTAGCCAAGCAGCAGAAGGACAGCAGTACAGTGGAGCCAACGAGAGGGGCCCAACAAACATGCACTAGAATTCTGGTAACATGGGCCACTGTGCGAAAACCAAAAGTGGATACAAATTGTACTGGCTTAATATAGGAAGGACACTCAAAAGGCAACTCTCCACCTAGTAAATATTATTTCCTAGTAATAAATATTATTCTAGAGGGACCTGAAGAATTTATCCTCAAGTTATGTATGCCTTCAAAATAAAGACTTGGAGAACAAAACAAAACAAAAAATCAGTAACAGAAATTGAAAAGATACCTGGAATAAAGCACCAAAAGGTGCCGAGTATATTACAACGTGCAGGATTTAGTTAAAGGGATAGCTACAAACATATTAGCCAGATAAGTTAGAATTTTTTGTCTAAATTCATAAACAATGCTGCAAGGAAGGTGGGATGACTCTGATGTAAAATTATATATATATATGTAATTTTGTAATGTATAAAGTTGAAATTAAATTAGTTTATAACACAATCTATGAATTCTTTTTTTTTTCTTTCTCTCTTTTTCTGGAACTGGGACAGGGTTCTGCCTGGAACAACTTCAGATCTGCCTTACTTTAAACAATGGAGAATAAAGAAATTCAAACATTGACTTTTTTGTTTATATGAAATATGGATATGAGCAAGAATGGTTATATTTGGAGCATTTGGAGCAGAAAACTAGCTTGGTGTTGTTTCTACTCTAAAATTCAATCAGGTTTTAAATTTCTTTACTACCAACTATCTCCCTCTCTAGATAGAGTTGGGGGAAGGAACATGGAAAAACTACAATGGAAAAAATTTAAAACACATTATAAAAGTAGTTCTCACTAAATAAGTTGAGAGAGTTAATGCTATGCTCTCAAACAAAATCCCCACGCTGCCTGAAATGAGCTTTGCAGAAGGGCATTTACTTCTCAGCTCTCTTTCCTCAGCAGTCTGGAGGCAGAACCTAAGCAGCAACTGTTACAGCTGAACAGAGCATAGGACCACTCCAGGTGAGGCTAGAAATGAATTTATCTCAGCAAATAACGAATGCTCCTTTGAGGAATAGGTTGACTGAACCATATTTTCTAATTACTGCAGGCCTCCTATAAATTAATGTTGCTATTATTTCATCCCACTGTTCATTTTAAAAAGCCAAACTATTTCCTCTGTTTGCCAAGTTGTGTTTAAGACTCCTTTTTGCAAGAGGCTGCAAAGATTAAAAAACAAGTAACTATCTGTGGCCCTTTTCTCAAGCAGTCCTCTGCCTATGTGACCAAACTGTCAAGCAGGGTTGTGGCTAAACTACATTTACACGAATGGACTCAGTCTCACTTTAAAGCTGAAATTCTGTCCCATTGACGATTTTCCCATCAGGTTAATACCTTGTACTGAGACTGCCTCAAGGCTGACCAGGATTGAAGACTGCACGCCAATCATACAAATTGTTGTTGTTGACACATCAGCACCCACACTGTTCTTTATTATGTTATGTCACTGCCCTACAAGAACACTGCCAAAAAGTACTCCCATTGCATAAAAGAGAGAGCAGAGACTTAGGCAGGTTTACTGAGCTATCTGAAGTTACACACTAGAAAAAGGCAGGCTTTTTGTTCCTAGCTTTAAGTTTTTTATACTTACTGCCTTATACCATCACTCTTACCCTTCTCTTTTTCAGAGATTGACTACTTAGGATTCACTCTTAGGGCCAGAGGTATAACTCAATCAGAGACACTTGTCTACATATGAAATACTCTGGGCTTGATTCCTAGCACTGAAAAAGATTCTTAATAATACACTCTCAATAGAATTCAAGTATCTAGTCTAATATTAGCCACAGTCACCATTATCTTCTGGGAATTAGATCCCCAGAACTCACTGTCTTTGATAGTGGAAACTTCATACCTCTTGGCTACTCCCATCCCACTCATCTGCCCCTGCCACCACCTTCCAAATTGCTGGGGTGATACCACCATGTCAGGCTCAAAGCTTTATGTGTATTATTTATTTTTATTTTTACTTTAACATGGATATTAAATTTTTATGATATACAAGTTGAAAATTACATATAACCAAAAAGAAAGAAACTTTGCCCTCGACTCCTTTGATATTATTTTTAGCTACAGATTTCAATTACACAGTATGTATAGAGCCTTAAAAAAGTTTTCCTTAAGGAAATGTTTTCACATCAAAATATGATTTAATTACTTTGCAAAGAAATGATTTTTCTTTACCTAATTTGTTTCTACACTAATTCACATTTCTTTCCATTTGGAGAAATATAATTTTAGTAAACCTAAAACAACAGAAAGCCAACTATGAACTTGTACATTGCCAAATCTACGTATATGGTTAACTCATATTGAAATGTTTGAGTGTAAGACACAGAATACTTAGATAGAATACTAAGATACACAATCAAGTCTATTACAAAGCTTTTCAATTTAGAAAGTCATATATAAAGTTTATTTTGACCACCAAATTGTTATCAGCAAATTTCTTTCCTTTTTGTTTTATTTTTTAAACTAACTTGTTTACTCACTTTATATCCTGACCATAGCCCCCTCCCCCCTCTCCTCCCAGTCCCACCCTCCTTCCCTCTTTCCCCTCCTCCCTCCCCCCTACTCCTTAGAAAAAGGGAGCCACAACAACACACCCCAGGACATTCAGTCACATCATGACTGAGTCCATCTTCTTCCCCTGTGGCCTGGTGAGGCAGCCCTGCCAGGGTAATGATCAAACAGCAGGCAACGGAGTCCATGTCAGAGACAGTCACCACTCCCCTTACTAGAGGATCCACATGAAGCCTGAGCTGCCCATTGGCTACATCTATGTAGGGGGCTATATCCAGTCCATGCTCGGACCTTGGTTGGTGCTTCAGTCTCCGCAGTCTCCCCCCTGGGCCCTGGTGAGTTGGCTCTGTTGGTCTTGTGGAGCTCCTGTCCCCTCCAGGTCCTTCTATCCTTCCCTCCACTTTTCCACAAGACTCCCTGTACCTTGCCCAATGTTTGGCTCTAAGTCTTAGCATCTGTTTTGATTTGCTGCTCAGTGGAGCCTTTCAGAGGGCAGCTATGGTAGCTTCCTGTCAACAAATTTCTTAATGGATCCAAGTCAAAATATATTTTCTCTATCTGTAGAATTTGGGATCTGTAAAGGGCCACTGTGATAATCTATGTCACATATTTTAATCAATAAAAGTAGCTCTAGACTACAAGAAACAAAGCTGGTTCTGGAGCCCAGACTCTGACTTCCAAGCAGTACTCCTCCCATTCCCAAGCTGTTCTCTCCCCAAACTTCTACAATCCAGGCCATTGCGTAACAAAGGCTTTCTTTTCTTTCTTTCTTTCTTTCTTTCTTTCTTTTTTTTTTAATTTTCATGGCAGGGATTCTCTGTAGCTCTGGCTGTTCTGGAATTCCCTCTATAGACTAGTCTATCCTTAAACTCAGGATTCACCTGCTTCTGCCTCCTAAGTGCTGGGATCAAAGGTGCCCAGCTAACAAAGGCTTTCTTCATGTTTAATCGACCACTACTTAGGTAATAAGAGCTAGACAGCAATGGGAGGAAAACAGTTTGGTGGTTTTGCAAATGTTACAGCGTATGACCCAGCACTTCCTATCCTAGGTCTAAGACCTACAAGTGACATCAGAGAAGCAGAGGGAGGGAACCAACTCCACAAAGTTGCCCTCGGACCTCCACATTCGAGCTGTGGTGCATGCCTATGTAACACACCATATACAGTCACAATAATAAAAAGTTAAAAAGAAAGCTTTCCCCTTGAAATAATATACAATTTCCACCTTCAAACAACTTAATTTGGGAGATGGGAGTGGAGTGGGAAGATGGCCCAGCAATTGAAGCACTGCCCTCACAAGCATGAGAAACAGTTTGGATCCCTAAGAGCCCACGTAAATGGCAGGTGGTCATGGTAACTTCAGCCCCAGGAGCCAGAGGCAGGGATCCTGAGAACAAGCTAGCTACTGAGATTAGCCACAAAAACTCGAGATTTGACTGGGAGACTCAGTCTCAAAGAATAAGGTGGAAGAGCTATCGAGAATAATTTCTGACATCAACTTTGAGCCTTGATGAGCACTCACACCTACACATGTATGCCTCACCCCCCAAGACACATACATGAAAAAAAGAACAAAAAAACTTAATGGTCCATCAAGATGGTTCAGAGTAAAAGCACTTGCCACACAAACTTGACAACCTAAGTTCAGAAGAAGAGACTCCAACCCACAGAGCTGCCCTCTGACTTCTACCTACATCTGTACCACAGCATACACAAGCCCATACTCAGACAATAATTAGAAAGTTAAAAAATATTCAAGAATCTCCTTTGAAAACAACAATTGGGGAAACTGGGTATAGCATTTAGAGGAATTCTCTGTATCTTCTTGAGAACTTTTCTGTAAATCTGTAATTGTTTTTAAAACTATATTTTCAAAAGTGATTTCATACTTCTGTTTGTGTGGAGGTCAGAGGACAACACTAGGGAGTTGGTTCCTTCCTTCCACCTTGTGGGTTCTGCGGATCAAACTCAGGCCATTAGGTTTGGCAACAGGTACCTTTACTCACTGAGCCATCTCTCTGGTCCTCAAATGTACATGTTTCAAATAAGCAACCTAAGTTGGGAAGGCCAGCTGGAGTTACACAAATCCTTTACACATCTTCATAAAGTTAAAGGAAATGAAATACAGCTAGTACTATGGAGAAAGACAATGCCAGGAGAAATATAATAAGTCTCTAATACATGTAACCTAACTAGAAAGCCTCTAAACAGTAGTTCTCAACCTTGCTGATTGCTGTGACCCTTAAACACAGTTCCTCATGTTGTGGTGACCCCAACCATAAAATTATTTGTTGCTACTTCATAACTGTGATTTTGCTACTGTTATGAATCATAATGTAAATATCTGATTTACAACCCTATGGGGGTCCCGACCCACAGGCTGAGAACCACTGCTGTAAAATACTCTCATTTTAGAAATGGGCCAGGCTGGTGGCACATACCTGCAATCACAGCACTGAAGGAATAGACGCAGGATGCTTTCTACAAGTTCAAGGCCAGCCTGGCCTACATCATGAGCTCCAGGCCAGCCAATGCAATACATTGAGACCTGCCTCAAAAACAACAGACAGACAAATGAGCTAGAACACATACTCTTATCCTTCGGGGGCTTGGAGGGGAAACTATTTCCAAAATATTGTTTGTCTTCTAATACTAACATATAATTAAACTAAGTTATTAACATTTTCCCATTTTCTTTTTGCTATCCTGAGACAGACTCTTGTTCTATGATACAACTGGCCTGGAACTATACATCCTGAATTGGCCTTGAATGTGTAATAATCCTTCTGCCTCCTAAGTGATGGCATTACAGGGGTATGCCACCATACTCAGTTTTCACAGTGTGTATGTGTGTGTATGTGTGAATCCAACTACTGAACTATGTGTGATAAATCCACTGGGTGTATTTCCATCTGGGACACTGTCTTACACTCTTTGACAACACACATATCACACATATCACTTGAAGCTACACACAAAGATAAATTCATCTTTATATGAAAGACCCCCACAAACTACACAGCGTTGGTTTTTCAGAATGTAAATTTACATGTTTTATTCCTTTCAAGTTACCAAATCTAGATGGCTAAAGGAGATTTGCTATCTACTCTAATTGATTTTCATGTCAGCTGTTAAATTAGGTTGGCTATGTACAAGACATGTCAATCTATCATCCAGAAGCATGCTTTTAAGCAGGCAAACAGGACAGAAAGGGGAGAGTGAATACATACAATAGTTTCTATAATTTAAATAGATTAACTTTATATAATGAAGTGGTAATGCGTAAAAAAAATTCTTCTGTTCCAAGTCTTCTAGAATAAATGTAAAGAAACTGGCCTGATAAATTTTAGCTGAGAATATAAACCAAAGATATAAATAGAACCGCTAATTTTTGGCAACTGCACAACCAAAAAACATATACACACAAACCACAACCTACAAATGCTGTACCTTCTCTTTGTCACTTAAGCTTCCCTGTAAAGGCTTTGATCATCCAGGCCTTGTAATTACCTTTTAAGAAGCATGCTTAGGGTGTTTTCTGGACTGCGGGTCCACACAGCATTTCTCTTTGTCCTCTTGGGGACAGAACATCAATTGCTTTCAGCCAAATGCACTCACATATGAATATTTTAGTACAATTTAATGCTTCTATACCAACCCCAAAGGAAAAGCGCATCAATTTGTGAACACAGTTCTCTTAGAGCTAAAAGCCAAGCTAGATAATGCAGTATGAAAAGGGTTGTCAATCTTCAGCTTTTTAGCAAGTTAGAGGGCAGCCCATCCCATAAACTCATTCCCAGTTGTATACAAATAACTCTATAAAGTTTGTTTCCACACTGACTTTTCAACTCCAGTGAAAATTTAAAAACAAAGGTCAGAAACAAAATATACTGTCTTAGTAAATTCTCCTAAACTGCTTATTCATCTGGTAACTTTGATTCTATTCATTTAATGTTAGAATTATAAACAGGAAGTTGATCTGTCAGGAAAATATCAAAATATAGGCAAAGTAATCCACACCTACCAAGAGGCTGCACTAAGGGCAAGGACACAGTTCCTGGCAACAGATAGTAGATTCTTTAATGATTACAACCTGCCTATGTGTTTAGATGGCTGGGAAGGTCAGGTCAGCACCATCAAACAGATCATGGAGAGCAATCTAGAAGAGGAACTACACCCAACACATCAAGACTTTAAAAAATCATAGAAATAAAATCTAGTCATAGTGTAAACCTAAAACTCTGAGCCTCAATAAGTATTAAATGATAATAAAATACAATAAGCCAGACAAATATCAGAGAAATAATTTAATGGTTTTTCATGATTTCAAACAACAAAATCTTCTAAGAATCTGTACGGGGTCGGGAGGTGACCCAGTGGGTAAGAGCACTTCCTGTAAAAGCTAGAGGATCTGATGTCAAATCTGACTACCCATGTCAAATCTGGGCACAGCCCATGCGCCTTGCAACCCGAGCACTGGCTAGTGGGTCCAGGTAGATCTTGTGCCTGCTGGCTAGCCAACCTAGGTGAAAATGGGGAACTTCAGATTCAGTTGAGAGGACCTGTCTCAAAAATGAAGGTGAAGACAAATAAAGAAAAACAGCATCTTCTGGTCTCTGCAAGAACATATAGGATGCAGACCCTACATGTGAACACATGCAAATACATACAACACACACACACACAGATTATACACATATACAAAAGATTTTGTAATAGTTACTGTAAAAGTAACTAGTGCACAGCATTTGTAACATGCCAGGCAGAGTTCTACGTTACATATACATACAATACCTCATTTAACCTTTTATTTTTAACATATCTTAACTCATTTATTATTTACAACTCTGTGAAATAGGGATTGTCACCATTATACATATCTTGAAAGTGTACCACAGGAGAGTAAGTGATTTATCCAAGGTCAATAGAAAGCACATGGTAGTGTAAGAGCAGAGCTCTGGCAGCTTGACTGGCACTTAGACTCTTAACTAACTGCTCTTCCTTCTTTCCATACTTCTCCCTCCCTCTCTCCCTCTTCTCCCCTGCCTCATGCAGTCCAGCCTGGCCTGGAACTGTGCACAGTCTGACCCTCCTGCCTTAAGTGTACTAGGACTACAGGACTGTACACTGAAGGTGTTTATAATCTGAGGGAGACTACACAATGGCTCCTCAGCTGCTGCCCAGCTGCTCTCCAGACAGGACTGTGTATTATGTCCACACTGTACATGCAAGCAAAGAGAGCAGAGACATTCATTGTAGAATTTTTTTTTCATAATGCTTTTTGATTCAAGACTTTAGAGGATGGTTAAGAGTCACTTATTTCCAGTATTTCAGGAGCTGGGCAGACCCTCTACCACCCTGTTTCCAGTTACCCTGACACCACGGAACCATGAGTACAGCTCCCTCTCTGTAACATACAGGCCAGCTACAAAATATCTATTAGAAAATGGGTTGTGTGACATATTCACATAATAGGAAACTGAAAAAATAAACAAACAAAACCAAACCAAAAAACCAGCCGCCTGTATTTACATAGACAAACCTCAAAAAATAAGATTATCTAGGTATAAAGAACCCATATAGAGTGCTGCTACTAATGTCTTTAAAAATACTGTACAGCGGTGCTCTTCAATATTTTTAGGTCACAGCAGACACATGATGATAACATAATATGTTACCCTGCAGTTAATGAACAAAGTTGGTCATAAAGTCTATAGTTCAAAAGCTGAGACCATCAGTCTCTGGCATACCTGAGAGTCAAACTGGCTTCCTTCCCTTCTCCTAGACAGGATCCTGCTCTGTGGCCTATGCTGGGATCACTACCCATGGTGACCCTGCTTCACCTCCCTGGGTGCCAGGACTGCAGGCACACACTACCTAGCTACACACGGTCCCCAAACTGAAAAGCTCAGCCACACACTGTTTAGAGATTTGCACAAACATAGTAAAAGTAAAAATAGTATTAGAACAATAATCACCAAATTTAAAATGACAGTTACTTTTGAGGAAAGACTACACATTTAAGGAAAATTTCATGAGGCTTTTAGTAATGTAACATTGCTTATTTGAGGACGGGGGAAATTTGGGACAGGGTTTCTCAGTGTAGCCCTGGCTGCCTGGAACTTACTCTGTAGACCAGGCTTGGTGCCTATCTAACTCAGAGATCTACCTGCCCCTGCCTCCCTAGTTCTAGGATTAAAGATGTGTGCTACCACCACACGCCTATAACACTGCTTCTTAGGTTGGGGGCTATTTCAATATTATATTACATATACTTACATAAATATGCATAACTTTAGAGGAAAATAATGGGAAATAAAAGCAAACACAAGTGTAAACAATATTTCAAGCTTAGCTGTAAATTTGAATCCAGTAACATGGCTACTTGGGCTGGAATACTGACAGACCTTAGTGCACACCTTTAATCCCAAACAATGAAGGTTAGAGTTAAGCGTGTAGAAGTGAGGAGTCAGAGAAAGAGTTAACAGACTAGGAGGTGCCCAACCCTCACGAGAACAGGAGAGAGGTCTTGTTCTGTATGGCTTTTGCGTGGTAACAAGTGCATTAGGGTTACTTCTTCTTGTCCCAGGTTGTCTTTACCCTGTATCTAAGCTCTACTCATCTGGTGAGGAAGAGAGTTGAGCTAGCACCTCTATACACTCACCACCTCACTTCAGATCCAGTCTTTCTAACACAATTCATTTGAAGAAGGGCTTGACAACTTAACTGCCAGCCTGCAGTTTTACCATAATATAAGCCGGAACAGCAGACACACAACCAAACAGTTTCTCCCTCTCTTGGAAATGCACTTACTATACAGTTGGCCCACACTGAGGGACATCATAAAAACAACCCTATAAAACTACTGTTCTATTTATAGTAAAGATATTGTTGAGGATGTCAATCAATAGTGTCTTCTTTATATGGACTCAAGGGATATAGCTCTCTGATCTTGATACCAAGCCAAATGATATTTCCCATGTACAATTAGTTTATTTTACCTTTGGGACACCGTAAATCAGAGCACTGATCTTGTTTCCTAATATGAGCTGGCTTCTAGAAAGCCTAATGCCAAATTTGTGGCCCACATCTAGAGAAGGTCACATAGCTTTCCAATCTTTCTTTATTTGCCATCTAAACTTTTTCAAAATTATCTAAAGTGTCACCTACCACAAAGAAATTGGAAACGCTTGCCTGCCATAGATAGGTGGTCAGGAATAGGTCATGAATACTGAAAGAGCTTAGGACTGAAGACAAATAAGGACCAAGCACTACTGCTCACCACAATCAAGACGCCAAAGGCTAAACAAGCATGACAATGCATGCACTACTAGACCCAAAAGTAGATTCTGTACTGGGGGATCAGTGCTGGTAATGAGTATGAAGATACATGATAAAACTGGAATATTAAATACAGAAAACGGGGGCTGGAAGATGGCTCATCAGCTGAGGGCGCTGGCTGCTCTTCCAGAGGGCCTTTTTTCCCAGAGTTCAATTCTCTCTCTCTCTCTCTCTCTCTCACTCACTCACTCACTCAATGGTGGCCTACAACTGTCTATAATAGGATCTGATGTCCTTTTCTAGTGTGTAGACCTGAATGCAGACAAAGTACTCATATACATAAAATACACACATAAATAAATAAATCTTTAAAATACCAGAAAATTGAATAAAATCATGAACAAAATTTGGATATAAAATATAACTGTACTAGAACTGAAGCTGGAGGGATGGCTCCGCAGTTAAGAGCACTAGCTGCTCTTCTGGAGGACCCAGGTTCAAGTCTCACCATCAGCCTATAACTCCAGACCCAGGAGATTCAACACCATCTTCTGGTCTCTGTAGCACCAGGCATGCACATGGTGCACATACATATATACATACGTACATACATACATACATATGCACATGCACACATACACACACACACAGAGGTAAAATACCCACACATATGAAATTAATTAAAAAACAAGGTAAAGCTGGGCATGGTGGCACACACCTTTAGTCCCAGCACTTGGGAGGCAGAAACAGTAGATCTCTTAGTTTGAGACCAGGCTGGTCTATGAAGTGAGCTCCAGGACAGCCAATGCTACATAGAGAAACCTGTCTCCAAAAATCAAAACAAAAAACAAAAAAAAAAAGAAGAAACAGACAGATATGTAAGGTAGAGAATGATAGAGGAAGATGTCCACTTCTACAAACAGAACACACACACACACACACACACACACGCGCGCGCACACACACACACACACCACAGTAATAAATGTAAATAAATAAATTTATTTAGGGGCAAAAAGCCACAATGTTACCTAATGTAAAACAGTTCAGAAAAAGCATATACATATATATACACACTTGTACATTGTACTTTTTTTAGCTTTAATTTTCTAAGCTTGAAATTAACTCCAAATCAAAAGTTAATTAGAAATAAAATTAGTCATTGTCACAACAGTAAGCTGTGAACTAACCAGTGGCTTCTGATCAATGGTCTACATCTTACAAGAGTGTGAGGCCATGAGACCACTGGAAACTATTTCACACTGTGTAAATTGTTGTGACTGACAGAAAGAAAAAGGTCATGTAACTAAATTCAAGGCATATTTTGGATATTATGTATTTTCTCAAATTAATAATAAAAAATAAAAGTTATTCTGTACGGATAAGAAGACTGACTTTCTTTGTACTGTTAGTTGAATCAGTGAACGTTTGGCTCCTTACCATCAGAAGAACAGTGGTGATACTTTCCAAAGTTGTTTTAAAAATGCCAACAAGTCAAAATACTGGATATTATAATAACAAAATGGGAAAAGAAATAAAGCCTTGAAATGTTCAAAAGCGACAAAATGGTCCATGAAATAAGACTAAATGAATGTGCTGTGTTTAGCTTTAAAAACAAAGAATATTGCATTAGTATTAGTGAAATGGATGTAATAGCACACAGTTCAAATGGGTGGAGGCAGGGAGAGATTTTTGAATGCTCAGAAGTGTAATTCTTGCCAATAGTGGGATATGGCTGCCAAAAAACCTAATGCAATATTAAGTAGCATTAATTAAGGTATTATTTAGAGTGATAATAACCCAACTCCACACTAGTCAGCAAGCATATGAAATAATACATTCAATTCTGGGCCTCAAATATGGTCCTAAGGGAAAAGCTTGTATCAGACTTATCTTCCTGATAAAACAACTATAAATCTGGTTCAAAAACAGATAGCAACTGTTTAAATATGTTAGAGATCAACACTGACAGGTAGAATTTGAGGAGCCAAATTCTGTAGGTGAGAGAAGCATGCAGACAGGGGTCCAGCATACATCTCCTCTTTTACCTGAGGTATCTGCAATTTCTCCACAAGGATAAAGGGCAATATGAAATCAAGCCCTTTAGATAAAAACCTGAACTCTTACTAGATGAAGAAAGTACATAGAGGATACGTGGCTGCCACACTAGCTGGAAGTGTGGAGAAAAGTTCCAGAAAAGAGAGAACCCTGAGGAAGAACCACAGACTCCCATTTAAATACCACTCATGATGAGAGCTTGCAGCAAATGAGAAACAGACAAGAAGGCCTTCAGTTAGCTATCCTATCAGAAACATAAACAGACACACCACAGATGTGGAGAAAGTAAACAAGAAACTCACCACTAGAATATATTTTAAAACTTCCTTAAGGCAACAATAAAAACAAGCAATTCAATTAATAAAAGCAAACAATTTCAATAAACACTTTAAAATTCGCAGGTGGCCAGTAATACAATACGTGCCCTATAATCCTGAAGTCCCTCATGACGTGAAAGTAAGACTGAGAAACCACAACTGAAGGACTCATGAATCACTCATGTGACTCTAAACTAGTATCATTTGCTATAAAGGACATTAATGAAATAACAGTTAAAATTCAAATGGAGTCTGATGACTAGATAGTACTGTATGTCAATGTTAATGTTCTGATTTGAAAGGCTGCACTATGGTTATGTAGGGAAATGCATGAATTTGAAGCTGGCCGGGCATCATCTCTCTCACACACACACACACACACACACACACACACACACACACACACACACACAAATTTGTTCTATACTTGCAAATTGATTGCTTCCCAAAAATGTGTGTGTGTGCACGTGCGTGCATGCATGCGTGTGTGTATGTGTGTATGTAAGCATAAAACATATATGGGAGACTCTGCTGTTAAGGTTGAAGTCTGGCATTTCCAGATAGCCTCTGAGCTTGGTATTAGAGACTCATTTCTCAGCTGGGTTCCCTCTCTGCCTAATCTGGGGAACCCCAGATCCTCTAAGGAGCATCCATAGCCCTCAGGGAGACTACAAGCCCAACTCTTTCCTGATAAGAAACCTGTTCAGCAAGCACCATTCCTGGAAACACCCACCCATGCTAATGAGACCTTAGCTTTTAGCAAAGACCTTTAACCAAACCTGGAGTTCTTCCTCCACCCATAGGATAATTAGGTACTGTGTGCCCCCTCTTATGATAGGACTGTGCTACTGTATGTAAATATAGTGGCCCCTGCGCCCCTATTTCCAGCAAATCAAACACATTCACCCTCAAAACCCTGCCCACTGCCTAAAGTTTATAAGCCCCTATTTGACTGAAATAAAGGAGCCAGCATCATCTATTTCACTAACTGAGACTCCTCATGTATTCTGAGGAAGGGCAGGCTCGCCTCCTCTCTGAAGAATCGCCACTAGACCCCTGGAGCTTGGCTGCCAATCAGTCAGCCATGTACTGCTGGCCACTTTAAGATTCTGTCACTCACCAGGGTTTGAGCACAGATCGCTGCCCACTCCACCCACTGCAAAGCATGTCTGTGGGGCAAGCATCTGGCTGTTCTTGAAGCAGGCATTTTGTCCACCCAGACAAAACCAGCTCCCGCCTCTGCTTCCCTTGGTTTTGGAGTTCTGAGTTAGCCTTGTTACTGGTTGCTCAAGAAGCAGACACTGGCTCGCCCAAGCAGCCTGGCTTAGGTTTCAGAGTCCTGAGCTCCTTTGACCCTGCACTTTACCCTTTTCCACCCAGAGGCGTGTACCCCGGTTTCGTGCTCCCAGGCCTGAGCTTCCCAGGAGAGTACCGGAAAAAGCCCAGGCTCCTACCGGACACCAACAACACGTATCTATGAATATACATCTATGCCTGTAATGGTCAATCTTCATTGTCAATTTATAATCACCACTGGAACAAAACATGCCTCTGTGAGTGCTTTTGAAGGTATTTCCAGAAATGCCTTAACAGGGCAGGGAAGGCCCACTCTGAATGTGGGTGATACTATCTATGGGCCAAGATATCTGACAGAAGGAAAAGGGGAAATTAAGCTGGGCACCAGTGTTCATCTGTTTCTTGACAGGATTCAATGTGACTTTAGTAAGTTCTCGTCACGTCTTCCTCACTATAACGGACTATACCCCTTAAACTGTGAACCAAAACATTCCCTTCCTTCCTTCAGGGGCTTTGTCTGGTATTATGTCATGGCGACAAGAAAAGCAACTAACACAATGCTCACCAAGAGAGTTAATACATTAAAATCCTCTGAAGAGTTGTATGAGCTACATTAAAGTCTTCAAAGCATTTAATGCTTAATCTCCTCATGAGCAAAACACAACAGTTCTATATTATAAAAGTAATGCTGAATAGAACTAATTGTATGAAACTTACTTTCAATACAAGAAAGGATGCTACCAGCCACTCTGTGCACTCTGCTCCTGTTTAATAACTATGAATGCCCCCTTTCTGTCACAGTAAGTCTGTTTGCTACTTCAGTGTATATACTGAATTTCTTATAAAAGTAGTTTTGATTAGGAAGCTGTTGATCTTTTATGAATTCAAGCCAGGATGTGTCTACTCACATAAAACTGTACATGCAAGATTTCCACAAAAAATATGTGTGCCACACCTAATTAAATGTCATGGACGGCTCCAGCTCATCTGCTCAATAAATCCACTTTCACAGCCAGACTAATGTGGTATGACAAGCAAGTCAGTCACACAGCACTTTGACTTAATTTATGAATAGTTTTAGTGCTTATAGTCAGTACTGAGACTCTCTCTGCTTCAAGTAAGCTAAGTAACACAAAATATATTAACCAAAAGAAGAAAGATTGCTTCACTGAACTTTGTCAAAATGAAACATTTCAGCTCATCAAAAGAAAAAGAACAGGAAAGTCCTAGCATGGGAAAAAAATTCACAGTACATATCTGAAAAATAATTTGTATATAAGCTACATAAAGAGACTCCAGAAAGACTAAATAAATAATCCAACTTTAGAAGGACAAAATAGATATTAAAACTAACTTCAAAGAGATGCCTTAAAAGAATTGGGGGAGGGGAAAGCATGATTAAAATATTTTGCATAAACATTTTTAAAAAGATGATTTTGAAGTGATTATCTAGCAGATGAGGGTGCAAAGAGACTTTAATGGATACAATACAGTATCCTATGTTGAAATAACAAAAACATTTTGAGTTACACAAAAATATTTTCCTCATGCAATATAAATCTAAACATGTTGAAAAATGATTCAATGCATTACTTAAGAAATATGAATGGTCAAGTGATGTTTTAAAAGACTGAACTTTCAATTCAACATTTCCTATGTTTCCCTTTAAGTTTTGCAAGGTTTTTAGAGCACTGTGTCTGGCTAGGTGTGATGGCTTAGGCCGGAAATCCCTGCACTTGGGAGGCTAAAGCAGGATTGTTGAGCTGCTGGCCAGCTGGACTACAGACTGACATTCTGTGTCATCCTCTTGACAAAGAGGAAAATCACAAGGTCAATTTACAATATCAACAGTAAAATGAGTTAGGAATGCAGCTCAGTGGACTAGCACTTGCCAAGCATATACAGAGTCCTAGGTTCTCTCTACCACATCACACACACAAACTAACAATAACGACAATGACAATAACAAAACAGCATTGTGACCTCATACTGCTTTAAATCTTTTTGCAAAGTAATTCCTAATTTAAAAACTGCTAAGCATTTTATTAAGACCAAAAACCTCCAGACCTTGTGAGGACATATTCACCATCATAATGGCTAGATGTACAGGACCATTGAGTAAGATATAAATCACTGAAATTATTGCCCAACAAATACATACAGTGCTGATCCCCACAGAATTCTGCAGGGCATATTTTATTGCAATACTTACTGGCGCTACTATTTTTCCTGTCTGACCAACTTGCATGTCATTGGGAACAAAGCCAGCATCCACAGCAGCACGGGAGGCACCAACTGAAAGGGGAGGAAATGTCATTATTTTCAAGCTCTATTATTTATCTAATGAGATATTCACCAACAATTACAAAATATCCTAATATTGTACAGTCAGAAATTATTACATAAAGACTCACTTTTGGAAAAAATCCTGATCAAGGATTTGTAACTGATCATGGATTCTAGAAAATAATTTTCATTGTGTGTTATATTCTTTCTTCTTTTTAAAAGCTAATTATTTAATTATTTATTTATATTGAGATAGGGCCTCTCTATGTAGCCCTGGATCTCCCAGAACTTGCCATGTAGACCATACTGGCCTTGAACTCATAGAGATTCTTCAGTCTCTGCTTCTTGGATAATGTGTTTAAAGGCATGTACCACCTCTCCAGCAAATTTCAATTTTCTAATTTGGCTGGCTTCTGATGTTTTTGTTTTTGTTTTTAAGTAAGCATTCATAAACACCACATTACAAGCTACTTAACGAATACTATACAATGTTCCTTTCTATATTAACTTCATGTCTTTTGAAAAATACTATATAATAACATTATCTCTATGATCAGATGAAGTCATATTTAACACAAAATTGAGGTTTAACAAATATCTCATATTAAATTAATAAATAAAAATATAACTGGTTTCCTCTCCACAGGGAGACCCTTTCTGGAAAGTGAAAGAAAGGGAGTCAGGCATTTTTTTTCTGTATACTGTTGCATTAATTTATTCTTCTTGTTCTACTTTCCTAAGGGAGAAGCTCAAATGGTTGCTTTTCTTTTCTAATACATGCTTAGTTCTATAAATTTCCTTACACGAGCTCATGTACTCCTAGGGAAGCTGAGGCAAAGAATCACAAGGCCAGCATGGGCAAGGTAGTGAGACTGTCTCAAAGATTTGAAATTTAAAAACAAACAAACAAACAAACAAAAGTGCAGGGGGAGTCATGCAGACACAGCTCAGTGACAGGGCGGCTGCCTACCATGTGAGGCCCTCAGCTCAATTCCCAGTGCTCAGCATAAAGCCCACCCACCCACCACTGTTTACACTTTTTTCACTCAGTTCAAAGTATTTCTTTTGAGAGGTTTTCCTTTACTCATATGTTACGTAGATCCATGTATCTTAGAAGGTTCCAATTATGTTTGTTACATCAAGCTCAAGCTAAGAAAAGAAGCCGTGTGATACCTCTCTTTTACATTTATGAAGGGGCCTTACGGCCACCAATGTCTTCCTTGGTGAATGCTCCCGTCAGCTTGAGAAATTGCTGTTGTGTAATGAAGACATCAACAGACGTTAATCCAATCCAGTTACCTGCTGAATTTAACTGAGTTTCCCTGTTCTATACATTTGTGATAGAATCATTGACCTTTACAAGGTAAGTCTAACAGATTTTTTCCTCCTTCATTAACAAGGCTTTATTTTCATTTTTTTGTGTGTGTGTGTGAAAAATTCTCTACAGTATAATGCTTTAGGTTCTGGCAACATTTTCACTGAACTAGAATTGTCTCTCATATGGCCTGCAGGAATAAGTTCTAAGTGCAGCATGTATTCCTTGGTGTTCCTCCACATCCGAGAGATGGGGCAAAATGGGCCGAATCTGTTACAAGGGTAAGCTGTCTGTGTGAAGGAGGGACCTGCCTTGGGAGCGCTAACATGCACCACTCCTACAGAAATGCTTGGTCCAGGAGGCGCCTCTTCATCCTTCGCCACACACCAACAACCAGAGTTGACCGAAACCCCTTCTGCTGGGCTTCGAGTCACCCTCTCAGTCAAGTGCCCTGGACTCTCTTCTTGCTATAATTCAGGAGCTGTAAAAGATCTGCGCCATCACCTGACTGAGCCGCACCCAAGTATGACAAGCAGGGACGGCTGTCGCCTGGCCTTAGTGATGGGATCTCCCAGCACCGGCACCGCTCAAAACTCTTTTTGCAACTTCCAAAGCCAGTCAATTCTGAGCGGTTCCTAAGGCTGGGCCCTTTAGCTGCAAAGATGCCCAGCTGAGGAATATGCCCGCAGTGCCGCCTCTCCCTTTACCTCTAAAGGGTATAACTCCACGGGTAGAGAATTCTAAGTTGCTGGGGGTTTTCCTCTAAATACTCGAGGACTTCTATCCCATTCTTATCACATGGTTCCTGAAGAAAAGTTGAATGCGTTTATCTTTGCTATTTTTCTAGTCTAAGACTTTTTTTCCTCCATTTTTGTTTCTTTCAGGATTTTTATCTTCATCTTTGACTTGTTATAGCTTGTAACTTACACACATCCTGAGCTTCCTGGAGCTTTGCTTGGGTATGAGGGTCTGGAGCACTTCTCAGGCTTTGGTGTATCAACCACTCCTGCTCCTTTCTCCCACGCCCTCACTCTTCAGTTGTTGTTACTGTTTACTTTGTTTTTTATCATGTTACTTGTACTTTTTAGAGTGTCCCCTAGTTCCTTAATACCTTAGTGCTATTTTCTAGCTTTCTTTTTTTCCCTTGTGTTTTGGCTTTAAACATGTCTGTGGCATATCCTGAGGCTCAGAGATTCTTTCCTCGTCCTTCTAGTTTACTATGTTCATAAGATACAGTCATTTCTTTTTCCATGAGCTTTTTTGTAATTTTTATCATTTTTTAAAATCTTTATCATTTTTATTATCTTTATCAGAATAAAGAAAAATACATTTATTTAGTAGTGTGTATCTATGTAAGCTATCCAGGAATCAGATGTGGAGGTTGGAGAATAGCTCGCAGGAATCTGTAGTAGGCTCTGAAGTTGACACATCATTACTTTACCAATCAAAACTAGACAGATTCCTAAGATTTGGCAAACATAAAACTGCCATACAAACTCTTTAAAAATTACTAGTATCCAGCCCCCTTTTCTGAGAAGTTTCAGCATTTATTGTCAGCCTTAAGAAGCCATTTCAGGGGCTGGAGAGATGGCTCAGTGGTTAAGAGCACTGCCTGCTCTTCCAAAGGACCTGGGTTCAATTCCCAGCACCCACATGGCAACTCTTTACTGTCTGTAATTCCAACATCTGACACCCTCACACCCACACACATAAATTAAAATAAAATAAAAGCCATTGCAGAAAGAATGAAATAATAGTCAAAAATAGAAATCATGTTATGCAAAATAAGTCAGATGCAGAAAAGTAAGTACTTTATGTTTCTCTCATGTGGAATCTAGATTAAAAAAAATAAAAACATGGAAGTAGAAAGGGAACTATATGGAAAGAGAAAGAGGAAAAGAGGAAGGTAGAAAAGAAGTAAGTAATCAGGAGAAATATGACCAAAGTATGTTCTGCACATGAATAGAAATGCCATAACCGAATGCTGCTTTGTATAAGTGATAATATAGTCACATAATAAAGCTAAGTCAATGAAGAAAAAACTAGAAAGCAAAATTAACTGAAGCTTTGGAGGACAGATATATAAACATAATGAAAAATATTTCCAACAAAAAGAGAACATGAGCTTACAAAGAAGGAGGTCCTTTACCTGCAGCATGCAGTTGATCTGCCAGGTCGTAAAGAAGCTTAAAGTTCTCTCCACTCTTCAAGCCTCGGCCTCATTCAAAATATAATAAAATTAGGTACATACAAGTCGTACTCTATAAAATGTTTGCTATTTTATATGCCCAACCTAATGCTCATATTATAAACTGCCACCTCCTCTGCAAGGCCTTTTCTGACTTCTGTGAAGCATTCAGCATCGCAGTTAATTAAATACATGAAGACCACTGTGATGTCTGCAGTTTCTCCACTGTAATGGAAGCATGTTAAATGCAAGACGTAAGCTCCACAGCTGTCCAGATCACTGCTCTAGCTGTGGTGTCAGCAAACTCTTAGCAACACCTGGTAAATACTCCCTGTGCGGCTACATGCAAGTTCCTGCTAGACTTCAAACTCCTTGAGAGCAAACACACTCTTTTTGCTTTCATCTCTCGAGGAAGTGAAAATACAACAGGCCCATCATAGAGCGGATAAGGACTAATATTTCCTGAATATAAAAGCCCATAAACAAGACATTTGCAAAATACTACATAATTTCATTTCCTCTGAATACCATTAAGCAATAGATGGCTGTTGGAAACATTAATTATTTTTTAATGTTTAATTTGGAAAGATTTTAAAATCACATCAATCTTTATCTTCTCAAAAGTTAGTCCACAAACTACAAAGAAGCATAATACAAAAAGAGGCTAAGTCTTAAGCCATATTCGGGCTCTGACACTGACTGTGAAGGGCTTCCCAAGGTCACCCACAGAGACCTGTACAACACTGAAAGCCATTCAAATAGAATGAAGCAGGGGATTAATATTCAACTTTGAGATTCCAACCACTTTCCACAATTCACAAGCCAATCAAATGCCACAGAAAAGCATGAAAGTCTGTAAAACAAAGAAACCATGTGGCAAGGGTGTGGAGATGAGATTTGTGCTCTGCTCCCTGTTGCCAGTGACAGATGTGTGACAGGAAACCCAAGTTCTATTTATGGTCTAAATTCATATTCCTGCTAAAATATTACTAATACTTGCAATTTACCAACTTCTGGCATTTGAAAAGAAAAATTAAAACAAAACAAAAAACCCTATGCTACAGACTAGATTCAGCCCAGTAGCATAGAGCTTGTCTACCACATGCGAGATCCTGGATTCTATCCTTAGCACCACTGAAAACTAGATAAAATCTGTTCCTTTAATGAGGTTTGTGTACAATATAACTTATGGCATCTTTTAAGTTCCTATTGCACTTACCACCAGACACCACCACTTTGGCACCAGTTAGTTCTGGTCGATCACTTTTTGTCAATTTCTGGTCAAGCCACTCTGATATTCCCACTGGTGAAGAACTTGGTGCTGCATACATTGATAAATAAATTAAAAATGAGGATGACCTCAAGTTACATAGTGAAAATTATTAAAAACACACACAAATGTCTAACTCTGGGAAGCTTAAGGTCATGCATTTTCATATTCCCAATTTCATTTTCTTTAATTACAAAACCTAAAGAGGACACAACTCTTTTGGGAAGTCTATACCATCCATAAGTCCATGTGTAAAAACTGGAATAACCCGTTCTCTCTAGTGTTCAATAAGATGCCAGACATGTTAAAATGTAGGCCCTATTTTTACTATTATTACATTCTTCTATTATGTTGAACCACTCAAATATGACAACAGGAAATAGTAATGAGAGTAAAAAAGGTCCAAACACAAATGTAACAGATTAATCATAATCAGCTGGGCTGGAGAGATGGCTCAGGGGTTAAGAGCAGTGTCTGTTCTTCCAAAGGTCCTCAGTTTAATCCCCAGCAGCCACATGGTGACTCACAACCATCTATAAGGAGATCTGGTGCCCTCTTCTGGTGTTCAGGGGTACATGCAAGCAGAACACTGTATAAAATAATAAAGAAATACATCTTTTTTAAAAATCGTAATCAATCCTCTCTCCTACCCTTTAATCTACCGAAGTGATTATCCTTGTACCAAAATGATACAAAACAGACATAAATTATAATTATTTATATAACAATGGGATATGAGTCAGTTGAACTTTTACTTTGCACTAGAAATTAAACCAGAGGTCGTCTCTTAGAAACAAGAAGTGCCAATCTATCAAAAAGGCTCATATGAACACTTACCCTTTTCTGAACCAGCACTTCCTCCACTTGTTGCTGCAGCCTCAAAAGATGTTCCTCGAACAGAAAACACCTTCACTTTTTCATCACACTTTACTGTACATAATGCATTTCCTGAAACACAAATTTTATTATGAGGAAGGAATGCCAAAAGCATACCACTCAGGCTCAGAATTTATTTTATGAAGATGAAGCAAAAATAACCATGGACTACTTGTTTCCTACATCTGCTAAGTACAGGAAAAGAGGAGCACAAGAGTGAAGAGCTTCGTCAGGGACCATCTGTACAACTCTGGATGTCTTTTAAAGCCAGAGAGTTACTGTCTAGAATCAATAAACTGGAACAGGTGCCACAGTAAGAAGGCACGCCTCCTCTTCAGGGGCCAAGACTGAAGCTTGGTTCTCCCAAACTAACCCGATCAGTAGCCTAAAACTACAAGCTGCTAAACCTTAATACAAAGGCAACGCTATACACGCCAAAGGGGAATATATGAAAGCATGGCACAGCATAGAGAACAACTTCAGCGGCTTTAAAAAGATTAGAGACATTTCACAGTAGGAGTGGCTGACACTATGACCAAATACTTGAATATTACTGAATATTACAGGTTTGATTTAAGAATCAACTTTAACCAGAACAAAGGCAGTAACAGAAATAACTGCCTCTCCACCCTCCACTCCCACCCCCTAGGTCAATGTGCTTAGAAATGATCAATCAACTAAAGAGACGTCGAAATGAATCATTTAATGCACATGGAACTGGAAAGAAAAGACTGAGGATACTATTTTACAAAGAAGGTTTTGCCTTTCCAGTTACTACTTACAAAATATAGTTCCTGAAACAAGTGCTGCACAAGGACAACAGCAATCGGCATGTTGATGTGGATGGGGAAAGCGCTCAGGTCCCAGCCCTCAACACAGAGCTACAGGCAGCTAACGACTGAGAGAGAACTAGTCTCTCCCAGGGATGAGCCCCTTAACTGGCTGTCCAATACAAAAGCAGCCAGCTGTGAAATTATATACACACAAGCAAACTAAACAGGCCCAGTAGATTGTAGTTACATATTTGTGAGGGTGGTGTGTGTGTGTGTCTGTGTCTGTGTCTCTGTGTGTGTGTGTGTGTGTGTGAGAGAGAGAGAGAGAGAGAGAGAGAGAGAGAGAGAGAGAGAGAATAATAAAGAATAACATTAACAGGCCGGGCACGGTGGCGCACACTTTTAATCCCAGCACTCGGGAGGCAGAGGCCGGTGGATCGCTGTGAGTTCAAGGCCAGCCTGGTCTACAAAGTGAGTCTAGAACAATCAAGGCTACACAGGGAAACCCTGTCTCGAAAACCAAAAAAAGGAAAAAGAAAAAAGAGAATAACAGGCTATCAGTAAAGGGGAATGACACAGCAGGGTTGAAGGGAGAAGTGATGTAATTACATCTAAATTAAAATTTTAAAATACACACACACACACATGCGACGGCAAACTTAATTTTTATTAACTACTAGGCAGGAAACTCACTCCATATACTGAAGAGCCAGTATAAAAACACCATGCACATGATAAATCAGAAAGAATGCCATGTCAGGGTCTAGCAGCAATTCTCAATTAAAGCATTTCTCAGAAACCTTTAAGATGGTCCAATTAATCATAGGTTTGTTTCCAAATCCTATTTTTAAATTTATGTATACTCTGAACATTAGCATATTGATTAATTATCTTCCTTGCAACTTACCCGCATAGATAGTTCTTACAAATGTGTCAGGTGACTTGATCTCAATGATGTCAGAAACTGGGGCAACATCAAGTTTGGCTGCTACTCTGGGTAGAAGGTTCTAAAAGAAAAAGCAGTGATCTACACACGTGCAAGTCAACTGACACAACAATTAACAATGGTATCTTCTAAACCTCTTTAAAGGAAGGTGCATCTTCCAAATAAATTTTAATTCAAAATCAAATATTTTATGTATTGCATGTGTCTTTGGACAAGGGACATGAAGCCCAGCTTTTGAGGTAGTCTTTGAAATTAAGTGCCTACCATTACTTTATATTAAAAGTTATAGAAGATTTATAGTAATAAGATGATTCAGTTTCATAAATTATGAGATCTACTGCCCTAATAAATATCAAATACAAAGTGTGACAGTTATGGATCCCTGAATTTAAACAAGAGAAAGGAAAAGAAAAAAACCTAGAAGAGTAAAATACTGGAAAAAAATTTTATTATATATATTTACCAGATGATATGAAGAAAAAATTTCAACAAATGTTGCAATCTTTGTCAAGTTTATGCTGTATAAACAGATCAAGCTCAGCAGCCTGTGTGTCACATGTAAATGAGCAGCAGGAAAAAGCACATATGCTCTTGCTGAAACAGGCACGTAACAGTCTAAAGTAAGCACATGTGTAACTTTGCTCTCAGTAGCAGCAACCTTAAACAGGTCAAAATCTCCTTAGGTCTCAGTTACCACACCTCATGAGGGGAAAGAGAATCTCCACATGTCTATTTAAAATTCTGTGACTCTAGAACTCTAAAGCAGAAGAGAGTCACTTAGTGAGAACTGAATTTCCACATTCTGGACTGAGGTTCTTTTATAGAATATAAGTCATTTTAAAAACAAAGCACTGCTTTTTTTTATTAAAATTTTTTACATATACATCTATATTATTACACATATATACAATAAACTACCTACATCAAAAACCATGACACAATCAGGAATTATATAAGTGTTAAATTCTTAGTGTTTTGGCTATTTGTATTTGGCAGCCTTGAAGAAAACATCTTTCCTATCTTGGTGAGTCGAAGCCCTGCTTTTTATCCCACAAACAGAAATGCTGACTTTTACATAGCTCATTCAGTGGCAGCCCCTGGTTTCATAACACTGCTTCTGGCAGCCAGACTTTGAAGATAACACAACAAAATAATTACAATGTATTAGCTTTGACTAGAGTGATTTTTGTGGTAAAATAACTTTAAATAACCATGCTGTATGACCCTAAGACTCTAAGCACACTGAAGGTAGAGGGTTGTGTCTTTTAGTTCTTGTTTTTACTCAGTGACTCAATAGATCATACCCTGAAATTTTAAGTTGAATAAACCTTTTCTCCCTTAAAGTTGCTTTTGTCAGGGTATTTTATCACAGTTCACATGATCAGACTATAGCCATCCTTAAGAACATCCCTAAGCATAACACAGTCCTTCCCAAGTCCCTAAGACTTAGAGTTTCTATTATGTCATTCAGTCATGCAAGTAAATCACCTCTTAAGATGAGTAACTAAACTGGGAGGTGGCACAGGCCTTTAACCTAGCACCTGGGAGGCAGAGGCAGGTGTTTAGGCCAGCCTGGTATACAGAGTGCGTTCCAGGACAGTCTGAGCTACACAGAGAACCCTGTCTCAAAAAAAAAAAAAAAGAGTTATTAAACACAATGTACACACATACACACAAAGAGAGATTTCAAATTAACAATAGTTTTATCAGGCCAAATTAGAAAACCCAAAAGTGACAGGTTAATAAATTATAATAAAGTTCTGAAAAAAGCCAGTGTGGTGGCGCATACCTTTAATCCCAGCACTGGGAAGGTGGAAGAGGGCAGATCAATGTGAGTTCGAGGCCAGCCTGATCTACAAAGTGAGTACAGGTCAGCCAAGGCTACACAGAGAAACCCTGTCTCGAAAAACCAAAAAGAAAAAAATCCTGAAAGAATACTTATCTCTGACAAAATTTGAAGATCTGGGAATGAAATTTTCACAGAAAATTTGCTGAAATCTTGAAACAATAAATTTTAGCAGTACTTGCCTTAGTATGACCAAGTCAAGACTAGCTATTTAAACAAAGACCATTACATTTCTGGCCCAGTGAAATCCATTCTGCTCAAGTAGTGAGGTCAGACTCCATTTCTCACCTTTCCAAAAGCAGATGCTCCAGCACAGATGTGTGTGTAATTAAACTGCTTCTGAGTTTCCAAAATCAATGGTGTCAGTTCCTCTGAGGAAGAAACACATCTGGTAAAACACATCTCATGTTATCCTCCCAATCATATATCCAAGCAGAACAGATACTACATTTCCCTGGACACCTCACCTGGAAGGAGGCCTTTGTACGCATCATGCTGAGCCACCAAAACCTTTGCTACACCAGCTACTTTACAGAGGTCCTGTGCCACCTGTGACAGAGAGAAGGGTTTTTAAGTATCCACTAGGAGAAACAATGAACCACTGTGAAGTTTTAACCAAGCATAAAGTCTTTTTTTTCTTTTTCTTCCTTTCATTATTTTGAGGCAGGGTTTCTCTGTGAAGCCTTGTCCTGAACTCACTTTGTAGACCAGGCTGGCCTTGAACTCACAGTGATCTACCTGCCTCTGCCTCCCAAGTGCTGGGATTAAAGGCGTGATGACGCTGCCACCACACCCAGCCAAGCATAAAGTCTTAACAGCCAAGTATAAAAGCTATTTTTTGTTTGATTTGAGATGGTGTGGTATATAACTAAGAATGCCCCCCAAAGGTTTATACAGTTGCACACTTAGTCCCCCGTTGATCAACTATGTGAAAGGATTAGGAGGTGTGTCCTTGTTAAGAAGGTATGTCAGGGTGGGTTCGAGGTTTCAAAAGCCCACACCAAGCCGGGCAGTTGTGGCGCATACCCTTAATCCCAGCACTTGGTGAGTTCCAGGATAGCAAAGGCTACACAGAAAAATCCTGTCTCAACAAAACCAAATCTAATCAATAATCATCAAGAGGAATAGGTTAAAGAAAGCCACATAACCTAAAACCTGATGAATACCAAGTTTAAGCTGGGTGCAATGGCACACTCCTATAATCCCAGCACTCAGGAGGCAAAGGCAGGCACATCTCCATGCCAGCCTGGTCTACAAAGGGAGTCCAGGACAGCCAGGGTTACACAGAGAAACCCTGTCTCAAAAAAACAAAACAAAATTTCAAATTCATGCAAGGAATTAGAAGTGACACCAGCATTCTGAACTTGCATGACCACGTGCTCTACATCAATAACTTAGTAAAATATACAACCTGCTAAAAAAGAAACATTCTCTCTCTACATTTGCTCCTCTATGAGGGCCAAGCCCCAAGTCACACTCTTGGCAACTGTGACATGGGGGAGGGGAAGTGGCGGCTAAAGTTTTGTAGCCTTAACAGGCTCTTGTCAACATAGCATCCCAATGACACGGACCCTGTAGTTCATACTATACGATAAACTTTCCCAAGAGTTAGTTTCCAAACTGTTACTTAACAACCCATTTCCTATCACCTGTAATTTGGGAAGAATGGGACTTAGATTTGAGTTTGTCTACCAGTTAAATATTAGCACCTCTGACACTTTGCCCAGATTGGCCATTTTCTGGAATTAGAAGCAATTAGCAAGTATATTCATCAATATAAAAGGGATCAGCTATTAACATCTAAGGGGACTCAGATATTGCCACTCTGCTTGGTACCTGATGGCACCGGAGAGTGCCAACAGAACTAAATCATGCGTTCCACCTCATTTCGAAAGATAAAGCGCTTCATGAAAAAAACTTTTGGTTCTTTTTTCACCCATAGTAATGGTTGTAACACTGGCCATTTAATGAGGGTTAGAGCCCAGTTTGGGTTATGGACCTCGGCATAATTCTCTGTTGCCGTCTTTCGCAGTCTCTTGATGGAGATTATATTTGCTATAGCTGACCTTAAAAATCTCTCACCTTGTCACATTTGGTTCCAGCTACTAAGCAGGACACTTCACCTCCAAGGCGTCCAGCTGCAGTGATGGTGTTTAGAGTAATAGGTGCGAGAGAGTCATTTGCATGCTCAGCTATTACCAAAGTACTCTGAAATCGGAGCAATGAGGCCTAAGAGAAAAGGAGAGGAACATTAAGGTAGTCTTTCAAGGTAACTGTATGCATGTGCGATTTAAAGAAAACATTTGGAATGCAGTGTTCAGTTTGTAAGTGCATTAATAAAGTACTTCCTTAATGGCATAAATTAAGCTGTCTCTATCTTTATAATATCAGTACCCTTACCTAATAAGACCCAAAATGCAAGTTTGTTTCTGTGATGGCTAGACTTTTTTTTTCCAGACAGGGTTTCTCTGTGTAGCCTTGGCTATCCTGGACTCACTTTGTAGACCAGGCTGGCCTTGAACTCACAGTGATCCGCCTGCCTCTGCCTCCCAAGTGATGGGATTAAAGGTGTGTGCCACCAACCACCGGGCAAAGAAGGAAATGTTTTTTTTCCTTTTTCAAAAAATATATTTTATTAATTTATTCATATAACATCTCAATTGTTATCCCATCTCTTGTATCCTCCCAATCCTCCCTCCCTCTCATTTTCTCCTTACTCCCCTCCCCTATGACTGTGACTGAGGGGGACCTCCTCCCTCTGTATATGCTCACAGGGTAGCAAGTCTCTTCTTGGTAGCCTGACAGATCTGGGCCCAGGGGTCCTGCTCAAACTGTGGCACCAGCCAAGGACAATACGTGCAGTAAACTTCAAACCCCTACCCAGATCTAGCCAATAGACAGGACATTCTCCACAGTTGAGTGGAGAATGGGATCTGACTTTCACAGGAACTCGGTGCCCCATATTTGACCACGTCCCTGGATGGGGAGGCCTGGTGGCACTCAGAGGAAGAAAATCTTAATTGAGAAAAAAAACGCACCATAAGATCCAACTGTAAGGCACTTTCTTAATTAGTGATTGATGGGAGGGCCTATTGTGGGTGGTGCCATCCCTGAGCTGGGAGTACTGAGTTCTAAAGAAAGCAGGGGAAGCAAACCAGTAAGCAACACCCCTCCATGGCCTCTGCATCAGCTCCTGCCTCCAGGTTCCTGCCCCATTTGAGCTCCTGTCCTGACTTCCTTCGATGATGAACAGCAGCAAAATCAAAATGTAAGCCAAATATACCCTTTCCTTCCCAACTTGCTGTTTGGTATTTCACAGCAGCAACAGAAACCCTAAGACAGCTTGTTTCTTTCTTTTCTTCTTTCCTTCCTTTAATCCTTCCTTTCTTCCTTTTTATTTGTCTGTCTTCCTTTCTTTTTTAGTTTTTTTCTAGACAGGGTTTCTCTGTGTAACAGTCCTGGCTATCCTGGACTCCCTTTGTAGGCCGGGGTAGCCTTGAAGGCCTGTACCACTACATCCAGCAAAATGCAAATTTCTTAACATTAAAAAACATACTTATATCAAAAGAATTTTCCCAGGCTCGAGAGATGGTTCAGTGGTTAAGAACATTGTCTGCCCTTCCAAAGGACCTGGGTTCGATTCTTAGTATCCACATAAGAGCTCACAACTGTCTGTAACTCCAGTTCCAAGGATACCCTCACTTCAATGCACATAAAATAAAATGTAAAAAATATTTTCCCCACTATAAATAATTGCTATAAACCTCAATTTAAAATCCTTAAACACTGGAGGGAGGGGCCTATGACTGGGGTATAAAGTGAATTAATTAGTTAAAACAATAAATAAATAAAATAATTAAACACAATATATTAACTGTCAAGCCTGAAATTGGACAAATTCTATCACCAATTACATTTAGTTACATACCAGACTTCTACTAAGGATGTTAAAACATCAGCATATTTAGAAACAATGGGCTTTAAATCAGTTACAAAAGTTGATTACCATTGATTGTGGATGAGGGGGATCATCATTTAATATAAAAGTAACTAAAAACAGAAACCTGTTTTTAAAAGCTAACTCAAAAGATTGGAGATGGCTCACTTTGTAAAGGTACCTGCCCTGTGCCTCAGGGCCTGAGTTCCACCTGGATTCACATGATGGAAAGACAGCACTGATTCCCTCAAGTTGTCTTTTGACCTTATGTCAAAAGATGTAATTTTTAAAAGCCTTAAAGACACTAAGCAGCAATTTTGCTGGAGTTTCAACTGTTTGAATGTGCTTTGGAATTATAAGGGATGAGCCGATCTCCTATCGAGCCTTATCCAGCACAGACTACCAAATCACCACCAAAACATAGTTCAGGGTCACCCAGGACACTTTCAAAAACTAAGAAAGAAAAAGAAAAGTGACGAAGAACAGTCCCCATGCTCAAGGATGTCATGGGAAGTCAGACGTCTTCACATATAACCAACTGTAAGATGACAGTCTTTCAAGTGAAGAGAAGCAAATGTTGAAAGGTGCAGATCATGCAGTAAAATCAAATAGAGGAAAGGGAGCAAGTTTAGGAATCAGTGTGAAAAGATGAGAAATGGCACCAGAGACATGAAGAAGAAAAACCTGGAACTGACCCTTGTAGGATGGCATGAGAAAGTGAGGGAAAGGCACTTAGATCAAATAACACAGGGGTGGCCTCACTTAACAAAAATCTTCCATTCTATAACAGGAGTAAAGAGTGTTGCACAAAGCTGAGCCAGAGTTTAGAAACCCACAAAGAAGGTATGAAGGGGGGAGGGTGGCTGCCGCCGCCGCCGCCACTGCTGCTGCTGCTGCTTTTTTTCCTCCTACTCTTTTGGTTTTCTGAGACAGGGTTTCTCTGTGTAGCTTGGCTGCCTTGAACTCAGTTTGTAGACCAGGCTGGCCTCGAACTCACAGAGATCAACATGCCTCTGCTTCCCAAGTGCTGGAATTACAGGCATGCAGCACCGTGCCTGGAGATGGGAGGAAGGCTTCTTATATAATCAATGGCCAGTCTCTGAAGATCTCTGGGCTATTTTGAAGGTTTTAAGTGTTACAAATAACATAAAGTAAATAATCTTCCAAATTACGTATCAGCACAACTTTAGTAGAGGAAAATTTCTTGGGCTGAAATGATCCTCCTGGCTGGAACCTGAGCAGGCTCTCGGTAAGCCAAGGTCAACCCTACTCTCAACAGGACACATTCCTTCTGTCCCTGAACTCTAGCATTCGCCCTTGACCTCCCAGCCCTCTTAATCTCATCTTCCTACCAAACCTGGAAAGCCACCGGCACACACCTCCAGAGGCCAGAGACCCTAGAGCAAGCTTCCAATAGCAGAAAACTCTCCAAGGCCACACTATCCCAAGCAAGTGTGGCAAGCAAGGAAGTAAGAGGACGTGGCAGCAAATGATGCCAGAGGAAGGACTGCAGTGCCAACAGATGACATTTCTTGACCTTTTTTCCCTTTTTGATTATTGAAAAGGTGAAAAGTGTTAATTTGGCTTCTTGAGGGTTTTTTGTTGTTTTGTTTTGAAAGAAGGTCTCAATGTGTCCTAGACTGGCCTCAAACTCGTAACGTCTCGCCTCTACTTCTCACGTTCTAGAATGACCGCAAGCACCGGCAAGCTTAGAGGAAAGTAAGACTTGTGACAGCCAAAGCACATATCTATTCATAAGAAATACTTTACAACTAAACTTCTTCAGAAAGAGAGGTAGAAATTCAAGTTAAAGTGAGGATTTTTATGCACAGTTTAAGATGAGAGATGACTCAGCAGGGAATGACCTAGGCACCTGAGTCTAATCCCTGGAGCCCATGTAACAGCTGGAAGAGGGAACCAAGTCTACAGCTGTGCTCTGGCCTCACACACACCTCTTTTGGGTGGGGGCGGTGAGCCGCTGTTGCTGCACAAGCTTGGCAACCTAACTGATCCTTAGAAGCCACCTAAGGTGGAAAGAGGATCAACTCCACAAAGTCCTCATCTGACCTCCACACACATGCCATGCGGACATGCTCTGCACTTCTCACATACAACACACATGTGCATACACACACTTTCTAATATTTAGAAACATTAATATTTCTAAATATTAGAAAGCTTCCTTTTTACAACTTTATAAAGTGACCTCTAAAGAGCCATTTCAAGCCTAAGTCAGTCACTCTCCAGCACTGTTCATGAGCCCCAGAGAATAACTGGAATTACTTTTTTTTTTTCAGTAACAAACATAGCCAGTACCATTCTAGACCACAGGTAAGAAAACTCATATACAGTAGCATCCAGTTTAAATGTCTGCTCCCACCTAGCACTGTATCTTTCTTGTATGGGTTTGGCAGGACGTTTATTGAGGAGTATTATAGAGAACCCCAACTCCCTGAAGTGCAGTGGGACTGGGCAATGGGTTAAGCTGAACTGCACTGTTGTCTAGAGGCAACAGAATGCAGGGACGCTCTCTCCCAGCAGGGGCGCTGAGAGCTGGGAATTAAAGTAAGGGTGTGGTCTCCTTTTTAGACGTGTCCGGATGTTCTAGGACTTTTCTCTAAGTCCCAGGTCCTTTTCCATGTGTTCCACATTACTTTACATGGAATCCACGTTTTATTTATTTGAGGGTTTCTCTATGTAGCTCTGGGTATTCTGGAAGTCACTACGAAGACCAGGCTAGCCTTAAACTCACAAGTGACTTGCCTGCCTCTGCCTCCCAAATGCTGAGATTAAAAGGAGTGAACCACCATGCCCAATTCCATGTTGTTTTTAAATAGGTTTTTCTTCCTTTTTTCCATAATATTTATTACTTGGAGATTTCAAATTATGAACCTCAAGCCCCACCACTTCCCAGTCCTCCTAGGTCTGCCTCCCACCCTTGGGAACCTTCACCAAAAAAAAGAAAGAAGAAAACAAGTCCAATTTGTGGACCCACATACTCACTGGTGCATGGTCAAACTCCTGGTGGCCTGCCCCTTTAAGAAAACCGAGTCCTTCCCCACTTGCAGCCCCACCAAAAACATCAATTCTGGAAAGCTACACTTGCTAGTTTCTAAGACTTCTCTTTGATGGCTCTCGGTAGTGGCTGTTACTTTGGGGGGGAGAGAGGAGGAGTTGTCACAGAAGCCTTCTATGTCCCCCTTTCCCATCAATACCATGGCAAAAGTACCCCCCTTGACCTTTACAGTCAGCAGGAGCTCGGATCATGAACTTACACATGGTTTCTGGCAACAGTGCAACCACAGGCATCCACATGGCCCCTGGTGTCAGAAGATACCACTGACCTCAGCATGGACTCCTGTGACAGTACAGACCACTGACACCAACGTGGCCCTCTGCCACTGCACGGGCCAATGGGCACCATCACAGCCCTTGATGGCAGCACAAGCCAAGGACATCAACATGCCTCAGATGGCAGCACAGGCAGCAGTATGGCCCTCGCCGGGCATGGGGCCTCCCAGCACTCGAGAGGCAGAGGCAAGGAGATCTCTATGAGTTCGAGGCCAGCTTGGTCTACAAAGTAAGTTCCAGGACAGCCAAGGCTGTTACACAGAGAAATGCTACCTCGAAAAACCATCCACAGGAACCTCCAGCCTCAACACAGCCTAGGGTAGCAGACTATGGATACCAAAGTGGCCTCCAGGGGCAGCACTGATCATACAGTCTTTTGAGCAGGTCCAATCCAAAAAATGAATCATTCTTGCCTTGGACAGCCTGTTGCTGCTCAGGACCAGGGCAATCATGCTGCTGGACAGCAGGTTCAGAGGCTGCTGCACATCACCCTGTCAGCCCTAGTCGTTGTGTGTCCTCTCAGCGTTATCCTCCGACCCCCATCCACTGCAGCCTTCCGTAGCTCTGCCTCTCCACCACTCACTCATCGCTCCACTCCTTAGCTTTTCTACTCCTCCATTAAAGTCATTCATCACAGTGGCACTGGACACTGCAGTGTGTCACATAGGAGTATTCATTCATTCATTCATTCATTCATTCATTCATTTTGTCCAGACAGCTCTGCAGGCAAATATTCATTGCAAGGAGTTGTTGATATGGTTCAAGGATTCTGGGTTACAGAAGCACCATAAATATTGGACCACTGGCAAGACTCGTCTTAGATATCTTGCTGTTGCTCAAAGTCAGAGTGATGTTGCAGCTAGATGCGGCTTTCAGTGCAGGTCCTGTGCAGGTCCTAGCTGCTACACACCTCTTTACCCTTAATGTCTGCCCCCACTTCCCCACAGGTTTGCTAGGCTCAACCTTTGTGTTTGTAGCCTGTGGACAGCTCTGCCACCTTGTGCCTTTCATCTCCCAGCAGGGTAAGCAGCACAGGCCACAGTTACAGTGGCTCCGCGCTGGGAGCTGGCCAGTGGGCCTAGGGCCAGCCTCATTCAGCAATGACTGGTTTCTGTGGGAGCTCCAGGGGGCTGCACATCTCCCTGAGCTGGCATCCCCACTGCTTATCAGGAATGACTTTTGTGCTTGCAGCCTGTTGGCTGAGACATGGCAGTGAAGGGTATAGGTTTGTCATTCTCCATGCCCAGCTCCGTTCTGCTATCTGTCCTTCAGATTTCATGAGTCCACATGTTTTTTCATTTTTTAAATATATTTTATTAATTTAATGAGTCCACATTTTAAAGACATCTTTCTGTAAGCCTTTCCTTCCCTGTCCCCACTAGTTATTGCTGGCCCTAAAGACTCCCTTTCTGCTGCTACATCACCCCTAGCAGCCTCCCTGAGTCTCTCAGACGGCAGCAAATGTCTGCAGCCACTGCCATCTTTCTCCTTCCCCTTAAATTGTTTTAAATTATCAAATTAATGTGACTGGTATTTTGTTTCTACTTCATCCCCAGACACATATTAAAAATAAAACATGTTAACACACATGGCATGCAAAATCAAAGCAATGGTAAGGTGATTGATTTAAAATGGAATAAACAAAATAAACATTTTATTTGTAGATATATTTATGTGTATAAATGTTTTATCTGCATGTACTTATGTGCACCACCTGGAATTCATAGAGCTCAGATGAATCTATCAGATCCCCAGTACTGATGTTATTGGATGGTTGTAAGCCTATCATGTGGGTGCTGGAACTCCAGTGCTCTTGACCACTTAGGCATCTCTCCAGCCCATTAAAAAAAAAAAAAGTATTGACTTTGTGTGTGCATATACACACACATACCACAGTGAGTATGTGGAGGTCAGCATATAACCTAAGGGAGTCAGTTCTGTTCACAGTGTGGGATCCGGGACCCATCAAACTACAACTGTCAGACTTGATGGAAAGCACTACCCACTGAGCCATCTCAATGACTGAGTGCTAGAGCCCTGGAATCTCAGCTCCTAATAAGTCTAATACAGGAAGATCGCAAATTCAAAGCCAGCCTGCACTACAAAGTAACAATCTGTCTCAAAATACAAACTAAAAGAGGATGGGTATAAAGCTCAATGGTAGAACACTTGCCTAACATCCCCAGTACCACAAGTAATAAGTATATAAAAAATTAGAGAAAAACCATCATTTTTATGTAATAAGAGCTTAGTAAGCGTCAGTTTCCTAGGATAATGGAATACCCTTTTAGACTTTCTCCAGCCCCCAAAGGACTGTATGCTCCCCAAAACCCATTCCTTCTTCCTACACTGATCCCACTTAATGCGCTTAGCACATATCTTCTCCAGGCTACTTGCGCCAAACAGGCAGGGACGAGGCCCATCTTCTTCCCACTATGAATTCAGGATCTGCTCCTGGCCTGGCATGTAAGTGGCATTCAGTGAATCCTGAGAGACTAAATGAAAAAGTTTCCCAAAGTATTTGGGACCTAAAGAGCAACACTCCTGAATCATCTGTAACTTAATCACTGTTTTAGTTACTATTCTCACCACTGTGACCTGGCTCATCGTGGCAGAGAAAGATGGCAGAACTCAAGGGCTAGGAGCATGCTGCTCGGATTCCTTTCTGGAGCAGAAGAGAGAAATGAAAGCTGGTGCTCAAGTGGCTTTCTCCTTTTTCCAAACTGTTTATGCTAATTAGAACCTCAGCTCAAGGGATGCTGCCGCCACTGTGAGGGCAGGTGCTCCCTCCCCAGTTAAGCTCTGTGAACACACAGACAAACCCAAAGATGTGCCTTATTAATGCCCTACATGTTTTGGCTTTGGTCTGTTTGTTTGTTTTAATCAAGAGCCTCTCTATATAGACCCAATGGCCTGGAATTCAATATGTAGACAAGGATGGCCTCCAATTCAAGAGATCTGCGTGCCTCTGCCTCCTAAGTGCTGGGAGTGAAGACTTATGTTAGCACACTGGGCTCCCTAATCCAATCAAGTTGACAATCCAATTGGCCATCACAAGCATCCAAAGACATATAAGGGTACCTAGGTACCTAGTACGTAATTTGCTAAGTCACTGACATAGACACCTGTAACAGCATGGTCCGGTGCTTTGTATTTGATCGCCAATTATTTCCCCCACCCCCCAGGTTGGCTTGCTGTCTTTAATGAGCAGACTCCTCACATACACCAATATCATGTTTGTAATCCTTGCCTCTGAGTTATCCCTGATGGGCTGAATGTCTACACACCTGGGCAGAGCAGAGTGAGGAAGTGTGGCCAGAGTTTGAGGGCTTCTGGGAGAGAAGGATCTTGGGAGGAGACAGGGACTGGAGGAGGAAAAGGAGCAGATGCTCCATGAAATAGGAAAGCACCACATGGACCAGGAGAAGGAACTGAAATTCTGCATGGAAAGAAGTGGCCCAGATGAACAACATAAGCAAAAATAGCCCAGATAGAAATGATTAAAGCAGATGGCTTGGGATGGGGGATGGGAGATAATGTTAGGTAGTTTAGGGGGTTAATATCTGCCCAGCCCCAGGTAAAATAAGGCTTATTCTAAAATACAACAGGTGCATTTGACTTTTATTGATTGATAGTAGGTTAGATAATACCACAATAATAACAATTATAGGCTAAATTTTATAATAAACATTATTAGATATTACTTACTTACTACAACAGCTACTCCACCATGCTTCTTGGGAAGTCATCTAGATACTTACTACACTTGGTTCCAAAGAGCAAAATGTGATTTTTCTTTTCATTTGCATTCCAGCCATTTGCCTGTATAAAGCTTAATCTTTTACCAAGCAGCATACTTGTTGAGTGCAAGGTTTAAAGAGTTCACCAGCCTCCCTATATCCTCTGCGAGCCAAACTTATAAATAACACCCACAGACCCCTGCCAGCGCCCCCTTCCTCCTTCCCTCACAGCAAGCTGGCCGCATCTCTAGCACAGCACTGAAGCCCATCTCTCCAGTCCCAGCACGCTTGATTAGTTAGTCCAGTGAACACACTTTGGCCCTTCTCTACTCAAACTCAACACTGCTGGCACTGCTTTTGCTTTTGTTTTCTCCGCTTCTCATGGCTGCAACTGCTTGGCCTAGAGCCCTGCAGACCTACCCACCCTAAAGCAGTAAGGAGCCAGTTAGCCTGCTTCTCCCCTAAGCACCCTTAGCAAAGCAAATGGAAAGGCCACAGGGTGCAGGGTGGGGGAGGGACTCAGGTTTCTGCTTTGCTTTTGCTTAACTAAAAGACAAATAGAAAACAGCAGGAATAAGCTATAAAATCATATCAAATACTACTTAAAGGAATTAAACAATATATAATTAAAGTCTCATCCCTATTTTAACATACATTTTCTCATAATAAAATGTATATTACATTTCTGTACTTAAACTACTTTAACCTCTTTATTAATAAAACATAGCAGCTTTTAACTATGACTAGAAATGTCATATGACATTGATTATAATATTAAAAACAGTCGATTTACTTCATTTTAAAAACAGACAAGACTCTTAGTAGACACATTGGCAGGCAGCATAATTTTAATGAAATCACTTTATGTAATAAATTTTGTTTCAGAATCACACCAAAATTGGCTCTCTTCTTTCAAACGAAATTTAAATTTGCATGTGAATCACAGAGTTCGGTATCATTTGTCAATGTTGGACAATGGGCTCTGAAAAATGTCCTGTCCTTAACAGTCCACAGCTTCTCAATCATGACAGACACTTCTTCCTGTCTGCCAATGAGCACAAAAGCAAGAGCACTCAAATGACCTGGAAATGTTGCTTCACTTTCTACATTAAAAAAATTTTGGCTCTTACTAATCAAGAAAAAAAATTTTTAATTAATGCATAATAATTAATACAATAACTCAGCAAGAACACTAACAGCAAATCCTTGACTATTTTCCTGAGTGCGCTCTCTAGCTCTATAACTTGACACAAAATTACCTTCACTCATGGGTGTCCTAACGCAGGGACTATGATGCAAATATCATACACAGAGAGAAGATGACCATGGGCTTCGGGCCAGGCAAGTCTAGACAAGGCTTATCTAAAACACACAAGCAAAACTATCTTCCTTCAGATGACCTTGAGGATCTCCTCCAGAAGGACACTGCTTAGTGACACACAAATAAGCTAAAACCAAAATGGCTTAGATAGTAAATATGTCATTAGTTAAAACATGTATTTGGGTTTTTCAAAACACCATAGCTACAGAGGTTTGGGGTTTGTTTGATTCTTTAATTTAGATTAGGAGCTAAAGAAAGTGCTCAGTGGATAGCGTGCTTGCCCAGCAAGTGCAAGAAGAGTGTGAATCCCAGAACCCATTAAAAAAAAAAAGCAGATCTATTGGCTGGCTGTAACCCCAGACTTCAGGGCAGCCTCAATAGCCAGGCTACTCAACTCCTGAAAGCTACGCGTACACGCACGCATGCACGCACACACGAATACATCACATACTCACACATTAAAAAAAAAGCAGAGATTTGATTAAACCATTTTGTCTTTATAGTATCATAAATTCATATAAACAGTAGCCAGATTAAATTGGTTCCCACTTGGGCCGGGAGTGGTGGCACGAATCTGTAATCCCAGCACTCGGGAGGCAGAGGCAGACGGATCACTGTGAGTTCAAGGCCAGCCTGGTCTACAAAGGGAGTCCAGGACAACCAAGGCTACACAGAGAAACCCTGTCTCAAAAAACAAAAAACAAAACAAAAAAAAGTTCCCACTTTATAAATATGGGAAGAACCTGAATATCAAAATAAGGGTGATAAGAATGCTAATCTCTTAAACAAGGACACCTGGATTTCTACATATATAAATAGGCAAGAATAGAAGGTTCTTCCTTAGCATAGAATGCTAAGTAATAAGAGAAAGGAATCGTGGAAATCACTATTTCATATCACAATACTATTTTTCAATTAAAAATCAAGTGTTAACACGAGTAAGCGAAAACCCGTGAGAAACAGGAGCTTTACACAGTCCCACTCAATCTTTGTAACTAGTTAAAAATTACACAGAGGGATATTTACTTAACACCAGGAAACCCTGGCAAACAACTTATTACCTAAGTAAGTGAAGTTAAGATTTTCACTAGCAGGACAAACTAGTGCCCCGTGCTTCCTCCTACAATGTACTGAAAGGCAAAAATCACAGCTGACGTCCCTGCCAAGAATACAGGACCTGAGTGTAGTCATGAGGGGAATGTCAGGCAGACCTAAATTGGGTAACTAAATTGGGTAACAGTCTACAAAACAGAAGTCCTGTGCTCCATAAAAATGCCAGTGTCATAAAAAGCCAAATAGAAAAGCTGAGGAAGTTTTCTAACACAGACTAAATCAGCATGAAAACCAGAGGAACGAGATGGGTGCCCTGGATGGCGGGAGGGAGGCTTCAAAGCCTTGTTGGTTGCTTTGCCTGTTTTTGTTGTCCTATGAATCTAACAGAGGCGTGGGTTCTACTACACAGCCAAGTCCTTAGCCTCTTCCTTGTAAAATATCCAGAGAACCATTTGAATTAAAAGGTATGTCTAGAAAAACCATGTGTATGTGCACTGAGAGATACAATGAATGTGTCAACTGTTAACAGCTGGTGAAATTCTAGGAAGGGTTCTGGGGAATGTTTGGGTTTTTTGTTTTGTTTTTGGTTTGGTTTGGTTTGGTTTTTTGTTTTTTGTTTTTTTTGTGTTGTTTTTTTTTTTTTGGTACTATTTTGACCACCTTTCTGTATACTTGAAATTGTTTTAAAATTCAAAAAGCTAAATATGCACTTTGTGTGTCCATCTGAGTGTGTTCCAACCATTTGTTTTGTGCTTACAATTTAAATCTTAAAAATATTAATGACTTCAGGCGCTACCCTACTAAGCTTGACTTCTAATTTTAAAAATAAGCCAAGGTCACAGTTCTTGGCAAATCACAACAAAGGTTTGGCAGTGCTGCCTATATGTGGATTCCGCTCTACAAAATCACCAAATCCTGAATTCTCCTTACCACAGTTATGCTGGGTATGAAACCTATTCATAAGATTGCCTTTTAAGTACTACACAGGTCTTCAAGTCAGGTTCTGGTGCTTGAAATTTCTCCCTAAACACGGTTTTCACTTGCTTATTGGCACTCTTTAAGGTGGTTAAAAAAAAAAAAATCTCATGGGAGAAAGACTGACTAGGAGCCTGAACGATGTTTGTTTGTTTGTTTGTTTTTTTATGCAGAGAGGGGGGGGGTGTCTTCAAACTTCCAAGAAGCCCACAAGTTGTGTCCCAGGGAGGAAAATCCCAGTGATGATTGGGAGAAATGGCACTAAAATAAATAGGAGAAATGTTGCAAGGCATCTGGATAACTTCTAGCACAAGGCTCATGCTGTTGTTTCTCTAGCAATCCAAATGTGAATTAGAAAATCTCCAAGCTCTTTAAATTACTGAATATTGGTCAGCCTCCAACTCTGTTCGCTTACAGCACTCAAGGCAAAATTTTGTTTTTGGTTTTTTTTTTTTGGTTTTTGGTTTTTGTTTTTTTTTTTTGCAAGTCCTGGTTAAAAACAGACAAGTGGTAAACTTTGTCACCACGGAAGAAGCATCTGCAACTTCGCAAGGCCAAAAGTTCCCCGGCTATTGAGCTATCAGTCTGCGGGTTCTCAAGACTGAACCCCAGCCTGGTACCCTCCGAGTCTCTCCACCCGGCCCCTGCCCTCCAGCCGAGCAGCAGAGCAGGAGCATGGAGGCCGCCCACTCCACCCCTGCCCTTGACAGTGGGCGTTCAGGGCAGCCACAGGGCGCCCGGGTTTCGAACTCTTCCCCCCGAGAGGCTCCGCGGCGGTTGCTCCCTTCCAGACGCGAGACCCCCCGAAGCCCCGAAATGCCGCCCGAGAGCGTGGGAACCCGGGCCGGGGGAGGCGGGGGGGGGGGGGCGGGGAACGGCGACCCGGAAGAGGTCAAGGGCAGAGGCTCCTGAACTTTGACCCGAGGCTCAGAGCCCGTGACCTTCGCCTGGCAGGGTCAGCAGGCTGCGGCTCGCACGGCGCCTGTTCGGCCCTCCCTGTCGGGACTCACCGCCCGCCGCAGCTGCCGAGGCGCCGCTGCTCGAAACATTGTCTCTCTTTCTGTTCTAGTCAGCCCAGCTGTACCCTCGGCCTCAGCGACCTGGAGCGCGCGCGGGAGCCGCCGCCGCCGCCGCCTCCGCCAGAGCCCCGAACGCTCGCGAGACGCGAGACGCGTAGGCCCGGGAGTGCGGGCTCGCGCGTCCCGCTGGCCCATTGGGCGGTCACGCAGCCAATCAGGAAAGCGGAAAGTTAGAGGCGGGACTTGGAGTAGGGCAAAGGTAAGGGCGGGTGTGCACTGAGAAGCTGGCGTTGGACTCCCTGCCCGGTTTCTGTCTCAGTCCTACAATGGCCACGTTGTCTGAACTAAGTGGCCAGCTTTCCATCCGTGAAGAAAACTCCTTCACTCTATTCTTGCTCCTCTCATTTATTTTCATAGTATCAGCTCTACAGGTGTAATGTGCCAAGCACAAAGTGAGGAGAATTTTAAAAAAGCATTCGGTGTTCTGCCAAGGGGACCTATGGGACTATGGGAAAACATGCCAAAAAGCTATTGTAAATAATATAGGGTCTTTTGAGGTGGCGAGATTTGAGCCGGAGTCTAGAAGGAAACGTGGACACAACAGGGAGGGGGAGAGATGTGATGGGAAGATCCCGGCACAAACTACAAGATTGTGTGTGCTGCACACAGCACACGCGCGGAAGAAGGCAGAATGGGATGAGGGTGAGCCACACCAGAAGGGTGGGGCCAGGGTTGAGGTACACCCTGATCTCTCCACTCCCCCCATCCTTGGGCAGCCCCACGTCCACCCCCTGCTGCCAATGCGCACAGCTTTTAAAACCTCTCTTGCTTTTTTGTTTTTTGGGTTGGTTGGTTTTTGTTTTTTTTTGTTTGTTTGTTTGTTTTTTTTTTTCTGAGACAAGGTTTCCCTGTGTAATATCCCCGACTGTCCTGGATCCGACTGCCTCTGCCTGGGATTAAAAGTCTGCACTACCATGCTACTCTCTCTTGCTTTTTGGATGGACCAATATATCTGCCTTCTGGACTGTTCAGGATGTCGCTCAAACCTCAAGCTCTGAGCTGGACAGTGGTGGATCGCTATGAGTTCGAGGCCAGCCTGGTCTACACAGAGAAACCTTGTCTCGAAAAACTGAAAAACAAACAAACAAAAACAAAAAACCTCAAGCCCTACTTCACAGGAGTGAATTTCACCTTTAAGAGCTAGCTCACGGTAGCATTTCTTCACTAAGATCATTCCTGGTCCCCTACAATGAATCTAGGACTGTGTCCACCTGAGCTGTCCACGGGAGGATCATCTTTTTATCATCATTTTCTCCTTCCAACCCAACCCCCCACATTGGGTTCAAACCTAAGTCCTAGTGAAAGAAGAGAGAAGAGTACTTTAAATAAAAACCAAAAGGGATGTTTTTATTCAAATAATATTTTTAAATGAGGTATGAACTATCTCCATCCTGCCTCCATGACTTCTGACCCCTGCACATAAGTGCCCCAGATTCCCAGATGACAGCTGCAGCTCAATAGACTTATCAGGTCCAGAAGAGACTCAGAACAAATGGCTAACTGTGGTGCCTATTAGCACACCGAAGTGTCTGCTGGCCTGCAGGCTCGCCTGTGGCTCCCCTCAGCTCTTCTCACGAGGCTCCCTGCCCTAAACTTCTTCAGCTCATCAGCTTCCCTTCTTCCACCTTCTCATTCTTACGTAACCCTGCCTTTTGGGATTACATAAGGGAGGAAGTGATGTGTTTGAGGATGGTTGAGGAGAAGGTTTTTATTGTAGCTATGAGGGAGACTATGGACACAGGCACCTGGAAGAGTCCAGAGGAGGTAAAGAAAGTAGACTAAACATGACCAGTAGACTGAACCAGGCCATGGGGGGAGGGGAGAAGAGGCCGAGGAGAGAGAGCATAAAAAGATGAGAGAGAGAGAGAGCCAAAGAGAACCAAGAGAGTGCCAAGAGGGTAGGGTGTAGAAGAATTTTAACCCAGCAACATGGCTGCTCTGGCAAAGGAACACATCCAAAAACCTTCTAGGTCTATGTGGTCCAGCTGGAATGACACATCCTTAATCCTAGACAATGAAGGTAAAGTTAGTTTGTAGAAGGAAACACCCATGTTTGAAAATGATGTCTAATTGAAGGGCAAAGTGCTAATCAGAAAGATTTGACAGAATGAGTCGGAGATCAGATGTGCCCAACTCTCATGAGAACAACAGGAAAGAGAAGCTACTTAAGATCAGTGCAGTAGAGGGGGTACAGTAGAGAGAGAGAGTAGACAATACAGTAGAGGTCATGGAGACAGTACAGGAGAACAGTTCAGTGCAGTTTGGTACAAGTCAGTGGGAGTGAGTTGAGAGGCAGTACAGTGGAGTTGAGGTCATGGCAGTTCAGTTCGTGGAGTTCAGAGGCAGTTTTAAACTGGGAGAGTTTTACAGAGAAAGGCTGCAGAGGAAAACAAGCTAGACACAGGTGAAGATAGAACAAGCCAGAGAATGAGAAGGAGCCAGAAGATTAGAACAGATTGCTAGAGTTAGTTTGAGGCCAAGCAGAACACTTCAGTCAGAATCTGAGAGAAGCCATTTTGAATCAGTCAGCTTGGAGAGGAGTTTGAGCCAGAGCGTCTGAGTTGAACTAGCCAGCCAGAGTTCAAAAGAAACAAGAAAGGGTGAGCTTATTCAGCAGTAAGTCTCAGAGGCTGAAAACATTCTAAGCCTAGGTTAGACTGTATGGAGGCTAGAAGCTTCCAGGACCAGGCCTAGGTTAGCAGATTGAGGCAGTAAGTAAATTACAACAGTGAATAAAAAGTGCTCTTACAGTAGGGGGCTGAGTTTCTTTTGGACCTAACAAGACATCATCATCATCATCATCATCATCATCATCAGTTATCTCTGTGTAGCCCTAGCTGTCCTGGAACTCCTCTGTGAACCAGTTCTGGCCTTGAACTCAGAGATTCACTAGCCTCTGCTTCCTGAGTGCTGGGATTAAAGGTATGCACACCAGGCAAACTCAATAGGACTCTTGCTGAGTCATCTGGCAGAAGATTTCTCCTTCAGAGATAAAAACAAACAAACAAACAAACAAACTTTACCCTTGCAGGGCCCAGGGTCACACCACCATAGAAACCGCTTTGATTCATGGCACTCTGAAGGATGTACCCCTGACCTTGTAAAGTCCTACCTACAAGCCCTGCTTTAGGTGGGCCCTCAGCATGTCGTTCCGTCTATCTGGATGGCAGTGTGGCTTGGAATACAGTGGTCCTTGACTCGTTTCTGGAAATTATAGCGAGCTCATCTGGCTCCCTCCTTTTCCATTCTCATTCCATCTGGGCCACCAGCCTAGGGGAGTGGACTGCTCTCCTCAATAAGGGTGGGTCTTCATTCCTTAACTAAACCTCTGGAAACTTCCTCACAGACATGCCCTGAGGTACATCTTCTAGGTGATTCTAAATCCAGTCAAGTTGACAAGGCTGGCCGGCACAAGTAGCCACCTCGGCCTTGGTAAGTGGGATCCACACTGTTACGCTCCTGCTGCCATTCTTTCTACCACCGTGATCCTGGTACATGCTGCCCTCAGGGCCAGTCCAGGGTGGGTAAAGACAAAGGTCGCTGAGTGAGCTGGCCCGGGCACTGTTGTCTCCATTACTTGGTTCCTCTTCCAAGATGGAGTCTCCCAGATACTCATCCAGCCTAAGGCTTCTTGTCCCTGGCTCTCCGATGCTCTAGCCTTCGCTTCTCTACCCACATAAAGTAGATGACAAGCTCTAGCTCTTAAAACGTCTTCCTTCCCCACTGTCTTTCAAAGCTGTTCCTACATGAGGCTGTAGTGCCCGCCCTCTGTCTTCAGCCTGATTTTACATACTGAACAGACTCCTCATAAGCTACCCAAGAGTTTTCTTCTCCCTGTGTTAGCAGGTCATAAAGGGGGTCTCCTTATAGCCATAGTATTACCTGGGGCTGGCACAGCAGCTACCAACTCTACAAATTGCTATGCTCTCTGGTTCTACTTGCACTCATGCCAAAATACACCAGTTCCACCCTAGAATAGATTGCTTCTACCCACAGGGCGCTATGATTTGATGGTCTTTATGGAGCCCAGTTCATGATGGCTAGCACCTGACATTTAGCCACTTGATGTCCTATGATCAAGCCCAGTATCACACCAGAAGTTTTTTGCTGTTGTTATTTGATGACTTTTTTGTTTTGTTTTTTGTTTTTAAGGCATATACATTTCTACTTCAGATGTCTCTGGTTCAGCATATGCCACGGAGGTCTGTGCTGGGATGCTCCAGCAGAGTTTGCCGTACAGTCTGCACTATAATACCTTTTTAAAATCAGGATGGAAACACACATGGCCAAGTAGGACTGTCTGTTCTGCAACCTGTGTCCCCTTCACTGAGCTCCACTCATATCCATCAGTCTTTTGTGTCACCTGGCATGTGATCTGGGGCAGTATTTTTAGGTACAGAATGAACTGCATTCAGAGCCCAAAGAGAGCATAAGGTTCTCCGGCATAGGCTGCCCTCTTCATGTTGGGAAGTTCAAGATGTAATCCTTTGTCTTTTCGTTTGGATGGGACAGCCTAGCATGCTTCTGTCTCTGGACCCCTAAATATCTTATGATGCAGCAATCCCCTGTGTTTTTTTGTTTGTTTTTCTTTTTTGTTTATTACACCCTTCCCCCTCCCCTTTTCTTGTTTTTGTTTTTCATGAAAGGGTTTCTCTGTATAGCCTTGGTTGTCCTGGACTGGCTTTGTAGACCCCAGGCTAGCCTCGAACTCAGAGAGATCTGCCTGCCTCTGCCTCTACAAGTGCTGGGATTACACCCACTGCAGTGTATGTGTCAGATGAATGTCTGAATGTGCTATCCACTTTTTGTACCTCTGGCTGAATTAGAATGACATCATGGCTGTGGTAGTTCAGTGTTCTGCCATGTGTCCAGATGGTGTAGATCTCTTCCAGCTGTTCTGACAGACGCTAAATGTTAGCATAGCCCTGGAGCAAAACTGTGACTGTATAGTGGTGCTTATTGTACTTGGATGCATCGTTCTGAGTCTACTTTTCTCATAGGGCTAGAACTCTAGTCAAGGTGAGATATGGTGAGTGCCAGACAAGTGCTACTTGAGTGGGTTTGAATACTCTCGCTGTCACTATCCTCCAAGTTCAGGCCGACTTCTTCAGGGTTAATACTGGTGAGCTAAATGTGAGATAATTCTTAAAAGCCAAATCCTGTTTGTTACTGTCAAGGGGATATTTTCACTTTAACTGTGGATCTTAACTGTTAACAATTCCTAATCTCCTGTAACATTTTTTTTTTGAGATAGGGTTTCTCTGTGTAGCCTTGGCTGTCCTGAACTATCATTGTAGACCAGGCTGGCTCAAACTCACAGCGATCCACCTGCCTCTGCTTCCCAAGTGCTGAGATTAAAGATGTGCGCCACCATGCCCGGCCTCCTGTAATATTTTCACAGAGTAGTCTAGCCACCCCTCAAGCTATTTTCCTTGTAGTTACTAACCTCTCCCTCATCTTTCTCAAAATATCTAGTATTTACCAGCACACAGTTCCAGCCAATGCTAGTGTAACTTTGGCATGTGGACTAGCACCTTATGCTCTGGGCTGTCTGTGTTCATCTACAGCTATGGTGGGTCCTCAGTGCCAGAGCACCAAAGAGAGACACATCTGAGGCCCTATCTTGCATTGCCTGCTTTTTTAGACGCTTCCTATACTGTTTTTCTAGAAAGTATGGTCTGAGAAAAGGCTGAAGTGCATGTTAGGGTATGGTCTAGGGTCCTTCTGAAGGTTAGGGATCTAGTAGAAGCAGAAGTGGCCAGAGGGAGAAGCTGGGCTGGTTGGTAAACAGTGATAATCCAACAGAACATGAGCTATTCTGTTGTTAAACTAGATAACAAGACATTGTGTACCCATGCTAAAAGATGTGACATATGTGTACATTAGCAGACCACACACTTTCTACAATAGCATAGACCAACCATCAGAAAAACTATAAAAATGGCCTTAGAGAGTTGTCTCAGTGGTTAAGAGAAGGCATTGCATGTGCGTGAGGTGGTGCACACCTTTAATCCCAGCACTGGGGAGGCAGAGCAGGCAGATCTCTGTCAGTTTGAGGCCAGCCTAGGCTACAAAGTAAGTCTAGGACAGTCAAGGCTACAGAGAGAAACCCTGTCTCAAAAAACAAAAATAAAAACAGAAGAAGAAGAAGAAGAAGAAGAAGAAGAAGAAGAAGAAGAAGAAGAAGAAGAAGAAGGAAGAAGAAGAAGAAGAAGAAGAAGAAGAAGAAGAAGAAGAAGAAGAAGAAGGGGAACAGGCATTGCTCTTTCAGAGAACCTGAGTTTGATTTCAAGCACCCATGTCAGGCAGCTCACAACTGCCTGTAACCCCAGGTCCAGGGAGAATCTAATAGCTCTGGCCTCTGTGGATACCTGCATTGATCTGTACATGTCCCATATACATTACACATAATTAAAAATAATAAAAATACATTGCATGTCATACTATGAGAGTATCTATTTACTCACTACATTTCTATTGATTCTTTGTGAATTTCACATCATGTACCCCAATCTCACTCATCTCCCCATCCCTTCATATCTGCCCTCCACCCTTGCATCCTCCTCTCAAAAGGAAACATACAATTAAAAAGAAAATAAATGAATAAAAATCATCCTGTTCTGGAAGCTGCAGTGTGTCACGGTGTGTCACACAGCACATCCTTTTGCCCAAACAGCTTTGCTTGCAAATGCTCAGTGCAATGAGTCATTGGTCTGGTTTTAGGCCTCTGGCCTCTGCCACATCATCAATACTGGATCCTCACTGGGACTCCTCTCTGATCTCCTGTTGTTGCCCTGTGTCATGGAGATCCTGTAGCTTTGATTCTGTAGGACCAGCCTCTTAATGTGCTCCAGCCGTTCATGGATGGAGTAGTTGTTGGGATGGGCCAACTCACAGCCCTGGATCTGGGCCTGGGTGGAAGCTGAGTTGGTCAGCCTGCCAGCGCTCCTGCACCTGTGCTGCCAGGGCCAGCTCTTCTGCTTTGCTCAGGCAAAGGACAGGACCAGCTCTTCCACTCTCATGCCCTTGGGGCCAGCTCTCCCTTGCTGCCCAGGTGAGGGTTGGGGCCAGCTCTCAAGTTCATGCCATCAGGGCCAGCTCTCCCACATCCCTGCCACCAGGGCCAGCACTCCAGCACTGTCCCGATGAAGGGCAGGTCCAGTCGTATGCAGCCCTCTGACATCAACATGGCCTCAGGTGACAGCCCAGGCCAGGGACATTGGCCTGGCCTTTAGTGGTAACATGGGTTATGGGCATTGACACTGACCTCTGCTGCTGTAGGGCCAAGGACCCGATATGGCCCTTGGCACACAGCCATGGCTTCCGGTTGCAGGGCAGACTTCTCACATGAGGCTGTCCTCACCACCCTCCAGTCTTCAATTCTGCCTCTCTTCATAGTGAACAGCCATTCTGATTCTCTCTCTCCCAGCTCTCTACCACATACTTGTTCAGTGGAGTGGTGTCCATGGTGGGCAGGCCATGAGGTAGGCAGGCCACATGGTGAGTGGGTAGAAGCTTCTGGGTGTTTCTAAAATACGTTTTAAAATTTAAGAGAAGCAATCACACGATCATCTCAACAGATGCATAAAAGTTCTTTGAGTAAGTTCAGCATCCCTTCATGATAACAGCCTGGAAGGGCCAGCCAGGCAATGGTGGCGCACACCTTTATTCCCAGCACTCAGGAGGCAGAAACAACCTGGTCTACAGAGCCAGTTCCAGGACAGCCAGGACACAGAGAAACTCTGTTTCAAACAAAACAAAACAAAACAAAAAACCTGGAAGAAACTATGATTAAAACATACATTGAAAAACAGCCATTTTAACTAGGAGTAGTGGGGAAACTGGATGTCCATATGTAGAAAAATGAAATGAAATCTTTATCTCTCCCTCCGAACAAATATCAGTCCAAAGGCTTTGATGTAGGTTCTGAAGTGTTGAAACTTCCAGAAGAAAACACAGGTGAAACATCCAAAGATACAGGCCTGGGCAACAACTTTCTGAAGAGGATTCCCAACAGCACAGGACATCATCCTAAAAACTGATGAATGGAGACACATGAAGCCAAGAAGCAAGAGGGAGCAATCAGCAAAGTGAAGAGGAAAAGAATGGAAAGGACTCGGGCTTGGGTTTAGCTCGGTAGTGTAGTTCAATCCCCAGGCCCGCAATAACAAAGCAGCAACCACCAAGCAAACAAAAACAGAATGAGAAAAAAAATCTTTGACAACTACACATCAGACCAGGAAATAACAATCTAGAATATGCCCAGCATGGTGGCGCACACCTTTAATCCCAGCACTCAGGAGGCAGAGGCAGAGGCAGGTGGATCTCTGTGAGTTTGAAGCCAGCCTGGTCTACAAAGAGAGTCCAAGATGGCCAGAGCTGTTACACAGAGAAACCTTGTCTCAACAAAACAAAACAAAATCTAGAATATATATGAACGACAAAAATTAATTAGACTGTCGTAAATGGGCTAATGAATGGAATAGACTATTTTCAAAAGAAATACAAACATTTTGGGATTCCATCTTACCTCAGTCAGGATGGTTCTTATCAAGAAAAGAAGTGATTGGGGCTGGAGAGATGGCTCCGTGGTTAAGAGCACTGCCTGCTCTTCCAAAGGACCAGGGTTCAATTCCCAGCACACACATGACAGCTCCCAACTGTCTGTAACTCCAGATCCAAGGGATCTGACACTTACATACCAATGCACATAAAACAAAAACAAACAACAACAACAAAACAAAAACAAAAAAAACCCCCACCTATATTTAAATGTATATGTGAGAGAAGGAGGAGGGGACTTAAAAACACAACATGAGGGGGTGGGGGGGAGGGGAACTTAAGGAAATGGAGAGAGGCATCATTATTCATAACAGCCCACAAGGTAAAATGACCCATTGTCCTTCAACTGATAAATAGACAAATGAGATACAGCCACACAATGTGTCATTTAGTAACAGATGAGGAAGCACTGATCCCTGGCGCAACACAGATGAACCTTGAAAACATTATGCGTCAGCTGTCAACTTGACATAAACCTGGGGGCATCTGGCAAAAGGGACTCTGGGCTGAACAAAAAAATGCCTCCATCAGATTAGCGCATGACATGTCAGCGGTGTGTTGTCTCAACTGCTGATTGATATAAGGTGGTCCAGTCCACTGTGGGCTGTGCCATCCCTAGGCAGGTGGTCCTGGGCTGTACAAGAAAGCTGGTGGAGGGGCTGGAGAGATGGCTCAGAGGGTAAGAGCACTGACCCGCCTTCCAGATGACTCAGGTTCATTTCCCAGCACCACGCGGTGGCTTTCAATAACCTGTAACTCCAGGGGATCTGGCACCCTCTTCTGGCCTCCACAGGTACTGCCTGCACACGGAGCTCAGCCAAACATGAAGGCAAAACATCTCTGTCTCCAGGCTCTCTGTAAGGTTCCAGTTGGTTCCAATCCACCCCATGTCTGCTCGGGAATGTCTGGATAAGAGGGCGGCTCCAAGATGTCTAGACACGCGGTTTGCACAGCTGATCTGCTGTTTCTACTGAGTGTTTGGAAGCTCATGAAGACACCTTGGTCCTGGTAGCAAGAGATCCTTCAATTCGCTGCGGACTATAGAAAAGTAGATACGAGCCCTCAGGAGGCAGAGGCAGGCGGATCGCTGGGAGTTCGAGGCCAGCCTGGTCTACAAAGGGAGTCCAGGACAGCCAAGGCTACACAGAGAAACCCTGTTGGGGGGGGGGAGTAGATATGTGTTCCTATTTCCATGCTCTCCGGTGTTCTCAGCAAGCGATTATTTTGCAAGACACCCTGCCTTTCTAAACATCTGCCAACAGGACTCCTTTATTCAAGCCGAAAAATACTCCCTGGTGCTTTTGACTGTGTCATTTTCAGACGTCCGTCTCAGCTGTACTCTCATCACGCGTGTTGTCATCTCTCCATTTGAAAATCATGACCATGAAACCGAGCATTTATAGGTTATGCAAACAGTTTCCCTTGGTATATTTTTTAATAATTGTGAGTCTTATTATTACCAGATGTTGAAACCTCAGATGGTAACAGAGTGACAGACTTAAGGCTGAGGTTATCTGAGCGAGAGAAATATAGTGACTTTGTTCTTTCAGAGATAGTCGATGCCTGGCCTGGGCATGCAGCCAGTGTTTTCTGGGTTTAGCTGAGGTGTTCACACAAGTGCCTCGATCTCATTGGCTTTCTGTTCAGAATAGTAAAACAGAGAGACTAGCCCCTTCTGCGCAGGGGGCGGGTGAAGATGTGCGATGGTACGTTGGGCAACTTGCTGGCTTACCCGCTCCTTACAATGACAGAACACCTTTGGGGGAAGGAACACAGGAAGAAAACTTGGAGCTCCCGGGTTTAGAGGTTACAGTGCATAGCCTGCTGGCTGCGTTGCTTGAAGGCTGTGGTGTGGTGGAAAGCAAATCATAAAGCAGGGGGGCCCCCTTCACGGTGGCTAAGCAAGCAGAGCAGGGAAGACGCGGAGCGGTTAGGGTCAGATAGACCCTTTCTATTTGTTTTTGTTTTTGTTTTTTTTAAAGATTTATTTATTATTTATACATTGGTCTACATGTTACACCTGCAGGCCAGAAGAGGGCATCAGGTTACATTATAGATGGCTGTGAGCCACCATGTGGGTGCTGGGAATTGAACTCAGGACCTCTGGAAGAGCAGTCAGTGCTCTTAACCTCTGAGCTACCTCTCCAGCCCAATCGAGAGAGACCCTTCCAAAGGCTACCCCCAGTGACTCACTTCCTCCAACTCCGGCTCCACCTCCAAAGTGCCCATTCAGTAGGAACCCATCAGTAACTGAACCCGCTGATGAAGCTAGTGCCCTGATGATCAAACAGCCTCCCAGAAGCGCCACTGACTGGGTCTAAGCTTCTAAGATTTGCCAGCTTTGATAGTTTCCAAACCTGCTTTACTTGGGGTCCTTTAACGCCTGCCTATACCTCCCTTCCAGCCCTATACAGGAGAGAAGAGAGGTTAGCGGTGGACAGAAGAAGCAGAGCTTTTCTAGATGCAGTCTTCATCATCAGGATTCCAGAAGACCCGTTAAACATCAAACCAGAAAGAAAGCCAGCCAAGGTGACCACCACTGCAGCAGCCAGAACCCGGAGCAGCCCCCAAGCGTTCTCTGGAGCCTTTCTCTCCAGGAGCATCTCAAAGTGCTGAACTGTGATGTGAAGTGATGCAAAAAGGAAAGGCCAAGCCTCTGGTTTGAGGCTCATAGATATCTCCTCTCAGAGTCTGTACCGGGATGCTTATAAGTTGGCAAAGCCATGCCTCCGCATGAGATAGCTCCCCCTCGCCAGTCCTCTCGTAGTCTGTTTCCAGCAGACAAACAAGACGCCCTCACACCAGTCTCTTTCACATCCCACGCTTGGGATCAAAACAAAAACATGTTTACATCCAGTACAAAGATCTGAGCCTTTGGAAGGTTACTTACAAACCTACAATGCTACCTATTGCTGTTTAACAAACAGCCCCACACTGCCCCCCTCCCACTTAACAGTATCAAGCACCTGTTATCTTCGCTAGTGTTTGAAGCTTGGTGGTCTTGGAATGACTTAGCTGGTGCCTGTGGCTCAGTATCTCCTATGAAGCTGCATTCGTGAGGTGGCCAAGGATGCTGTCTCTGAGATGCACGTGGGACTGGAGAACTGCTCCCAGCTTACGGCGCTGCTGTTGGCTGCAGGTTCCCCCACACACGGCATTCCCTGCCCCAGCCCCTTCTTGTCTTTTCTAACCCAAATTTAGTAGTGTACGCCATCAGAATTGCTAAAGTCTACTAGTGACTATAGTCAACACTGGAATAATCTAGGACGGGGCTACCCCAGCTAATCACTGCAGGAGGCTGGGATCCCTGGGCGCCATCTTGGAAATGGCTACCACCAGTGTGTAAAGTACTCAGGAGGACACCCGGATGCCATTAGCAGGCACTTATTGAGTGTTCAGTGTGCGTGCAGACCTTTGTCTTAGTTGCTTTTACTGTTGCTGTGATAAAATACCCTGACAAAAGCAATTTAGGGGAACAGGGATTTATTTTTAGATACCAATTCCAGGTTATAGTTAATCATTACTGGGAGGTTGAGGCTGAAGAACTTGAAACAGCAGTCATATTACATCTACAGCCAAGACCAAGGAGCGGATGGATGCAAATATGCCTGTGCTCAGCCCCCTTTCTCTACTTTTACACAGTTCGAAACCCCATGTATAAGGAATGATGCCACCCATAGTGGTTGGGGCTTCTTACATCAATTAATGTAAGCAAGACAAGGAGGACGTGGTGGCACACGCCTTTAATCCCAGCACTTGGGAGACAGAGGCAGGTGGATCGATGTGAGTTCAAGACCAGCCTGGTCTACAAAGCCAGTCTAGGACGGCCACGGCTACACAGAGAAATTCTGTCTCGAAAAGCCAAAAAATAAAAAAAAATTAAAAAAAATAAAAAAATTACATTTTATTTAGTTAGTTATTTGGGGGGCAAGGCATTGGAAGATGGCTTTGTGTGTGTTTGCCCAGCATGTGGTCCTCTGTTACTGAAAGCAGTGGAGACACAGGAACAGGCCCAAAGTTAATGAAAGCCACTTGTATCAAAGTTTTTCAAGGGCTCTCCAAAAGGGATCCCTGAGAACTACATGGCCACTTACTCCTTTGAGGTCTCCTTGCTTAGTTGGCATGGAGCTGCAGTGAACTTCCGAGCCATGCAGTGGCCAAGCTGCCCTCTGCCCGGCCATAGAGTGTGCATTCCTAATCCACTTCTGCTCCTGAGTACAGATTGCTTACAGCTTCTGTAAGAACTGTAAGAAGCAGAAGAACTCCCTGCTTCTATCCAAAAGATCCCTGAGGACCAGCCCAGATCCTGGAAGGTTTATTATTTTGCAGGCCGAGAGATAGTGAAAAATACTATCCTGAAAGTGGGTTTTTCTTCACTGGTGTTAACATTTTTGTTTGTTTCTTTTTGTTTGTTTTGCAGCAGGATTTCTCTGTGTAGCCTTAGCTGTCCTCGACTTGCTTTGTTAACCAGTCTGGCCTCGAACCCACAGAGATTAGCCTACCTCTGCCTCTCTGAGTGCTGGGATTTAAAGGTGTGGACCATCATACATGGTTAATATGTTGCTTGCATATAATAATAGAAATAGCAGATAATATTCATTCAGTAACTTATTAAGCTTGTGTGTGTGTGTGTGTGTGTCTGTGTGTGTGAGAGAGAGAGAGAGAGAAGAGAGAGAGAGAGAGAGAGAGAGAGAGAGAGAGAGAGAGAGAAAGAGAGAGAGAGAGAGAGAGAGAGCGCGCAAGCAATGTACAGGTGCATACGGAGGCCAGAGGTGAACTGTGGGTGTCTTCCTTAATTGCTTTCCATTGCAATTTTGGAGAGAGCATCTCTCACTGAGCTCGTTTGTGTCAGACAAACTGGCCCAGGGAGGCCAGGGACTCGCTTATCTCTGCCTATCTCAGCTCCAGGCGCTGAGGTTGCAGGTACACCATGGAGTTTATCTTTTTGAGTGGGCTCTGAGGGTGCAATTCTAGTCCACATGCTTGTGCAACAAGCACTTGGCCTTCTGGAGCATTGTCTCGGCCCTATTAGTTTGGGATTTTTAGACAGAGTGTCACTACATACACTCTGCCAGCGCATGCCAGCCTGGGATTGCTCCTGCTGCCTCAGGCTCCAGAATGCTGATGCTAAATACATGTTCCACCACACCGGCTAGTAGTTATTACTATAACTTGTTTTGAGGCAGGGTCTTACTATGTAGAGTCTCTGGAAAGCCTGGAGGTTGCTTTGTTGGCCAGGCTGGCCCTGAATTCACAGAGATTCCTCTGCCCGTACCTTCTGAGTGCTAAGATTAAATAAAAGTATGTGTCACCAAACCTGGCTGTTACTATATTTTAATGTCACTTGTCATCGCAGAATGGGACAAAGTAATCCCCACTGGTTTCGTTGTTGCTGGCTTGTTTTCTTTGATCTTGAATTCCGGAGTCTGGGAAGCACTCTACAGGTCACTGGAGTCCCACCTTGCTCTGCAGCCTCCCTTGAAAGGCTCGCTTCTGTTATCTTTGAAAAGACTCTTGGCTGGAGATGTATCTCGGTGTCCCAGCACTTACCAAGCTTGTATGAGGGCCTGGCTTCCATCCTTGGCCCCAGGGAAAGAAACGGCATTTAGGATGCTTTCACCCAAAACTCGTAAGTAATACAAGACAAATGGTCCTTTTCTTCTCTCCCCCCTCCCCCTAGACAGGGTTTCTCTGTGTAGGCTTGGTTGTCCTGGACTTGCTTTGTAGACCAGGCTGGCCTCGAACTCACGGTGATCTGCCTGCCTTTCCCTCTCAAGTGCTGCAATTAAAGGCATGTGCCACCATGCCCAGCTACAACTGGTACTTAAAAAAACCTGCAAATAACCAAGAAAAAACCAAAAACCAAACAAACAAAACCTATACTCCACCTCTCAGACATTTTATGCTTTTAGGTTTCTTTTAGCTTCTTATTTTTACTTTATGTGTATGAACTTTTGCCCCATGTGTATCTATGCACACTATGTGCATGTAGTGTCTGTTGCAGTTTTTTTTTTAACCAGTATGGCCTCATAATGTTTTTTTTAGGCCTATAATTATTATTACGGTGGTATTCTCTAACCTGCTAACAATCAATCAAGACACAGACACCTGTTATATTTTAAAATAGCCTTAGTTAACCTGGGGCAAGGCAGATATTAATCCCTAAACTACTTCCCACAGCGGGGCAGCTATGGGATCCCTGCCCCAATCCCATGCCATCTGCTTCTAATAACTTCTATCCAGCTACCTCCCATCCATAATCCCAAATACTTGCTAATGTTCTTCATCTGGGCCAAATCCTCCATCCTCGCCAGCCATGTGCTTCTCCTCCAGCTAACCCATGGCACAGCCTTCTTCTCTCCTCTCCTCAGGTCTCTCCTCCTCCCAAGATTCTCTCTGTCTCTTCAAGCCCGGGAACCTTAGCCACGCCCATCCCATTTACCCTGCCCAGGTGTGATGGCCTTTTGTTGGTCAAACAGGCTAGGCTCTTAGGCAAGGTACAGGTGGGGCAGAGGCAGCAAGCAGTAACTAGCATCAAAATACATCAGACCCAACCTCCAACAAATGTCCATGAAGGCCAGGAGAGGACTTTGGATTTCCCTACGACTAGAGTTACAGATGCTCCTGAGTGCTGAAAATCGATCCTGGCTTCTGCAAAAAGAGTAGCCAACGCTCTTAACTGCTGAGCCATCTCTCCAGTTCCTCATTTAACTTTTCAAACAAAACCAGATTTATTTAACAAAATCTTTACGTAAAACTGTCTGCTAACTTCATGTTGTCCCTATAACGCCAGGGTCTCAGCTGTCTGCTTCTGTGATGAAACACACCACAGTGTAGTGGCGCACGTCTTTAATCCCAACACTCAGGGAGGCAGGAGCAGGCCGATTGCTGTCTATAAATGGAGTCCAGGACAGCCAAGGCTGCATGGAGAAACCCTGTCCGGGACAAACAAAACAAGCCCACAGTGACCAAAGCATTGGGGAGCCAAGAGCCTCTTCCCACTGCTGGGGGAAGGCAGGGTGGGCTCTCAGCGCAGTAAGCCGGAGGCAGGGTTGGAAGCAGAGACCATGGTGGAGGGCTGTTTCCTGGCTTGCTCCTCGTGACTTGCTCAGCTTGCTTCCTTATACCACCCAGGACTACCTGTCCAGAGGTGCCACAACCGCAGGCGAGCTATGCCTTCCTCACATCAATCACTAATCCAGAACATGTTCTACAGGCTTACCTGCAAACCAACCTTAGGGAGGCATTTTCTCAATTAAGAGTTCCTCTTCCGGGGCTGGAGAGATGGCTCAGAGGTTAAGAGCACCATCTGCTCTTCCAAAGGTCCTGAGTTCAGTTCCCAGCAACCACATGGTGGCTCACAACCATCTATAATGTGATCTGGTGCACTCTTCTGGCATGCAGATGCACATGCAGGCAGAACATTGTATAAATAATAAATAAATAAATCTTTAAAAAAAAAGTTTCCTCTTCCCAGATATGTCTAGGTTTGTGTCAAGTTAAAAAAAAAGTAAATCAATCAGCACAGCCAGTGAGCTGCCTCCTCCTTCCTGTTCCTTCCCCACCTCCTTTCTCTTTTCCCTCCCCTGCTCCTCCCCTCCTCCTTTCCCCTCTCCTCCCCCTCCCTTTCCCCTCCCTCTCCTCCTCCACTGTTCACACTGATGGGCCAGTCCATTCTGGGCATACACTTGGATGAGGCATCTAACCCTCTGAGGAAGCTTGGAGGCGGTGCCACTGTGCTTTCTTCTTGTCCTTGAGGTGCAGATGGTTAAGGAACACAGAGCTGCTGAGGGGGGGAGCCTGGACCTCTGTCAGCTGGGCTCAGTGCTTGAACCCTGATTCCAAAGCCCTGAGACAGCCCTGCCACTGGGCACTCACCGCCACTGGGCACGCACCACCACTGGGCACACACCGCCACTGGGCACACACCACCACTGGGCACGCACCACCACTGGGCACGCACCTCCACTGTGCACACACCGCCACTGTGCACACACTGCCACTGTGCACACACTGCCACTGTGCACACACTGCCACCGGGCACGCACTGCCACTGTGCACACACTGCCACTGTGCACACACCACCACCGGGCACGCACTGCCACTGTGCACACACTGCCACCGGGCACACACTGCCACTGTGCACACACTGCCACTGTGCACACACCACCACCGGGCACGCACTGCCACTGTGCACACACTGCCACTGTGCACACACTGCCACTGTGCACACACCACCACCGGGCACGGACTGCCACTGTGCACACACCGCCACTGTGCACACACTGCCACTGTGCACACACCACCACCGGGCACACACCGCCACTGTGCACACACTGCCACTGTGCACACACTGTCACCGGGCACGCACTGCCACTGTGCTCACACTGCCACTGTGCACACACTGCCACTGTGCACACACTGCCACTGTGCACACACTGCCACTGTGCACACACTGCCACTGTGCACATACCACCACCGGGCACACACTGCCACTGTGCACACACCACCACCGGGCACACACCGCCACTGTGCACACACTGCCACTGTGCACACACTGTCACCGGGCACGCACTGCCACTGTGCTCACACTGCCACTGTGCACACACTGCTACTGTGCACACACTGCCACTGTGCACACACTGCCACTGTGCACATACCACCACCGGGCACACACTGCCACTGTGCACACACTGCCACTTTTGCACACTAACCACAGTGTAGTCAACCAGTCTCCTACTTTTGTTCATCTTTTCGTCCCACTTGCTGGTGTTATAAATAACACTTTAGTGTATAAGCACATAGCTAATTTTTTTTCCAAGACAGGGTTTCTCTGTGTAGTCATGGCTGTCCTAGACTCACCTTGTAGGCCAGTCTGGCCCCTGGCTCACAGTGATCTGCCTGCCTCTGCCTCTGGAGTGCTGGGATTAAAAGTGTGCACCATTACACCCAGCACACATGGCTAAATATTTAATTACCTGTATTTTCTTTTCTTATCTTTTTTTTTTTTTTGAGACAGCGTTTCTCTGTGTAGCCTTGGCTGTCCTGGACTTTGTAGACCAGGCTGGCCTCGAACTCACAGAGATCCACCTGCCTCTGCCTCCTGAGTGCTGGGATTAAAGGCGTGCGCCACCATGCCCGGCTTGTCTTTTCTTTTTTTAATAATTAATTAAATGTTATTTTGTGTGCATTGGTGTGAGGGTGTCAGATCCCCTGGAACTGGAATTACAGACAGTTGTGAGCTGCCATGTGGTTGCTGGAGACTGAACCCGGGTCCTTTGGAAGAGCAGACAGTGCTCTTAATCACTGAGGCATCTCTTTAGGCCCTGTATTTTCTTACTATAATTTCTAGAGGGATTGCTAGGTCGAAAAGATTAGAATTTGAATTCTTAAATAAATTTGGCTAAATGCTTTCAGAATGCTCACTGCCTGACAAGCCCTCTACAAGCTTTCAGTGAGCCGAAGTCTCATTCCCTGCCCACACAGAATTCTCAGGCTTTTGTTTTTCCAAATCTTTGTTAGCGTTAGAGACAAAAACCAAAACCAAAACCAAACCCAAAAAACATCCCCCCAAACAAACAAACAAACAAACAGACAACCTCAGGCAAGTAGTAAAGCTAAAGCCCCTTGCTTTTTTGACTTCTGATGTGACACCTCACCCTGAAGTGACCTCCAATGAGCATCCTTTATGTAGGATGCTCTGTGATAAAGACCACGAACTAAAGCAACTCGGGGAGGAAAGGCTTTTCTGTATCATATATTGCCAGTCACAATCCGTCATCCCTGGAACTCAAGGCAGGAAACTGGAGGCAAAAACTAGAGGAATGCTGATTATGGGCTGGCTCTCTGCCTGCTGTTAAGCCAGCTTTCCGATAGGCCCAGGCCTCCTCCCACTGTGGGCTGGGACCTGCCACATCAGTCTTTAAGAGGGTCTCTCTCTCTCTTTGTTTTTTGGTTTTTTTGTTTTTTAAATTTTTTTTTTTTTGAGACAGGGTTTCTCTGTGTAGCCTTGACTGTCCTGGACTCTCTTTGTAGACCAGGCTAGCCTCGAACTCAAAGCGATCCTCTTGCCTCTACCTCCCGAGTGCTGGGATTAAAGGCGTGTGCCACAGGTCTGTGCTGCCACTGCCAGACAAATTCTTTCATCAATCTAAAGGAACCTGCAAGTCAATGCTTCCTTCGTTAGGTCTCCATATGATAATAAAGTCAGTCACCTCCTGGGCCTCAACCTTGAGATACCCAGAACAGAGAACGCACCTCAGGGAAAGCAGGCTTTCTGACTCCCGAAAACTATAAGAGAGTGACTACAAGTTGCCTGAAACCACTTAAGTGGCTTACACTACAACATGATAACTAATACCACTCTCGAAGCTACAGGCTTCCTACGTTGATCAAAGATTTTCTTTCTTCCAACCTATTGTTGTTGGCGTTCATCTTTTTCTTACCGATGGCTGAAGTCTTAGTGTGCTACTGAGACTTCTGTCAGGACACCCACCCTTGTCTGTCTTAAACAACGATAGTGTCACTTGGAGGGCCAGCTCAGGTTGCAGGTTGCAGGAGAGCGCATATGCTTACATACATAGTACCTTATGTCTGTGTCATTTCTTTGAATCTGGGATTCATGGAAATAAAGATTTGGGTAAATGGCTTGCAAAGACATCTGTATTCTGATGTATCAACACTGTCTCCCAGGTTGGGGGTGAGGAGCTCAGTGTCAGAGCACAGGATGGCATGCAAGAGGGTACAGTCTCTACCACGAGGGGGGCTATCTATAATATAGTCATTTCCTTTCTAGCTAATAACTATAAGTAAAAGGTCCGATTTTGCCTTTTAAAACGTTTACTTATTTTTTGAGAATTTTATACAGGAGTACTATATTTACGTCATTTTCATCCTGTACTGCCCCCAACTCCTCCTGTGCTCCCATTTCTCGACTTCAGTATCTTTTTTTAGTTATTACTGTTCCATACGCATGCATAGATCTACAGATAGAAGTACCAACTGCCGGAGCTGTGCTCAGCGGTGCACGCCTGTAATCCCAGGCAAGCAGATCTCTGTGAGTTCAAGACCAGCCTGGTCTGCAGAGTGATTCCAGGACAGCAAGGCTACACAGAGAGACCCTGCCTCGAAAAAAACAAAACCAACAAACAAGGTTCTGGATCCCTTTAGCACTGCTCTTCGGACAAGGCTTTAGAGCTGACTGCTTGTGATTGGATAAGGTGGGATCAGGTCCTGGCAAAGGAGAGCTTCTCCCAGTCAGGAGCCTGTGACTGCCTGTTGTTCTTGGAGTAACGGGGCCTCCGAAGATTTCCTTCATCCACTTTGGTAATTTGGCTTTTCTTTCTTTCTTTCTTTTCTTTCTTTCTTTCTTTTTCTTTTCTTTTTTTTTTTTTTTTTTTGTTTGTTTGTTTGGTTTTTCGTGACAGGGTTTCTCTGTGTAGCTTTGGCTGTCCTGGACTTGCTTTGTAGACCGGGCTGGCCTCGAACTCACAACGATCTACCTGCCTCTGCTTCCCAAGTGCTGGGATTAAAGGCGTGCACCACCATGCCCTGTCAATTTGGCTTTTCTTGGCTGTCCACTCAGTCTGCTTTCATCTGACAACTGTGCCCTCTTTGGGGACTTTACCATGCATTTGAGTCTCTAGTAAAAATAAACTTATAAACTTGCTTCTCTCTCCTGAAGCCTTTCACCTTCACTTTGTCTTCAGAATTATTTTGTTAAACTCCACTGGCAATTTAATTGTGTTTGTGCTATACTGGTTTGTTTGGGTTTTTTTTATAGATTTTTTTTTTTGTCTATTGATTAATTAGAGGAGAAATGATCTCCCACAAGTCATACTGGAGCATGCTTTGTCATTCTTAGGTGTTTGCTTTCTCCCTATGACTCTGGCTGAGGCAGCTTTCTTCATATCGATCTAAAACATTTCTTGTTGAATTAATGACAAGACTTTTAAGTATTTTCACTTAAAATATACTAACTCTAGAGCTGGTGGTAGTGGCTCACGCCTTTAAGCCCACCACTCAGGAGACAGAGGCAGGCGGATCTCTGAATTCAAGGCCAGCCTGGTCTACAAAGAGAGGACAGGACAACCAGGGCTTGTTACACAGAGAAATCTGTCTTGAAAAAAAGAAAGAAAGAAAAGAAACAAGAAAAAAGGTATAAACTGTTTGCAACACTGCCTCTGTGTCAGTAAAGAAATTACAAATTTTATTTGTAAAATATAGACTAATTGCCTAAAAACAATTTTCCCCCCTAGAGAGCTCATTCCTAAATTTTTTTTTGGGGGGGGCAGGTAGCCTTGGCTGTCCTGGACTGGCTTTGTAGACCAGGCTGGCCTTGACTTTACATCAATCTGCCTGCCTCCGCCCTCCTGAGTGTTGGGATTAAAGGCGATTGCCAACTCACCCGGCTTCATTCCTAACCCTTTCTTAGCGCCTGCTGAGTCATGTTTGTACCTGTGCTGGTGACTCTAAGCCAGTAAGGGAATCCCTAGTTCCTTGCTAGTGATTGCGTCAGAAATGGGACAACCTATTCCGGTTTGAGCTGTTGAAACAGAAAAGAGGCTTTTTGGGTTTTGAAAACAAAGCATCTTTTCCCACTGGTTGCAGGCAAAGAGGCATCTGGTTCTACTCTTTTGGCAGCCATTTTCAGACCATAAATAAAAAGAATTCTTAGCGAGAAGCAGGTCTGTAGACAAGAGAGCCGAGAAATAAAAAAATAAAAACAAACAAACAAACAAAAAACCTACTGCTGATAAGGTTAAGACCCAGACCACCCAATTCTTGGGTGTACCTTAGCTTAGCTCCTGTTTGAGCCAAGTCATTTCCTCTTTATACCAGTTTTAGCTGAGAACTTTTTTCTATCCCCCCCAAAGAAACCTAGATGTATATAGTCCCGGCTAGTCGCCCTGAAGACAGAGGTTGCTGGAAGGGAACACACCTCTCCCCGCCACCCCCCCCCCCCACTGCTCTAAACAGCAGGTGGTCCTTCCCCTCCTTCCCCCCCCCCCACTCCCCTCACCCCCCACTTCCACCCCCACCCTCCGTGCACGCTTTCTCTGTTGTAAGCAAACTCAAGTCCCACCTCTGGCAAAGCCAGAACGCCTTACTCTGTGGCCACCCTGCTATCTGGTTTCGTCTCCCCACCTCAGTTGAAATCCCACGAGAGGTAGCGCCATCCTTAAAGCGTTAGCCAGCTTCCTGGCCCTGCGCCTACTGCTGCGCCGGCCTGACTCTCGCCTGATGCTCTAGGTGTGTGATGCTGAGGCCGCTGGTGATAAATCTCTTCTCTCTGCGAGCAGTGAGGCTGCCGATCCGGAGAATGAGGCGACAACAAGGGGAGGTCTATGACTTTGTTCTCAACTAAGAGACGCGCCTAAGGCAGCTATAAATAACACACATTGTCCGTATTTCAAGTTGATCAAAACAGAACTCACTGCTGTGATATGGAGCAGAATTACACCTTCCCAGCAGACGAGGCTGAGGCTGAGGTGCCTCCTGCAGTGTGCTAATGCCAACCCCAGTCTCACTAAGCTCTATTCACAGTCTGTCCACGATTAGACCTTGGACAGTCGCCTCAGAGGAGAGACGGACAACAACCCCCACTCTGTTATCTCCTGTGTTACCTAATTTGTGAACTCAAACCTCCAGGAGATGTTTTGCAATGACAGGATCCCTGAAGCTGAGAACACGCTCCGTGGGCCTTGGCTAGAGCCCAGTATTGGGTGCTATTATACTTCCTGTTTTGATGTAAGGTGATGAACAGGCAAAACAGGACAAGAATCTCTGCTTCCTGTCAGGAGAAAAAAAAATTCACATACATACTTTCTTGTAAACGAGTGTTGGAAAGAATAAAAGATGCTCCTAAAAACTATTAAAAGCTTGATGAAGGGAAAGTTTTGTGTGTGAGATGGTTTTCCATTTGTCATAAACAAATGGACGTGCCCGCCTGAGAGCTGTGCCAATAGGCCCGCAAGTCTGCACAATTTAAACCAGTGCATCTTGGAGCGTGTCAGGCCTTAGTGCAGTACTTGGTTCTGAGATGGAGAGATGGCTCAGCTGTTAGGAATGCTTGCTGCGCTTGCAGAGGACCCAAGCTTCGTTCCTAGCACCCACATGTAGCCCCTCACAACTGCCCCAAATTTCAGCTCCAGGGGCTCTGACATCCTCTTTTGGTTTGTGTGGGTCCCTGCACTCATGTGACATACGCTCACATAAATAAAAATAAATTAAATAGCACTGTTTTGTTATCTTTCCCTGTAAATAGATTTCTAAAAGGTATCATTAATGCATGTGTTTCTGAGTCCTCTAATTTGAATATAGCATTGTTTTTAAGTGGGCATCCAAGCTGGGTCTGGGGATACAGGCCTGCCTGCTTGGGAAGAGGATCAGGAGCCTTGTGTGGGTTACACATTAGTGAGTTTGAGGATAGCCTGGGGTACATGAGACCCTGCCTCAGAAGAGAAAACTAAACATCTAAAACAAGTACCTATCAGCTCCAAGCCTGTCTGGTGCCTTAGGTCAAATTGCTAGGAATCTCTCCCCGGCCACGCTGAGCTAGCCTGCTTCCCCCTACTGGAAAGTTGGGGAACTGCAGCTCTCAAACCGGCTCTCTTAGTTCCTCTCTACTGGCTGGCTCCATTCCCAGGATCTAGCAAGAAGCCTGGCTTCCAGTTCTTTCTGTATTCCTCTATTCCTGCTTTTGAGGGTATGATTTAGAAGGACACAGTTGTGTGTGTGTGTGTGTGTGTAAATAAAAGTGTTCACTTGTCTCCATCTTCTATAGTGACACTGTGGTGACTGTGTCATCCTCTCACTTCAGTCCTCTTATGGTGACAGTCCGAAAGACGAGAGTGCTACAGGCTGTGGGTTTGCTTGTTTGTTTAAATGTGGAAGGATTTTTATCCCATGTCTGTCCACTATAAACAAAGTAACAAACAACACAAAGAACGTTCCCATCTGGACAGACCACAAGTTTATGACTCATCTCATGGCCTGAAGTGGGCTTGAGTCTCAGTCTTATCTCTCACTAATTGTATTGGCTTATGAAGGTTATTGATTTCCAGCTGCTTAAAGATGATAATAGAGCCTGCCCGCCCCGGTGCTGCAACGCAGAGCTGCCTTCAGAGACCCACAGCCTGTGCAGTCACAAGGGCTTAATGCTCTGTCATCAGGGTCTTGCTATCCTTAGAAATGTTTGAGCAGGAAGCTTTGCAATTTCATTTCAGTGCAATCTGCAAATTATGTGGCTGATCTTGTTTAGGAGGGTGTCTGGGTGCTTTAAACGGCTTGTCACCTGAGACTTAGCCCAGGGCTTATTCTAAAGCAAGTGCTTGGGAAAGGGTAGGGAGGAGAGAGAAGGACCAGCCAGCACGCACCTCTCTGTTCGCAGGCCAGGAGAGGCAGGTGTAGTAGAAGGAGAAGGTTTGCCTATCGGTTTCAGGGTGCCTGGTGCCCTTGCCTCCACTTTCAGAAGCCCGTGGTGGTAAAGCCATGAATTCTGATATCTCCAGCAGTCTTTGGAGAAAAAGAAAGGTCTGTGAAAGTGGGTTTGGAGAGGGCGGGGCAGGAACTAGAGGGGAGGCCTGGTATAGACAGACACCTGAGGGGTGCTCCGTGGGTGCTGACCTGGACAAGGGCGGGTATGACATCCACAGGCGGGCACTCTAGCAGAAATGCCTTGGCGTGGGTCAGGTAGCCTGGCTCTCAGCTCCAACCCTGTCATGTACATGCTGCATGATGAACCTCAGCTTCCTTTCTGATAGTGTTTTGGTGTGGACTTAAATTCTCTCCCCCAGATAGCTCATGTAAGGAAGGTTCCGCTCTAACTGGGTCACACTGTCGAGAGGGGTTGAATCCTGGGGCTCCCTGACCTAGTCAATAGGTAAATCCGTCTGTAAGTTTGTAGTTGGTGGGCTATTAGGAGGTGGGGCCTGGGTGAATGACATAGGCCAGGTGTCTATGAAAGGCATATCTTGCCCTGGGTCTGTCCCTGATTCCCTCCTGCCATGAAGTAAGCAACTCGTCCTATCGTCCCATCTGCCACGATGCTCTTGTCACATTGCTGCCACACAGCAATGAACTGGAAAAAAAAAAAAACGCCAAAGCCCTTAGAACAAGCCTTCCATCTTCAGCTTGTTGCTTGTCAACTATTTTGTTGCAGTGAAGAAAAGATATCCAGAGTGTAGATCAAGGCTCCTTCCGCTACCAGCAGCCCCCACTCTGCTGGGTGGAAAGCATATTCAAGGCTCTGCTTCTGTGACTGGGAGGTGATATGTGTCGACGACTCCACAGCAGACACTGGACACGGAAAGCCTGGTTCAAACACTGCTTCTCTGTCAGTTGCATGAGCTGGTATGAGTTACTTAGCTTTTCCGTACCACTGCCCCTCCACCGCAGTGTAAGGATAACGGCGCCGCAGCAGCAGCTCGCCCCTAGGGTTTCTGTGAGATATGTTGGAGCACACGGTCCTGAGAAAGGATCTCACCTATTGGCCACGGTGATGGTGTTACCATGGCTCCCCCGGCATTCCCTTTCAGACCTGTCAATCTATGAAACAGGAAGGTGGTGGTGATGTGGAGAGGAAGTTGTTTGTGTGTCTGCATGAACGTGCATGTGCAGGCTGGCACAAGCTATCTGGGTCCCTGAGCTGGGATCTGTGCATGCATGTACAGCTTCTGCCCCGCCAGTCATGGGGGTGGGGATGGGGAGGACGGACACAGGACACGAAAGCTCTCAGTCAAACAAGAGCCCAGGAGAGAGTCCCAAAGTGTGTCCTGCTTCTTGGTTTTAGGGGGAAAGAAACAGGGAAGATAGAAAAAGGATGGAAAGACTAAGGGAAAAAAAAAAAACCAACAACAACAAACAAACAAAAGCAACCAGCCAGCCAAAACCCAGAAAACAAATAAAAGCCACTTTGTTTCCATTGCCTGGCCACAGACTGAGGAGCCTGCTGGTCTTCCCCTCAGGCAAGGCGTGCTCTCAGGAAGGGGCGGTAGTCATTGTAGCCTGTCTTTCTCAAGGATCTCTGCAGCCTCTGGGTCACTGGGTCGACTGTGAGCAGTTTCAGGTATCAATGATAGACTGTGGGAAGGGTTAGGGGGTTTTCCTTGCAGTCCTTAAGTCTGTGTCTTAGCTAGTGCTAGGGCTTTCGAGCCACGGCCACTGCTCCCAACAAGGACAGGAAAAGAGGAAAGAGGGTCTCTTGGGTGCCACAGCTAGGGATGAGGAGAGAAGATAGCCCTGTTCCCTCTCTAAGGGGGCCTTGGAGGCAGGGAAGCAGGGCTGGACCAAATTAAAGACATCCACACATACCACTTCTGCCCCTCTCATGCCGGGACTTTACTCCTCAGGTGACTGTAACCCAGAAGACTCACACAGAGGGTTCTGGGAAATGGTTTTACAGCTCCAGAGAAGTGGAGGAGGTGAGTGGCTCCTGGGTTTCTTCTGGTTAGAAAGAGGCTTTCTATGTGTGGGACAGGGCTAAAGGCTGAGGCTAGGATTCCTGCTAAGATACCAGTAGCCAGGAGGTTTGTGGGATCTTAGGGGTAATGGGAACCAGTGGTGGCCCAGGATAGCCTGGGGTAGAGGGCAGGAGTGACAGTGCCCTGCTGTGCCTGGAGCTTCACACACAGCAGGCACAGAACAGAGCCCAGTCATCGAAGACATCAACAAAAGTCAGAAGTCCACACCTAGGTCAGGCTTGTCCCATCCGCAGGCACAGAGAGCAAGCACATTTACAAACTAATCATTGGCCAACAGGCATAGCTGTACCTAGACCTCACTTCTAGCAAGGCTCACGCAGACACCTTTCCAGGAAAGGCACCCTTGGGAGTATAGCCTCCCAACCCAGAGAGCCACTAAGGTTACCGTAGTCACCACAGACTGGATTAGATAGCTGGTCTAAGTACAACCCATTTTACAGACGAGGAAAAGTGAGGGAAGGAGAATGAGATTAAAAAAAAAAAAAAAACCCAAGTCACAAAGGCCAGTGCAGAGATGCAGGGCTCCTTACTTTTCTTCACGGTTTGTGATTTACCAGCACAGACACATTCGTGCAAACTTAACAGGGCCCCAGCCCCTGACAGGCTCTCAGAGAGCAAGAGCTGCTGGGGCGCTAGTAGGAAAGATGGGGAGGGGGTTGGCCTGTTGTCAGACGTTTGTAGGCTGAGACAAGACTGGGTCCAGCGACAGCACTAGCTTGGCAAAGGTGGAGGCGGGGTCACGAGGCACAGAAACCCGGCCTGTGGAGCGGCTGCTTCCTGCGTTGAAGCATCTCCAAGGAGCAATGTTTGTGCATCTAGGGCCTACCTCAGCCCGGACGTTCTGCACTGCCTCTCTCAACGCTCTCGGCAGCACCCATTTCCCAGCCCAATAGCCTTCGGCTAGTAACTGTCGACTGCCTCGCCCGAATCAGTTCTCAGGCCAAGGAGCTTGCAGGAGATCCGAGTCCAGATACAAGACCGAGTAGAGACACTTTATCCTAGGAGCCCACCCCCCACCCCACCTAGAGAGGCGTCAAGTTCTTGGTGTCCCTTTAAAATGGGGGTGGCGGACTAAAAGACCGTCGTTAGACAAACGCTGTTTATAATTCGCCGATTTGTCTTTCAGCCCTTTGAAACAAAGCTCATAACGATTTTTGTGAAGGAAAAAGAAGCTCCAAGTCTTAAAAGTTGCAGGTTTTCCAAGGATTAAAAAGCCACCCGGAAGATGGCAAATTACCCCGCGCCTCACATTTGTTTCTGATTATTTTGCGTTGTAATTGGTTTCTGAAATCCAAAATCAGAGTTCGTAAAAAAAAAAAATTGTTTATTCTGGAAGTGTAGCACATCTCAGCAGTGTTCTTAGAAGGAGCTACGGAGCTGAGCGGAGAGAGGAGTGGGTGGGTGTCAATTTAACCAAGAGCGGAAAAAGGTGAGGGAGGAGAAAGTGCCGCCGCAACGGTGGAAGCCAGAGTGTGGCTCGCGGGTCTCTGGATTCCTCCTGGTTTACCCACCTGAAACATCGAATTTTCTACAGGCAGCGCGGGTGGAAAAGTCCGCATAGAGTTTATCCAAACCCAGGTAGTCATTTCCTACCGGTTCTCTCTAAGGTGAACCCCGCCGAACAAAGGCTCGGACTCTCAAGGGAGAAAGGTGGCCGGCTGGACCAGTGATGGTCGTGACCCAGCGGATCCCTTTCCTCTCTCTCAGTTCCGTCGTCCCCAGGAGGAATTTTTAATTTAAAAATTATAAAAGAAAACCACTTTTTAAGGGAAATTGAGCTCCCATTACCCCCGGGTGTCCATCGCCCTGCTAGGGAGTGACTAGGGCAACCACCCTGCAAGTCCAAAGGAAGTGCAGCGCTGCGGCAGAGCCGGCTGGGAGGAGGTGCAGCTTCCAGGAGATTGCGGGACCCGGGGCTGCAAAGAAGATCCTGGAAGGTTTCAGGGGAGGGGGCTGTGCTCCATTGTTCACTAGGAGCCAATCAGAGCTTCTTCACTTCCTCGCAGCCAATCCCCCTGTGCCTTGGTCTCTACCCCGACCCACCCTCCGGGTCCCCATCACCTCCTCCACTACCCCCGCGGCGGTGGGAGAGCTGGGTGACGCTACAGGTCCCGCCTCCAGCTCGGGCCCCGGGCGAGTGCGTGCTGACGTCATGCTGCGTGCGGGCCGGTGCGGAATCGCTCCTTCAAGTCCGCGGGGCAGGAGTTAGTTAGCAAAGAGCAGAGACTGGGCGCGCGACCCTGGTCCTTCTGCCCCCGGTCGTACGCTTTGCGCACATCGCTCTCTGCATGGTGGATATTATTTTTCATTATCCTTTTCTGGGTGCTATGGGGGATCATTCCAAGAGTAAGTCTTTCTGTGTGTGTGGGTGTGTACGGGTGTTTAATATGCAACATTTCCAATGCAGAAGAATGTTTAGCGGATTCTACAAGTGGCTTCTATTTGACAAAAATATTTGGGAGAATAAAAAACAAACTAAACAATGCATTTTGCCTGTAACAGTGTTTATCCTTGGGAATCTTGTTGTTTTATTTTTATAATTAGGCATTATTCCCCAAGCCTGAGGCTGATCTCATGCTGGGAATTCTTTTTCTTTTGCTAGGACGGCTAGGTTTGACTTAGGGAGATGGGTTTCTTTTTCTGTTCGCTTGTCTTTCGGCCTTTCGAAGCTAGAGAGATTTCAGTCGCTCGATCTGAGGTGTTTAAGTTAAGAACTGTCGAAGAAGCTGAACGGAGACAGGGCTGAAAGCTCCGGGGTCGGTGTTGGGATAGGAGGGAGTCGCTGTGAGCTGAAGCGGGCGGAAATCCGGGCTTGGCCGACAGCGTGGACGCGGAGGCGTCCCGGGCTCCCCGGTGTCACCGTGCTGTCGCCCGCCTCCCGTTAGTTCTGTCTCTGGCTGAACTGACACCACACGCGTGTTCAAAGACGGTGATAACGGAGATGTCATTGTGTTGTTTTCGTTTCCTATTTCTGGGACCTTTCGAAAGCTTACGGTTCCCTTGGGGTCACACTTCTAAGGGCAGAGCTAGAGCGGGTTGGGTTGGGGCTGCAGCGGCCAAGGCCGGCCGGGGTCCGGCAGCCAGGCCTGACGCGGGTCCTGCGCCCTTCCCCGCCAGAGAAGCCCGGGACGGCCATGTGCGTGGGCTGCGGGAGTCAGATCCACGACCAGTTTATCCTTCGGGTGTCGCCCGACCTTGAGTGGCACGCCGCCTGTCTCAAGTGCGCCGAGTGCAGCCAGTACCTGGACGAGACGTGCACGTGCTTCGTGAGAGACGGGAAAACCTACTGCAAGCGGGACTACGTCAGGTGAGCCAGGGGGACCCCGGGTTCAGGCCCCTTGGGCTGGGGGACTTGGCTGCGCGTCCTGGGCCCGGGTCCTCGTGCTGACGCCCCGCCGCGCCCGGGCCCCCGCAGGCTGTTCGGCATCAAATGCGCCCAGTGCCAGGTGGGCTTCAGCAGCAGCGACCTGGTGATGCGGGCGCGGGACAGCGTGTACCACATCGAGTGCTTCCGCTGCTCCGTGTGCAGCCGCCAGCTGCTCCCAGGAGACGAGTTCTCGCTGCGGGAGCACGAGCTGCTCTGCCGAGCCGACCACGGCCTTCTGCTGGAGCGCGCTGCGACCGGCAGTCCGCGCAGCCCCGGTCCGCTCCCGGGCGCCCGCGGCCTGCATCTGTCAGGTAAGCCTCTCTCCCGGTCCCCCGCATCGCTGCGCCGCATCAGTGGGGGTGTGCGAGTGTGCAGCCGATCGCCGAGCTTCGGACGGGAAGCTGCTGTGAGAGGCCCAGTGCGCTAGGAAACCCTTCTGTGTGTCCGCGTGTGCCCGGGGAAGAAATTGCATGTGTGTAAGGCTGCGAGCGTCGGGAGTTGTGTTCTCCGTGGCCTGGGCCGTGTAGGACACAATGCTAGTGTCCGGAGAGTGGAGGACCCGGAATCGTAGGTGGTGCCTGGCTGGGTTGTGTTTAGAATTCCTTTGATGAGCAGGTTAGGTCGTCTGGGAGAAAAGAAGATATCCCGCTCAGAGCGCAGGGAAGAAGGTCAGCCTTGCAAAAGAGGTTCCTGTTTTCTTGTTTGGAGGTCCAGCTAGCATAAAGGTTCAGGGAGTTCATTGAATAAAGCCCTCCCCTCGCTGGCACGATAGGTGTCCAGACCCGGAGTTGCTAGGGTCAGGGTGTTGCCCAAAAGCAGGTGGAGAGAGTGCACAGAGACCGCAGCTTCTGGAATCCAAGAGGTCTGCTACTCACGCGGGTCTAGACCTTGCCTCTCCGTGCTATGTGGCCCCCAGGACTCCACCCCTCTCTGTAGCTCCGTGTAGGAGGAGGAAATTGGCCCGGGTGGGCTATTTGTAAATGTTTACCCAGATCTAGAAATGCCTAGGGGGGGGGGCATCAGTGTAAACAGTGCAAGTATCCTGTGGGTGTGTGGATCTGGTTGGAAGTGAAACAGAAGTTGGTGTCGAAGGAACCCAATCTGAGTTGGCCCAGAAGTTTCTCTGCGTTGTGAAAAACAGGCTTGAGGCGGTTTGAGGTGGGTGTGAATGGCAGCAGTCACTGGGCAGAGGGAACCCCCGAAAGAAGGGGAGACTCTCTGGCCAAAGCCAGAAGCCAGGAAGGAGCCTTTCTACGCCCAGAAGGCCTCTGCGGTCCCAAGCCGGAATCTTCCTAGTTAGAGTGTTCCGAGCGGCGAGACCAGCTATAGCAGGCCCTTAGGAGCAGAAGGGAGCCTCTCAGTCTGGGTGTTGTGCTGTGACACGGGGGTCCCTGTCTCTTCCCTTTCTCCCGAGTCGCACTCCGATCCCCACCTCTTCCTCTAAAACCCCACCTTTCTTCCAGAGTGCTTTGTTGGTCCCGCTGGAAGCAGTGGGGGTTTTCCTAGGGAGTGCTAGTACCGCAGCGGCCTAGAGCGTAACCCCAGAGTCCTCCAGGACTCGGGGAGATCGCTGCGAGGTAACCGGGCCTGGGAGCCAGGGACAGAATAAACAGCACACTCCCTTTGGGTAAGGCGAACCGATGAAGAGGGGTGTGAACAGTAGCCAAACGAACGGAATAAAAGGGAAACGAAATCTTGGGAAGAATGGCTGGCCCATCCGTCCTTCTGCCTCCCTCGGCCCCTGCAGACGCGGGGTCCGGACGACAGCCCTCCCTGCGCACGCACGTGCACAAGCAGGCGGAGAAGACAACCCGGGTGCGGACCGTGCTCAACGAAAAGCAACTGCACACCCTGAGGACGTGCTACGCCGCCAACCCGCGGCCGGATGCGCTCATGAAGGAGCAGCTGGTGGAGATGACCGGCCTGAGCCCGCGGGTCATCCGTGTGTGGTTCCAGAACAAGCGTTGCAAGGACAAGAAGAAGTCTATCCTCATGAAGCAGCTCCAGCAGCAGCAGCACAGCGACAAGGCGGTGAGGTGCTGGTGGCGGCGGGGAGGCGGGCGGGGAAGCCGCCGTGGCTTTCCGAGGTCTCCTCCTGGGGAGACCCAGGTGGAACTGTACTCTGCGTGCCACCCCGCACCTTAGGAGAAGAAGGCTGTCTTTGGAGTTCAAGTTGAGGTGGTTGGTGGTGGTGACTAGTGCCAGCGACAGCCCAGAGTTTGAGGGGCCCTCAGAGCAGAGTTTGGGACTGCGAGGCCTTACTTTTCTTTGGCATGGCTCGATCGAAAACGGGTGGGCAAGTTTGTGGACTCTGGGGTATTTCGACTGCGGAACGGGGATTCGTTGTGTGCAGTGGGGGGTGCACCTCCTACTCAAGGCAATGTAATCCTCAAATGCTTCTCCAGAGTCCGGGGCTCTAGGCTTAAAAGTGGTGCAAAAGATGGACCTAACTCTAATGTCTCGTGCCGTCTGCTTGCCCCTTAGAGCCTCCAGGGACTGACTGGGACGCCTCTGGTGGCGGGCAGCCCCATCCGCCATGAGAATGCGGTGCAGGGCAGCGCAGTCGAGGTGCAGACGTACCAACCGCCATGGAAAGCGCTTAGCGAGTTCGCACTCCAGAGTGACCTGGACCAACCCGCCTTTCAACAGCTGGTGAGGCCCTGTGCTCACTGCACAGTGGGAGTAGGCTGGAGGGGACTTCGCATAGGACCCGGGTCTTGGAGACAGACCTGGGAAACTGGAGAGCCTGCTGGGCCTGCAATCTCGCTGCTGACACTAAACCTGGTTTTAATGTTTCTCTCATTTGTCCCCAGTTCCCCTTTGCGGGTGGGGACATGGCATTCCTCTCCTCAGGGTTTACTCAGCTGGTGTCTTGTCTGCAAGGGACGCTGCGGGTCTCTGAGCAGGTGACCCAGGAGCAGCGACTCGGGCGTGTGTTCACTTGTTTTATCCCCGTGTCTCTGCCCTCCCAGGTCTCCTTCTCAGAGTCTGGCTCCCTAGGCAACTCCTCCGGCAGCGACGTGACCTCTCTGTCCTCGCAGCTCCCGGACACCCCCAACAGTATGGTGCCGAGTCCCGTGGAGACGTGAGCGAGGACCCCTCCCTGCCAGCCCGCGGACCTCGCATGCTCCCTGCATGAGACTCACCCATGCTCTGGCCATTCCAGCTCCGAAAACTCTCCGGCCCTTGTAATTATTGTTGTTATTTAAAGCGAGCAGCAGCAGAGGCAGGCGGCAGCGACGGGACGGCCAGCAGCGCGGGGACGCAGCCTGCCCTGCCGAGACTGGAGACTCTGGACTTTTCTGTTTTTCTCATAACTAGAATTTGGGACTTTGTGGTTAGCTCCGCCCTCGCCTCTCCCTCGCTGCGTGGGAAACTGCCACTTTTTCTCTCCGCGCCCCACTCGTCCGGGGAACCCACCTTTGCGTGGGTCCCTACAGGACCTTTCCCGCGTGGTTGCCTGCCCCGAGCTCTCCCGCGCTGATCCGAGGCTTTGCACTGGCCCTGGTGGAGAGGACGGAACAACCCCAAGGAACAGACATAACCCCCAAAGCGCATGACTGCCGGACAAAGTAGAAACCAGACTGTCTTTTAAAAAAATGTTTTAAATTATCAGTCGACGGAGGACAGTGAGAGCCTTTGCCGAACAAACGTAAGTTATTGTTATTTATTGTGAGGCGAATAGTGGGACGAATATTTTGATCTTAATAAAAAACAATTCATGCCATGCCGCGCCTGTATGCTGTTGGAGCCACGGGAGCTGGGCGATCGCCACTTTGCGAGTGGGCCTCGTTTCAGCTTCACCTGCTCCACCCGCCCTCGTGCTGCGGCGCATTGGGCACCCGACGGGCGGGCCAGACGCTGATTGGGCGGTGAGGGCGTGCCCGACAGGGATTGGGCGTCGACGGGGCGGGACCGCCGTGGTGGCGGTTCCGGTGCGGTGTGAGCTGCGAGGCGTTTCCGGAAGCGGGAGCCCGAGGTGATAACGCCTGGAGACTGGTGCCCTGTTGTGGGATAACTGGTTTTGGGCGCGAAGCCCACCCTGCGCCCCCAGGCTCTGTGGCGCGTCCTCCGCGCTGTCCTTAGAGTGGATGCGCGACGTGATCAATCTCGCTGCATTTATTAATTCCCCCCGTCTAGACAGAGGAGAAGGCCAGGGCGGCTCCTTATCTAAGTTTGGCATCACCTGCAAGCGATACACTGAAGGAGCCACAACAAGCCCCCGCTAGGATCGCGGCTGCAGGAGAAAATAAGTCCACCCAGAACCAGTCTGGCGTGTCCTTGGTTTATTTTCTTTCCAGGCCCGAAATGGAGGGGGCGGGGGATGGCCCCTGGATATGTCGTGCCCAGGTCACTTGGTGTGACATTTCAAACCCTTGCGACTTGTTTTCTTGAAAACTGGCTTTAGTGGTCGCAGGAAATAACCAAGAGATACTGAATCTCCAGCAGCCCCCTCCTGCCCCCCCCCCCCAACTCCCCGCCGCAAGCAGAAGGAAAAAAAAAACCCACCCAGGCAGGCTCAGGTTTTCCCCTCTACAAATATTTAACCCCTTGGCAGTCTGGGACAGTTCTTTCCCAAAGCCAGCGTTCTGCCCTCCCTTGGCTACCGACTACCAGGCAGCCCGCCATCCTGCGACAATCTGACATTTCTATTTCCTTGTTCTCACAAGGAACAAGGGCTTACAGGGAGACTCTCTATGTCCAGGTTTTGTTTTTTGAAAGAATGCAGTGTCTGTCCTAATGCCTTAGGGACAGTTGCCATCCTAGCTTATAGGTAGGCACTAGTGACAAACGTGCCCAAAGGGCAGCCTTAGTCTGGGATAGAGGCACAGAAACCCTCTAAGAAGCAGTTGCATGGGCTGTCCAGCAGTTTCACACCCATTCATTCCATAGCTCCAGTAAAGAATAGAAGGCGTCCTTTGCAATTAAAGAAAATGAGAAGAGGTGGGAAAAATCGAACAACATTTATAGTTTACTTCCTGATAGTCAAGGTGATGTTAGCACTTTAAAAAATCCCTTTCTTGGGAATTTAGGAAATGGTCTGCAAATGTACAGATAACACACACACACACACACACACACACACACACACAGTTAATTAGGGCCAGCTTTACCTCTCAAGGCTGGTTCTTCCCTTTACTTTCCCTTTACAAGGCTGGCCATTCCCTTTACTTAGACCATTCCCTTCCAAGCAGAAATACAGATTTCTCTTTTTTGCATTTGGTTGATTATTGGATAGGAAACAAAATTATAATAAATATTACTTTTGGAAACTTGACTATCAGAATACTGTTTTGTTTTTGTTAAAAAGGATGGTCCTTAGGGAGTTTCATTCTTAGCGCTAAATTTTTGCTTTTGACAGGGTGCAGTATTTTACAAACTATACCTAATTACTATGATCTTTTCCCTCATCATTCGTAGCTTAAACTAACAACCTATTTTGGCTTGACACTCTTGTGTGCCTTTTGTCACCATGGGGAAATTGTCTAGGTAGGGTGGTCATGGTACAGTAAGACATATGAGACCCCACAAGCTTTTTCTCCCATTACCCACCCAAAGGAGTGTGTGGTGATCTCAAGTTCCCTGGGGGGAAGGCTTGCAATGTCCTTGGGAAGGTATCAAGTCTACAATTAGTTACATTAATAAATATCAATTTTACTGGTTCCCAGGTCATCTTTAAACATGTTTTGTAATGAAGTAGGGATTTCCTGGTAAATCAAATTACCTGTGACAATTATAACTTTTGTACTTTTATGCTAATATTCAACAGGAGACATCCAGATCTATTTAAAAATCTCAGTTCGAGGAAAGCATCTGTGAGCAGAAAAAAATGGAATTGTTTAGTGTGATTCATTTCTGAATAAGATTTCCTCAGAAGACTTAGCTAATTATTTGCTTAGCTCTGTGAAATTGAGGCGCAGAGAAGATCCCAGAGCCTTTTTTCCCCTACACAATTTGGAACACATTGTAAGGCTGAATAATTCTGGGAAATTCAGAGTCCTTGTGGCAGTATTCCCAAGGAAGTTTAATACTGAATGAGTGTGGGACAGTAATCAGCCTTTCAGTTTTGAATATGGAGTAAGTTAACGTTTTGTCTTGTCAGAGCTGGGAAGACAGTCTAAACGTACGGCTGCCCTTCCAAAATGCCAGATTCTGCCACTTTTGCTTAGGGGTGGACTTACACTGCCGTGCAGTAAACTTTAGAGAGAGAAAGGGAGAGAGGGAAGGAGGGAGGGAGGGGGGGGGAGAGAAAAGAGAGAATGAATTAGTTGAATTGAAGCCTGTTGGGGGAGAAAACAATGGGCCAGTAAGTTTATGCAGAGAAATAAGCTCCCAATGGAGCCGCGATAAAAGCAGGAAATTCAGAGTTTATTAAGCTGATGCAGGGAAGGTTAGAGGCTTTTAACTGTGGGTCTGATTGATGTAAAAGTAAACGTTCTTTAAAATGCTGAGATTCAGTGCTATAATGAGGACTGTGTGACCAACTGCAGGCTAGCACCTTGTTGATGGAGAGTTTGCTTGGGAAACGCAGATAAACAGAGCTCGATTGAGTAGTGATGGGAGCAGGAGCCTGAGAAGTACTCCACTCATATCCAGATGTGGGGCCGGGCAGCTCAAGGTCCAAGCTCCTTTGTGCCTTCAGCAGCAATCCGCAGCCAGGCAGGAATGCTAGGTGGGTCTAGCCTTTGGTCAAGAAGGTCAGCACCTGAGAGGTGAGTGAGTGAGACATCAAGTGGACTCAGGAGTGGGCACAAGTTTGCTTCTTGGGAAGCTGGATGTGTGCTTGAGGTGTCGGGAGGGAGGAGAGGGAAGATTGGGGACCTAAGGAGCCCAGGAGAGATGCAGGTGGATTCCACAGCTGCAAGGGGGCTGAGAAACACAGAGATTGAGGTTAGGGCTGGGTCTTGACCTAGGCCACGTGGAGGCTGAGTTCCGGGTTCAAGGTCACATTGCGCGCGGAGGGGTGGGGGTTGGGGGGGGAGGGGGCGGGCGGGGAACCGCAGCTGCAGCTGAGGACCCGGTAGGGAGCTACAGTTCCGACGTGTGTGTCCTTGGCTTTCGGAGTGACTGGCTCTGCAGAGTTTGGGGATAATTTTGTCATCCCGACTGCAAAATTTGGCGGAAATGTCGTTGCTCCCCTGGACGGAGAAGCTTTTCTACGTCGAGTTCGAATTCTGGGCTCAAGCGTAGGGGCCCCCTCCCGCTTCGGGAGGAAGCCGAGAGCACTGCTGACGGTAGCAGGCCCATTTCACTGAGGGGCAGCGGGACCATTCGATTACATGTTTAATTGCGAATTCTGGTACAGCATCTGGGAGGTTAATCACAGCTGTCTCGATTATTTATGGCTTTTTGGCAAATTTCCGACCAGATAAGAGGTATATTCCATCGCGAAGCATCTCGCAGCAAACCTTATAAATACTTGATGATCCCTTGGGTTTCGAGGACCGTGCTCCCTTAGGAACCCACACCTTTGGGCATCCCTCCCTCCACCCCTAGAGATGGGGTGTATAGCAGGAGGACCCGCAGCTCTCAGCTTGGGTGACATCAGACCTCTTTATTATTTTTTTCGATTTGTAAAACAGTAACAAATAAACAAAACACCACTCACCCACACCTACACCCACACCCAACTGCAGCACCATGAAATTCCAAAAAGAAGTGCCCAGAATATTAGGTAAGTTTTCTTTTTTCCCCCTTTCTTAAGAAAGGTAAGATTTATTGAGTTGTTCAGCTTCCTTGATGATACAGGTTTTCGGGTCCGTTTTCCATAGCCAGGTCTTTCTCGCAAGCGCTGGATGGGTGGAGGAGAAGGGCCCCAACAGCCAGAGCTGTGTCCCTTGATGGCTTGTGTTCAGAGACAAGACTCCTCATTGTTCCTTTTACTCCCGTGTTGTTTCAAATAAATTTAAGAAAATATTTTATGCTCCCAGATTTTAAAAAATTTTATTTTCGAGACTAAATTTAGCTCAGCAATGCTGATAGCTCACAGTGCTATTTGCCACTATCCCAACCAGTGGTTTGGCGCTGTAACTTCAAACAGCCCCAAGGCTTACACAAAGAGTTACACAGGTCTCAGCTCCAGAAGAAAAACTTAGAGCAAGCTTTATAAACGAGTTAACACTTTCTCAAATTTGTGCTGCTTTAATGTGAAAAGTCAACACTGAAAACTGTGTTACTTCATTACAAGAATGATATTTGTCTAACTTTACCCATATTACAAATGCAAATTACACAACATGGTAGTAAACAAACTCCAAAATATTGTGCATAAATGAAACAAACTCAATTTTCAAAATTAGGAAGAACAGTACAGTATGTACAGTCTTTTTAAACAGTGCAAAAAGGAGCATATCTACAGCAGAATAGTATAAACACACTAGGGGTTCCTTAAGAAACAATGTAAAACACTAACAACGGTACTCAAATACAGAATTAGCTAAAAAACATTTATTTTTTCTCTTTTTTCAAGAAAAATTGCCGGGCTTCTTCCCAGGCCTGCTGAGGAAATCTGTTAGCCAGTTCCAGGTAGTCCCCAAAGTTCCCAAGTTTTCCTGAGGGAGACAGAAAAGAGACTAAAAGTGACTTCTGAAGGCTTAGAAATTAAACTTATTTTCATATTAGAGTGCAAATGGGACCATACATTTCAAGTAAATCACTATAGTATAAATGTTATAAACATGTATTTTAGCCACAATTCAGTTTGTGCTTCTGACATATTCAGACATTAACCTATATATAAAACAGTATGAAGTACTTATTAATGGTAACTTCATTTTCCTAAAGTCATCTACTTAGTCTAAAACATGCATTTAGGCATAACTTTGAAACTGTTCAAAGCTGGCATTCAGTGGCTATCTAGCAGAGAAGAGGTGACCATCAGAGCTTTGCTGACATGGCCCCCATCTGGTGCAGTCGTGGGGCAGCAGGTATGAAAGCAGAAACTGCCTCTCCGTGGTGGCAGGAACCTTGGATGCCCACAGCTACGTTCACGTCCAAGAGGTTACCTGGACAACAACGTCAAAATGCCTAAGCGCATTTTATTGAGGACTTAATCTAAGCAAATAAGGAACATCCATGAAAAAGGTATAAGCTAAATACTTGGTAAGATGTCATCTTTTAAAAGCCTATTATTAATTTTTTTGAGTCAGGTCTCATTGTGTATCCCTGGCTGGCTTGTAACTTGCAGAGATCTACCTGTCTCTGCCTGCAGAGTGCTGGGAGGCCAGAGGCTTTGGATCCCTTGGAGCTGGTGTTGCAGGGCTGTGCACTGCCTGCCGTGGGTGCTGGAGACTGAGCTCTGGTCTTTGGCAGGAGCGGCAGGTGCGCTTAACTGTGCAGCATCTCTTTACCCTCCCACCACCATTTTTCTTTAAGTAAGTACATTATGAACCGTCACTAATAGTGCTGGGAGCAAAGCAAAGAGCAACTGTTCAACTGCTGTTCTGTGTGTGAAGCCTGCTGTAGATGCACAAGGAAGGCAAAGGAAGTGCCCACCCCACCCCACCCCACCCCACCCCAGGGAAAGAAAGAAGGTTGAGACTTCCTCTGGCTTGGCTCAACCAAGCAAAGGGAGGCAGCTTCCACTTCTGGGACTTGGCTTTCCAGACACTTAATGGTGACTCATCTTTTTTAGGGCAGAAGAAAAAGTACTTCTACATAGTTATACTGGCAAAAAAAATGTTGGTTAATTAAAAAGAAATATATTAGAATATTTGAGAGAGTATTTTCATATGCTTAAAAATTTAAGTTGTTTTGTAAGAAATAGTAACAAACTGTACAGACTTCCTTTACATGTCGTAATGGCTTTATAAAAAACAAAAAGAGGCTGTGTCTGAGTAAGGGCAGAACTGAACTTGCACACTGATTCTACTAGAAATATGACACTAGCTGTGATGCCGATGTGAATTTCTGGGAAGTTGTGGAGTTTTCTGTTTACTTTTCTGAGTACCTGAGTCAATAAAGCCTTGCATTTTTTCATGATATTGTAACAGTTTTGTTGTATTTTCTTCTGTGTACTTTGCAACACCTGCCTACTGTAGAGTTTTTTTGTTTTGTTTTGATGACAGCTAAACTGTCTCCAAGTAAAGGCTTTATGGTGGGTGCCTTAGAGGATCCTAGTTGGTAGGAATGGGCCTCTGAACAACCACTATTATATACTTTACTTCATTTCACTTTTTGAGATAGGTTCTCACGTAGCCCACATTGGCCTCAAACTCACTATATGGCCAAGAGTGACTTTGAAAGTGTTCTCCTGTTTATTCCTCTCAGTGCTGGGATTAAAAGCATGTGGTACCATGTCCAATTCTGGAGGAACACTTAACACTACCAAACCACTGAGGACTTTGGGAAAATCTAGAGTGGGTCTCATTAATCAAAGGTTCTGCTACAACAGCCAGAGGTCAAACTGTACTTCTCAATTACAGCCGGCAGCAGGGTATTTAAAAATATAAAGTGAAGCTTAAAGTCTGCATCTCTACTCTGATCACGAGATCACCTCTGCAGGAACAAAAAGAAAGAATGCCCGTGACCCTTTACTTCCAGAATTCTGATAAGTGGATGTTAATTTTTCTTAATATAGTTATTTTCAATTAAAATAGGTCAAGAGGGGCTGGGGAGAGGGCTCAGTGGTTAAGAGCACTGCCTGCTCTTCCAAAGGACCAGGGTTCAATTCCCAGTACCCACATGGCAGCTCACAACTGTCTACAACTCCAAGATCTGACACCCTCACACCAACATACATAAATTAAACTTAAAATAGGTCAAGTGCTTGAATTAGGGGTTTAGCTACTGTCATGGGACTTTTATTTTGAACATGGACAGGGAACCTATGTCAGGACTGACTGACTTGTATGGGCCAATGGTAGTGTTATATGCCTGGCTTCCCTGCCCTTAGTAATTGTCAGCACTTAATAGTCCTAGCACCAGGTAAGGACACAAAGGGGGTTTGTACTCCCCCCCCAGGGGCTTCTCTGTAGATTATCACGATGTAGTTGATTTCTTTATTCCCCACGTATTTAGTGTCTGAACCTCACATACTTGAGCTGTTCTGGAACAAGGGATGCAAGCCCATTTACTTAGCTGACACACACATGGGATTCAGTCTCAGTGGGACCCACCTTTGGGATGGGAAGACTGGTTATCCACATGACCTGGAGTCTGTGCAAAGTCCTGTGTGAGAAAAGAGAAGTGGGGTGAGACCAGTGTTCTGAAGAGGACTGTACAAGGTCCTTCTAAGCATACACCACAGCCATAGGAATTATCTGAGCAGAGAATGAAGCTGGGCAGCCAGATTCTTGAAAGTTGAAACTACAGTTTCCTATGTGAGCACTCCAAGGCCAGGATGCTATCTACAACCACACTGTATAACCCCAAGCTGGAAACCTAAGCCAAATGCACTATTTTAAGATACTAACAGATTCTTAAAAAGGCTTTTTTTGGGGGGTGCACAGGAGGTTATGATCTTATTGATGTAACCCAGGTTGGATTCAAATGAGTGATCCTCCTGCTTCACTCAGGCTCGTAAGTGTTTGCATTATTGGCCTGTGCCATTATGCCTGGCCAGAGTTTTAAAAACTACAAATACAAGAGTCCTTATAATCCAGGACAGCCAGGACTGTTACACAGAGAAACCCTGTCTCAAAAGGTGAGTGAGAGAGAGGGAGAGAGAGAGAGAGAGAGAGAGAGAGAGAGAGAGAGAGGGAGGGAGGGAGGGAGAGATGAGACGAGAATATTCTGCATCTAAACCTTAAAGTTTGGTCACTTTGCTTTTAGAAGGAAATTGAAAAGAATGTAGTATATAATGTATAAACTTTCAGAAACTAATGACAGGCCATAATCTCATTTTAACATTCTTTCTAGTGATTATTAATAATCTACATATGGAACCATGATACATTTATAAGTTAAAATTCAAAATAACTCATTTTCTTAAGTATAATTACTTATAGAAAAATGATTTTGTGTCACTACTCTAATAATTCTATTCTAAATTAAAAAAGAAGCAATTTCTGTACCATTTAGCAAAACTGTATTAAACATGGTTTATTTGGAATAGCTGTGATTATTACCACCAATGGTGTGTGTAGGCGTGTGTGCGTGTATACGCAATTTTTAATATAGATTTGGATGTTATTTGTATTTTTGCTTTTTGAGCCAGTCTTACTATACAGTTCAAGCTGGCCTCATACTGTCATCTTCCTGCCTCAACCTCCTGGGTGCTGCATTTTAAAAGTATTTTTAAAGAACTTCTATGGCACACGTGGAAATCTGTCTCAGTTGAGGCCTCTCAGCTTTAGCTATAAAGAGCTCCACTCCCTCCCAGGCCATGGCCTTTCCTCACAGGATTCCCTGCTACCTGTCATGCGACTCGGTCATCTGTTGTTTAATGACAGGTCTGGAAGGTGTTTCTCTCTGTCTTATTCACTGGTACAGTCCAGGGTCTGGAGCAGAGCCCAGCATGGAGCGATAACTCCAACAGAAAAGATCACCGTCTGAAAATTCCCTAACATGTGTTTCCTACAGAGCTGGCTTCTCTAATCCTAAGGTTCTATGAACCGATGAAGAGCCCCATGCTGAAGTGATGGCTTTACAGAGTAAGAGCGTTAAGATTTTAATTTAATCATAAGCCAGTTTGAAATCGCTCTTGCAGATCTGAATACATGACTCAAATGCATTTTTAGAAAATAGGACCCAGACTCAAATGTAACAACTAAGCTGAAAGCAAAGTCTTTCTAAGTCTCACTGACCTAGTTGTGCTTACTAACTATCAGTAACGGAGAGGCTGGAGTGCTGACTGCCATGCAGAAGGCCTGGGAAGTCCTCTGCCGTCCTCTGTGGCTCCCGGGCAGCTGCACATACTCACTCTCTGACAGAGGCATCTGCACACTAGCCAGCACAGGGACAATACACACAGAACCCGCTTTCTGTTTCACTGTTAGGAAGAACAGGAAGTGTGTGCAGCAGGGAGTGAGTTTAGAGTAGAACATTAAAAAAAAAAGAGGGGGGAGGACATTTCATAAAATAATCATCCACAAAGATATGAAAGTCTTAGTTCAGAACTGTCACCAGGACACTGCTCACTCACGCCGCTGGCACTTCCTACAGCACTGGGTCTCATTTCAGTGCTACAGAGCTGAGCTGGATCCAGTACAAGGTTGTACTTCAAACTTAGAGATTAAAACAAAAAGCAGTCAAACAGGCTTCATCTCCCCCTTCGTACACATATGCAGATCATATTTATTTTCAAAAATGTTCAAATAAACTCAGATTTTTATCTTTCTTCGGTGACTATCCTCTGTAGTAAGAGCAGACCCATGTACGGGTGCTGGTGTCCTGTTAAAGGCTCTGGAGGCACAAGTTTCCATTTTGTCAATGGCAAACAAACCCTTTGCTTGAAATCCTCCAGCAGAAGCAGTCAGCACCCCCCTGCTTCTAGTAACGTGACTTGAGGCTTCAGAAGCTATTTATTAAATCACAGACAAAGCTGAAGATTTAAAGGCATCTTGGAGGGTGAGCATAGAGCTGCCTTGCCATTACTTTTCAGTTTCATGAATTTGCCCACAAAAACAAAAGAAATGAGGGGTTAGGTAGAGGTACCTGGATGAAGGTGGCCAGTAGCACACAGCTCATCTCTTGCTCCAGAATGAGCCTGTTCTGGGGGTTGTTGTGACTAGCGGCGATGAGCGAAGGGAACAGCACTTTGATGAGCCTTGGGTCACTGAAATACTGGAAGGGCAGCTGGCAGAGCTTCTGCAGCACCGTCGGGTGGCGGCCGGACTGTACAATTACCTACAACAGAGAAGGAGCTGGGTTAGCTGCCAAAACCCCGGCCTGCCGCTTGAGTCAGCTGCTGCTGGTCTGGCCCAGGGACCATGCTGAAGGAGGTAAGAAAGAGAAGAAGAACGCTTGATTTCTTACCAGACTTTAATGTAAGTGATATCTGAAAAAAGCCAAAATGTTGTTTTAAAAAATCTCAACTTAAGAAAAGACTCCAAAGGTTCTGTGGTCACTCAACAGTCACAGTCCATAGTGAAGGGCACAGCTTCCACGGAAAAAGCAGCCTATGGAACAATTTAGGATGCGCAGTTTCAGCAGAGCACCCTAAGTCTTAGTCTCCCGTTGCCAACAAAGTAGGAGGGGGTCTGCAGCAGCCCTGCCCACTGCAGTCTCTGCCTAACTTAGCTCACTGCACACACTGCATGCAGTTAGATGGATTCCGTATGTAGACAAGTCCTAGAAAGCAGCGGGGCTGATGTAGGGATGGCCCGGCTCCAGCTAGCACAGCTCTGACAGCCCTCCTCCAATGCCTACTCCTTATCTTGGTTTCCATCAGTGCCACTGAGTCTAAAAGGAGAACTGTTTAGATAAATGAGACTGTTGTCCTGAAGCAGTCTGGGTTTACAGCTGTGCACACTTTAATAGGGCAATGCAATTAGTGGACTGGCAGGGAAGCTCTCCTAATTCACTCCCTAGGCCGAAATGATAAACTAAGAAATGCCAAAATCAGCTCTGTTTCAAGTAACTTTGAAGTAACAACTCTAATATGAACGAGCAGGGTGACCCGGAGCCCCTTCATGTATGGGAGGAAGCCCTGAGCGGGCTAGGGACACTGCAAAAGCGGAAGGTCAGGACTGTAAATTGTACTCGGAAAAACACCATGTTACAGGTACACACCCAGACAGGACGGCATTCAAATTGAAACCAGAAGGACAGAGGGAAACAGCAGAGGCAGGAGAAACATAAATTACTGGGATTTACAAGTTTTCAAAGTACTTTTAACAATACTTTAAGAACACATTCTCAGATGATAATGCAGTGTGGTTTAAGAACAAAATCAACAAAGTAATAGTTCACATATTTTTGTTCAATAGCTAAAATGACATCAAAAACCTTTAAAGAATGTTGATAGGGACCTGTTAATACCTTCAAATCCAAAAGGAATTTTAAAGACTCACACTGTGACAATTCTGCATATGGCTGTGCAGTGCCATTTCTGACACCAACTAGAAAAAAAAGTGCTCTACCATCTACCTTATTGATAAAGCTTCCACTTAAACTTTTATTTTAATTACTATCTACATATTTTGTAACACAGCCAAATGGTCACCACTTTAGAATTTATAACAATGCCATTATTGAAATTCTCCCCTGCGACCCTCCAGCAAAAATTAAGAACTAGGTTTTTTTCTTTGAAACATCATTGTTAAAATGCCATTATTGGGTGATCCAGTAATTCAAAAGGTATTAAAAGGGGCCAGTGTGGCTGGCACAGACACCATGTTAACGCAAAGACGTCAGCTCGCTAGTCCTAGTAGATTAACAGTGTGAGACCATCAGTTGAGCCCACTGCACTCAGCCTCCTGCAGCAGTGTCCCCTGGGGACTTGACTACCCACCACCTGCTCATGAGGTGAGTTTATAGATGTCACTGGCAGTGTGGGTGACTCTGTTGGAGGCCATCACTTTTAGGTCTTCCCACTGGAGAAGATGCAAATGGGCACAGCACGGTTTGGTTACCTTGTGTTAAGGAGCTGCAGCCATGACACTGCCTGTGGTAGGTCCCAACCTTGTTACCTGTAAGGGCTGGGGAGACCCTAACTCTACTCAGGCTTGGGTGTAGTCAGTAAGACATTTCAGACACTGTAGGAAGGTAGTGTCAGGAGGTCTGGAAAGTGCACCAAGACCTGTGGACTAATTCAGGTGGCAGACAGTGAAATGTGACAGGAACAGTTGGCTGGATTAGGTGAGTGCTTCCCTGGGGGTTAAGGAAGCAAGTCTGGGAATACAAGCTTCAAGCACTAGGAAAGTTGTCTGTGGGGCTGGTGAAAGATATCAGGCTGAAGGCAGGCCTTGGTTTTATTTCGTTTCCCCACTCATTCCTAAGACTTAGGTGATCAAATGTCATCCTGGACTGCTTTCCAAATTTCCCCTAGTCAGTAGGAAGTTAGCAGAATCCTGGACATGGAGTTAATCAGCTCAGATTTACAGTGAGGCGTCTCTGTTGCCCTTCTTGATGGAGCTGTAACTAAGTCACCACCGGCCTGCCCTTGCCTTGTTTAGATACACCGCCCCAGTACTAAGGTGAGTGCTGGTCAGGACACCTGCCCCACTTTCTAGGACACACTGGTTAACAGGGATTCCCACAGAGCCTCCTTCCAAAGCACTGCAGTAGGGATATGGAGTGCCCTGGCTGTATGGTTCTCAGGTGACTAAAGTCATCAGCTAGAGATAGCAACTCAGGAGCAGTTACAACCTCAGTAAAATCGAGAAACTCTTTCAAATATGTTGTCTGTTTTCAGATGCTGTGTTGGCTCTAATACCAGGAGGAGGGGTCTGGTGAGGTAAAGGTGCTTGCCATTACCTGACAGCCCGAGTTTGATCTCTGGAACACAGAAGTGAAGGAGACACAGTGAAAGAAAGAGCCAACTTCTGTGAGTTGTCCTGGGATTGGCACACAGACACTATGGTATACTCACATGTGCACATGTGTATATATACAAATAAATACATAAATGTAACAGATCAAGAGATATGGAGAGTGACCCTGACCTTAGGTTTAATTATAAATAGGTGCTTGCTGGGTGTGGTGGTGCACACCTTTAATTCCAGCACTTGGGAGGCTGGGGCAGGCAGGTCTCTGTGAGTTCAAGGCTAGCTTGGTCTATGTAGTGAGTTCCAGTACAGCCAAGATTACATAGAGAGACCCTGTCTCAAAACACGAATAAAATAAGCTAGGTGCTAAAAGAGCAGGAGATCTAGGGGTCTGCCTTTACTCATCCATTAGTGAGAGGCCTTTTGTGAACTGTTCAATTGCTTTGGGGTTGAAAGTAGACAATGTTTTTATAAGTATTTTCTTTGGCTGGGCGTGGTGGCACATGCCTTTAATCCCAGTATTCTGGAAGGTAGAGGTAGGTAGAACTCTGGGAGGTAGAGGCCAGCCTGGTCTACAAAGAAAGTCCAGCCCAACCAAGGCTACACAGAGAAACGCTGTCTCGAAAAACAAAACAAAAGAAACAAACAAACAAAAAAAATTATTTTCTTTGAAGTCTCTCCCTTCTCTCCCCCCCCCTCTCTCTCACACACACACACAAATCAAATAGCTCAATTTCACAAAGTAAACAAACAGCAGTATTACTATGCACCCCAATAAAGAAAGAAAAAATGACCGAGAATACTGTTTTTCGAGACTGGGTTTCTTGTTTCTCTGTGTTAGCCTTGGTTGCCCTGGACTCGCTTTGTAGACTAGGCTGGCCTCAAACTCACAGTGATCCGCTTGCCTCTGTCTCCAAGTGCTGGGATTAAAGGCGTGCACCACCATGCCCGGCTAATAACTTTTTTTTTTAACATGTTCTTTCTCATTGAAAGCTTAGATTGCTACATTTTAAATTTGAGAAAAATAATATGAAAACTATTTGACTATATTAAAATACAAGAGAATAATTCAAGGCTTTGCAGTTATCCTTTGATCCTGCTCTGGGGAGGACCATGGCAGCACAGCTCCTCTGGTCTCTTAAGGGACATAATCCTGCATTTTTACCCAACTGCCTTGAAACCCACAGGGTGTTTTTTAGTGTCCTTGGATGATGATGATATGAAAGACTAGTCTAGTGAACTTGGTAGTCCTTTTTGTTTTGTTTTGTTTTTTCTAGACAGAATTTCTCTGTGTGGCTCTAGCTGGCCTAGGCTTGCTTTGTAGACCAAGCTGGCCTGGAACTCACAGATATCCTCTTGTCTTTGCCTTCTGAGTGCTGGGATTAAAGGCGTGTGCCGCCAGACCCAGCTGAACTTGGTGGCTCTTTAATTTGCTTTGGATCCTGGCCACGCAGTAGGCCTCTGGCACCAAACAGAGAATGCTAACTTCAGGCATCATTTGTGGTATGTGTCCCATGCCAAGTGATATACTGATGCCATAAGAACAAAAGAGAATAAAGTTTTTCCTCACACTCAGTGAAGATGCCACATGCTAGGCAGGATTGGTTTGACATTGGTTTGAGTTTTGTGGGAGACGAGGTATTTATACAAGCAACCGCAATACAAGGAGTGTGGAGGATGCTGTGCTGTGGGAGGAGCCATACTGACAAGCAGAGTGTACGTGGAAGGCTGGGTCAGATGCACGCACATCACAGTTGTAGGTGAAGGAAGTTTTGGTGGAAAGAAGAAACTCACAGATTCAGTATCAGATTGTCTTAGCTGACCACAGCAAAACACCACAGACTGGAGGGACATAAGCAATACACATATTTCCTACAGTCTATAGGCTAGAAGTCTGAGGTCAGGGTACCAGCATGATCAGGCTCTCTTAAAGACCTTCTTTCTGGCTGCCTAGTTATGTGTGTATATAGCTTTTTCTTGGCTTATGGACAGAGTGATACCTCTATTATTCTTGCAATAAAACTACCATTCCAATGTCCTCACAACAATGTTCCATTAGAAGGGCTCCCATCATTCTCCAGGTGCTGCAGAGGTGAACAGCTGTCCCTGGGTTACGTCCCAGGCACTATGCAGGCTCAAGAGTGCTGGCTGCAGATAACCATGGGTTCTAAGTCTGGCCCTGTAATGGTCAATACAACCACTCAGCTAATTTAAGTTTAGAGTCTTTTCCATAAAACTGGTGGATGGAAGCTTTCAAGGTTTAAATGCAGACCATTAATGTGTCCATGCCCACAAAGCACAGTGTTAGGGATACTGGCTACCTCACTAGTTCTCTGTTCTAAGTTTTCTGAGGAGCAGTGCTGCACTGGCCCCATCTCCCCCTCACTCGCCCCCCACCCCCCCAACAAATGCTTTCCAGCATCCTTTCCCCATTTCCTTAGAGCAGAGAGTCTGTCAGAGGCTGGCTTCAATCATCAGTAGGCTTAATGTCACCTGAACAGTCATTGCGGAGGTTGCTCCCTGGCCTTGCCTGTGCAGGACAGAGCTGTGCAAACAGTGCTTCGGGTGCCAGCCAGGATCTTGTGGTGGTGAAATGGTAAATGCGTCCTGACAGTTTTGAAAAGAAAATCCTTGTGTAAGCATGATCCAAGAAAGTCAGAGTCCAGAGCAACAGAGGCTTAGACTGTCTCTCTCAGTGTCTGTCTGTCCACCTGAGTTTGAGGCCACTCTGCTGGACTTAGGAAAACTGCCATTGGCTTCCAATTCCTATCCAGAATGAGCTTCCCCTGACATACTTAAGGAAGTCCGCAAGTGCTGGAAGAAATCCGAAGCAGCAGAGCTATGAAAGTCAGCTCCCCCAGGTGCAGTGGCGCACACCTGTGACCCCAGCGCTTGGGGAGTTACAAAAGGAGGGTCAGAAGTTCAAGGTCAGCCTGAGCTGAGATGTATCAAAACTACCCATATCCCTTACCCACTACCACAGCAACAAACAGCAAAATGATTGGATTTTGTGGTACTCTGAGCCACAGTGCCTAGAGGTATGCCAGAACTGATAGTCTCAAGGTCCCAAGCACCAACTAGGGAATTCTGATCTGGTTACAGGGAGAGATCTGGAAAAGGTCTGCCCTTTATGGACTGGGTAACACTGGTGTATTATGAGGGATGAAGGAGCTCAGGGTTGTCTAGGGCACTGCACTGTCGGAACCTCGGCATCCTCTGGCTCAGCTGAGACAGTACTCAGGAGGCCCTGGGCCTAGCCCCCTATCCACACCTGAGGCCAACACTGAGGAGGGAGGACAACGGCTGCTATAGTCAAGCTTCAACAAGTTTAAGAGATGTGGTCTAAGTTCCTAGCCATTTGGGCTGGAGCGGGGCCTGGAAAACTCTCTAAACTCCAAATGTTGCCTTATTGTAGCTTCTGGGGCCCATCCAGGATTACTGTGCTCAAAAGGCTGCCCACTCCTGGGGAGAGAAGACCTTACCACCAGTTCTGCACTTACTCCCATGATTGGCCATCAGTCAGGTATGACAATGTCAGTCCAGATAAAGATGAGCATGACCCATCATCGCCATTCTAAACAGTTTAAACCAACCAACATACCCAGATTAAGCTAAGGTGGAAGGCCTTTCTTCTGAAACACACACTTTTCTTGGCTCAGTGTCACATGACCAATTCTTGGCTATGTGCTGAGCTATGCCAAGGGCTCGTTTCAAATGATCAGTTTTATTAATGTGGCAATGGAGCAGGACTCCCAGGAGTGAACAGGTGGAACATGTGACTCCAAAATAAGCACTGCCTTGCCACGGCTGAGCACCTAGCCACCTCCCAGAGCAGGATTGTAGGGTTCCAACGCCTATAAACCCTGCCTCTGTCTCTCATATATACATATTTTGGACATATGTAAATGTCCAATATGGGCATTGAGAACATATCCTAATGAAAATATCTACTCAACAACTTTTAATATGAGCAATTGGCATATTAACACATTTCAATTGTTATTTTATGTGTATGGGTGCTTTGCCTGGATATATGTCTATACATGTGTAGCTGGTTTTGGCAGAGGCCAGAAGAGATGTCAAATCCCCTGGGATGCTGGGCATTGAAACTAGGTCCTCTGAAGAGTAGTTAGTGTTCTCAATTGCGGAGCCACCTCTCCAGTGCTGTGATCTGCACTTTAAATATGCAACTGCTATGCCATTGGGACTTAGCTGCCTCTGGCTCCTCAGGAATTCTACCCTGCTGCACTGCTAACTCCCCAGCACTCAGCAAGGTGCCCTCCTCTTCTGCTGGAAATCTCCGCGACAACTATAGAGACTTGCTTCTTGGTAAATAAATGCAACAACTATAGAGACTTGCCTCTTGGTAAATAATGCGACAACTATAGAGACTTGCCTCTTGGTAAATAATGCGACAACTATAGAGACTTGCCTCTTGGTAAATAATGCGACAACTATAGAGATTTGCCTCTTAGTAAATAAATGCGACAACTATAGAGACTTGCCTCTTGGTAAATAAATGCGACAAAACGACTTTCAGATTTTTATTCACTTTAGAGATATTCTTGTAAACTTTATGGGAACATACTTTTTCTAATCCATAAACCTTTATCTTTATCCCAATGTCGTCACCTTTTAGATTTATTTCAGTAAAAACAGTTTGTGGTGGTGTTACTGGGCTGGGGGCAAACGTTCTCTCTGCAGCCCTCCTACCATATTTTTCAGGCTGACACACTTTATGTGAAAAATTTAATTGGTAAATTGGTGATGAATTATTTATGTAAATGAGAGTTCACACATCCTTTGCCAGTGTGTGGCCTGATTGGGGCCTCTCAACTTTTGAGTAAAAAACTTGTGACTTTGAGCAGCAATTGTTCTCTTTCTAGGCAATGCTCACCCCAAGCCTTATCTTTGGTCTTAATTTTAATTATATTCACAGAAAATATATCTAAAATATTAATACTTGGTATGGCCCTAGTATAGCTTTGTTAAAAATCTGAATAGAAGGAGGAGAAAAAGGAGAAAGAGGAGGAGAAGGAGGAGGAGGAAGAGGAAGAGACAGAAAGTAAGTATAAGTAGGAAAGCAGGACAGAGTTTACTCTGAAGACTTCATAGCTGTGTGACAGCATCTGTCCCACTCACTCTAAGATCTTAAGAGAGTGGCTAGGAAGGTCTGGAGTCATATAAATGTGGAAAGCAGCCTGACTGTCTCTCCCTTTGAGGACCCCCCTTTCTCCAACTGTGACCACGTGGGCTGCAGCCAGAGCAAGGAAGGAAGGATGTAAGCAGGCCTCTGAACAGAGAGATGAGATCACCAGGTATTTACTGAGCATCTACACAGCTCAGCATTGGGCAAAGGTACTGGCCGAGTCAGAGACCTCTCTATTGTTACAGATTAGACCATCCTCTTACATGATTCAGGCAGTGACCACAGGAACTTGTGCACATTCAACACAGTGTAGCAATTCACACTTCAGAACGCAACCTAACAGAATAGAGCTTCTGGTCTCCAGCAGCTGAGAACCAACACATTAACAAGAGCCCAACAGAACAGCAGGTAAAACTGACAACAGAAAGAAGCAATGGGGACACAAAAGAAGTGAGGATTGAAATGATTTCAGAAATAAAAACTCAGCAAGTTGTCAGGAAGCATTTGACGTAAGAGGAAACACCTCTTTCCAATTTGGTCTTGAGAGCATGACTATATTATGGTAAAATATCTTATTAATTATAATTAATTATTTTTACTTACTTCTACATGCACGATGATCCTCACATACCTGACATTTCAGAAGAAACTAATTCCTTAAGGCAGAAAAACTATATAACAAATCAATATGATGTAAGAAGGCAGGAAGTAAAAATATTTCTTTAAAAGTGACTGTAAGTAGTTAATATCAAACACATTATGTTTTAAAGGTACTCTGGTTAGCTTCTTTTGCGGGAGAGGAAATAGTATATTCCCTGACCGTATCAAAATGACAGCAGTGAGCAATAAACTGCAGACGTGTTGTGTGTTGCTTCTTGACTGCCCCTATACATACTGGATATAATCTACACGTGCTGGAGTAAAATCTACAGTTCTAAGGAGCCACAAACGAAAAACAACAAAAAACCAGAAATAGGATAGAAACTCATCATGTTCTGGTTTATCTATTTCCATAGAGGGATTCTAAACTCCCTACTTACTTAGGAGTAGTCATAGAAAGCTCTGTACTTTCTTTTATTTGTACAGGTTTGCTATTGTTCTTTGTTTTGTTTATCCCCAAGAAGGACCTAGGGCAAGTTTCTAAATATTTATTGTCACCTGAACCCTGTATCTGTTACTGACTGTAAGAGAAAATTACCAGGGCCAGAAAGATGGCTCACTGGTTAACAGTGGCTGCTTTAAAAAAAAACCTGTTTATTTATTATGCATATAGTGCTTTGCCTGCATGTACACCTGCAGGCCAGAAGCGAGCATTAGATCACATTATAGATTGTCTGAGCCACCATGTGGTTGCTGGGAATTGAACTCAAGACCTCTGGAAGAGCAGCCAGTGCTCTTAACCTCTGAACCATCTCTCCAGCCCAACAGTGGCTGCTTATACAGAGGACTCAGGTTCAATCTCCAGCACCCACATGTCAGCTCACAGCCACCTGCAACTCAAGTCCAAGGGGATTTAGCATTCTTTTCTGGATCCCATCGGCACGTTCATGCATGTGGTACCCAGATATACATGCACACAAAATATTCCAACACATAAAAATAAAATAAAATAAAAAACCAGAGCAAAGAGTGAGATAGACGGACCTTGCTCTGGATATATAGCAGTTGTTCAGGCTAACATAGACTAAAGTGAACTCCAGTTGGTAGAAGTCTCCAGACTGTGCTGAGGACAGGAGCTACCCTGTGCCACTGCTACATGTCATCATGCCTAGTGCAGGGCCTGGTAAATGAGAGCTCTCCCCCAACTATTTGGAAAAAGAGTGAATGAATTTTGGGTTCTAAAACCAAACTATAAATTAGTTTTGATTCTAAGTTATTTCAGGAGCTTGTATCTACCACATCAGAGCCCAGGGTCTGCTCACCACGGGGCCTTCAAGGCTCTCAGCTGATATTGTCTTTGAATCTGCAAGGAGAGATGATAGAGCTCTTTGGCATCTTGGCACAGTGGTATAGGGAGTCAGGTGTGTGTGTGTGTGTGTGTGTAGTGGGGAAGGGGCACATGGGAGAACAAGTTTTGTTCAACATGCATTGAAAGTTGTTCTGTCAAAGTTATTCTGCCCCCCCCCCCTTGGTGGGGCAAATGGAGTAGAGAGGGGTGAATGCAAACACTTACATTTCACCAGGGCACATTCCTTGTGCCTAAGAATTCCCAATTTGTTTTTTTCCTTTTCTTGTCAGAGACAAGATGTCCCCAACACAGGGGCAAAAATAGGTGTCTAGACATTTAAATTCATTAAAACAGACAGCTAAAAGAGTCTGTAAATCATGGGAACAAAGAATATTTTTCTAGCAGAGCAGAAACAAAGTAGTTGGTGCATTCCTCTCTGCAAACCTGGGCTTGCACAATGTTGGAGGAAAGAGGTAGCAGCTGTGGTGGCCAAGTTTGGCAGTTGCTGCTCTTGCCAATTTGTCACACCTGGAACCCAGGCTCATGACAGGAGCAATATGACAAAATGTCCTAGAGGCCAGTAACTTCTACATTAAAAAGAAAAAGAAAAAGAAAATGGCCTGCCCCAAATACACACCCCTAGCTTGTTTAATCTGATGCCTTGTGGAGTAGGGTGGGAGTGGTGACTTTAACATCCCAGTAGAAAAATGAGATTCATCTACATATCAAATCAACATGAAAGCAAAGAAACCCAAGTGCTCCTTTGTCTAGTGCCACAACAATTATCTTTCCTTTGAACCATGGTTCTTCCACAGATATTTCTAGGCTGGGGTTAACTGCAGAAATCTTACAGAGGTTTCAGTCTCTGAGCAGCACCTTCTTCGTGGTGGTCCTGGATTCTCCGCTGTGTAGCAGCAGTAGAGAATCCAGGAAGGAGGAAGAGAGAGGAGAGAAAATAGAGAGAGCAATCTCAGGTCAAGAGAAACAAACTTACAGTAGCTGGGGACTTGGCCTCTCCTAGATAGTAGAAGCCAGGTGACCCTAGAGAGAGGTGTTTTTTTTATGTAAAGAGGGTAAGTGGCTGTCTTTCTATGTTCTGGTGGGGAAACTGAGAAGGCCCTTATTAGCATCCAGAGGAAAGTCAGTCATCTGCTGTGTCACTAGCAGAGGACTAGAAGAGAGCCTCTGGGCCAGGTTTCTCTGCTTCTGCAGGGGAGAGCAATGGCTCAGGATTATTGAGACCAGGCCTGGATGTTGGGCATCCAAGATCTGACAACTAACCTACCCATTCTCCAAGTGCTGGACTGTGAGCCACATGCTAACATCAGGCTCCTCAATCTCATTCCTTGTCATGTTGGTCCCTCATGCCCTGGGCTCTGCCTCATCTCAGGCTTAGCTCTTGCCCTCTCTCACATGCTAAGTTTCGTCCACAGTGACCAGCCTGCAGTTCCTTGTACCTGTAGGCTAGTTCATACCTCAGTACCTTTGCTTATGTTCTTCCTTATGCACATTCCCTGTGTGACCCAGGAACCTCTGTTTTGCTTTTATGCACCAGCACAAGCACTGCTTTTATTGTGGAGTATCTCTATCATAGACCTGAGCTGTTTTAATTTTTCTGTTTGAACTTCTCTCTTCAAAACATCAACAACATGAGGGCAAAGACATGGTCTATTTTGTTTCCCATCATCCTGCATGTCTTGAGCAGTCCCCAGTGATTGCAGGCCTCTTGTCATGTTTGCTGAAGGAGCTCAGCACTTATGTGTCTGGCCTGTGGACTCCTCACAAAACAGCGTGGACTGTAGGCGCTTCTGTATCTCTTTGCACATGGTTTAAAACACGATGGGCATTTAGTAAAAGCTGATAAACAAGAGAAGGAATGACTGGTAAATGTTTTAAAAGCCACAAAATTCACAATATTGGCATTTCCCCAAAAATAAATCACCCTCTGGTCTTTTGTTACATGACAGAGCTTCTTTTTTTTTAAATTTCTTAAATCTTCTGTGAGGAAAAGAGTTTAAAAGAAGCACATTTTCAATTTCTTTCAAACGCATCCGACAGCAGAAGCTTGTGCTAGCTTACTTTACACACTTGGCCAACACTAAGACCTGCCGATTCTATGGTTTGTCGGAGAATACCTAAATCCTGCTTTTGTTTAATTCACATCTGAGAAGGAGGCCTGCTGATAGAGCACTGGCCTTGGAAATTATGCAGACTCAGCAGATCATAATCAATTTAAGGGACCAATTTTTATTTTCTATGTGCCTATGTCTCCATACCCCACTTGATACCAAGATGGAGTAGTGTGAGGGAAATCTCTAGACAGAGAATCAGGAGAACTAGCTCTAAGGCAGGAAGCAAGTCTCTTTCCCTCTGGCCACAGGGGAGTTGGCTGGATGATCTTTGAAGGTCTCCAAGTTCCTGGACATCATCCTGTCCTGTGTTATAAGCAGGCACACATGGACACACCTTACACTGACCACATTTATAGATACTACATATAAAAATGGTAAAGGAGGGTGGGTTTAGAATATATTATTTAAAAAAGTAAAAGAAGTTATTATATGAAATATGCCAATTCAAACCTCAGAGCCTAGGATCTGATATTTAAAAACTGTTTCTCTATGAAACATAAAGTATACACATACATATGACATTAGAAAATATATATACAGAGAGGGAAGAAGGAAAGAGAGAGAGAGAGAGAGAGAGAGAGAGAGAGAGAGAGAGAGAGAGGAGAGAGATTGAGAGATCCTGCCCTGTTATACATGGCAGGGTGTAGGGATGGGGAAGGGATTGCTGGAAGCACAGAATTTAGTAACTCCTTAAGAAACAAATGCTGCAGTGGCCCTCTCCAGGAGAGCTGGGTAGCTTTGCTTCCCACAAGCTGCTGTGTGGTGTGAGGAGGGCAGGGCTACCAGATGCAAAGCGCGGGCTGATAGGGTTTCTGGCCATAACCTAGCAGCTGCCAGAGACTCTGGGTGCATTCCATGGAGCATTTACGGGCTCACCAGCACTAGTCTATGACAATTTTATTTAATCATAAAACTATAATAGTAGTCAAATCTTTTTGTAGTTTTAGTTTACTGCTTTCTCAAGTAAAATAAATGGTCTCTCAGATTTCTTCTGCTTTCATCTCTCGGCTCTAAGAATAGTAGGATAAGGTTCCAATTAAGGCCCATTAAATGTTCACATTGATTCATGTGAGCCATTTTCTAGTTTCTCTTCCTAACACAATCTCAGTGCTTTTCAGCTGGCTACACAGAGATATATTTGGGCGTGAGGTCTTCCTCCCCTCTGCTTCTGTACCAACCTTCACTGCTCTCCAGACAAGCAAATGCTGACTAGTTGTCAGGCAGGTTCAGCTGAACCAGCCATGCCTCTTGGGAAGGCAGCCTGGTGGCCAGAGACAGACTGACTATCCTGGGACTCCTTGTTGGCTGGGTCTGAGCAGTGTATGAACAGCCCAGAGGCCCAGCCATGGGAAGACAGCCCCATGCTTTGGGCCGGCAGAGGAACCTGGAGGCAGGAGACTCAGAGCTTTCTCCATCTTCTCAGCAGATGGGAGAACAAACTCTGACAGCAGAGATAACCTACTTAAGATGGTATTAAGTGTCAGAGCTGGCTTGAATGGATACTGGGGCTTTTCTCATTAGGAGCAGGGAATCTGGAGGGAAATGACAATAGTTTTAACAATATTACAGGCTAGCATTTGCTCCGGGCCAGGGAATGTGCTAATTGTTAAGCAACCGATTTAACTCACTGTGCATAAAAAAACACATGGCATGTTATTAATATGATGTATATATCACAGATAAGGATATACATACACACTGGGAAGGTAAGTGGCTTGCCTAGGATTACAGAGCTAGAAAATGGAACAGCTGATAATATATTCATGGCTGAAGCTTGTGTTCTTTTCATCAAGCTTCAAGAGCAAACATTAATCCCTTAAAGCAGGGACCTAGTGAGGATTCCAGCCTATCAGGTACTATGAGGTGGTAAAGGCAACAGCAGACTATAAGGCTGTGATGGCTTACTCTGTCAACTTGATTAGATTGAGAGCTTCTGAGGACATTAGAAAAGTGTGTGTGTGTGTGTGTGTGTGTGTGTGTGTGTGTGTGTGTGTGTGTGTGTGTGTGTTGTTCTCTGATTAACTCAGGGTTGGGAGGACATGTCCTGAGTGAGCAGCACCATCCTAGAGGCTGGGCCCAGATGTGGAACAAGACAGGAAGAAGAAAGAAGCCCACTAGCAGAGGTACAATCTCTGCTTCTTGGCTGCCAAAAAGTAGGCATGTCTTCATCCTAATGTCCACTATGCCTTGCCACAGGCCTCAAACCTTCACAACCAGCATCATTTGGGCAATGAAAAGGTCTGCCACTGGGACAAGCAATAATGAGCCCTCCCCCAGGGCTTGGACTGTGACTCAGTGGACTCGAATTCTGGGGGATTAGGGACGATTGGGTCTAGGGTATTTTGTCATCCAATAAAAAGTCTTGCCAACAATAGAAACTCAGCATCAAACTCAGCATCAAGAGGTTGGCTTGTCGTGGTGACAACTTGATGTGATTCCTGAGCCACTGGAACTAGTCTGGAGGAAATCTGGAGGTGTAAGCTACAGAAGCCCTAGAATGTTGCAAAGAGTGCTCGGTGGCCAATTCTGGTAAGAGCTGAGGATGCTGACAGGAACGTGGAGATTACAGATGGTGTGCATGAGGTTTCAGATGAGAGTCAAGTCCTCTCCTGCCAGTTGGACCAGAAGCCATGTCTGCTGCATTCTGGTAAAGACTCACCTACATTAAGTCTATGGATGCCATAAGACTTTGTGGCATGAGGAGTTTAAAGTGATGGATCAATGAATCTGGTGGAGGAAGCTCTGAGGCAGCATTCAGGTTGTCTGTGGGTGGCACTGCCTGCTTTTAGCCAAGTTTATAGTGAGAGTTGGGAGCAAAAAGAAGTAGGGAATCTTCTGGAAAGTTTGTGGACTGGCTAGAAAAAGGAACACATTTAAAGTTGTTAGCAAGGAAGGCATAGTTATTAAGGAAAGTCATATCATTAAATTACTAAAGATGTCTTGAAGATACTTCAGAAATAAAAAGGACCCTACCCTTTCCAAGGCCAAGAGTATAAAAGGGTAAACTCACTTGAAAGCTTTTGCTCTAAGGAGAGAGCTTTGTAGCATCCTGCACATCCAAGGATGTTTCAGGATTTATTTATCCAGATCCAGCCCACCCCGGCCCCAACACCCTAGAATTTGAATCTACTGTAGACACAGTCCAAGGCTGGGGGCGGGGTCATTACTGTTTGACCTGGTGGCGGACCTTATCATTGCCCAAGAGATGCTGGTTTTGAAGGTAAACTGGAATTGTTGGGTCAGGGAGGCTTCTATCAAGATTTCAAAGGAAAGCCTAGAAGACCAGGAAATATGTAGCAAGGCCAGAATCCCAGGGGCAGTCCTTGAGCTCCATGATACATGGAGCTTTAAGAGCGGAGCTGAAGGTGTAGTGGAGACCCAGGAAACCCGAGATGCCAAAAATGTGTAATGTCTGCCGAGGAAAGGGAATAAGCACAGCCAGACCAAGAGCAAGGTCATGTGGGCTGCCCACCAGGAAGGGCAGAGGTGGGGCTGCCAACCAATAAAGGCACAGAGGTGGGGCTGCCGAAGCCTTTTGGTGCTTAACTAGACCCCCCCACACAGGTTTTTTTTTCTGTAGTCCTGGCTATCCTGAACTCACTTTGTAGACCAGGCTGGCCTCGGATACACAGAGATCTGCCTGCCTCTGCTCTGGGTGCTGGGATTAAAAACAAGGGTGTGCCCCCGGACCCAGCAAAAAGCTTCTTCTTAATCCAAACATACAAAGCTAGAGTAGATTTGTTGTGATATTGCCACCAATCTAGGGAGAAAGAACCCACCTCAAAAGCAGAACCACTACTTCACAGCATGAGCAAACAAACTGTGACCTAGCTAACAAGGTGATAGTAATTTTAACAATGACCTCATGAGTTAGGGCCACTGTCTCTGTCATAGCCTGGAAACCAACACTCAGCCTGCCATAGGCCAGACACTCTCTGTGAGAGTAGAGGATGAGGTAGGAGCCTTGTTCTTTAAAGCTCCTGACACTGAGCTGGGCGTGGTGGCGCACGCCTTTAATCCCAGCACTCGGGAGGCAGAGGCGGCCGGATCACTGTGAGTTTGAGGCCAGCTTGGTCTACAAAGTGAGTCCAGGACAGCCAAGGCTACAGAGAGACCCTGCCTCGAAAAAACAAAAACAAAAGCAAAAAACAAAATAAAACAAAAAGCTCCTGACACTGTTGCTTTTTCAAATACAAGGCTAGCCACATAGTTTCCTTTGGATTTCAAAGCCAGCAGTTACAGCTATGACATTTCTTTTAGGAAGATATATTATAATACCAAAGAAATAGCTAAAGAAAGTTTCAACTGGGGCTGGAGAGATGGCTCAGAGGTTAACAGCACAGGCTGTTCTTCCAAAGGTCCTAAGTTCAAGTCCCAGCAACCACATGATGGCTCACAACCATCTATAATGAGATCTGGTGCCCTCTCTGTCCTTGAGGCACACATGCAGGCAGATACTGTATAAATAATAAATATATTTTTTTAAAAAAAAGAAAGTTTCAACTAAAAGTTTAGGAGATTTGGTCAGTAAATGGAAGTAATGGATCTTTCAAAATCTGGACCATCACATACAGAGAGAGACTTTTGCCATCTCACCATCCAATATTTATTCAGGACATAGTTATCCTATGTGCCTGGCACTGTAATATGTACCACTAGTGAGGACTTTTGTTCTTAAGTACTTACCATTTTAGCAGGGCAAAAAGACAAAATAAAATAGATAAAATAAATGAGTATTGGGGGTACTAAATGAGTGAAGGAAAATAAAGCATGGGAATTGAAAACAGTAACTGCGTGCCTGGTTCACAGGTTAGAACTTTAGCAGAGACTATGATAACAGGACGGGTAAGCACAAAACTTTTGGAAGTGAACAACAGAAATTATGCTAATGTCTGAGAGGTAGATTCTAGGCAGAAAGCAGCAAGGATGAAGGTCTGAGTAGAGAGATGGTGAGATGTGCTTGAGGAACAGCCAGACAGCCAGTGAAACTGGAGGATTTGTGATTATTATCCTTAGGGCTTAGCAGGTAAGAGCACTTGCTGCTTTTTCAGAGGACCTGAGTTTGCTTCCCAGTATCCCTGTCACGTAGTTTGTAACAGCCTGTAACTCCAGTTCCAAGAGACCCTATGTCCCTTTCTGGTATTCTCAAGTACCCACATGCATGTGTGTGTACACATAGACAGACATACACACACACAGACACACCACACACACACAGACACACATACATTAACAAAATGAAAATAATTAAACTTATCTGAATGCTGTTCTGGCCACAGTTTAGTAATTCATCTTAGAAGTGTAAATTCATCTCTGCTAGAGCTGGAGGAAGCAAGCACTTTTTATCTGATGAGCTATCTTGCTGGCCTACCTAGTTCTTTTTATAGACAGGAAACTGAAGTCTAGAGATGGTCAGTGATTTGCCCAGAGCCATACAGATATAGAAGGATCCTAGAGAAGCCATTACAGCTTCTTTGGGGACTGACAATGGCAATATAAAGTTTACTTATTTCAGGAGACCTTGAGTAAAGACTAGACCTTACAGCCTATCTCTGGGCATTTTATTTTAAAAGTTCCTCTATGACCGAAAGCATAGATTCAGAAAAAAATGATTTATTATCACTTGTGAGTTAAACTGACAAGAGTCTTTCTAATTTTGGGTATATGTGACACCCCAACAGATTTTTAAGTGAGCAAAAGAGAGATAGCTGAGGCCTGTGAGCCCTACTGAACACTCTGAACACTGGGCAAAGGGACCTGGGTTGGGCAGTCCTTTGTCCATCTTCTGATGCTCTGAAGCTGGGCCTAGTTTTAAAATACACATGTAAGTTATTAATCTTATGTCACCCTTGTGGCTAACAACCACTGAAGTAAGAAATCTGAGGCTCAGCAGCTTGCGCAGGGTCACGAGCTAGGGTGTCAAAGCCAGCTGACCTTGGAGCCTATGCTCAGAGTCACTATGGCATTTGACTTTTTATATGATTAAGTTAAATTCAACTTTTCAATTGCAGATTCATCCAGAGCCTATTTAGAGCCTCCTCTCCTGCTACTGTGTCAGCTGCAGCAGGAGCACCTGGAACAACTGTGTCACATATCAGGAAACAACCCCACGATGGTCCTTGCACACTGAAAAGTGACAGTCTTAAGGCCTTGCTCTAAGTACACAGGCTTGAAGCTGCATGTAAATTCCTGCACTGCCTACTGTCAACTCCACCTTGTTCCTTGGCAAGGCGGCCACTGTCCATCCAGGAGTTTCTTAGGACCTCTCAGGTAGTTTGTGGAATACACGCATGCGCGCGCACACACACACACACACACACACACACACACACACACACACAGTGAGCATATGATACTGCACTAAAATTGTGTAGGCAAAGCCACAAATGATGAGGCAAGTGAAAGGTCTTTTTGTTTGGATCCTGTGTAGGGGTGACTTTCACTATACATAGCCAGATTTGGTGGCTGGCAGACTCCTCTGTTCTAATAGCAGGCACATCACTGACTTATATATTTAGGCAACTATTACTTTTAATGATCTATTTTTGTCCCTCTAGTCTCATATTTTTCTTTGGTGTTATAATATTGAGAATAACCTGGCTCCAAAAATGGCTATATTATTGAAATTCTTGGGATTTTCTTTAGACATGATGCACTTCCATCTTACGAAAGGAACTATAGCTACCATAAGGAAGAAAATGTAGAAAGGCGAATGCTTATGTGGCAGGTGAAAATGAGGTGCTGACACTGGGAGAACAGGAAGCCTGGAGTGACGGACATTCTCTTCACTCCCACCCCAATGCAGCGCATGGACTAGATGAGGTCACTGGAGTGGACCAAGTAGGTGTGACCAAGTAGGTGTGACCCAGCATGGACCACCTGCCTTTTCGAAAGATGAAGATAAGGATGTTTGAGCAGGACTTAGGCCAGTTCTGAGCTCTCTAAAAGCTGGATTGTGCTTCTGGAAATGGCTAGGCAAGCACTCTATTTCCATTCTCAAACACAACTGAAGCCAGGGATGTAAAGCTCAGCAGAAGAGTACTTGCCTGCCTTGTGTGATGCTCTTATTTCAAGCCCTAGCATGGCAAATAAAATATAAACAAAATAAAACCAAACTCCACAAAGGGCAGTGGGATGGCTCAGCCAGTAAAGTGATTGCTGCCAAGCCTGAGTTCCCAGAACTCACACGGTGGGAAAAGATGACTGACTTCCACACACTGTTCTCTGATTTATACACAAACACACACATTAAAAAATAAATAAAATAAAATACAACACAGCAGCTGCAACAAAGAGACAACTGAGTCTTCCTTACCTGTAGATGGAATAAAACCAATAGATTATTTATGTGTGCAGGGAAATGCCTGAAATGAGTGCAGCAGATTCCTTTCAGGAATTATCATTAAAGAAATCACCAGGCAGTCAGGCGCAGTGGTGCATGTGTTTAATCCCATTACTCAGGGAGGCAGAGGCAGGCAGATTGCCAGGAGTTTGAGGTCAGCCTGGTCTACAAAATAGTCCAGGACAGCCAGGGCTACACAAAGAAACTAAGTCTCAAACTACCGCTGCCACCGCAACCACCAAGGACAACACCAGTCATGGTAAGGCACACATTCCACCATCCAAGAGGCAAAGGTAAGAGGATCTCTCTGAGTTGGAGATCAGCCTGATCTACAAAGTGAGATCAAGACAGCCAGGACATACACAGTAAAATCCAGTCTCAAACAAACAAGTCAGAAGGTGGCGGTGCAGGCCACAGGCCAAGTTCAAGGCCAGTCTGGTCTACAGAGTGAGTTCCAGGACTCCCAGGGCTACAGAAAGCAACCCTGTCTCAAAACCCACAACAAGCCAGGGGGTGGTGGCACAGGTCTTTAATCACAACACTCAGGAGGCAGGGACAGGCAGATTGCTATGAGTTCAAGGCCAGCCTGGTCTACAAAGTGAGTCTAGGACAGCCAGAGCAACAGAGAGAAACCCTGTCTCGAAAAACAAAACAAAACAAAACAAAAATCAATCAATCAATCAAGAAAGAAAGAAAAGAAATCAAATCAATCAAACAAACAAACAAAATTAAACCAAAACAAACACAGGAACAAACAAATAGTTGTTATCAAATGACCTGGAAAAAACACACCACATAGTTGGAGTGTCTGGCCTCTCTGCCTGTTCTGCCTGTCCTAGAAAGAGCAGCAGTTTACACCATCTACCCCAGCTAGTTGAATTGTGGGTCATGACCTTATAATGAGGTCATATAAACGCCTTGGGTGACTGTGAAAAATGTGGCAACAGGAAAAGGTTTTCAACATACAATAATGAAACATTAATGCAAGACCCCATGCGATGACGGCGGGTGACTCTAGCAGCCCTTCCCCATGCTGTGTGGTGCACTTTTACCACCACCTTGATTCTGAACATACAACATGTGCACCATGTCCTCAACATCAGCAAACACACCTCAAAACACCTTGGCTTAGATTCAAGACTATTATATTTGATATGAAATAAAGTATTTTTTACTGTACAAGCAAAGTTTTCTGCTCTTATAGAAACATAATGGTTTAATTACAGAAAACAAAGACTTCTAATACTTTTCTACTGTCATGTAAATATCAAATTAGTGCATCTTTGAGTTATATTGTTAGGTTTGACTTTACAAATTGCTGTTGGAGTTGCTGACTTGAGTTTCATTAAAAAAAAACTAGGAATGAATTTGTCTTCAGGTTAAGACAGAATTCCAATAATTTCAAAGGCCTTAAACAAACTTTAAAAAATTAATTTTAGTTTTGAAATTATATTTAATTACATTTCTCCTTTTCCCTTACTCCCTCTAAACCATTCTGTATACTCCTCCCTGTTCTCCTTGAAATTTATGGCTTCTTTTTTTAAACTAATTGTTATTATATATATATATATATATATATATATATATATATATATATATATATTTGCATATGCATATATTTCTGGATACAACCTGATGAATAATGTTACTTGCATGCACATTTTAAGGGTTGGCGCTGTTGTACTGAAGAACTAGTTGGTATGCTCGTCCCTGTGGAAAGCTGCCCCTCCACTAAACATACTTTTGTCACTTTGTACTATATATAGAAATGATGGTTTTATTTAAAAAATTATGGTCTTAATACTGATTATAAATATCAATTAACTGCTGAAGATGCTCTATGATCTGCAGTATCAAATATTTAGCCAATATTTAATTATTTATGTAAAAATGAATAGGCACACCCATCTAATTAGTATCACATTTGCCACAGGTTTTAGTAAATAATAAACTTGTATGTATACTAAGGATTGTTTTAAAAATAAATTTCTTTTATGATTTATTATCAATAAATTTTTGATTTCTATACCTATTTTATATATCTATTCACTCAGGGTCATGAAACAATTTCTTGGACAAAAAGAGGTCCTGAGTTGAGAAAGTAGAAAGCTCTGATCTGTCTTCATGGTACTATAGCGAGGACTGGGCAAAGTGATCGTCCAATTATCCTAAGACTGTAGCTGGGATACCTGGACTCTATCAGGCCTTACCAAATAAGAAAGGCAGTACTAATCAAAATGAATATGCAAAGGTGCTTATTCCCAGGACAGTAATTTCAGGCAGTCACACAATCCTTCATTTGACTTAATTTAATTATCAGACCAAATTTAATTATCCAATACAATGTAAAGAAAATGAGGAGCTGACAGCATATATTAATTATGTTCATTATAATAATTAAATGGGAAGGAATTTAGAAAGTCATGAAAATGTTGTAAAATACAGGGAAGCTTTTGACTAAAACATCATTTTAATTAGACACTGTAAACCTATAGGAAACAGATGAGTGGTTCTATCACAGACAGGGCATTACTTTTTATTATCTGGCTTACTCTTCTGAAATGATCTGTGGTATCATGGGGCTCAGCCCTTCTAGTTAATTGACTAAGTGGCAACAAGTAAGGAAAAAAAGTGCCAGTCATTTATGCAAAGCAGTTATGTAATCAAACAGACTTAGGCCACAATAAGATTTCAGGACCCTCTGTCTTGTAGAGAAACATGCTGTTGTTTTCCCAGTAGGAAATGGAGAATCCTCTCTGGAAAAACATGTCCTGCAAATTAACATGAAACCTTCTGCCAGCAGGCTGAATTGGTTCCCTAAGAACAGGGGTGGGTGGGCAGGGGCAGCACTGGGCCTGCCTGTGAGGTGGGGCTGCCCAGATGACCTACTAGGGTTAAGAGCTCCACAGACATGGACAATGGGGCACGAGCTTATAGCTGCTCTTACCATGTCTCCTTAGCAAATGTTCACTTATCAAATTGCTGGGTTTGTGGTGGATAGAAAAGGAATTAAAAAGTTCCCTTTTGCAAGGTGTGGTGGCACACGCCTTTAATCCCAGCACTTGGGATTCAAGACCAGCCTGGTCTACAAAGCGACTCCAGGACAGGCAAGGCTATACAGAGAAATCTTGTCTCAAAAAACCAAAAAAAAAAAAAAAAAAAAAAAGTTCCCTTTTAAAGGAAAGTAAACACATACCTTTTTAACTGTAGAAAACTCTCCAATTTCCCTGGCTACAAGTAGTTATCACCTTGTGGCTGCCTGCCTTCTGCTGTCCTCTCTATGCAGCCTAACCCACAGAGCCTGGCACAGATCCCCACTTGTGGCTGGCAATGGCATGGACACATGCAAAGCCTAACAAGTCATCTAGGAGGAGTCTGCTGTGTCTGCCAATGGTTCTTGCTCTCCTCAAGTTCATCCTGGGGAAGCTGAGGTAAACTGAGCTTTAACTGACAAGCTGCCACCAAGTGGGCAGGCAGCTTATTAAGCTGTCTGGTGTTGACAGGATCTGGAGGAAAGGAAGGAGGATCTAAAAACCACAAAAGGGTGGAGCATCCTCTTGAAATCAGATTGCTGGTCTATCTATGGTTCTAGTCTCACACTTTTAATGTCATAGGCTCAAGGCGTTTGCAGGCAAGAATGTCTAAGTACAATCTTTCTTATCCTCTCCCTTGTTTGTTTATCCTGTGAAAAATAGATAACATAATTTAGTAATTGGAACATTTTAGCCCCATAATTCAATCTCTCTCTCTCCTCTCTCTGTCTCTCCCCCCCCTCTCTCTCTCTCTCTCACACACACACACACACACGTAAATGCCACCACTCTCCATAACTTCTCTACTTTTCAAGAGTCACAGATTCATAAACCTAAAGGGGAGAATACATCTGAGATCACCTAAGTAGGGTAGAAGCAGAGTAGAGCTAAAAAAACCAGGCCCTCGACTTGCTAAACTGTGGTCTGGACTTATTTATATCTTCCTAGAATCTTTATGGGTCTCCTGGAGTGAGACACACACACATGTCCAGAAACCCTTGGCACACAGAGGGCAGAATGGCAGCTTGTAACATACTACCATCTCATACTGCTGTCTGAGATATACATCAGTGACCAAAAGTGGATGGGCCTGTCACACACCGACTTTCTTAAGTCTTCTAGTGTTTTTCTTTGCTGCAGGAGGAGTAACTTGCCTCTTAGGACATCATTTCCTACCTACCTATCTGAGGTCGTCATTAACTTTGTACTGATGACTACACTGTTGTGCTAAAGTGGTGACACAACACCTGCTACAACAGCACCAGTACCTCGACAGGACAAAGGGATGCTCAGAAACTGCACTGCTACAAGTCTTTGCTTTTACAATACTATCTTTATCAGTTTTTTAAAATTTCTTTTGTATTTTATAATGTTCTGCTTTCTCCTCATAAATTGCTGCAGTCCAGCAGCTGTGTCAAAGCCTAACTGGTTCTTTGGTTCTCATCTATTGATCTTCAGTTAGTGCCTCGCCCCTGTGGGCAGCAACGTACCAAAGCACAAGGTCTGGCTTCTTTCACTTTTCTAATTTCGTCCACTGAGTGACATCATCTTTCAACAGTGACCTCCAAACCTTACTGCATCCTTTTCTTCTCCCAGCTAAGCCTGATGGGGCAGCTGCCGCCACCACTACCTCCTCCACTTCTTCCTGCTCCTAACCCTTCCTCCCTTTCCACTCCTACCCCTATGCTCTCTCTAACCATTGTCCCTTCAAATATATGTTCCCCTGTTCCAGTCTCTGTTCACTCTGGTGAGGCCCAAGACTCTAAAGCTGGAGACAGTAAAGAAGAGCACTACTGTGTGATGTAGCACCAGTAGAGAAACTCAGACACCCCACAGCATCCTGAATTCCATAAACTTACCATAATAGAGTTGGTTCATACTAAAAGCTTCAAAGCATAGCAGCAGGAAATGCGCTGAAAGAATGAAACTCTTGGCACAGAAGTGCACACAGCCAAAGAGCACACTCACAAGCTGCTCAGCTCTATGTGCGCAGCCGGATGCCATGATATATAGTACAAATCACTTAGATATACAACAGGAAATTGTTAGGTAAACTATGAGTGTCCACACAAGGCATAGCCATTAAAAATGATATTCTGGTATAATATCAAGTGCAGAAAGTAGGACATGAATACATGAGCAATATGACTTCAGATACATAAAATCATTTATCCAGAAGACTCTGGAAGGAAACCAGCTATTGGCCATCTCATACACTGAGACCAGAAACAATGGGGATTCCATTTATTCTTTATATTCACCATGTCTTTTTAATAACAAATAAGGAACACTTTGTGGTTATAACCACGAGAAGAAACTTTAAAGTGAGAGAAAAGTCATTCAGTAGACTGACACACACAAAGGAAAGAAATCCACACAGGAAAGTCCCCTCAAGCAATCTTTTCCTGAATAGTTCTTAAAAGTTTTGTTAACCTACTGGGCCTGGTCCTTAGAAACAACAAAAACCTGGCTGTTTGCAAGGAAAGGAGCTTCCTGAGTATTTCCAGAGTGGGAGGCAACTAACAATTGCCTACTGACAACAGGGTCTGGGAAAGGGGGAACACTATATACACTTTTGTTCCTCTAAGCACCTAGATCTTCTATGTTTTAACCACAAGAATGTGTTTTCTAAAATGGACTGTGCACCCCTTACCTTTCTTAAGGAGAATGCACCGAAGGCCCACTGTGGCCCAAGCTTACTGAGGGCTGAGTGCTCCTATAAACCGGCAAGGCTGTGATTCTGCCTGTCTTGTTCTCTCTGTCCTTTCCTCCTCAGACATGCAGCAGCAACAATCAGTGTGCACCTTCTTGCCCTGTACTTGGCTGTGACACACACTCATCTCTTCTCCTCATCTTCTTCTAGTGTGTTCTCAGCTGATAAATCTAATAGGCACATTTATTTAATCTATACAATCAGGTTTCTGTCTAGATAAAACTATATACATGAGGTGGTTAAGGATTAGTTTGATGTGGTAGTTGTGCCATAATTTATTAAAAAAATGAAAAGAGAAAGAAGGTACCTTATTCTCATCTTCCAATTTGTAACAAACATTCTACCTTCATAAAGCAGGGGAATACATTCATAGACGAAGCCCTGATCAGAAACCAAATAAAGCATCCAGCGAAACTATGCCTGTCACTCAAGCAGAAGAAGCCAGAACCTTGCCTTCTTAGCTTCTGCCCAAAACCATCTGGAAATCTGAACACCCAGGTAGCAAGGCCAAGGATGGCTTTACATTTTGCTAAGTGATCTGAGCCAAGAGATACAGAAGCTTCCTTATCACAATAAGAACAGAAAAGTCCATATGGTATGGGAGTCAAAGCCCACTGTGGAGGAGTGAATGGATGCTTCTGCGCACTTTAAAAATATTTCAGTAAATATTTTTTACCTTTATAGCTCTAAGAGGAGACCCTTGTGCTATCTGGTACAGATCAAATATCTTTTTAGAGATAAAGCTAACAACATCTCCTGGGAGCCTGGCTAAGGGCCTTCACCCAGGACAGATGGGTTCCAGCAGGCTAGCCTGTCTTTTCTCACTCCAATACCTCACACCCTCAGTGCTGGGAGTAATCTAAGGTACCTCCCAGAGCCTCTTACCTGGTTATCTGGGTGGTTGACAGTGAAGTAGCCCACACAGACGATGACCTCATGAAGGAGGCTTTCACAGGAGACTTGGCTGCAGTGGCCCAGAAGGGAGCTAGCCATGTGCCGAAATGCAAGGGACAAGCCCTCAGCCCCTACAACAGACTGGGAGACAAGGAGCAGTTAGCAACTCCCATGGGGAGAGCCAGGGATGCACACCATGCAGCAAGACAAGGCTCTACATACTCTCCGCTAGGTGGCTACAGGGAAATGACATTCCTTTTTTTTTCTTTTTTAAACCTTTATAGGTAGCATGTATTTAATAACAGTTTCTGGGGCTGGAGAGATGGCTCAGTGGTTAAGAGCACTGCCTGCTCTTCCAAGAGGACCCGGGGTTCAATTCCCAGCACCCACATGGCAGCTCACAACCGTCTGTAACTCCAAGATCTGACACTCCCACACGAACGGACATAAATTAAATAAAATACTTTAAAAAAAAAATAACAGTTTCTGTTTTTAGAAAAAAAGAGAAAAGGAACTAATGGTACAAGTTATAGAGGTTCATTTTTTTTTTTTTGGTTTGTTTTTTAGGGACAGGGTTTCTCTGTGTAGCCTTGGCTATCCTGGACTGGCTTTGTAGACCAGCTGGCCTTGAACTCACAACAATCCACCTGCCTCTGCCTCCTGAGTGCTGGGATTAAAGTCGTGTGCTACCACTGCCCCGGTGAGGTTCTTAACTTTCAAATAGCCTAGTTGTCAAATGCTTGTAAGGAAGTTTGCTTGAACCTGGACCTTTATTTTATTTTTAAAATTTCTATATTAATTTTTTAATTGGAAAAAGTTTCCATACACTATATTCTTTTCCCCTTTCCAAACTCTCCCAGAATCTCCCTACCCATGTTCATATGCTTTCTCTCTTTAAAAGACAAAAACACCAAGACCCCTCCCCTAAAAAAAAAAAATGGAAACCAAAAATAATCATGAACCTGACTACGGTACTATGGGTAGTAGTCTGCTCAAGGGTTCTTAATCTAAAAAATGATGAAAATAAATGTAGTGTTTAACCTGAAGGACAAAAAGTAGAGCAGAACAAATGCCTACCACACATGTATGGAAATGATCTTTACCTAACTCAGCTATTTATTCCATACTTAACTTGTCAGATAAGAATTCTTTTTTTTAAGATAAGAATTCTTATTGTAGAAAATATGTAGAAGTGTAAATATTAAAATTTACCTGTGAATGCACTATGCAAGCTAATTTCCAACAATTTTCTGAAGGATGAAATATTTTCTTGTGCATAACAAATGCATTTTAGTGTCTGTAGCTCTGGGTATTGTACCCAGGGCCCTGCCCATACTAAGGAGATACTCCATCACTGTGCTATGTTCCCCACTTTTGAACAGAGATAAATACCCATTTTTTATTTACTTATGTTCAAACAAAAACAAAATCTAAATAAGAATTAATTATTACTCAAATGAATAGTGCTCTAAAACAAAGGCTACTGAAATAATGTGAAAAATCAACCAAAACAAAATTTCCTCCCCCAAACTAGGGAGCCCTTCAGCTATGAGGCTTCTGGGATCTTTTCTCCAGACAGGCTAGGGGCTGTCAGTGGTGGGCGACTTGGGAGGAGAGTCTGAGTCTGCCTGTGCAGCCTGAAGCTTCTATTTAATAAACATGTCAAGCAGACAGAGCGACAGGAGGGCAAAGGGGAGAGGCGAAGCCCACAGAATACACTTGCAGCCCACACTGGAATGAAGCGCTGCCGGCCTGTGGGAAAGGCACTGTTTTAAACTCATCTCTTTATTTGAGGTCTTGTTGGGTTTGAAACCAGGTCAGATGACTGTAGCTTGGAAGTTTCAGTTAATTCACTGTCTGACTTAAATGAAACACAGCCCTTCAGGTGGGCATTGCTGTAATGCTATCGCTGCTGACTTTAAGAGTGTCTTCCGGCCCAGCTCTATTGCCCCAAGATAGGCCCCCACCCAAGTATTTTCAAGCCCTAAAGACACTACAGGAGGCCTTGCTTCTTTAAATCAAGGCTTGACACCTTCCCTGTTGAGCCCTTATTTAATTAGTTCCGTCCAGCATGCTGTGACCTAGTGCCCCCTGTTTAACCTTCTCTGATAAGAGCAGGTCAAGGAGCATGTATGTTTGAATATAAAAATCAAACCAATTTTTCAAGGAAACTATATTTCCTTTCTAGCCAGAATTAATTGCAAGTCAGTACATTGATTTGTTTCTTCAGACCACCTTCAATTGTTAAAAACTGTCACTGCAAATGCAATATACAGTATCACTGACCTCCAGGCCACCTGTGCCACTGTGATTTCAGAGTGAATTCATACTCTTTGTTGAGGGGAGAGATAATTTAACAGCCTTATTGGTATATGATGAAAACATCCTAATGGATAACCCTTTTGTTATTATCACATGATACATTTCCACACAGAACAAGCACACAGATGCATAGCTTTGAACAAAAGTAGAGACACATGGAAGCTACATTCCTCACTCCCAGGAGGCTGCATAAATGCTTTGTCTTTATAAGCCACACAGTAAAGAGAATCAGCATCCAGGGAAATGCCCAGGAAGTGGGTTGCCAAGGGTGGGCCTAGACTCAAGAGACTAGAGGGTACCACTTTCTGTGTCGGGGGCCTAGTACATACTGACTAGCACAACACCATTGTGAGGTAGATGTTTCTAATTTGCTTTAGATGAGGTACTGAATCTTAAATGCTCAGATGGCTTGTCCAAGGCCATACAATTAAAAAAATATTTTATTAATTTATTCATATTACATCTCAACTGTTATCCCATCCCTTGTATCCTCCCATTCCTCCCTCACTCCCATTTTCCCCTTACTCCCCTCCCCTATGACTGTGACTGAGGGGGACCTCCTCCCCCTGTACATGCTCATAGGGTATCAAGTCTCTTCTTGGTAGCCTGCTATCCTTCCTCTGAGTGCTGCCAGGCCTCCCTATCCAGGGGATGTGGTCAAATATGGGACACCAGAGTTTGTGTCAAAGTCAGTCCCCACTCTCCACTCAACTGTGGAAAACGTCCTGTCCATTGGCTAGATCTGGGTAGGGGTTTGAAGTTTACTGCACATATTGTCCTTGGCTGGTGCCATAGTTTGAGCAGGACACCTAGGCCCAGATCTGCCCATCATAATGTTCTATTTGCAGGTTCCTAGGACCCTCTGGATCCTTCTATTTCCCCATTCTCCCTTGCTTCTCTTACCTAGAGTCCCAATAGAAAGTCTTCCCCTCTGTCCCAGTTTCCTGGTAAGTGAAGACTTTCATGGGACATGCCCCTTGGGCTAGTGTCCAGATATAAGTGAGTATATACCATTTTACTCTTTCTGCTTCTGGGTGAACTCACTCATTATGATCATTTCTAGTTCAATCCATTTGTCCACAAATTTCGGGAATTCCTTGTTTTTAATAGCTGAGTAGTATTCCATAGTATAAATGTAGCACAGTTTCTTTATCCATTATTCTACTGAGGGACACTTAGGCTGTTTCTATGTTCTGGCTATTATGAATAAGGCTGCTATGAACATGGTTGAGCAAATGTTGTTGTGTGCTGTAGCTTTTTCTGGGTATATTCCAAGGAGTGGAATATCTGGGTCTTGAGGAAGTCCTATTCCAAGTTTTCTGAGATAGTGCCAGCTAGATTTCCAAAGTGGCTGTACTAGTTTGCATTCCCACCAGCAATGAAGGAGTGTTCCTCTCTCTACACATACTTGACAGCATGTGGTGTTACTTGAGTTTTTGATCTTAGCCATTCTGATGGGTGTCAGATGGAATCTCAGAGTTGTTTTGATTTGCATTTCCTAGGCCATACAATTTACGGTGCTGTGGGACTGTTCAGTGGGGCCAGTCTGACTCCATGCTCAGGGGTCTGATGAGCACGAGTCTATGGCACTCGGAATTCCTGTGCTAGCCGGAAGTGTGAAGGGAAGCCAACATCCTCCTCACATCATCTTGTCTTCTTCTACGGTCTTCTGTAGTAGCTTAAGCCACCTGCCTCATTTCAGTCTTCTTTAGTTCCCTCTAGCCTTTTAGGGCCACTTCCAAGTTTTCTCAAGTCAGATCCACACTGAGAAGTACATTTTCTTCACTCTTCTGGAAATCTCTTTCCCCATCCTCTATGAAATCTTAGCTTTGATATGGAGTTGTTTCTGTGAGCTAGACCATTGGTTTTTCTGATCACATCTATCATGAAAAATAGCATTTTTCTTCCCAAACTCACTCACTGTTGTACTGTGCAAACACTTGTATATTTACCTGAGCTTTGCATACTTGATCATCAGTGGTATCTGTGTGGACAGATGTGGCATTTAGCTTGCTAAACAGTGGTGTAGCTCATAAATGCTATCAAATATTTAGCAATTCTCTTGCTAAACGTGGGGCCTATGTCTCTTTCAATCTTGGAAGCTTATGAGTGATCCAACTAGTATGTACATATATGTATATGAAACATATATTTTGAGACAGGGTCTCATTATGTAACTGAGGTCTTCAACTCCTGTCTTGCTTCCTCTTCTTCCTTCCCATCCTTTTCCTTCCTTCCTTCCTTCCTCTCCCCTTCTTTCCAACCATACCAGGCTTTAAAAATTATTATTGTTTTAATTTATTTATTTTTGTTTTTCAAGATAGGGTTTCTCTGTGTAATAGCCCTGGATGTCCTGGACTTGCTTTGTAGACTAGACTGCCTCAAACTCACAGAGATTGCTTGTCTCTGCCTCCTGAGTGCTAGAGTTAAAGGCATGAGACACTACACCTGGCTCTATTATTGTTATTTTAAAAAGATACATAACTTATGTGTATACATGAGTGCTTGCAATGTATGTATACATGTGTACCAAATGGAGACCTGGAACCTGCAGAAGCCAGAAGAGGCCATGTGATCTCCTGGAACTGAATATACAAGTGGTTGTCAACTTCATGTAGGTGCTGCGAACTGAGCTTGAGTCTTCTACAAGAGCAGCCAACGATCCTAACTGCTGAGCATCTCTCAGTCCCCTTAACATTATTTTTGAGACAGGGCCTAACAATGTAGTTCAGGCTATCCTTAAGTTTGTAGTACTTTCCTCAGTTTCCAAGTACCAAGTAGAGTGTGCTTGATATACAGCTATATGACTTCTGAATCTAAGTAATAACAAGCCATGCAGCTGCTGTCTGGTTCTTTCGAAACACTTGCTTTTCAGAAGCTTCCTCTTAGGGCCTTCCCCCTCAGGACTCTGACATCACAATCTTTGGAGAAGCTGTATCATTCAGATAAGCTGTATATAGGTACTCTGGCTGACTGTCCTACACAAACATAGTCCTTGAAACCTCCCAGGCATCAACCATGAGTAAAGGAGCCTCTGAATACTTTCAGTTCCTAGTTCTATCAGGCACACTTAACCTCCCTCCCTTGTCCTCCTTCAGCCTTGTAAGTCTTTTGGTTAAAGTCTTGTCATCAGGAACAAGCCATCCTTATGAGCTAGGAACAGCCCTATATGAATTCTGGACTCAGGGTCTGAGATCATACTAAAACTGATCACATTGCTCCATTAAGCTCAAGTATCTGTCTTTAAATGCATTAAAAAAAAACACCAAACCAAACAACAACAAAAAACAACCTTGTATTTTCTGGCATATAAGACAACTCCCAACTTTTCTAGTTAAAGTACAGTTTGGAATATACTCATTGTATAAGACTACTCCTCTTCCAATGCACACCCTGGGCAACAGACTTGGGCATGTATCCATTTGCAGGCAGGTCACAGACAGGTAGGCGCTTTATTAAATGCCAGCAAGCAGTCAGTGCCAGCCTAGGCTGCCCCTTCAAGGCGTGTTCCACATGCAACCCGAAGACTGGGCAGCCCTGTGAGTCAAATGGGCAGGTTCTGGTGGAGAGCCAACCTATGCTCACATTCTCCTCCTCGAGGTACAGGAGGATGTGTGCAGCTTGCCCCTCCCTGCTTCATATTCCCTGCACAGAGTGGGGAACTGGCTGGGGCACTCCTCACTATATGTGCTGGACATATGAAGCAAGGGGAAGCAAGCTGTAAGTAAGTATCTCCCAGCTTTGGCACGGATTTTTTTGGGTTAAAAAGTCATCTTATATGCCTAGAAATATGGTAATTGGTTTAGGTATTTATTTTTCATAATCTATGACAACAATGAAATCATTTTATTTGGACCTAATTGATGGGCAGACTGCTGGACTCTATATTCTGAGATCCTCTGATAAAAGACAAATGTCATGTGCAACCAGAAATAAGAGTCCCAGACATTTTCTGGAGCAGCTATCTCTCACTTAGGTGCGCTGTAAACTGCGCCAACCCTGCAGACTGCAGTGAACAGCAAAGGCTGCTTCAGCTGCTTTGGAAGCAGAAACCACAGAAGGGACTTCTGCTCTTGTGATGGATAAAGTACCTCTACAAAGTTGAAAAGTACAAGCTCTAATGATACAACTCACTAACTTCCTTTCTGGACAGCATCCTAGGAAGACATTAATTAATTGAACGTGGGTCATCAGTTTCTCAACAGAAGTGTTTCTTCTAGCTCAGGACAGCGAAGACCACTATCTTCACCCAGTTCTGCTCTAAAGCCCCTTTTCCTCTTTGTAAGTAATTCATCTAAATTATGAGTCATCATCTGCCAAGTTTGTTCCTTTTTTAATGAAATCACTTGACAGTTAAGAAACGAACAGGGAAAGTCTATTCCTTGGGGCTTGTTCTGTTCCTCAGGTTCAGTGTTTTTTAAAATTAAATTTCCTACTTGAAAAAAGTCTGTTTTTAAGCTGACAGTGTGGTATTTCAAAAAGCCATTTTCTTTCTTTAGCTATACAAACTTAATTTGTAGGGGGTTGTGTGTGTGTATATGCATTTTACTTCGAATATAAATCAGTTAAATCATCCATAGAGTTATATTAATCAAATAGTTAATTAATTTTGGTTCTATTGCTATAAGAAACTATGAGTTTCCTTAATATTTGAAAGTTGATGAGATGATAATACCTTTATCTAAAGAATTCAAGGCAAGATTTATAAGCAGCAGTATGGCATAGGTTAAATTTAGAGTATACAGTCATAGGTACTCTTGTTTCAGTTAAATAGGACCTTAGGCAAATTATTTGCCAGCTTTTCCATCTATAAAGTGGGTACAATAACATTTTTCATAATATCTATGAGAATGAGAAAACACATGTGGAACATTTAACATGGTACCAGAAATCAGGAGCTTAATGAATGGTATATATACTTTGCAATAAATATAATTGCAATAAAATATTTTTTTAATTTATTTTTCAAGACAGGGTTTTTTTGTGTAGCCTTGGCTGTCCTGGAGTCACTTTGTAGACCAGGCTGGCCTCGGACTCACAGAGATCCACCTGCCTCTGCCTCCCAAGTGCTGCAATTAAAGGCATGTACCACCATGCCAATTTAATAAAAATAATTTTGTTTATTGCAATCTGGGATCTCAAATTTCATAGAAGAACACCCCATTATATATACATTAAAATAGTAACCTTTTGGAGGCTGGAGAGATGGTTTAGCAGTTGGGAACACTAGTTGTTCTTTTAAAGGGCCCAGGATTAATTCCTAGCACTCACATGATAGCACTGTTTATAACCCCAGGGGGGTTCTGATGCCCTCTTCTAGCTTCTGCTGGCACCAGGCATGCATGTGGTGCATAGACACACATGCAGGAACAACAAAGAAATGAAAATAAGCCAGTTTTAAAAAGGGTTTTAGAAAGATCAACTCTGAGGGGCTAGGGAGATAGGTCAGTGAGTAAAGTGCCTGCTGTGCAGGAATGAGACCTAAGCTTCGATTTCCAGCACCTATGTAAAAAGCCTGGCATGCCAATGGGTACCTATAGCCCTAGTGCTAGGAGTGTGGGAGACAGGCAGATCCCCGGGGCTTGCTGGCTAGCAAGTCTACAATAAACAGTGAGCTCCTGGTTCAGTGAGAGACCGTGTCTTTAAAAAAATAAAAAAGGGCAGCAGCAGGGGGGTGTGTGTGCAGGCAAGATGGCAACACCTTTAATCCCAGTACTCCAAAGGCAGAGGCAGGTAGAGCTCTGTAAATCTGATGCCAACTGGTCTATTTAGGAGTCCCAGCCAAGACTACATAGTGACACTGTTTCGGGGGGGGGGGGGGGAAGGAGCCCTACAGAAGAGAATGCACAGTAAGGACATAGACACAAACACATGTGTACACATCAACCTGAACACATTTTAACATCAACCTGAACCAAGATTTAGTACCTGAAAAGCAGGCAAATCAAGAACTGCGAAACTGTTGAAGAAACGTAAACTCTGAATGGCAACTTGGACGGTGTTCTGGGCGTAACTGTCCTTGGGACTGGCAGTGCTGGGGTCTGAGATGGTGCCGTGAAAGAGGATACAGTAGAGCATGTGTAGAACTCCAGCCAAGTCTGTGGCCTGAAGAGCGGCTGTCAGTCCTGTGGGATCCTGGCGATTATTGTCAAATATGCTGTAGGTCCTGACAAAGAAAAACGCAACCCCTTGAGAAAAATCTAGTTAAAGGCTGTTAGCGTTTTTTATATGTTAAATGGAATACAACAAGTTGACCATTAATAACAAACCACCCGAGTTGTGTAATGAGGTAACAAGAAACCTGTAGAAACCAATGTAGCCCTCCCCACTAAGTGTTTGGTGGCTTCCCTTTCCTTCCCCTGGGAGATCAGCCTGCTGCAGCAATGCTAACTGAACACCTTGCAATTGATGCTCAGGCTGCTACTGTCCTTCCCACACTTGGCAACCCAGGATTTTCCCACTGTCTCTAGTGTCTACAACTTGGCAAACTGCAGAGAGTCAGTGAGAGCTCTGTGGACTCAGAGATACAGAACACTGCAGTTTCCTTTTCTAGATCTCTAAAGGAAATCTTCTCAGGAGAAGCAGGTACCAGGAAAGCACAGGCTTTCAATAACCTGCTGTATGTGCACACACTGAGCGGAGATGCTTCCGCTGCTTTCGTAGGCACTATTAATAAAACAGTGTTATCAGGATATACTGTGGAGGCCATTGTCCCCACAACACATCTTCATAGGTCCACATAGATCATAGTGAAGTCAGTTTAGTCACTGACGTATTATGTACCTTTACTGATGAAACAGAAGAGGCAGTTTAGTGGCAAATGAATCCTTAAAGTCAACACTGACACAGCAAGGTTTTGCTAAATCGATTTCATTCCTGAACTAAGGCATACAAAGCATGTAGGGACCAAGAGCTCGCGGTCAAAGCATACACAGCTGCCAAGTATTCATTCATCTCTGCATCCCCAGCTTCCAGCTAGAAACAACAGATCAGCCTGAGGAAATACCGTTCCTTACCTCATTGCTAATGTGCTTGATGGGCCCTTCCTTGTTTACTCTGGCACAAGGGTGCCTAAGCCTATGCCTAAACGGTACATTTTATTTCCCTAGCTGTTCAGCACATGTCACATTCAGAGCTAGCAGGCTACAGAGGGGGCACTTTTGTCACTATACTTGGAAAGAGCTCTCACTTTTCCTTCACTGGGTCTGAGAAAATGTAAGTTTTGGAGGTGTGATAGACAGGGGCTCTATCTATAGTAGGGACAAACCCTAATGCTCCTTGGTGGCATTCCAAGAGGGTCAGTTACTGCTTTTTTTCATGGGACCTGGCTTTTTCTCTGGGAAGTTGTAAGGCTCTGCTCAATGTCTTTCCTTAATACTAATCATCTGTACAGCCCTCTGCAGACGTGTGCACGCTACTCTTCTATCATGCAGTGAATGACACCCTTCCCAAGCTCTTAACCACCAAGTTTCCTTTATCCCTTGTCACCCCTGCAAGCTGAAGCGTAGAAAGGAGGGAGGTCCTAAAGACCTATGCTTGCTTATCGCATTATCCTGCCCCGAGACATTCAGAAGACATCACTAAGTAAGAAAGACCTGGGAGGGCTGGCAGGCAAATTTCTTTACCTTGCCTAAAGGGATTGGCTTTTTGTTGTTGTTTTTGTTTTTTCCCTAAAGGGGTTGTTTTATTGGTTTTAATTTGGTAGTTGCATTGAAGTAGAGTCTTATTGATAACCCTAGTCAGCATTTACATCTCAAATGTGTTCTGTTTCAGACATTGCTCAAAACAGAACCAGAGAACAGGACACGCCCCTGTATTCCTTGTAGCCTTCTCATGGACTGCTATTAGCTCACGTACATAGCAGAGTCTTCTCAGAGCTGGAGGCAGGGGCATGACACAGGGCTTATTACTTGTACTCTGCCCAAGAAACAGAACAAGACAGGATCCCTTATATTCTCTGTCATTTCTTTAATTAGAACTTATAATTAATTGAATATTGTTAAATATAATGCAATTTTGTGTCATCATAAGGAGATCTTTTGTACTTAAGCAATTTGAAGATTCAAAAATTTTAAAGGAATTTTATTTGATTATACGCACATTTGGAACACTTTTTATAAAACTTGTTAGTGATTATGAGTTGGCCTTATTTCCTGTCATTAAAGTCAAAAGAATTAGGGGTCAGACTCTGAATAAAGTCATGAGAAGAGATTGTCTGCAGTTATCATATAGGTTCCGAATAGAGACCCATGTTTGGAAACAACTGACTGCCTGTTCAAACAGAGCAAGGCAGAAGGCCGTTTTCTCCTAATGGGCTTTCAGAACCTTGAGGATGCATGATGCAGGTGACAAGACTTTTACTCTCTCTGAGTCTGAATGCTGATTTCCCCTTATGTGTCTGATGCTTTCAACAGATGATTAGCATATTCTAATGCAGGTATTCAGGAATACAGTTTCATTGTTAAAACTATTGTCATAACCTTTCTTAGCAATTACTAAATGACATGAACTCACTCTTTTTTTCTTCTGAACAAATGCAAAATGCCAACAACAGGAGCTGGAGCGATGGCTCAGCAGTTAAGAGCACAAGCTGTTCTTCCAGAGGACCGGAGTTCAATTCCTACCCACATGGCTGCCTGTAACTCCAGTTCCAGGGGATCTGACACCTTCACATAAGTCATACATTGGGAAATATTTATTTTAAATTCTTCTTCAATCAATCATCAATAACTCGTTCACTCAATCAACTTATTTATTTATGCGTGTGCAGTGTGTGCACGTGTACATGTATATGTGTATTACAGCACACAGGTGGCGATCAGAGGATAACTTGTAAGAGTTGGTTTTCTCCCTCTACCCCAAGGGTCCTGGGGCTCGAGCTCAGGTTGTCAGGCTTGGAAGCAAGTGCCTTCACCTACTGAGCCATCTCACTGGCTCAATGTTTCCTTCTAATTTAGCCTAAGATATAGATAATTTGCCCATCAGCAGGCTCCTGGCTCCTGTTGGTTCCTAACTGCTAACCACATGTTATTAAGGAAAAAAAGACACAAAGGTGTGTGTGGGGAGGCAGGAGTGGAGATGGATCTGAGAGGAGTAGGGGTGAATGTAATCAAAATACATTGTATGCAATCTCAAAAATGAATAAAAATACTTTAAAAACGTGAAAGATGTTAAAAATCAGATGTGGAATTCTATATACCACACTTTAAAATTAAAAACTCTCCAATTTTTACCAGATTTAAACATTTTTTTTGGACTCCAAGACTAGAGACGGTAATGAAGTATTTATTTCTATCACTGAAACTAGACCTGAGTGAGAATAGATAAGCTGGGTGGCCATCACTGCCATACAGCATCTGAACCCAACACTGCTGTATAGGAGCACACAGTACAGTTAGGCAAAAAAGCACAAGGTATGAATCATGGGCCACCCACTACACAGTTGACTTCAACTAGCCTAAACTCTATCCCCCCACCCCCCTCCTGTGCGTGCGTGCGTGCGTGCGTGCGTGCGTGCGTGCGTGCGTGCGTGCGTGTGTGTGTGTCTGCGTGCATCTTCCCGGCTGAGAGCATCCTGTAGGTGCTGCATGCAGGTGACCATGCAGACTATTCTTGTAGCTTCTAGAATTTTGCTTCATTCAACCTTTACTTCTAGAATCTCTGAGGCATCTTATGAAACTTCTCTTTCAATTAATAGCCATTTTTTCCTTCTCTCCAATACATCATTCACACAGTACTTGTTAATGCTTCAAAATTTGGTTTTTTAGGAGGCCATATTTCTCCTCAAAGGCTATTAGTGACACTATTGTCACCATAAGATACCAGAAAATAATTTATATTTTTACATTTTAACCTTGTCATCATCTGGGAGGCATTACAATCACCACCAAAAATTCAAAGTATAGCTAAAGTACTGTACGTTATTCATGCTTTTCTGCTTTTATGTCTTTGCTTATGCTATTTTTGTTGTTGTTTATCTTTTCCTTAACTCTATGTGTTCTTATCATTTCCATTTTTAGGTCTCAGGCTAAGTTTTAGCTACTCAAGAAAATATTGAATTCATAAGCTCTGAGTGACCTCTCCCTCTTCTGGGCTCTATGGATGTTGATGATGATAGTGGCCAACATTTATTAAGCATATACATGTACCAGACAGCCTGCTAAGTGCTTGTATGAATTGCATTCTAACTTCTTTCTCACCATTTTTTTAAAATGACAGATATTTGTATATATACCTTCTTTCCCCTCCTAACTTATAGGGTTCTTGAGAACATAATAGGAGTCTTGAGTCATTTCTGCTTTCTCCCAAGTCTAGCATAGGACTGGGCACAGAGCAAGTGCTACATAAATATTTGTTCAATGAATGAATGGATTGGTAGGGAGGCAGAATTAGAAGTTTACCTTTGCTTGAACAAATGGTTTGGAAGCATCCTTAAACACTTGAGAAGCACTCATTTATACCCACATAATTAATGGACTAAATTATGAATCATTCTGATCTTCTATGACACTGGCTGCCAAATGTCATTTGGCTACAATTTGTTGTGTTAGTATAGTTTAGATATGGAAATGGAAAACATATACATAACAACAAAATTCCTTTTTATAAAATGATTTTAAAATTCAGATGTCTTCTCCAGCCAATCAATATCAATCATGTCTTACAAGCTCTTCTTTCCCCTCAGAGTTGAAAGATTTGCAAGGATTATTTTATGTATGTATGTATGTATGTATGTATGTATGTATGTATGTATGTATGTATAGTTTGTTTGTTTACTACTGCTTCTTGGTCCACAGTTGCTCTACTGCATAACTACAAGCACAGTTATGAATTCAGTAAGTTGTTGTAGAGTAAGTGAAAAGCCCATGTTGACTGTGATTTCTAAATACGAATTACTTTTTGATCCTCTTAGTGCTGCTGAGGAGCCCACATCTTAGAGGATGCTGCCTGAGACCTGAAACTGTCATTTTCTTTTTACTTCCTGTAATAGCAAGAATGAAAAACTGATAGCAATAAAGGCCAAAGCATAAGCATTTCTGAAAATCCTAAAATAAATAGTTTAGATTTGTTTAAGCGAGTAAGAATTGTTTGTGTCCAATTTTCATTTTAAAATTTTGTAGTAATACTAAACTAAAACCAAATTCTTTCACCACATTTTCATTCCTTACTTAAATAAAGACAAGTTCATTGTTTAAAACCAAGCCTGGTGTAGAAATCTTGGGCCTGTGCTTTCCTCTCCCATATTGAAGCATAGATTAACAGCACAAATTCTGACACCCAAATTGTCTTTCAGAACACCTAGGTAAAAATTAGAAGATTAAGGACACAATAGGAGAGGAGTCAGAAGTGGACCTGCTCAAACTCCATCACAAAGGCCTGGCTGCCGGCAGGGTGCAGGGTGTTTACTCAAAGCCTGAGCTATCAATTAGTCTGCTTAATTATCTCAGGCTCTGCCAGTTCAAGAGGCAACTTTTAAAGGCCTCTGAGGCTCTTCTTTGTCTTTTATTCCGGCTACTCACAAAAGGGCTTTAAGGACAAGCCTTCCTTGACATAGTCTGGCTCTAGCTAGTCTCTGGGAGCCAAAGCAGGTATTGTGTGAACTATTACAATAAAGCAAACCCACAGGTTCTACTTCTTAGATTGGGCTGTGAGGTAGCACAGAAATTCTAATGCATGTTAACAAAATGCGTTAATGGGTCACTTCAGTTCATAGTTCAGAAATATAGTTTTCAATGAAGACGGGACAGCAAAAATGACCTGTAAACATCAGATGTGAACAAACCTGAGAGGTATAACACCCCTGTACAGGTCTGTGATGTTCAGGAAATGCTGGAAGACTGAAAAATGACATCAACAGCAATTGCGGGTCATTTTTTCCTACTTTGAGAGCAGCAGTTTACATGTCCCAAACCACCTATACATATTTATGTCCAGAATAATCTGCTTTTGCAGTAAGTCCTGCTAAGGGACCTTTGCTAAGCCATTGAAGATGAACAAAGAAATTATACTGGGGGAAATTAAGAATTTTTTTTTTTTAAATAGTTTTTTTTTTTGAGACAGGGTTTCACTGTGTTATCTTTGCTGTCCTGGATTCGCTTTGTAGCACAGTGTGGCCTTGAACTCACAATGATCCACCTGCCTCTGCCTCCCAAGTGCTGGGATTAAAGGCGTGTGCCACGATGCCTGGGAAAATTAAGAATTCTTAGAAATCAAGAGTAAATCACTATCAACTACTTAATCTTCCAACTGTATCATTTGCTGTTCAAAATTTATAAGTCAGAAGCCTGAAGAGTTATCTAGATTCTTCTCATTTCCCACACCAACAAGCCCTTTGCTAGCTAATTTATGCTACCGCATCTTACTGTATTTGCTCCCCTCTATTTTCACTGGATCTAGAGGCACTCAGTATTTTTCATGTGGACAACGAGAAAGCTCTTCGCTAATCCTTTGGCTATACCCATCTCTATATGTTTCAGGGGTGTTCATTCTGGAATAGAAATTTGATCCTACACAAACAATTCAGTGGTAGTTTCCCTCCATGCCTCACAAGAACTAACATTTAAGGAGCTCAATTAACGGCCCCTTCTTTTCCATGGTCACAGAAACATCAAACTGAACACAAAATACCACATAGTTTCAAATCTCCATGTATTTTAGCTTAGGCTGCCCCAAGCATATGTTTAAACAAAGATACGGGCATAAATGTATTTGTGTGTGTGTGTGTGTGTGTGTGTGTGTGTGTGTGTGAGAGAGAGAGAGAGAGAGAGAGAGGGGGGGGGGAGGGGGGAAGTAGGGCAAGTAAAAAGTTGAACAAGGAATTATTAGTAAAGAGGCTGGGAACCCTGTGAGACAGTGGTGAACATGTTCAGAACTGTGCCAGTGAGGGATAGGAAAGCTGGAGTATTACCCACTAGTTTACTGTCTGAGGGTTAGGTCCCCTCCTCTTTGGCAGAGAACATCCTCAGGTAGATAAACAGGCTGTCAGATGAGCTAAAGGCACCATACACTATACTGCATTTCCCTTCCACCTGTCAAGCATACTGTAAAATTCAGCCTACTGGCCGGGTGAGGTGGTGCATGTCTTTAATCTCAGCACTGGGGAGGCAGAGGCAGGCCAAGATCTGCGAGGTGCCTGGTCTACATAAGGAGTTTCAGGCTAGAGGGGCAACAACATGAGACCCTGTCTTAACAAAACTCCCAGACTTCACCTACTGAAGTGTTTCTTGACCTTCTCTTGGGGTGTTTTCCTTCCTTCTGTGTGCAGTCTCTTTTACTGTAGCTGAGAGTTTGAATGCCTGACTCCACAATGGCAGGATTGTTAGCACCTAACTTAACATCTGGCACACAGGAGATGCTCAGTGAGTGCCACTGGACACCATCATGATGATACATGAAATACAAGAATTCTGTTTTCCATGTATGTAAATGAGAAAATTAAAATAAATACACATGTTAACATTCTGAATACTATTAAGTCCAGTTTAGAGATAGAAACAGCAAGACAGAAATCTTGAGTACTAATTCAGTCAGCTTGCCTCAGTTGTTTTTCGGGTGGAAATGAGACAACGGATGATGACCTTTAGAGTTCTTTCCAGTGCTACAGAGTTCAAATGACTGAAGTTGTATAAGCAAGAGGTAAGGAACACAAACTATACAACAACCACATGCTTACCTTGGTGATGGTCATTTAAATTCAAAATGAGTACAGGTGACATAGACAAAATGCTGGCAAGTTTGTGATCGTGTGTACTACAGATAAAGAGCCAGGACCAGGCAGGGTGCTGTGTAAGAGGCCACCACAGAAGCACTAACTGCAGGACGGAGGGCTCTAAGCTGGTGCCAATGCCCAGACAGCCTGGGTTCAAACTCTCTGCAGTGTGGTCAAGACTATTCCTGATTCTATCCTCAGAAAGGCAGACCGTGGTTAAATTCCTAGATAGAAACTACTTGAAAAACTGAACACAAGTTATCTTTGCTGCCTTAAAATCTCAAACAGTTTTAATCTTCCTATGAATGTCACAGAGGTAAGGGACTGGGTCACAGTAAGGAAGACAAGGTGAGTTTAGGGAGTCTGTGTGTAATGGACAAAACTAATGTTTATTTGAGAAGAAATGCCTTTCTCATAAAACACTATGCACATAGTATTTGCATTCTGTGTGCCATGGAAAAGATGGGTCATATTTGTTTAAGAAGCTAGATTTTATAAGCTTCAAATACTTTTTCTTTGTGAAAAACCTTTAAAACATATGATGAAAGAAAATTCAAGCTACAAATAACTGCTGTTTAGAATTTAATTTTAAGCAAACTACTTTGCTGAATATCTTTGCTATGCTTTAGTAATATATCATATTCCTATCAAAATACCAAGTCTCTACTGTGAGTGACTCTCACGCAGAGAGGAAAGAACATCCACGAGAGTCCCTGTCCCTCCCAGGGAACTGTTGCTTTTTAATTTATTAATTTTATTGTGTGTATGGGTGCTGGGCACATATATGCAACAATGTGTATACGTGGAAGTCAGAGGACAAGTTTTGGGAGTTCTTTCTTTCCACCCTGAGTACTGGGGGTCAAAGTCAGGTCATCAGGCCTGATGTGGGTTTTAACCACTGGACCATCCTGAGGGCCTTAGAATTGTTTCTGAGGACACCTAAAAAGGTGGTGCTCGAGCCCATAGCAGGCCTAACACTTTGCTTTAACTATACTCATGAGCTGCAGGGACCTTCAGGGTGCTACTGTTGTTGGAGGACTCCTTTGTTTTGGTACTTTGGAAGAAGAAAAATAGAGAAAATAAATGGTGAGGCTGTACTGTTCTGGGCTAATGGCCTGGTTTGGTTCGGTCTATGTTTTGTCACTGGCTCTCTGACTGCCAGAAGACAACATGACGCCTCTGGATCTCAGAAGAAGAGGAACTGGACTCACTCAGGTCTTTAGACAGTCAAGTTATGATACCTGTGGAAAAATGAGGCTCTGGCAGAAGCATCCATCTCACCCTCAAAGAAAACAGCAATCCATGTTTCAGTGTGGAAAATCAATGACAAGGAAAATACAGGGGAGGAGGCCACGTGACCACCACACAGCAGTGAAATTCACAGACAGGCAAAACTTAGCAGACACTCCAACATGTGAGTCTTACCTTCCAGTGACAGCAAAGCAGAGCAGACACAGTCCACGTAAAAATCCTGCGGCATGCTGCAGAAACGTGGCCATCTTGGGATTCTCATCCACTGGGCCTTGCACTGAGAGGAAGCAGCCATGAAGTCTGTCGATCAGACCCATGTTCACCACATAGCTAGTGAGAGAGAATAGTAAGTCTCAATCTGTACAGATGAATATCTTCATCTTCCATGATAAATTAGCACATCCAGGCTTGAATCCCTCAACATGCAGACAGAACATAGGTTTGAATAAAACAACTTAAATACCAATATTCTTGGATTTAGTACTAAATGATCAGCCATTCTCTGATCATTTTTCTTGGTCTGAAGAATCTGACAACAGGTGAAAAAAATTGTAATGATTTCTACAGTCTTAACAAGTAGTACTTTTTTAAGGACTAGAGAACTAAATTCACCACAACACAGGGACTTAGAAGACAAGTTGATGCTTGCCAGATACACTTTAAAAAATTAGTTTATTCTTTACAATGTCACAGAGACACAGACACAGGCACACACCACACACCACACTCTGGTCTAACTGACCATCTCACAATTTCTTATCCTTTTCTCCCAACAGCCCCTTCCCACTACCATGTGTTTTGTGGTCCACTGAGTTTACCCAGGACTGCCAACATGGGCATGCTCCCCAAATACTCTTGTTAACACTTTAAAATTCTAATATCAACTGTAGGTTCCCCATTAAAATAAAACCACCATTAAGAACATTAGAAACATTAAGATTCTTACTTGTCAAAATAAAAAGATGAGCCAGGCGTGGTGGCACATGCTAGCACTTGGGAGGCAGAGGCAGGTGGATTGCTGTGGGTTTGATGCCAGCCTGATTTACAAAGCGAGTCTAGGACAGCCAAGGCTACAGAGAGAGAGAGACCCTGTCTCGAAAAACCAAAACCAAAACCAAAACCAAAAAAAAAAACCCCCCAAACCGCCCCCCAAAGCATAACTTTAATTGAATCATGAGGGCAAACTAGGAATGTTCCACAAAATAACTTGCCATCTCTATTGAAAACTGTGGGTATTGCTGGGCGTGGTGGCACAAGCCTCCCAGCACTTGGGAGGCAGAGGTAGGCAGATCTCTGTGAGTTTGAGGCCTCCCTGGTCTACAAAGTGAGCGCAGGACAGCCAGGGCTACACATAGAGAAACCCAGTCTCAAAAAACCAAACCCAAACCCAAACCCATCCCCCACTCCCAACCCCTCCCCTCCCCCCCTTGCCCCACAAAACCCAAACCAAAAAAACCTACAGCCTATGGCTGACTCAGGAAATAGGTGGGATATCAGTCAGGCAGAAGTTCTGGGATGGAGTCAGGAATGCAAGATTCAGCTGCCAGGGTGTGAGGAAGATGGTGCCTGAGCTCTGGGACCAGCCACATGGTAAATTATAAGTTAGTATAAATGGGTTATTTTAAGTTATGATTTAGTCAGAAAAGAGCCTGGCTATATGGCCAGAGTATTTGTAGATTAATAATTGAGTTTCATGAGTTATTATTCCAAGAGCTTAGGATGGGAGAAAAAAAACCCACATACAACATTTGACCTTTTATTATCCTTGGAAATCAATTAACATGGGTTAAAATATTAAACTAGTACTCCATTTCTAGAATTAACCACACCTGGACATCTCTTTTAGTATGTTAACTGCTAACCTTTGTCAAAGATTCCTATACTACATTCATTGTAAGGGATACTGATGTGGGATTTTGAGGGTAATATTTTTGTCAGACTTGATTATTAGCATTTCTACTGGCATCATAAAGCAAAGTAGCAAGTGTAATATTCTCTTCTTTGAGAAGAATCTGTGTGACTGGTAGCATTTTTTCTTTCAAATGTTTCACATAAATTACAAATATAACTGAAAATTTCTTTGTAGAGGTATTTTTGGGGTAGATTTCTGTTTATGCATAAAAACAGCAATTTATATAGACTCAAGGAGTTCAACCAACTTTGGGTAGGACAAGCACAAATGATCTACATTTAAACAGGTTGTCAACTGCAGAAAGTCAAAGACAAAATCTTGAAAGAAGTGACAAAAAAAGAGACATTATTTACAGGAGAAAAATGATATAAGCAGAAGCTGATTTCCTGTAAGAAATGAGGAAGTCAGATGACAATGGAACAGCATCTTTACTATGCTTAAAGAAAGCTGGAACAAACCAGACTCTTCCAGCAGCAAACGTAAGAGACGATCTGTGGCATACTAATACTAAAGTAGAACTCTACAGTGATGAGTACTTAACACAAAGAATGAGAAAAAGGCCACTGTATCAGAAAGACATGACAGTCCTGAGCACACAGATCTTCCAGTCATGAAGTAGGACCTGACTAGGTAAACGGAAATAAATATACACAACTGGAAATAGTTTTCTTTTCTTTTACATGTTTTATAGTACAGCCTAGGCTGACCTTCAATTCACTTCTCTTGTGCCTCTGCAGAGTTTGAATTACAGGTCTGTGCTACCAAGGTCCAGCACAGTTGGAGAGGAATGGGAGAAAGAACAAGTGAGTGGCTCTGCCTGGCTCTGTCTCCTAACAAACAGACCTCCCATCTTAAACCACGGCTTTACATTGGCTCAAAGTTGTTATTCCCCCCATCCCCAATCATTTTTAGTAACTGTTAGAACTAAGGAAAATTAGAATATAGACTTGTATAATGCCCAGTATACTATCCGTAGGTAAAAGTGACCTAAACTCATTCTGCAGTGTGTAATCCATTAGATAAATGTGATATAAATGCTATTGTTTTCCACCTATTTTTAGACAGGGCCTCTCACTGAACCTGAAGCACATTGTCTGGTCAATGAGCACCCAGGATCCACCTGTCTCTGTCCCCTAATGCAGGGCCACAGGCATGTAATCTGTATAATTAGCTTTTCTATAGGTGCTGGGGACTTGAACTCAGTTTCATAGCCAGTACTCTTATCCACTAAGCAATCTCCTCAGTCCCTTGGTCTAGCACAATTCTTAATTTTTTAAGAGTTAGTAGTTCTTGATGTCTACAGATGTAATAGCCCTACAGTTTTACATTATTTTTTGGGGGGCTCTTGGAGACCCAACATAGATAATTTTGTAGGCACTTATTTTTTTTTTTTACATTAAACCCTTTCAATTTAAATTCAAATTATAATGGTTTCTCTTTTCTACAACCAAATAGTGAGGCGACGAACAATGTTCCACCTCAGTTATGAAAAGTGCAATGTAAATGAAGACAATAGCCACTTAACATCTTATACCCTTTAGAACTATAAAAACAAGGATATGGGAAATGGGAACTCCTACTTTTTGATGATAGAAATGGAAAATTATACAGTTTCTATGGAGAACAGTGTGGTATTATCTGGTAAAGATGAAGATTCATTTATCCTGTCATCTACAAATCCCTCCTATAAGCACATGGCCTTGAAACTCATACAAACAGAGAACACGTCTAGGAAGATGTCGGCTCCACTTTTTAGTGAATAGTGAAAGGGAGGAATCAGTTTCCTATGGGAACAGGCAAATAAATAATATTTATTTTGTAATTATATTATAATTTAATAATAAAAATTAATATTAATTAGTTATTTATTTTATAATTTTATTTTATAATTTTTAAAAATTTTATAATTATTTAAAAATGTTGAATTTAACTGCATCAAATAGTAGTTGGCAAAATACTATCAGAGCATATAAATGTTAAGAACTCATAAAATTGAAAGTTGAATATATTATTTATGTGTATTTACCTATGCTCATACAGACACATAGACAGGCATGGAAATCATGTATGTCAGCTGTAACATAATGATGTAGGTCTTAGAAGAGAGCAAATGGGTAAAGGAATGAAGGTGAGGAGGTAGTTATAGATGTGGCATTGTTGATAATAAGAAAAAAATCCAAAATCTGAGATTAATAGAAAAAATAGCTACAAGCTGTTGGAGCAATATCTACAATACTGTTTTTGTGCATATTGATGTACTTATAAAAAAGAACCTTTTTTAGTGAAATTATATTTCTTTATTTATATATACATTTATATTACTACACATAAATAAAATAAACTACATACAGTGAGAAGAGCCATGAAACAATCAGGAATTATATAAATGTTATATTCATAGTGTTTTGGCTATTTGTATTTGGTAACCTTGAAGAAAACATCTTTCCTATCTTGGTGAGTCTAAAATTCTCAATGAAAATCATTATCTATCATATCTCATCTCTATCAACTTAAAACATCTATCTAAACCTAAAGATAACTTAACCCCTGAACAACTAAACTTAATTGTAAGACTAAACTATCTGGTCTTCAGATAGTTTACTATCACTATTACTCTGATAGTAAACTATCAGAGACTTGAGAAGGAATAAAACTTAATTACCTGAGTAAACCGGAAGTGCAGGTTAGCAGCTACCAAAATGAAAGAGAGAACATTTAAACAGTGAAAAAAATAAATTCATGCCTGCTCTGTGCCAGGTAAAAAGAAAGCGACTCATGTCAGGGTTTGCTCTATCTCTGTTCAAGATCCACCTCAGGAATAAGTCAGATAACAGCTCCAGAGATAAGTATATATTCAAAATTTTCATGTCTAACAGAGGATTGCACAAAGAAAGTTTGTTTTTTAGAAAGATATGGTGACAATTAAAATAAAAATTCTGATTGGTGCAGCACTGTAAGTGTCTAGACTGCCATACTTCTGAGGTCATTCTGTATAAGCTCTGACTCACTCTCCTGCTGACTGTAAAAGAGAAAAAACCCACCATTCACCCATATACAAAATCTGATGCAAGTATTAGTTTTTCAGGAATAAAACATGTTTTGTATAAAAAAAGAGAAATGAAATTATAATATTTACCAGTAAATGGCTGGAACTGAGGAAAATTACATTGAGTGAGGTAATATAAGTTCAGAAAGATATATTTTATATTTTTGGATGCAGAATAGGAAATTTCTCAAAAGAAATTGCTTTCTCCTTATGACAAAGATGATGAAAATAATAATACAAATGAAAGTTCTCTGTAAAAGACCCATCTGAGTTTTAGAAATGGATATTTCTTCAATAGCATATAAATAGTTATAGCTAGTAGAAATATACATAACCATAAAGGCCTTGATGAAGTGTATGTTACAATATGGGCACAGAAAAGAGGCATTTCAGAAAAGAACACGGACTCTCAATTCTTCAGTCTCCATTTGGGACATATTTGGCAATATGATAGAGAAAAATGAGTACCTAACTTGGATTACAGTTGGTATAATGCATTATCTTTAAGAAAACATCATTCTACAAAGTTGTTCAAGTCAGGGAAGACTGGCAAGTGTTGGTTCTCAGGTGCTGTGCTTGTGGAATCATCTTTTCAAAGCCACACCGGTTATCTGGCTGGACAGAAGAGCAGCACTACTTCTCCCCACAAGAAGGATTTGGCAACTTAGTAATACATGCGTTTTCTCCTAGAAGGCTGACTGGAATTGCTCTGAAGCATGGCTGGGCCTTCTGCCTCATCACAGCCAAGGCATGGGGCTAAACTGTCTGGGTGACAAGAATGCAGGGGCTGCTGCATCACAAGACAGCCTCAGGGAGAATGCTGGGACACAGTGACATTCGTCAGCAGCGATGGCTAAGTTCTACAGAGACCAAAGGACATGAGGAAATTGAATGGGATCAAGCAACTGAGAGAAAGGTCAGGGAGGGTAAAAGTCAAGTGTTCCAAGATAGATGGCTGTGGATCCAAAGGGCCTGGTACTCTCCAGCAATAAATATGCTTGGGAAAGAGGCAGGCAGATAAAGGGGGAAGCGAAGGAAGCGATCAAGAGTACGAAGGATGCTGAACGGAACAACTATTCCCCAAGAATCAGTATAACAAGCCAGAGGAGATTTATGAACTGTGAAAGAAACCAATGCAGAGGGGCCATTTTCTTTCTCTATTAACCTACCATAAGTTTCATAGAGCAACAAATTGCGTGGATTTGGAATCCAAAGATCAGTGCAGACCACAGAAGGCTTGCTGAGTGGTGGAACAGTAACTGATTAACACCAGATGGATCTCTGCTGGGAAATTAAACGTTCTACCTGATTCAAGAGTCACAAAGGGAAAAAAGTTCAGATGCTAAAGTAGGAGTAAATTTCCCTGGAGCAAAGGAGACCTTTGAAGGAAGCAGAGCAGGCCCCAATGGGGGTCAGAAACTGCCACATTTGTGTGGAGGAAAGAGTACAGATGTTAAGATCCTAACTAGATGTGAGCTCCGGTCTCAGCTCTCCTCTCTACTTTTTTAACTCATTACATAACCTTGGCCAAAGCATTTAACTGCCCAGAACAATTTCCTCACCTAGTCTAAATTAGAAGCTGTATATTCATAGGACTGCAGACTGCAATGTCTTACCTGTAAGACGTCTCATACATGGTAACTTCAGGTGTATAATTGGAACTCAATGTGTGAGCAGGAAAGCGGTGCTACTGTGACACTGCAGGACTCTGGCACCACACCTGAGAGTGGTAGCTGAGCTCTACGTGGCTTTTCCTTCTTTCTACAAATGATGGTATAGATTCTACCAAAAAATTGACGGAAAATGCTACAAAGACTACAGCTATCTCATGGGTCCTAAATTCAAATTATTTTTAATATCTTTAAGAAAAAACATTTTAGGAAATGTAGTGATTTACCTGATAAGGTCTTGAACGCGACTGTTAAAAGCATCACCTTGTGAGGGTTTGTTTTTCATTTCCTGTGTTGTTATTTTTGGTGTACCTGGCCGGCTGTTTTCATCTGGTCGGTTGGCAATCAGACAACTAAAAACCAGAGCACCGGTCCTGAGAAGTCCAGTTGTCAAGCCTTCAAAAACTTGTTTATTTGTGTTTCTTCCCAAAACAGGATTATTTTCATCTGGAACATAAACCTGGAAATAAAAAACAGTGAGTATACTTCAGTGAAACCATGAAAGTCAGACAGAGATGATTTGGAATATTTCTAGAAACATAAAAATTTCTGAAATTCTACCTAAGGCAATGAGGAATTAGTTGTATTCAAATGTACTACTCAGAGGTTAGGTGGCCAGTTCAAATCCCAGTTTTGCCTTTATTAGTCAAGTGGCACTTGGGAACTTTTTTTTTTTCCTAAATTCTGTTTATCTATAAAACACAGATAATGACATGCCTACATTATAGGTTCCTATCAACTATACTAAAATTCTATATGAACTCAAATTTATACACTTAGAACACTGTTTCATGTGAGAGTAGAGTCTTAAAAATATCTAACGCAACCTACCTATAAAACCTCCAACCCAAAATTTGTCCTGCCTACAAGAACTGTAGTGATAAAGGTGGAACAGAGATTGAGGGAATGACAAGCCAGTGACTGGCCCGACTTGAGACCCAACCTGTCACTACTAACGATACTCCGTTATGACTGCAGACAGGAGCCTAGCATCAGTGTCTTCTGAGAGGCTTCATGCAGCCGCTGATGGGAACACATGCAGAGACCCACAGCCGAGCAATAGGCCTAGCTTGGGGAGTCTTGTGGAAGAGTGGGAGGAAGGACTGAGGGAGCCAGAGAGGTCAAGGACACCACAAGAAGACCTACCAAGTAAACGAACCTGGGCCCATGGGGACTCAACAGAGACTGAACCACCAACCAAAGAGCTTGCATGGGCCAGACCTAGGGCCCTTACACATATGTAGATGTGCAGCCTTGTCATCATGTAGGTCCCTTCACAATTGGAATAGAGGCTGTCTCTGACTCTGTTGCCTGTTTTTGGATCCCTTTCCCCTAGCTAGGCTGCCTTGTCTGGCCTCAGTTGGAGAGGACGCACTTAGTCCTGCTGTGGCTTGAGGTGCCAGGATGGGTTGGTACCCATAGGTCCTTCCCTTCTCTGAGGAGAATGGAATGGGAAATGGGGAGAGGGGAGCATGAGAGTGGGACTGTGAGGAGAGGAGGAAGAGGGCTGGGGTCAGGCTGTTAAGAAATTAATAAACAAATTAATGGAAAAACTAATTTAAGGATTAGGATAAAACGTGCATTTAAAAAAATTACAAAATGGCAAAACATTCTTTTTCTAACACACAGGGTCACATTGTGTTGCCCCTCAGGCACTTTCTACCTTTTGTTTGAGACAGGGTCAGGGTTGGTCTCTCAGTGGAAATAAGCTTCCAGGGCCCACCTGTCTCTGCTTCCCCATATTGCCATTGGTGGGATTACAGGCACATGCCACTGCACTTGGCTTTTATGTGGGTCTTGGCATTGCAAACTCAGGTCCTCATGCTCGTGAGGCAAGTGCTTTACCGATTTGGCTCCCTCCCAGCTCCTCCATGATGATTTTCATTTAATTTAATTAATTTTGTAAAATTGTGTGTTTTAAAGAAGAATTCATTTTAAAGGAGACTTTCTTTAATATATTGCATGACCTCTGTTTCTTCTGAGCATGTTCTCTGTGTTTTATGTTAGAGACTTTCTTTTTTTTATTAGTTAAACATTTTTTATTTTTTACATATACATTTATATTATTACACATATATACAATAATCTATCTATAGCAAGAAGAACCATGACACATCAAGAATTATATAAATGTTGCATTCTTAGTGTTTTGGCTATTTGTATTTGACAGCCTTGAAGAAAACATTTTTCCTATCTTGGTGCATCTAAAATTCTGAATGTAAATAAATAAATAAATTTCTAAATGTAGGTCAATCTCTATCACATCTTGTCATTATCAACTTAAAACATCTATCTAGACCTAGAGAGATCTTAACCCCTGAACAACTAAGCTTCATTGTAAAATTAAGCTACTGGTCTTCAACTACATCAGAGACTTGAAAAGGAATAAATTTGATTATCTGAGTATGCCAGGAGTGCAGGTTAGTAGCTTTCCAAATGAGAAGATGACAGAGACAGTTTTCTACCTGAACAGTCACCCAAAACACTCTATAATGTTAGAGTTTCTTCTTCAGCCTTATGGCCCAATATATCTGACAGACATATTTGTGAGGCAGGAAGTATTGTGGACTTGCTTACCCTGTGTAGGTAGAGTTTGGCCGTCGGTTCTGCCTGCATCCAAGTTTGCCCCCCCCCTTTTTTTTAAAGATTTATTTATTCATCATATATACACAGAATTTTGCCTCTATGTACACCAGAAGAGGGCACCAGATCTCATAGATGGTTATGAGCCACCATGTGGTTGCTGGGAATTGAACTCAGGACCTTTGGAAGAGCAGCTGGTGCTCTTAACCTCCGAGCCATCTCTCCAGCCCCCAAGCTTGCCCTTTTAAAGGCAGAATTATGTCTGTGGTAGAAAGGAGAACCTTTTTCCCAGTGGCTTGTTTGCCACATTTGAAGCCATCTCCATAAGGAGGTTCTTGGAGGGAGGGGGGATCGGAAGGGAAAGAGAGAGAGGGATACAATTAGGAGACTTTCTTTACACATAGATAAATATATCTTAGAGACAACCTCCAGTAAGGCACTGAGCAACCCAGGCAGGCAGAGCATTCACAAGATCATCCCTGCCTGGGGGCATACGGCATGGGCTAACAGAGCAAGCCTGAGGTGACCCCAAGTTTGGTGCCACAGGGCATGGGCAGGGCACAGCACTCCTTAGACACTCTCTGACACCTTGAAGCCCTGGGTGCCATGAAAATGAGCAAGTAAGTGATGGAGAGATGGAAAAGAAAGAGAAGCAGAAGGATGTGTGCACAATGAAGAGAGATAGAACTACAAATTTAAGGGTCGTAAGGAACCTCCTAGTGGAGCAGCTGGTCATGCCACCTAAGGCCATGGTGAGGTCTTGGCCTGTGCTGAAACCAAGGACCATGCCTGGGTTTGTGGCCCTGCAGCAGCAGGGGTCTGTTATCACCAAAGGGCAGATGGACATCCTGGTCTGGGCTGCTTCTGGGGTCATGTTGATATCTGAGGGCTGTGAAGAGCTGGCTCCAAACCTTGCCTGGGCATTGTGGGAGAGCTTGCCCTGAAGGCATGAGAGCTGACCCTGTGGGTGTGGCCCTGAGGGCCTGAGAGCAAGCTCTGCCCCTAACTGGCATTGGTGAAATAGCTGGGGCAGTGCAGGACAGCTGGCAGGCTGACCATGTCAGCTATCACCCAGGAACACATCCAGGGCTTTGAGTTGACCCACCCTCACAACTATGCCACTCGTGAACTGCTGGAGTGCATGAAGGGGTCAGTCCTTCAGATCCGAAGCTGCAGGATCTCCATAACACAGGGCAACAACAGGGTATCAGAGAGGAGTCCAGGTGAGGATCCAGTCTGTGAGGGTGGGAGGCACATCTCTGTAATCCCAGCACCCAGGGAAGCAGAGGTAGGTAGATCTTTGTGAGTTCTAGGCCAGCCTGGTCTATGACGTAAGTCCAGGACAGCCAAGGCTACACAGAGAAACCCTATCTTGAAACCAGCCAACCAACCAACAAACAACCCAATGGATTCCCCTGTTGGCTAAAGAAAAACCCAATATTAAATGGCCATTGTGTTAATACTGGCTGAAATATACTAATGACATCGTCCAGAAGCTGTAAATGTCATTTGGGAACCAAATGCTTCTTCATTTGCCTAAAAAAAAAAAAAAAAAAAAAAAAAAAAAAAAAAAAGGCTAAATATTATGTAAATCAGTTTTCATTCTATTCCTATTCTCTTCCCATCTCTTATTAGCTGACGGTTTTTGAAATTCACAAATATAACTTTTTGCCAGGGTTTTATAATGTAAACACAAAGAAGGTAGCCTCCCTTCTCCCATCTCTATTTTCCTCCTTTCAGTATTGGCCCTTTTACTTGTAAGAATTGTGTTGGTTATTTTATGTCAACTCACCCCAAGCTGGAGTCCTTTTGGAGGAGGGAACCTCAATACAGAAAGGGCCTTTACCAGATTGGCCATTTTCTTAATTACTAACTGCTGTGAGACAGCCCTGCCCATTGTGGGTGGTGCTATCTCTCTACAGAGCTTGGATATATAGGAACGCAGGATGAATAAGCCCTGAGAGCACGCTGGTAAGCAGAAACCCTTCACGGCCTCTGCTTGAGTTCCCTCAGCGATGACCATTGCTCCAAGTGTAAGCCAAGTTAAACAAATCCGTTCTTCCCCACGTTGGTTTTGGTTCATGGTGCTTTATCACAGCAATAGGAACCCTAGCCATGATAAGAGTAGTGTTCGTTTGGTTAAGTCATTGTGTTCAAATGTGCAAAGACATATTTTTTCTCCCTCTGGATAAATCTGTTCTCTTGGTTCCAAGTTATGGCAGTGTTTCAACAGAAACACGAAAAAACATAAAAATGGCCAGAATTAAGGTAAGGAGAGGTTTAGCTTCAGTGGCACAAGATGACTCCATAAAGTTGTCAAAAACAAGTTCTGCTACAAAGAAAAACAAGTAGAACTGTATGGAAAAGATACACATACTGCTGAAGACAACTATCCAAAGCAGCACACTGCTTCACTTCTATGTGCGAGATGTGCCATTTGCAGAGGTGACATGTAAGCAGCTTGCTCTCAATTACAGATCCTGTTATTGGTTGGAATTCATTTCCTACAGAGCAGCTGGGCCAAGGGCAATACTGTTCAGTGATATCACTCAACGTTAGTTTTTTTCCACTTCCACCCATAAAAGTCATAATACATGTAATACTCTGGACACATTGAATTTACAGACCTCTTAAAACCTCTGCATGAAGACCCCTTAGCTTTGAGTCTTTTTCCACTGGTACACAGAAAAATTAGTTATCCCCCACATCCTGTCTCCTTCATTAAGAGATGGCTGTTTCACCGGGTGTGGTGGCACATGCCTTTGATCTCAGCCCTTGGGAGGCAGAGGACCGCTGTGAGTTCGAGACCAGCCTGATGTACACTGTGAGTCCAGGACAGCCAAGGCCAGACAGAGAAACTCTGTCTCAAAAAACAAAACAAACAAACAAACAAAAAACCAAAAAAAAAAAAAGTGTTTGGGGGCTGGAGTGATGGCTCAGTGGTTAAGAGCACCGTCTGCTCTTCCAGAGGTCCTAAGTTCAATTCCTAGCAACCACATGGTGGCTCATAACCATCTATCATGAGATCTGGTTCCCTCTTCTGGTGTACATGCAGGCAGAACACTGTATATGAATAAATAAATAAATCTTTTTTAAAAAAGTGCTGGCTGTTTCAACATAAATACCAGTCTACTGTGACTGTTGTGTAGCTTGGTTTCCACTGCTAAGGTTGTTTATCTATTTCAGCTGCACACACATTTGCTATGCCTGCTTCTCTGTCTCTCATAACTGGATTCCTATGAATACAAGGATTAATCCAAAGGTTCTGAATCCATACAGATACCAAAACCACACTGAAGTATATTTGGCCAAAACATTTATTATTTTAGATATGCAACTTATGGCATTTGCAACTAATGGCAGGAGCCACCGGGGCTAATTAGATATGGCAGGCAATGTAAAAGAGTATTTGTGTGCCACCACACACGGTGAATATCTATGACTGTGAAACACCTGGCATCCTAGCATGTAAATGGAAAATTCCCATACCAATTATTTAGTATTTTATAGCAAATAATATTTCTTCTGCTCATTCACTGAAGATCCTGTAAACAGAACCATAATTCTTAACTCTCTCAGCAGGCTCTCTCAGCAACAACCAGGTTCTCTTGTGTTGTTTACATTTTAGTTTATTTAACTAATTTATTTCATTTTAATTAAAATATAATTTCTGCATGCCCCCTTTCTCCATTTCGTCTCACCTCATCTCTCAAATTCATATATAATTTTCTTTAATTATCATTACATAAATGAAAAACATGTAAATACAACCTGTTGAGTCTGCTTAGTGTTGTTCATATGTATGTGTTTAGGGCTGACCACTTGGTACTGGATAACCAACTGGAGACTCATTTCTCTCTGCTATAATTGCTTGCAGCTCTTTAAAAATAGCACTACTATCCTTCTAGGTGCAAAATCCAAAAACCTGAGCTCCATCCCTCTCATCCTACATATCCAATTAAAAACCCTAAGAAGGCTGGGTGGGGTGGTGCATGCCATAATCCCAGCACTTGGGAGACAGGCAGGTAGATAGATCTCTGTGAGTTCAAGGCCAGTCTGGTCTACAAAGTGAGTCTAGGACAGTCAAGGCTACACAGAGAGACCCTGTTTGGAAAAACAACAAAAACAAAAATACTTATCAAGTACTTATCTTAAAATCCTTCTTTTAAAAGTATCATTTATTTAGTAAGTCAAGACGGACACCATTATTTAAAATTATGAGTGGTTCCTAATTAACATCAACTGTTACTATCATAGTAAGCAGGAGTAATTTCCAATACATACCTTCTTACACAAATTTACCTGTGACTAAAACTAAGAATTTGAGTTAGTAGTGCTGAATTTTCATTAAAAATAATTGTTGGAAGCTAGATTTTTTTTTTACTCCTCCTTTTGCACATGTCTCCCATCCTCATAGGCAAAGTGACCATTTCCCTTTCTCTGGGACTACTGGAATAATCTTCTAATGGGTCTTCTGAACCTTCTAATCCACTTCTGTGTAAGTACGTGATACTTACTTATGGGTCACAATATTTTCAGTAACATCTTACTATATCTAGCATTAAAGCCCAAAATCCTTCACTTAGTCTACGAAGTCCAGCATATATTTCCCATATATCCTACTTGTCTCAATTGATTCCCTCTTCACATCTTGCTCGTGAGTATTGAGCCTCAATACTCTTCTTTGATGCACTGAACTCAAGACCATTCTTCTTTCTCAGGAGCTGTTCCCATAGCTCAGACCAGCTTCAACCTCTGCACTTTTGTCCCACTAATACTCGTCCTTTGGGGTTTGGCCGAACAGCATTTATTCCGAGAAGCCTTTTTGATACTCTGACTAGCTCAGACTGGTTATACGCTCATAGGATCTTATATTTCTTCTCTGTAGCATGTAGCATTTGTGTTCCATTGCACAACCGTTTTTCTTACTTTGAAAATATAAGTCCTATGAAGATTAGGACAAATACATTTGATTTACCACTTAGTACCTAGAATACACTTTCTTGTAGATTACTGGTGCTTAATAAAAGTCTTTCAAGAATCAATAATCCAATTAGGAGTATTACCTATTGTCATTTTAAGTGTTTTAGAAAATGAAGTGATTTGTTAAGACTTAGAAGTTAGCTAACCATGGAGTTGGAAGCCAGGTAGTTTTGAATTCAGTATCTTTTTTTTTTTTTTTTTTAACTTTTTTGCTGGTTCTTTGCGAATTTCACATCATGCATCCCAATTCCACTCATCTCCCCATTCCCTCATACCTGCCCTCCACTCTTGTAACCTTCTCCCTCAAAAGAAAACCAGTCTGGTTATGGAAGCTGTGGTGTGTCACAGTGTGCTCCACGGTACACCTTTTCACCCACACTTCTTTGCTTATGGCTGTTCACTGCACTGAGTCACTGGTCTGGCTCCAGGCCCCTGGCTTCTGCTGCACTATTAATACAAGGTCCTCACTAGGATTCCTCTCCTATGTTCTGTGGCTGCCCGTGTCTTGGAGATCCTGTAGTTTTGGATCTGGAGGATCAGCGCCTTCACGTGCTCCAGCAGCTCACGGATGGGGTAGATGTTGGGCTGGGCCAACTCAGAGCCCTGGATCTGGGCCTGAGGTATCTGAGCTGGTCAGCCCGGCAGTTCTCCTGCACCCTCTGCACGGAAACAAGTTATCCAGTCCTGCCCTGGCTAGCTTATCTAATGCTGCAGGCAGCAAGGGGCAGAGCCAGCTCTCCAGCTTTCGTGCCCACGAGGCTGGTTCTCCCACTGGTGAGGGGGTGAGGAATGAGGGGGTAAAAAGGGTAGTTCTCCCTTGTCGACGGCACTGCACTTGACACTGTGCAGCAGACAAGTTGCAGGGTCAGCTCTCCCACACTTATGCCCTTGGGGGTGACTCAACCGCCCCCCTGCCACTAAGGTCAGCTCTACTGTGCTGCCCAGGTGAGGTGCAGGGGCTGCTTTCCCAAGTGTTACAATAGATGAGGGATAGGGACAGCTTTATGACCCTGGGGCCAGCTCTTCCACCCACTGCAAATGGTGAAGGGGAAGGCATCTCTCCCTCCTCACCCACGGTACTACATAGCAGACAAGAAGCAGGGCCAGTTTTCCCATGCTCACACCCTTGGGACAGCTTACCTGCAACCCCCACAACCAGGGCCAGCTCTACTGCGCTGCCCAGGCGAGGGGCAGGGACAGCTTTCCTGCTCTGATGGTCTGAGGCCAGCTCTCCTGCCTGCTGTAGGTGGCAAGGGCTGAAAGCATCACTCCCTCATCCACATCATTGCATGTCAGACAAGGGGCAGGGCTAGCTGTCCCATGCTCATGCCCCTGGGGCCAGCTCTCCCAAGTGCTGCAGCTGGTGAGGGGCAGGGAAAGCTCTCCTGCTCTCATGACCAAAGGGGAGGCAGTCCAGACAAGGGATCCTTGATGCTACAGGGACAAGGACCCAAGCATGGCCCTTGGTGTCAGCACAGGCCAGGATCTCACCATGATCTTAGGTGGTATCACCAGCTACCACAGCAGGCTGCTTCTCACTACCCTTGAATCTCCAGTTCTGCCTCTCTTCATTGTACACACATCTTTCTGCTACTACTTCCTTCTTCCTTCCTTCTCCTCCCCCTCCTCCTCTTCTTCTGGTTTTTCAAGTCAGGGTTTCTCTGTGTAGTCCTGGCTGTCCTGGACTCACTTTGTAGACCAGGCTGGCCTTGACTCACAGAGATCCACCTGCCTCTGCTTTTCAGGGTGCTGGGATTACAGGCATGCGCCACTGTGCTTGGCTTTCTTGCTTCTCTTAGTGGCACTCGAGGTCTCTTCGTGTTTGGGGTCATCTCAGGAGTGCTGATATAGCCTGCCTATGCAGTATGACATTGTGCAGGGGTCATCTCAGGACTTCCTGCCCAGTCCTGCTCAGAGCCAGAATGGTGGTTGTTTCAAGCTTGCTCCTAGCCTAGGTCCTGTGGCGTCAGACTGGTGATCATCTAGGGAATGCTCACAGCCTGGGCTGGTGATCCCAGACGGAGTGCCTGAATTCACAATGTTAATTATATTACTTTTCAAAGGGTATGAGGAACTTCTCAGGAAGCATTTTTTCTCTCATGATCCACTTAAGAATCAAGTATTTTCAAGTAATTTAATTTCTATCTGACATCTAAAGGTCTACCTACAACAGCCTAGTAAATGGCAAAAGGCTGATGTCATAGTAAAAACTACACAACAATACACTTCACTTGATATGGCAGAAATGTCAGAAGGGAAACAAGGCACAATGAGGAAGACGTTTGTGTATGCCATATGGAATGCTGGCCTTTATAGGCTAGCATATCCAATCAAGTCAAGATAGCTCCTAAAACAATGAAGAACAGCAAGGCAAGAAGCAAGAAGATAGATCAGTTCTAGCTGGCTTAGCCTGCATGAATTTATCTCTTCTTTCTTTCTTTCTTTCTTTCTTTCTTTCTTTCTTTCTTTCTTTTGAGAGAGAGGGTTTCTCTGTGTAACTGCTCTGACTGTCCTGGAACTCGTTCTGTAGACTCAGCTGGCCTCAAACTCATAGAGAGCCGCCTGCCTCTGCCTCCCAAGTTCTGAGATTAAAGACGTGTGCCACCACCACCCAGTGGACCTTTTATTCTTTATTTTATAGTAATTATAAAATAGGAAAAGACACAAAATGTACAGTGTGGTCTTTCCTTTCTATCTTTCTTTCTTTCTGTCTATCTCTCTTTCTATCTTATGTTTTTCAAGATAAGGTTTCTCTGTATAGCCTTGACTGTACTGGACTTGCTTTGTAGACCAGGCTGTCCTCAAACTTACAGTGATCTGCCTGCCTCTGCCTCACTGAGTGCTGGGATTAAGGGCTTGTGCCACCACACCTGGCCTACATATGTATGTATGTATGTATGTATGTATGTATGTATGTATGTATCTATCTATCTATCTATCTATCTATCTATCTATCTGTCTGTCCTGGACTCCCTTTGTAGACCAGGCTGGCCTTGAACTCACAGTGATCCGCCTGCCTCTGTCTCCCAAGTGCTGGATTAAAGGAAAAAATTTTAACAAATAATTTATCTTTATTCTACATGTACTGGTGTTTTGTCTTTGTATATGTATGTGTGAGAGGATGTTGGATTCCCTCAAAGTGGAGTTTCAGACAGGTGTGAGATGTCATATGGGTGCTGGGAACTGAACATAGGTCCTCGGGAAGAGCAGCCAGTGTTTGCGCCCCCCGCCCCTCGACAGCATTTCCCTGTGTCACCCTGGTTGTCCTGCATTTGCTCTTTAGACCAGGCTAAAGTGCTGGGATTGCAGGAGTGCGCCACCATGCCTGGTTTGCAGCTAGTGCTCTTAACCACTGAGCCATCGCTCATGCTCTGGCTGTTCTATTTTCAAATTCATATTTTCATTCATTACATTTTATTATTAACTTGAATAATTTTTGTTCTCTGTGATTTTTAGTTGTAGTGTTTCTTTTTAATTATTCTTCATTTTTAAAATTCTTTGCTAAAACCATTTTCATTTGTTTATACATATTAATAAGTTGCATGATTTAGTATTTTAATGGCGGCTGCTTTAAGACTTTTTTGTGAAAAATGAAGCCTTTATCAACTATCTTTCTTGGTTGAGATTTCCCTAGTTCTTGGCATGCTGAATGATTTTATTTTCATTGTACTTTCGAAATTTTGGGTATTATGTTATAAGAATCTTGGTCCTCTTTAAATCTTGTATTTTACAAAGTATCTTTGTGACACTATGCTGGGGGTGTGGCAAAAAGTGCCATGTCATTACTGTCAGATGGGGATGGAAGCCCAGGTATTTCATTGACCTTTATTGGCATTCCTTGTAGTAGTGAAGATGCCTTTGTTATTACTGGTTAGGGTAGGAATTCACATTAGTGCACAGGCACCGCATGTCGCTTCTTCCTAGGTTGTCTTCACAAGACAGAGGCTGGGTTTGCTGCCAAGGCCAGATCTTTACTAACATCTAACTTAGCATCTACTGATGAATCCTGGAAAAGAGGGCACTCTGTGAGGTTCTCATTTCTTGACTTCTGAAAAATGTGTATCAGTAAGACACAGAACGTATTGACGACTGCCAAAGGCTGGGGAGAAAAGGTGACACTGAATTCAAAGGGAGAATTTACAGGGCAACGAAACTGTTCTAGATTTAGGCTGTAATAGTTCTCCAGTAGGTGGGCTTTTGAATCTGGGTTTCTAAACCCAATGTTTTCATGAATTCGGAGTAATTCACTTATGTGTTTGTATATATCATTACTACATTCCTTTTTATTACTAAGTGCACAGACAAATCCTAATCTGCTTATAAACTTACCTGTTGATAGATATGCATGTTGTTTAGCATAGTTATGTATTTGTGGATAAGACTGCTAAGATCGTTCTCAAGTGCTTGTGAAGAAATATTTTTGTTTTTCTTGGATAAATAGCTAGAAACGGGATTGCTAGGATATAGCTAGGCTGGTGCACATTTTTAAGAATCAAACTTAAAGCATGTTTCATTTAAAAATTTTAAATACACAATCTGTTAAACTCTACTGCCAAAGTTTAAGAGAAAGGAAGTTGTCATTCAAGGAACAGGAGTGCTAGAGCTATTGCAAGACTTTCAATTGCTGCAGTCAGAGGTGTTAATGAGACCCAAAGTTGCTGATTTTCTCTCTAAACAGAGTGCTTTCACCCATTCTCACATCTATAAAACCCCAAGGGGAACAGGAAGGGCAGAGACACAGAACTCAGCTGTGTGCGTGGCCACTGTAACGTCTACTCTTAGTATTTATCTCTCATTTACTAGAAAAACAAGGTCGACTGCTCTCTGCCCACATGCACACCATGATGCTGAGCTGCAAGCTTCAGGAGGGCAGGCCGAGCCTGCGTTACTGCAGGGTTCTGGGGAAGGCCTGAGCAGGGCTGCCTGTGCCCATCTTCTCATTTCCACACACCCTCCACACCAGACGCCGCTTGCTTTACTCTCTTCTCCACTCCACACTTTCCCAGCCCCGTCCTCACTGCTTTATTTTCCTGGTCTTCCTTTTGTGTTAGTCCTCTACTTTCCCTCACCTCTTTATGTCCTGAACATGTATACATTGAGCTTTTGCATAACTGTTTACCTTCCTAGGTTCTCTGTTTTTACTTCAGGTTTCTTCTCCCAGTTTTTCCTCTTGGATGGCTCCCAAGCCATCTATCCCTAGCTATGTTAGCTACAGGGCAACTGAACTATCCCAGCACTGCTGATGGCTACTCTGAGTTGTAGTAGTCTCCCAAGAGCCAGACCAGCAACATCCTACCACAAGGCAACCCATCATGGCCTATTTCCCACCTGACTATTGGGATTGCCTACTTTCTGACTCTGTGTTCTGGTTAGTTTTTACTGTCAACTTGACACAACCTAGAATCATCTAATGAGAGGAAACCTCAATTGAAGAACTGCTTTGATCAGATTGGCTGATGGTTGGCCTCAAACTCATAGACATCGACCTGCTTCTGCCTCCGGAGTGCTGCAGTTTAAAGGTGTGTGGCACCATACCTGGCTTATATTTATATAAATTATATTTCTGTATATTTTAAACATATCTTATGTAGATAATAGCTGGTTCCTTCTTTTTATCTGTTTTAACAGTTTTTGTCTCATACCAAGGGTAAACATTCATTTATATAATTATTGTTACTTTAGGACCACTGGTTAGTGTTACGGGCACTGTTTCATTAATGTTTTGTTTTTCTCCTGTTTTATTCTCTAGTTCTTCTTTTCCCTTCTGTTGAATTTTTGCATATCTTTTAGAGGTCAATTTTAGTTTATCTATTGAGTTCTAAGCTAATTTGCTTGTGTTTTCTCTATAGGTATCATTATACCCATAGAATTTGCATCACCCACATAGTGACTGACAACTGTAACTTCAGTGCCAGGGCAGTCAATATCCTCTTTTGGTCTATGCAGGCACTGTATGCATGTGCCACAGTGATATGCATGCAGACAAAAACCACTTATATACATAAAAATAAAATGCAGAAATGTAGATTCTTCCTAAATCTTTATAGTATGTGGGATTATATGCAGCAAAAATGACAAACGTTATATAACCCTATGTTGACATTTTTGCCATTAATTATGTTTTTAAAAATTTAGGTACTGCAGATGTTCCATTTGTTCTGATCTCCAGTCTTTCTTAAAGAACTTTCTTGTCTAGTTGTGTGTGTGTGTGCGCGTGCCCGTGCACTCGTGCGTGCGTGCCTGTGCGTGCTGTTGGTGATTGAACCTGGGGTTTCACTACCAGTGAGCTACAACACAAGCCTAGAACAAGTGTGCCAGCAACTAATCTTGTGATGTATTCATTTTCAATATGAAAGTATTAAGTACACATGAATACCAGGCAGAAAGTCATAAAATTTCATTTTTACATTTATTTTTAAAACTTACCACCATCATTTGTGTGTGTATGCATGTATGTGGTGGGGAGCAGGGTGGTCGCACACACCACAGTACACATGTGGAGGTCAGGGGACAACGTGTAAGAGTCAGTCCTCGTCCTTCCCCATATGGATTCCAGGGATTGTGTTCAGGTTGTCAGGTCTGGCACCAAGAACCTTTACCTATGGCACAATCTTATCACTCTTGCATTTATTTCTTAAGCATATCTTTGCAGATATATAAATCAAGGATGATACTATTTTCCTTTAGCATGTTAAAGATGACTTTGCATCCCAATGATACTCATAACAGGCTATGGAACTCTGTTGAGCATATTACTTCATGCATCTCCCATCTATCTTTTGACATCATTGCTGTCTTTCTACAACAAATGAACTGAACCAGACCAGAAGCTGTGAAGGCTTTCTCTCTAGTTCTGTAATTCTCTTTCAATAAGTCACATAGCTTGGTGAACATAAACTGAGCTTATATTTTGATGAAGGAAGAGGCAGGAATATGAGATAATCTAAGCAAGTACCGCATGGTGAAGAAAAAAGGAAACAAGATGCAATTGGCATCAGGAAGAGTACAGTTCTCTCCATTGCTGAGATTTCTGCACCCACGTAATTAACTATGGAGCCCTTGTTCTGGTTGCTCAGGATAAAGAAAACAATTTGGCAACCAGAGAGTTCCAGGCCTTGCTGCTATAATGAAAATCAAACAGGCACCTGGAAGGGTCTGCACATGGTTAAATGAAAAACAATCCCCTATTCTAAGACTGCACTTATGTTTTCTTTGTTTGAACCCAGGGCTTTCCTGTCACCTGAAAAGCCCAACAACTTTGGTTCAACAGTATCATATCAATTATTTAAGCTTTGTACAACACTTTTCAATTAACAACCTCCTTAGCTCTGGAAAATACATGCATATAATTTATCAGCATATTTTCCTGAATATTTCAAAAAAAGGTCACTATGAATCAGAAATAAGACTGCTAATAAATATTTAATCCATTTAAAAACACAGTGAAGCATCAAGGACTTATAAGTCTTTTAATTAAATGATTCTTTACTATATCTTATTCGAGTTACAATATTAAGCATATAAAATCAAAGTCACAAAAATTTTGCTGTTTTATTTGTATACCTAATAAAGTAAGGACACAACTCAGTTTACAGGAGAAGTCTTGGACAACACTAGGAGATAAGGGTCCAGGCCATGATTTTGCATGTGTGTAGCTCTGTGACCTCCTTCTCAACATCAACTGCTCATCATACTGCTGAGCCTCTCAGTTCCTGTCCAACATCAAATGCCTGTCAGTCAATGGTTTACAGTACTGAGTGGCACCATCAGTCTTTTGTTTAATGGCATAAAACATAAACTAATCCTCTTAGAAATCTTTAAGTAACACTTAAGTATTGTTGGTTATATACACATGGTTGTGAACATATCTAGAATTTTTCCTCACTCATGACTGATGTTTTATTTAGACATAACTCATTGTTTCATTAAGAGTTTTATTATTTTTGATACTTAATTCTGAAATCCTACAGTATTTCTATTTTAACTGTTTGTTTTGTTATTTGAGTGTGAAATATTCTGCATAGGCAGTTGTGTTTGAACACGTGGTCGTCAGCAGGCAGAACTGTTATGGATAGTTACAGAATATTTAGGATGGGCCTTTACACTTCCTGTCTATTCTTTGCTTTCTGCTCCCATGCTTTCTTCCCTACTATGATAAACTGCATCCCTTCAAAATGTAAGCCTAAATAAATCCTCTGCCACTTATCAAGTATTTGGACATAAGTATTAATTCATTTGGAATTAGCCATAATGTCAAGATTCATTCATGCTTTCTTTGTATATATCACTTAAAACAAAAACCCTACTATCTATTAATGGGCATGTGTGTTATTCCTACTTCTTTGAACATGGTAATATACATATTTGTTCAAGATCCCAATTTTAATTATTTTGAATAAATGATCAAAAGCAATGATCATATGGCAGTTCCATATGAAACATTTTATTAGAGACATTCATACTGTTTTCCACAGTGGCTGTATCACCGTGCACTCCCAGTAGTCATGCAGAAGGCTTCCAGTTTAGCCATATCCTTATTGGTAACTGTTATTTTCTGATTAAAACAACAACAACAACAACAACAACAACAACAACAACAACAACGTGAGCTGGGCCTAGTGGTGCATGCCTGTAATCCCAGCACTTGAGAGGCAGAGGCAGGTGGATTGCTGTGAGTTTGAGGCCAGCCTGGTCTACAAAGAGAGTTCAGAACAGCCAAGGTTAACATAGAGAAATCCTGTCTCAATAAACAAACAAACAAAAAACCAACACCACCACTCCCACCCTCCCCCCACCCCCCGCCACAAATGTGGCCATCTTAATAGCGTGAAGTAATAGTGAGTCACTAATCCTTGAGGATGGGTGAGTTAGATCACCTTTTCACATATCTTTTGTCTTTTATTATACGTTCTCTTAAGGAATGTGTAGTTAAGCCCCTGACTCAAATTTGGAGCTCTTCCTTTGCTTGAGGGAGCTGTGGAATATGTTGTGGAATCACTACAGTGAAAAATTCAGTGCACTTACTATATTCTACACTTCTAAGTCTGGCTCTGTCTGATCTTCCTTGATATTTTCATGGATGCTACAGCCCTGTCATGTCTTGCAGCAGGCATCCAGCTCACTGGCTCTTACACTCTTTCTGCTACGTCAGGTTTAGGTGTAGAGGTTATATTACGAATGTCCTGCATGTGTCTGGGCACTCCACCATCACATATTGTCTGTATTTCGACCAGTTCAGATTCTCTGTGACAGTCTCTGCTGATAAAAGCAGCTTCTTTAATGAGGCACTCAAATTCTCAGATGACTACCAGAAACATAAAAGTCACCACCAACATTCATCCTCAACTAGGAAACACCTTTCTCCCCTCACTGCTACAAAACCGGTCACAGCACTGGACAACTGACAGCTATAATAATACAGCCTAAAAGAAACAGAAATAATCAGAATAAAGAAGGAGGGCTAAAATGTGTTTGATAAAACAGATGTCCCTGGATCCAAAGTGAGGAAAATTAAGAGCAGAATAAACACACGATGTGATAAAAATCTATAATTGTAAAATTAAAAGTGATCACAAGCAATAGAATATTCAAAGGAAATAAGGGCTTTCAAACAAGAGGGAAATAAGCTATGTAAGATCCTGGCTGATAGCTGGCACTGAATAAATGATAGCTATTATGAGGAGCTGAGAGCCAGCTCAAGTGTCCTTTGTGATGCACCTGGTAGAGCTACTAAATGTCTTCCTCCACAGTTCCACAGCTCTCTGCAAAGAATGTCATTTCTCCATTTCTATACTATGAATCAGAGACTGTCATCTCCCCAATTCAAATGAATTTTACTCTGCAAAGCTGATCTACGCAGGTGAATTGAGGGATAATTAATTAGTTTACTCAGGCAGAACCTGCAGGAATGGGATCAGTGCCCTCCTAGGAGGCAGCTAAGTAGCTAGCCTGCTCTCCTGTGCCATGTGAAGCTTTTGCTACACAGAAGAGATCTGCACAGGAACCTGACTATGCTGACACCCTGTCCAGGCTAAGCCATCACCTATCTTATTCCCTAATGCAAAGATTTCCTAAAAGGTTGGGATCATAGTCTTGTTTCACTGTCTCATATTATTTCTATTAATAAAGTTTTTTTCCCTTAAAAACATGCTAGAATTTTTTACTGTAAGACATTTTGTTCCACTCCTTCATTGCTGGTGGGAATGCAAACTAGTACAGCCACTTTGGAAATCTATCTGGCGCTATCTCAGGAAACTGGGGATAGGGCTTCCTCAAGACCCAGCTATTCCACTCCTTGGAATATACCCAGAAGATGCTCCAGCACACAGCAAGAACATTTGTGCAACCATGTTCATAGCAGCCTTATTCATAATAGCCAGAACCTGGAAACAGCCTAAGTGTCCCTCAGTAGAAGAATGGATAAAGAAACTGTGGTACATTTACACTATGGAATACTACTCAGCTATTAAAAACAAAGAATTCCCAAAATTTGTGGACAAATGGATTGAACTAGAAATGACCATAATGAGTGAGTGAACCCAGAAGCAGAAAGACTCAAATACTATATCCTCACTTGTATCTGGACACTAGCCCAAGGGGCATGTCCCATGAAAGTCTTCACTTACTAGGAAACTGGGACAGAGGGGAAGACTTTCTATTGGGACTCTAGGTGAGAGAAGCAAGGGAGAATGGGGAAATAGAAGGATCCAGAGGGTCCTAGAAACCTGCAAGTAGAACATTATGATGGGCAGATCTGGGCCTAGGGGTCCTGCTCAAACTATGGCACCAGCCAAGGACAATACGTGCAGTAAACTTCAAACCCCTACCCAGATCTAGCCAATGGACAGGGCATTCTCCACAGCTGAGTGGAGAGTGGGGACTGAATTTCACACGAACTCTGGTGTCCCATATTTGACCACGTCCCCTGGATGGGGAGGCCTGGTGGCACTCAGAGGAAGGATAGCAGGCTACCAAGAAGAGACTTGATACCCTATGAGCATATACAGGGGAGGAGGTCCCCCTCAGTCACAGTCATAGGGGAGGGGAGTAAGGGGAAAATGGGAGTGAGGGAGGAATGGGAGGATACAAGGGATGGGATAACCATTGAGATGTAATATAATAAATTAATAAAATATATTACTTAAAAAAGATATTTTGTTCCTTCTTTCAAACGCCATTCTATTCAATTCCCTATTCTATTTAAAGCAATGTTTCCTTTTCCTATTTCTTTTCTTTTCTTTCTTTCTTCTTCTTTTTTTTTTTTGTTTTTGTTTTTGTTTTTTGTTTTTTGTTTTTCAAGACAGAGTAGCTCTGTGTTAGGCTTGCCTGTCCTGGACTCACTTTGTAGAGCAGGCTGACCTCAAACTCACAGCCTGCCTCTGCCCCCTGAGTGCTGGGATTAAAGGCGTGCGCCACCACACCCGGCTCCTTTTTCTATATCAACAGGATAAATTCTTCCAAACAATTATAGTGTGCAACTGAGGGAAAACACTGGGATTTAATATTTTTCCTCATTCTTATTTTAAGACAATTTTAGATCAACAAATCCATTATAAAAATAGTAGACTCAGCTAACCCAGTGTCCCCACCATCAATAAAATCACAGTACAACTACTGAAAGGAAGAAGGTAGGATTATGTCAATAAAAAGAACTGTTTTACAAAACTTATTTAAATCTTTCAGCTTCCTCATTAATCAATCTCTCTGTCTCTGTCTTTGATTCAGTCTCATATTATATTTAATGACTGTATCTCCTTAGCTACCCATACAGTGGCAGTTATCACTTAATTCCTGTCATTCATAACACTGATAATGTTAAAAAAAAAAAACCCTATCAGTTCTATTGTATAGGTGATCCATGAATTTAGATTTTTACAGACTGAGATTTGACTCTCAATTCTGTGATTTTGATCTTTGTATTCTTAAAGTCAGATTCTCATGAACTCAAGTTTATTTGTTAAACAGGTAACAATGATTTTTAAAGAGTATTTTGGGAATTGATATACATATTACATACATACAATATACATAAAAATGCCTGAAATAAAAGACATTAAGTCTTTTTGCATATTTTTGAAGATTTATTTTATTTTATTTTATTTATTTTTTATTTTTTGGTTTTTCGAGACAGGGTTTCTCTGTGTAGCCTTGATTGCCCTGGACTCACTTTGTAGTCCAGACTGGCCTCGAACTCACAGCGATCCGCCTGCCTCTGCCTCCCAAGTGCTGAGATTAAAGGCATGTGCCACCACGCCCGGCTAAGATTTATTTCTTTTTAAATTATTTATTTATTACGTATACAGCATTCTGCCTGCATCTTGCCTGCAAGCCAGAAGAGGGCACCAGATCTTATTATATATGGTTGTGAGCCACCATGTGGTTGCTGGGAATTTTGAAGAGCAGCCAATGCTCTTTAACCTCTAAGCTGTCTCTCCAGCCCTGGTGATTTAAATTATCTTACTGATATTTTAGAAACTTATTTTTGTAAATAAAAGCATATACAACTTATCCTTGGATTTACACACACGGCAGTCACTGTAAACAGCTGGTGTTATCATCTGTGGCAGAGCTAGTCTGCATCTCTGCTTGCTGGTCCATACTGCTTTCTAATTCTTGCTGGTGTGTCTGCATGTAAGGCTATGAGTTTTAGCTGTGATCATTTAACCAGAAGGGATTAATTTATTTACTCATACATTCATTCAATGATCTTCCAAATCTACTATTCTCTGTTAGTATATTGGACGTAGTAATAAGCTACTTGTTGTCTTCATGGAAAACAGAAAAGTAAATAACTACAATTCAATACAGCCAGGCCTATGAGGTGTTATGTCTGGTGTTTAAGAATAAAAAGTATTCTTAAACATAGGGTTGGGAAAATAGCTTTGAGAATTCATGAAGAAGATGTTCTTATGCATAAATTAAGGCTACAGAATGCAGACGAAAGGAGGGAAGAAAAGGGGCAAAGGTGTGGCATTTAAGGAGAGCAATTAGACCCATGGGGAGTAAATGCAAGCTGGCTCGGAAAACTCCTGTGTTGTAAACCTGCAGTGCCAATACCTCAGGGGCTCAGAAACCTCATCAGGAAACTTCTGGTCCTAGGGCTCCAAGACTGCAGTTGACAGACCTAAAGCTTTAGATATTACACTGCGTGCACCTTGTTCAACATCTGTGAATGGAGGTAAAGTGTAAGACGACAACTGGCTGCTTGTTCAAATCATAAGTAAGTTTGCCCTTTTTTGACAATGGCATTTCCTAAATTTTCTTTTAAATGTAAATGGCCACAGAAAAGCTCTTTAAAAACCAGGCCCCGTGACAGATGCTGGTGAGAGGCTCTGAGGCTCTTCCAGTTTTCTCTTTCTGACCCCCATTCCTGTTGTGGAGCTTTGGCATTGGGTCCACTGGATTCCAGAGCCAAATTTAACATGTAAATTTGTGTTCTTCACAAGCGTTACATACCTATTATTCATTAAATATTAGAGACTGACACAAAATGATCAAATTACTCAGAGTTGTCACTGTTGGTTCCTAGTGTACATTTGTAACCATCTTCACGTCCTTCACCTCCTTTTCAAGCTGGACAGTAAATAGGCTGAATTCTTAGGTTTGGCCACAGGAGTATTTCTCAACCCTTAACAGCTTCTTACTCAAGGCAACTAATATTACATACCGTCAGTTGGTGTATCAGGAGATCCATTAAGAAGGTAATCTTGTTACTAAACAGAACATCAGTGCAGTTTTCTGAACAGTTATTGCAGGTGAGGCTGTAAACATTGATTGCATTGCAGAGAGACCTAATAGGAAGGAAAACACCATCTGTAAACCTGAGCAACTCTTCTCCCAACCATGTAAAATACATCAGGTCAGTGGGACAGAAGGAGCAGGCATGAGATGAGAGCTGCTCTAAAAAACCAAGCCAACCCATTCATCACTAGACACAAAAGGAGGTTATTTTCATTCCTGTGCAGTGCTCATTAGTACCTAACAGCGTTTATTAATGTCTATTAGTTACAGGGCAGACAATGCAAACAATTTCCCAGCTTTTCAGATAACTTCTCCATTTAAGATCAGATATCAATGAGGAACATTGGTCATTTAAATTAGCACCCAGAAAAAAAGACTGCCAAGTTGCCGCTGGCCGGATCAGCTGCTCAGGACACAGCATGAGAAACTGGAGACTCTTTCCATGCGCTAAGGCCTACAAGTTTCTGGGAATGGAGACCTACTGTGCTTGAAGGCCTATGGACATGGACCTGTCCTGGGCAGATGAAGACTTCTTTCCTAGAGGGTCCAAACTGGTCAGAAACCAAACATTCTAAAAGAAAAACTAGTCAAAAAAGGTTTTTCTCTAGGGAATTTTCATAAAAACTATGATATTAATTGTCCAAAGAAACTTTTAAAGCAATACTCAATGGATATAGGACTCCCCTGCATGTTTTGAAGCCTGAGCCTAAACTGCCGGTGTGATCAGTGTTTATTTATTGTGGCTTGTCTGACTGAATTTCCTGCTTAGTCCTTTACAACCAATCTTCTAGGACAACATTTCTTAGCCTTCCTAACGCTGCAACCCTTTAATACAGCTCCTCATGTTGTAGTGACCCCCAATCATAGAATTATTTTCACTGATACATCAATGAAATTTTGCTACTGTTATGAATTGTAGTCTAAATATCCTATACGCAGGATGGTCTTAGGTGACCCCAGTAAAGGGTCCTTCGACCCCCAATGGGGTTGCAACCCACAGGTTGAAAACCTCTGCTCTAGGACATTTGTTGAATTGTGACCTGTCAATTAGCATCAGCACTACCTAGGAACTAAAGAAGTGCAAACTGCCAAGCTCCACTGTATGCCCAGTAAATAGAAACTTGGGACTTAAAAAAATTCTGTAGCCAGAGACGAGAACCACAGGTCTTAGGTCTCAGAAATACCATGTGAATATTCATTCATTCATTCATTCACTCATACATGCATGCATCCATCATATATGAAGGTCCCTGAGATATGCTATACATTGTGCGAAGTAAGTATGCCAGATAAGTGTCATAAAGCTGATGCTTTACTGGGAAAAAGAAGGTGAGGACATCTGACAAAGGGCTAATGTCCAAAAATGTATAAAGAACTCAAGAAATTAAACACCTACACACCAAATAACCCAATTAAAAAATAGGGCACAGAGGTAAATAGAGAATTCTAAGCAGAGGAATATCAAATGGCTGAGAAGCACTCAAAGAAATGCTCAATGTCCTCAGTCATGAGGGAAATGCAAATCAAAATGACTGAGGTTTCATCTTACACCTATCTGAATGGCTAAGACCAAAAACTCAAGTAACAGCACATGCTGGTGACGATATGGAGAAAGGAGAACACTCCTCCATTGCTGGTAGGAGTGCAAACTTGTACAACTGCTTTGGAAATCAATCTGGCACTTTCTCAGAAAATTGGGACTAGTGCTACAGCAAGACCCAGCTAGCTATACCACTCCTGGGCATCTACCTGAAAGATACTCCACCATACAACAGGGACATCTGCTCAACTATGTTCATAGCAGCTTTATCTGTAATAGCCAGACTCTGGAAACAGCCTAGATGTCCTTCAACAGAAGAATGGATAAAGAAACTGTGGTACATTTACCCAATAGAATACTACTCACCTATTAAAAACAAAGAAATCATTAAATTTTCAGGCAAATGGATGGAAATAGAAAAGATCATCCTGAGTGAGGTAAGCTAGACCCAGAAAGACACACATGGTACGTATCCAGTTATAAGCAGATTTTAGTCATATAGAACAGGATAAATATGATACAATTCAGAGCCCCAAAAAGCTAAGTAACAAGGATAAACCAAGGGAGGATGCTTAAACCTCACTCAGAAGGGGAAATAAAATAGACAACAGAAGTGGCTGAAAAGAGGGAACAAGGTAGGAGAGGGAGTGCAGAGAGAAATGAGACTAGAAACCAGGGTGAGGAGGTAGGACAGAAGGCATGCAGAGAGAAGAGAAACCATGGGTAGGGGCATCTCTGTGACAACCTGGAGACCTGCAACAGGGTAGGCTTCTGGGAGGATATGGGGGTGACTCTAGCTGAGACTCTTAGGAGACAGGGTCACAGAGACTGAAGAGGACACCCTCTAACTAGACAGGACTCCTAGTGGAGGGAAGGGAGCACCAACCCACCCACAAAAACTTCAACTCAAAACTTACCCTGCCTACAAGATGTGCAGGGATAAAGATAGAACAGAGATTGAGGGAATATCCAACCAATGCCTGGCTCAACTTGAGTTGCACCCCATGGGAGAGAGCCAACACCTGACACTATTAACGATATTCTGCTATGCATGCAGACAGGAGCCTAGCACAGCTGTCCTCTGAGAGGCTCCACACTGCAGCAGATCAAAACAGACGTTGAGCCTCATAGCCAAACACTGGGTGAAGTGTAGGGAGTCTTGTGGAAAAGTGGGGGAAAAGATAGAAGGACCTGGAGGGGACAGGAACTCCACAAGAAGACCAACAGAGCCAAGTAACCAGGGTGCAGAGACTGAAACACCAACCAAGGACCATGCATGGACTGGACCTAGGTCCCCAATGCAGATGTAGCTGATGGGCAGCCTGGGCTTCATGTGGGTCCCCTAGTAAGGGGAGCAGGGGTTGTCTCTGTTGCCTGCTGCTTGATCACTTCCTCCAGGCCGTAGAGGAAGAGGATGAGCTCAGTCATGATGTGCTGGGGATGGTTGGTGGGGGGGGGGCTCCCCTTTTCTGAGCAGTAGGTAAGGGGAGCTAGGGGGGAGAGGGATGGGAGTGTAAAATGATTAAATACATTAATTTAAAAAGGCAAGGAAAGCCCCTGCTATAATAATGCTTGCTGTAGTTGTACTTAACCACAGAATTGATGGATTTCTGTATATTGGTCACAGCAAAGTGAACTACTGCAGAATGGAGCTGCAGGAACCAGGTACTTCCCGGGGAAGACTACCAGTTTATCATCTATGATTTCAGCAAGTTTCTAATGCAGCATTTTATCATCTATCTCACATGCTTAAAAACAAGATAGCATTTGCGCTTCCTGTTACTGTCATGAGAATTGAGTGAGATAAGGAAGTAATACTTAGATCACTACTTAATATTTGATAACAAGAGCAAGACTGAGTTTACTTTTTCCATAAGGTAAAAAATAGGTGTTTTAGGATTATAAAAATAATTATATTTGAGAAGGTTATATATAAAAAATGGTAAAAAAAAAACTGTTAAGAGAAAATATACTGTTCGTAATGCCATTCTTTCCCTGGTGTCGCTAAGTAGTTCTCCCCAACACTTAGTGTCTCCTATAACAGTAGCTTTGAGACTTTACAATGAGAAGCAGGAGCATAGAGTAGAAAACAACTGTCCTGGCTGAAATGAAGATGGAGGGCTCGCCCTTCTCAAGGAACCTGAAAGTTTCCTTAGACAGATTCTCTTGGGACACAGTTCAAAACGACTGCACTAAGTAAGATACAGCTAAAACGTAAGCTGGTGATTTTTGAGTAGTTAAGGACAATCAGTGTAACAGCTCTGTGTGTAACATCAGCTCAGGTCCTTCCTAACAATACAACCTCACACGGACCAGCACCAGGGCACGTCTGGCACCACTGTTTTGGAGTCAGTGTCAGAAGTCTCTCAATACTTTTCTTTGTCATGTCCTCTGTGAATTCCTTTCTAATAAAGGACAAACTGAAAAATGCACAACTTTTAACATGCTGAGCTGTGTTTTATCTATTGACATAAAAATTTAATTCAACCTGTCTCTAGCTACTCTGTCCAATTTTCAATAGCGTAATTTTTGTTTTTTGTTTTTGTTTTTGTGAGAACTCTTTGTTGTGTACTGCTGGGAAAAACTTCCAGATGATTTCAAGAGAAAAACAGGCAGATTCTATACACACTTGAATCTGGAGGAAGCTTCTAGGTAGGATACCCAATCAAAGGCTATTGACCAGGCCTAAACAAGCAAAACACATCCAAACACAACCCGGCACAATATGCCTCAACCTGACTGTATCTGGCTTCACAAACAGTAGCCTCCAACTGGCAGACTGGAGTTTGGATGCCTCTGTTTTATTTATTAGCTCTGCAGTAAGAGTTTGGCTTTAAGCCTCAATCACCTGACTGTACAGACATACGAAGTCTGGGAGCAAATGCCTGCCTGCTTCTTTCATACCTGCTGGCTGGTTGTGATGGAACTCAACATTTTCAAGGTTTTTAAACATACTGACAAATTCAAACTGACTTGCAGAAAAATAAAATTAAGCCAATTTTTACTGTGAGAAAGGCATCTCCCACCTCATGTTATGGCCAACACTGGTTATATCTTCATAAATTTGATAGCAAAATTTAAAAAGTTACTTTTTTGTTTTTATTTTTCAATAAGCATATAATGTAATGTGTTTTGTTATATGTGTTTTCACATATACTTGTTCTGCTGAGCCTGTTCCTCTGGTTCCTTGCTTGTACTCTTCTACCCCTGGTCTTTGCTTTCATGAGACACATACTGTATTACATACTCCAGGAAACTGTTCCTCCTCATGGGCCCCTTTCTAGTTTTAAGATTTATACACAGTTACATACACATATTCATATATAAAGCCAGGATCCATGATAAAAGAAGAATATCCAGTATTTGTCTTTCTGAGTCTGGACTTTACTTAATATAACAATATTCAGGTCCATCAATTTTTGGGCAATTTTAAAAAAAGATTTATTATGTATAGTGTTTTGCCTACATGTATACCTGCACACCAAAAGAGTGAACCAGATCACATTATAGATGGTTGTGAGCTACTATGTGGTTGCTGGGAATTGAATTCAGGACATTTAGAAGAGTAGCCACTGCTCTTAACCTCTGAGCCATCTCTCCAGCCCTTTGGACAATTTGTAATATTTCATTTTTCTTGATGGTTTAATAAAATGCATAGTGCATATATACATATTTTCTTTGTCCATTAATCAGTCGATAAACATCTAGGATGATTTCCTTTTTTTAATTTTTGCTTTCTTTGTATGATTTGAAAGTACTTTCAAATTATAAAATTAGGTAATTACTCATATGTATATTTCATAATTCACTCTATTGGTTCACTGCAAATTTATTTTGCTGTGATGTATAAAACAGGAGCCTCAAGTTACTACTGAAGGGAGTGAATAAACTGTCCTTCATCATTTACAAAGACACACATGTAGAATATATTCCTTAGTTTCTTTATCTAATTGATAATTGTTTTCAGCTAATATTGCAGTATGTATTACATTATGTAAGTTAATGGTAGGTTTAGTTACTATATAAATTATAGATCTGCAGAAACTATTTGAAATCCTGTTAGAATGCTGTGCTGAACTGTACAGCTCTAGAGTTATAGCCAAGCTGCCTTTGTTGCTATTTATGTTTTCATAGCCTTAATTTTAATTAGTATTTTTGACTTTCTATTCAATTAAATTCTTAAAGCTTGTCTCAAATTTTTGGTCAACTATTGTGAAGCATAAGGAAATAAGTATATGAAAAAGCAAACAATTTCTGGTATGGAATATAACTTCTTTTAACATCCTCTGTGCTCAACAAAGAAAATCTCCTCTCTGGTAAAAGAATGTGTATCTAGACAGCCTTCTGCTCACTTAACTTGTTCAAGAAACTATGTTCTAATGAGGAAGAAAGGGAGAGGGAACTAAACCCCTCAGAGTGCGGAAAAACTTGTGTATGCAGTGAGCTTACTTGAAAGACAATCTTAATTTGAAGAGCACCTGGTTTAAGCGCGCACCGCTCTGAGCCCAGCTTGGGTGGTCTGTCCAGCAGCCCGCTCTGTAATTTTAAACGTGAATGACTTGAAGCACTTTTTGACATCAAACAGAAAGCCCCAACTTTTCAAAGTATCTTCTCACTGCATAGCCTGTCAAGAATACACTGTGGTGGTGCTGGGGATCCAAGATACAGACTTTCTTGCCTAAAATATACTTATGAATACATTTCTTTTGTCAGAATTTTTTCTTACTGAACAGGTTTCCTCTAAAAAATAGGATAGAAAAGAAACATCACAAAACCAAGCCTTCTGGTGAGAGGTGCTGGAGCTTATATGAACAACAATAATTACAGAAAACAATTAAAGTACATACCTAGTACAGGAAGAATCACGTAAATGTAGGCCCTGACACAGTAATTCAGTACTCTACTCGCATGTTTGGAGAGGTATAACAAACTGAAAACCAGCAAAGAAATCTCAGAGCTAAGTTAGGCCATAGACCAACTGGACGGAATAGAGTATCTGTAGTATCTATACAATATACTGTTTAACAGACGGTGAAGACACATTTTTCTAAAAAGCAGGTTGAATATTTTCTACAATTGATCACATGAGAGGAGACAAAGGAACCCTTAACAAATATGCAGAACAAACAAACAAACAACAAAACAAAACGAATTAACTTATCAAAGCCATTAAGGAATAGAACTAGAAATCAACATCAAGAGACACCTCAGTAACCACAGAGATATGGCGACATAAGAACACTTATGAATCAACAGGGAATCACTAATGAAATAAAAAAGGAAGTGAAAAAATTCCTAGAACCTGCTGGGCATGGTGACAAAAACCTTTAATGCCAGCACAAGTAGAGGTAGGTGGATCTCTGTGAATTCAGGGCCGGGCTGGTGTACACAGCAAGTTCTAGGCTCTGTAGTGAAACCCTGTCTCAAACACAACTCCCATAAGCAAATGAAAATGATAGCATTACCTATCAGAACCTGGGCTACACCCAAGGCAACCATAAACAGAAACTTTACAGCTGTAAATAGTTACATTAAAAACATTAGTGAAATCTCAAATTAATAATGATGTACTTACCTCAAGGCTTTAGAAAAATAAGAAAGCAAAACAAATCCAGAAGAATTAATAAATCAGATAAAAAAGAATATATACTATCAATGAAATAGGAGTTACTCTTTTAAAAGTTAGTAAAACTTTTTAAAGGTATTAAATACCTTTAATACCAGCACTTGGGGGGGGGGCGGGCAAAGGCAGGCTGATCTATGTGAATACAAGGCTAGCCTGGTCTACAGAGCAAGTTCCAGGACAGCCAAGGCTACACAGTGAAATCTTGGGTAAAAAAAAGAAGAAAGAAAAGAAAAGAAAAAATTAGTAAGACTGATGAAAGAGAGAGGCTGTGTGTGTGTGTGTGTGTGTGTGTGTGTGTGTGTGTGTGTGTGTGTGTGTAGAAACAGACAGTCAGACAGAAAGAAGGAGCTAAACTCAACTTAATCAAATAACAACTGAAAAGTTGTTACAACAGACTCTAGTGAAACCATAAAATCATTTGGGAATACTTTGAAAGCTTACATTTTAAAAAGTTGAAAGATAGGAGAAAAAATAGACAAATTTCTAAACTTATATGACTCTACTAAAATTACATTCAGACGATATAAACAAGTTAGACTACTAACTAGCGACAAGAGCGAACCAGCAGTTAAGAGTCTGCAGAGAAAAGCGCAGAGCCAGATGGATCCACTACTTAATCTATTAAACAGTCAAGGAGTCTCTAGAACATCAAACTGTTTTACACAATATAAACGAAAGAAACACTACCAAATTCACGTTGAGGCCAGAACTACCCTGATATTAAAGCTGGGTCAAGACTTTACAAGAAAAGAAACTGTAGTGTAATTTCCCTGATGAATATATATATTTCAACATTCTCATACATACATGTGTATGTCTACATATATTTCTACGTCTATATTATCTTAAAAGAGGTTCTGCCATTTGGGCTGATAATGCTTCTCACAAGAGTCACAGACTAACAGAAACCCAGTTCCAGGCACAAGAAACTTCCTTTTGAGTTGACTGTTCAGGGTAATCCAACAGACACCCCAAACAATACAGGGTATGGCTGTTGCCCATAATTGTGTCTCAGAGGTGGAAGATATTAAGTCCCTATTGTTGAAGTCACCACAAACTTCAGACACAGAAGATTCCATCTGGATTTGACCTGAAAGCTTCCTGCCCGAGACCTAGTTTTTAACGGTGCCGGAAGGTGCTAATGCAAATGGCAAAAAGGGTGTGTTGTCTATGAATTACATTACCAGCATGGCAAGATGGCCCTAAAGGTGCAATTGTGGAACTCACACTTTGGCAGTAACCAACAGCTGTCTAATTGGAACTAAGGCCTGCTCAACAGGAAGGATATCATACCTAGTACTGTATACCCGGCCAATTATCAAAGGTTAAGGAGGTTGTGTATCTTAGAAAAGAGCCTACCACTGCCACCTTACCAGACCAGCTGAATTTCTAACTCCTTTCAAATGTATCCACATATCTGTGGGTATAAGAGCAGTTCCCTCATCAAAAACAAACAAACAAACAAAAAACCCCTTCTCTTTGCAATTACAGGAAAGCATAACTGGTCAAACATAAAACTGATCTGAGGGGGGGCCCAGGTCCTAGTTGATAGATCTGTAATATAACTCCTATATCTAAGGCATAGGAAACATCACAGAGTAGCAGCAGAAAAACTGTAAGAGTCAGAGAACCAGAGAATCTGCAATGAGACTGCAGTATCTCCTAAAAGGAAGATTCATCCATGATACCTCACCAACATGGCTGCCCAAGTAAGACCCGAACAAGGACAATTCCAAGAAACATGCTAAGCGGAAAAGAAAAGTCTCATGGGGTCCCAGCCCTAAACAAAGAACTACAGGCAGCTAATGACTACTGAGAGAGGGAGAATTAGTCTCTCCCAGGGATGAGCCCTTTAATTGGTTATCCAATACCACGTGGTAAGCCCTGAAAGCCTATATATACAAGCAACACTAAACGAACTTAGCAGGCTGTATTAAAGGGAGCAAAGAGAAGGGAAAAATGATGTAATTATATTTTAATTAAAATAAAAAATTTTCATCAAAACCCTGAAAATCAGATTCAAGTGTACATTAAGAACATCATATGACATGACAGGCTGGTTTCATTCCAGGGATGGACGCTTGGTTTAACATATGGAAATGAATAAATATAATAACCATATAAACAAATTTAAGGACAACAACCAAACATTCATTTCAACAAATGTAGACAAGGCATCTGACAAAGTTCAACTTTCATGATAAAAATTCTGAAAAAATCAGGATCAGAGAGAACATGTTGCAACGTAATAGGGGCATATGACACACTTGTAGCCATCATGCTAAATGGAGAAAAACTGAATGAGACCAGCGTGCCAGAATCCAACTTACATTCAAAATAGTAACCAAATCTTAGCTGAAGCAGTAAGTCAAGAGCAATATATAAAAGGGATACAAATAGGGAAGGTAGAAGTCAAACTATCCCCATTTGCAGATAACATGATTCTATATGTAAAAGCCCTTATAAACTTCACCAGAAAGTTTTTAAAAAATATAATAGATACTTTAAGTAAAGTTACAAGACATAAAATTAACTTGAAAAAACATGAAATGTCCAGGAATACACCGAAGCAAGGAGGTAAAAGTCCTTTACAATGAAAACTTCAAGACACTGGAAAAAATAAACTGAAAAAGACATCAGATGACAAAAAGACCCTCATGTGCTTGGACTAGAATTAATATTGTGAAAACTAGTTATATCATTGAAAGTATCCTACAGAGTCAATGTAATCTCGTCAAAACTCAAATGACATTCTTTACAGTACTGAAAAAAAAACACCCTAAAATAGTCTAGGAACACAAAAGATCATGGATAGTCAAAGCAATCCTAAGGCGAAAGAATAACTAATCCTGGAAATATCACAGTATTTGACTTCAAGTTCTCACTCAGAGCCACAGAGACAAAGGCATCATGGTATTGGTACAAAAACCCCAAACCCAAAACTCCCAGAGGAATGAAACAGTACTCATTATGGAGCACCCCAAAACAAATCCAAAGAGTCATGGGTTTCTAATATTTGACAAAGGTATTAAAACATACACTGAAAAGGACCTATCCAAGAAATAAGATTGGAAAACTGGATGGATATATATATATCGCGAGAGAGAGAGAGGGAGAGGGAGAGGGAGAGGGAGAGGGAGAGGGAGAGAGAGAGAGAGGGAGAGAGAGAGAGAGAGAGAGAGAGAGAGAGAGAGAGAGAGAGAGAGAGAGAGAGAATGCTATTAGATCCACATTTCTCTTTACCAGCACAAAAATCAATTCAAGGTGGATCAAATCCTTCAAATCCTGAGATGATGAAACTACTTGGGGAAAAGATCTGAAAATACAGGCAAAGGGGGGACTAGGTACAGAGTTCACCATTTAGTGCTTGCTGTGCAAATGTGAAGACCTAAGTTCAGTCATTAGATTCCAAAGCTGGGAGGTGGAGGCAGGTGGATCCCAGCTAGCCTAGTTTAATAAGCAAGTCCCAGGGCAGTGACAGAACCCATCTCAAAATACACGGTAGACAGAGCCTAAGAAATGACACTGGTGGTTGATATTTGTCTAGCTGTGCACACCGTGCAAATGTACCTGCATACATATATATAAATACACACACACACACACACACACACACACACACACACACACACACACACACACGGCCTTTCTAAAAAGGATTCCATTATCACTTGAAATAGTATGCAGATTGACTAGTGGATCTCAGGAAATAAAGGTTTTCCATCACCAAAGATGAGAGACCCCCCACAGACTGAAAATTTCCCCCTCAGGTAAAGGATTCACATCTAGAATATATAAAGGAGAGAAAAAAAAAAGAGACATCAACTCATTAATTAAATAAATAGACTAATGAAGTGAACATGAAGTTCTTTAAAGAAACACAATGGTTAGAAAGCATTTGAATAAGTATTCACCATCCTTAACCATGAAGGACATATGAACTATAACTACTTTGAGATTCCACCTCATTCTAGTCAGGTCATCATCTGGAAATAAATGATAACAGATGCTATTAAAGATGAAGGGAAAGAGGACCTTGCTTCACTGTTGGTAAGCATGCAAACTGTTAGAGCTGCTATGGAAATTGGCATGAAAGTTTTTCACAAAATTAAGAGCAAAACTGCTGCATGACTCTACTATATTATTTCTGTGCATACAATCTGAAAAACTAAGTCAACACCACAGTTATATATGCATGTTACCATTGCATTAATCACAAAAACTAAGAAATTGAAGTGGTCCATCACAAATGAATAGATAAAGATGTGACACGTGTATACAATGAAATTTTGTATCTAAAAAGGAAAATGAGATCATGACACCTTTATGAAAATGATTATAAGAGGATATCATTATGTTAAATAAAACAAGCCAGTCTCAGAAAGATAAAGACTGTTTTTCTCTCAGAGGTAGACTCAACACTTGCATTTCTATATACATGTTTCTAAATGTGCGTGCGTGGGTGTGTGTGTGTGTGTCTAGGTCTCAAAAGCAGAAAAGGGATTGTGATAACAGAGGAAGATATCTCATAGGAGAATGAGGAGAAAGACAGAGAATAGATGGCATAAAAGCAAAAGGGGGAACAATTTGAGGGAAAAAAGGGAACCAACAAGACAGAGTTGGAGGAGAGAATTTAGTAAGAATAAAATATAGTACATGTATGCAAATGCCACAACAAATCTTATCATTTTGTATGGTAACTTTAAAAATTAAGAAGATGACTTTCATGAATAGAAACATTGTAGAGTTCTTGTTTTATTGACACCTAGTAAATAAGATGTCTCTCCAGCAAGAAACTCAGAGAAAGAATGATGCTAAAGGTTAAACAGAAAAACACTTTTCAATTTTGACATTTTTGACAACAGAGAATTTAGATTTGTGACATAGCTTGTTAGGTTTTTACTGAAGTTAATAATTTTGACAGTTGGATCAGAGTTATTAGATGTGGATGAAAAGGAAAAATTCTAGCATTTGTCCTGTTTTGTTCTTTACGATCCTTTTAAAAATCATATTTATTTTCTGTGTGCCACGAAAGTATGGTCAGAGGACAACTTGTGGAAGTCCTTCTGTTTGTGTATCATGTGAGTTTTAGGGATTAAACGCGGGCTGTCTGGCAGAGCCACCTCAAGGGTCCACAACCTGTTTTAGCTAATATAAATCCACACTGCCTCTCCTGCCACCCTGCTCTGGCCTTTCAGACGCTGGGAAGAGTTAGAGTGAATGACTTAACCACCTCAACAGCTATCCACTCAGGAAGGATCTTTTCCAGTATGCTAATCCTGTCTGCTTACTAATCAACTTTCACTGCATCAACATTAATACTGCACTACATATATAATAAAATGTAAAATATCAATGAAATTAAAGTTAACTTTAAAATAATTTTCCTATCTGTAATGTTTGCTCAAAGAGTAAGAAATTTTCAACAAGATACGCTATTTCAAAGTTTTTTTGTGTTTTGTTTGTTTGTTTGTTTTTGGTGTTTTTGAGACAGAGTTTCTCTGTGTAGTCTTGGCTGTCCTGTACTTGTTTTGTAGACCAGGCTGTCCTCAAATTCACAGTGATATGCCTGCCTTTGTCTTCCAGAGTACTGGGATTATAGGCGTGTGCCACAGCACCTGGCAGGTTTTTGTTTTTAACTGATAATTAGGCTCAAACAGAATATGCAATTTCAGTATTCCATAAAGACAAATTTTAATTTTAGATGGAAAGCCATATATAAAGCACTGAATTAATAAGGCTTTATTTCCTCAAATTAACCTCTAACTTAAAAAGTATTATGTTGAAAGGTTACAATACTGCATTAAAGATAGAGCTTGAATACCAAATTAGTATATTATTTTTAAATTCTAGTGCTAAGGCTTTACTTTTACTGCTAATATTAATTTAATATAAAGCAGTTATTATTATACAGTCTTTAAACATGCTCTTAAATAGGACCCCATTATGTAATTTAAAGTTGACAATTAAACAAGCTGGCTCTGGAGAAGACCCCAGGTGGTTTGCAGTGCTAAACAGAAGATTAAAGTTGACACAACTAATTTCTTTACTTTAATCTTATTAGTGGTTCAACAGCTGTCAACTGTAACCATCTCTGCAAGAAAGCCTTTGAGACATAAACAAAATACCTTAGTATTTCAGATGAAGAAATGAATTTATCACTGTGGCTAATTAGGTTAAAAACCATTTTATTTAACTTTGTCTACTGGAGCAAGTTACTTTAAAATGCTAATATATATATAATTTTCCATGTGTAAATATGAAATTATTTAACAGTGAATTATAGTCTTAATTTTTCCCAGACTGGTGAACAGGATTTTTATTAACATTACTATAGTTCTATGACATAGTGGGAAAGTGGGGTGCAAGATGGATCCCAACCCTGTGAAAAGCTACATCTGGACTTATGGGAAAGAAATTCTTTGATAAAGTTATCCTAAAAAAGAGGTAGTCAATGCACAGTAATCTTGCATTTCTTTTCTGAATATAACTGTGACATTTCTCCTGAACCTGATTCCTTCTACACACAAATAATTTCAAGTGATTTTGGTTCATGAGTACCAGTGAGTCTAATTCCTACCCTACTAGGTGAAAAAAAATGATAGCACAGACCATCTCCAATACACAATTCCTATACCCAACTCCAAACAGCATAAACCCAAACTAATTAATCAAACAATGGTCTTCCCATAAAATATGAACAGTAACAACAAACCCTCTGCAACTCACACAGTTTATCACAGTTTTTCAAGTTAAATCAATGAAATGTTTTCATTTTATTAAAGCTGTAAATGCTACACTACACAATGGCACACATATGCAATACAGCAGTACATATTGCATAAACACTAGCTTCATGAGATAGTCGACCAAAGGTACTCAGATACTAATACTTTAAACACACCATCTTTCTTGTTGTTTTTGTGTGGTGTGATATGGAACATATTTATTAGACTCATATTCTCCAAAGTGGTAAAAAGGGTTTTTTTTGTTTGTTATTTTGTTTTGTTTTGTTTGTGACAGAAATCACCAAGATCTTGAAATAAAAGAAATTTGACAAAATCCAAGCTCATAAAGCTGTTCTTTGGTGACACTAGGAAGGCAATGCAGTACAGAGAAGAGATAGCGTGACCGTCTCAGTTCAGCTAATGGGATGATGGGGAGGAAACCAGTTTTTTAAAACTTTAGTTTCTTTATCTACAAAAAAACCAATACTTTGGCAAAAACAGAACAGAGCCTACAGTTATTAAATGAATTTATTATTTGACAGCCCTACATGGAAAGCAAATGCCTAAATGCTGATACAATTACACCAAAGTCACAACACAGCTGCTTTTTTCACAACACATGCACTCAGTACCTTGTAGTGTAACTGTGCCTCATTACACACGAGTGTACTTTCTAGTAGCAGTTTGGTGCATAGCTGAGCAATCGCCCCTCCTTGCATGAAGTGTGCCTCACTTTTCAAGTCAGAGAGGAGTAAAAGCCAGCGTGGCACCCTGAAAGCCTGTATCTACTGCCTGAACACAGCATGCTTTAGGTAGATCGATAATATGGTTTCTTTGAGATGAACAGAATTGTTAAAAAAAAAAAAAAAAAAAAAAAAAAAAAGCAAGCCTGTCCTGAAAAGGTACAAACCAATTATTCATTTATTTTGTTAAATGCTGTAAAAATGTACACATTTCATTAGACATTGTTTTATAAAATATGGCATCTTTCATAAATTGTTAAATTACAGCTAATTCTAATAATAAATGCATTATTAGCATGCAAAAAGAGCTTCATGCTGTAGCTGCAGGATTAAAGTTCTGAGCTGAGTTATGCTGGTAGGACTGGGGGTGAGAGCATGAAGAGAGGAGGAGAAGCCTAAGTGGATGACTGCCCTGTGATCCACTGACCTTACACATCTTAACTTCATCACATTAGGCAATTACCTTCTAGTGTCAGAGAAGGAACTGGCTAAATGATTAAGTTTCTCATGAAAACACTTGCTTTTACTAAGATGGCAGAATACAATCTGGTCCACTGTGATCAAGTTTTAGATAGCAAAGTCTGGGGGTACATATGTTTATAAACATAGAACAATGTTGTTTATAAATATAAAACAATCCTCTTGAGAAATAAACTAAGCCCTAATTATAAAATCAAGAATGAGGAATCCTTAAAGAATAAAGAAGGTGGCAAGTGCCGCAATCTGTTCTTACAGAGCTCAACATGTTTAAAGAACTGTGCTATCGTGTTTTCTCATCTTTGATTCCAAAGGCAAGCCATTTTTTCTGAAGGCACATCACTTTTGTATGTGTTTATCTTAGGGTTTAGAGCCAGTAAGCTCAATGTGGGTCAGGTCTATATAGATTTTTTAAATTGGGACTGGTAAGTAGAAAAATTGAAGTTCAGCCAGTCTCAGCAAATTGGAAGAACATTCATTCATGGAATGTTTAAATATTCGCTAGAATAACTTTCTTTACTCTGCTTCAACAATGGACATCCATCTAATCTTTAAGAGGAGACATTTGGGGGGAAAAGACCATGGTTTTGGAAGGAAGGTTCTACAGCACAACCCAGTATTTTCAATTCAATCATTCTATTTAAAATGTATCAGGTTTATCCGGAAGGCAAAGACACTCACTCAAGGCACTGCACGTGAGGAGTGAGGCCATCCTGAGGTGACCACCAGTCTTGCAGCCTGCAGCCTGGACAGGCTTCTAGGACGAGGGACAGCTGGATATTAGAGGAACCCTGCCTGGAACCACAGGCGCCAGGCAGGAGTGAGCTGGAGGCGGATGACCCTCCCGTGGGACCACTCTGGTAGGCCAGGCAGGTGAGGAGCAGGCCCAAGATGACCACCAGACCCATGCCATGGAGCCCAGAAAGGGAGCTAGCCTGAGATAACCACCAGACTGGTGCCATGCAGACCTGGGGGGCAGACCGTGCCTGAGATGACCCTGCCCAGTGCCATAAGGCATGGGTGGGGCATAGCACTCTTGAGCCCATTCCTGAGCTGACCCCAGCCACCAAGAGACCTCAAGTACCACTAAGAGGAGCAAGTTAAGTGGAAGAAAAAGAGAAGCAGAAAGATGTGTGTACAATGAAGAGAGGCAGAACTGGAGATTCAAGGGTAGTGAGAAGCAGCCTGCTGTGGTGTAACGTGATACCACCTAAGATCATGGTGAGAGCCTGGCCTGTGCTGACACCGAGGGCCATGCCTGGGTCCTTGTCCCTGCAGCATCAGGGAATCCCTGGTCTGGGTGGCTGACTGGGGTCATGCTAATGTCTGAGGGCTGTGCAGAACTGGTTCTCCCTCACCTGGGCATTCTATGAGAGCAGGCTCTGAGGGCACAAGGGCAGGATAGCTGATCCTACCTCTTGCCAGCTGAAGTAATTGGGAGAGTGGGCACTGCACATCATCCAGAAAGCACAGTAGAGCTGGCCTTGGTTGCAGGTGAGCTGGCCCTGAGGGTGTGAGTGTGTGAGTGTTGGCCATGTCACTCATCTCCTGTGCAGTGGCATGGATGAGGGAGAGTTGGTATCTTTCCCCCATTGCCCATCAATACCTGCAGCACTCAGAAGAGTAGGCCCTGCAGCTCATATGGGCAGCACAGTAGAGCTGACCTTGGTGGCAGGGGTGCAGGCAAGCCCTAAGGGTGGGAGCATGGAAGAGCTGGCCCTGCCACTTGTCTGCTGTGCAATGACATGTGTGAGGGAGAGACACTCTCCCCCTTCACCCCTCGCCACTAACAACAGACAGGAGAGCTGGCTTGGAGGCCATCAGGGAAGGAGAGCTGTCCCTGATCCTCATCTACTACAGCACTTGGGGGAGAAGGCTATGCACCTCACCTGGGCAGTACAGATAGAGTTGGTCCTGGATGTGAGCGTTGTAGGTGATCTGGCCCAGAAGGCATGGGAACAGGAGAGCCAGCCTTGCCTGTCCTCTGCTGGGCATTGGGATGGAGGAGGAAGAAACACCTTCCTCCCCTCCCTCATCCTTTGCAGGCAGGAGAGCTAGCCTTGGGTTCTTGAGAGTGGGAGAACTAGCCATGTCCCTTACTGACTGCAGCACTTGGGAGAACAGGTCCTGTACCTCGCCTGGACAGTGGAGTAGAGCTGGCCCTGGCTGTAGGATTTACTGGAAAGCCAACTCAGAGCATGAGAGAGGGAGGGCCAGCAGGTTGACCAGATCAGATACTTATCAGGCCCAGGTCCAGGGCTTTGAAATGGCCCACTCCAACATCTACCCCATTGATGAACTGCTGGAGTACATGAAGGGGCTGGCCCTATAGATCCAAAACTATGGATTTTAGGCATAAAGTACAGGATAAACAGACTACAATTTATAGACCCAGAGAAGATAAGTAACAAGGATGAACCAAGGGAGGATGCTTAAACCTCACTCAGAAGGGGAAATAAAATAGACAACAGAAGTGGCTGAAAAGAGGGAACAAGGTAGGAGAGGGAGTGCAGAGAGAAATGAGAGTAGAAACCAGGGTGAGGAGGCAGGACAGAAGGCATGCAGAGACAAGAGAAACCATGGGTAGGGGCATCTCTGTGACAACCTGGAGACCTGCAACAGGGTAGGCTTCTGGGAGGATATGGGGGTGACTCTAGCTGAGACTCTTAGGAGACAGGGTCACAGAGACTGAAGAGGACACCCTCTAACTAGACAGGACTCCTAGTGGAGGGAAGGGAGCACCAACCCACCCACAAAAACTTCAACTCAAAACTTACCCTGCCTACAAGATATGCAGGGATAAAGATAGAGCAGAGATTGAGGGAATATCCAACCAATGCCTGGCTCAACTTGAGTTGCACCCCATGGGAGAGAGCCAACACCTGACACTATTAACAATATTCTGCTATGCATGCAGACAGGAGCCTAGCACAGCTGTCCTCTGAGAGGCTCCACACTGCAGTAGATCAAAACAGACGTTGAGCCTCATAGCCAAACACTGGGTGAAGTGTAGGGAGTCTTGTGGAAAAGTGGGGGAAAAGATAGAAGGACCTGGAGGGGACAGGAACTCCACAAGAAGACCAACAGAGCCAAGTAACCAGGGCCTAGAGGGGCTTGCAGAGACTGAAACACCAACCAAGGACCATGCGTAAATGGGACCTAGGCCCCCTACACAGATGTAGCCATGAGCAGCTCAGGCTTCACGTGGGCCCCTTAGTAAGGGGAGCAGGGGCTGTCTCTGACATGGACTCTGTTGCCTGCTTTTTGATCAATCCTTTCTGGTGGGGCTGCCTTGCCAGGCCACAGCGGCAGAGGATGTGCTCAGTCCTGATGCGCCTTGATGAGCTCAGGTGGGTGGGTGGGGTTCCTCTTTTCTGAGGAATAGGGGAAGGGGACTGGAAGCAGAGGAGGGAGTGGGCTACGACTGGGATGTAAAGGGAATAAATACATAAATTAATTAAAAAATCTTACGCCTATTGGTATTCTCTGATTCTAAAACTGTAGTAAGTCTAAAACATGACTAAGAATATAGTTCTGGCATTTTATTTTACCTTCTAAGGGTTATCTAAAGCTCACTAGTTAAGCAGAATACTAGGGATTTTGTACAGCAACACATGTAACAAATCCTCAAATAACTATATGACAGAAAAGAAATTGAGAGATAGAACAAAAATATTCCACCCCAAATCCATTGCCTAATGATCAACTCACAGAGTTGCCAAAGTCAGGAAGGCTCCATAAGGCTGAGACACTTGGCTCTGAAAATCAATACAAAGCACGGACTATTTGGAAAGGCTTGAAACATTTAAAATTAGCTCAGCAGGTTAAGGCTCTCGCCATCATGCCTGATGACTAGAGTTGGATCCCTAGGACCCACACAGAAGAAGGAGAGCATCGACTGCTCCTAGATGTCCTCTGAACTTCACTGCCGGGTGCACATGTACCTTCACGTATGCATGCCCCCTCCACTTACAAACAAAGCAAGCATAATAAAAAAGAAGAGAGAGAAAAATTAAGTATCACCCCCCCCAACACACACACCTTTTGAGACAAGAATGGTCTCATGTGGTCCAGGGTGGCCTTTAGCTCATTATGTAGCCAAGATGGCTCTGCAGTGTTTGAATAAGGATGGCCTCCATGGTTCGTCAACAGGGAATGACACTACATGAGAACACATAAGAGCTGTGGCCTCGTTAAAGAAGGCGTGTCACTGGGGGTGGGCTTTGAGCTAGGCTCAGCATCTCTATCTTCCTTCCTGTTGCTTGTGGATCTGGGTGGAGAACTCTCAGCTCCGTCTCCAGCCCCATGTCTGCCTGCGTGCTGCCAGGATACCTGCCAGGATAATGGACTAAACTGAAACTGTAAGCAAGCTCCAATGAGATGCTGGTTTTTTTTTTTTTTAAAGTAAGAGTTGCCATGGTCATGGAGCCTCTGTAGAGCATTAGAACACTGACTAAGACAGCACCTAATAGATCATCTTGACTCTTTCTCAGTGCTGGGATTATAGACATGTGCCACCATGCTCAGTTGTATGCACTATGGGGATCCAACATAGGACCTTGTTAATGGTAAGGTAGGCAGGCATTCTACTAATTCAAGTGCATCTCTAGCTCCATACTTGTTTTTTAAACAATAATTTTAGTAATTCTTTATTTAATTATCCTTTTTACCCTTCCATTCCATCCCATCCAACTTTTACATTTGTTCTTTTTTTTTTTTTTCTTTCCCTATTGAGTCTAGTTTGTGTTGCCCAGTTTGGGAGTATAGTCTACCTTGGTATGTTATTGTCCTACAAAGGATTAGTCATCTCATTAAAGAAAATTGACTTTCCATCTCCCAGCGAAAGAGCTAATAGCTCCTCAGCTTCCCTATCCTCTATGCCCACTTTTCCTATCCTCTATGCTCAGGTTTTGTTTGGCTGGAGCTCAGAAAGGTCTTGTGCATGATAAAATAATTTATGTAAAATTCTATGTGCAGATTCCCTGTTGTATCTGGAAAATATTGTTTCCTTGGTGTTACCCACAAACCCTGACTCTTACCATCTTCCTGAAACTTCCTGAAGAAGATCTCGGATCCCTGAGGGAAAAATAAGACCATTTAGGTCCTTGCACTCATTAGTCTGTTTTCTGTACTTGACAAGTTGATGGTCTCTGTGTTAATTATCATCTATTAAAGAAGCTTCTAGGAGGGCTGAGAGATGGTCTATACTGAATATAGCAGCTGTCTTAGTTACTTTGCTATTGCTGTGAGAAAATGTCATTTCCAAAGCAACTTACAACAGAAAGCACTGAGTTTTGGGCTCATGGTTCCAGGGAGTCCGAGTCCATGACCATCATGGCGGGAGCAGGCAGGCAGACAAGACACTGAAACAAGTAGCTGGGAGCTTACAACTGACCCACAAGCAGTGGCAGAGAGAGCAGTAGGTGGGAATTGTATGGGTTTTTGAAACCTCAAAGCCACCTAAAAACCACCCTACCTCCTAATCCTACCTAAACATTTCCACCACCTGGGGACCGAGTATTCAAACCATATTCCATTTGCTGGCCCCCTTAGACTAGTTGCCATATCATAATGCAAAAATGCACTTAGTCAGTCCAATTTTAACAGTTCCTCCAGTCTTTTAGTCTTAAGAGTGTTTAAAAATACAAAGTCCAGCCATGTATGGTGGTGCACGCCTTTAATCCCACCACATGGGAGGCAGAGGCAGGTGGATCTCTGTAAGTTTGAGGCCAGCTTGGTCTATAAAGTGAGTCCAGGACAGCCAAGGCTACAAAGAGAGACCCTGTCTGGAAAAACAAAACAAAACAAAACAATAAGTCCAAGGATTTCTGATAATTTAGGCAATCTCTTAATTGTAACCTCTTGCAATATAAAAAAACAAATCATATACATCTAACATATAATGGCAGAGACATGCATTACCATTCCAAACGGGAGAAATAAGGCATAGTGAGGAAATATGGACCAAATCAAGACTGAAACCCAGCCAGGCCAACTCCAAATCCTGCAGTCTTGTCTAATGTCAAAGGGTTTAGGTGGCTCTGGCCTTCTACCTTTGCTAACTGCAATACACTTCTCTCTCTCGGTCAGGTTCTAATCCCTGTTTGCAGCTTTCGTTGGTGGTATCTCATAGCTCTGGCATCTTCAGCATCTTGTGATCTCCAACCCCACCCAGGCTTCACGTTCACAGCTTCAGCAATAGCCTCTCGGGCAACCATGTAAGGACTTCCCCATCACATGCCTGGCCTCAGTAGCTTTTCTTAACCTCAAAGGAAGATTCCACAAACCTTTACTCTTATATCCCTAATGACTCTAAAGCTACAACCATATGGCCAAAGCTGTGAAGTTCTGCTGTTTGCTGGGGCTGAAGCTGGGCCCCTATCTTTACTTACATTCATATAAGCTTTCCTTTATTGCTTTGTAGGAACAGATAATCCCTTAGGCCTTTTCTTTTCTGAAACTGCAGGATTAGCTGGGTCTGATCTCAACTTGAGGGCACCACTCCCTTTATTTAATTCCTCATCTCTTTTTGCACAAACCCTGCATCTAACATTAAACTCCCCAGAGCCCTTTTTCTCCTCAAATTGTACATTCTGTATTTCTTTTGCCCAACTTCCTCTTTTTCTTTTTCTTTTTTTTTTTTTTTTTTTTTTTTGGTTTTTTCGAGACAGGGTTTCTCTGTGTAGTCTTGGCTGTCCTAGACTCGCTTTGTAGTCCAGGCTTTCATTACAGACCTACATAAGAGTGATCATTAATAACTACCCTACAGAATCAATATTAGGTTGTCTTGAAATCTCTGCCAATGAAATTAGTCCTGAAACTCTTCAAGTTAGCCTCAGGCAGATTATTCTTAGAACAAGGTTAAAAAACATCTACAATCTTTGCCAAAATGTCACAAGAATAGTCTCTAGCCCAGTTGCTAAGATTGTTCCCTCTGAAAGCTCTTGAGCTGAGCTAGCCATAGCTACCTGCTATCTACTGTCTTCCAAGTTCCTAATAGGGTGATGGCTCTTTATACTTTGCCTACAGCATCTAACTGCTTTCCTGGCCCAAAGCCCCAAAGTTTTTCATATTCCTCCAAAGGACAGTATGGTCAGACTTGCCATATCAATAATCCACTTCTGGTAGCAGCTTCTGTTTTAGTTACTTTTCTATTACTATGACACAACACCATGACCAAAGGAAATTATAAAAGAAGTCATTTAATTTGAGGTTCACAGTTCTAGAGGGTTAGAGTCCATGACCATCATGGTTGGGAACATGGCAGCAGGCAGGCACGGTGCTGGATCAGTAGCTGAGAGTTTACATATGATCCATAATAGGCAGAAATAGAGAAAAAACTAACTGGGAATTGTGTGGGCTTTTTGAACCCTCAGTGACACACCTTGTCCACCAAAATCACACCCCCAAATCCTTTCCAAACAAACAGTTTTACCAACTGGGGACCAAGTATTCAAATATATGGCCTTGTGGGAGCCATTTTCATTCAAAGCACCACAGCAATAAATCACTAGGAGTCATTTTAATACTATGCCCATTTAGCAGAGAAAGTTTTAGGTTCTCACTTAGGGACTATGACCTATTAGGCATAGGTTCTTGGAGCCTTTAACAGTGCCAGGTATGGGTTTAATCTCATGGGCTGGGCCCTGGACCCAGAAAATAGTTGGTTAATCATATAACATTTGTGCCACTATTGTACCAGTGGCGCATAGATATGTAACTGTCTGACATCTTTAGCTATCAGGAAAATATAAATTAAAGCTATTCTGAGATTTCATGTTATCCTAGTCAGAATGGCCATGATCAAACGAACAACTAACAATAGATGCTGGTGTGATTGATTAAATGAGGAATACTTCAGTGTTGCTGGCGGGAATGCAAACTGGTATGGCAACTATGGAAATCAGTGTGGAAGTTCCTCAGAAAACTCAAAATAGAGCTACCACATGATCAAGCTACACACTCTTGGGTATATACACCAAGGAATCCTGTAGTTTATCACAGAGATATTTGTACTGCCATGTTCACTGCTGCTCTATTTATAAGAACCAGGAAATGGAGACACCACAGATATCCACCAACTAAGGAATGAGTACTGATGTAGTATTTTTACTACATGATGTAGTATTATTCTACTTCTAAGAAAAACCAACCTATGAAATCCCCAGCTCCATAATTCTTCAATTTCACCATAGTTAATTTTTAGGGGTATGGGGGCACTGAAGAATGGCTCTGAGATTGAGAGAGCTTCCTGCTCTTACAGAGAAAAGAAGTTTAATTCCCAGTGCCCATAGTGAGCAGTTCACAGTCAACTGCTACACAAGCTCCACGTGGTACAATTTTTTCTTCCTGTTTTTGTAGGTATTTGCACACAGGTGTACAACACACACACACTCATATAAATAAAAATAAAACAAATCCTTAAAAAAGAAGGAGCTATGAAAGAAAATATTATTCTTAGGAAGTTACATAGCAATAGCTATGGGGCAAAGCGAGGGTATGGAGTCACTAGGTGAAATAAGTGAGATGTACAGAGGGGAAGAAAAAGGGAGCAGAGGAAGCTTCATCTGTACACACAGAACTCAGAGTTGTTGGCCAGGGATGTATTAGGCTTACAGTCAGTCACAGAATCCTAGCGTTCAACATGGTGACTATTTATAGACAATGCCTTAAGTCAGCTGCTTATGGTGAGGGACATTAAATAGTGCAGGAGAGCCTAAATGGCAAGCTCTCTAGGTCTGAGCCATACAGTATCACAGGAAGCAGAATGAGTGAAGATGAAAAAGGGCTCACAGAGCTGAGTAGTAAGAATTAACTAGGCATGAGAAAGGAGATCTAGCAGTCTGAGAGTCAATGGGGTACCGAGGCACTATGGGCAGGTCGGGGCCACATTAGGAGTTTGTGCAGAAGAGTGGCTGGAAGAAAATGAGGATGTATTTTTAAGTGTACACAGTGGCATATTTCTATTAGCCTGATCTACAGTTAAAGCTACAGTAGCTGAACAACTTCCCTCACCCATCTGTAAATAAGCAGCACAGTCAGCTCTCATGCCTGTGCGCTCAGAGGGCAGACTGCAAAGTGATGATCTTGAGGTTGCGCTCAGACAAGGGAATACAGAGCCATTACAAGATGCGCATAACTCCGGATGCTGACTTCTATCTGTGGGCAGTGTGAAGCTGAAAACTCAAATCTAATGGCAATGAAACCAGTTCTCATCCTGGCGCTGTGGTCAGCTCCTGCTGACATCTGAGGGCACTGGTCTCGACGCTCAGGGTTCCAGACCCCTTTCCAGTGGGAGCACACTACTTCTCACATAGTCTTTTAAGGAGCTGTGGAAACTCTCTTCTGCTCTATTAAGGAGAGACACAGATAAGCATAAAAGCATGCTCTTTGCCTGTGGCAAAAGTGGCTTTTGAGAAATGGCATTTAATCTAGGTTGCTATTTTGAGACCTCAGAGTCATGTGCCTTGAAACACACCAGACAGCAAACTAATAAAAACAAAAAGCAAAAATTTAAAACCTCAAGATAAATTCAAGAAAGGCAATATGAATTATTAATGATTATCAAAGCACTGAACCCAAGAATCAGATGCATTTCACTTTTTAATCTTAAATACTTTTCACGTGTCTCAGTCATTCTTCCTTCCTTCCTTTCTTTCCAGTTAACAAAGAGTGGCTCTCATCTCTCATACCCAGTAATACCATGTAAACATAGTACATTTTGATGAGAAATGCCTCAAGATCAGAGAAGCCTTTTCGCCTGCTGCAGCTGTCTGATGTGGCCCTTTCTACCTCACAGAAAGACAGTATGACCTGCAGGCTATGCCTTCCCTTCATTTACTCTACTTTGTCAGTAGAGCAAAGGAACCTATGTTAATTGTGTCAAGAAGCCTGTATTACCACAAGTATCTCATACAAACAGACTACATTTTAAACCAGATAAAACTGGTACTCAAGATACTGTCTGTCACCTAACAGTTGTAAAACATTTTACACAATTTGCAAAGAGTTCTTACATTCTCCTCAAATAGGAAAATAGCTGCAGTGTGACAAAGGCACTTGCTGGGGTAAACAAATCCTACATTGTGGGGTTCTGAAGCCAATGTGGTGAGTGGTTTGTTTGTTTTTTAATCTTACCAAAATGTATCTCAGGAAAAACTAAATAAACTGTTGGGTTTTTTTTTAATCCCTTCTTTGCATCCAAAGGACAAGTGGAACTTTCTGTTTATTTTAATAGCTAAGAGTAACATTTTCTCAGGAATGTAGATAAAATGTTATCAAAATTCACTTAAACTGTAAGTCAGAATCTCTATAAACTGCCTAAAACTTATATACGCTGCAACTGTGAAAACAATACTTCTTAAATAATACTTTTTGATATCATACCTCAAATGGACAGAGACGAAAGTATGACTTGACTGAAAAAGAAATCAGAGATTAGATCCAAATGCTGCACAGGATCTTTATGACAAAGAACTATTTGCCATTAGTGACTGAAGTGCAATTCAACTCCCAGCAATTTGGCTGGGACTCCAGACTCTGGTAGTTTTGGCCTCAGAATGTTCTTCCTGAATCTGAGGATTTCTGTAGATCTCCAGGCTCAAGCCCAGACTATGGACTTACCTCTTTCACACACAACACAGAAGTTTAGCTTTCTGTCACTCCTATCCCAGGAGTTCATCAGTTCTTTTTGAGTTATGAATAGAGTTGATCACACATTAAAAAGATTTCTTTATAAGGCTTTCTAGCTCAATTTGAATTCTGTAAATGAAGTCAAGCACCCCTGTTCTTCTCCTTAATGTGGTGTAAGCTCTTGCTATTCAAGCCTAAGTACACATATAATTTTCCTGTGGTGCCCCATATGGAAACCACAGGGCAGAAATTACATACAAATGAAACGTGAAAGACAGATGAAGAAACTATACTTACTTAGGAGGAATTCGTGAAACCGTGTTCATGTTTGTGGCTGGAGCCACTACTTGAAGGATGTGTTCAAGGGCTGTTAATCCACCAGCAACTTGAAATGCAATCTGATCTGCTACATTCTAGACAGAAACAAAAACAGAAGTTAGCCCATTATGCCATGCATAAAATTCTAAGCAAATGAAATATTTGGTTGCGTAGTGGAGACATTTGCTGAATGATTTCTCAGCTCAGGAGACTGAAGGCAAATGGTGGTGAATGTAAGACATGGCCACCCTGAGTTCTGAAGTTTAGAGTCTGGTGACGGGACAGATACAGTCACACCATTATAAAGGACTGTCAATAGCTAGTTCCCGGAGGGAAGGCAAAGGCTGTGGAAGAATGGGCGGCCAATCAGATTTTGAGGAAAAGACCAAGACTGGCTGCTAGAGACAGGCAGAAGGAGTAAAGGAGGTGGCAGGACATAGTAGCAGGGAGATAACAGAGCACATTTATCAAGAAAAATAAATGTGTTATTCTGTAATCTTAACCCTGACCTAACAAGAGCAATTGACTTCCACAAAGGTTTTCTTCACTGGAATATTCTTCAGCAATACTAGACAACCTAAATTTTTGAAGCATGCACATTTCTCTTCTCTTTAGCTATTTTAGAGAGGATATTAGTAAGCATTTCAGAACTCAATCTATGATTATTCCTATATAATTTCTAAATTATACGTAACTTTACTGTAAAGAAACTTCTCTAAGTAATTTGCATTCTTCTGGCATGGAAAAGAAAAGATCAACTTTCTGCTATGCTACTTTAGTTTCTAAGCACCATGTGTGTAAGAACTAGGATGGCAGCCTGTTTTGGCCCCAACCCCACCCTCATTCATACGCTAACACCCAAAACTCAGAGAATAACAGTATTTAAGCTATATGAAAAAATAATTAAATGTAAACAAAGCTGTTAGGGTGGCACAATGTGACTGGTACCTCAACAACAACTACAATGACACAAGGAATGTGCCTGTAAATTAACAATAAACAAACAGGAGAGGACACAGTCCGAGTCCCCCTAAGGCCAGGGAGAAGCTGCAGGAGAAATCAAACCCCTGGGACTCCTGGCAGCAGAGCAGGGGCCTCTGGGTCCCTCTCGCCTAACTGGCTGCCTTGTCTAGCCTCAAAGGAAGGTGTGCATGGTCTTACTACAACTTCACGTGCCAAGGCTGGTGGGTATGCAGGGGAGGCCTCCCCTTTTCTAAAGAGAAAGAGAGGCGGGGAATGGAGGGGAGAGGAAGTGAGAGAGAGGGACTGGGAGGAGTGAAGGGAGGGGAAGTTTCGATCAGGATGTATCATGAATAAATTTTGATTAATGTAATAAAAAACAAAATTACCCCCAAACAAAAAAATGCTATATTTACTTATCTATTTTTGAGTGTATGTGTTGTACTCTATGTATTAACTTCCTCCAAGATAAAACCTTTCATGTCACCTTCATCTGTCACCTTTAAAGCTTCCTTTTCCTCCTTCATGGCCTTCTTTTTAGTTTCCTGGACTCTGTAGACACACACACTCACACATATACAGACACTAACACACACACACACACACACACACTTACATATGCATACAAAAATCCTCCCTCCCTACTTTCTCAAAAGCTTAATTCTGTTTCCCTGCTACTGAGACTAGAACAGCAACGAACATGGAGAAGGAAGTCTGTGGTGGGACTTACATTCTTCTGCGCATGTGCCCAGGAATGGTAGAGATGGTGTGAATGGGTCATACGGCAGCCCTATTTTCAGTTATTGCTGTTGTTTTGAGACAGGGTTTCTCTGGGACCCCTGGCTATCCTGGAGCTTACTCTGCAGACCAGGCTGGCCTGGAACTCAGAGATCCGTCTGCCCCCGCCTCTGCTTCCCTAGTGCTGGGATTAAAGGCGTGCCACACCACCACCTCACATCCTTTTAGTTTCTAAAGAAATCTTCCGGCTTATTTTTATAGTAGTTGCACCAGTTTACATTCTACCAACAATATGATTTACTCTTTCTCTAAATCCTTGTCATTTGTCATTGGCTTTCTGGACACACTGATTTGGACTTGGGTGAAATGGAATCTCAAAGTGGTTTTAATTTCCATTTTGGTAAGCTTGTGACTTTGAACACATGTAATATGTTTAATAATTATTGGCTTTTTGTATGTTTTTTAGAACTATGTTGAGATGCTTATTTTTTTTTAATTGGGTTGTTTTTATGCTTAGTTTTTTTGTTTTTGTTTTAAACTTCTTTATATACTCTAGATATTAGCCCTCTGGAAGACGAGTGTCTGTGAAAAGTTTCTCCCATCTGTAGGATCTCCTTTCACTCAACTTTTCCATTGCTGTACTATACAGAAGCTTTTTCTTATTAGAAGGTTCCATTTGGACAATACTGCTTTAACTATCTAGCACACAAGATGGTTGGGCAAATGCTTAGGAGTGGAACCTCTGGGTCACAATAACACAGGATCTAGGGCAAACCATGTTCTAACACGGTTTTATCAACCTGCGAACATTCTCAAGTGCATGTTCATTTCAGTTAGTTCATAGTCCTATCTAAGTTTGGATCTATCTGTCTAACTTCAGTCCTCTCAACAGTATGTGCTGACATTTTTGTTAGGTTTGTATTTGTCTTTTCTTGATAAACAGGGAGTGAATATTTTGTGTGTTGGGTATTTGTGGCTTGATCTTTTTTAATTTTTCTATAATTGGGTGAAAATCTTAGATCTTAAGTAGATTTAGTATTCAATTAAATCTGGAAAATATTTATCAAGACCCAACTATTTCTATAATCCAAAAAAGAATTCCCTCATTTCTCTGTTGTAGCCAAACCCTCCTCTATAATTAATAGTATCATAAATTAGACCTGTCTATTATAGAATTTCATACAAATAAAGCTATGTGTTATGTATGACTATTATTTAGATTTAATTTGGTAGTAAGTATTTTTGCATGATAATTACTAGTTCCAGGCCTATGGCACCTGGAGACATATGAAATTTAGGGAAGATGGTAAAGAGACTCTAGAGCAAGAAGTAAAGACAGCTTGAGCATGATGGCACATATCTTTAACCCCACCAGTTTAAGGCCAGCCAGGTCTACATAGCAAATTCCAGGACATCCAGGACTACATAGAGAGACTCTATTTTGTTTTTTCTTTTATATAGAGTATGCTGCCTGATGTGTGCCTACACACCAGACAAGGGCATCAGATCTCATTGTAGATGGATGTGGGCCACCATGTGGTTGTTGGGAATTGAACTCAGGACCTTTGAAAGAACTGACAGTGCTCTTAACCTCCGAGCCAACTCTCCAGCTGAAGAGGCTCTGTTTTTTTTTTAAGTCTTTTGCATTATGTGCAATTTATAGATACAATATTTAAAATCTATAACAGTATTAAAAATAAGCAAAATGCATGTGTAAAACACCGTAATTAGCACTGAGGGCAAGGATCCAAATTTTTAACACATTTTAAAAACTCACTCTTTAAATTCTTTTATTTTCCTCCACTTCACGCTGCTCAAGCCTGCAGATTCTGATAATTTCACTTCTGTTACGACTCCTGACTGCTGCCCATTCTGTCCATGCCCACCACCCCACATTCACTTTAGAATCTCATATTCTTTTGCTTGAGGGAAGAGCCTTGATCAATACTGCAGATGGAGGGGAAAGAACTGAGTAAAAGCAGACCAGTTTAATGTATACAACTATGAAAAAAACCCTCAAAGCCTTTTATGATATACCAAACATGGCTGTGACCGCCTGAAGATCTTAAGCCACTGACTCTAGTGGACATTTAGCAGGACAAAAATCAGCAATTTCAGAAAATATAGAGGCCATTCAAAGCCATCTTTTTTTTAAATAATGTAACTGAAAATAGAATTTTTAAAATCATTTTAAGAAAATAAAGCAAAAAACAAAATTAACTGTAAAATTATAAAAACAAAAAACAAAAGCAAGCCAGTTTCTCCAGGAGTCAAGCTGATGTACACTTCTGGATTAGATATGCAATGAACGATCTCTGACCTCTTCCATTAGGCGCAGCCAGATAGACACTTCGCTTAGCGTATGTCTAACCTCTCTCTCACGTCCCACCGTTAACTCTTATGTATTTCATCTGTCCTCTTCTACCCTATAGTCTGCAAGCTCCTTATGAGCAACTGATTCATCTCTCAGTCCTAGTTCTAGAGAATGGGAACGGCAGGGACTTGTTGGATGAGTGGCTCAATTAAAGATTTGTCTTAGACAACGGAACATCCTATGAGATGTGTTGGATAAACTCAAAACAGCGCCTGTCACTAAAAGAAGAACCCACAATGGGTCCCAGTCCTTAACAAAGCTAGATGAACGTCTCTTTTTCCTCTCTGAACATTAACGGTAGACACAATAATCTTACAATATCTGAGATGATTTTGTTGTTGTTTTGGTTTCTTGAGACAAGACTTAGCTGGCCTGCAACTTGCTATGTATACCAGGCTGGCCATGAGCTCCCTTGCCTCTGGCACAAGCCACCAAACCTGGCTTGAGATGATTATGTCTTTACCTCATGGGTACTAAAAAAAGAAGATCGAGGTAGCTCAATGATGAATCATTTCAAATGATGAAATTAAGGGAAACTTTTCAGGCATGTGGCATTAAGTGTATAAATGAAAAAATTTAACTTGCACACAGTAATCCAGACAGACGGAACGACAGTAGACAGCCTTCCTCTGTCTATTCCCAAGTTTGTCACATTAGTTTCTTGTGCTTCCCTCTTGGCATCTGCTGTTCTCTTCACATTTTGGCACCTTACTGGCGTAGTAACAAGGCACTCTCCCAAGCACTGTATTAAACCTGCTCCTGTCCTCAGCATGCACAGAAAGTTGATTACCACAAGTACTTTCTCCATCAGAACTGCTGCCTCCTAGGCCTGTAACGTTCACATGCCATCTTCCAACCCTTGAAGACCCAGATAAAATGTTACTTCTTCCGCGGGATTTTCTAATCCCTTCAACTAAAGTCAAACTCCTCTATATATTTAACTTTATTTTTGTGGCTATCATTTTGTATTTTACTTAAAGATAGTTGTATCTACGTATTAGATGACAAGCTTAAATATTTTTGTCTCTGTATTCCCAACCAGAGTCAAGCCCAGGATGTATACAACAGACTTAGCAAGTAGAGGTTACTCCTTAGTTGAAAACACTTTATTTTAGAAGATAACCAAGGTGTATTTGCTCCCTTTATCTCTGCATTTAGAATGTAAAGTCAGAAAATAATTTCATAAAGAGCTTTTTAAAAAGGAGCTTTATAATAATGATTTGATTAAGGGTAAAATACCTCTAAGGATGGAATGCACAGCTCTCCTTTCTGTGTCTGACATAACCATCTTAATAGCTCTGCCTTCCCCTGCTCTCTCCCGCCATGGACTGACAACTGACTAATAGGATTAGTAGCTTCATTCTAATAACCCAGCTTAGTTAAAGGCCAGGAAAAAAGACAGCCTCAATCTGAATTACATGGCCCGGGAATCCATCCAATTATTAAGTAGAGTAACTGTTATTAGCTCTCCTAATCAAAGGAGAGGCAGCTGCTCATCTCTGGTGACCTGCAAAGGCTGCTAGCCTTTGTACTTGACTTCTCTGTACACAGTGATTATGTTCTTTGTGATCATGGAGGAGGCCTTCCTAGCTTTTGAGAGAGAGGCGGCAGATGGGGAAAACTGTTTGCATGTTCATTAGCAGGATAGGCCAGGCATTTGGTGTGAGCATCTGTGGCACCTTAAGATTCATTTAGAAATAGTCTGAGAAGTGTGTAAATTTGGAACTTAGCCCAATTTATAGACATGGGGATCCTGAAAAAGAAACTTTTTATGATTTTTCTTCTCTGTGTGCAGAGCTCTGCACATACTTCCAGAACATACCTCTCCACTTCTTTACTATCTTCATGTGTTAATGCTGGCTTAAAAAGAAGCAAGCAGAATGAGCTGATATTCCTTCCCCCTGGTTTTTCCCCTTAAACTCCCAGCCAGTTTTGCTGGCTTCCCCACATTCTTATAATCTGAGTTAAGTGCCTATGCTCAGATTTCTAGCTATAGGCACGAACACCAAAAGAACTAAGGTTCCAGGGGCAAGGAAATCACACAGCTGAAATTCTAAACTTGTGGGAATCTGATGCCAAAAAGATTGAAATTCTAAAGTACATCTGAAAGCTTAGGTAACATGGCTAGACTGAGGAAGGCTAGAGAAGCTTTGTTAAGACCAGGGAGCAACTACTTTGTGATGCTAATTAGAATGTGGACCCTCATAAAGCTTCCTTGGAGGGTGCTGGATTGTGCCATTTCTAAGCCTTCTGGACTCAGGGTGAAGGGAGCAGGGTGGGAGACTGAGGGGCCCTGATGGAGGATAACAAGGATTGATCATGCTTTCTCTTGTTGTGAAAGCTGATGTGTGAACGATGACTAAAATGCAGTATGGAGTTCATTGCTATTAGCCACAACGAAGTCATTTTATCTTCCTCTCAAGCTCCTCACAGTGACCAGATGCTGGGTTGGGCTTGGCACTCATAGTCTAGTGGTGAGGGTCAAACTTAAAAATAAGTGCAATACAGTAAGATAAATGCAAGGATGAGGGATGTATACAAAGTGGCGTGAAAAAAGGAAATGGTTACTTTGGTGAGTTCTTTAGGACTCAGCAAATGTCAATATGGACAGTTTTCTTAGTTATCTCTGTAACTTAAAATGGGGACTAGGCATGGTGGCGCTTGCTGTAATCCTAGTACAGGTAGGTGGAAATAGGAGATTCAGAAGCTGAAATCCAGCATGGACTACATAGTGGTTTAATTTGAGGTCTGCCTAGGTTTATCTGAAATCCTGTCTTAAAAAACAAAACAGAACAGAACACACACACACACACACACACACACACACACACACACACACACACACAACCAAAACACAATGGACTCAAGCCAAGCATCTACAGAAGAGGGGCTTTGTGTAACTTCTTTTATATTCCCACCATTACCAACTTTAGAGTGGTTTACAGGATCTAAGGGTGTCTTACCATAGCAATTTCCCTCTTACTTTCCTTTTATATCTTAAAGGTCTCAAATATTTTAGAGATAGGAAGCAAAACAAGTTTTAGACCATATGACCAAGGAAGAGTTTGTTTTGGGCAAGGAGGTAATATTGACAAGAACAGCTGTAACATGAACAAATTCTTCTGGGTCCACAGACTCCCAGGCACTGCCCTCTGAAGCCATGGAGAACAGTATTTTTATAGTAGCCTAATTTCTCTCCAATACTATCTCTTTACTAATCTTTCTATTTATTTAATTAAATTATGAATTGGTTCATTTTTGTTATTTACTTAATTCTAACACCTGTGATTATGTGTTTATATTGGGCTTTGCAAAATGTAGGTGTTCAAAAAAATATTTACCTAATCAAATGAATTAAATCAGTTTAATTTCTGGTACTCTGATGGCAGAAATTCTCTTGAGAAGAGAGGAGAGTATCAAATCACAATGAGGGAAAAATGTTTAGAAACATCCATGTGTTTGGAAAAGCCAAGCCAAGAGTATATATGGGTAAGCTGGAAACAGGAGTCCCAGTGAAGGCAGAGCTTGTGCTTGGGCCTACCTGAGGACACACTAGGGAGGAGAGGCCAGAGAGAGAAGGCCAATTGTAGGCCCTTATATCATCTTAGTTTACATCTTGTCTTATTCATTATGCTTTTTTCACTCCATCTTAGTTTTACAAAAAGTCAAGACCCAGACTATGCCATATATTGCCAAGGAAAGAGAATAATTTTAAGGAGTAAAAAACAAAGATAAAGTGAAATCAGGAATTCAAATTTTACTTTTCTCAAAGTAGCACCCTGGATATCTACTATGAGCAAGATGCTGACACTGTACACCTAGTGGGCTACAACTGACAGTGTATATGCAGCAGGCCACAGCTGACAGTGTACACATAGCAGGCTGATGGTTTACACATGGCAGGCCATAGCTGACAGTGTACACGTGGCAGGCTGTGTGGTGGAATCTCAGAACAGTCTCTCAAGGCAGTGATGAGTATCCTAGATAAGACATCCAAAGAAAACTAGCTTCAGGGGAATCAACTAACTACTTACAATTTTATAGACAGAAGCAAATGGCAGGAAAATCTAGGTTTAATGTAACTTTTGAGTGTGTGAAGGGTTTATAGGAAGAGCACAGTAGGGAAATCTAGTGTGTGTTTAACTTTCAGAACATTTATTACTAAATATTGCAAATCTATAAAGCCTTGGTTTTAGTACTATTAAAAACGTAAAAACATTTTGTAACAATTCAGATTTACAGAAAGCCTACAAGGATAACAGGGCCTTTCTACTAGCTTCATCCAGCTTCATTTATGTAAGCTGCTTATGTACCATGGTATCTTCATCAAAACTGAGAGAACACATGGGTACTATACTCAACTATTCACTAGGGTCTTTGCATTTTCCTGGTTTTTCTACTGATGGCCTTTTTCCGTCCCAGGATAGAATCTAGAGTACCACATTGTATTTACATAATCTTTTGACGACTAAGTAATTTCTGAGGAGGGTTCCTGACCTGTCTTATATTAGAATCTCTCTGTATTAAAAAAATCTTGAAGCTGGGTCCAGTGATGCACACCTGTAATCTCAGCACGCAGGGAGGCAGAACCAGGTGGATCTCTGTGAGTTCGACGCCAGCCTGGTCTACAAAGCAAGTACAGGAAAGCCAAGGCTACACAGAGAAATCCTGTCTTGAAAAAAAAAGTCTTGAAATAATCTACACCCAGAGAATATAAAGAATGTTAGTATGGCCATCATAACTAAATAAAAAAGACAATGAAAGAACTAGATTCTAAGGAACTGAAATTTTTTCAACTGACAGGGTAGCTCTTGAGACTGTCAAGAAATGGAGACAAAACGTGCACACAGCAGGACAGAAGCAAGCCTTTGGTGGGCTGGGAAGAAATATGAGACCAGAGTTAGAAGAGACCCCAGATGGTCCAAGAAGGGCTCTATATAGCTTCAGCTCAACTGTCCTGTAACAGTTTGCAAACCAACTCCATTTCCTTTCTTTCCTGGAGGTCAGTGAATCTGAGCACATCTTATTGGGTTTTGAGTCTCACTTCAGCAAGGTGCTGCCTGGTGTTAGCTATCACGGTTTTTCTTTTCTTTCCTGTGGGTAGGGGGAGCACCTGGGTGAAGCCTTTTGATGGGACACAAGGAAATGAAGTACAGCCAGATTAGAGGTGATTATGCTAACAAGCCTGTGATCTGCTAGAGGAAACCAAAGGAAGGAAGTAGCTAGTGATAAGCAATGTCAGAGATTTTCTACAGGGAAAATCTGCTTTCTGGTTTAGGTTCTCTGCTTTAGAATTAGAAAGGATGTATGGGAGAAACTGAGAAGGAAAAACACCCCAAAATGTTATTTAGGAGACTATTTGATACAAAACGAAGGTAAATTGAGGCTTGGGGGACTTCCAAGTACCCACATTAGCCTATGCTTTGTTCCTAGATGAAAAGTGGGTAACACAACACTGAACCTGTTACCCACTAAAATGTTCCAAACAGCGTGATTCTATGTGAAGAACAGTGTGCTGGGTCTTTCTAAAACACGTGTTATTTCTCCTTGCTTTTGCTAAGGGAATGTGAGTAGATGTTGGCGGAAGGGTTAACACTGTTCCACTGACTTCTTACGCTAGAATTGAGCTTTGTTGCAACTTGGGAGGAGGGAGAGTATGGTTTTACTAAGGGGAATGAGATGTTTAACACTCTGCTTATTTAAGGCAAATAAAATTCAGAGCTGTCATTACATCTGGAGAACAGAGCACCCTAATAGACCATGCTTTGGGAAATGCAAATATAAACCTCTTTCTCATTGCAAGCTCACTTGAAAGATAAATTTGATGACCAATTTATACTTTTAAAGGCTTTTAAAATTGGATGAAAGTTCATATATCCACAACACAAAGAGATAAAGCCATTGTATGAAGCAGAAATGTAAAGATGTTAAAAAGCAACTGTACTAGGAGTCCACAAAGCCTTTCTAGCAAGGATGGAGTGGTGGGGATCTGTGAATGCTAGCAGAAATAGTGTACTGCGTGGGGGTGGGGTAGGAGAGGAGAATGAGGCACAAGGGACAGGAAGAGGGCCAACTTTGTGAGACAGAATGCAAGTAAGTCTTTCCACATTAGCTGGAGTATAGATCAATTATGTCCTCTGGCCTGCAATCACCTTGCGGGTAAGGACTGGGTCTTGCTCACTGTTCGGGGGGTGTAAGGATAGGAACTAAGATTGTGACTTATGGGATAATTCTGCCTCACAGTCTGAGCCCCACAAAATATCAAACTAGTTACTTCTCTTTATTTCTCAGTGTTCTGACTCTTAAAATAAGGCTCATTTCCATGTGAAGTGGTCACTGAGCGGATTAATTATATTAACCTGCATAAATGTTTTCAACATCTTCCTTTTCAAAAAGTTAAGTTTTAATTTTTCATATAATATATTTTGATGATATTTTTCCTCTTTTCTAACTCTTCCCAGAATACTTCCTTATCCACCTAACTTCATATTTTCTCCCTCAAAAATAAATAAAAACAGCCCTCCCAAGCAAAACAAGCAAAGTCCTCTAAAAGACAAAAAATAACAATCCAAACCACTGACAAGGGCGACGACCTCCCAAACACACATGAAACATGGAGTCTGTTTTTGTTGGCTAACTACACTGGAGTACTAGGCCGCCCTGAACATATTCATTTCTTTATTTAGTTTACACACATGCAACACACACTTGCACAAGCCTGTTCTACCACATGAATCTTAAGGTTTGAATTCAGGTTGTCATCAGGGGTGGTGTCAAGTGCCATCTTACCAGCACCTTTTTACATTTCCCTTATACTAAGTAAGTAGTTAGAATACTGCCATTAAATGAATAGTAGTTCTACCTGATAATATTTCTTGTATTTTGCCTCACATTTCATTTCCAATTTATTAATATGTACAATGATAAATCTTCATGGTTATCTATATCCACCCACTCACCAATATGTATGTATGTATGTATGTATGTATGTATGTATGTATTTTATATATATATATATATATATATATATATATATATATATATATAATATATATGCCTTTCTTTCTTTCTCTCTCTCTCTATCTCTCCCTCTCTCTCCAGAAAGAGTTGGCTTCAAAACCCTATGCAGCAAAGAGCAGAGAAAACTTAGAACTCCTGATCACCCTGCCTCCTAAATACCTGTCTTTCACGTTTGTGCTACTATAGCTGGCTTAAAATTGTGGACCTTCAATGTTCCTGAAAGACGTGAGATCTCTGTGACATCTTAAAACTGTACTGAAGTGTGGCTCTCTAAAGAAATACCTCTACTTAACTAAGACTCTGCCTACTTACTCTAATAGTTTCAGCTTTAATATTACTTCCTGGAAGGGCCTTGTCTTCTCTGACATCGACATTATGTTCAGTGTACCTAAATACCCACAAGCAACTCTTTCTTCTTAATAGCAGTCTGTGGATGCATTTCATCTACTGTCATATAAACTAAAGTGACTTACAGAAGTAAATCTGATTTTCACTTATGTCCTCATGTGAATTCATTTAAACAATGTATTTGATATATTTAGGTTTGTATATAAAATTTCAATCCTAACAGTTAGAATTTCCAATACACCTTGAAATCTCCATCATTCTTCTAGTGCCTTATTCTAAAAAAGCAAGCAGCAAACACGATGCTGTATCCTGTGGACTGTGAGGCAGTGTGAGTCACAGACCACCTGCAATATGACTGTATTTCTTTACTTAACAGAGTAGAGCAGGCTAGACAGAAATGTATTTAACAAAAATGCTCATTCTGAGGAGGCCATGGTCATCTCTGGAGCGTCTGGTAGCTTTCAAAGCTTAAATGTTTCTGGATGACAGCTAAGGCCATGCAGAAATTATTCTGCTCCAGGCCATTCTGAACTGTTTGGATAACTCCGTGTTGGTACTGCTGATACAGGGCTGCTAGAGCTAGGGTTTCCCTGATGAGAGATAAAGAGAGTTCCCAATTCCTGGCTGCAAACATCCACAGGGAGGAGTAGGGCCTATGTTGTGAGAGATATCACAGCAATCCTTTACTGTGAATTCTAGTAACAGAAAAGTGAGTAGGAGTTACTGTTGGAGGACACAGCACCAGTATAGGGCGTCAGCCAGAAGAAAACTTGCCTTCCCCGTGAGCAGCATACCTTCTGGTTCTACCTTCCTCTCCTTCAAATTTCACTTCTCCTTTGCCACTGAAATTATCTCACTGAATTGTGACAGCTAGTAAATGACAAATGCAGCATAATCTGCCTTAAGTGCAGACCTCAGAAGCCATTTTACCCTTGAATTGTATGTTGTTTGGAGGATGATACTATGATTCTATACCATCAGTTTGTCTTATATATAAAATATGCTTTCTTCTTGTTTTTTAAAAGAGCAATGTTTGATAAAGTAGCTTTTCCTTTCTCCCTGTACCTAAACCTGAATATTTTGCTTGTCCATATAGCTTTTCTCCATTTCAATATTCTGGAATCAGATGCTGTACTGTATAGTTTTTATAGACTTGACACAAACTATAGTCATTTGGGAAGGGGGAACAGCAACAGACAGACCTGTGGGCAAGTCTGTGGGGGCATTTTCTAGATTGTTGACTGAAGGGGCCAATCCACTGTGGGTGGTGCCATCTGTGAGCCCTAGGGTATATGAGTGTAAACTAAGTAAGCTATGAGGAGCAAGCCAGTAAGCAGCACTTCTCTGTTGTCTTTCCTTCAGGTCCCAACTCCATGCTCCTGGAGTCCACAGTGAATGCTCTGTGACTAAGAAGTGGAAAACGAATTAAGCTCTTTCCTCCCCAAGTTGCTTTTGGTCAGTGTTTTATCACAGGAACAAAAGACAAATGAAGAAAAGATCCCACTCGTTTTTTAGTTGGAATATAGTAATCTATTTGGTTACTTTTAAATTATCTCCATTTTGTCTTCTATAATGTTTCCAAAACTACTATTAAAAGTTTATTTAGAATTAATTTAGAATTCTGTCTTGACCTACAAGGGTCCCTGTAAAATCTACCTAACCCAGTAGGATCATCTTGTTTTATTTTCCCATTCATATCATACTAGAGTCATTTTAAATGGTGCAAAATTTCTTGAATTGACACTGCATTATCTTACCATCATTTACCCACACCACCCTCTAGAAACCTATCTTCCCAGATAACCCTTTTGCTTCCTCCTGCAAGGAGACCCAATACTGGATAGCATTCCTAAGGAATGATGCCCAAAGTTGTCCTCTGACCAAATACACACACACACACACACACACACATGCATATACAAAAATAATTAAAAGTTAGCAATACCTTCTCCTTTCCCTCTCTCTCAGTTTTTCAAGAGAGAGTTTCTGTGTGTAGCCTTGGCTGCCCTGAACTTGCTTTGTAGACTAGGCTGGCCTTGAGCTCACAGAGGTCTGCCTGCCTCTGCCTCCCTGATTGCTAGGATTAGAGGCATGTTCCACTGGGCCCAGCACATATAAATTTCTTGAACACAGAATCCAATGTTAAGTATTTTATTATGCAAGGTTTTGTTGTTGTCATTAGATTTAGACTTCTAAAAATTTCTAATTTTTATGTGTCTATGGCTGTGTATTCATATTACTGAGAGCATCAGATCACTTCAAACTGGAATTATTGTTGTTCGTCACTGGATGAGGTGCTGGGAAGAGAACACAGGACCTCTGTAAGAGCAGAAAGTACTCTTAATCAGTGAGCCATATCTTCAGGCTAGATTTGGACTTTAAAATACTTGCTATATATTCCTTATATATTTGATGTGACAAATTGTTAGCTGAACAACCCTGCTTATATGTTAATTCAAGATAATGAGTTATAAAATAAACCTGAAAAATATAGTAAGACTAGAGTTCATGTACATTTTTATACTAGCAAAATGACTACCTTAATTATTCTGTGATATAACATTCTTTTATATATAATATCCAACTTTGATAATTAGATTATTTTCAAGGTTCTTAAGGAATTCTTATATTTTATAACTCTTTTATGTCTTTTACTATTTATTTTAGCTACCTGTGTAATGACCCCCTCTCAAGCTTTGATCTTAGGAATAACATAGTGTTTTCTCCAATCTAGACATAGTGCTATCATCTGTCAAAGGAAATGTCCCAACACCTTTGAATAATGTTATATACACTTTACGGATGTTTTAGTCCAATGGAACAATTTTATTTTTAGTGTATACTATGCAGAGAGGAAATATAATATGTTGATTAAAAGCTAAGACTCTATAAAGTCAGACATCTTAGTGGGATTTCTGGATCAGCACTACTGCAGAACTGCAAGCAGGTTTACTTCTCTAGGTTTTAGTTTCTGTGTATAAGGGAAGCAAATGGGAACATCAAATGAGAATATCAACCTTATACTGCTTGACATTTATTGTATCAGACAGTCCTTGCAAAGCAGCACTCAAATAGTGCTGGAGGGGGAGAGTCGGGGGGGGGTACTCTAAGAGCTTAACAGAAATGGGTAACAATGTGTGCAAGACCATGAATAACAACAGTTAATAAAACATACATTTCCCTTCTGGACAATCAAAGAAGTGCTTATTCTAAAGAACAACAAGGCAGGCAATGGTGGAAAACATTAATTTTAGTAGCAAAAAACAAAAAACAAAAACAAACCCCAAACTGAAAACTAGGAGAGAGATCAGAGTCCATTTTGAGGGTGAGAACTGCAGCATAAAATGAGAGCGAGCGTGTCCTAAGGGTTAGAGAGCTGGAGCTGGGAAACCTGCCTGCAACTGGGTACGTAAGACAATGAATACATATACCTCTCCAAGTTGCTCTCATGACCACTGAGGCGAGATCCACTAGCACCTTACTCCCACTACCACCACCACCACCAGCAGCAGCAGCACTGCTGTGACCCTAAGACAGATGGCGTGATAAGAGGCTGTTCATTGTTTGTAGGGGGTGGACAGCACCTTGTGCCTCTGCCCACTGAAGGCTGCAGGCAAAGGGCAGGTCCCTACCTCAGCCAGTCATGACCCTTTCTGAAGACAGTGCCAAGTGCTTCCAGCGGCAGGCTGGTGGGGGAGGGGTGGATTCATCTGCTCAGAATGAAAGCCACTACCTAAAGAAATACTACAAAGTCTGAAGAAAGCACACACGGTAAGATTTTGTTGTCTCACCTCAGTGGTCATGAGAGCAACTTGGGAAGGTATATGCAATATGGAACACGGAGATCTGCTCACAAAAACCTGAGACAAGAAGTCTGGGGAGACACTTGACAGACACAGATCTTTCGCCAGTGCTCAGGCAGTGCAAGTCCATGCCCGGAGAACAAGCACGGACACTCATGCTAACATGTGTGGGGGGGCTTGTATCATCATTACTACCTGGTATATTATTTAAAGTGTAATCACTACAAATGAAAAAACGGCCTGCTAGTTTCTATTCTTTAAACTTTAGATCCTTTAGTAATGTAAGCAATAGGACAGAAATCAACCAGTGCTAATAAATAGCCTTGTGTATTTAAAAAAAAAAAAGATGAGAGAGTGTCAGAAGATTCCCATAGTTCATTCAGTATTAGGTAACTGGAAGAAATTACAGGTGGCAGCTGGAGCAGTTAAGGAAAAGGTAGTATATGGGGGAGGGGTCCTCTCTACTCTGCCATCTTATAAAGACTCCCACACAGGCATAGTGGCGCACGCCATTAATCCCAGCACTTGGGAGGCAGAGGTAGGCGGCCCTCTGTGAGTTCGAGGCCAGCCTGGTCTACAAAGTGAGTCCAGGACAGCCAAGGCTACACAGAGAAACCCTGTCTTGGAAAACCAAAAGAAAAAAGACTCATGCTGAGCCAGTGGCCTAGGGCTCTCGAGGTTCATGTCCTTCCCTTAAAGCAACCTAGGGCCTATACTCTGATATTTGACCTGTGAATACTTCTACACAGAAGTGGAGAACATTGAGTCAGAACCCTGTGGTATTCTATGAAACACAAGTCTGGTTGGAGCCAATGGAGCAGACCTCAGAGACGAGGCCCTCTAGGAACACACAGGCGGTGCCTTACAGGGGCTGCAGAAGGCAGACCTGGCTCCTGAGTCCAGGGCAGGAGCCTGCACACAGACCTGAACTCTTGCTCCCAGCTCTCTTTCTTTCACTTTTTTAATGTTCCTTATGTAGGAGGGGACCTGCTTTATCCTGTCCTGTTTTGTTTCCCACTGCATTTTCTTTTTGATAGCTTTGCTAAAGAACTCGTTGGCCTGAAGTTGGGGATCTCCCTGTTTAGTCCTGAGTGCTGGGGCTAGGTAAAGCTGTTTGAATGCATATCGATACCTCTACCTTTTCCTGAGTCATTTGGCTGGAGCTGCCTAATCCCCACCCTTCTTTTTGATTGTTTTCCCTTCTATGTAATTTTCCCTTTTTCAAGTTTTCCTCTGTAGCTCTAATAAAAATCACTACTCTGTTCTGTGTATTTTCTTTCCATTTCTACCCAAAGTACCTACTATCTTACTGTACACACTACCCTATGCATTGAGATCAGGGTATTCTCTGATCTAACTTGCTCTATACTGTACAAAAGAGGTCATGTATCTCCCCAGGGGACTCCATTTTACAAGTAGCTGTTGACTTCCTTTTGTGAGTAAAGGATGACTACAGCGCCCAGGGGGACCCAAAAAACACACCATCTGTCAGGCATGATACATGCAGCATAGACTGTTACATATTCCCGGGAGTATAAAGGGAGCCACCATATAAATTTAAATCATAAGGGCATACAGGTACATTAAAATCCTATTGAGGAAACTAAGCTCAAGAACTTATTGGACAGGACAGACTACGAAAAAGATGTAACTCCTTCACACCACCCTGCGATGGCATGGCCCCACAGGAACTATCTATTGATACCTGGTGTGTGCATGAAGGACCAACAGTCAGAGGACTGTCCTTGGACCTTGTATAGGACCCATGCTGCTGTGGCCTGCTGCAAGAATACACCCTTTACTCTCGTACTTTCTCAGTGTCTCTCTCTGCCCTCATGGCTCACTCTGGCTCTAACTCCTCTCCCTTTCCCTTCCCACAAATAAACCTCTTGTATCAGAAACAAACAAACAAACAAAGCAACATTTTGCTCCAGCAACTGCTGAGGCCACACCACCTGCAGCAATCTTTCTCCTCTGAGATACTCACAGGAACCCCTCTGAGACATTCTCTGTGACTCTATGGCTAACAGACGCTCAGATACCAGCATGTCGTCGTGCCTGAGGAGTGTTTCTACCCAATGGGTACTGGTGTAGGCACGCCCTGCTTCTCATCCCTTTCCCCACATTTCCGCCTTCACTGAGCATAAAACTCTAGATGACAGCTACACATTTTGAGCCTTCTGCTCTGTTCTGACACTTCTTGTTGCTCACTAGAACTTTGGCTTGGACCCGCAGTACACCAGAAATAAGTTCTACTTTAGGAATTTTCAATCACTTCTTTCTGACAATCTTCACATAATGCTTTTCTTCAGCTCTAAAATATATTCAGGTGTTACCAGTCAAATGCAGCTGGCTCATTTCTACCCCCCCCCCTCCATTCTCTCCTCTGGAATTCCAAATGAATGTCTCTAGAGCCACAGTCTTTTCCTTGCAACAGCATTTTATAATTTTTGCTTTGCTGTTACGTTTGGATATCCTCTTTGACACTATCTTCTATAGTATTCTTCAATTCCCTACTTTCAGTCTATATTTTACTCAGCAGAGTTTCAAAACCATGATTTTGATTTATAGATTTTAGTTTTCAAAGTATTTATGATTTTCTTTCTCATTCCTTATACTTTTTTATTTTTATAGGTATTTATTTTATTTTTCTATCTTTAGTGATTGTTTAACATGGTCCATGAACAAACCTATGTGAGGGGATTTCTGGAAACTCTGTGAGAAAACTCCAAGTAAACAAGACAAGAGTCTTGTAATCTCTGTTCCTCCATAACATGGGTTGTTCTTGAAAAGTGTTTCCATGCTCCTTCAGGCGCAGTGGGCGTGAGTGCACGTGTTTCAGGTCACTCACTCCAGCTGGGTATGGCTACTTGTCTACGCCTCGAAGGAAAGACTTCTCTTCCACATGTGGCTCGTCCTTGTGATTGTGCACTTCACTCAGGCGACTCTTATTCACCCTTAGAATATGAACTGTCTGGTGCTCTGAATAAAGCTGGCTATTGCATGAGACTTTAGCCCCCCTCATTTCTAGCTCCCGTTCTCCCAGGTTCACTCTACCAACTAGCGTAGTAACAAGTGATAAGTAACTGCATTCCCAAGTTAGGAAGAAGGCATGTTAAAACAAAACATGGAACTCAAGTACAGTATTTCTATATCACATAAAATGTTGAAGAATTTCAAAGAAAAGCCCCACAATATAATGTGTTCGTTCATATCTTACACACTGCTTGTATATTTTCCATTAGGTTGTAATTTTCACTTGAATTTCAACAGACATGGTACATTTCATAAAGACATTGTCACACAAATAGACAATACAGTTTAATTATGTCCTGTCTCAAATGCTCCATATTTCTTCTGTATCTCTCCTACCGCCCTCCCTTATACCCACCCATTCCCCTACATAGTTTTACTTCTCCTTTCATGTCATATATTCACAGTTTTAAACATTCTATAGAAAATTTAGGATTCATAAGTGGTAGGAAAAATGACATTTCTATTTTTGAGTCTGACTTAATTTTCTGACTATAGTAATGTCTAGGTGCACTGATTTTCTTCAAAGTATCATTATTTCATCATTTTTCTGCCCGAATAAATTTCCATTGTGCATATATACCATGTTTTCTATATCCATCTTCTGTTGATGAACATCTAGCTAATTTCACAACTTAGCAATGTAAACAGTACTGTGATAAATATCAATGTACAATTATTTATGATATGATTTTTATTTTGTCAATTTATGAATGCTCTAATTCATCTTTGTCTTCCATTCCTGAAATTTTGGCTCCCATCTGATTCTGTCTACTCAAGAAGTTTTCCACTATGTTCTGTACTTGACTTAATGAGTTTTTCATTTCTAAAATTTTAATCTCACATGTTTTCAGTGTTTTATGCTTTTTTTACAGTCAATATATTTAGTTTGAAATCAAAGGTAATTTTGATCACTGAAACATTTCAACAACATAGAGAAGGTTTCTGTGTAGTGTTCACACCATTCTAAAGCAATGTGACAAGTCATTAAATGAACCAATTAATCTCTTACAAGTAGTTTCATTAAATGAAGCACTATTAATATGAATATTGATAAAATCTGGCTATTTTCAAAAGAACTACTTCCTCTTAAATTAAAATAGATCTTCCAACCAAAATTATTTTAATACAACTGAAAATCAGCATGACAAACTTTGCTTTGTTTATTTCTAAGCATGTCCTACGTAGTCAATTCTAAGTTATGAGTTAGTTCTAAGTTATGTCATGCCAGACATAAAAAGTTAGCAAAGTTAAATTTTATGTCCCATTTTATAAATAAATGTTTCTATCTCTTCATTGAAATCTTCTATCTTGTAGATTTCCTTTATTCATTCAGCTGGTTAAAAATTCTCTTTTAAGTCATTTAGGAGTTTGTTAATATATCATTCAATTTTGTTGAACAGTTTTACAATTTTTCTTTTGTACTCTTTGTCTGGGATTTTATCTAATTCACTCCCATTGCAATACATTAAAATGAAATTGCCATATTTTTCTCCCGAGGGATCATACTGTCATGATTTTTTGTTCTTGTATTTTTGCATTGTGACTTACACATCTGAGTTAATTTTGTTGTTGACTTTTTAAGAAAAATCAGCTGTATTTCATTTAAAATATTTGCAATGTTCGAGTTTGGGACAAGTTACAGTAGGGTAGAAGTGTTATCCACGTTCTGTCAGGGTGGGGCCAATATCTTACAAGAATACAAGCCCACTTTGCAGGTATCGTAACAATTTACTTACAATAGTTCTTCATTTAGCTTTGAAAAGTTTTGGGGGTAAAGGAACAAAGTATGGCGCATAGTAAGACATTAGTTACAAAAGGAATATTGGTAAAATAAGGATCAATATTAGATCAACTGAGAAACATATCAAGGAGTAAAAAGTAGGTGAAAGAGCATAGTTTATTTATTATTAAAACTATGGAAGTTAGAGTTAAGGAATAGAGAGAGGAGAGGATGGAGAAAAGAGAGGGAATGAAGTAGGAATGTCAGGGAGCGCATATGGGTTCTACTTAACAGAATAGTAGACTGTACAAAACACAACAGTCCAAAAAGCCAAACTGATCAATCTAAGAACTAAAGCAGGGCCATTAGGAAGATATTTTTCTGCATAAAAGACAAGATGAAATAAATAAAAGTAGATAAAAACATGCATCACTCAGTGACTTTCCTTACTAAGGTGCATTTTGAATGTCTTCCTTCTCTGTGATATTTCGTGTAGCAAACTGTCCTGATGGGGAAGATGGTTTGAAACTTCAGTTGAGTGGTGTAAAACCACACTTGCAGCATGCATTTCCTAGCTGAGTTCCAATGAACTGGCTTTTAGATTGAGGTTCTGCTCAGTCCCCAGTAGGTGTCAGTCCTTCCTTGGCTTTTGTCTAGCTTTTACCATAAAATGGCTTTTGGGAAATTCCTCTCAGTTGTTTTTCCGCTATGTGCTGGATGGGATCCCTCCACTTAAGTTTCTAAGTCTGTGGCACTGAGATGGCCATGGCCATGCGGCAGCTTCCTATTCTGGCTGGGTATGCTTGTCCTGCTGCTCTCTTGGTGTCTGCTCTCACTGTTCCATCTATGCAGCTTTACGTCAGGCAGCTCATGTGCTAAGAAAGTGTGGCTCCAGTCCAACTGAGCTGTTCCTGTAGTGTACTTCTCAGCCCCTGCACTGCCCTGCCCTGTCAGGAACAGAATTACCAATCAAACCCACATCCATCTCCATCCCATGTGTTGGTGGTGCCTCTGAATACGCTGCCATGCAATGGGCATTGTTTTTATTTTTAAAGAGATGTTTTAACTTACTGGCACATACTAAATACACTTTTTCTTTTTTACTTGCAAATCAAAACTTACCTGTGAGATAAACGATTTTAGATTATTTTCTTGGGTCATTAGAAAGTTCTAAGTCATTGGGGGTACATTTTATCATGTCTTCAGGAGACTGAACCCAAATCATTAGAACAAAAGAAATAGTGATTGAGGCATGTGGTAGTCACAGGACAACTTGTGTCAGTTCTTTCCTTTTACCATGTGTCAGCTTTTCTCCTTTTATCATGTGGGGCCCAGGGACTGAACTCAGGGTATCAACTTTGATGAGAAGCCCCTTTACCAACTGAGCCATCTCATTGGCCCTTTTATTTTCCTTAAAAATTTTTAATTAAAATATAATTACATCATTCCTGTCTCCCTCTTGCCCCTCCCATGACAACCCCAAATTAATGGCCCTCTTTAAAAATTGTTGCTACATAAACATATAAACAAACAAATAAACATATAAATACAACCTGCTGAGTCTATGCAGGGTTGCCTGCATGTGTGTGTTTCTTGGGTATTGGATAACCTAATCAAGGTGCTAAGTCCTGGGGAAGACTAATTCTCCCCTTCTCAGCAGGTTTTAATTGCTTGTAGCTCTTCATCTGGGAGTGAGGTGGTGAGTTTTCTCCATCTATGTTGGTTGTCAGCTGGTACTGGAATTGTTCAGGTCTTATTTAGGTATCTATGCTGAGATTTCACGTTGTAGCTTTCCTGTCACTGTCAGAAGGCACAATCTCATAGCAGAGTTCCTGCCTCTAGCCTTGGACATACTTTCTGCTCCCACTTCCATGATGTTCCCTGAGCCTTGGATGCAGAAGGACATCAGTTGGGGCTGGGTACCTCATGGTCAGCAAAGAGCATTTTCATTTTTTGAGACAAAGTTTCACTTGCCCAGGCCAGCCCTAAATTCATGACCTTCCCACCTCAGCTTCCTGAGTGCTGAGAGTACAAACGGACACCAGCACACTTGGTTAAAGATACTCTTTGATGGTGACCTCCCCTAACAGGCACATCCTGAGTAAGTTTCTATATTTCACTCTGTTGTTTACTCCGCCCCCGTCCTTCTTACGTAGCAGGCCTCACAGGTATCTCCCCTGGCCATAAAGGTCCCAGGTCACAGGAGTGGCAGTGTGAGCTTGCTTCTCTAGTGCTGCCTCTGCACACTGTGCTTTCAGTTGCTGAGTTGGCAGCTACTTGGTTAAGGTCTTGGCTGTAAAGCATTGGATTCTCTTCTTTGCAAAGCCCGAGGCTTCCTATAAACGGCGGCACTAATTAGTATTCATTCCAATTTTTATTCAACTCCCTTTCCTGTGTGGAAGAGACCTATGCTTTGATACTAGTGTGACTATGAGTCATATGAGACATCTGGCTCCCTTTGGTCAACTAGACTCCAAGCCCAGTCAATACAGTCTGCAGATGCAAGAGTGCAACAGAATTATGGTTTCTGTTAGTTTTACGTTTCTACTGACTCCTTTTCAGATCCACAGAAATGGCAAGTTTGCTTTTAGGCCTATATTCTATATTTAATTTTATTTATTTTTATGTATTTGGAGTAAAAGATATGCATCAGTGAATGTACTATATGTTCTGGTTACTTTTTAGTTAACTTGACAAAAGCTAGAGTTCTCTAAGAAGAGGAAACAACTTAGAAAATGCCTCCACCATAATGGTCTGTAGGGTATTCTATTCATTGATGATTAGTAACATGGGAGGGTCCAGTCCACCTGGGATGATGCCACCCCTAGGCAGATGGGCCTGAGTTATACAAGAAGGCAGGCTGGGCAAACCAGTGGGAGGAAGCCGGTAAGCAGCACTCCTCTGTGGACTTTCCTTCGATTCCTACCTCTAGGTCCCTGCCTTGAATTCCTCCTCCTATTTTCTTTCACAATGGACTGTGATCAGGAAGTGTGAGCCAAATAACCTCTTATACCCCTAGTTGCTTTTTGGCCATGGTATTTACCACAGCAGCAGAGTAGTTAGCTGGGACACTCATGCACTGTAAAATGAACAGTGGGCCAGATCTGCTATACTGAGTATAGTTTATGAATCCCTGTCTTTACCTGACTCTCCATTATCAGGTCTCCGATGGTCTTTGTAGCAATGTTTGCCATGCCCAAATACCAGATATTATAAATCACTAAGGTACCACACTCCCTTCATCTCTCTGGCCTTTCTCTATAAGGCTGTTCTGAAACATTCCTTAAAATCTTCCTTTTCCTTCATGCATCTGAGAAACTTTAACCTTACTGTAAGTTAAATGTCTTTTCTTGCATTTAACTTTCTTGACTCAAAAAATATTTACTAAGCACAGACAAAAATTTATATGTTTGCCAGATGTGGTGCCCTACGTCTTGAATCCCAGCACTTGGGAGGCCGACTCAGGTGGATCTGTGAGTTTGAGGATAGTCTGGTCTATAAAACAAGTCTAGGATAGCCAGGGCTGTTATACAGAGAAACCCTGTCTTGAAAAAAAAGCATTTATTTTTTTATTTTTTTTTATTTTTTGAGACAGGGTTTCTCTGTGTAGCCCTGGCTGTCCTGGGTTCACTTTGTAGACCAGGCTGGCCTCGAATTCACAGTGATCTGCCTGCCTCTGCCTCCTGAGTGCTGGGATTAAAGGTGTGCACCACCACGCCCAGCTCAAAAAATGGCTCAGCCGTTAAAGGCTAGGCTCTCAACCAAAAAATAAAAAACTAATTTTTAAGAAGCTTTATTCCACTTGATGTAGAATGTTTTTAACAAAGTGATTTTCAACAGAGAGGTGCAGACCTTCCTAAGATAACATCTGAGCCAAGACTTGAAGGTCATGTAGCTACTGAAGAAGGAGCTTTCCAGCAGAGGGAAGGGTCAATGTGAAGACCCTAATGCCAGAGAGCGCTAACATGGCAGAGGGATGCACAGTCCACAGGCGGCAGTGCAGTGAGCGAGGAGCAAAGTGGGTACGTGACGTCAGAGATATGGGTGGAGCATGTCCATGTTTTCTAGGTCATTGTAGTATTTCAGCTTTCACCTCAATAACGTGAAGACCACTGAAGGGTACTGAGTCAGAAAAGGGGTGTGCCCTGGCACAGGAACTATCCCTACTAGAGTGTAGCTAGGAGAGCAGCAAGGCCGTCAGTACTGGGCAGCTTACAACCCTGTAATTCTCACAGTAATTACATTAAAGTGCCTTGTGGAAAGAATCTGACACATAGGCATTCACAGTTGCTGGGGGAAATGCTCTCTTTACTAAGGATCTATCTTGAATGTGGTTTTCAGTTTGAAAAACATACTGTAATATATTACATAATAAAACCTTATGCTTTTTATGGAGATAAAAACTTCTAAAAGTCAGAAGTACAGCACATGTCACTATGAAACGTTACTGACTAAATTATACACATGTACAACTGTCTGTTTCCGTGACTGCCTGACTCCATGAACTGCAAATTATTCCTGGCTCTTAGGCACTTTATTTACTTTTTAGACATTGTAACTTTTTGAAAGATCAGTGGTCAGAGAAACAGAAAACAATTAAAGCATCCTGCACTAGCTTCATTGTCAGGAAGGATCTATGGCAAAGTGAGGGTGGCAAATTTATTCAGGCCCTGTAGTCATACTTAGGAGTAGCTTTGCTCTTTCCTTGGTTTTTTCAAACAATTGAATTTTATGAGTGTTTAGAATCTAAGCTTGGCTTCCGAGTCTGTAGCACAGGAGCTTGAGAGCATGTTTTCATGGGTTGTGTCTCTGGAAATCATCATGAGCATATGTTAATTATGGACAGACTGAGCATCCCATATCTAAAATGCAGAAATGACAGAATTTTCAGAATTCAGACTTTTTTCAACTTTTTAAATAATTGTATATATATTATGAATTATTTTAGAGATGGAAAACGAGTCTAAACACAAAATTTACAATTCACATTACATTAGACACACAGCCTAAAAATAACTCTAATAACAATTTTTACCAGAATTGTGTTAGTTCACTTCCACTGCTATAACAACATACATGACAAAACAACACAAAAGGAAGAAAGGCTCATTTTGGGTCACATTTTCAGGTGTTTGGTAATATCACTTTGGGTCTGTGATGAGACAGACCACCATAGTGGGAGTACATGGTTGAGCAAAGTCACTCACCTAATGACATCCAGGAAGTAAAGACAGACAAAGAGCATAAGAGGGAGAGGGAGACTTTTGCCTTTCTCACCTATCTGTCAGAGCTCAAGATTAGAAAGCCTTCAGTTGGCAAAATGGCTCCTTCATAGAAAACACTGACTCAAGGGGTTTCCGAATCTCCCAGGTCACATGCCTAGGACAGCACTGAGGCAGGAAGCCAAGGGTCATCTTCCAGCATTGCTCTCAGCTCACAGAAGGCCGTCCCATCGGGGTGGGGGGTGGGGTGGGGGATGGTTGATGCTCAAATGCTCTAAGATTCTTTTTCCCAGCACTAATGTTCTTCTTTCATTCAGCCTATGATTTTTTACACCTTGAGTCTTCAGGTTCGTGATGACTTTTCATTTATCAACTTCTTCATCATTCATTCTTTTTTTTTTTTTCAGTAAGTACTTTGGGTCTATAGCACCCATCAACTCTATGACATTAAAGATAGAATCAATCATAAGCTTCCTGAAGTAAACACATCTTGAATACAATATCGAAAATAGCAGGCAGAGAAAGCAGAGGAAATGTTGGCCTATAAAAAACACACCTCCACCAAGAAATGACGAAATGATGGAAGGTGCAGGCACAAGACATGATGATGTCCCTAGGGGAACAGGAAAGGAAAGATGAAGAAAAAGTAGCCCAGGAATGCTAACAGTATATAGCAGGAGAATAATGCCTAAATTAAGCAATTCAATATTTGACCCTATTATATGTAGAATTGTGTTTTTGTTTTTAAATAATGATACAAGTTTAATAAAGTAGTTTTGCCTTTTAGGAACTTACACTTTAGTAGGGAAAACAAACATGATCATCAGCAAACACTAACATGCAGTGAGATGATGCATTATATAGCTGTGCAAGCTGAGTCAAGTGCAGGAGTGGGGAAAGCTTCTTTTTTGCTGGAGATTACTGAAGTTATTTTGAGGACTGGATATTTTTGAAAAGGAAATGGTGTAGACATTCAGGGAGGAAAAATACCAGTAAAATTGTTCATTTTTATACACATCTGATTTATAGACATATAAAACTACTAGATTTATTCACACATTTCCTTGATTCCCACCCAATACCTGATAGAGTTAACAACTGAAACCACCAAATAGCTTTAAACATGCTTTATACTCAGCATGACCCATGTTCATACAGTGAGAACCCTCTTTTCTCTAGTTCCCTCTCTTTCTGTCTACCTGCCACCAGTTTTTTATGATGAACTTGGAGCTGATGGGAAAGTCTGTAAGCAGAAACCACTGTGCATGTGAACCCCACACTCCACTATGAAGACCAACAATCACACTTCTGCTGTGGCAGTGGCTTCTTCCTGTCTTTTAGAAAACACCACTATAAAATATGGTTTTGAAAGACTAATTCAGGGCAATCTATATAAAAAACCGTGTGCTATTCATCTTATCATGCTGTAATTGGTCACTGTAGTGAGCAGGCTTGACAGTTTGTAGATTAAAATGTAAACACTGGGCTTGACTCAGTTATGTTGAGGCCAACTGTTCCTGACAGTCTCTGCAACATGATAAACACCGTCTGTCTACAGTTCCCCAGTATTTGAAAGTTATGACAAACATTTTGCTGAAATGTAAACAACCGACATCATGACGAGTGAAGCAGCACACTGCAAATTTATCTAAAATCAAGAAAGCAAAGATCTTGTTTGACACTAGATAAACCATTAGTGCTCACCAAGGGAGCAGCTCTGGGAGGTCATAAGTGTTGTCATCAGTCTTTAAAAAATACGCACTAAAGACATCGCCCTAACTTGGCTCAAGAGAGAATAAATAATTTGAGAAATAAAAAGATTAGAAGCCAGTATAAAAACAGAAAATATCTCTCTTTAAAGGGAAATTTTAAAATGAAGACTTTAAATATTTACTCACTTTAATTATTGCATTTTCAATGATTTTTAACTGAAAGGGCATAAACTATAATTTGTGTCCTATTTTCTATAAAAATTAGCATATCCTTTCTTCTACTTAAGTTTTATGGAATATAATAGTCATTAATTCTTTCACAAATGTCATAAAAAGTCATGTAACTCCAATGAAATGAACAATTTTTTGAAGACCTTTAAGTTATCTTAAAATTGTAATACTGTCCTGTAATCCAAAGCCTATTATTTTCTAAGTACATATTATAAAGTTAAAGCAAATTATATTTATAAATTATGACTTTGTAAAATTATGAGGTTAAAATATTTTTATTTTATATGCTGAATGAATTTTTTAAAAGATTTATTCATTATTATGTATACAATACTTTGCCTGTGTATACACCTACAGGCCAGAAGAAGGGATTAGATCACATTATAGATGGTTGTGAGCCACCATGTGGTTGCTGGGAATTGAACTCAGGACCTCTAGAAGAGCAGACAGGGCTCTTAACCGCTGAGCCATCTCTCCAGCCCGCTGATTGAATTTTATATTATTATCTCTACATTGTTATATTTAGAGATTAATAAGGACTTTTAATGTAAAAGTTAAATACATTAATATTTTGGTATCTAAACATGTAAAATAGTGGTCAAAAGGGGGGACAGATGCCACTTCACAACATGGTAACAAATTTATTTAAAGTCAGATGGTCATATGAAATACTTATCTTGAAACAGGACATTATAAAATCAAAGAAAAAAAAGACAAATTTGTTTCTTTTTTCAATAGTCCAACTGGTTAGTTCAGACTGTTTCTTATCAATAATATATCAACCTTTCTTTTTAAAATTTATTTTTTAATTAATTCTTTTTTAAACCTATACATATGTATTATTACACACACACACACACACACACACACACACACACACACACACTACACTACTACAGCAAGAAGAACCATAAAACAATTAAGAATTATATAAATGTTACATTCATAGTATTTTGGCTATCTGTATTTGGCAACCTTGAAAAAAACATCTTTCCCATCTTGGTGAATCTAAAATTCTGAATGTAAATCAATATCTATCATATCTCATCTCTATCAACTTAAAACATCTATCTAGACATAAAAACATCTTAACCCCAAACCTTCTAATCTCCTTTATCTGCCACAGATGGGGCTGGGGAACTAGCACAGTCAGTAAGGTGCTCTGTGCAGCCCCGAGGCCCAGGCTGCTTATCTCCAGCGCAGTAGCCACAGCAAGTGGGGTGGCTAGCCAGCACCTCTGGCCCAGCGCTGGGGCGGTACAGGAAGGTGCGCCCAGGAGCCACTGGCCAGCCATCAGTGAGCTCTGGAGACCCAATGTCAACTTCTGCCCCTCAGATGCACATCTACACATGTGCACATCTACATGTGTACACATCTCTCTGTCTCTGTTTCTCTCTCACACACTAAAAACAAAGAAACAAACACAAGTGCCAAGGCCGTGTGAATATGTCTAACGCTACAAAACAAGAATGTGACAGCACTCTCAGTTACAGGCTACTTCTAACTCCTGGTTCTTTTCTTTTAGCTGGAGCTCACTGTGCGGCCCAGACAGGCACAGAGCTATAAACAGTCGTCCTGCTTTAGTTCAGGGGGCTGGGTACAGCTATGTGTCATCATGTCTGACTGGGTCTAACTCAAATCTACATGCTGATTGTTCATCTACATCCATGCTTCTCAGTCATTTCTTGTTTCTCCCTTTCTTGCTCTTGGTACTGGCCAAGGTATCCATCCAGACCACTGTTTTTGTACTTAAGGTCTTTATTACAATAGAACACTCTCAGATAAGCAAAGTGCTTTACTGTGCCAATTTATTCATCTAGCACCATATTTTCCCATTTTCTTCTAAATCTGTCCTGGCCCTAAAAGTAAAAATTGTACCGTGGATGGCTTTAGCTTAAACCTCAATGTACAGGACAAAAAAATTCTCCTCAACTAACTATGATATGAAAACAAGCTTATATCTTCCACAAATAATTTACTTACTTGGCTTAATACTCTTTCTAGGTAAGAAAGTTGGAGTAAAAGCATAGTAATACATACTATATGAAACCGTACATTTTGGTCTACTTATCATTCTCTCCTCAAAGGATAGCATATCTGATCTTTCTTTTAAAAACTTCTAGAAATATAAATTCTATTCTCTTGTTAGATTCTCTTAGTTAAATAAATAATCTCATCCTTCCAGTCATCCAACTTATAGCTTCTGCAATGTGTCTACAGAGCATCTGTGACATGTCATGCACCAAAATACTTTGTAGTGACACAGAGACTAACAGACTCTGAAGGACTCAACAATGGAGGGACACAAACCAGTCAATGGATTATTTTTATTTAGGGATGATTTTCTTAGTTACACCTCAGCATTATTGGTGGAGATTTTTTTATTTATTTGGTTTGTGTGGTCTAAAGTTTCTTTTTCAATTTTTAGTCTATTTCAAACACAGTCAAGCAAAGTGGTATATGACTGTAATCTCAGGTCTAGGATTGATGTGGATTCGAGGCCAGCCCAGGATACCCAGTGGGCTATCGCACACAACTTTGAGTACTGCTGAATAAACTAACAGGAAGCGACGATAAGTGCTTAGGTGATAGGGCTCTTTGTGCTGTTTTTTGTTACCTTCCTCTGACCCACAGAAACACATTCGACCAGGGATCCCCACACTGGGCTGAGATTCAAGCAGGCAATTTGCACTGTTCTTCCAGCCCTACATTTCAAATTTCTTTAGACTTACCCTTAGTTCTGCTATGGGCTGTCTGCAGGAGCATCCCCTCCAACCTCACCTCCATTCCCAATAGTCTCTGCCTCTTGGTGCAACATCAGGGCTCCCTAATTCTTTCCCTTGGCTACTTTTAGCCGTTCCGTCTACCCCATCCCCATTCCTTTGTGACATACCTGCTAAGCTACCAGGGACTTCTCAACCACCACACTTGGCTAGAGTGGGAAACAACAACCAAAGAACAGAACACCCAACCAACAAACCAAGAGACTAAATATCTACACCAGGAAACACTTCAAAAATAGTAATTTCAGATGCCTAGAACCCAGAACAAAACACAAACATGAAAAACAGTTAACACACTATGCCTCCTCCAGAAGCCAGCAACTTTACTGCAATAGGCATGGAGAAAATCAATTTAGCTGAAGCACAAAACAAGAATTCAAAAGAGAAATTATGAACATGTTGAAGGACCTTAAAGAGGATATGAATGAGGTGAGTGTGGTGGCACATGCCTTTAAAGCCAGCACTCAGGAGGCGGAGGCAGGTGGACCTCTATGAGTTCAAGACAGCCTGGTCTACAAAGCCAGTCCAGGACAGCCAAAGCTACACAGAGAAATGTAATCTTGAAACAAACAAGCAAATGACCCAAAAAACAAAATAGAGGATATGAGTAAATTCTTTACTGCCATCTCAGAAAAACAAAAACAGTTGAATGAAATAACAAAACAATTCAGGACATGAAACTAAAATTTAGCAAGTAAATACACACACACACACACACACACACACACACACACACACACACACAGACCGACACTGAAATAAAACAGAAAAGAATAAACTTGGCCAAACCAAAGCTCAAAGGTAAGCCTTATCAATAGATTAGAAGACATGGAAGCTAGGATTTCATACCTTACAGACAAGTTATAACATTAAATCTATAAAAATCCAGGTACAAAACATAAAGGAAATCTGGGACCCTGAGAAAAGGTCAATCCTACGAATAATATAAAGGAAGGAGAAGAAACCCAGGTCAAAGGCACAAAAATTTTTAAAAAACAAAATCCTACAAGAAAATGTCTCCAATCTAAAGAAAGAGATATCTGTCAAGGTGTAAGAAGATATATACAGAACATAAATATACAGGACCAGAAATTTCCTACAACACATAATAATCAAAACACTAAATTTACATAACAAAGAAAGGATATTAAATTCTACAAAGGAAAAAGACCAAGTCACATATAAAGGCAGCCCATCAGAATAATACCTGACTTTTCAATGTAAATACTAAAAGCCAAAAGGTTGTCAATAAATATCCTGCAAGCCCTGTGAAACCAAATGTCAGACCATACTACTATACCCAGCAAAACTATCAATTACAATTGATGGAGAATGAAAACCATTCTATAAACAAACAAACAAAAACCAAATGTAAGCTATTTCTATCCACCAATACAGCCTGAGTCTGAAGAGGCTAACTAAACCAAAGAGGATACAAGGAATTTTAAAAAAAAAATCTAAGAACAGGAAAAAAAAAAAAAAAGGCAGGGTGTAAAACACCTATACCACTATAACAAAATATCAGTAATCAATAAAAATTGCTCATTAATAACTCATTATTTATAATATCAATTCTAATAAGAGAGACAGAGACTAACAGAATAAATTAGAAAATAGATCCATCTTTCTGCTGCATCCAAGAAACACGCCCCACCATCAAGCATAGATATCACCTCAGGGTAAAAAGATTTTAAAAAAACCAAAAAGGTATTCCAAGCAATGAACCCATGAATCAAGTATGTGTAGCTTTTAATATCTGACAAAATAGATTTCAAACCAAAACTAATCAGAAGAGATAGTGAAGGATAATACATACTCATTAAATGAAAAAATCTACCAAAATGATATTGCAATTCTACATATTTATGCATCAAACATAAGAGCACCTAAGTTCATAAAAGAAACACTATTATAGCTAAAGTTACATACTGACCCTCACACAGTGATAGTGGGTGACTTAAATACCCTACTTCTGCCAACAAATTATCCAGACAAAAATTACACAAGGAAATGCTAGGGTTAAATAATATCATAAATCAAACAGACATAGCAGAAATCTGTAGATCAATTCCACCTAAACATTAAAAAATATAACACATTTTTCTGGAGTCTAAGACTACCCCCAATTTAACTTTAACTTTTCCAGTTAAAATATAGAGTTTGCAGCCTGAGTCTGCTGTACAGGGTGTGAATTGGAAGAGGGGTAGTCTAATACGGCGAGTATATTCCAAACTATAAACTTTTTTCATGGCAACTCATGGAAGTTTCTCCAGACTTGACCACATATTAGGACATGATGCAAGTCTCAACAGATATAAGAAAACTGAAGTAACTCTGCATATTATTTGACCACCATGGTAAGGATGGATATCAACAACAATAGAAATAGCAGAAAGCATATAAACTCATTAAAACTGAACAACTCACTACTGAATGAAAATTGGGTCAAAAAAGGAACTAAGAAGAAAGTTAAAGACCTTTAGAATTGAATGAAAATTAGAACCCAACATATTCAAACCTATGGGACATGATGAGGGTAGTTCTGAGGGGGTAGTTCAAGGCACTAAGCCCCTTCATAAAAATTATTGGAAACACCTCACATTAATAATTCAACGATACAGCCTAAAATTCTGGGCAAAAACAAGAAATAATACTGAAAAAGAGTAGACAAGAAGAAATAAACTCAGGGCTGAAATCAATGAAATAGGGGAAAAAAAAAACTTAAACAAGACAAAGAATCAATAAAACAAAGAGTTGGTCCTTTAAGAAAATCAAGATTGGCAAACCCTTGGCCAAATTAACCAAAAGATGAGGAGAGAAGATACAAATTAATAAAATTAGAGATTAAAGGTGGGACATTACAACAGATACTGGGGAGATTTAGGGAAACACAAGGACATATTTTTAAAAAATATGTATTCGATCAAACTGGAAAAAACTTTAAGAAATGCGTGAAGAGTAAGATGTATTTTAGACATTCTGGGTGCACTATTGTCACAGCTGTGGCCTTCTTGTGTAGTCTTGGTTTCCGTGGCTCTATTAGGATTTGTGGTGGAGGAGGAACTATAGCCCTTTGAGTCTCTGGTCAGCTGAAGGCCTGCCTCAGGGCTTCCCCCTGTTTAGGGATCTCAAAAGAAAGCAGAACTGGAGCCTCTCAGAAAAGGCTATGTGGCAGGCTACTCCACTCCTACAAATGTTTCCTATAGGGCCCTACATCAGTATCCAGCAAGACTTATTTATTTATTTTAGCAAAAAGTTAGGAGCATAAGGTAAAAATCAAGAATAGCTTTTCTTCCTTTGGGATTGTAATGTGTAAAACTCCCATCAGGGGTGTAGGTATCACAGAGCCTGTTCCTATATTTGACAAGAATGTTTTAACTTCTTGAGAGAACATATGACAGTGAAATATTAAACATTTCATTCATATGATGAGCTTACATCTTCTTCTGACCTCTAGACTACCAGGCATGTACATGGTACACAAAGATACATGTAAACAAAACACTTTTACACATAAAATAAATCCAATTTTTTTTAAATCTGGGAAACAACATTTGTAGACAATTTATTATTGATAAGATTTATTTTAGGAACTCTAAAGAAGAGAACCATTTACAAAGAAAATTCTTGCTCCTGCATCAAGATTGTGAATAAATATATTCTGAAATGTTTTAAGTTAAAATATTTGAAAGTTTGGCTACCATTTATCATGACTTCCTAATTTGGTTTTCAATCTCACTGAAGTAGCTGCTGATAGTAACTATACTGGCTAAGAAGGTTACTACTTACAGACATTCCTGAAGAATAATTTGGCTTCCTTCTATCAAAAATTCATTATAATTTCTGATCTGAAATTATACTATTGAGTCAAAGTAACAAGAACTGCATGGTACTGGCATAAAAACAAACTTTGTGAAACAGTGGAACAGAATAGAAGATGCAGAAATAAACTCATAAACCAGAGATCCAATTTTCAACAAAGAAATTAAAAACACATAGTAGGGGAAAAAGAGTCTCTTCAAGAAATGGACAAGTAGAAAAACTGAATATTCATTCAGAAAAATGAGATGGGATCCACATCCCTCACATTGCACAAAATAACTCAAAACTGAAGATGTTAAGACTTAAAACTCAGAAACCTCTGGAAGAAAGCTTAGGTAACAATACCCTGAATATCATCAGGCAGAGGCAAGGACTTCCTGAAAAGAAATCTGTAATACAGAATCCCAAGAAATGACAAACGGGCTCATGAAATAAAGAAGCTCCTGCAAATCAATGGGAAAATAGGAGAATGAAGTAACAAACTACAGAATGGGGGATGGGGAAATCTTTGCTAATTATATATCAGATAGGAGATTACCATTTACAATATAAAGGACAGTAAAACTTAAAACATTCCACCATCTCCTCCAAAAATTTTCTTTTTTGTTGCTTTGTTTACTTGTTTCATTGTTTTTTGTTTTTATGCTTTTTTTTTTTTTTTTTCAAAATAGGGTTTCTCTGTGTAGTTTTGGCTCTCCTGGACTTGCTTTGTAGACCAAGCTGTCCTTGAATGCACAGAGATCCACCTGCCTCTGCCTCCAAGTGCTGGGATTTCAGGTGTAAGCTGTTTCTTTAAAAAAAAAAAAAAAAACAGAAACAGATAAAAAAAAGTGCTTGAAAAGATGTTCAATATCCTTAGCCATCAGTGTCAGTGCCAATTAAAACTGCTTTGAGAATCTATCTTACCCTAGTCAGAATAGTTACCATAAAAAACCAAAAACCAACCAACCAACCAACCAACCAACCAAACAAACAAACAAAAACCAATTGATGGAAGTTAGAGAGAAGAGTATATACCCACTGTAAGAAGACCCAAGTTGGTTCCCAACACACACACACACCCCTACACCAGGGGATTCATAACTGTCTGTAACTTTAACTCCAGGAATTTTGACACCCTCTCTTGAATTTGCCAGTTCCTACACTCATATGTCTATACCACCAGAGACACACTATTTAATAAATAGTAATAAAAATAAATCTAAAAGAAATGACAATAAATGCTGATGAGGACGTGGAAAAGGGAATCCTTATATACTGCTGGTGAGAATGTTAACCTCTAGAGCTGTGGTGGAAGTCAGTGTGGAGGCTCCTCATATAACTAAAGATAAAACTATCACATTACCTAGTAACATCTTTCCTAATTATATACCAAAGGGTTCTATATCAACAGAGTACACAGATACTTACATACCCTTGTTTACTACTACAGTATTTATAACAACTGGAAAACTGAACCAGCTTAGATAGCCACAAATGCTGGGGGATGGTCTGACGTATTTTGATGCTAATAAAAAGCCATCCCACCTGGACAGGACAGATGAGATAGGTGTGGCTAAGGTTCCCGGGCTTGGAGAGAGAGGAATTCTGGGAAGAAGGGGAGGAGGAAGACCTGAGGGTCCCGAGAAGAGAAGAGAGGAAGGCCACCATGGGTTAGATAGAAGAGAAGCATGTGGCCGGCATGGATGGAGATTTGGCCCAGACGAATATTAGCAAGTATTTGGGACTATGGATGGGAGGTAGCTTGATAAGTTATTGGAAGCAGATGGCATGGGATTGGGGCAGGTATCCCATGCCTGCCTCACTATGGGAAGTAGTTTAGAGGATTAACGTCTGCCTTGCCCCAGGTTAACTAAGGCTATTTTATAAAACAAGTGGTGCCCAACATGGTAGGCATAATACTTTTAATAAGAATTTGTTCACGGAGAAACTTAAAAATAAGTTAATGTCCCCATCAGTCACAGTCATAGGGGAGGGGAATAGGGTGAAAGCGGGAGGGAGGGAGGAATGGGAGGATACAAGGGATGGGATAACAATTGAGATGTAATATGAATGAATTAATAAAAAAAGAAAAAATAAGTTAATGATACAAAACAAATAACAATGGAATACTATGAAGACTTTAAAAACATCCCCACAGTAAAGTTTCTCTTTTGAATGGTTTCTTTAAGCCATATGCAGTACCCCTTTTACATAAAAAAAGAAATCTAGCAAATTAAAAATGAATTAAGTAGATCTTCACCAATTGAAATAGAATAACATTTGCATATACTATGTTGTAAAAAGTGCTATAATATATACACATATTAAAATAATATGCACATACATATTCATTACATATATATGCAAAGTAATATACACAGAAGCAATGAGACAACATTCCAAAGAGCTAACATATCTGACACAGGAAGTAAAGGCTAGGAGAAGAAAGTGAGAAAGATTTCATTCGTTTCATTTGTATACTTCTGTATTGTCTATTTTTAAAATAATGAATATATTAATGTTTTATAATAGTACAGATCATTTTTCTTTAAAAAGGTCTTCTGAACCTACATGTCCTCAAGCCAGAGACTAGCCAAATCAATTACAGTACTCACCCACATTTATAAAGTATGAAGAAAATTTTGTAGTTACCCATTTTCTAAAGACACATTATTTGACTAGATTAAACCTATTATGTTTTATTTAATTTAAACACATAGAGATATTTCATATTTGAAATAATTTGCATTCAGAATTGAAGAAGTTTTGGCTATAAAGGAGGTATTGTAATTCTTAAGGACAATTCATTTGCAATCATAGCCCATTAGTGGAGGAAAATCAATGCAGCCAACTTAAACATATTAGACGTGTATGGAGTTGCTCCCCTGTCCTCTTCCCACATCACGGTGTGTCTTTGTCTGCTCTCTTTAGGAAAATTCAATTAGCAGCATTAGTCTTCTCCTCTGCCAGCCACAGACAACATGGTGATTCTCCTCACTATGCAGACATGAAAGTAGGGCTTGTTGATTCTCTGACTTGCTAGTTAACAAAATTACTGCTCCTTCTATAAATGGCTCTATATGTCGTGTCATAAACACAGTGACAGCTCCTAAAATCAATCTTTCATGACCTTATTGATTGGAACACTTAGAAATAATGAGACTTCACTGGTAGCAGAATAATGCTTAGAAAAATGAAAAAAAAAAAAACCCTCCAATGGGGGCTTGCCTATTAACATCTACGAATCTGTCTTTGCACCTCTCCTTTCACGTAACACTCACCTAGATCCAAGCATGACCAAGTTAGTTTCCATCTTCCTGTGCATGTGCACTTTTAACACTTGATGGTAACTCTTTAAAAATTTAAAGACACTGAGTTGAGATATTTTTGATCATTGTTTTTTTAAGCTATAAAATCAAAGTATCATTCCTACTGAGTCAGGAAAAAAGCTACTTAAAGAAAAATCTGAACATCAAAGAAGCTTGGAATGGTTTTACTCTTCTCAATATTTACTAATTTAAAACACAAATTCAAATACTTTTAGAATTCAATGTTCTAACTTAATTTACTCCTCATAGCGTATATATTAAAACAAAGCAAAACTGCAGCCCAGAGACTGCTCAGGTCCCATTTGATTTTCTGTGAATTCTGGGATGAATGCATTTAACCTCTTCCTTCAAGTGAAGTGCTCAGCTGAGTAGTAATGACAAAGGGAGAAAAGCCTTACTTTTATTTTCATGTAACTTAGGTTATCTTGGACATTTAAAATGAGATTTGTACCCACACAGGTACAATAGGTAACTGGCAGGCTACACGCTACAGGCTAGTTCTCAGTCATCACACCAGCTTCTGTAGGATTTCCTGAGCTTTACTTCCTTCCCCCCAAAATGGATCTTAACATTTTTGTTATTTTGTTTTAGAAAGGGGAGCGTTTTGACCTCCAGTAGTCTTGACCTCAAAAGCAGCTAGGATGACAAGCACACACTATTACTGGGCTTAGACTGGGCTTAGTTTTTAGTAGATGAACTGCTTTGAATATTTCAACACAAAGTTGAACTTCAGGACAAAGACACCATTGAGAAGGTGAAAGATGGTCCAATACTGGGAGACAATATCTACAATGAGAACAGTGGAAAAAGGGACTTACAGGCAGAAAACAGGAAGGAGACTGATAACTAAAATGTAAAAATAAGTTTAAAGAAAGCTTCTTTAAAGACAGCTAATGTACTGTTTTCCTCCAATCTGCATTGACTTTAATGGGTTTCATTGTGTCATTTTCATAGATAAATCATCACAACCACTAGGATAGCTATAATGCACAAGATAGTAATAAGGAAAGGAGAAACTGCAACTGTTCTACACAGCTAGTGACAATGTAAAATAGTGCAGCCATTTTGGAAAACTGCCAGTTTCTCAAAAAGTTAAAGCAGAATTAACATATGTATTGAACCCTCCCTGAGAAGCCGTATCTCCAAACAATATCTTGTGAATGAGTGTTTATAGTAACATTAACAGCCCAAGGCAGGAACAGGTTAAATAACTTACAACAAAATATAATGTGCTATATAGAGAGCATCAATGTATACATATGATAATCTATTATTCAGCAATAAAAAGGAATAAAATGTAACCTGGTGTTTTCAGGGCTGACCACTTGGCACTGGACAGATGATTGATAAGCTCTTCTCTTAGGGAAGACCTCTGATCTGGCTTCTAGCTTTCCTCAGTTTGTATACATTTCTTATCTCCATTCATTTTAACTATCAGAACTCAAGTTCAATGACTCAAAAGAATGTATACAGTTTACCATCACATCCTCAGTACCTAGAGGGCATTTGCCATTTGGCAGACAGCTAATCTTTTTGTTGTTGTTGTTTTGTTTTTTGTTGTTTTGAGACAGAGTTTCTCTGTGTAATAGCCCTGGCTGTCCTGGACTCCCTTCGTAGACCAGGCTGTCCTCAAACTCAAAGCAATCCGCCTGACTCTGCCTCCCGAGGGCTGGGATTAAAGGCGCGCGCCACCACCACCTGGCCAGACAGCTAATCTTAAACTAAGGATGCAATGATCTGTTTTGCGGCATTCTATTATATAATGCAAACATACTCATTCCCCTACTGCCATCCTTCTACCCATGCACATTTACTTTGTTTTCAAGGTTCTGCTTGGGGCACAATAATCCTAAGGCATTCATAGCTTGGCAGTAACCAAAACTCACTAGCTGGACTTAAGACCGCTCTGCAGGGTTGAGCCATGCCTGGTACAGGGACCTAGCTGACTGCTCAGTGTGAGTGAAGTCACGTCTATTAGAGGAGGAGCTTCCACCTCCGATTTACTGACGCGGCACAGCTCCTAACATCTGTCCTTATGCCCAGAGATTAGTGCCGTCCTCGCCCCTCACCAAGGAAACTTCTCTTTGTGACAGAGAAGAGACCACTACAGAAAACCCAGCAATCAAAATGCTGAGCTGTGGAGCCCAGTCCCAACGGATACATCTACAAACCACTCCCCGACCCAAGGCTCAGGGGACACTGTGGAAGAGAGGGGGAAAGAAAGTGAAAGTAGAAGATTGTAGAGTTTCCTGTGAGATTGTGTCTCTAAGTAATACCATAATCTATGCCAGTAAAGTCTCATCAACATAACTGTCCAAATGGGAGCTGAATCAATGAACATGTCAACTAGATAGAGAAAAGCCCCCAAGGTCTCAACCCTCCACAAAGAACTACAGGCACCTGAGGAAAGCTGGGAACAGGAGAGGTGGTTCTCCCCCAGTGAAGAGCATACCAATTGGCTGTTCAGTGACCAAAAGTCAGTTTTGAGCACATGCATACAGGTAGTATTACATGGATAGAACAGGTTATATTTAGGAGTATGTGTGTGTGCTTATTTTTGAAGGAGAGTGGGGAGGAGCATACAGAAGGGTTTGGAGGGAGGAAAGGGAAGGGAGAAATGTTTCAATTAAATTAAAATCCCAAATGAAATAAAAAATACCAGAAAATATAAACATTAAAGAAAAAGATAATGCAACATAAATCCCTTAATGTAGGTCACTGCATTCAAGTACATTAGTTTCTCTAAGGTGTTAACTTGGAAAAATAATTTTTGGGCCAAATGAAAAACACACAGCTTAAAATGTCACTAGACTTTGCCTTTTAAAGTTGTCTCCCAATTTATATACTACCAGTAGATGAGAGTTCCTTTTCTAAGACTTTCAAACCCTAAGCATCACTTTTTGAATTTCTTTTGCTGCAGATACAGCAGTAACATGTTTATCATGCTTACATTTATGGACCTCTGTTGTTGTTAATGATGTTACTGGCCATCTGAATGTCCTGTTTGTAGCTCTGCTTATGGGTTTCCTTTCTTGATTCTTATATATTTTCACTAGTCTATTTGCTAGTTAGTATGCATCAAGTATCTTTGCATTCTTGGCATTTAATTTTGCTTATGCTGTATGACCTTTCTCCTAAAAGCTTACATTTATTTATTCTTCTTGAAAATAAATGTTCAATACTGTTAAAAAAAATAGGAATGACTTAAATTTTAATTTGTGCCCTATTTCTACAATAATATACTTACTTTACCTTTAATCCATACAGGCAAGAATTCATATTTTAAATGTTTTATGGTCCTCTAATTGAAACAACTATTACTTGACTATGTTACTAAACTCTCATAATCCAGTGAGATTGATATGCAATCTTATGATTATTTTTCAAAGGAAGCTAAAGCCTACAAAGGCTTGTTTTAACCAGAAAATATTTTATTATTAAGAAAGAAAGTGATTTTTACTTGCTTTAGTTAATATTAGTTAACATTTACCAAGAAATCTGCTAATTTAAAAGAACTCAGCTGAGCTGAAGAAAGCTGGCGACAAGTTCCACACACAGGTGCAGAGGCATTTTTTGCTCCTACTGTCACTATTTCCGAGAAGCTGGACTTAGATAAATGTGGCTAAAAACAGTAAGTGTTTGCTTACTTCATGACGCCATCAATCACTAAGGTGAGCCACAAGAAAAAGAATGCAGGAGCAGTAGCATGAGCAGACACTGTAAGGCTGCGGTGGGAGACAGCATCCACAAGCACATCTTACAGAGGCTGAAACCATAAACATCATGTCTAAGGTCCACGGTCCCATGTGCTCATATTTATTTGTTTGTTTTTAATTATAATTAGCAAGAAAAGAAGGTCTGTAATTTGTTGTTCTCATTAGAAATACCATTTCCAGAAATGTAAGTTTAAATAATTCATGGTCTCACTTCCCAAAAGTTATTTTCATACTTCTTCCATTAATGTTACAATAGCATGGGCTTACTAAAATTTTTCTATAAATTATTTTATAAAAGTATTTTACAAATTAGCTTTCTTCAAGATATATAATTAAAATGGTTGTTTGCAGATATGGAAATTTTTTAAAGAATCTAAAGGTTTTTTAAATTCTTCGCTTGAGATAATTTGACTAAAAGTAGCACTTGAGGGTTGATAAGTAAGGCAGCGTGGGGGTACCAGTACTTGCTGCCAAGCCTGAAACCACCCACACTGCAGGAGAGAACTAAGTCCTTTAAGTTGACCTCTGGCCTCCATATGTGAGCCATAGTATGTGTGCCTTCCCATAGATAAATAAATAAATAAATAAAGAATAAAGTTCTGACTTAGAACTTTAGGGAAGTTATTCAATTTTTACACAATACTGTTGAGTACTTACTTCCCTTATCACTGCTTTAGGGAAATTTTAATAGAGTGTTTAGGTTTAACCTGCCTATAATGACTGCTAAATATTTGCTATGTCTACGTTTCTGTAGATAACCAATACTACTGGGGAAAAAAATAAACAGCCACCCAAAAAGGATATGAGGCTATTTAGTTAAAAGGCAACTCTAGGGCTAGGGAGATACTCACTGTGTAAGTACTTGCTGTGCAAGCATCAGAATCTGAGTTCAAATCCTCAGAAGCCTCACTTAGTTGTTTAGGGGTTAAGATGTTTTTAGGTCTAGATAGTTGTTTTAAGTTGATAGAGATGAGATATGATAGATAGAGAGTTACATTCAGAATTTTAGACTCATCGAGATAGGAAAATATTTTCTTCAAGGTTGCCAAATACAAACAGCCAAAACACTATAAATGTAACATGAATACAATTCCTGATTGTTCTATGGTTCTTCTTGCTGTATGTAGTTTATTTTATATATGTATAATAATATAAATGTATATGTATAAATAATAATTAAAAAACTGTAAATAAAACAACAACAACAACAACAACAAAAGTTGGACATCGTCCTGTGTGGCTGTAACCCCAGGACTGCTGGGACCAGAGAGAGACAGGAGGACCTCTGGTTGCTTGCTGACCTCCAACCTAACTTCTGATTGAGTGAGAGACTCTGCTTCAAGGAAACACAGTGGAGAATGACAGAGTAAAACACTTGACCTCGTCCTGGGCACGCTGGAGATGCCTCTCCCACACTGCTGCCACCATGTGTATACACTTCATATACATTCCACATACACACCCACACACACAGTTTTAAAAAATCAACTCTAAGCCTACAATTCCAGTTTCAATACAGATTTTCTAAATGAGGCTGGGTTCAGACAGCTATGGCAGGTCCTATTCTCAATTCAACCGAATCCTCTACTTGTAATATATTTCTAAGTATAAGATGGTATACACTGTTTTCTAACATCTGAAACAAGGCTCAACATCAAACAGGCCAATGTTCAGTTACACAAATTACTAATTTAATAGAATAGCCAATTCACAAAATTCTGGATTTATCTATTGTTTTTTACTCTGATAAATATTTTATATTTTTAAAATGTAATTTAAAAGTGCAATCAGAAGGACTTCACTGCTCAAAAATGGCCGCGTGGCTAAGTAAGGCAAGACTTCTGTTGAGAGCAACTAAAAAAAAAAAAAGAATAAAAGATCTTTGCACTCCCCTAACAAAAACTGAAGCTACCAGATAGAGAGCTACCAGTCAAAACGTCAGGAGCCAATGCACAGGAGAATGATGCACAGATCACTTCAAGTGATCTTTGCTGATTCACGACAGAGATTTAAGCTTTGAGCTTGAAGTGCATGGCTCCAGAAACAACAAAAGTCTTAGCTCTACTCAAAGTAAATGAAGTCTTTGAAAAATTAAGGTCCATCACATCTCAAAGCAGACCTAAACACTGTTCAAATCATACTAGTGAGGTCCTCTTGGGGATTATGACTTCCCTAGATGAAAAGTGTTGGCCATAGTTAAGAGTTCCAGGCACATACATCCTCCTGTGGAGCAGGTTTCACATCCAATCTGAAAGCCATTAGTCACTCCTATCAAACCACTGTACCAGTGGGCACATCCCGTCTGTGTCATTGTGTTTCACAGGGTTCAGAACTGGGAAGGGGAGAGAATCAATGGCTTATTTTTCCCCAGCAGCCTGTAGGGAAGAAGTGTACAGCTCAGTTCCAGCTTGTTTATATTTTATTATAGTTCTGGTGGGGACTCAAAAGAAACGGCAACAGCTTGTGGTACCCTGGGTGGCCCTGGAACCTCCCTGACCCCAGACATTGCAATGAGATCTTTGTTTGTAAAACAATGTCTTCTAGGACCAGCACTGTGTAGCGACACAAGATATCAGTCTTCTAACTATTTGCTTTATAAACAGGCTTCCAAAATATAGGTTTTCATATGGCTTTTTCATATGTCCTTTACTTTGGCTAGCTGTCTCTTCCTAACCGCTCATCTTGACTGCCCCACACACATCCTTGTTTGGCTCTTGCCACCCTTAGTATTACCCTTTTCTCCACCCAACAAGCTGTACTTATGTTTTGTAACATGGTATTTTTATTGATTATTTCAGAATTTCACATAATGTGCCCCAATCATCCTTACTTCTCAGTCCTTCCAGGTCTGCCCCTTTCCCCGACCATGTAGCCTCCCAACTAAAAAGAAAATATAATAACCCCCCAAAACAAACCAAGTATAATTTGTCTTGTCCACACAGTCACTGGAGCATGGTCAAACTCCTGGTGGCCAGCCCCTGAGAGAAAAGCGAGTCCTTCTCTACCCACAGCCTTACCAGCAACCGCCTATTATAAAGAGCTACACAATTCTTAAGAGTTCTCTTCAATGGCCTCTTACCTAGGTTGTTACTTTTTTGGGAGATGGGGGTGGGGATGGAGGTTGTTAAAGAAGCCTTCTACGTCCCTCTTTCTTAACTGGGAGTCTGCAGTCATCAATACCACTGCATAAGAAGCTTCCTTGACCTCTACAGTTGGAAGAAACATGGATCATGGACTTTCACATGGTATCAGGTGACAGCATAGACCACAGACATTCACTGGCCTCCAGTGTCAGCACATGCTATGGACCTCAGGATAGTTTCTGGTGGTAGTACAGACCAGGAACACCAACATGGCTTCAGGGGGCAGCATAGACCATGGACTTTCACATGGCACCCAGCTATAGTAGGACCATGGATCCCCAACATGGCCCTTGGCAGCAGCACATCCCATAGACATCACCATGGCCTCAGGAGGCAGCACAGGCTTCTCACATGTGCATGCCCCCTACCCCCCTCATCATGGCCCACAGACACCACCAAGGCCTTATGCAGCAGTACAGCCCATGCACATTACCATGGCCTCTGGGTGGTAGCTCAGGCCTCAGCCATCAACATGTCAGCCTCTCTCCATCTCCATCCTTTCCCCTCCTCCAGCCCATGTTCATGTGGCAGCGGCACTGGAAACTGCAGGATGTCACTAAGCATATTTTTGCCCACACAGCTCTACATGTAAGTATGTATTGCCACAAGTCACTGGTCTGGCTCAGGGCCTCTGGTGTCAGAAGCATTATAAATACCAGACTATTGCAGAGACTTCTTCCATCACAGCCACGATTCAGTTTTTCATCTTTGGTTGCTCCCAGATCTGGTTCTGCAGCATCAGCTCCTCATTGTAGTCCAGCAGCTTGGAGATGAAATAGGTGCTGGGGTTGACCACCTTGAAGTGACAGATCTGGGCCTGGATGGCGGCCATATTGGCCAGGCCACACCACCTGGGCAACGAGCTCTCCCCAGCAGGCAGACAGTTAATGCTCTACTTTGATTTCATCTCTGTTCTATTAGCTCCTCTCCCTTAAGCCATTCCCCAACTATGGCCAATTTCTAGTTTCCTAGCATGTGCAGGTGTTCCAAGTTAAGCATAGGAAACTAAAGATTCGAGTTAAGGTCTACATGTAAGAAAGATCAGGCAGAGTTTGTGTTTGTCTCTCTGGACCTGTTTACCTCACTCAGCAAAAATTTTTTCTAGTTCAATCCTTTACCTGTAAATTACATAACTTACTTTTCATTTACAGTGGAGTAAGATTTCACTGTATACATGGCTATCTAGGCTGATTCCATTTCTTAGTACTGTGAGAAGAGTCACAATGGACATGGATGAGCAAGTATCTCTGTAGTGGGTTATTAAGCCCTTTGGGTGGACACTCAAGAGTGGTACGGCCGGGTCGTTTGGTACTTTTATTTCTAGCATATTGAGGAGCTATCACACTACTTTTCATAATCAAGTCTAAATATGTTTAAACTTTAGACAAATGCTACTCTTCATCCTTAAGAACAGAAGCTTTTCTTTGTAGTGAATGGTGATAAATGCAGAGACTCATGGCTGTTCAAGATGCTTAGAGAAAAGATGGTTGTTACTTAGCCATAAACATGATACTTGTAAAACTCCCTCTAAGGTTCAAGAAACACGGGGGAAGGGAGAATAGAAAGAACATTAAGAGCCAGAAAATATCAAGATGTAAAATGCTATGCTGAGGCTCTGACACAGTCATTGCAAGAATGATCTCACAGCAGCTGTGGTACCAGACTGCACATGCCAAAAGCCAATCACAGGTGAGGAGGGTCTTATGGGGCCCTAATCCTCCCTGCTGAACTACCAGGCAACTGATGGATTATGGGGTGTGGTAGATAGAGGGAAGAGAGCCATTACCTCGAAATTTTTCAAAATTGCTACCAAAAGGGAGCCCACCAGTTTCCAATGAACAATTCTAAGCCCACAGGAACATAATACAGTCATATGATGTATTGGACTTATAAACACAAGGCTGTCCTGATGAAAATGAGGATCTCAGAGACTGTTAAAATCAGAGGGTGACAAAAACAAAGGAAGAAGGTATGAATTCAGGAAATGGACCAGGGAAAAGGGGGAGGCTGATAAAAGAAGGTATGAGTGAGAGCAAGCAAAACAAACCATACATACATTGTATCAAATTGCCAAAGAAAAAATTTAATCAGCAAAAATTTATGTAAGCACAGGTAGAAAACAAATGCACAAATGCAAATTGTATGTGGTGACTCACAGTTTATGTTATTATAAATTAGTAAATTATTTCAGTAATTGCTAGGCATTGCATATATTTATTTTTAAGTTGTGGTAATCAGATAATTAATTAATAACATTTTAAATCTAAAATTTCAAAAAAGTAACTACAAAACAAATATTAGTAAAATCCAAAACATTTAAATTATATAAACTCTTTTCTCTGAACACAATAGAATGAAACTGGAAATCAAAGGGAAAAAGAAATAGAGAAAACTTGGTAACAAGTAAATTACATACTCTGAAACAAATAAAGGGTGAAAGAAATCACAACCTAATTTAGAGAATACTTCAAAATACAAAAATACAAAGTAAGAAGACTTAAGGAGCACAATAAAAGCTGTGTTCAGTGAGCAATTTATGGCTATATTAAAAAAACTATGAAACCACTACCTTAATTTTGGACCATAAGAAAGAGAGCCGTACAGAATGGCTAAGATAAAAACCTCAAGTGACAGCACATGCTGGCGAGGATGTGGGGAGAGAGGAACACTCCTTCATTGCTGGTGGGAATGCAAACTAGTACAGCTACTTTGGAAATCTATCTGGTGCTATCTGAGAAAACTGGGAACAGGGCTTCCTCAAGACCCAGCTATTCCACTCCTTGGAATACACCCAGGAGATACACCAGCACACAAGGACATATGCTCAACCATGTTCATAGCGGCCTTGTTCATGATGGCCAGAACATGAAAACAGCCTAAATGTCCCTCAGTAGAAGAATGGATAAAGAAACTGTGGTACATTTACACTATGGAATACTACTCAGCTATTAAAGACAAGGAATTCCCAAAATTTGTGGACAAATGGATTGAACTAGAAATGATCATAATGAATGAGTTAATCCAGAAGCAGAAAGACTCAAATGGTATATACTCACTTATAACTAGACACTAGCCCAAGGGGCACATCCCATGAAAGTCTTCACCTACCAGGAAAGTGGGATATATGTGAGGACATCCTTTTGGGATTCTAGGTGAGAGAAACATGGGAAAATGGAGAAATAGAAGGATCCAGAGGGTCCTAGAAACCTACAAGTAGAACATTATGACAGGCACATCTGGGCTCAGGGGTTCTGCTCAAACTATGGCACCAACCAAGAATAATACGTGCAGTAAACTTCGAACACCTACCCAGACTAGCCAATGGACAAGACGTTCTCCACAGTTGAGTGGAGAGTGGGGACTGACTTTCACATGAACTCTGGTGTCCCATATTTGACCATGTCCCCTGATGGGGAGGCCCGGTGGCACTCAGGAGAAGGCTAGTAGGCTACCAAGAAGAGACTTTATACCCTATGGTCAAGTACAGGGGGAGGAGGTCCCCCTCAGTCACAGTCATAGGGGAAGGAAATGGGGTGAAAGTGGGAGGGAGGGAGAAATGGGGGGATAGAAGGGATGGGATAACAATTGAGATGTAATATGAATGAATTAATAAATAAATTTTAAAAAAAGAGAGATGTAAAAAAATTCCTAGGTCAGTGACCTGAAGGAAACATTATCACAGTGGAGATTTAAAAAAAAAAAAGAAGAACAGAAAAACAGTTGAGAAAAAAGTCAATGATATCAAAAGTTAGTTCTGGGGAAAGAGTAAAAAACAAAAAAATCCTTAACAAACTTTGAGGTTAAGTAACTGGTGGTAGAGAGACGATTCAAGTCACAAAAATATCAGAAATTCAAGTGGGACTTTTAACTCTATGGCCTTATGAAATAAGACATTTTAAAACAATACTACCATCAATATGTCAATGATGAAATAATACAGATAAAATGACCCAATTCACAGGAACATACAGACTTTGAAAACAGATTAAACAGAAAACCTAAATCAATGTAAAATACTGGTGAAGTAATTGAGAACCTCTCAATATATAAAATTCAGTTCCAAACAGGGTCACTGTCACTCTGCTGAACATTCAAGGAAGAATTACTATCAATCCTTCACAAATCTTTCCAAAAATTAAAGAGATACTTCCTAATTCATCCCATAAGACAAGTATTATCCTGATATTAAAGACAGACAAGTGAACTGTAGACCAGTATCTCTTAAGAAAATAGATGTCAGAATTCACAACAAACACAATACACAGAATAAAGTAAAACAACAACACCCCCAATAAAAACAACAGGTTAAGAAGGAAAGACAAAAGAACATGTAAGAAACAGTAATAATACAAATACACTCATATGAGGTATTGTACTTTATCAACACAGACGAAAATAATTATATTTTTTATGTAGAAACATATTTTTTAAAACGTCTTTGAAGAATGAGAAGTTGGTATTAAAGAGATGAATCAGCCATTGAAAGCACTGGATGCTCTTTCAGAGGACCCACATTCAATGTCAAGTATGTTTATAGCAGTTCACAACCATCTGTAACTCTAATGCCAGGGGCTCTAATTTCCTCTTTTGGTATCTACGGGCACCAGACATATATGATGCATACACACATATGCAATCACTCATACACATAAAATAAGTAAATGTAAAAAGATTTTTTTTAGGGGCTGGAGAGTCGGCTCAGAAAGTAAAATGCTTGCCATAGAAGCACGGGGTCCTAAGTTTGGATCCCCAGAAGTGCAGGCTTGGTGGCGTGTGCTTATCCTCCCACAACTGGGGAGGTGGAGACAGGAGGATATCTGAAGCTCACTGTCAGCTATTCTTGCCACATCAATGAGATTCAATTTCAGTGAGACTGCCTCACAAAAGAAGGTGGATTGTAGTATGGTTAGCCTGTACTATATGGTTAATATGTCCTTATAAATGAGTACATATCAGGCATGTGAGTCTTTATGGGTAGAGCATCTTTTGGGTATATGCCCAGGAGTGGGAGAGCTGGGTCTTGAGGTACAGCTATTCCCAATTTTCTGAGAAAATGCCAGATTGATTTCCAAAGTGGTTGTACAAATTTGCACTCCCACTAGCAATGCATGATTGTTTCCCTTTCTCCACATCCTCACCAGCACGTGCTATCACTTGAATTTTTTATCTTAGCCATTCTGAAGGGTGTAAAATGGAATCTCAAAGGCATTTTGATTTGCATTTCTCTGATGACTAAGGACATTGAGCATTTCTTTAAGTGCTTCTCGGCCATTAGAGATTCCTCTGCTGAGCATTCTGTTCATCTCTGTACCCCAATTTTTAATTGGGTTATTTTGTTTGTTGGTGTTTAATTTCTTGAGTTCTTTATATATTTTGGATATTAGCCTTTTGTCAGATTTAAAGTTGGTGAAGATTTTTTTCTCAATCTGTTCACAGACCCAAAGAAGCTAATAAACAAGGAGGGCCTAATCTCACTGAGAAAGGGAAATAGAATATACAGTGGAAATGGTTGAAGAGAGGGAACAGGATAGGAGAGGGAGTGCTGAGGGACATAAGGGTGGGTGGGGATCAGATGTGAGGAGAACAGGGCAGGAGGATAGACAGTTTGCAGAGAGAAGCAAGACATGGTAGGCTCCTGGGAGGAAGGATGTGGAGGTGACTTGCAGAGACTGCCTAGTAGTGAGGATCATGGAGACTGAAGAGACCAAAGTCTAACCAGACAGGACTCCTCAAGAAGGGAGAGGAACACCAACCCACCCACAAAAACTTTGACCCAAAATTTACCCTGCAGGGATAAAGATAGAGCAGAGATAGAGGGAATATCCAACCAATGCCTGGCCCAACTTAAGACCCACACCAAAGGAAAGAGCCAGCCCCTGACACTATTAATGATACTCTGCTATGCTTGCAGAAGGGAGCATAACATAGCTGTCCCCTGAGAAGCTCCACCCAGCAATGGATCAAAACAGATGCTGAGACAGCCAAACATTGGGCAAAGTGCAAAGAGTCTTGTGGAAGAGTGCGGGAAGAACAGAAGGACTCAGAGGAGACAGGAGCTACACAAGAAGACCAACACAGCAAACTACCCTGGGACCAGGAGGGCTTGTGGAGACTGAAGCACCAACAAAAGACCATACGTAAACTGGATCTAGGTCCTCTACACACATGTACCCAATGGGCAGCTTGGTCTTCATGTAGGTTCCCTAGTAAAGGGAGCAAGGGCTGTCTCTGACAAGTAATCTGCTGCCTGCTTTTTCATCACTTCCCCCAGGTGGTTCTGCCCTCAGAAAGAGGATGCCCTCAGTTTTGATGTGAACTGATGTGCAGGGGTGGGTTGGTGGTGGTGGTGGAGCTTCCTTTTTTTGGGAGGTAGAGAAGGGGGAATAGGGTGAAGAGAGGGAGGGTGGGACTGGGAGGAGAGGAGGGAAGGGGCTATGATTGTGATATAAAGTATATAAATTAATTAAAAATGAACTTAGAAATTAAAAAAATAAGGTGGAGTATGATAGAGGGAGGCACTTAATGTTTTCTTCTGCCCTCAATGCATGTGTAGATATATATGTAAGTTCAACCTTCCCCCATGAACAAATACACATGCATGTATCACACACAGAGAAAAAAGAAGAAATTAGTTTTTGCCTTTTTTTTTTTTTTAAAGACTGCAGCAGGTCTGGGGAGATGGTTCAGTAAGTAAAGAGCTTGCTGTACAAACACAAGGAACCAATTCAGACCCCAGCTCCCACATAAAAAGACAGGTGTGGTGGCACAGATTTATAATCCCAGTGTTGGGGACACAGACTAACAGAAGTATCTCTCTGGCCAAACAGACTAACAGAATCAATGAACTTCAGGTTGAGGGAAAGATGTTGTTTTTCAAAATAAGCTGCAAGAGCAAATGAAGGAGAAATTTAACATCTCTGGCTTACACACACACACACACACACACACACACACACACACACACACACACACACACACACGGAAGGACCACAGCAGATTTTTTAAAAAGGCTTTATGACATGAAGAATAAAATATGATGACTATAACTAACCATGTATTTGACGGTTTTAAGAATAAATCAGAATAATTGGACAGGAAATTAATAAATTAGAAATGATTAAAATTTCTAAAGTTGTAAAAACCAGAAAGCATAGAAAAGGGAAAGCACAAGTGTTAAGAAAAGAGAATACAATACATGTGTTTGCAAACTTTTGGTTTATAACAGAGTAGACAAAGAAAAACAGTGGAGAAAAATCATGCTTGTCAATAATCATCTGGATGGAGAAACAATTAAATTAGCTTTTAGGAGGTGGGAGAATATTTTATAGGAAGGTAAAAACTATTAACACAGAAGACAAGACACACTGAAAATAGCCACTTTTATCAAAATATCCAAATGAAAGCTGCAGAGTAAAAGTAGATACTTTCAGGACACCTGAATAACCCGAGAATGGTGTCTAAATTTAAGAGGAAATTCTTAACAAAACAGTAGAAAAATACAAAAATTTAAACAGGCATCTCATTAAAATTCAAATGGTAATTTGTAAAAATCACCATTTTGTTATGTAAAAGTGCTTGAACCTTCCAATAGAGAATTCCACATGAAAACTATAGAAGATATTTAAAATAGCAACAAGATTAATAGAAATTTATATCTTACACTCATAAGTATTTTAAGAGAAGAACCATGACCCTTAAATACTAATAGGAATTAAAATTGGTAAAACTGCTTTGGAAAACTGCTCAACATAATATAAAGGTAGGATAAGGGTATAAGGTAAGAATTGTGCTCCTCAGAGAAACCTTTATCATGGGTACCAGGACACGTGCTCAAAGTATACTTCTAATAACTCAGCCAGGATCTCAGGATGATGGCAGATGACATGCTATGTGTGAGTGAGGACTAGGACTGCTTTGCCACTATTCTAAGCTTCTTCCCTAAATCAACAACCATCAGGAGCTCCACATACCAGCATATGTCTCCCGGGAGAACCTTGACTGCCTACTGGGCACTGCTGCTACCTGTGCTGCTCTAGCAGCCACAGCCATCCCTCTGACCAGCATGAAGTATCCTCACCAGAAACGTTCATAGTAGGGACAACGGGAGGCTCAGAAGAAGTCTGGGCTGTTGAAAACCAAACAGGGAGAGCGCTCGGAGCATAGTTATGAGAATGTATAGAGGGAGTGTGGCCTTGGAACCTCAACCTGATACAGCCAGAGAGAGAACACTACTCTCTCTACCCCACCACTGGTGGACAGCAAAAGTGTGCAGTGAAACCCAACACAATATCCTAATCACACACACAGGTATGTAGGTGTGCACTCCTATGATATCCCTTCAGATTATGAATCACAAAAAGCCTCACTCATGGGACGCTCAAGCTCCAACTCACTGAGAAAATTGTTACATGCTAGGTAGGCTATAGGGAACTCTTGCCAGTGAATCCTAACACAAAGAAGGCTATGCTCACAGCGGTCTGGGTACAATGATGTAACTTGTCTGAACTAATGAGAATAGCCTTTTACCCCCACATCTGTGGAGACCAAACAAATGACAACCCGGGAGGAGGAAAGATAATAGCATCCCACTGAGGAAGAAATATTTACTTAGGTTTCACTACCTTCTATTTCCTGTTATTGCCAACTTAAACTTTAAAAAAAGTTTTAGGAGCCGGGCGTGGTGGCGCACGCCTTTAATCCCAGCACTCGGGAGGCAGAGGCAGGTGGATCACTGTGAGTTCGAGGCCAGCCTGGTCTACAAAGCGAGTCCAGGACAGCCAAGGCTACACAGAGAAATCCTGTCTCAAAAAACCTAAATAAATAAATAAAATAAATAATTAATTAATTAAAATTTAAAAAGTCTTAGTTGTTTAGGTGTTTTGCTTTGTTTTTAAGTAGTTTTGTTATCATTTCCAGTTGTTTTACTTTCATTGTTAACCTACTGTGTTTTAACTTGCATCTCACCAGAAATGTTGTTTCTGACTATCCCTTCTTTCTCCACACTGACAAAAATCTTGCTTTTTCCACATTTACAACAGTTTGTTACCTCAGAATTCCAACTCACACATTACCTCTTTCTTTCTCTATTCCTTTACTGCACAATTTAAACAAACTTTTAGCCCTCAGAAAACAATAGCCTACATTTCCCTCAACCAATAACCCAAGTGAAGCCTGGTGAACCAATGAGTTTTATTTGGGTTACTTACAGGAGCATGGGTAAGTGGTACTTACAGGAGCAGAAATGACTCAAAGACAGCTGCATCAGCAAAGCCCACCCCAGCATGGCTGACAGCTCAGGAAGCTGGGGACCTGGAGCACACTGCACAGCCTGCAGGCAGCTCAGCAGCTTGGAGGCATTTTTTGCAGGTACCTCAGGTGGTCTCTTTTTTCTAGGCTTCTAGGCTTGTGTGACAGGAACTCTCAATAGTCTTTACTGCTTACTCTTGGGGAGGGAGGGGCCTAGTGAATTCCGCCAGTTGAAAGGATCTTCTGAGGCTACTGTGAGCCTGTAACTCCCTCTCTTAAAAATCTCCCCATAGGGTGCAGTTTTCATTTCTCTGTATAACATCCTGCTCTAAAATATTCTGTTGTTTCACCTCACTTTTCACACCCTGTATCTTATTTCTCCTCCAAGATGCAAAGTCTTAACCTCTGGGGAAACAGCTATAGCTGGTGCAAAGTTCAGAGATGACATTTTCATGATGAAAGCACACAGAAAAAATTACTCTGAAGAACGAAATTACTAGTTTATCTTAAGATGAAGAGAATGGATCATGCTTAGCAAAAAGGGAGGAAGAAAAGGCTCTAGCACACTGTTAAGATTCTATTTCTCAAATGGTCACTGCTAGGATTATTTTAAATCATTATTCTGTTCAAGTGTGTAGGCATATTTTCTTATAAAAGACAAGAGCTTCAGAATATCATGGAAAAAAATAGCCCACAAATCATTAACATGTATAGTTATAACAGAACTACCAAAAATTGTAAAAATCAAACAAACAAACCAAAACTTTCTACATGTATTGTTATTACAAATGCATTTGCCTTTCACAGGGGTAAGTAATCCCAGATGACAGGACAAAGGCAGTTCTGTTTGTGTCAAGGGAAGGCTTACCTTAGGAACCACTAATTTAGAAATAATATTCACAGAATGTATTTTGTGAAATATACTATTGACATATAACAAAGTATACAAATTAAGGTATTTATCCAATTGAATGAACTTTGTTGGCTCATACATTTGTCAATTACCACCTGAAACAAAATGCATGACATTTCTATCATCCTTTCCAGAAAGTTCCTGCTGCTTCTTTAATAATCAATTTTCTTCACCTTAAAAATGTCCTTTCTTAGCTGAGTGGTAGTGGTAGCACAAGCCTTTAATCCTAGCACTTAGGAGGTAGAAGCAGGCGGGTCTCGGGTCTCTGCTTGAGGTCGTCCTGGTCTACAGAACAAGTTCCAGGACAGCCAGGGCTACACAAAGAAACTCTGTTGAAAAACCAAACTAACCAACCAAACAAAAAAGTCCTTTTCTATATAAGTTAAACTTTTGTCTTTGTATAGATGTAACAACCCCATGTGTCAGCACACTAGTCTTCTAACTCAAGGTAGCTAAGGAACATCTAACAAACATTTCTTTTATTTTGGGCTACAGATATATCAATTTCTGACAAAATATGGAGCCATAGAAGCTAATTCAGTTAATTATCAGATATTCTGAGGAAACAGCTGTGTAAGCTGAGAACAGTGAGGACATAAAATGAAATTTCTGGTATTGAATAATACTTTCCAGATTTTCCAGTTCTGCATTGAAAAATTCCAGCTGAAAGTAAGAGACAGAAAACCAAACAATACCATGAGCTGTGGCCGACTGGTAATGTCTAGAAGGCTGAACACAATGTTCCGAATTCAATTAGGTGGTGACAATTTTCAAGGCTCAGCGATTTACCCTCTCTCAGCCTAGGTGTGTGATAAGTACCTGCAAACAGTTGGGGAAAGGTGAGGAGAACTTTTTATGTTTGTTCTTTGTATGTTAGTATAAATTTCCATGATAACACTTGAAAACCCCATGTACAGCAGGGTTGGCTAAGACATTACAGAGTAAATTATGATTTGATTTTCCTCACTTCAGTTCAAACTATGAATCCTGCCAGCTATGTGGCTTGCTTATTCGGGTTTAGGAGATTAACTGCTGAATCTCTATTTAAATTTGGCAACAATCTAAAAACTTAGGAAAGGCAATTGGACAAGCTCCACATTCAGTCTGTCTGCTTAAACTGTTTACTTACAGTAACAGCATACAAATGTCTCATGTTACTGATAAACCACAGAAAGTTTCTGGGACGCTACTTCTATCCAAACATAAAAGTAATGGTCATCATCACAGAGTAATGAGAGGAGTCAAAGCAGATACAAATCATGCTCTTGTACCAAATTTAACACAAAAGTAAAAATAAGGGAAATGTCTTTCTGGATACAAAAATGTTTTAGACATACATTTGAAATAACTGAGCATTTCTGTAATAAATTCTTTTGCTTAAAGTAATTTATTTTATGTTGAATTTATAATGATAACCTTATCCTGACATACAGAAAAGATTTGAGAACAAAGTAAAAATAGTTGTAATATCAACACCATTACTGTCTATGAAAAGAACAGAATCAGTCAAGAGTGTAAGCCCCACACGATGTTGGATACCTATAGTTGTAGCATTTGGGAGATTGAGTCAAGAGGAACACTTGAATTTAGGAATTTTAGGTCAGCTTGTACAAGAGTAATAATCTATCTCAAAAAATAAACAACAACAACAAAAACCCAAAGCCACCTGGGTAATACATACTGGGCACACTCTCTTCGCTGAATAATCACTGTTGTGAGAAAACATCAAGTATTTTCTTTCTATGTATGTTTACCACCTATGTACAAACTGTAGTGTGTGTGTATGTGTATGTGTGTGTGTATGTGTGTGTGTGTGTGTGTGTGTGTGTGTGAGAGAGAGAGAGAGAGAGAGAGAGAGAGAGAGAGAGAGAGAGAGAGAGAGAAAGGAGAAGGAAGAGGAATTTAAAAAGTACATAGTTATACATACTGTTTCTCTAAGCATTGTGAAATATAAGCATCCCATGCTTGCAATTTATAGTGTTCATTGCTGATAATAATATTCAAGCAATATTATATTATAGGAAAATCCTATACATTTGCCCTTTAAGCCACTGATGAATATTTGAGCTGGTCTCTATGTTCAATGCTGTGTTCATGAAATATGATATGAATGCCCACAACTTCAGTTGCTAAGTACAAATTTGTAGAAAGTGATAGTGCTAACTTATTGCTCTAAACATTTTTTCAGACTTGTTATTTTCAAGTACATGAAATTCTGTCATTCTGTAACCTGAATCATATTAATACACTGAGTTGTTAATTTAAATTTTCCTGATTAGTAAAAGGGCTTATTATCTTCGAGTTTGTTGGTTATTTGGATTGCTTCTTTTAGAATGGATAGTATCTTAATTATTTTCCCTGCTGGTGGCAGTGTTTATTCTAATTAACATATAGGAAATACATACATATCTTATTGATTGTACATTGAAATTCCCCTATAATGCTTTTCCTACAAATGTAATTCCATTTTCCAAGGCATCTATTGATGAAGCTAAGGCTGGTTCAATATGGTGGGTACTGTAAATAAGGTTATGATGGAAAGAGTGGGCAGGCACCTTTATTGTATCCTAATTTTATCTCACAGGGGATCTCCACATGGCTGAGACAGCTGGATCATACAGTAGTTCTATTGTTATTTCCTCTAGAGGCTTTCATAACAATTCCTTTCCCATACGAGGGAATTATATTTATACCAAAAGCTTTTGAAGAATTTTCTTTTCCCAGTAAAAAAATAGTCATAATTTGCTGTTCTTCTCTGAGGATATTCTTCTCATAAGAGCAAATTTCAGTCAAAGTTTGATTTTCATTTCCCTGATGGCTAAGAACACTGAATATTTTCATATATTCATTGTATTTCTCTTCCTAGAATGTTTACTATTGGTATATACAAGCTCCTGGGTTTTGTTTGTTGATTTTGTATACTCTACTGAAACTGTTTACAGATCAAATAGGAAATCTGACTTCTTTCCTATCTTTGTAATATTTATTTTTCCTTCTCCATTTATTGATCTAAAACTAAAGCACTACACCGAATAAGAGTGGAGAAAGTGAACACTCTTGTCTCCTCCTTGATTTTAGAAGAAATGTTTCATTTTTCCCTTTAAGGATAATTTTGGCAACAGTTTTCCCATTTATAACCTTTATGTTGAACTTGCTCCTTTTATCTCCAGTTTTTCAGTTTTTTTTTATCATGTAGGTGTGTTGGACTTTGTGAAAAGAATTTTTTCCAGAATTGTGCTGCATCATATTATTTGTTGTATTACTTCATCATTGCATCCCTGGGATGAAATCAGCTACATCATGGTGTAATGATCTGGTGGTGAATTTTATGTTTTCATTTAAGAAACTGGCCTATCAGGCAATTTAAGGGGGACACTGTTTTGCAGAATGAGTTTTCCAGCTCCTCCTTGCTTTCAGGAATAATAGTATATATAGCATTGCTGTTAATTTGTAAAAGAAAATTTACACAATGGAATACTACTCAGCTATTAAAAGGAAGGAAATCATGAAATTTTCAGGCAAATGAAACTAGAAAAGATCATTCTGAGTGAGGTAACCCAGACCCAGAAAGACACAAGTGGTATGTGCTCATTTATAAGCGAATTTTAGCCATATAGTATAGGATAGACATACTACAATGCACAGACGCAAAGAAATAAATAACAAGGAAGACACAAAGGAGGATGAGGAAATCTCAGTCAGAGGGGAAACAGATAGACAGCAGTAGTGGATGAAGAGAGGGAACAGGTAGGAGAGGAAGCACAGAGAGAAATGAGGGTGGAGATCAAGCTTGAGGAGAGATGGGGCAGGAAGACAGAGGCCTGCAGAGAAAAGAGGAACTGTGGGTGGAGGATCTCTGTGACAAGCTGGAGAACTAAGTCAGGGTCAGCTTCTGGGAGCATATGAGGGGGCTTGTGGGAAAGATTAAGCTTTGTCACAGGTGGAAGCAGTCTTAGCAGGCTTTACCCTTGGGGCAAGCCATGAATACCGTGTGACAGACTGTTGGGAGCCTTCCTGGGCTTGGAATTCAGGAAGCCGACCTGGGAACCCCACCGTGGCTATTGTTTTCCTAATTGACCCTCGAAGGGAGAAGGAGACCACCCTTTGCTTGTGACTGGGAAGGTGGTGGGAAGAAAAACAACAAGAAAAGACGAGAAGGGCGCGCGGAGAGAAAAAGGGACCGGACCAGCTCGCGGGACAGAGACACCTAAGGACCCGTCCTGCGGAACGGATTCCAAAAGGTTTACTATTCTGTCCCTTTAACCCTTTTTTCCTTCTTGTATATGATAGTTGGGTTGTTTAATAAAGTTTAATTGTTAATAAACAGAGCCAACAGTGGCTCTACCTGAGACTCCTAGTAGCAGGGGTCATGGAGACTGAAGAGGACAGCCTCTAACTAGATAGGCCTCCTAGTGGAGGGAGGGGAGCACCAACCCACCCACAAAAACTTTGACCCAAAAATTACCCTGCCCACAAGATGTGCAGGGATAAAGATAAAGCAGAGATTGAGGGAATGTCCAACCAATGCCTGGCCCAATGCAAGACCCACCCCATGGAAGTGAGCCACCCCCTGACACTATTAATGATATTCTATCTATGCTTGCTAACAGGAGCCTAGCTGAGTTGTCCTCTGAGAGGCTCCATCCTCAGTTCAAAACAGATGCTGGTTCTCACAGCCAAACACTGGGTGAAGCACAGGGAGTCTCATGAATAAGTGTGGGGTGGGTGAGGGCTGGGGGGTAGGTAAAAGGACCTGGAGGTGACAGGAGCTCCACAAGAAGACCAAAAGAGCAAAACTAACCAGAGGGCCCAGAGGGGCTTGTGGAGACTGAAGCGTCATCCAAGGATCATGCATAAATAGACCTAGGCCCCCTACACAGATGTAGCTGATGGGCAGCTCAGGCTTCATGTGGGTCCTCCAGAAAGGGGAGCCACGGTTACCTCTGATATGGACACTGTTGCCTGCTTTTGAATCACTTATCCCTGGTAGGACTGCCTTGCAAGGCCACAGGGGGAGAGGTGGATGGGGCTCCCCTTTTCTGAGGAATAGGGAAAGGGGGAACGGAAAGGAGGGAGGCTGGGACTAGGAAGAGCGGAGTAAAATGAATAAATAAATTTATAAAGAAATATTGTGTGTACAGGTGTTTTGCCTGTCTGTGGGAGGTAGAAGAGAAGAGCTCACTGGGGATGGAGTTACAGATAGCTGTGAGCCACCATGTGGATGCTGAAGATCTATCCAGGTCCTCTGGAAGAACACAGTGCTCTTAACTGCTGAGTCTTATCTCCAGCCCCTACTGTTAGAAGTATGGTGTGGTCTGGCAGTGAATTTGTTGAGTCTTGGAATTTTCTTGTTGGGAAACTCCACTACTGCTTCAATCTTATGGATCATGCACACCCGAATAGGAGTTTTATATTCATTTCTTTTAGGTTGGTCACATGCTTTCAGAAATTTATCCATTTCTTCTATATTTTGCAACTTACTAGAATATAACTTTCAAAACATTTCCTAATAATCATCTGGATTCACTAGTACTTACTGTAGTATCTTCCTCTTCTTCCCTAAATTTCCCAGCTCAATGTTTTGCATTTGGACAGTTTATCTAAGATCTTGTCATTCTTGTTCAATCATTTAAAGAACCAATTCTTCGTTTCATTTATTTTTTTCTATTAGATTCCTATTTACTCATATCTGTCTCATTCCTTACTTTTATCTTCCTCTTTCTTCCTTTTTGACCTTGAGGTGAACAACTAGGTTATTGGCTTGTGTTAGCTATATATTTTTTAAATATTGATATTTATAGCTATAAATTTCCCTCTCACTGCTGCCAGTATATTTCAAGGGTTCTGATAAGTTATTCATTTGATTCTAGAAAACTTGAAATTCCCCTAATTCTTTCTAAGAATCATTAATCCCTAACTCTTTCACTGGATCATTATAGAATATATTGTTCAATCTTACTGTGCTTTTGCCTCTTGAATTTTAATTTTAATCCATTATGCTCTTGTAAGATAAAAGAAAAAATTCAAAATTACTGCACTTGTTAAGAGCTATTTTATGCCTATCAAGTGATGCCGAGAAGAGGTTATATATCCCAGCTACTGTATGGAATATCCTATAGATGTTCATTCAAGCCATTTACTTTTTTCCCATTTATTTGTCATGTACATTATGTCTAAAGTTTTTTGTTGAATATAAAATCTTAAGCATTTATTTATTTTGTATGTGTATGCATACACGGGTGGCTGTGCATATGTCATGGTACATGTGGGGAGATCAAAGGACAACTCGTATCAGTTTTCTTTTCTACCATGTGGGATCTGGGACCAAACTTATGCTGCTATCCTTGGTGGCAAATTCCTCTTTTCTTTTCCTTCCTTCCTTCCTTCTTTCCTTCCTTCCTTCCTTCCTTCCTTGAGACAGGGTTTCTCTGTGTAATAGCCCTGGCTATCCTGAACTTGTTTGTAGATCAAGTTGGCCACGAACTCACAAAGATCCACCATCCTCTAACCTCTGCCTCCCAAGTGCCCAGCACCCAAGTGCCCTTTTGTGGTGTCTGGAGGCAGTGTGGTTCTATATAGTGTACCTATTGTCAAATGGAGTATGGAAGTCATGTATTATATTCAGACTTACCTGCCCCTTTATGTCTAGTGGCACTTGTTTTGTTAAACCACCATGCACACCAATATTCGACGCACTTCTAACTATTGTATCTTGAAGGGCTTTTTTCCTTTATTAATACGTAGTGACCGTTACCACTTCTAAATTTTGTTTAAGGTCTGTTTTGTCAGATGTGAGATGCTTGTGTTTGGATCCCACTTGTTTGGAATACTATTTTATATACTTCCATGTTTAGTTATGCATGTATTTACCAGAGAGCTGAGTTGCATTTACCTTTGCTGTATATCAAAAGCCAGCTGACTCAATGAACTTTGTGACCTGTGGACTGGGAAGGTACTCATTTGCCCCAGAGGCACCCTAGATTGTATATTCTAAAGTAAACAAATGTCCAAACTACGAGGTGTCCCCTGAGTGCCTCAGAGAGTACAGGAAGCAAAGTACTGTCTGCCTGTCTCAGTATTTGAAGTTGCTGCCCAGCAGTACCCTGAGGCGAGAACAAGCAGAAATCAGTGATCTGTCAAACTTGGGCTTAGAGTTCACAGTTCTGCTCACAGCTAACCACAACCACAGGGATGCAGGTATGGACTGTGAAATACTAGTCACAGGCATGGAGCTGACAGACTCACAGTAACCCACAGGGAACAGGACACGGAGCTGACAGACTCACAGTAACCCACAGGGAACAGGACATGGAGCTGACAGCCGCACAGTAACCCACAGGGAACAGGACATGGAGCTGACAGCCACACAGTAATCCACAAGGAACAGGACATGGAGCTGACAGCCGCACAGTAACCCACAGGGAACAGGACATGGAGCTGACAGCCGCACAGTAACCCACAGGAACAGGACATGGAGCTGACAGCCGCACAGTAACCCACAGGGAACAGGACATGGAGCTGACAGCCGCACAGTAACCCACAGGGAACAGGACATGGAGCTGACAGCCGCGCAGTAACCCACAGGGAACAGGACATGGAGCTGACAGCCGCACAGTAACCCACAGGAACAGGACATGGAGCTGACAGCCGCGCAGTAACCCACAGGGAACAGGACATGGAGCTGACAGCCACACAGTAATCCACAAGGAACCAGACATGGAGCTGACAGCCGCACAGTAACCCACAGGGAACCAGACATGGAGCTGACAGCCGCACAGTAACCCACAGGGAACAGGACATGGAGCTGACAGCCGCACAGTAATCCACAAGGAACAGGACACGGAGCTGACAGCCGCGCAGTAACCCACAGGAACAGGACATGGAGCTGACAGCCGCACAGTAACCCACAGGAACAGGACATGGAGCTGACAGCCGCACAGTAACCCACAGGGAACAGGACATGGAGCTGACAGCCGCACAGTAACCCACAGGAACAGGACATGGAGCTGACAGCCGCACAGTAATCCACAGGAACAGGACATGGAGCTGGCAGCCGCACAGTAACCCACAGGGAACAGGACATGGAGCTGGCAGCCGCACAGTAACCCACAGGGAACAGGACATGGAGCTGACAGCCGCACAGTAATCCACAGGAACAGGACATGGAGCTGACAGACTCACAGTAACCCACAGGGAACCAGACATGGAGCTGACAGACTCACAGTAACCCACAGGAACAGGACATGGAGCTGACAGACTCACAGTAACCCACAGGAACAGGACATGGAGCTGACAGACTCACAGTAACCCACAGGGAACCAGACATGGAGCTGACAGCTGCACAGTAACCCACAGGAACAGGACATGGAGCTGACAGACTCACAGTAACCCACAGGGAACCAGACATGGAGCTGACAGCTGCACAGTAATCCACAAGGAACCAGACATGGAGCTGACAGCCGCACAGTAATCCACAGGAACAGGACATGGAGCTGACAGACTCACAGTAACCCACAGGGAACCAGACATGGAGCTGACAGCTGCACAGTAATCCACAAGGAACCAGACATGGAGCTGACAGCCGCACAGTAATCCACAAGGAACCAGACATGGAGCTGACAGCCGCACAGTAATCCACAAGGAACAGGACACGGAGCTGACAGCCACGCAGTAACCCACAGGAACAGGACATGGAGCTGACAGACTCACAGTAACCCACAGGGAACCAGACATGGAGCTGACAGCCGCACAGTAACCCACAGGGAACCAGACATGGAGCTGACAGCCGCACAGTAACCCACAGGGAACAGGACATGGAGCTGACAGCCGCACAGTAACCCACAGGGAACAGGGTATGTTAGCGTTACTACTGCTGTGATGAAACACTACGACGAAAGAAACTTGGGGAGGAAAGCGTTTACCCACCTTACACTTCCAAAACACCAAAGGAAGTTCATCATCAAAGAAAGTCTAGTCAGGAATTTAAACAGTAACCTGGAGGCAGGAGCTGATACAGACACCACGGAGGGTGCTGCTTACTAGTTTGCTCAGCCTGTTTTCTTATAGGACCCAAGACTCAGGGATGAAACCATCCACAGTAGGCTGGGCTCTCTCCTATAAATCACTCATTAAGAAATACACACACACACACACACACACACACACACACACACACACACACACACTTACATCTGGACACTAGCCCAAGGGGCATGTCCCATGAAAATCTTCACTTACCAGGAAACTGGGATAGATGTGAGGACATCCTATTGAGGCTCTAGGTGAAAGAAGTATGGGAGAATGGGGAAATAGAAGGATCCAGAGGGTCCTAGAAACCTACAAGAAGAATATTATGATGGGCAGATCTGGGCTTAGGGGTTCTGCTCAAACTATGGCACCAACCAAGGACAATACATGCAGTAAACATCGAACCCCTACCCAGATCTAGCCAATGGACAGGACATTCTCCACAGCTGAGTGGAGAGCAGGAACTGACTTTCACATGAATTCTGGTGCCTCATATTTGACCACGTCCCCTTGATGGGGAGGCCTGGTGGCACTCAGAGGAAGGATAACAGGCTATCAAGAAGAGACTTGATACCCTACGATCATATAGAAAGGGAGGAGGTCCCCCTCAGTCACAGACATAGGGGAGGGGAATAAGGGGAAAACAGGAGAGAGGGGAAAATGGAAGGATAGAAGGGATGGCATAACAATTGAGATGTAATATGAGTAAATCAATAAAAAAAAAAAAAAAAAAAAGAAATGCCTTTCAGGTGGACCTCATGGAAGCATTTTCTCAGCTGAGGTTCCCCCTTTCAGGTAACTCTAGTTTGTATGTTGTGAGACTGACCAGCACACAGGGCATGGAGTTAAAAACCTCTATAGTAAACCTCAGGTGACAGGGCTGACACATTGTGGCCACGGCACACAGGACCACTCAATACTGCACCTGGCAGAGCTCTCCTTCTTCACTCTACATTTTCACAAGTCTGCATCGGACCCTCCCTTCCCCAACACTGTTAATGGTCATCTTCTCCCCTGATACTGAGTTTTCATGTCCCTAGAGTAGTTTACTATCTCTCACAAAATGATCCCTGACTATAGGTCTGTGAGATATGGAGGTAGGGCACAGATTTCTAACTTTAATGCTATTCTGCCACAAACCCCAGGCACCAGATTTCGCATCCCAGAAAAGTCAGGGTGTCTTCTGCTGCAGGACCACCAGCAGTCCGCTGTTACTGAGCCCTGGAGGCTCTTTTGGTTCGAAGCTTTGCCTTTGCTTTCCCTGGGTATCAAGGGGTAGAACTGCAGACCATTTCTTCCTTTTCTCTGTGCTGCTTTTCTGTTTCTCTGTCTACACTTGCCTCTGTCTGTCTGTCTGTCTGTCTCCCTCCCTCCCTCTCTCCCTTGTTTTCCTGTTACCTTTCTCTTGATTCCCAATGGTTTTCTCTCTCCTCAGATTACAGTTTCTCCTTTTAAATTCTGACTCTTCTAATTCATGGTTGCAGGAAGGAAATTCTAAAATACCACATTACTTTAGAAAGATATCATTTTTAAATTTTATTTTTATTTTTAGTGAAGGGGTGTTTTGCCTGCACACGTGTCAGTGCGCCACTTGCATGGCAGATCCTCTGGAACTTAAGAGACACATGATGCTGGGAAAGGACCTGAGGTCTCCGAAAAGAGCAGCCAGTGCTCTTAACTGCTGAGACTTCTCTCTAGCATTCAAAACTATATACTTTGTAATTAGAGCATACACTTTGATGCCTTATGGTGCTTTCTTTCATTCATACACACACGCACAATACATACGTATATATGTGTGTGTGTGTGTGCGCATATATGGTTTACTTCCAGTAAAACTTACTTCTAGCTGGTATTATCAGTCTAATTGATTTTTATATTGTCCTTGTATCTAATGGCCTTACTATAAACTTGTCAATTATAATTACTATGGAAATAATTCATGTACAATTCTATCACTAGCTAATAAAGATTGACTTTCTTCTTTCAAAATCTTACAGCCTTTCCCTTTTCTGTTAAACTGTACTTGAGAAGTATTAGTAGCAGGCACTTCCTTTTTGCTCCCAACTTTACAGGGGACATTTTAAACATTTTACCAGTATGATTTTGATTTTTTTTTGTAGATATATTTTGCCAGACTAAAGAAATTTCAATTTCATCACATTATGGATCTTTATAATGACTTGCTATACAACTTATCAAATACTTTGATTGATTTCTCAAGTGATCACTTTTTGCTTGTGTTAATTTTCCGGTGTTAAGCCAGTTGTACCTTCAGTAAATCCAGTTTTGTTCTACACACACACACACACACACACTTCATGATGTAGTTTGCTATAATTTCTGGATCTAAGTTTTTGAATGATAATGGCTTATAAATGGATCCGCCCACCCCCTTTATTATGATGTTCAATGGGCTTCACTGTGGATCTTAAACCTGTAAGTTAACTTGTAGTTCTTGGAACAATCTTAGGAACAATTACTGCACATGCTGTTTCTGCCCTAGTCTCTTCTAGAGCAGAGCTTCTCAACCTGTGAGTCATGACTCACAGAAGTCACAGATCAGGTATCCTGCTTATCAGATATTTGTATTATGACTCAGAATAGTACCAAAATTATAGTTATGAAGTAGCAACAAAATAATTTATGATTGGGGTAAGCATAACATGAGGAACTGTATTAAAGGGTCACAGCCTTGGAAGGTTGCGAACCACTGAGCTGGAGTGTTAGTTACACATAAGCCTGAAATATTCACTATCCATCCTATCACTTAGGCTCTTCTCTTCTTTTTTTTTTTTTTCTTTTTTCTTTTTCCTTCTACAAGCTTAGTCTGGATTCTTTCTTAAGAACTATCTTGCAGAATACTAATTCTTTCTATATCTGACAGTTTTGATTACTATGTTTATTGCTATTATTTTTGGTTATTACAATTTTCAGGTTTCAAATGTCCATTTTCTTTTAAACACGCCACATGTCTTTAAGAACAATGGGAGGATACAAGGGATGGGATAACCATTGAGATGTAACAAGAATAAATTAATTCAAAAAATAAAATAATAGGTTTAAAATGGCAACAACAACAACAACAACAGAACAAAATTCAGCCATTTACTTGTTAAGCAGAACTGTGGAACGTCTGTAAGTCTGCTTATATTGATTTTTATTACTGCCACTGTTCTCTTCATATGCCTAATTATTTTACTATGTAATACACTATTTGGAAATTTTGTTGAAATGATTTGAAATCGAGACTGTTTTATCATCATCTGCTTCTGTTAGACTCCTGATGGCTAGCAATTCACCGTCAGGTAAGCCTTTCTGCGGTGGTTCGGAGTCCCCAGGCAGCTGATGGCGGAGGCCTGCATGCATACGCAGCTCTGCAGTGCTCCTCATACTTCCTCCCATCAGCTCCGCCTGAGCACTCTTTTAAGATCTTAATTCTAAACACGAATTTTCTTCACTCCTAACAATTTATGTTCTAGGACTCCAAACGTCCCCCGCAAGCTGAACAAATATGTCAACAATACTACTGAATCTCTTGTCCATGTCTTTAGTCACCAACTCAACTCAGCCCACAAATTCATTACCTTCTTTAAAATTTAACTCATTTGTACTTTGCCTTTGCCTAGTATTCTTGTCATCAGTGGGAGACCAGTTCAACTCTGTCCTTCTGATAATTTAAATCTTGTAGGTAATTTCAAGCCTGTATTTAGTAATTCATTTCCTTAATAGCCAGGAAGTTTATCTCTATAGCCATAGCTAGGAATTACAATGCCTGTACTCATGGTTTCTTGTTGGACTCATCACAGCTTACTTGTTTTTGTGTTTGCTGTCCTGTTTTGATGTGTTTGGTCTGTTTGTCTTTGTCAAATTATTTAACAGAAATTGCCTGAAACTGCCAGTGAGCAGGCTCAGAGGGAAAAGGCTCTTGCTGCAAAGCCTAACAACCTGGCCTCTGTCCACGAGACCCACATGGTGGAGAGAACTGCCTCTTGTAAGCTGTCCTCTGATCTACGCACTCACATACAAATAAATAGTATAGTAAAAGGGAAATCGCCTAAGGCCTAAGATGAAATATCTGTATTTATTTTACCATGAAGATTGTCACTTGATTGTTCTCAGACCACTGCAAACTTAACTCACCATTTGAAATAACAAAAGTATTTGTGAAACAGGGTTGTAAATAATATTTGAGTTATAATCTTTATACTGTGACAATATGCCTTCTTCATAGTCTCTGACAGTAAATAGAAGGTTCATCATATGAGAGAGTAGACTGTTAAGGTCTTATCATTACGGAGGGAAAAATCTTACACTAGACCTCACACTTCAGCAGCCCTTAGACTTTTCCTTTTTCCAACTGCCCTCAGGCTGGCAAGTGCTCATGGGTACTCAGAAGCACAGCTTTCTGAACTTTTTCTTTTGCTTTGGCATTAGTCCTTTAAAGAAATCCTCCCCCCCCCCCCTTTCTCCATGTAAAAATATTTTGTAGAGAATTGACACTAATCTATCTGAGGCATTATCTTTATATATGTGTGACGTTGCTATGAATTTAAAAAAGAGTGTAACACATGCAATAAACTTTATAGACTGTTCATTCCTGCATGGAAAAAGAACCACAAAAGCCTGGAGACCTGACAATCACAGTTTTTATTTCTGATCACTTCCAAGACAAGAGAGATTTTGTAAATAAATTTAAGCTATTAGCTCTAAAATTTTCAGAACCTCAGAACAACTATCTAAAGAAACTGTATCAAAGCAGCAATAGAAAACACTAGTGATTTGGAGTCTGAATTAAGAGGAGGCTGAACTCCTCAGCCAGGTGCAGTGGTGCATACCTTTAATCCCAGCACTCAGGAGGCAGAGGCAGGTTACAAGCCAGCCTGGTCTACAGAGTGAGTTCCAGGACAGCCAGAGCTACATAGTGAGACCTTGTTTTGAAGAGAGACAGAGAGGCAGAGACAGAGAGATCCTCAAACTCATTTTCAAAACCATTCTTACATGGGGGTGCTCCCACTCCTGTCACTTATCATTCCTTGGAGTTTTGTTACTCCGGGCAGCTTTCCAAACAGAAGCACTCCTAGCCCTGAATTACAGTGTCATCAGGTGAATTACACTGCACTGTCAGTGTAGCTCTACAGAAGTCAGGACTGTAAAGCCAGCACGTCTTGGCCCGGTGAGAAGAATCTAGTCACAGAAGCAGAAGGGCCTTTCTGCAGCCTGTTTTACACTCTGAGGAGCAGTGCAGGGTGTGCTCTGGGGAGGGCACCACAGCAATGTTTCTGACACACACCATTTATGCTGGGAGCCAGTCTGCATTTTTTTCTTTTAAATGATATAAAATCAGTGGTATTCTGGTAAATTGCCCTTTTGTGCAATAAAGATCATGTTAACATTTTTCTTAAAGTTTCTTTGAATAATTCAACCTAAAATACTTTTTTCTGAGACTACCTACAACAGTGGTATCTTTAAACAAATACCATTTAACTCAAATTTTAAAAATGTTTATATATAACATTTAAGATTTTTCTTCCTGCCATATCAAACTTCTAAATACTTTACCTAGAACATGCCAACAATTACCAATTTATGAGCTTGTCAACACCCTGAAAGGGACATTTTAGAGAGAAATGCACTGTGTTTTTGCCACAAGAAGTACTGAATATGCTGTTCACATACCCGAAGACCTAGCAATTCCACACCGAAGGCATATGCCCCAGCCCACAGCACGGAGTCTCAAACCAGGCTCACGACCCACTCATAGGGACCCACCCTAAACCTGCTAAATCAGAAATGCAATAATGCTTTAACAAATCCTCCAGTGACTCTGATGTCTGATAAATGGGTAAAGTGTAGCATTAACACAAGAAAGGCCTTTTAAGACAGAAGATGAATGAAAATACTCCAGCTACATTTATAATACCAATAAAACTAGAGCATATATCTGACCAATAACATAAGTCTATGATATACTTTGTAGAGATCAAAGTAACAATAGTATATTTATTTAAGAAAGAAAATTTTATATGATAAAGCAATAGTTTTTAAACAATAAAACTATTTTTTAAAACAAAACCCCTTTTTCATTCTCTACAGTTTACCTCAGAGGAAGCAGGGGGACAGGTTATAATTCCTGGGTTATTTCCAGGAATTATAATTATAATGGCAACAATTTATCTCTTAAGTGGTAAAGTCATTGGCTTTCGAATGCCATTTTTATTACTATGTAATCCTATGCATATCAAATACTGCATGATATATTTTAAGTCCAGAAAATAAAAATAATGCTAATAATTACAGATATCCATTACTTTAAATGATAATGAGATTTCACCTAAATGTTAACAAATTAAGTTATGATACTGTCGTTTTGTTACTAGGAAATTATGTAATTGCAGTATGAAATTCTCAAAACATTTTTAAAATTATTTTAAAAGAAAATTTAAAGACATGAGAAAACATGAAATAAGCTTTATAGTGGAGTAAATGCACAATAGAAGACTAGGAGAAAATAAACTGATATGTTATTGATATTATTATTCAGAACTTTACATTTTCTCTATACACTTAACATTTTTCTTCTGTATAATAAATTCCATTAGAATTGTTATAGACTTGAAAGTGTTGCTGAGCCAATAAGTAACTTTTAAATTACTTTTTTAAATACTATTTTTTCCCAAAATGGATAGGATTGGCATTTCAAAGATATTTGGTTTTAATTTATAAACTATATAATTCAAGGGTTTATGTTTTCTGCCATAAAACTGCATGTCTGCATAGCTATCACTCCTGGTTAAACAATTTAATTTATTTATAAGGGGAAAATCATCATAGAAAACCATGGTCTAATTAGACCTAGAATAAAACAAGAACCTAGAATAAAACAAGAACAAAAAATTAAAATTATTTATTGGGCTGGAGAGATGGCTCGGTGGTTAAGAGTACTGGCTTGCTCTTCCAGAGGGTCTGAGTTCAATTCCTAGTAGCCACATGGTGGCTCACAACCATCTGTAATAGAATCTGATTCCTCTTGTGGTGTGCCTGAAGACAGAGCACTCACACACATAAAAACAAACAAATAAATATTAAAATGTTTTATTTATTGTTCACTGGCTTTTATTAATGCAGAAGAAAGACACAAATTCTGCCATATTTCCTGTCACAGTGAGAAGTCATCAGAAAGGCAACTAAGGTTTGTTACATACCTCTTTCTCCAATATCCTAGCAATCTCACCAAGGGTCCGATCCAAAGCTGAAGCCTTATTGTTTGCCCAGGAACCACTGTCTTGTGCTTGAAGTTGTTTTACAAGATCTTTGGCTAATCTTTGGAGCCTTTAATACAAAATGAAAAAACTGCATTAATCAAATATATATGAATATATGTATATTTTATTTTTAGATTATAGACTTTATTTTCTAGATCATAAGACTCCTCAGACAGGGAACTGAGGTTAACCTCTCACAGCAGTCTTCCCCTTCTTCCCTTTACTCCTTGGAGTCATTAAGCCAATGAGTTGCCAGATGGGCTTCCAGACAGTCCCCAAATCTATTTTCCTCTCTTGTCTGTCTTCAGACTTTTCAGATTCACAAGACAGAACTATAATCAAATTCTTAAGAGTTTCTTACACATTCCGCCTCTTGTTTCATTTGTTACTTCCATTAGATAAGCCCCAGCAATGGAAATAATATCAACTTAGCTCCTACCATGGGAGAGCCAATCTTGAGTACATTAATCTATTTAGTTGACTCAAAGAACACATCTCTGAGTCTTTTCCACTCAGGACTCTCTGAGACAGTCATGCAGTGCTGAGGATTCATACTCTCACTAGCTCTCACACCGCACAGTCCCCTAGTCGCTACACGCTTCACACACTCATGGGAGCCTTTTTTCCTCTTTTGCCTTTATACAAGTTTATCCTTCATACAGGGAAGAGAGCTACTAGAAGAAAACTAAGCCCCCCATTATCTGTGGTCACCCATCTCTCATTTTTTCTCTTATTACATCCCAGAGGATCCCCTCTTCATTATTAGAGTTAAATCCTCTATACAAACTGCAATGCATGAGGTCCTTCTGGATCTCAATTCTTTTCTTCCTTCCTTAGTGTCTTTGAAAATGTTCTTCATTTCTCCTGAAATGCTTCCTCTACTCTCAAATTACATAGGAAATGCCTACTTATCTATTTTTAGCACAGAAGTCACTTTCTATACTTTGGCTATATTTTTAATGCAGTCATCATCACAAACAAATTAAGTACTTAACTAGCTGCTCAATGTGTGCTTTTCCCATGAAGAGATTTCTACTAGGACATATGCGCTTTATTTGCATAATCTAACATGGTAATTTTAGGACCATATGGTTATTGAGCACATGGAGTATATTAAGCACTGAATGCTAAATTGTATTGGACTTTAATAATTGAGTGGTAATGTGTGACTAGAAGCTATTGAATTAGGCACTGCAATAGCAGATGTAATTTATACTATATTGTTCATCTATTGTGTGCTGATTGAGTTATCAGTGTAGCTGGCTCTAAAAGTAGAGTAGTCCCCCAATTTTAGAACCAAACAAGTTTAGGCCAAGTTTTCTCTAAACCCTGGTCTGGGTAAGGTTGGCCCCTTTCTCTGTAACAGAGAGGGAAAGATAACAAGAAGACTGCGTCCTCAACAACAGCTAGAAAGCGAGCCAGTTCCAACAGAGGTGACTATTATTTATCCCCAAATATAAAAATGCCTACAGTGGGAGCATGAAGTCAGATGGTCAGCCATAGGAAGCTCAGCCATGGACAAAAATTCAGTCAGGCACTCTAGATCAATGTCTTCAGTTTTCTGCTGGATGTTGTGAGCACCAGAATTAATTATGCTATCTATCTGCTGCTATTTGTCCCTTTACTTAAAAGCCTCAACTATGGGAAAGTGAATAGTGTTGACAAGAAATTTAATCTTTAATCATAACAATATTCATTAACCTAATAGGATTCAAAATAACTTCATGTACAGGATCTTCTTAGGTCATCTTAGTAGCACTGTCAGTTAGTTCTTCCTAAGTGAGGAAGCTAAGGTTCAGGGAAGCTGGGTGACTTTCTCGGGGCAATCAGCTGGGAAAATGTACTACTGGAACTCCGACATTTGATCTCAACTCTCATGCCACACTATCAACTCAAATAAGGAAGACTGGTTCATAAATGAACAATTTTGTAGAATACAATTTCACTTAAAGTTTATTCATGTAAAATTAAAAAAACTGTTACTCAAAAAGCAACAGTGGGCTATAGTTTAAGTTTCATTTATCTATATGTTTATTTCAGTAACTAAAAAAAAAAAAACCACAACATATAAATTCTAAAACCCAAGTACCTATGCTTGAAATTTGGAGCCAGCATATCATGTGTATTAGCTCTAAAGATCTTATTTAACTTTTCTACAATACGATCTCTAAAAGCTGGAATTCTCATATTCTCCCTCTCCCTCCCAATCTCTTCTTCTTTTACCCTTCTCCCTCCCTCTTCTTCTCCAGACCTCTTGAGATTGCCCTTAATACCATTCACTATAATAAGACAACGAATAACGCATTAACTAAGTCAACTATCATTACTATACCTTAACAAGAAGTCTAGACCTAACAAAAGGAAAAGAGAAATACAAAATATAAAACCATACCTGCATCATTTCCCTTCTAATCTAGTATAAAACAGACTCCCATCTGATACTAGGTATTGACTCTATCACGTAGAAGATCACTGGCAACACACTTCACTGTGTGGTGGATAAGTAGCTACTTTGGATTTTGGTTGAATGAAGTCTGCACAATATGTAACTGAATATCCAGTCATAATAACAGAAGCTAGCAGTATTCTTACAAAGAACGCTTACATTCCATTGGAAACCAGAAGTACTTAGGAAAGTACAGGGGCCATTTTAATTCACAGAATGAAAGAAGCTTCTATTTCACTGAGTTAAATCAATCTGAGGTTCATATGAACCTACCTTCAAGGAAAAATGCCAAATCAAGGGTGTACTTTAGTAACATGAGCTACACTTCAGTGTCATTCCCTGGCCCTACTCAAGCACCACAGACAATATAGCCCCTTTTAAGAAAAACAAAACATCAGATTTTGATGGTTATTATTAATAATTATAGAGCAGTACAAATTTCAAGCTGAAACCTGTATCTTTCCCAACGTCTAAGGAAAAGAGTGGCTTAGAGAATACAGCTTTCAACACAGAAATTGTTACTATGGTTCCTTTTGACACATAATTTTTTTTTAATAGCAAAAGGCAAAAGTGGAGAGAGTAATTCTTTGCCTAATACATGAGAAGTGTCTGTCAGGTAAACGGCTTTATGGAGAATGTTAAGAGGTGGACATTTTATTCTTAAAAATATGAATAAATTCCAACAACTCTAAACTCAAATTTGCCATTAACAGCTATAAGTACAAAACAGTTTTTAGGGAATGATATCATTTTATATTTACTTAAAATTACACATAATATATGTATATATTATACAATGTATGTATAACACACACACTTGGAGTCATAAGACTTGGGTAACAACACTTTGCCCCCAAATCAGGGACTATCTAACAAAAGCTCCAGTGGCAGGCATGGGAAACCTCCTTTTGAGTCGTTGGTCAGGGGAGTACAAGAGACTCTCTGAAGACAATGAGGCTGCTGCTGCTACCATTGGTGCTTTCCAGAAAAAAGAAGGTAAGATCCTATTACTAAAGACACCTACATTTTGGATATTGTGGATGGGCAGTCTTACTATGATCTTGGAGCCTCTTGCCTAAAGACTAGCTCTCATATTGTAAGGAGGCATGGAAACTGCCAAAGGAGAAAAGTATTCAGCATTCCAATCCCAATCAACACCTATGAACCAGCACAACAAGGATGGTAAGGTACTCTAATAGATGCAATAGTGGCACTTAAATCCTGGAGGTAAGTAATCCCCATTTAAGTAGATTTAAGATCTGCTCAATAGGAGAGAATTCACACCTGGAACCGTAAATTTAGCCAACTGCCCATGGCTGGTGATGCTGGAACCTGGAAGGTACCTTACTGTTGCTATTTTCCTAAACCAGTATAATCTCTAACTGTAGCTCTCATCCCTCAGTTTGTTGCTGGTATCTTGTTATGGAAAACCACAGCATTTTCTGTTTCTAAAGAACTTTGCAAACCACACACTTAGATGGGTATACTGGATGTACCTAATGGTGTCAACTGTTCTACTGCTAGCACTTCTTCAATGGGAGGAGCTAGAAAAATGTAGGCATACTATTTTACATATATTAATCTATAAGTATATTTATCTAGACATATTAGAAGATACACATTTTTCCAAACAAATTCACTACCAGAGAGTTTTACTATTCTCTCTGGCTTTATCAACTGTCCTCTTTAGTAGTTAGCAACCCATCTTTTGCCACCCTTGATATATTTATATATTTAGCCAATTATCCTCCAAATGTATTGTCCATGTTGCTGTATATATGTTACTGTTCATACTTGAGCTTTTACTGCCCATTTGGGGATCTTGAATGTTCCTCACATATCTGAGTTTTAACATCATTTGCCATTGCTTCACACCGCACCCCCACCCCTCAAGTGGCTCTGGCAAACTTTCCCAAGATGTCTTTCCAAAGAGAAACCTTACTCATTTTTACTGAATTCTCTTTAGCAGGCTACACTGTTTTATAATCTCCATACCAAAGTCTCCGCCCTAAACTACAAGTGCTGACACCCTATTTTGACCTGGTTGCCTCACTTAATGGTTTCAGTGGGGATTTTCTTTTGAAAAAAGAAAAATAAAACCAGAGAGGGGAAGTATTGTTTTTACTTATAAGCAGGAAAAATTCTTTACATGTAGTATTTAGCTACCAAATTCATACAGGAAAGGCAGAAGGATGTCTGACTCACTCCGGTTATTGGTTTTATTTTCTTCCAGAAATCATATATTAACTTTTTAAATGTTATAAATTCATGGATTTCACTTATTTGAGTTGTTTTAATCAATCAGTGCAGTTAATTATCCTTTGTGAAATGCTTACTACCCCATCTTTGTTTGACGAGGACTCTTTAAGCTGATGCCTAGGAGCTTGAAGCACAAGAGCAGTCTGCAACGGCCTCCTCGCCACCTGTGTGACAAGGTGTTCACATATGGCGGCTCCCAATTACAGATGCCTTTTTTATTTTCATGAGAAATAATATTTCAGGCCATAAATGAGTGAGTACAAGTGAACACAATTGCCCTTAAGTGTACACACACACACACACACACACACACACACACACACGTGTAAAGGTGCAAACACACACGCAAAAATATATAACATGCAAAGTTTTTAAAAAGATAAAACACCTTGTAAATTCATATGGTCTTGACCTTTTGCTTCCTTTTGTACTAATGGCAATCACAACAGAAACTCAGACATTGCCAGCAGGAGGAGACTAAGAAACTGCTCTACAATGGACAACTAGATCACAATTCCTCACAATAGTGTGTTTCCCCAGGACAACTAGCAGGAACAACAGCCATATACTTTCAAAACATCATCTATCTTCACATCAAAACTAAAGGAATAAAATTATTTTCCCAACCCAAGGATCAGGGATAATCCTGGAAGATGTGGTAGAAAGATTGTAAGAGCCAAAAGGAGTGACAACAGCAAACATGATTTCCAGATACAATAGGGCTGTTGCACATAAGACCTCACTCACAGCAGCTCACAGTTTGAGAAGGTTAGTACATTGACCATCATGGCAGGCAGGTAGGCAAACCTGGCATTGGAGCAGTAACTGGGAATTTACATGTGATCAACACATATGGGACAGGCAGAGAGCTAATCAAATGGTGTAGGCTTTTGAAATCTCAAACCCACACCCCAGGGACACACTTTCTCCAACAAGACCATGCCTCCTAATCCTTCTCAAGCAGTTCTACCACCTGAGGCCCAAGTTTCAAACATTTGAGCATACTGTGGCCATTCTCATTCAAACCACCACAGAGGGAGACCTTAAGTTCTACTCCCAATCGAAAAGCAATTGGTAACTGATGGCTGCTGGGAGAGGGAGTCAGTTTCCTTAAGAGATGTGGTCCCAGGCTCAAGTTAATCGCCCTACACCCATGTATATACTGGCAGTATTGAGTGGACTCAGTAGGTTAAAAACAATAGCACATAAAGTTGAGAGGAAAAAATGGTAGGAAGGGATGGGGACTTATTGGAAAGGAATGAATGGGTCGTGGATTTGATCAAAACACATAATATGAAGTTCTCAAACAATAAAAAGATGATCACCCATTCAATTAGACCCCCAATCAAATTAATACAGTTCAAAATAGGTAAAGGGATGAAGACAATTGTTGGTCATTGTTTATAAAGGAGGACTATTGGGAAGAACAAGAATTTGAGCCTGCATCATCTTCTTTACCTCACACATATACACTACAGCCTCGGAGGTGCAATATTATTAAAATTATCACAGGTACAAAAAATAATCTTTGGTAGATGTATTTACTCATTGTCCCAACATTTAAACACCAATGCTATAAAATTAGATGAACTATAGCCATTTTGAAGATGTTATCTTCCTTATGGGAATTAGTTAATTTTAATTCTAAAGAAACTCTAAATTTAATGTTCATTCTTAGTCCTTATTTAATGTTTTCTTTCTTTAATGTTATTTTGATTGTCTAAAATTAATTAGATTTCAGTTGTTACTCCAAATATTTAATTGTAAAAGACAATTTTTAAGTTTACAGAAATATTGAGCAAAAATTATTTAGTAGTTGTTAAGATCTAAGGAAAAATGTGTATGATTGCCTACAGGTCTTTAAAGAAAAACAATTATGCAAAAGCAAGAATTAAAAGAACTGTGTTCCTCTAATGTTGATATGAAGATTGAAAATATTTTGAAGTATGCTGCTGTCACTCCTGCTGGTCCTCCCATGAGGAATGGAGCGTTAGGAAGAGTGCAGAGGCTGTAAGACTAACGGGGAGAAATGAAAACAGCTTAAGCTACAGATCAGCTTCTAAAGCCTTGGGTTCCAATCCCATGCAGAAAACAAAGACTGGTAACAGTAAAAGGATTCTGAATGCAAAACCCAAAATTTAATTCAAAATTAAATTAGTATGAGATGTTTCTGTCAGTGCTTACCCATTTAGCAACATGTGACTTCACTGCGGCCTTGGTTCTGAACATACAATATGCAAACTTGCATTGCACAAGCTGTCACACCACATTAAATCAACAACAACAACAACAACAACAACAACAATTACATGAAAAACCATGGCACAGATTAAGGACTACTGCACATTGTGAAGTGCAATGTTTTTATTAACATAAAGTTTTCTGCTCTCATACAAATATAATGCTTTAATTATGGAAAATACACAATTTTACAGTGTCATTCCTAAGCACTGGAGTATCAAATTAAAATGTATTTGCAATTTATTGTGCTAGAATGCTTGGATTTCAATGCTGCTGTTTGACATGTTAACTTGAATATCACAAAAAAATAACTGTAAAGTGAGTTTTGTCTTTCAATTAGGACAACATTTCCAACATTCTGTGAAAAGACCCAACATATACTCTTGCTATTTTATGTTACTTATTTATTCAAAGTGATATTCTTAACATTAAAAATTACAATGTCCAGTTTCAAGATATAGTTGCCATTGCCTAAAATGAGCAAGATTATGAGGAATAATTTTAGGAGTTTCACTTCATACATGTTTATGTAAAGGGACCAAATGTATAGACATCAAAGTCAAATGCTAATTAAGTTGGAAACATGGAGTTTGAGAGAACATGGATTAAAGAAATAAATGTAAAATCCACCACTGTTTATATAATGTAAAGCCATGAAACTAAAAGATGCTACCAAGGAAGATACTCTCTAACTGATCTCTCAGACATCAAGAAAATGAGCTGAAACCAAACAAAAGATATGAAAACAGAGCACAGTCATCTAGGGAGAGAATTCTCAGAGTTTTCTAATAGAACTACATTGAAGACTACCAAAGAATCACATTTTGACAGCCACCACTTGGACAACCTCTTCCCACAGTGACTCGGGACATGGCCAAGTGACTTGCTTTGCAATTTTATATTCTTCACATAAGCAAATGTGAATGTATGCAAAAGATCTGGAGGTCCACTCAACAATGAAAGTCAGTTGTATGTAAGTCGGGCCCCTGAGTGTTAGGCTTGAGGTTGAGATTAGCAATAGATAATCAGAAACTGAGTAGAGTATAGAATTGAAGAGTGGAAGATCAACTGTGTCCTGTTGTCCACCAGCCATCAGTACTCATGAGTCTATGCTCGGCTTAGGTTTTTAAACTTCAACATGGCAAGGGAACATGTGACACTAGTCATTCAGTGTCATGATGACCACAAGTGCCATTCTGAGACTAAGAAGCTCTAGTCTAAGCATCTGGCATCTAGACTAAGAAGCTAAACCCAGGAATGGGAAGAAAATGAGTCACTCAAGGAATTCCAGTAGAACTGTGATCAAAATAGAAAAAATAATCTTTAAAATCATCCTTTAGCATGAGTCATAATGTGAATGACACGTTCAGAAGATTCTAGAACAAAATTTAAAACTGAAATAATTACTCTTTTATTGAATTATCTGTAACTAGATAGAATTTTATGTTGTAAATTGAAAATAGAGATATAACTTGAAAATAAAGCCTGCTTTTTAACTAATAAGGAAATACACAATTTGATGAATCTGAATACAAAGTTTAAGAGTATCTGAGGAATGCGAATCTCCCTGACAATATCCCACTGGGGAAGGAAAGCACTTATTTCCTGGCAGAAGCCTAGTGAAAAGCATGTGCAAAGTCCTAAAACCACAACAAACATACATTTGTCCCACAAACTTCCCTGGTAGCTAGGACAGGGAGTATAATTTGCACTTCAATGAAAAATGAAGATTTAGGGCACCATTTTCAAAATGCCAAATAATTTCAACATATCACAAGTGGGAAAATAAAGCAACTAGAGAAGCTGGCCAAATGAAACTGCACACTAGGAAGCTAGCTTCTTTTCCTGTCCAGAAAAATTACTCATATACACAATGGCACATACACAAATTGTCTTAGTTAGGGTTTCTATTGTTGCAAGGAAACACCATGACCAAAAAGCAAGTTAGGGAGGAAAGTGTTTATTTGGCTTATGCATCCACATTGTGTTCCATCAGTGAAGGAAGCTAGGCCAGGAACTCCAAAGGGCAGAACCCTGGAGGAGGCAGGAGCTGACACAGAGGCCATGGAGGGGTGCTGCTTACTGGCTTGCTCCCCTGGTGTGCTCAGCAAGCTTTCTTATAGAACCCAGGACTGGCCTGGGCTCTCTTCCATCAATCACCAATTAAGAAACTGTCTTACAAATGTTATGGAGGCATTTTCTCCATTGAGCTTCCCTCCCTTCAGATAACTAGTACATGTCAGGTGAGACTAGCCAGCAGCCAAATATACACTGTAGGACTGCTGCAACAGCAAGAACAATACTGTGGGAGGGGGACAACAATATAATATTGGGCAATTTAACAGAGAAATAGTATGAATCCTTGCTTAGGTAAAGATGTACATAAAATATGGAGAGAAAAACAAGTTGTAAACTAAATTGTTTACAACTCTTTCTTGCAAATAAATGAGTTTAAAGCAAGAGAGATAAAATAGAGATATAGATTAAGAACTAAACATAATTGTGGATGTTTGTGTTTATGTATACATATGCACACACACATGTAGACATATAAGTCTTAGAAAAAAAGACAAGATATGAAATAAGGCATCTTAAAGGAATAAAAGTATATTTCAAACATAAAGACCATTCAACTATGAGTTTGCTTAAAGCATGGCTGGCAAATTAAGTGTCCCTATCTATCTGTTATTGTCTATTTTAAAATAAAATTTCATTTGTATTATGTGAAAATCAGGCTTTATTAGAGCAAAGCTACAGCACATATTATATGTCACTTCTTAAGGTTCATAAAAATCTAAAATATTTTACAATCTGTACCCTTGTCTGAATATAGTACGTACTACTGGACTCAGATGGTAATAAAATGCAGATAAAATTTTAAAAATCCAAATTTTCAACTTAGATCAATGAATGATATAAATAACTATCACAGGTTTAAGTGTTTGACCATTTGGGTCCTAGCTTGTGGTGCTGCTTTGAGAAGTTTTGTGTGTGTGTGTGTGTGTGTGTGTGTGTGTGTGTGTGTGTGTGTTAGTTAATTATTATAATTAACTAAAACTATTAGGAAAAACTTTATACTTACTAAATAGTTTTAAATTACTTATAAATAATTTGAATTAAAACAAAAATAAAATTAATTACATAGAAATTAATAAAAACAAATAACTCAAATATTTATAAGTACATGAAAAAATAGGTTTTTTTTGGTTGGTTTGTTGGTTTTGAGACAGGGCCTCACTGTATCCATGGCTAGTCTAGAACTCACTATGTAGATCAGGATGGTCGTGTATTAGTGGGATCTGCCGACCTCTGCCTCCAGAGTGTTAGGATTGAAGGTGTGTGCCACCACACCTGGCTTCTAACACATGTAAAAGCAATCATTAGGAAAGGACCACCACCACCACCACCCAATCTCTGATTGGGTGATCTTGCTCTCTGATTGTAATACACGCCTGTATCTAGTAGGTACTGTGTATCTCTGAGGAGCTGGGTTCTGCTTGCCTGATATGGGTCAGGGAGGGGCACAGGAAGGGATGGAAGTTAATTAAATGTTTATTGATTTACCAAGATGTCAATCTCATGCCACCACAGCTGTGAGCAGCTCCTACTGGAATCATTATGGTGGACGGGAGCCTCCAGCTGTAAACCAAAGTGAAGCTCTCTCCCCAGTTTCTCCTTGTTAGGGATTCTGCTACAGTGTCTAGAGAAGTAACTAATAGAGGGGGATAATGAATATAAAATTATAATAAATACAACTTTCTGTGCTGTGTTTGGTTAATTAAATAAAAACAACCCACAAATATACAGAGATCTGCAATTCATTAATAATAAGGCAATTGAGGCCAACTGGCAAAATACTTGAACAGACACTTGTCATAAGAATATGTATGAATGACCTTTAAATATAAGAAAAGATAAACGGTTCCATTAGTCATCAGGGAAATTCTAGCTAAAATAATGAAATAATATTATATTACCCATTTTAATGTCCAAAATTAAAATGATATAAATGTTATCATGACTATCAAATAAAGCGACAGCTCCTATCTTGCTGGGGGAATATAAACGGTAACCGTCTTGAGGAAAGGGTCTGACGCACTCTCGCATACATACAAACAGACAGGCCAAGAGCAACAAAAACTAAACTCCAAAACCTATTTCCCAACCTGCGAGACAGCCCAAGTGTTCTTCATCAGCAGAAGAATAGATGAACAGTCTGACTCTGACAGCTCCGTGTCAGCTAAACAGGAATGGACTACTGAACACAGCACAGGAAAATCTAAAACACGAGGCTGAATGAAAGAAGGCTGACTCTAGCTACAGAAGAGGAGGAGAGACACTGTTTCTCGATGCCAGAGAGAAGACTGACTGAAAAGACAGTCTTGAAGAGCTTGAAGAACAACCTGCTCTGAACTCTTGACAGTATTTGTGTTATACCCGTATATGCATTTATCAAAATGTGTAACTTCTATACTTTTTGTTTGTTTTGTTTTGTTTTGTTTTTTGAGACAGGATTTCTCTGTGTAACAGAGCCCTTGGTTGTCCTGGACTCACTTTGTAGACCAGGCTGGCCTAAAACTCATAGAGATACGCTTGTCTCTGCCTCCAAAAACTGCAGGAAATACACAAATGATAGACTCTACTTATAGTATGTATCCTGAGGAATTGAAAGAGAAAAATATGGATGATATGGTCACATTACTCCTCTGCCTCAAAATCTGATGGATTGATAATGGGTAAAAGAATGCAAAGACAGAGATATTTGATAAACTAAAAGAAGAAAATAGTTGAAGAATGCATACTTTTATACAATATTCCAAGCTGCTCAGAAAATTTGAAATTTTTTACAATGGAAATATTGGAGAACATACAGAGATATATGTACCCTTATGACTATATTACATATGACTTTGTAATCAGTGAACAGTAGTATACTTTCTAAGCAAGGGCTGTTATAATGCTGGTTGAATTATACAAAGATGAAAACTCTAAATTCTAAAGTTAGAAATCAATGAATAATATATAATTTATAATTAACTAAAACTATTAGGAAAAAACTTTAACTTAAGTATTATTAAATTATTTATAAGTAACTTGAATTGAAATGAAAAATAAAATTAATTACACAGAAATAAAAACAATTTAAAAATTATAAGTACATGAAAAAATAGTTTTAGAGTTTCTGTTTGAGACATGGCCTCACTGTATCCATGGCTGGTCAGAACTCACTATGTAGATCAGGATGGTCTTGTATTAATGAGATCTGCCCACCTCTGCCTCCAGAGTGCTGGGATGAAAGGTATGTGCCATCATACCTTGATTCTAACATATGTAAAAACAACTTTTAGAAAGGACCACCACCACCACATATATAAATCTCTGAACTTAGTGTTATGATGTATGCCTGTATCTCAGCATACAGAGGCAAGAGGATCATAGCAAGTTTATTGCAGAGTGGTCCAGATGGAGTGCTTCAGGCCAGGCCAGGCTACACAGTATCTAAAATAAAATAAAATAATAATAAAAAAACAAACAAATAAGAACCTACCAATCTGCATAAAACTTCCTTTATTAGCAAAAAATGAATGGTTAATTGAGAATTAAATAAAATGATACATATATAAAAATTCATACAATGGACTACAAATTAACTTAAAAAAGAAAACAGTAGAAAATATTCTGGAAAAAGGGAATAATGGTATCTACTTCAATTTTTACTATTTCTGAGAATATTTATACCCAAGTTTTTTTGTTTCTAATATTTCTGTTTTGATTGTTGTGATATCAGGGTAACTGTTGCTTCATAAAATGAATTAGGTAGTCACAACTTCCCAAATGGATTAGGATCATTTCCTCTTTAACTGTGACTAGTGAGCAGATCTTGGCCACACAGTATATTCTGTTCTGGAGAGTTATTAGTTCTTGATGACATTTCTTTTATAGACACAGCCCCAGTCCATTATGCATTTTTTTGTATAAAATTGGCAGAATATGTTTTTCAAGAAATAACTTCTTTCATCTAAGTCATCAAACTAGTGTATAATAGAGTTATTCCTTTTATTGACATATTATCCTTTTAGTGAACTTGGGCTCTACAGTGCTGTCTTATTTTCTATTTGACGTTAGTTATGCTGTATCTTTATTTCATTTTCTTTTTTAGCCTGGCTACAGGTTTGTCAATTTTATTTTTATATATTATTGTATACCAAGTATACCAAGGGGTCTCATTGTGCTATTTCCATGAATAGGCATGATAAACTTTGATGGGATTCACTCCCTGTGCTAACCTTCTTGTCACCCTGTCTCTTTATCGCTCTCTCCCCAGTCCCCACTGTACCTTTTACTTTTCTTCTCCTTTCTTTTCTTTTCTTTTCTTTTCCATACTGGATTCCACACAAGAAACATTAGTATCTGTGGTGGTGGCTCATTTTACTTAAACAAAAAGCTTCAGTTTGATTAATTTTACCACAGCACCATTATTTTATCCCTCATGGTTGAGTAAAACTGCACTTTGTTTACATCATATTTGATGAGAAAGAAGCTAAGCTGAACCACAGCATGGCTATGATAACCTGTGCCATGAGGGCTGGGTGAGGAGCGACCCTCTACAGTCAGCTCACTGTGCCATGAGGGCTGGGTGTGGAGCGACCCTCTACAGTCAGCTCACTGTGCCATGAGGGCTGCGTGAGGAGCGACCCTCTACAGTCAGCTCACTGTGCCATGAGGGCTGGGTGTGGAGCGACCCTCTACAGTCAGCTGACTGTGCCATGAGGGCTGCGTGAGGAGCGACCCTCTACAGTCAGCTCACTGTGGCTGTTTAATCTACAGAGGCAGAACTGGTAAAAACGAGTCATGTCAGACGTCTGTCTTCAGTTCTTTGAAAAGATTTTCATATTGGCTGGACTAATCTCTTTCCTATAGGCAATGAAAGTGTCCTGTATATTTATTGGTCAGGTGTACTTTTCCACATTGAAAAGCATCTGCTTAGTTCTACTGTCTGCTTTTGTTGACTGGATTATCTGGTCTTCTAGAAATGAATTCTATCAGATTAATAGCTGTTAAAGAATTTCTTGTACTTGGTAGGCTATCTTTATTGTTTCTGTTGCTATGCTAAACTTTTTTCTTTTAAATTTCATGCAATCTCCTTTGTCAATTCTTTTCCTCCTCTTCTTCTTCTTCTCCAAGAACGGGTTTCTCTGTGTCGCCCTGGCTGTCCTGGACTCCACCTGGAACTAGTCACCATCCTCCAGCCCCTACTTCCCAGGTGCTACAGCTACCACAGCTGAGAACTGGACGCCTGGGCCTGCCTCTGCCTCCCGAGGGCCTGGATTAAAGGTGTGCGCCACCATGCCAGCCTCATCGTCAGTGCTTGATCTTATTACCTAAGACAGGAACCTCAATTTAGATAGTCACTGCCTATACCTATTACCTGGAGATGTTCTCCAGTGTTTTCTTCTTGTAGTTTCACATTTCTATCATACTAAAGTAGGTTATGTTTTTAGTCCTTGCTACACACGCTGAATTGATTTCTGAATTGAGTGAGCAACAGGAATTTAGGTCCAATTTTTTACACTTCAAAAGCCTGTTTTCCTACCACCACGAACTAAATTGTCTTTCTTGCTTATGTCCTTTTGTTTACTTCAGTGAAGAATAAATAGCATTTTAAGCTTACTTTTGGATCAACTACACTATTCAACAGTCTACATGCCTGTTTTTATCCAAGTACCATGCCGATTTTGTTAATGTAGCTCTAGAGTACAGTTTGAAGTCAAGTATTGTGATAATTCAATAGTGTTTATAGTTTAGATTTATTTGGCTATTCAAGGTTTCCACATGAAATTTAGGATACACGCTCTATTTCTGTGGTATTTTGATTAAGATTGCATTAAATCTGTATACAGATTTAGTGACATGACTATTTTAACAACAGTCTGTCAAACCATGAACACAAGAGGCCTCTGCATCTTCCAGTGTCTTCTATTTCTTTTTTCAGTGCCTTATAGCTTCCTCTGTGGATTTCTTTAGTATCTGGCTAAGTTTATACCTAGGTGTTTATTTTTTATAGTTATTTTAGGGGTTAGCTGTTGGTATATAGAAAAGCTTCCAATTAGATTTTGTATCCTGTTACTTTCTTGAAAGTGCTTAGCACACCCAAGAATCTTCTGGTAGAGTTTTTATGGGCTTCCAATTATTGCATTACATCATTTGCAAACAGGGAGATTTGATTTCTTTTCCTATTTATATCCCTCTTATTTATTTTTTCTTCTCTTATTTCTATGGCTATGATTTCTTCCTTCTCTTCTTCCTCCTTCCCCATTATCTCTTCAAAAAGAAATGTGATTGTGCATGCTAACTTTAGAGAAAAAGCCTTTTGGTTTTTCTCCCATCCAGTACAACAGGTCTGCCATACAGAACCTTGTTGTATTGAAGTATTATCCTTATTATTTATTTCTTAAGATCTTTATCAAGACAAAAAGTTGGATTTTTTAAATGATTTATTATTATGGAAACAGTGCTCTGCCTGCATGCACACCTGCAGGTCAGTGAGGACATCAGATTACATTATAGATGGTTGTGAGCCACCATGTGGTAAAAAGTTGGATTTTGTCAAAGGCTTTTTCTCCATCTTTTAACATGATTACTGACTATTATCCATTATTATGTTTATATATTATACTCTATTTATCATGCCATATATGTTGAGCCATCCTTAATCACAGCAATAAATTCAACTTGACCATAATTTATGATCCTTTTAAAATGTGTTAATAAATTTGGTTTACAAGTACTTTTTTAGAGGATTTTTGCATCTATATTCATTAATTAAACTTATTGATATTTTTATTTTCATGTCGTTATCCAAGGCAATACTGGCTTCATAGAGTGAGTCTGGAATAGCTCCTTTTCTATTTTGTGGAATAGTCTGAAAAGATGCTTGCTCATCTTTAAAGATGCTGTAGTACTCAGCAGCCAACCCAAATAGACCTCAACTTTTCTTTGTTTGGAAAATTACAGTATTATAGTTTCAACAACTTTGCTATACAGACTTTAGGACATCTGTGTTTTTAAACAGAAAATCTGCTTGGTAATGAGGTGAGTATTGTGTTCTTGGTATCACTCCCTCTTCTCATTACTCTGCCAATGCCAGGCCACTTTTGATACATACATCCTGAAGATCTCTTTTCTTGTTCTGTTCACTAAATTTTCTGTTTTCAAATAAGTTCGAAGATAAATTACAATGCACATTTGAGGTTCTAGGTTGTTACTTTTGTCTCAGTCTCTACTTTCTACAGCAAGGTTGGATGCATGCACTGAAACAATCATTTTCTCCTTGGTTTCTGTTCCTGAAATTTTTGGTTTTTAAAATATGCTTGTGACTGTTTGCTATTGAAATGCCGGGTGTGGTGGCGCATGCCTGTAATCCCAGCACTCAGGAGGCAGAGGCAGGTGGATCGTTGTGAGTTCAAGGCCAGCCTAGTCTACAGAGTGAGTCCAGGACAGCCAAGCTACACAGAGAAACCCTGTCTCAAAAACCAAGAAGAAGAAGAAGGAGGAGGAGGGGGAGGAAGAGGAGGAAGAGGAGGAGGAGGAAGAAGAGGAGGAAGAGAAGAAGGAGGAGGAAGAGGAGGAGGAGAAGGAGGAGGAGAAGGAGAAGAAATGCCATTCCCTTTCCACTATTACCCACACTACAAATAGCTTTCCAGCTCTTTTCACCCTACTCCACAGAGATGCTAACATCAGTGACTGGCACTCTATCCACCATCTTCCTCCATTTAAATCAGTTATTACATTTCTGGCTTCCAGGATGTATTATTTTCCCTATCAGTCTCCAGGTATCAGGACATCAAAAGACAACAATGGGTATAACAGGGGCCCTTGGGTCTACTAAACAAATGAGATGGAGCCTGGAGACAGATCACAATTTCATCTTTCCAAAGCACTAGCATATGAATTCTCTCCTTTCCTCCATGAATAAACTATTTCAGTTTCTGCTGAAAATTAGACTTCTCCAAATTTCAAAAAAGTATTTTCTTGTGTTTAAGCTTACTCTTCTTTTATGGTGTCTGAAGGTGAGAGTGTAGCTAACTCATTTCAGACTTTCTTTTCTTGAATGTACATCTCATGCTATTAATTTCCTTTTGGACCTTTTCACTGCATCCCACAGATTCTGATTGTACTATTTAAATTTCTGTTCATTTCAAAAGATGTAAAAATTTCTTATCAGACTTCATAGCTGAGCCATGTGTTATTTAATCTCCTTGTTTTATCTGCAAGTGTTTGTGAATTTCCCAATTACCTTAGTGTTACTGTTTCTGGGGTTATTTTCAGTATAACCAGAGAGCAGATATTGCATCATTTCTGCTCTTTCTAACTTGTGTTTTATCTCAAATTCTAATAAAATTGTCCTCAGGCTTCTGATTGAGGCCATTCCTAAATTATTTTTATTAATAAGACCCAAAAGCGAATCTCAATTTCCCTAGTAGCAGTATGACAATTCAGACATAGTTCTTTTAAAGACAGAAACCAGGAAGAAACATAACTAAAATATGGAATAAAATACTCACTTTGCTTTATAAGGTGAATCAGAGCCAGAATTTTTGGTTTCCACTAAACTCTCATATTCTTTAGCCCTAAAGAGAAAAAAATATTTTATTAGTTATTTTAAAGCCAATTATACAATGATACAAAACTTTAGGTGAGTTTTTCTTTTCCTAGTACAGTGTCATACTGTTAATGTGACAAACGGTTTCAATTCTAAAATCACTTCCTTGAATTACATAAATGCTATCCTGACAGGCTGAAAACACACACTCCCTCATAAGATATAGATCTCACTCAATAAGGACACTTCTGAGTTTATAGGCTTGATTGTAAAGAATTGTGGTGACTGAGTTGGCCAACTTTCTATGTCCCACAAGAAATACATAGTCTAAAGTTAAGTACAGACAAATACTTTTCACTTAAGTTCAGAGATAAGAGACTGTGGAAATAAGCTGATGTGACCCTCAAAGCATTGTTGTGTTGTTTGTACTGACGACACACTATCTATGCGCCACTGGTCTAGAGCAGGAGGTGATAGCCATCATGAAGAAAGGTCATACTAGCGGGCGAGAGCAATGGCTTGTTGGTAAAGTGTGAGTCACAAAAGGTTAAGGACCTCAGTTTCACCGCCTACATCCCAGGAAAAGCCAGGTACGATAACGTCAATCTGTAACCTCAGTGCTCCTTAAGCAAGATAGAAGAAGTCCAAGACACTAGTGGACCAGCTATCTAGATGCAAGGTGGTGAACAAGAGACCCTGTCTCTAGCAAGGTGGAAGGTAAGGACTCATACATGAGGCTGTCCTCTGACTTCCAGAGACCCACACTCACAAACACAAACTCTCTCTTCCTCTAAGATTAAAGAAATGGTATCTCTTTATCTTTATGTTGTAACATTTTTGCCATGAAATCTGTCACTTTAACAATATTACTTTCTTTGTTGTAAGGTTTGTTCAAAATATATATCCGCCCATTTATATTACACATACTTACATGTTTGTATCTGAAGTGACTCTCTAAAAGATATGATGCTGTTTTTAATATCCTTTCTGAAGACATGTGCATTTTGCTAAAAAGCTTAATGTACTTATACTTCATTTGATTCCAGGGTGGAAAGGTTCGTTTCCACCATTTGCCATTGTTTTCTGTATGTCACATCACCTTTGCCTATTAATGGCTCCATTACAGCGTTTTTATATGTTAAATCTATATTCTCTGTCCCCTTACCTCTCATGAGTATGGCTGTATGGTGTGGTGTATGAATGTAAATGTTTAAATGTGTGTGGGAACACATATGTGTGCCATTATAGACATAAACCTAGGAAACTGTCACAAAATAATTTTTCCCTTTACACTGTTCTCGTCAGAAATGCTATCACACTAATGAGAAACTGACAAAGTCACAAAGGCATTGTTTCTAAATTATTTTCTAAACACACTCTGTCCAAATATTTTGTTTGCATTTGGTATAATGCATGGAAACCACTGATATGGTGAACCATCTGTACAAATGACACACAGTATGCTCATTAACAAGAGTTTTATACCATTGTTTTATACAATTGTCTTCAAAGCCGAACAGGAAAAGCAGAAGGTAAAATCCAAGATATATGAACATTGAATTTTATAATTATTAAATAGTTGCCTTTACATTGTTGGGTTGTATGTTTGCTTTTGTTTTTAAAAATATTCAAGCTACTGTATAGTTCATTTTGTATTTTAATTTAAATTTCATATAATATATTTTGGTCATATTTTTCTCTCCTCCCAAATCCTCCAAGAGCCTCTCTTCCTACCTATCAGACTTCAACTCAAATGCCTATTAAGGGATGACTGAACAAAGGTTTTAATATTATCTATATGATCCATATGTTTAACAGTAAAAGGGAAACAGACTGTATTGACCCAGAATACAGATATATATTGGAAAAAAGTACTCAGTAAAAGGCAACAGCAAGAGAGTATGATTTTTAATATAAGAATGCATGGAACAAGAAAAGTCAGTCTGTAATTACAGAAAGCATGTGAGGGATTGTCAAGGGCCCAGGAAGTAGGTAAATGGTTGGATGGATATAAAAAAGAATCGGGCATGGTAGAAAACACTTATTATCCCAGAACGCAGGAAAGCAGATGCAGAAAAACTGCCACTCAGGGTCAGCCAGAGCCATACAGTGAGATACTGTATAATAATAATAATAATAATAATAATAATAATAATAATAATAATAATAATAATAATAATAATAATAATAATAAATATATCATAATAAAAATAGTAAAGGTAATTATTTTTATTATAATAAAACAGTGTGGTACTGACTTGTCATGCATAAGACTTTGGGTTCAGTGTCCACTGAGAAAGGGATGGGGAAGGAAAAACAGAGGAAAGAGAAAAGCATAAGGAAAAAGAATGGAAATAGGAGGGGAGAGGAGGGGAAAAAAGAGGGGAAAATGGGAAAAAGGAAAAAGGAGAAAAGGTGGAAAAGAGTAAAGAAGAAAGAGCATAAAAAGAATGGGAGCAAAGAGAATGGGTGGGGATAAGAAACTGCAGGATGATACAGGTGACCTACATTTTAAGAAAGATTTCCTTTTTATTGTATACATGAATATCTGCTCAAGGACAACAGAAGAGGGCATGGAGAACTGCCGCTGGACTCTGACATGCACTCTGGTGCTCAGGATTTGATCACTGCTCCTTGACAGAAGGCCCTTGCAGGTACACAGAGGAAGGGGATGCAGGCTGTGGCCAGACAGTGGAGGAGGAGGTCTCCCCTGGCTCCCTGCTCTCCCCATTAGAGGTCTAAGGGAGGAGAATAGGTCAGAAAAAGGAGGGAGGGCGGGAATGGAAAGATAAGAGCAAGGGGATAACAACCGGGATGTAATGAGAATAAATTATAATAAATAAAATCAAATAAAAAGAATAGTTTTTTCAAAAAAGACAAAAAAGAGGGCATCAGATATCCCTGGAACTGGAACTACAGATGGCTGTCGCCACTATGTGGCTGAACGTGGGTCACCTGCAAAGCAAGGTGCCTACCTCCCCTCCCCATGCTGAGATGTAGTCTGGCGTGAGCTCTGGCAGACACATTAAACCGAGCATTATTTGAAATAAGAATGAGTACGTTGTCTGTGCCAAGTGGGAGGTCATGGGTGACTTACAAGGGCTCTGACCAGGGCAATGACAACAGGATGCTCATTTCCTTATAGTGAGAAGACAATGGTGAGGTCAGATGTTAGAGGAAGATGCGAGAATAGTTTGTTTTAGGCATATTAAATTTCACTTAAAGGTGTAAAATTTGTAATCAGTAAGTATAGGGCAGATAAAATCAGGACTTAGCAGGAGTGTACACAGAGAAGAAAAGAGAACCAAATAGCAAGAGTCAGGAGTGAGAAGCCCTTAGCTGAAACTTCAATCACGCCAGTAATATCCCGAAGTAAACTATGAAAATATTCTGAGAAATGTTCATCTCAAAAATGAGCCATAAAAACTCACCCTTAGGACTGTATAGAAGATATACATGGCATGTCCTTCTTTTGTGAAGTCAAATCAGGAAACATCACTAATTGTTTTCTAACTATTCATTTTCAAAGGAACAAAACACTGGAGTTATGTCTGATTCTTTAAGATGAAACATATTCCTTGACAGGCCACACTCTGGACTTGGACTACAGAAACCCGCATCACTCAGCATTATTCTTGTGCCACGCGTTTATAAATAATTCCATGGGCTAAGCACCTCCTTCTTTTGAGACACTCAACTTTGGAGTGCTTTCTTTCAAATGTTAAAGGTATCAACTAAGAAAGAACGATATTTGTGTCCTCAAACAAGGCCCATCAGTCACCATGTGACACTTAAAGCTTGTGAGGTAATGTACTACACAGCTGTCTGATCTCAGATGTCACGTTGGAGGCTGGTGATAAACTACAGGTCTGATAACTCACTTTCCATTTTAAGATATTTCTTGAACTTTTCCTGTTGTGACAGGCAACCAAATTAATTAAACCCTGTCATGGGCGTTGACACCACAGCCAGCTGACTTCTATTTGTTGATTGCTATTGATTTTCTTTGATACTTCATTTAAAAATCAATAGCTGGAAAGAAAAATAGGCTAAGTTTACAAATATTTAAATGTAACATTGTGTGCTGGAAGAGGCACACACTTGGCATGGCCTTGGCATCTAATTATAAGAAGAGCCCTTGAGCAGGTGAAAGTGAGGGCTTTGGATCAATACTCAGTTTTCTTTCTCAATCAAAGAAAGTGGCTATAAATTAGGTTCATTGGTGTTTTTTCCAAAGCTTTTTGAAGCAAACAAGTTTAAATGTTTTTTTTTTCTTCCATTAAATTAAATGATCCATCCCTAAAAGCTTTTGTTTTGTATTTAAGGACAGTTATGTTACCTGGAGTTCATCCGTGCTTTTATCTTTTTAGCTTTTTTCTTATTCTTTTGCCTCTCTTCTCCATCTTTCACAGGTTCTGGTGGAGCTGTACTTTCAATCACAATATCAACAACATACTTCTTCAAAGACAGATGTTCCTGCAAAACAGTCAATGAAATGATGACGGTGATGATATTTTAAAATAATACAAGATCACTACCGAACAGATAATATAAAAGAAACTAAAATAATTCCTAGGCAATAATGGCTTTCACAATCGCTTTGAGAAACAGTGAAGAATCTGTTTAGATTTAGATTTAGAAAATCTGTAGAGATTTTCCCTGATTCCTCAAACCTTTGGTGAACACTAAATGGACTATAAGCTAAGGATACATGGACATACAAGTGCAAAGAGAAAGGAAAAACTATACACAAAATTATAGAACCATACACGTATTCAGTTAACCATTTAAGGTTCTATAAGAAGCTAAGGGGAAGACGAGCCAGCTGGTCAGTGAAGGTAAAGACAGAAGACTGTAGTGTGGCAGTGCATTGTCTGCTGTGCCTTCAATGGTGAACAGGAGATGAGCAGATGCTAGATTTGTGGGCTCATCCAGACAAGAGCAGGAAAAAGGGAGGAAGGAGAGAAACATAAATCATCTCAGAAAACACATGCAGAGGGGAAACTGGAACGTAGTCCTGGAGACGGTTTCAGTCTGGTTAGAATGCAGACTTTGACTTGTTTCCTTCCTCATCACCTTGTATGTAACTTCTCACTGTAACCCTCCACGTCACATACTCCATTCCCTTCTCTTGTATGTAACTTCTCACTGTAACCCTCCACGTCACATACTCCATTCCCTTCTCTTGTATGTAACTTCTCACTGTCACCCTCCATGTCACATACTCCATTCCCTTCTCTTGTATGTAACTTCTCACTGTCACCCTCCATGTCACATACTCCATTCCCTTCTCTTGTATGTAACTTCTCACTGTAACCACTCCACGTCACATACTCCATTCCCTTCTCTTGTATGTAACTTCTCACTGTAAGCCTCCACGTCACATACTCCATTCCCTTCTCTTGTATGTAACTTCTCACTGTCACCCTCCACGTCACATACTCCATTCCCTTCTCTTGTATGTAACTTCTCACTGTCACCCTCCACGTCACATACTCCATTCCCTTCTCTTGTATGTAACTTCTCACTGTCACCCTCCACGTCACATACTCCATTCCCTTCTCTTGTATGTAACTTCTCACTGTCACCCTCCATGTCACATACTCCATTCCCTTCACTTGTATGTAACTTCTCACTGTAAGCCTCCACGTCACATACTCCATTCCCTTCTCTTGTATGTAACTTCTCACTGTCACCCTCCATGTCACATACTCCATTCCCTTCTCTTGTATGTAACTTCTCACTGTCACCCTCCATGTCACATACTCCATTCCCTTCTCTTGTATGTAACTTCTCACTGTAAGCCTCCACGTCACATACTCCATTCCCTTCTCTTGTATGTAACTTCTCACTGTAAGCCTCCATGTCACATACTCCATTCCCTTCTCTTGTATGTAACTTCTCACTGTAAGCCTCCACGTCACATACTCCATTCCCTTCTCTTGTATGTAACTTCTCACTGTCACCCTCCACGTCACATACTCCATTCCCTTCTCTTGTATGTAACTTCTCACTGTCACCCTCCACGTCACATACTCCATTCCCTTCTCTTGTATGTAACTTCTCACTGTAAGCCTCCACGTCACATACTCCATTCCCTTCTCTTGTATGTAACTTCTCACTGTCACCCTCCATGTCACATACTCCATTCCCTTCTCTTGTATGTAACTTCTCACTGTCACCCTCCATGTCACATACTCCATTCCCTTCTCTTGTATGTAACTTCTCACTGTAAGCCTCCATGTCACATACTCCATTCCCTTCTCTTGTATGTAACTTCTCACTGTCACCCTCCACGTCACATACTCCATTCCCTTCTCTTGTATGTAACTTCTCACTGTCACCCTCCACGTCACATACTCCATTCCCTTCTCTTGTATGTAACTTCTCACTGTAACCCTCCATGTCACATACTCCATTCCCTTCTCTTGTATGTAACTTCTCACTGTAAGCCTCCATGTCACATACTCCATTCCCTTCTCTTGTATGTAACTTCTCACTGTCACCCTCCACGTCACATACTCCATTCCCTTCACTTGTATGTAACTTCTCACTGTCACCCTCCACGTCACATACTCCATTTCCTTCTCTTGTATGTAACTTCTCACTGTCACCCTCCACGTCACATACTCCATTCCCTTCTCTTCATTCGTATTTACACAGCAAAACCCCAACTCTACACGGAGCTCCCCAAGTACTGTGTCTATAGCTACAGAAGAGTGATGCATCTACAGGGGAACCTGTGTCAACGCTTTCACGTTTTCAGGATGCTATACCTCAAGTACAGTGCCAGGCAGTCAGAACATATGTACACTAGCTTATCTACACACTCACTCATTTTCCTAGAATTTGTTTTTTGAGCCTCTCTTCATGCCCATAAAATTCTTAAGCTCCCCGCATTCATAAATTGTGCTATTTTATATAATTGCTCAATCTAATACACTAGCTAAACCTAGCCATTCTCTTTTCAGACACAACCCAAATTCCATTCCAAATTCCCCCCTAGTCCTCACTGGCATCACACGTTTAAGTCATCATTAGGTGACATCTGTGTAACTAAAATAACCCTTCAACTAGTATTTCAGTTTCTAAGTACACTTGTGAAACTTTTCCTGTGTGTATGTGTTGTATGCATGCAGTGTGTATGCACCTGGGTGCACAGGCGTGTGTGCACGGAGACTAAAGTCTAGGTAGCAAGCAAGCCCCAGTGATCCTCCTGATTCTGCGCCGTGCCCCCCAGCCTACACTTTGCACTAGGGTTACAGACATGTGTGGCTGCAGTCAGCTTTTTACTTGAGTGTCAGGATCAGAACCCAGGTCCTCATGCTTATTTGGGAGCTTTTTCTCACTGAGCCACCTGCCCAACCCTTCCAGGTCTTTTCTGTATATAAAAAAGCCAGTTATTTTTAAAAACATAAATCAAATCTTAGTAAGCCTGAATATTACTCTTATCAAAACTTTCTCAAGCTATGGTGATACTTCAGTCAGGAAAGTGCTTGTCCCACAAGCCTTAGAGCTGAGTTCAATCCTCCAGAACCCACATTTTTAAAAAAGCATGGAATGGTGGGTATCCTTATGTTCCCCCAAACCCCTACTGGGGAAATGGAGGCAAAAGGACCCCTGCTATTCCCTCGTCAGCCAGCCTAGTCTACTGAGAAAGTTCTAAGCCAATTGGTGGCTCTGTGTCAAAAGACAAGATGGATGGCAACTAAAGAAACTCAGCTGGCACTGTCCTCTGGCTCCACAGACATGAACACCTGCATATAAACCTGCACACTTGTGTAGGTTAGCTTCCACAGTACCAGAGTACTTACTATACAAGCTGCCAAGGGAGGGATGAAATTAAGAGTCCTATCTATCCACCTGTGGCATCTATAACATAGCCATAACACAGACCAGCATGACAAAGAGCCCTAAAGGAGCAGTAGTAGCACTCATATCTTGGTGATAAGCAAAAGCTGTCTAGTTAGAAACAAGACCCAATCAACAGGAGGGAAATCACGTCTGGCACTAGACACCTAACCAACTACCCATGGATCTCAGAGGAGAGCCTACCACTGCTACTCTACAGACCAGCACAATTCCTAACAAATTTCTAACACAAATCCTTATACCCACAGATAAGTGTAACTCTCACCCCTCAATCAAAGAAGCATCTCTCTACAGCAAATGGACACCACTGCAGAAAACTACAACTGGATCCAATGCAGAGATCAATGGGTTGTAAAGAGCCAGGCCCAGTGGGTACATCTAAAACACAACCTCAAGTGCCAGAAACATCAAGAAAGACTAAAAACCAGAGGACCAGAAAACTTCCTGTGGGATTGTGTCTCTGAGAAATGACAGAGAATCTTCACCCAACAACTCAACAAGATGGGTGCCTAAACAAGGCACCATCAATACACGTGCTAATGTGGCAAAGAAAAAATCCCACAGTCCCAAGCCTAGACAAAGAAATAAAGACTGTTGAGAGGGAGACTTAGCGTCCCCCAGGTTTCTGAATACACACACACACACACACAGAGACAGACACACACATACACACAGAGACAGAGACACAGAGAGAGAGAGAGAGAGAGAGAGAGAGAGAGAGAGAGACAGACAGACAGACAGACAGACAGACACACATACACATACACACACACAGAGACAGAGATAGACAGACACACACACACACAGACAGAGACAGACAGACACACACACACACACACAGAGAGAGAGAGACAGACAGACAGACAGACAGACAGACAGACACATACACACACACACACACACACACAGAGACAGACAGACACACACACACACACACATACACACACACACAGAGAGAGAGAGAGAGAGAGAGAGAGAGAGAGAGACAGACAGAGACAGAGACAGACAGAGACAGAGACAGAGACAGAGAGACAGACACACACACACAAATAAAGTGAGAAAAGTCTAAAATCTTGGGGGCTAGAGAGAGTAGGGTAAAGTGGGTAAAGTGCTTGCTGTGCGCACATGGGGATGTAAGTTAGCAGTCCAGCACCTATGTAAAAGCAAGGTGTAAGTACGGCAGCATGTGACTGTAGCTTCAGCACAGGAGATAGGAGATAGCTGGCCAGCTAGTCCAGATGAAAACAGTTAACTCTGGTTTTACAGAAGGATTGTCTCAAAAACAAAACAAAAGCAAAACAAAACAAAAACAAGGTGTAATGCAACAAAGGTAACTGAAGCTGACCTCTGACCTCCACATGCACACAGGTTGGTGATTGCACTCGTACCTGTGTGTATGCACACTGCACACATACTTAATGCCATCACACTGTGGTAAGATGTAATTTCCATGCCACAGAGGGTGGTATTTCTTTCCCTCCCACTCACCAGAAACACTACTGTCTCAGAATTACATCTTGTTCCCTAGCCAGTAATATTCCTTCCCAGGAATGTGCATATTCTCAACTAAAAAAAGAACCTTAGGCAATGACCTATTTGTTTGTTATAGCCTTACTCTGTTCATTTTCTTCTAGAGCTTACAAAACAACAAAACTTTACTTGTCTGCAATAAAACAAAATTTCTGTTTATAATTGTGCACAGCATATGGCAGACACCAGTTAATGGGAAAATGAAAACAATAACACTATTATAAAGGTTATTATACAATACTCATTAAGCAAAGTGTTTCACATAAAAACCACTCATTTAGTCCTTAGAACTAAAATTAAGACACAATGAGAAGGGATATAGTTTTACTTTTTCCATTTCAAGTAATAGAAGAATACAGTCTCAAGCAACATGTCCAAAGCTAGACAGTCAAAACCTTGACTGAGTAACAAAGACCAAATTTAAAACCAGATGTTGACTGTGGAAACTGTACTCTTGGCCATGTATGTTACAAATGTTAGAAATGAGTCTGAACTGTGAAAATAAGCTCATATTCTTCCCATGTCAACATTAAAAAAGAAATAAAAAGAAAAAAAGGATAAAGTCTCACAAACCAAAAAAATGGTGGGCACTTTGTCACAAGTAGGAGTAACTTGATAACTTTGTTACATAGAACACACTTTTATTTTGGCATTAATCAAAAGCAATGATCTAAGTGGTAATTATACATATAGGTACATGAGTGTAATTGAAAATCCAATCCATTTCTAAGAACTAACTAGGGTAGCTGTAAACTCATGTTCTGGGTGCTGAGCTCATGGGCTTGTGCTACCAAACCTAGCTCCTGATTTGGACTTCTTCTTATTTAATTTTTCTGCCTAAAATTTTAACAGTGTTGAAGAGAAGTAATAAAAGTGGTCATTATCTTTATCATTACAGGGTTATTGACCTAAAGGTCTTAGGTGAGCTGGGAAACTCCAGACAGGAAAGCTGACTTGACATATAATGCTCGAGCCCTGCGAGGACTCAGGAAGCTTTGTGCAAGATCAACAAACCAACCTTTCTTGGCATCGACCACTTTGAAGCCGCGGGGAACTGACCTGCAGATGGACTCTTCCCTCCTCAAAGCCCCATTTTCTATCCTCTAAATCCCCAAGCCCCGGTGCCACCTGCCTAGTCTCCACTTCCTCAGAGAGATTGGTGTCCTTCTGTGGTTCTCAATAAAGGCACAAATCTGTTTCTGGAGAGGTCAACTTGGTTTTCTTTCATTTCCACATCACCTGATCTAACAATCTTGACTTTAGGAGAAAAAGTTGCAACCTTCCACCATTTTTGGTTTGTTATTATTACTGTTGTTGTTGTTGTTATCAACTTATTTTGATTTTTTGTGCATCTTAAAATTATTTTTATATATTTTCTGATTTCCTATGTCCCAAATTCTTCCTAGATCCTCCCCACCTCCCTACTACCCAACTTTATGTTCCTTCTCTCTCTCTTTCGAAAAACAAAAACAAAAACTCCACAAAAATAGAATCAAGAAGCAAAAGACTAATAAAACACGCACGCACACACACACACACACACACACACACACACACACACACACACACACACTTGAGTTCATATGTGTTGGACAACTACTCTTGGGCATGGGGGCCTACTGTGGTGACAGTGCCCTGGAAAAAACCAGCTGTTCCTTTGCAGTAGCTACCAAGCGAATGGCTTTTTGGTTAGGAGTGGATTTCCATGTCCACTTCCCCCTCTCAGTGCTGGAACACAGGCTGGCTTGAACCTGCTATTACATCAGAAGTATATAGCAATTATGTTGGGAACCACTATTGACTCCTAATGACATAATTCTATACCCATAGACCAGTGCCTCTTTCGAGCCATATCAGAGCAACTTCTTTTTTAAGTAGACAGGAATTACGACAGATACACACAACTGGAGAATGTGCAGAGTGAGAAACTTCGGAGCACTCACTCCTAAGTAGGATGTCTTCACCCAAGCCCTTTCCTCAAGCAAGGCTCAGGGATTTATGTGGAAGAGGTGGTAGAAAGACTGTACAAGCTAGAGGGAATGGCAGACTCCAAGAGCAGTGTTTTCCAGACACAAAAGGACTGAGTACATATGAACTCACAGGCTGTGGAGGTATGAAGGCCTGCACAAGGCAGCTTGTTTCAATACTACACATCCCTTCCCCCTAGACTGCTCTAACAGTCTACACACCAGCATGTCATTTCTATTCCTATACTACAGAAAAGGAATGCCCCAATGACATCTTCAGTTTCATGAAAGATCCAATTATACTTTTTTTAAAGTGCACATAAATGCCATTCACATATCTTTAGAGATCCTTACGGGTCCTATACCCAATGAAAGATACTATACAAAAAAGGATCAGACTCTAACTAGAACAACCAACAGCCTTACCTTTTTTAGCCAGGTGTGGTGATGCACACCTGTTAATAGCGACTTGGAAGGTTAAGGTAGGAGGGATGTCATGAATTTGAGGTCACATGGGCCATACTGTGAGTGTATTGAGGTAGAATAAGACCTCCCGAAGAATCATATTTTAAAAGATATTGACACATGTATTGACATATACAATATATTCAATACTAATCAACTTTTTTAATCTCAAAATTAATAATGAGAATGTTTTTATTTGACTAATAACTTTACTTAATACAAAACCAATACATGTTAATCATAGAAAAGCTAATAAAATTAAAAGAGAAACTTCCTATGACTCTTACCACCCGCAAACTAACAATTATTTTAGAACACAGTCTAGAGATATTTTCTTTGTATGTATGTTTAACAAAAATGGGATTGTGATAACATTTTCTGAGCTGTTTTTAATTAAACATTCAAAACATATATTCTTCCCACTACATTGTCTACAACCTAAGTTAGTGAATGCAGGTGCTGTATTTCACAGCTACATCTATTCTTGCCAGGGGCTCATTGTTAAGCATACTAGCAGCATAAAACTTCCAGTCCAAAAAGTAACAGTGCAACAAATACTCCTGTAGTTATGTCTGGCTTTTTGTGAAGAGCAAGACCACCCTTTTTTATTTTCCCTCTCCATACCCCAGATCACCTTTTGATGTTTAAAAATGATACATTATTAGATGTAACACAGGATAATAAATAGTTGTTCTAAATCAAACCAGGAAGGAACTACACAGAAGTGAGTGTTGACAGGGCTCATGGATTTGAATGTGTGTACAAGACTTCACCCTGAAGATCAGTTCGGTAAGATCATGGTATATTTCTGAGGAAAAATTAAAATTCTTTTTTTTAGTCATTAAAATTTTTATCAACATTCTGAGAAAAAGCTAACAATAGAAGCAGAATTTTAGATTATCTGAATCACCTTATAAAACTAGGGAAATTCAATAAGAAAACACACACACACACACACACACACACACACACACACACACACACCAAAACAAACTAAGAAAGAACACCCATAGCCACAAATAAAAACATCTGAGAACAAACTACCATCACATGAGCAGGAGTCATAGTCTTTCCAAGGAACATGAAGCTACCCACCACCCAGCGAAGAGCTCAGCAGTCTCTTGAGAACAGTATTTGGGAAGGGGAGGGGTGACCATCTCACCTGCAGGTGATTGATGGTGCCCTCATTATGAAGGTTAATTAGGAGGACAGTCCCTAAAAACTCTCAAAACTTAGCCACCAGGGCTTCTTCAAGGGGCAGGCCTTCATGCACTACTCTGACAACATAAATAGGCAGCCTAGTTAAGAGAAAAGGGAAACAACCAGGAAACCTGAGAAAGCAGCCAGTGCATTTTCCAACACACAGCAACAGCTACCCTGAATTACAACTCCTTTTAAACAGGTTTTATAAAACTCACCTAATACAAAAATAAAAACAAACAAACAAAAAATAGTAGCCATGTCAAGTGCCAACATTACCAGGACAAAGACTAAACACAATGTGATCCTAAGCAAACAAACAAAATAGTAAAAACAAACTATTACAGCCAACACCTGTAACTGCAGGTGAGGCTAGAGAATTGCCAAGAATTTGAGGCTTTCAGTATTACATTGTGACTCCCAGGCCAGCTTTAGCTGCAGAATAACTTACCTTCAAAAAAACAAAAACAAAAACCTTAGTAGGTAATACCAAGATATAACCTCTTAAACTGCGTGGCTCCAAAGAAATAGGAAAATTGCTTGCTATTTAGAGAAACAAACAAACAAAAACATCAAGTATCTTCCCACAGAAGAAAGGGAACTATGAACCTTTTAGACAACAGCATTTCATGCCACAAAACAATGAATGTGTTCATTACTCTCAAAGATTAAAAGCACAAAACTAATTAAGGTAAAACTAACTTGCAAGTCAAAAGACTACAAATGAGACATTATCAATATTTAAAAGCCTCAAAATAATATTCTTATATGCATTTTCTGAGGCAGCTACTAAAAAAAAATGTCTCAGGGCATAGCGAGATGGCTCAGTCCTCAAAAGGAAGCTGCCTCTGAACAGGATGACCTGAGTTAGCTACCCAAGACCTATATGATGGAAGGAGAGAACCAGTTCCTACAAGTTGTTCTCTGACCGCCATACGTGCAAGCCCTAACACACACATGCACACATGTGTGACTCTGTACTTAGTTTGTGCTTAGCCATGGGCAAGGTCCTGGGGCACTATAGTCAGAATTGTACCCCTAAAAGGAGCCATTATTTTAAAATATCTGGAACATATATTAAACAAATTCAGTAGACATTAGTGAAATGTCATCAAGTCAGAGGTCATCTTGAATTTGTCACTGGAAGACTGGCAATGAGGACATGGAGGTTTACCAAACTTTTCTGTCTACTATTGTGTACACTGTAAATTCATCAAAATAACCAGTTGAAAGACAGTCACTTTACAAGTATGAATAATATGTATACATGAGCTCTGAAATTCCTGTTTTGACAAATGAGGTAAATGAAATCACAATAATTTTTTTCTTAAGCATTCAAGATTTGAACTAGAAATCAACAGTTTTTGCACAGTATTCATATATTAAAAGTATGTACTACTGAGACTCAAATGTAGAAATATAGAGAAAACCATCTCCTGCAGAAATATAAAAATAATGAGGTGCTTTACTAAGAGAAACGACACGTGTGCATTGATCCTCAGCTTTCTTGACTAACTCTTATGTGTAACTCCTGCAACAGGGCAAAAGTTAGCCACCAACCACAGGGTAACACAGAACTTTAACATACTAGGTATCTGTGCTGACCAAAACTGGCCCCACTGCTTGCAGTAGCTAGTTTGATTAGGTTCAAACGCCTTTCACTTAATCCAATGGCCAGGCATGAAAGGAAGCTTGCCTGCACTATCTACCCACTAGCTGATAGGCTGCAGCTTTGCTCTTTCTGGTCTAGGTTCAGAATCCAGTATACCTGAGTAGTGTTAGGGCCATAATGGACCCCCAATATGGTGGTGCTGGTGACAATGTCCTAAACAGAAGGACTCTGACCAGGTAAGCAGAAGGACACTTATGGGGAACAGAAACTTAAACTCAGCATTCCTCAGGAATCTCACAGGCAGGTTTCTTTTTACCAGGAAGGCCACTACTACGCTTCTCCATGCCAGTACCAGTGGTCAGCTACCTCATGCAACAGATCTAGTACCTGATTAAAATAAACAGTGTACAACAGATCAAAGACCCAATGCTAAACCCAGGTGGCTCCGGCCTGCACCTCTCCTTCTGCCACTACCTGTCCCCCTTAAAACTGACAAGGTTTTCTCTGCCTCCTGACAGGCAGCTTGACAGTATGATTCCCCAGTAAAGTTTTCTTCCTACCCACAAAGGGTCTGATACGATGGATTCCCTGTTCCCTGGCTTACAAGTAGAGCTTGAGCACCTGTGTGCAGGGAGGCCACACTCTCCTGCATCCTCAGTTGTGGTCCACCCCATGAGATTAGTGTTTTAGGTGTGGTTTCTCCCTAACGCACAGGTTACTCTCACTATGATGTGAGCTCTGTACTAAATCACAGAACAGAACTTTTGATTCTGATCCTTTTTAAAAACCACACTTCAACACTACTTCCCCACACCCCCATTGCTCTGTAATGGCTAAAATCAGGTAAATCAGGCTGGATGTCCTTTTTCTAATATTAGAAAAAGGACAAAGAGCTAGGTGAGGTAGCAAGTCCCAGGCCAGCCCTACATAATAAGACCCTGTTTTTAAAAAAATTAGGAAAACACAGCAATCTTAGTCCTTCTGTCAAGTCATCAAGAGCTTTAACCAGTAAAAATGAGGCTGTTATTTAGATAATAGTGTGCCTGAATCTGTTCCACAGACTGATGTTGCTAATACATACAGTCACCTCGCTAAACAAATTCTGCAGCCCAGTCTACTTAACATTTAATAAATGTGCAATTTAAAAAAGTTATTTCAGTAAGCTTGCTTCAGTAGAACCAGCATTAAAAAACCCCAATGATTCCCCTATAAAGAAACTCATGCAGTAAATACATGAGAAAAGAGAAGTAGACAATTATATGTTAAAGCAATGCTACACATCATCTCATTAAAAAATTTAAAACTATTTACATTTCTAAAATACTCATTACATAATCTTAAAGTGTAAAGTAAAAAAAGACGAGTGACTTTTCCTCATCTCACTCACTTAGTAAAGTCAAGGGAAAAAAAGATAAGGGAATAAGGACAGAGATGACAGTGTGCAGAATGGGAAGAGGAGGAGGACAGTTAAGAGGAAAACAGAGAGGAAGGGCAGATAAAACAACACTCCATTTAAAACACGGCTTGTTTAGATAGGTCAGGGTTTCAGACTGTGCTCACAGATACAGCATACTGGAAACAATACATATGTAAGCTTTAGCTCAAATCCTAACACTTAACACCTACTCTGTGTCAAGGATACAGGTTAGCTGTTTCTGTTAAAGAGGACCGATTCTCTGGACATCAGGGTTTTAGCTTCAATTTTTTTTTTTTGAAAAGTCTGTAACAAACTCTTGTTGACATCATCCCTCATAAATGATCTTATCTGCAAGAAGCAGTTTGGAGAAACACTTTAAAGTTGATTTATTACTGATGGCTTTTGTTGGCTGTATATAGAAATAATTCCTGGGTGTTAACCAACACTATCCAAAATGAAGGCACTGCACAGAGACGCTAATTCACATGAAACCAACGGTGCTGGGAGATTCAACAAACTGTAATGTGTACCAGAGGTGGTTTCACATGATAGCACTTGCTGTTGTTCCCTGGTAAGGGCCTAATGCAGTGTACAATCAAGTTCTTACAAATACGTGAAGAAAAAAAGGTTTAAGAGTTCCATTCTATTTATGGTTTATAAATTTGTCAAACAGTAAATTTGAGAAAGCCTGAAATGTAGTATCCTCTGTCAAAATGGTGCCCTTAGTGACAGCATCCTTTGAAAAACGAAACTAAATATATATGGCACTGACAAGTTTAAACTAGGGAGGGCATTTTAATTATACAAAAGCCTCAACTCCGTTAAGGTTCCTGACTTCAGATGTAGACCACACTAGAGGTTTTATCAATTACAATCTATGTATTATACTGTTTGAAGTGACAGATGAGAAAAATGAAGCTAATGAAATACAGTGAAATAGACACCAAGTAAAAGGGAAAATGCCATCCCCTGATAGGGATTATAGCCCACCATCTGTCCTCTCGACACTCAGTGACATTACAAATTCTCTATCAGTTTTCTAGTGGGTGAAGATGATGAATGGGTCAAGGGCTTTCTGTGCAGATTCTGACGTTCCTTCTGAACTAATCTGAGGCTTAACAGATGACTCAAAAAAAAAAAAAAAGACTCAAGAGTTCAACAACCTCATTACTAGATCACGCTGTGGAGACTCAAGAAACAGTTCAACATAACAATCCTAGTCTTATAAGGCAGCCAAAGGAGTTTTCTGCATGCTCAGATCTAGTAACTTAGATTACTGCTAGCACCATCCTCAGAAATCTTTCAATAACAGAGTAACAATGATAGCACATATCAAAAAAAAAAAAAAAAAAGCATCACCTTCTAGATTCAAAGTCAAAGAGGGGGTAATGGTCAAAGCATCAGAGCTCGTACTGCTCCACCTGCAGTGGTACCCAGTCATGATGACAAGGCTGTGCCGGAACCCGAAGCGTCACACCAGCAGCAGAAATCAAACTAATACTCTCTTTAAATAAGGTGGATGCAAAAATAGGATACAACGGCAAACAGAAAATTAGAAAATGGCTATATCAATAGGAGGCAAGTGAGATTTTTTCACAGCAAGAAAATATGACCGGGGGTAGAGGGCTAATGTTTCGCCAATAAAGGAGTCAACAAGAAGACATGACAGTCTCAGCACGCACACAAACACCTAAGCACACGAAGTATACTACATGAAACAGACGTGATTAAACTGCAAAGGAACTGACAAACCCATCGTTAAAACCAGAAACCTCAAAATCTCTCTCAAAAAAAAAAACTGGGAAAACAAACATCTGAGAAGCAGCAGACGCACAGATGAGGGCCAGCTGAGATGATGGCGTGCTCACTGTCTTGGTCATGATGAGGTGCTCAAGAGTGTGTGCATGTGCCAAGTTATCAAATTACATAGCGGAAAGCAACGTAAAACATGACAGTCACACAACCAGCTCTTTAAAAAAATCCAAAAACATGGTTTTATTTCTTTAACTGAAAAAGTTACCTATCAATTTTGCACAATAAGCTACAAATTGTAATGAAACAAGGCATTATAGAATAAACTACAATACTATAAAATACTGAATACAAGAACAAAACATGGAAGGAAGCTATTTGAGAGATTATTCTAAAATCAAACAACAAAAATAAAAAATATTAGGACTAAAGGTGGGTTACATCTACATATTAAATAGGGAACTAAACAATACACAAATACTCAGTAGCTATAAATATACTTTTAAAGGTAAAATATAATTTCTTGGAACTAGCACAAGAAAATCAAGGAAAAAAAGTTTTTATAGTTTTGTTCATTAAGCATGTTTAAAAATAAATCTTCCCATAAGAAGCAACGGGCCTGGGACTGCAGCTCAAAGGAAGAGGCCACATCCAGTTCCTAGGTGTAGTGAACAGACTGTCTCCCAAATCTTTTTCCTTATATTGTATACATCTTCTGAATGCGAAAAAAATAGTTCCTACCTTACTCTGTGTATATAATCCTGATAACAGAACTACGAAATGAAGATGAAATGAATTATATAGCTACATCAGCCACAAATTTAGACACAGGAATTAAGACACAGGTCTTAAAAAAATAACATGCCATTAACTTATTCTACCAGTAGGACAAAAATAATTTAAAAAAATAAACAAATGTAATCATCACATTGAAAGATTAAAATTATACAAATAAGATAGCTAATTAATTAGAAATAGTAAATTCTCACACCAAAACAGCAGTAAACATCTAGAGAAAACACTTAAATATGGAAGATTAGAATCAGAACCTTGAATTCATAAATACTATATATATGAAACACTAGTACTATAAAGATGAACCAATGTGAAAAAATTAAGTATATTCATCACAACCAAAAATAAAATAGAAATAAAAATAAAGTCCAAGAAAGGAGTAAAAGGGAAATAGTAAAACCATGAACTGACGTTATTAAAAACAGGCCCTGGAGGAATAACTCAGTGGTCAGGAGCACTCGCTGCTCTCCTGGAGGACCTGGGTTTCACTCTCAGCACACACAGCATTGCTAACAACCATCCATCTTTCTAGTTCTAGGGAGTCAGACCTGCCTTCTGATCTCTATGGCCACCACGAGGACATGTGATGCACGCATGTGCTGTGTACACATATATGTCGGCAAAATATTCAACACATAAAATATATCTTTAATTTTTTAAAACTAAAAGTAGGAGCCAAATGTGTTACATACTGATATATCATTCAGAAGCCTGAGAAGGAAGATCTGACTTTTAAGGATGGATGGATGGATGGATGGATGGATGGATGGATGGATAGACAGACAGACAGACAGACAGAGATATAGAGAGATAAGAAAGATACTTTGATCAAAGATTCACTTGGGGAAAATATAACAACAATCTGAAGCAGGAACTTTAGAAACTAAACTGTGGTATGGTGAAAACCATGCTCACAGCATTTGATTTTCTGACACAGCAGACATGCCTTTCTCTGCTGAACACAACTAAAATTGACTGACTGATGACCTATGTAGAAGTATTGCAGAAGTAGCTTTCCATATGGGAATTAGCTTAACTGCATTGTAAGATGTGTCTAGGAGTCACAAAAGACGAGTTTTACTAAAGAACGGCTTAATTTCTCAACTGCATTTTTTTAATCTACTTAAAATTTTACTTTATGGATCTGGGGAAGATATTTCTGTTGGTAACGTGCTTACTACAAGTACAAGGACCTAGGGTTTGTCCCTCTAACACACATAAACAGCCAGGTGCAATGGAGTCAGCTGTGCTGAAGAGGGATCAGGTGGGCTGATCCCGACCTGAGGATGCTCACCTACAAACACATGAATGAGCTGCACACACATCTGACTTTGAAGTAAACTAACTGTTTAAAAGAAAAGTCTCTGTAAGCTTAAGGCTCTTTGGATTTCCAAACCTAAATATTTAGTAATATTTCCAAAACTTATTTTTTCCAAATTTCCAAATTCCAAAAATTGTTTTAAAAATTTAGATATATTTAATTTTGTGAGAATAACTGTTTTGCTTGCATGTATGTACAGCACACGTGTGCCTGATGCCTACAGAGGTCAGAAGATGGCAGTAGATTCCTACCCTGGAGGTACAAGTGGCTGTGAGCCACCATGTGGGCGCTGGGAATCAAACCCAGGCTCTTTTCAAGAACAACAAGTGCTCTTAACAGCTGGTCCATATCTCCAGCCTCCAAAACTAAAGTTTTAATAGAAGATAAGAATAGCACCTAATGTGACTCTAATTTTTAGTATTAATAATAAAAGTGGAGGCTAGAGAGGCGGCTCAGCATGTAGAGGTGCTTGGCCACTAAGCCTAAAACCTGAGCACAATCCCAGAACCCATGTGCTGAAAGCGAAGAACTGACTCCTACGGGCTGATCTACACACACACACACACACACACACACACACACACACACACACACACACACACAAATTAATTAAAATAATTTCTCAATTTGACTTAAACTCACTATCCCTATTCAAAAACAAAATGGGGGGAAATTGGAAGAAGTGAATGATTTAGAGCAGTAGTTCTCAACCTGTGGGTCACGACCCCTTTGAGGAATAAAATGACCTTTACACATCTCGCCTATCAGATATTTACATTACAATTCATAACAGCAGTGAAAGTATCATTATGAAGTAACATCAAAAATGATTTTATGTCTGGGAGTCAACATTTAAAAGGACAAGGGGTCGCAGCATTAAGAAGTTTAAGAAAAACTGATTTAGAGTTTGTTCATTTGCTTTGCTTTTCTGTTGACAGTTACACAGTGCTCTTCTTAACAAGAGAGTAAAGGTGTCTGCTCCTACAAAGGAAAAGTAAGGAAATGAGTGAGTCTTAGTGGAGTTTTCTGTTTCTCAGATGGATCAAGATGTTACACTTCTTCCATAACCATGGATACCAGACACAATCTCATCAACAAGCTCAGCTTGTATTTCATCCGATGCAGTGACATTTTTTATGCTTTTGCTTATATGAAATTTGAAATTTCCAGCCACAACTTAATTAGTATAATTTCCAGCAATAAAATAAGAATTGAGCATTTAAAAATCATCTTTGATTGCAAATATCCAATGAACATTGGTAAATTTAAGATCCTTCATGAAGATCTTGCTTATAGTTTTCAGGAAATGAATGAAATTAACTGTTATTTTGCTTCATATTTGAGAATGTAGAATAAAAACGGTAAAACAGAACTTGTCCTACTCACATGTTTGGAATACAAAAACAAACAGATCACAGATTCACAACAGAGAAAGACAACCACCCATAACTTTTAAACTTCATTTTCCTTGCAAATAAATAAATAAATAAAATGCATCTTATACCAAAAATACTATGTGCATTATTAGATGGTGTGAGACAAGATGGTGAAGAAATCAAGCATCAAAGCTAATGTTGCTTCTCTAGCAATGCATGTAAAAAGTTTATGTTAGAATATTCATAATTAGAACTATTTTTATATTTATAAACATAACTGAATTACAAATTCACTAAAATATCAAATACACATCAGTTCTTTTGTAAGAAGTCTTCTGAAATGCATGAATATTTCTCCAGTTAAATTAGATAAAAATACAAAACAATAAGGCTTTCTTACTGAGCAGCTACCTATTATGTGTAACAGGCTTAAAATAAAATGTGTCAAAGATCAAGAGTAAGTTATCTGAGATGTCAAGTGTACTGGGTCAAAGGTACAATTTTATTAGGTCAGAAGTGATATAAATAAAATCTTATATGCCAAAGAAGAAGGGTAATAGACACAGTGTATGTAATGTAAAGACATCACAGGTGACAAGTAATAAGTTTAAGTAGAACAAGTGTGTTTATTATAGATACCTTCACTGATTAAAAACAAAACTTCCATGTGAGTAACATAAAATAGCCTTTCTCTATAATATAGCTCATATGCTAGATTGCCAACTTTTTTTTTTAAGGAGGAACGAGTTTTCACTAAGAAGAGTTAATGTGCATTGAGTAAGAAGTTGAAATTTTTTTATTATTTGCAGCTGATAACATACACAAAATGAGCACACCAGTCAAGTATCAATCCACATGACTAAATAAGAGATCATTACAATAACTACAAGTTTACACATCACTCCACATCATTCTACGAGTCTGTTATCCTTTACTTTTCATCTCCTCTCATTAATATAAAGATGCAAAATTTGTATCTGAGTTCATACAATAGCATACTGCAGAGTATTTTTCCACTCTAGGGATAAAACTGAGGAGCAGTGGATGCCAGCAAGTGTTCTTTTACCAAGCTGACTGACTCACAACCCCCAGAAAACTTTTTAACTTTTAATTTTAATTTGCTTCAAAATAAATATTTAGCTTTATAAAAGAAATCTACCAACAATTTTTTAAACAACTGAATGTATTTTTTTTGTACTGGGAAGTAATATCCCCATAATTTAGAGCAGCAATCCTCACTTAAAAGAAGTTCTATCTATGAAGAAGCATACAGGTCACTAGTTTATTTGGTTTATCTGTTTGTTTGTTTGTTTGTTATCTGGCACAGAGTCTCATTCTCAGCTGGCCCAGCATTCTAGATCCTCCTGCCTCTCCCTTCCAAATGCTGGGATGCAGGAATGTGTCACCACAACCCATGGATGACTACAATTCTAAAAGCAAATTCAAACAGAAAGCAGGAATATTTGTAAGAGATTTAAGTAAAAACAAAAACCATACTACAAAAAAAAAAAAATCACAGCACCCTCTCTAAAGTACTCATACAATCTTAGTAAACCCACAGCACCCTCTCTAAAGTACTCACACAATCTTAGTAAAAAGCACATATTAAGGCAAATTAAATAGATACCCAGTTCCATGTTCCACTTCACCCATATTAAAATTATTTAGAATTTACAAAGAAGAAATTTAGAAGCACATTCAAATAATACCTTTAAAGCTATGTATAAATTTTCACTCAATTCAACTGAGAACATGTCTGTTAGGATCTTAGTGTCAAATGTAAGCCCACAGGGTTCAACTATGGAGATTTACTTCCAGCCACAATGAACTGGGCAGGACTAGGTCCATCTTCCAATTCCAAAAGCCACACAAATACACAAAGCAGGCAGAGTAAAGATAAGCAGCCACTCCGCCAGCACCTGTGACCAAGCTCTCACGGGACAAGCAGCCCAGGAAGCGCACTTTCACCCTCTCTGATTCTTCTTCCTTAAGGGCTTATGTCATTGTTGGCACGAGAGAATGGCACAAGCTACAGGTAAGACTTAGTGAGCCAAGCAGACACAACCCAGAGTTTAGAGCTGTCAAAAAGAAGAAATCACAGAGCCCAATCTATTATATCCAGAAAATCATGAGAAAACAGCCAACCTATTCCCTCCAATTACTTATATAAAAATTTATTAGGAAACCAGCCACAAGATTATTTACTTTCTCTGAGTGTTCAGCCTACAAGAACGTCTTCAATCCAGAGCAATGCCGTATCTGCTTGAATCCCTAACTCCATCATCTAGAGTAGTCAAAGTCTATACAGGGCCTTTCTGATACCTCCTCCTGAGAAGCAATGCAACTCCCCATGGTGTGTTTTCCTTTCTTGTGATGACTCAATAAATAATGTTTTCTTAAACTCCAGTGTGTTACTGATGGTCCTTGTCTATGGGGTATTAATAAAATCTAATACAACAGTTGCTGCAGTTTCACAGAAAGAATAAAGGCCGGTCTCACTAGCTAAGAACGAGAAGGAAGATACAGCAATGTACATGCCACGTAGCAGCAACTATATGAAGCTCCACAACAGGCAGGACTAATTAATGGTATCCATATACTAGTCACAGTTTAGAACATTTCTGTGAATGAGCATAAACTGTATGCATGACATACAGTTTAAAACTGTAGGCAACATCAGCATCCACCTCTCCTCAGCAGGAGTCTGGGTCCCTGTGACTGTGACTGCTCCCTGAGTCATTCAGTATGCACCAGCCCTGCTTGGATCGGAGCCCAGGAGTCTGGACACCATGGAGCTTGTGGTCATGAAGCCAGAAAAAACTAAGATGGCTAGAGAACCCTCAATTAAAAAAAATTTTTTTGAAAAAAGGGCTGGAGAGATGGCTCAGAGATTAAGAGCATTGGCTGTTCTTCCAAAGGTCCTGAGTTCAATTCCCAGAAACTACACAGTGGCTCACAACCATCTATAATGAGATTTGGTGCCCTCTTCTGGCCTGCAGGTATACACGCAGCAAGAATACTGTATACATAGTAAATAATTTTTATTTTAATAAAAGAAGAAAAAAAGAAAAAGAACCTTAGACAAAACCCAAAAAGCTCAATTGGAATGTACTGTAAGGTGCTCCCACTAAGCTTTCCTAATCAAGAATGCTTCTTATATATGGTGAATAATACAGCTGTGCAGCTCCATACTGCTGAGTGTTACAGACTCAACAGAAATGGAGACTTAGCAGGCTTGGCATTCATTTAGGCAACTTACACCATCCAGAAGGCACTTTTTGATGCTGTTGATAATCTCTTGGAAGATTGGCCTCATTCATGTCAAGAATGGTCTTGGGGGCTGGAGAGATGGCTCAGAGGTTAAGAGCACTGACTGCTCTTCCAGAGGTCCTGAGTTCAATTCCCAGCAACCACATGGTGGCTCCCATCCATCTATAATGTGATCTGATGCCCTCTTCTGGCCTGCAGGTGGACATGCAGGCAGAGCACTGTATACATAATAAATAAATAAATCTTAAAAAAAAAACCCAATGGTCTTTTGTTTCTATATGGTGTGGCTGGAAGTGGGAAAGCTCACACAATGACTGAGTCTCCAGGGGATAAAGGACTGCTTCCTCGCTGTTTGGACAAGGTCATTTCAAGCAAAATGTTACATTTTAAAATCTAATTATAGGAATAGCATGGATATCCAGTATGAAATTGATGCCTTTGGAACAAAACAGAGCCACACCCATTGCAAAGACTCCAGAGTCTGCAGACTATGGTAACTATACCAGAATTATACACAGCAGAAGTTAACAAAGACACTGTCTACAGCATAATGCCTCTTACACTGAAACCTACGAGAATTACACATATGACCTATGGAAGAGGAGAGGCTTGATTCCATAAAAACCAAGTGCAATGGCTGCTGTACAACTGTAAGAACACAGTCTGTACTCACACAATCTGAAATGCTCCAAAAGAACCACACTATGTGTGTTTCAGGGTGTACAGAAGTACAAGGCGGCATCTGAAGGCTTCCTGAGGAGTCAGAAAAAGACATGTGGCTAACCCACTCCAATAGGGTCCACTCTTTCCCATGTAGTTCAGCATTAAACTAGCCCCAAATCCCCTGGATATCAAGAGAGACAAGTGACAGCAAAAAGAACAAACTACTATGAGCCAGTTGCCTCTGGTAGATCTTTCTGGATGTGAAAGAACTAACAGACCAAAGCAGAAGGGAAGAGATTACATGAAGCTGGTGACATTAATAAGCCAGTGGTGATGTGAAGTCCTGAGAGAGAACCACCTGTATAGGACTAACAAGATTGTCCCACATCAACATTCAACGCCGCCCAGCTGTTCAAGAACTACTGCAGTGGGAAGGGGAGGTTCAGGTTGTGTGTGGTTACAAAGGCTGAAGACTATGAAGAAACTTCCAAATCACAAGATTTGCTCAAGTAACCCAAGAGGTGATGTAGTGAGATCAATAGACAGGATGGTGTGTAGCCTGACACCAGGAGGCAAAGCACAAACCTTGTTAGGGAGGGTGGTTGGAGATGAACCATTGGTGACTAAAATAATTTTACAGAGCTGCTCACAACTGCCCCAGTGCAAACTTTTGGGTATCAATGACAGGCCCTTCCAAAGGTGATCAAACTTTTGGAGAAATGACATCATCTATGAAAACTGAAACTGAGGAGCTTAGCAACCAATGTATTACTTTCAAGGCTTTATTAAAAGAATTTGACAAGGATGTTTCAAATAAAGAAAACTACACTGAAAGAAAACTAATGAAAAATAAAAGTTGATCTCAGATCTATTTATGATCTCAGCATAAATAGAATGAGTGAGAATAAAAAACAAAACTTTGAAGTACAAGACTGATATTTTGGAGAAAACAGCTATGACGTATGAAGATGATAAACATGACCTGCAGCAGGATCTAGAAAACCAGAGTCAGAAGCGTCAGTGGAAGCTTTCTGACAAGCAGAGATGAGGGCCAGGTGGCAGGGCATGGTGACAGATGAAGTGACAGAAAGAACAACATGAGCATCAGGTAGTAGCCTCCCAGCTGAAGAATAAACTCGCATCAAAAATGAAAAATTCAAGCAGTTGAAGGCCATTGCAACTGAACCTGAGAAGTCAGAGAGACTCTTCCGAGAGTGCAGCCAAAGTAGTAGTAGTAGTAGTAGTAGTAGTAGTAGTAGTAGTAGTAGTAGTAGTAGTAGTAGTAACAACAACAACAACAACAACAACAACTCCTCTTCCTCCTCCTCCGAGATCTGTATCTTCATCACTCATGCCTAACACACCAATTCCTGTGCGACACAGAAGGTCCGGCTCTGCAGGGAGCAGATGGGGAGATCATAAGCCTGCCTCTAATGTGCAAACTGAGACAGTCATGCAGCCACATGTCCCTCATGCCACCATAGTGTCTGCTGCAAATGAAAAGGCTCTGGCTAAGTTGAGAAGTAAATGCTGACCCACCAGGAAGTTGTCTCCGATGGAGAGATTCTGACTAAAGTCATTAAGAGTGATATTAACGAGGTAGTGGGCATTATGCTCAGTTTACTGATGTTGAGACTTCAAAACAAGAAATATCAACTAGTAGTCAAAAACAAAGAACATCCACAGTGGCACCTACCCAAGCAGAGGGTTCAGAGTCTGAAAGGACCAATGTAGAAACAAGGTGCTTCCTGGCTATGAAGATAAGGCAGGACCTCAGCTGGTACCCCAATATCAGCATCATGCACACCCCAAGTGGAACAGGCCTTAAACTGACAGGCCAGGTATCAGAATGTTTTTGTTCATGATTTCTCCAAAGCAGTGCCAGAAGCAGTGTCGGGGTCGTCTTGCAGAAGAATGTATCTAGAGCACATTGAATTTTTTTGACCATTCAAACTATTGACTGTTCTAAATATTTCCTAGGGTTTCTTAAACAAAACAAAAAAAAAATGCTGCAATTGATTAAATAAAAAAATGTACTTTAAGCATATTTAACAATTAAGACTTTCAAAATAAAGATGGTGACTGGCCAATGGTAAAACCATTTTAGGAAGTGTTTAGAATTCTATACATAATCACTTTCTGACTTTCAGATATGCCAAAAAAATTTTAATAAAAAGCACAAGAAATGTATACACACACGCACATGGCCAGTAAGATGGCTCCATGAGTAAAAATGATTGCTATGCAACCCTGATGAAAACCTAAATTCAATCCCCAGACCTCAAGTGAGATAAGAGTTTGCTGTCAGTGAGCTACTGTCGCAGCAAAATAGAAGGGAGAGAATCCACAGAAGCTGGAGGCTGCAGGCCAGGGCAAACATAACTAGAGAAGCTGCCTCAGAAACAAGGTGGAAGAAAAGCGCCAATCCTACCAAAATTGTCTCCTGATATCCACCCCACAACATTCACAAGATAATTAATTTTTTTAAAATGTTAAATATAAGTTTAACATGCACTAACATCTACAAACAGGTACTGCTCTCAAAGAAACCACAATAATCGTTCCTGGGAATCTTAATATGCATAAAGTTCACATACTTTAGTAGTTTTAGACATTTTGTATAATAAATAGAACAAATTCAGAGATGCCATCCTAATTCAAGAACAGTTGAATACAAAATTATAAACATACTTATGAAACTTTAAATTTTCAAATCACAATGATTACAGGTAAGTAAATAACACAATCCTAAAACTTTGTAAATGGCTTACTAATCTGAGTATACTGAAATAGACATTGATCTGTTTTTTAAAATAGTTGATAAGTCACTGATGAATTCTTGTCTCAAATTAATAACAAAATATTATAACTCCATAGCCTGGACGCAGTGGCTCACGCCTATAATCCCAGCACTCGAAAAGGCAGAAACAGGTGGATCTCTGTGAGTTCGAGGCCAGCCTGGTCTACAAAGCAAGCCTAGGATACAGAGAAACCCTGTCTCAACAAAACTAAAAACCCAAAAAAGAAAACTATATAATCCCTCCCTCTCTCTTGATTTTTTGAGACAGGGTTTCTCTGTGTAATAGCCATGACTATCTTGGACTCGTTTTGTAGACCAGGCTGGCCTCAAACTCACAGAGATCCACCTGCCTATGTCCCGCTGAGTGCTGAGGTTAAAGGTCTGTGCCACCATGTCCAACCTAACTTCTCTTTTTTCAAGATCTATTTATTTTTATACATATGTGTGTGTCTGCCTGTGTAAGTCTACCTGCACCATGCACATGTAGGTGCCTACCGAGGCCAGATGAGGGCATCAGATCTCCTAGAGCTGCAGCTACACGCAGTTGAGAACCACCCAAGGTCAGTGTTTAAAAACGAACTCTGGTTCTCTACAAACTCTAGTGCTCTTGCCTGCAGAGCCACCTCTGGAGCACTTGATTATAACATCTTTAAAGTCTTTTAAAATATGTTTTATTCATCAATGGTGTGTGTGTGTGTGCTCTCAAGTTGTGTGCATGCAATGACATGTGGGTGGGAGAGAGGACAATCTGAGCTGAGTCTCAGGGATCAAACTGAGGTTCACAGGGTTGGTTGAGTGTGCCTTTATCCGCTGAGCTGGCAAGCTCACCAGCACAACGTACTGTAAGTTTCTCTTGTACAAAAATTATGTAATGTAAAAATCTTGTTTGTATAATTATTAATATATATATGCTAAAATAATACATGCCTACTCTATTAGTTATGCCAATATATATAAATAAGAAGCATATAATAAAAGAGGATGCCCTGAGTAATCAACTAATAATGGTAAAAGGACAAAAGTAAAGCTTACCACTTCTTCATCTGAAAGTTCACGCCCCTGGATACTGCTATTCTCTCTCACAGCTTGTTGATGTTTTTTCCCTTTAATATGGCTAAAGAGATAAACTTCAGAAGCAATCTAAAAGCACAAAATCAAAGCTGTATCAATCAACATATCATTTCCTCCTATATTAAGAAAAAGCAATCAATCCAGTACACTATATACAAGTTCAGATCATTCTAATACATATTATATCAATAATTCATACATATATGTGTGTGTGTGTGTGTGTGTGTGTGTGTGTGTATATATATATATATATATATATATATATATATATATATACATATATATATATATATATATGTTTTCCTTAGAATGGAATTCTGAGACTAAGTCTAAAGATTCGAGTCTCAGCATTGAAAATCTGGGTTTTGGGTTTTGGCCCCAATTCATTAAAATACTGACTTAGTCTACCATTAAGTCGGTAAACAAGCACTTTAGTATCAACTACAATTGGCACATTGCACTGCCATTCCTAAATGCTATTATTTTAGTACTTTTCATTTAAAATCCTAAAAGAAGTCAACAGCACTTAGTTGATGCCTTAGCACAAGATTTAAATGGCTGGAGGCCTTTTAATAAACATTAGCAATAAACTCTACCAGCAGACTATTGGTGATGACCACTACCTACCAGGACATTGCAGAGAGAACACTGCTTCTTCCTCTCATAAGGGGTCAGTTTAGGGGCATAATCAGTATTTGCATGCCGCCCACTGCTTAACTCAGCAGCTTTTTCTTTCCTTTGCTCAATCTGTTCCATGTGCCTTCGAATGCTTTCATCATGCTGTAGGCAAGGTCAAAGTGTAAGAAACTTAAAACGTATTTAGATTATCCTGAGAACTTGGACAAAGACTTTCCATTAAAACTTCTAAAACAATCCCAAAGTACCTTGCTTTGGTAGCAACTTTCACACTAGGTGTTTTAACATATCACACCTGCACAATATTGCTTCGTAAAGTATGCCCTAGAGGATGTTAGTATATGTTTTGTGGGAATAGTTTCATAGTCAACTTTGGAAAACTAAGTTAAAGATGAAGAGATTTTTAACATAGACCTTCATACATATTCTAGTGTGTCACTGTTCAGTGACTCAACACCACTGGTTACTTGGGGGTAGAATTTGATAAGCTTTTACCCACTACTCATCTGGTTACCTGTCAAACACTATGAGAAGTGCTTACTCACAGAAACACTCATGCTTGGACACATATCAGAAAAGTGGCAGAGACGTATACCAACCCCAGCCCTATTATTCCTTTCTCACCTCAAGTTGCTATCTCAGGAAAATTGTTTTTGTGTTCCTACTATTTCGTAGAGCCAGAACACATCTTTTTTTGGGGGTGGGGTCAAGATAGGGTTTCTCTGTGTAGCCTTGGCTGTCCTAGACTCACTTTTGTAGACCAGGCTAGCCTTGAACTCACAGCGATCCACCTGCCTCTGCCTCCCTAGTGCTGGGATTAAAGGTGTGAGCCACCATGCCCAGCTCGCCAGAACACATCTTAATCAGCTATTTTGTACATTCAACTTATCTTTTCAAGATGAAGCTGAGTTCCTATTGATCTTTGACATGCAAATAAACAAGTGTCTTCCTCTATACTACTGTAACATTCTACACAACAGAAGTTACTCACTCAACACGGGAATCTCACACTAGATTAGGCACTTCCTGAAAAATGGAAATTCTATCTTATTCATAAATATTTACTGGACTAAATTTAAATGAATGATAAATACAGAAAAATGATAAAAATGGAAAAATATGGTCTTTCACATTAAAAAGTTGCTACCTGTACAAGGAGCCAACATGCAAATCATGGTGATAAGTATAAAGCACTCAGATAGCAGAGACCACCTACATGTTATAATATTGAAATTTTTTCTAGAAAGTTTTTCATAATTTTCCAAGTTAGAACTATACAATTCAAAAGCATTGAAGTCAAATGAATAATTAGACTAGCTAATCAAAATAACAATATTAGTAATATAATAACAATAACCTCACTAATTAAAATAATGAAATATTAGCAGTAATACCTTCAAGTTATTTATTAGTAAGAAGAAATATTAGTTTTTGTTGTTGTTGTTCCATAGTGATTCTACAATATCAAAATAATTTTACATCAAATTTAATTTTGTTTTCAAACAACTGAGTTTAAGTCAGTCATAACTCAACCATTAAAGACTTGTTGTATAAAGATTATAGATACAAATTAATTCCATTTTTATTCCACAAAATTTTATAATGTGCTACACTGTATACTCTAAATTTCAAGTTAAAATAACATGCTCTCCTGACCTTGAGCTGAATTTTTTTCTGCAGCTCTTCCATAGCTTCTTGCTGAGCTGCTGTGAGGGCCGCCAACCGTTCTTCCCTGTCCCTGTAAGAACACAGGCACATCTGTAGGTTCAACTGCTTGGAGTAACATCTCAGGCATGATGGCTTCAGTCTCATGAAACCAAAAATACGATTGGACGCAAGGTTTATATATTCTAATACGCTGTTACTGTAAAACATTCTGCTTGTGTACTACATCTCAGGCATATCGTCTTATAAATACTTAAGAAGCAATAAAGGTTTATTTCATCTAGTTTTGTTTTTGGTGGTGAAGCAACATAGCTGATTAGGTATGAAAATAAGTTTTTGGACCAAAAATGGTCTGGAACTATCATTAGATACAAAATGTTGTAAACATAATTTCTATTTATCGTCTTGTGAAATCTTATAATATCACAAGGAAGATCTACACTGATGAGCAAAGAAGAGTAGGGGAGGAGACCATGACGCACTATGGACGTCGGTATTTCAAACTGAAAAGCCAGATGGAGACTACTGTTATCTGACCTTTCAGGGAGGAATTAGCAAGGAATGTATTTTCATCAGAAGTATTCCATAAAAGCTCAGAAAAAATTTTAACAAAAAAGCAAGTCTGAAAAAAAAATCTGAGAATTCTGTTAAAATTAGAATGAAAATTCACAAAAGCTGAAAATAGTGAAGGGATAGGAAAATGAAGAGAATAAAGTGAAGATAGTCAACAATTCTGTGGTTGTGTTGTGTGCCACATGCCTATGGCGGCCAGAGGTCTTTCTCTGTTGCTTCCCACCTTAGGAATAAGTTTTAGAGACTCCCGGGGAAGCCGCAGGCCACTCTAGCCAGGGAGCAGACAGGCTAACTGCAGATTTTCACCTCTCCCTCCAAATCCAACTGTAGCAGCTCCTCCCCATGCATGCTGCCAGCCAAACTTGACAGAAAACAAACTGCCCAGTGGTTCTCGACCTGTGGGCCATGACCCCTTTGGTAGGGTGTCAAAAAACCAGTTCATATGGGTCATGTATCAGATCTCCTGCACACCAGATATTACATTACAATTCATAACAGTAGCAAAATTATAATTCTGACATAACAACAAATTATGTATGGTTGGGGATCACAACATGAGAAACTTTCTTAAAGGCTGCAGCACTGGGAAGGTTGAAAGCACTGCAGCAGGCCTTTAAAGCAGGCACATAAGCTTCAGATTTTCACTCTCCCCGTTCTCCTCCATAACCAATCCCCAGTCTCATCCCTAGCTGTGGCCACTTCTCACTCTCTGCCCCCATCTCCAAGGGACTACGAGGATCCTGGTGGAACATCTTGCTTCATCCTCCTGTGGACCCTTCACAACTTTACTCCTAGCCCATCCTCACCCCTAAGTTTTAGCTCCCAGTACCTGAAAACACATTTTACCTGGAATCCCCAGTGGCCAAATAATCAGGATCCAGAAGAATCTCCTACCAGACAATAGACAAGCACTAAACTCTCCCAAGAACCAGAGAGGACAACAGAAACAAAGGAGCAAAATACTTACCCAACCAAGACAAGATCAGACATCATCACCCAGAATTACAATCTTATCAAACCAAAATGCCTAGATGCCAGCTTTAAAACAAAATCAACAGCAGCCAGGACAAAATGTCTGCACTGGAGACCAGTAGTCCTACAACAGGAGGCCCTGAGTACTGTAAAATGGCTCAAGCACAAGACAATTTAAAACAGCCTTTAAGAATATGATAGAGTCCCAGTAGGATGTCCTCCCCTCTGTCCCAGTTTCCTGGTAAGTGAAGACTTTTGTGGGACATGCCCCTTGGACTAGTGTCCAGATATAAGTGAGTATATACCATTTGACTCTTTCTACTTCTGGGTCAACTCACTCATTATGATCATTTCTAGTTCAATACATCTGTCCACAAATTTTAGGAATTCCTTGTTTTTAATAGCTGAGTAGTATTCCATAGTGTAAGGGACTCTAGATGAGAGAAGCATGGTAGAATAGCAAACTAGAAGGATCCAGAGAGTCCTAGAAACCTACAAGAAGAACATTATGATAGGCAGATTTGGGCCCAGGGGTCCTGCTCAAACTGTGGCTCCAGCCAAGGACAATACAGGCCGTAAACTTCAAACCCCTACCCAGATCTAGCCAATGGACAGGGCATTCTCCACAGCTGAGTTGAGAGTGGGGACTGACTTTCACACGTACTCTGGTGTCTCATATTTGACCATGTCCCCTGGATGGGGAGGCCTGGTGGCACTCAGAGGAAGGATAGCAGGCTACCAAGAAGAGACTTGATACCCTATGAGCATATACAGGGGGAGGAGGTCCCCCTCAGGAACAGTCATAGGGGAGGGGAATAAGGGGAAAATAGGAGGGAGGGAGGAATGGGAGGATACAAGGCATGGGATGACCATTGAGATGTAATAAGAATAAATTAATAAAATAAAAGTAAAAAATAAAAAAAGAATATGATAGAGGTCATTAAAGAAGAGGTAATAAATACTATAAGGAAATCTATGAACACAAATAAACAGTGGAAGGAAATGAATAAAACAGTTTCAAAACCTGAAAGTGGAAAAACAATCAATTTTTAAAAATCCAATATGACTGATGAACATATGAGCTCAGAAACTGAAGCAGCACGCACAGATCTGCACAGGATCTGCAGCTAGAGGCAAGAGGATAAATGGTAACATGTCCCCATCTCTATCCCAGAAACAACTTCCAAACATACACAGAAGCTGTCTCCAAATAAAACTGAACCAGCAGAGTTACTAATTAGTCTAAATGTGTTCGAAAGCACGCTAATTTTCTCTGAATGTTGGAAATGATCGAGTGACTGGAACACAGGACAAAGTGAAAATTACTTATTAGAATAGTAATTGAAGTATAGAAATGTGAAAAATGAGTATTATTCTTCTTTATAAAACATACCATTTAATTTAGTAAGTCATACGAAGTTTATTTTGGTAAAAATTACATTTAAGTAACGGGAGAGATGGCTGTTGGTGAGTAAAGATGTTTACTCTCAAACCAACAGTTTAAATTCGACTCCAAGCACCCCATGGTAGAATGGGAGTCAGCTCCTGTGCGCTGTCCTCTGAACTCCATGTGCATGTACAGGCATGCACGTCGATACACAATAAAAAAAGGCATTCAGATGCCATGTTCACAATACCACACCATGTTCATAAAAATAAAAGTTGTGAACCAACATTGGGAAAGAAATCCTATATTGAGTTTATAATAGAAAGCCTACTACAAGGCCATGGAACCATATAAATTATGTTTAGAGGTTAGAGGATGGCTCAACCACTAAGAGCATGTCTTACACTTACAGGGGACTCAGGTTCAATTCCCAGCACCTACATCATGGCTCACAACCATCCATAACTCCAGTACCTTGGAGTTCTAAGCCAACTTTACCCTCATGGCCACTACATGCACAGGGTACATGGAGATACATGTTAGAAAAGCCCCATTACACATAAAATAAAAATAAAATATTTTTTTAAAAACAAAAAAGATATATCTTAAAAGTCTGGCAATATAAAGAAAGTTTGATGACTATTATTCTAATAAGCACAGAATTTCAATAAATAAAAAGCAGTTAAACTAAAAGAGCAAAAACAATAAAATGAAAACTTTTCAATAAAAGGCATCAGAGTTCTTTAAAGAAGTAGTTGGTCCTAGTACTAGAACAGGAAAAACAGGTCTACAATTATCTAGTAGTATCAGAACTGAAGAAATTGCTTTATAAACAATGGTAAGAAAGCCAAAGACAACATGAGCTAACAAGACCTCCCAATGGCCAAAAGAACAACAATAAATAAAACATATAGAATTATGTCTTAGTTACTTTTGTCTTGCTATGACAAAACAACAAAGGCAACTTATAAAGCATTTATTGTAGGGGGTTTTGATTCTAGAGGGTTAGAACGCATAACCAGGATGTCAAGGGGAACATGGCAGCAGGCAGACAGGCATGGTGCTAGAGCAGTAGGTGACAGCTTACATGTTGAGACAACAACCAGGAGACAGAGAGAGGTAAATGAGAGTAGTGTGGACTTTTTAAACCTCAGAGCCCATCCCATTGGCACACCTCCTCCAACGAGGCTACACCTCCTAATCCTTCCCAAACAGTTCTACAAACAGAGACTAAGCACTCAAATATATAAGGCTCTGGGGGCCATTCTCACTTAAACAAAAACGGATTATAACATTAAATGTACAAGATAAATTAAATCATATTGATATTAAAAGATTTTGACAAATAGGGCAGAGAGAGGATTTTTAAATTATAGTAGGGAAGAAACACTACCTTAGATGATCAAAGTAACAACATCAGGGCTGGGAAATGATGTAAGTGGCAAAATGCCTGCCATACGAGCATGAGGATATGAGTTCAAAGGACCCAGGTTCAATTCCCAGTCCCCACATGGCTGCTCACTACTGTCTTTACCTCCAGCTGCCTGGGATCTGAGGCCATCTCCTGAACTCTGTGGGCTGAGGCTCATACAGACACACACGCACGCCAAAGATCCATACACATAAAATACGTAATTTTAAAATCCTGATTATTACTCCCTATAACTTTGAAATAGTCAAACCCATAGAAAGCCTATGAACCTCAAGAAACTTAAAGAAAACTGACAAATATTTGAAGAGATAATGGCAAATAATGGCCAATCACTTCCTAAATTTAACTTTAAAAATACATTAATGTATGGAAGAGAAACAAAAGGGTCACTAGAAAAATCATTCTAAAACTGGTAAAAGACAAAGAGAATTAATATTTTTGTGAACAGGAAGAAAAGAAACAATTTACCACACTAGGGAAAAACAGCAGGGCTAAAGGCAGAGTTCTCATTGGAAACAAAAGAAAAAGACAAGTCAAATTTTTTTTTAAATATTTATTTATTTATTATGTATACAGATCTCGTTATAGATGGTTGTGAGCCAATATGCGGTTGCTGGGAATTGAACTCATGACCTTTGGAAGAGCAGTCAGTACCCTTAACCTCTGAGCCATCTCTCCAGCCCCCAAGTCAAATTTTTAAAAGAAAAACTTAGTTAAAATGAAAGAAATGGGGCTGGAGAGATGGCTCAGAGGTTAAGAGCACTGACTGCTCTTCCAGAGGTCCTGAGTTCAATTCCCAGCAACCACATGGTGCCTCACAACCATCAATAATAAGATCTAGTGCTCTCCTCTGGCATGCAGGTGAACCTGCAGACAAAACATTGTATACATAATAAATAAATACATCTTAAAAATAAATAAATAAAATGGAAGAAATTAAAATAGTCCCAGATGAATGAGTACTCATGAACATGAAATTATTTGCAAGAAATGCTACAGGAAATGCCATCAACTAAAATCAACAGGACACCTACATAAAAACAAATGGTGCAGCTGTGGGAGCAGCCAGGTTGAGAGGAGCATGGCCTTCTCTCCCTGTCATGGCCTCTCCTCTCCCTGTGCCCGTCCCCTCGTATCAGTGTACTCTGAAAAAGGAGAGTCATCTGGCAAGAATGTCACATTGCTAGCTGTGTTCAAAGCTCCCATTCGGCTGGATATCGTGAACTTTGTTTACACCAACTTGAAGAAGAACAACAGACAGCCCTGTCCCATCAGTGAACTAGCAGGTCATCAGACCAGTGCTGAGTCTTGGGGTACTGGCAGAGCTATGGCTCAGATTCTCAGAGTTTGAGGTGGTGGGACCCACCATTCTGGCCAAGGTGTCTTTGGAAATATGTGTCATGGGGGCCGCATGTTTGCACCAACCAAAACCTGGCATCATTGACACCACAGAGTGAAAACAATCCAAAACTGATATGCCATCTGTTCTGCTCCGGCTGCCTCAGCCTTACCAGCTTTGGTAACGTCTAAAGGTCATCATATTGAGGAAGTTCCTGAGCTGCCCTTGGTAGCTGAAGATAAGGTTGAAGGTTACAAGAAGACCAAGGCAACTGTTCAGCTTCTTAAGAAACTTAAAAATTGGAATGACAAAGCTCTATGCCTCTCAGAGAATGAGAGCTGGCAAGGGGCAAATGAGAATCCACCGATGTATCCAGCGCAGGGGCCCTGCGTCATCTATAATGGAGCTCATGGTGTCATCAAGGCCTGCGGGAGCATCCCTGGCATTACTCTGCTTAATGCAAGAAGCTCAACATTCTGAAACTTGCTCCTGGTGGGCACGTCGGGCAACTCTGCATTTGGACTGAAAACGCTTTCTGGAAGCTGCCTGAGCTGCATGGCTGAGGTGAAGAGGGCCCACATCAACCCTAGGCAGGTAGGCCAAGCTGTCTAAGACAGATGGCTAGAAATGTAAGGCCAGAAGCAGCATGCCCCGTGGACTCTGCTTCAGTTCTTGCCCTGGCTTCCTCTGGTGATGGATTTTAGCCTGCAAGCCAAATAAAGCCTTTCTTCCCCAGGTTGTTGCTTTATCATAGTAACAGGAAGCAACTGGAAAAAGAGTTACAAATTATCTACCAAAAAGTTTTATTTTAAAAAAGAACAAAACAGTAAAAGTACCAAAGACTTGAGACACAGGGATGAGAGATCTAAAACTGGCACAAATAAACTCAATCATGTTAAAAATGACATCCAGTGAAATAGAATAAGCATATGAATCAGAAGGCAGAAATAAATAAGCAGATCTCAGAAAAGCAAAACACATGTTTGAGAAACAAAACCAGGATGAAAGTAAAAGGACAGAAGACAAACTAAATAAATAGTAACTATGGTTGTATTTGTAACAGAAAAAAATTGGCCTCCATAGAAGAAAAATTTTAGAGTCAAAAAGAAGCATTTCACAATAAAAGAATCAGTATCTCAGTAAGCCACATAAAAGCAGAATGTATGCACTTTACGATCAAAATACATGAAGATACCAACGAGCTACTACACGTGGAGACTGGACAAACTGAACGGAAAGCCAGCAGATACGTGGACTAGAGGGCTCTATCACTCAGGTGACAAGCAGAGAATACTCTAACTAGTATCGTCCCCAAGGACACAAAGAACAGTATGTAGTACAGTCCATACCTAAGGCTATAAACATGGTCTCAACAAATACTAAAGTGCTAAAAATATACAAAGTATATTTCTCAAATGACAAGATTTCATTAGAAACCAGTAACAGAAAACAATGTGATATTCAAAGCTAAATCCATACTTCTAAATAACTACAAGTCAGAGGGATCTAGAAAACCTAGAAATCAAAAAGAAAGATCTTCAATTGATCACCCTTTGTTATGCAAATATCGTGAAAGATAATTCCTTTTCACTGAAGCTAAACTAGAGTCAAATTGGGTCCCGTGCACACACCCGCCCCTAACCAGCCCCCCCACAAAAAAGACTTCAAAGCTAGGAATGGTGACATATGCCTTTAATCCCAGCATCTAGGGAGATAGAGGCCAGCCTGGTCTACAAAGCAAGTCCAGAACAGCCAAGGCTACACAGAGAAACCCTGTTCTTGAAACCCCAAAAAGACTTCAACTAACTTTCTCAAGCAATACAAAGTTTCAAAAGGTCTCCATTTTGATGTAGGACAAATATCTTGGAAATTCAGCACATTTCTAAATCTGTGGTATTTCTGAATATATGTAAGACATCACTGATGTTAAGATGTGATATAAGTATTTGCTCAGTGGCAAACTGTTCCTCAAGACCAAAACCAAGATGGAAATTAAGTACCTAGCTCTTTCCCGAGCTGCATCTTCACGGGCTTTTTCCTTCTCTTGCCTCTGTTGCTCAATTCGGGCTTCTTGTTCTTTCCTCTTCATCAACAACTCCTCTACACGGGCCTGCCGTTCTGCCTCTAAGGCTCTCTTGCGTTCCTGATGTTAAAAAAAAAATTAAAAATCAGAATTATATATACAACTAAAATGATCAAAGGTGACTTACTTTTGACACAAACATATATTCTAGGCTTTTATTCCTAGATTATTAATAGGTACATGGTTTCTAAGAATTTAAACAAAAATCAAATAGCAAGGAAGTGGTTTTCATATATCATTTACCAGTATTACACAAATTTATCATAACATGATCTTATATGTATTAAATCCTAAGAAATACATACACACACTTTTATGCACACCTCATGACACAGTTAGAAAACAAGTTTAATCAAGGCTGAAGACTCATGATCCATAAATTTATGCCGACTGTACTCCTACAAACTAATAAGGAATAATCTGAAAATATGGTTATGTGAAAATTCCATTTAAAATACTGTGATGGCTCATCTTGGTTGTCAACCTGACTAAATCTTAAATTAACTAAGATGGAACCAAGCACACTTATGAGGAATTTTTCTTGGTTGAACTGAGGTGGAAAACCCGCCCTAACCCTGAGCCACATCCTCTGGTTCAACCCACATAAAAAAACATGGAAGAAGGAAGCTTTTGCTTTTTGCCTGCTTGCTCTCACTCTCACTGGCAAGCTTATCTGTCCTGTTCCAGAGCCATTCTTTCACTGGTGCCAGAACCTGTTTCCTCAGGATTCCACCATGGACTGGAAACAGACAGTTCTCCAGGACCTCCCTGAGACTCTAGCACCAGATTGGGGTTGCTAAGACAACCACCAGATCCTTGACTTTTCTGTCAGGAGACAGCCATTGTTGCACTATCTAGAGCACAGTCTGTAAGCCACTCTAACACACACACACACACACACACACACACACACACACACACCCCTATATATTTTCACTATACATATTTTACTCTTTCTGAGAGAGACAGAATGACAGACAGACAGATGGAGGGAGACTAGGTTTTACTCCTCTCTGGAACTTAGCCTGAGATAGGAAAGGTGCTCAGTAAATGAGGAGTAGATTCCTACCTGCACAGCTTCGTCACGAGCTTGCTTTTCTTCTTGTCTCCTCTGACGCTCTTCTTGCAATTCATTAAGCCTCTGCTCATATTCCTTCAATTTTGATAGAACATCATGGCGTTTATTCTGAGCTTCAAGGGTATTTATAAAGGCAATCTCATTTACCTTCAATGAAAACAAAAAGTCAGAATTCAATTCTTAAAATAAAAAGTGGTGTGTGTGTGTGTGTGTGTACATGCATACATGGCTGCACTTGCCCACAGAGCACCTGGAGCGGGAGTTAGAGGTGCCCATGAGCCACCTGACATGGGTGCTGAGTCAGGCCTTCTGCCAGAGCTCTTAACTACTGAGCCACATCTCTAGCACCTCAATTTAATTCTTATGAAAATATGAAATTTAAGATTTTACATAATATTTAAATCAGCAATAAAGGCCAAGGAAAAATAACTGATAAAGTTTTCCTGCCAGTATTTACCTCAAAATAACCCAATATATGTGACAAACTCATAGGCTTTAACAGGAACTAATTTAGGAAGTTGCCATTAAAAGTATTTTTAAACAGAAAAAAATTATTATTTTAGACACTATTTTTACAAAGTTTTGTTTAATATAAATATGTAACAATACAAAACAGAGTATAGATAATTAAGTATGCTCATATTATTCTAGTGAAAATTTTAAATCTGGCATACAAAGTAATACATTTCATGATATGCACGAGTAATAGAAATTTCATACTTACATGAAATTACAAGTTGTCCTAATTGGTCCCCTCCCCCAAAATATTCCCTGTGCCCCCTACCCCATCACACAGGTGATCCCCCTTCCACTTTCACAACACTCATTCTGCTGACACTTGTTTTTAAACTCTACTTTATTTGGGGTATTGAATCCTCTACCTCTTTTCCCTTTCCAACCCCTTAACCCTGGGTATAAGAAAGAATGTTAGTGGAAAGAAGGGGTTTAGACAAAGGAGGGTACCAGACAACTGGCAAAGATAATGCCCCACATAAGACAATATAAGCTGTGTAGCCTTGGCTGTCCTGGACTTGCTTTGTAGACCAGGCTGGTCTCGAACTCACACTGATCCACTTGCCTCTGCCTCCCGAGTGCTAGGATTAAAGGCGTGCACCACCACTGCCTGGCTATACACAGAATTTTAAAACAAGGACTATATATGATATTTTAACATTCTAGGCCAGGCTTGTTTTGCTTAACTTAATAGCCTCTAGTCCCATCTATTTTCTGCAAATGTCATGATCTCATCTTTCTTTGTGGCTAAATAAAACTCCCCTCTTCAGCTCTCATTTTCCTAACTTGGCTATTCTCACTTCTGGTTAGCTTTGCTAGAGGCTTGTTTGGTTTAGTTTTCTCTAAACCCAACTCCACTATTCATTCTAAGTACTACTCCTTCCTCTCCGCTTCATTAATTTCTACTTTGATCTTTTTAACTTCTTGACACCTACTGCTTTTGGGGTTGGACTGTTCTTGTTTTCTTAAGATCTCGAGTTATAATATTGTTATTATTCGAGAACTGCTGGAGTTTTTTTTTTTTTCTTTTTTTTGTCAATGTGAACACTCCCAGCTATATAAGTACATCTTAGAACTGATTTAGATATCTTTTGTTGTTTTTTTTTTTTTCAGGACATGGTTTCACTGCAACAGCCTGAAGGTCCTGGAATTCACCTTGTAGACTGGGCTGGCCTTGAACTCACAGAGATTCACCTGATTCTGCCTCCTGAGTGTTGGATTAAAAGGCATGTGCCATCACCACCCAGCTTAGATATATCTTAAAAGTTCTAGAAAACTATGCTTTAATTTTTTATTGAATTTAAAATTCTTTAACTTCATAATTTCCTCAGTGAATACTTATCAAGACTGTACTGTTCAGTTGCCATGTATCTGCATAGTTCCTAAATGGTTTTCTATTGTTGTTTTTCTTTTGCTATTGATTTCTAGTTTGGTTATATAATAATCTAAAATTCCTTTATTTCAATCATTTTGTGTTTGGGAAGACTTGATTGAGAGAACACTTGTAACAATGTGGTCTATGTTACAAAGCATTGCATGTGTCAGTATGTGTTCAATGGACTACTTTATATATTGGATGTTCAGTCCACTTGATCTATGGTGAACTTTTAATTCTGAGGGTAGATGCCTTATCAACAGATTAGAATGTGGTACTGAAAGAACCAATCATTATTGTATTAGGACCTGTTTGACCTTTTATGTTCATCAGTGCTTGTCTTATGAAATTAGGTGCATCAATTTTATATGCACATAAATGTTTATTATATTACATATAACCATAGAAGCATCTTCTTGATGAGTTGCTCCATTTATTAATAGGTGGTGGTGGCCTTTCTTTCTCTTCTAATTTTACTTGGCAGTTTAATTTATCATGTAGCAGAACTACACCACGAGCTTTTTTTCAGCTGATAGATTTCCCTCCTTTGACTCTCAGTCTGTGGGTAGCTTTGCCAGTGACTCTGCTTCTGGGAGACAATAGGACATTATAGTCTTTAAATTTTCTAGTGATAATGTAGAAAGGATTGCTTATTTTCTCTTACTAATTTTTTATTTTAGGCTACTAGCAGTGTCTTCCACTGTATTTTTTACTTCATTTAGTTTCATTTCTAGCATTTCTATCTTTGTTTCTTTAAAAATCTCAATTTTGTTCCAAAGTTTTATTGTGTATTGCTGATTTTTCCATCCATGTTTTTTACCTTTCTCCCCCTGTGTTGCTGACTTTCTTCCCAAGATCCTGGATTAACTTCATCTCCATGTTTGTTTGCTCTTTTAAGTCAATGATCATTTCAACCTACAAGCTTTTGAAATGTTCACCTATTTCAGCATCTTTGATTCAACAATTAGAAAGTTATGACCTTTTGGAGGAGTCATGCTGCTTGGCTTTTTAATGTTTCTAATGTTTCTTCGTGGCAATTTGTACAACTGTTTGGTCTGGGTATCTATTCTAGGTTTTTAAAGGGGGTTGGTTGTCTTACGGTTCAGCGTAAACCACCACTCCCACTCACCACTGAGTGAGTGCAGAAAAAGCAAAGCTCTTCAGCTTTGGTCTCTCCTGCTCTTCTCCATATCCTTTCACTTCCTTGTGGATTCCAAGTGGCCTACTATCTCTGAAAGAGGGTCTACTTCTAAACCTGATTCCTACTAAGAAGTGTTGTGTATAGTGTAATGCTTCTGTATAAAGTTGCCCACTTATGCAGCATAAAACTAATTCTGAAGCAATGTATGAAAGTTATTTCTACCTAGATAGTAGATGCTGTTTCTGAAGATGAGATATGTAGTAGTTGTTTTTGTTTTGATCCTGTGTGAGAAGTGAAACTGCCTCGTGTGAGGGTGAGTGATACTTGTCAGCTGGAAACAAGACTCATGAGAGGCCACATGATCTTTGTCAACTGGGGATCACCTCATGAGGGGACATGGTCTTTGCCGTTTAAAAACATCCTGGTGAGATCTCTGAGAGGATGGATGGATGGATGGATGGATGGATGGATGGATATATATATATATATATATATATATATATATATATATATACACACACACACACACATACACACATACACACATATACATACATATATATACACACATACATATATATATATATACACACACATACACATATATACACACACACAAACATACACACATATATATGCCCAAATGGTGAGATGTCGCTTTGCATCACTTGCATTGCTTGGCTTTGCATTGCTTCACTTTGTTTGAAGACTTCTTAGAAAGAAACACTCTAGAGGAAACTTCAAAGAGGCTGCTGTTGGTCGCTGTTGCTGTGCTTGCTGCTGACATCCTGACGATGAAGAATGGAATCACCCCAAGGAGCAACTGAGTCTAAAAAAGTCTACATCCCTGTCACCACTAACTTTCTTTCTCTCCTACCTAGGGACGGCGGGTTGGAAGGGAGGTAGAGACATTAAGGAACCCCATATAAAGTAAGTTTTTAAAATATCAAAGCCTACAGAGATTTTAACTTTATTTGCTATCTTGCTGAAATTCTTTAAAATAACAATAATTTACAAGTGATAATGTAATATTATTGTGAATATAATATGATATTGAAGAAAGCCAGAGTAATACATTTGCATCAAAACTTAAGGGCAAGACCAGCAAGGTGGCTCAGTGGGTAAAGCTCTCATCATGCAAGCCTGGTGACCTGATAAAATCAACTCAAACCTATGTTAAAGCAGAAGGGACTAACTCCTCACAAACATCATGGTACACACAAACACACACACACACACACACACACACACACACACACACACACACACACACTGATAAATAAAAATTTAAACTTGAAGGTAAAGGGGAAATACCTGATGTTTCTTAACCAGAATGGTATCAATAATAACTCGTTTCAGAAACATTACTTTAGGATAAGTAAGGGCAAAAGATGAAAATATGAACAGCAGATACTTAGGAAGTATATAAAAATAACTACAGTACAACTGAAATGGGAAGGAAAACACATGGCTGACTATGAGACTGAAATGAGATTCCAGAAGTGAGAAAAGGCTAGATGTATTTTATTTGTAAAAACAAATAAATAAATAAAAGTTCTAGAAAACCAGATGATTGGGGGGAGGAGAAAAGGTACAGATGAAGAACCAGCAAGTCCCATTACCACCAAGCTATAAGGCAGCTTAGACTAGGACTTAGTGAAGAGTTGAGACTGAATATTCACAGTTAGGGTTTACCATGATGAAACCAGCTGAGGCGCAGTTAGCTGTTGTACTGCCAAAGGAAAAGAACAAGTGAAGTGAAATGAATTCATGAAAGGATCACTGCCCTGGTCAAACCAGTTACATTCTGTCAGCCTTTTTGATTAACACAATTAATCAAAATCTAAAACTATAGCCTTTCCATAAATTTCTATATGGTATAGAATTTTAAAGTCAATGTGTAGTTGGTTATTAACATAAACATTTTTAATATGTGAGAACCAATTCTTGAATAAACTACAAGGTTCACTCTCTGGAATAAGTAACAGAAGCTTGTTATTTAAAATATGATTGTAACTGCTCACTACAGCTGTGCCTCTGGCAGGTAGTGCAATACTGCATGTTGGTATTAGAGAAGCATGTAAGGACAGACGCATTTTTCTACACCACCTGAATTAAGCAGCATGAATTAGTTGGTCAATTAGTTTGATTCTTTGAACTTAAAAAAAAAACAGAATAGGCAATCAATTCAGGAAGCGTAGAAAATGAGGCAACCTAAAGGAAGAGAAAAAAAAAGGAGACATATGAAGTCAACATATCCTGTTATTGTAAGACCTAAAAATTTTAAAAAGAATGTCTTATTAGCACTGATGGAATTATTCCCAACTCTACCAAATGTCTCAGTGTATGAAAGCGATGGTGCGCTGCGCTCATGTGAGCCCACGTCATGCCCCTCGTTATTATTACTAATACCTTCTTCCCAGATACTTTTCTTCTCTTTTCTACTTTATAGTTTTCATTTCCTTCAAGTCCCCTTTAAAATTAGGATATTATGAACACATTTAACTACTATTTTTTGTGAAGAAGTGGGGTGTGTGTGAATATGGCACACTTGTGTTCAGGCTAACCTTGGTGTCTAGAAGGCCATCTTGTTTTGTCTGTGACATGTATTTCTGTGGGTGTGGGTTGCATGTCACATTACACATGTAGAGACCAGAGGACAACTTGCAGAAGTTGGTTCTCCTGTTCTATGGACCATGTGGGCCCCAAGAATTGAACTCAGGTCTTCAGAAGCAGCAGCACCTTTACCAGCTGAGTTGTCATCCATGCCAGCCCAAGCCTGCTTGTGAGACAAGGTCTGTCACTGAAACCTAGGACTACTGATTAAGACAGGCTAGCTGGCATGGCGCTCCGAGCCCTGCCCGTCTCCATGCTGGAACTGCAAGTACATACTTCTAAGACCAGCTTTAAAAAAACTGGTTAATTTCAAATTAGCTTTGGTTATAATCTTAGTTGTTAGATGATGCTGTAATTATAATTAATCAGTCTCATAGAAGACTACTCTAGGAAACTTCTTACTGTCCTATAAATTGAGTATTCTATACATTATAAAATTCTATGTGGTATATGTATAGTTAACTCTTGATAACCTCAATGACATTGTTTATATTTCAAAAACATTTTTTTATTTAATTACAATGGACTTACATCATCTTTCTCCTGTCAGTCCCTCCGATCTTTACCCCATACATTTTCAAATTCATGGCTTCTTATTCTTTCGTTACATATTTTTATTGTTTTATTTTACTTTATGCATATATACATAGAGTCTACATATATGTCTGTACACCACTTGCATGCCTGATGCCCACAGAGGCCAGAGAGGGTGCTTGAGTCACAGACTATTGTGACCCACTATATGAATTTTAGGAATTGAACCGGGGTCCTCTGGATGAGCAGCCAGCACAACCCTTAGTTGTAACTATTCAACAACAAACTCCAAACATACCCTAAGGGATGAAATTAGAAACAATGGAAAACATCAAGTAAGAAAAAAAAATATCAGGGATTGAAGACAAAATAAGAAAATTTTACACTTTGATGGCAGTTTTAAAAAAAAATCATGACCGCAACTTTCCAAAAGTGCTATTTAAATGTCAGGTGTGATAATCAAAGAAAGGAAACTAAACACTTTAAGGTAAGCTTCCCATCCAAAGACAAATCCATCAGAGTAGGACTGACTCCTCCGCATAAACCCTAAAAGACACAGAGTCCTGAAAGTACATGATTGGTGAGAAGATCACTATGGCAGAAGCAAATTCTTGTTGAAAATCCCTGGAAAATAAAGACTTCTGAAGTAACCACAAACAACAATTCATCACCCACACTCACCCTACAGAAGATACTGAGAAAAACCCTATATATACTCAGAAAAAGAAGAAATATTTATAATCCTAAGATTCCAGAAAGAATAATCTCACTAGAAGAGTAATCAAATAATCTTTTTAACAAAGTCAAGCAAGATAAAAAAGGAGAAAGAAACACAGAGTACGTGAATCAGCCAGGTGAAAAAAGGAAAAGAGTTACCATATACGCTCAATGACCACGCTACAACTGAAAGACAGGATGAGAACACAGCTCAGTAACAGAGGGTTGTATGTGTCAAAGCCCTACATTCAATCCCAACATCACACTCTCTCATTCTCACTCTCATTCTCATTACACACACACACACACACACACACACACACACACCTTATGTAAAAATTTTAAAAGTTTAATGTGAAAAACAATCCTTATAAAATAAGTACCACATGTTTTCTCATATATGGATTCTAGAACAAAAAAAAATAATTTAAATACATGAAAGTATTACCGAAGGCTTTTACAGAACAAGGAAGTGGTCAAGTGAGGGGACCAGAAGGGTAGAGGAGTGGATGTGATTAATGTGTACTATATGCATGCATGAGGGTGAAACAATGAAATGTCCTATGTAACTACATATGCTCAGTATTAAAAGATAAAACACAAAGCCAGCAAGATGGTAAAGACACTCTGCTGCCAAAAATGACGATCTAACTTAGAACCACAACACCCAACTGTTAGAAAAACAGAACTGACCTGCAATGGTTCTTTGACCTCTACAGCATGCACATGCATACACACATGCATATACACACGCATACAAAATAAATAAATGTAAAAAGACAAGTTAAACATAAGCTTATTGTAAGGTTGTCAACCCTCTCTAAGCGTTTACAATAAATAAGCAACAAAACTGAAAGGAAACATCACCCAAAAGCTTTATAAAAGAATTTTGACAGCAATTATCCTAGGAACAGACAAAAACTAGGAGAAAACAAATGCCCATCAATAGGTTACCGAATGAACAAACTATGGCATTTGCATACAGTGATAATATTTCATAGTAATAAGAAAGAAAGACACAACCAGCACACACAACATGAAATTCAAATAATGATGAGTGAAAGGAGCTAGAAAAAAGGGTGCATTCTATGCGATCCATTCATTTAGTTCTAGAAAACTCAAACATCTACAGTGATAGAAAGCAGGCCAGCAACTGCACATTTAGAGAGGTGAAGGAAAAGATGGATTCCGGAGATGAGTTAGGAATGTTCACTGATAGTTGGAGAGGTATACATATGACAAAACTCATCAAACTTAGTATTTTACAGCTGTGCTATTTCTTCTGTCAAGTATATCTCAATATTGTACCTAGTAAATTCTAAGTAAACCAGTAAAATCTTCTGTTATCCTAAAATAAAATATACTTGGATAAACCGGTTAGACTATTACACACTGTGAAATACACTTGGCTCCATGATGAGATACTTAAATACACCGCACCTTAGCTTCTTCCTCTTGGGCTTTCTTCACAATTGCTTGTAGCTGTACCTCTCGTTTAAACTCAGCATGAAGTAGCTTCTCTTCCATCATCCTACGCCGTTGATCTAGTAATTCTTCCTTCCACTTTCGGACATCTTTCTCCTATGTATGACAAATTATCACATCATTAACTTCAAAATATACAGTATGACTAAGGGGTAAATAGAAAAAGTCATGAGTATGATTAATGATTAAAAAACAACTACATAGTCAGAACATAGCTTCCACAATTCTCTGGCCACTTAACAGCTGTGTACTCTTGGCAACAGTGTAGTTGATGTCTCCATTTTCTTATATACTAAAAAGAGAATAATACTTGGCCCTAGCCAATAAATTTATACCACTTCATCTAAGGCTCAGAAATATAGCAAAAGAGTGGATGGTAAGAGCTGGAAGACAGGGGAAAGGATGTAAAATGCTGTCTTCTGGGAACAACACACCACACAATTATAAACTAGAGCCCCTCCAGTTGCCTTCACTGGGCCTATGCTAAGCCTGTCAACAGTCAGTCATGGATGGGGGAGATCATGAGAACTCACCTCTTCATGAGTAACTATTGTTGTTAATGGTTTCCTGGAAAGGGGGTCATGTTTCCAGTTGTGTATCTATTTAGTGAGCCCACCAAGCTCCACATTCATGCTCACATGGATGGCCCTAGTACAACCTAATGGGTCACAAAACAAAAAGATGAATGTGGAAAAGGGGACTATTGGAGCCGAGGTGGACAGAGGCAGACGAGAGATAAGTGAGGTGAGGATATCAGTAATCAGTATGCATATATACAGGTATTGCCAAAGAGTATGTATGTACGTATGTCATTAATAAAACCATACTTCTGTCGGGGGGGGGGGGGTAGGAAAAAACTATCTAACTAACTAGATTATTTTGAAGATTTAAATAAATAAACAAACCTCTTATGACAGTGTATTAAATATGACTTTATTTGCAGATCTTATTGTACTAAACCATGAGACAGAATAAATACTGTGTACGATATTTAACATTTGTTATCAGACTCATTGGGTCTACAAACACCTAAGAGCCAAACCTCTTATGAGGTAACTGGTAGAAAAACTCATCACAACAATGGCCATAGCAATTCATGGGTTGGGGTTCTGGATAAAAAAATCAAAGACAGAAAGAAAGAAAAGAAAAAGGAATCTGAATACTAACATTAATTTCTCTGCTTCCTGACTAGAAATGTGACTTGCAGCCTCAGCCCCTGCTCCGATGACTCCCGTGCCATGGTGGACCATACCCTCCAACTGTGAGCCAGAACAAATGCTTTCATGCTCAGGTTTCTTTTATCAGCATTTTATCACAGCAATGAAAAATGTAAATTAATACATGGTGCACGTCTTTTCTTTACAAACCTTAGTATTCCTATGAAACAATATATCATCAAGAAAAATACTCTTAATTCTTTTTTAAAATAAATCTAATTCTTACCATTTCAAACAAGGAAAGTGAAAGGTGTATTCAGTGCCCCAGGAAGTCAGATTCAGTATGAAGGCAAATGTACATAAATAGAAAAAGCAATGATCCTGCCAGTTGGATTTTATCTAAAATATATAATTACATATTGAGCTACATAAATATGTATGCAGAAATATTACTGTTGTAGGAACCACTCCTTAAAGTTTTAGCTCGGGACACTGTTCCTCATTCGACACTGAAAACCCACTTGCATTTCACAGATTCAGTTTCATATCTGTAAAATGGAGACCTCCTGTGCTGCGTAGCATAGTTCCCATGGTCAGAAGAAACCCCTTACTTAGAAATATGTTAAAATAAGGACCTGCTATAAAATTGGAAAATGGAATTTACTACTGAAATTAGAAAATACACAGGAAAGTTCTAATTAAAGCGAATAATTACAAAAATTTCATCAATTTCTAATTTGTTGTCATGAATACTTAGAAATAATATTATTAATGCAAAACTTCACTGTGAAATTTTGTTCATATTAAAAAGAAAATATGGCTATGATAGAATATTAAATCTAAAAATAAAGTAATATTAACTTTGAGGAACTCCACTGCTTTTCATATGCAATCTATTCATTCTAAATAACAAATTCTTAGGATGAGAAGAAAGGTCACATTGTCTTTCACCACAAGCAAATTTAACTCCTGTATTTTGAAGGATCTAATGCCACCTAGCTCATTTTCATAAGCATCCTTATTGTTGTATTCATTATTGCTCAGGAATATAAACAATACACTTAACCTACACATGCAGTAGTACAACAAAGCATCTTCAGTCACATGTGTGAGGCATGCAGCCACTTAGCTGCTTCCCAATGATCAAGGTCAGTTGTTATTAAGTTCCTTGTATAGTGTCTTCTCCAAATGTGTCAGTGCTGTGATCCAAAGAACACAGCAAAAATGATGAAATAAAGACAGCACTGCTTCATTTTATTAACTCTCTTGGATTCTCTCTTTCACATCTAATCACTTTATAGGGAAACCATCTGTTCAATGTGAAGACACCCAGACTGGGAAAAGAACATCTAGCAGGGAACTGAGCTTTCTACATAAAAGCAAAAAAAATGAATTTGGAACTAGGAACAGCATCAGTGAACTTGGCAGGAGTTCTCCCGTATCCCAGGAGACCTAAAGCCTCATCACAAAACCGGAGCAAGGACCACTAGTCTACTCTTAGTTTACCATGAAAAACAATACAAGTGATTATGTATTAAACAACACCCATCCAAAGTTATGTTTTATAAGCCCCATTTAAGCACCACAGCAGGTCATAATACATTTATTATTTTACAGATAAAGAAACTGAAATATGGTCTGGAGAGATGGCTCAAAGGTTAAAAACACTGACTGCTCTTCCAGAGGTCCTGAGTTCAATTCCCAGAACCACACCATGGCTAACAACCATCTGTAATATGATCTGATATGCTTTTCTGGCATGCAGGTGTATATGCAGGCAGAGCATTTTGTAAATAATAAATAAATATTTAAAGAAACTGAAGTATACAGAAAACAGTACTTTGGTTACATGTGCATATAGTAGATCTATCTCTAGTTGTTTTGAGGAAGCACTACACTGACTTCCAAGTGACTGTAGTTTACATTCCCACCAGCAGTCATGCATGCTCCCTGCTCCCCACATCATCACCAGCATTAGCTGCCCTGTCTTCTTCATTCACAAAGTTTAATTTTGATAATTTATTACATAAGAATTCATCTGTATCATTTCCACCCCTCCCTCTTCCTTCTCCAACTCTTCTCATGTTCACCACAGTCCCTCTCAAATCCATGACACCCCTCCTGTCCCCCCCCTCCCTCCTGATGAACAGGACTTCTGCTGTAAGGAAAGTGCCCTGTATTTATGAGAGCGACGCTGTCCTCATTAAATCTCAACAATATGGTCATTAAACAATACTAACACAGTAATACCACCAGTTGGCATGATAACATGGATGTGAGAGATCTGTGAAGGCTCCACCCTAGATGGAGAGCTCCAGGCAACAGACACCTGCTCAGAGAAGTGGCATCGGGTCTTCTCCAGGAGGCGCCCCTAGGACCTTATCCAATCTCAACTGGTCAGTCTTTTGTTTTCCTAATCTCATCCACTCTGACTGGGCTATAATAAAATCTCAAAAGTAGTTAATTTAATTTATTTCCAATTCTCTAATTGGATATTATTCTGTTGGGTTCTATTGGATATTATTCTAAGTAGATATTATCCAATTCTCTAATTGGCCAAATAGTGAACACTTTTAAAGATATTTCTTCAAAAGAGAAAACCTATGTCTGCTGGCCAATAGCCCATGGCTGTCAGGCTCTCAGGCCCGGGGGGTGAACCTATTACTATTATTCTGTTAAATGGACATAGTATCCAACTGCTATTCAGATTTGTATCACTCTACAATAGGTAAGTGCTGGTCTCAGACTTACCAGCTCGCAGATGAGAGAATTTTATGCAGTAGATAGTGGTCAATGCAGAAACTCACAACTGGCTCAAGTGCAGAGGATGAGTGTGTGTCAGCAGAGTGTTCAGCCAAATGTGGAACATGTGCATCACACTCACTCCCCAAGACTTAGAGACTGTCACAGAAGAGGGAGTGGAAAGACCCTGAGAGCCAGCGGTAGAGGACGGCAGGAGCAAAACAGTGCCTTCTGGACAGGCCGTCCCACTGCGCTCATGCACTCACAGCACATGCGCACCATGCTCCAGTGGATGACCCAGCACCCAGGAGTACTTGGACAGCACAAATTGGAGTTGATTAGTGATGGCAGTAGTGGTCAAGATGACAACAATGACAAGACAACAAGAAGCTGGTTTGTATAAGGAGGTGGTGGTGGACTGGCAAAAGTTAGAGAGAGGAATTTGGGGTAAATATGACCAAAATACATGAACTTCTGAAAATCTGACATAAATATTTTTAAGAGAGATGCATTTTCTAAACATCCATATTCAGCTGTAAGGTCTGAGTCATTGGAAAGAGTCATTCTATCCGGTGTGAAGGTATACAGCACTGAAGTTTAAGTTGCATTTCTTTATTTATAGAAGTTGGGCAGCTTTCTGAGTTTTTTGTTGGTGGTGGTGGTGGGTTTTGGTTTTTTGTTTTTCAAGACAGGGTTTCTCTGTGTAGCCTTGGCTGCCCTGGACTTGCTTTGCTTTGTAGACCAGGTTGGCCTCGAACTCACAGTGATCCGCCTGCCTCTGCTTCCCAGAGTGCTGGGATTACAGGTGTGCGCCACTATGCCCAGCTTTTCTGAGTGTTTTTTAGCCACTTAGATTTGACTTCTTGAGAAGCATCTATTAGGCCCTTTGACAAGTGTGTACAGGTTATATTGCTCTAGATATCCACTTGTACTTTAGTATTAATACAATATCTCGGCACTCTTACAAATGTTTGGCCGTTTGTAAGCTGTCTTCATTTCACTGCTCCTCCCTCTGCTGTGCAGAAGTTTTAACTGGTATGACTGTACTTGTCCAATTTTGCTTCTGCTGCCTATTTTTGGTGTCATATTAAAATGTCATTGCCAAGATGAGAGTTTCTCCCTAAGTAGTCTTCAAAAATGTCTGTAGTTTCAGGTCTTTTTTGAAATATTTAATCATTTTACATTAAATTTTTGTATATGGTATGAGACAAAAGTGTTATTTCATGATTTTTTGCCTTTCACTATTCAGTTTTCCCAGCACCATTTACTGAAAGCACTATGCTTTCTCCATTGTACATTCTTGGTGCTCTTTTCAAATCATCAGTAGACTGGTTTGGTTAGGAGCACTTGCTGGTTTTCCAAAGGACCAGGGTTTGATTCCCAGAAGCCAAATGGTGGCTAACAACATTCTGTAACTCCTTCTTCTGTCCTCTGAGGGCACCAAGGATGCATATAGTGCAGAGACATTCATGCATGCAAAACATCCATACACATGTAATAAAAATGAATAAACCTTTAAAAAACAAATTTGAAAAAGCTCAGTACTATGGTTGCCCTGACTTACCTCTAGATCCATGCATCTATCTATCTATCTATCTATCTATCTATCTATCCATCTATCTATCTCTTATACAAGTGTTATAGTATTTTGATTAATAAGAGTAATAAATTTGAAGTCAGGAAATTTAATATTTATGGATTTCTTTTCTTGGTCAAGATCAGTTTTGTTACTTGTGGTCTTTTATATTTTCATTTGAATTGATTTTTTTCTTTTTCTTTCTTTTGTTGAAAAAAGAAATCCAAAACCAGAGGAGATTATTAGGTGTTCTGCTGAGCCTGCAAGTTCTTAAAGCAGCAGGTCATCACAACAGACTATTTCTCCTAACAGTGGCCATTAAACGGTTTCCACTTACTTGTGCCTTCTTTCTTTACATTCACAGATTTCTTCTACCATTTTCAATATACATCTTTAATTTTTATGCTTATGTTAATGTTATTGTTTATATTGTGAATGTCATTACTTTCCCTTTTACAGAGTATGACAACACACATCTATAACCAGCTTCAGTGTGCTTAAGCAAATCTGTGGCTCCACCTCTCTACTAATATCTTAATTTGGTCACATTATCCTTTTCTTCCTAGATTTTCTTTTTGTTAGGTTGAACAGGAAAAAATAAATTCAGCATACTCCTTTATAGTTTCTATACATGTGATACCAGTATCTACACTTTGCTCCTCACAGACAGGAGGCATCTGATTAGTGCACCCAACTCATTCAACACAGCCTGAGCTCCAACCCTGAGTACTATTAGCTTAGTGGCCATATGAAAACATACAAATCTTTCTAATCCCTGATTTACTCACTTTGGTGAGTAAACAGAATCTATGATTAGGGTAGCTATAAGAGCTCAAGGCACAGTTAGGTGTTCAGTAAAACAGTAATTATTATATTTACATATTAACAAAATTATGTTCTCTGATCTTAACCCCATTAACAACTAGTATGCCTTCCATGAATAAGAAGAAACAGGCTCAGTTAACCATAAAATACAGGACATCTGTGAGAACTTGGTTGATGGCCACACTTAATGAAAGCACAGTGACTTGAAAGTCCATCACAAACCCCTGTCCCTTCCCTGGGAAGCATACTCTTTCTACTGTGCTGGCCTTGAAGTGGGACAAGGAAGAACATAAGGACACAGAGAGGGACCCAGAAGCACACACTCAGTTAGCTGTGTGGAATCCTGATACCTCTCTGCCCCAGATGCATGAAGACCTGACGACGAATCACTTATGCTGTCAGCTCCAGGTGCAGGTGATTACAACTCCAGGAAGGAGAAAGAGAGAGAGAGAGAGAGAGAGAGAGAGAGAGAGAGAGAGAGAGGAAAAAAAAGAAAGAAAAAGGTTTCTAGCAAGCTCTAAAATGCTAGCCAGAAAAAAAGTTTCCCTTTAATACCACATGTGGACATACCATACTCTTCCAGCAGTGGTGACCAGAAAAGTCTCTGAAGTTCTGTAAAGGGAAGGTAGTCAGACTCAAAAGTCACAGCAGAGCCAGCAAGATGGCTCAGTGGAGAAGTGAGCTTGTCAAAGTGTCCTGACTTCCATTTCAGGGCCCACAAGATCAAAGGAGAGAACCAACTCTCACAAGTTCTTGTCCTCCAGACACCATGGCACACGCATACTTGCGCTAGCATGTACATGCGTGAACACACACACACACACACACACACACACACACACACACACACACACACACCCCTAAGTTGGAGAGTCTGAGGTCCTATTGCATGGAGTCTGTACCATGATACCACCAAAGGCCATGTAGACGTCCACAGGCCATGCTGCCTCCGGGCATCTTACCAATCTGAGCAGCCTACACTGCCATCTGACACAATGGTGAAATCCAGGTCCATGTTGCCACTGAGGGCCATGGCTGGGTCCAAGGTCCTACTGCTGCTGGGGTCTGTTGATGTGCTAATGTCCATGTGCACACTACCACTGAAGGCCATGCAGATATCTGTGTTCTGTGCTGCAGCCTGAAGCCATGTTCATGTCTGTGAACTGTGCTGCTGCCAGGGGTCATATTAATGTGAGTGGCCTGTGCTGCCATGAGTCCATGGTGATGCCTGAGTCTGTGCTGCAGTCAAGGGCCTTGTGTGAGTCCGTGGGCCACGTTAGTGGTCTGTGCTGTTGCCAGAAGCCATGTGGAGGCCATGATCTAGGCTCCAGCTGTGAAGAACAAGGAAGCTACTTTTGCAGTGATATTGATGACTGCAGATATATAGTTGAGAAAGAGAGACATGGAAGGTTTCTGTGACAATCTCTATGCCCACCTCAATTCCCACCACACCAAAAAAAGTAGCAGCCTAAATAGGAATCCATCAAAGAGAACTCTTAAGATGTGTGAGGGGATGCTAAAGTGTGGCTCTCCACAACTCATGGCTTCTGGCGAGTGGAAGGACTCACTTCTATTTGAGGGGCAGGCCACGTAGAGTGTGATCATGCTTCCAATGAGTACATAGACAATACTAATTAGACGTGTGGGGTTTTTTTTTTTTTGTTTTTGTTTTTGTTTTTGTTTTTGGGTGGGGATCACAAAGGTGGAAAGAATAGGAAATGAGTGTAGTCATGGTACACGATGTAGAATTCCCAAAGAATCAACAAAAAGATTGATTAAATTTAAAAATCTAAGTTACAGTAATTGTAAAGACCTTCTAAACCATCAAAAAGCCCTTAAATGAAATAGCATTAACTACTGCATCAGAGAAAGCAGCTCCATGAAAATGTCACTACTGGGACTAAGAACCTATATACCTAACATGAACCGTAATTGTCCAGTTTTACAAAGGGCTGGATATTGGAACTGGATCACTTAAAGTGCTGACTTTTTCCTCTTGTAGAAGAGTTACTGAGAACTGAACTAAAGACATCCTAGATGCTACTCAAGCCCTCTACACTGAGCTACACCCCACACCCTGTGATATGCTCACTGTGACTGCTATGTAGGATTTCAGCTTTTTCCATGAGAAGTTCCATCACATTACTATGCATTAATTCTACTCATGTGCATTTTAACATATCTGCCCTATGGAAGAAAGGCTGAGAAATATAAAAATGTAGAGATATCTCTGAAAACCACACCAGGTGTTGTGGTTAAGAAATAAAAGCTGCAAAACAAAAGGTTTTACTAAACAGGAGTGTCCTATGTCTGCTAGATAAACAGTTCTATTCATGGATTATTATTTTTAAAAAGATGAAACTTCAAACTAAAATAATATTCAAAATTATAAAACAAGCAGTACCATCTATACATCATCACCAACTCAAATACTCGCAAGAGATTCAACATTATTTCAGTGACAAATGAGGTTTGAAATGGTAATAAAATTATTTTATGGATAAAGCTGGGCTTCCATTCTGCCCAAATATACATGTTTTGTTTCTTAAGTATTTTCCACTTAAAATAGAAACACTATTGTATAGTTGTTTCTAATTTCTTGAATTTTGCTCTAAATTCAACCAAAGTCTCCTATGTCCTTAACATAAAGTTCCAGCAGCTGTGTGATTCAAACCATGTCTCCACAACTTTTCCTGGGCTAATTCTACAGTCTATGTCTCATAATAAATCTGTTTTATTGTCCTATTTCACCTATGTTAGATTTTTCAAATGTACTTCCTGATACGGTCACCACTACAAGTAGTGTCCTACTTCCCTGCCAGTTCATATTGTCAGCTCCTTGGGGAGTGGGGGGAGAAGCAGGTAGCTCCTTGATTAGCAAGAAGTGGCATGTACTGCAGTCAAAGCTGGAAAAGTACATAGCCTTCCATTGTCTATTAGTGTATTCATGAAGCCAATGGCATTGTATAAAATTTTCAGCTGTCACAGGAGGCTTTCTTATTTAAACTTCAAAAAAGGGCTTATAGTCATGAGATTTCAATGACAACACTGTCCTTCTTAACTGGGAATGATGAGCCACTGGGGCAGAAAGTGTACTTAGCCTGACAGTAAGGGTCTGACTCCAGCTGGAAAGAAAACTCCCTGCTCAGCTGCCCAGCCACGCTAGCAGAGTCATCCTCAACCAGAATAGCCTCAGATACACTATTCTAAAGCTCCAAAATGTCTACATGCTTCTCTATTACGGCTTCTATCTCACTTTTATCCTATCCTTGTGATGTTTTGTTAAATTATTTGTGCTCTCTTGCAACTCAGTGAACATCCACAGAAAAACTATTTTGAATAGTTTGTCAAAAACTTGTAGATTTCCAAGGGGTTGAGTCCATTGCTGGGGTTTTATTATGTTACTATGATGCAGTTAAGTTTTCCTCATTCGGAGGTTCCTTTTGGCTCTGCAGTGGTATCTGTTCTGTTCTTTTCTTTCTTTCTTTTTTTCGGTTTGATTTTTGAGACATGGTTTCTCTGTGTAGCCTTGACTGTCCTGGACTTACTTTGTAGACCAGGCTGGCCTTGAACTCTCATCGATCTGCCTGCCTCTGCCTCCTGAGTGCTAGGATTAAAGGCGTGCGTCACTACGTCCACCTTATTTTTTTTAAGAAGCCAATTTGCCTGGCTTCAGTAGGAGAAGATCATCACCCAGGAAGCAGGATACAGAAATACTAATGGGGATAAACAAATACAAACATATATTGAGCCATAAAGCATGGAGTACACACATTGGGTCCAGAGCTCCGCAGCAGCACAGCCGTCTGAGCGCTGGGGTGAATAACATCAATAACTAGCAGTGTTTACTAGGACAAAAGTTTCTATAGGAATGCGCAGTGCCCGAGCAGGATGCCAGCCTCCTCAATAGCATGTGTGCTAAGTAGTGCATGTGCTAGCAAGTAAGGGCCAGGGCAGGAAATGGTGGGGGCTAGGGTTAGGGCAAGTGGCACACACAGCTATGGAATCTGATTTGAGTACACATGTGGCAGTAGGTGGCCATTCATCTACTGCATATGTGTACCCAGTGACAACTGAGGACGTTATCTTATACCTCTGTGGCTAAGGGAGATGGCCACAGCCACACTCACAGTAGCAAACAGGAACCAGGGCTAGCCCCACAAGCAGGGCTAGTAATAAGCCTAGTAATTTTAACTTAAAACTCTCCTAAGCAAGTAGTTCTGTATTTTGGACAGGCCTACCCAAAGAAATCTCCCAATGAAAACGGCAAAAGACAAAGTATACCTTTAAAAAAACTTATAAAATATCCACATTTTAGATAGGTTAGTTTAGTAAGGACAAATTCTCTTAAAAAAAAAAAAGTTAACCTTCTGGAATCCATTAAATAGAACTGTCTCTATTTCCTATGACATTTATTTTTATGCCTTTTAGTCTCAGAACAAAAAAAAATCTACTGGAAAACAACCAACTAACTTATGGTTATCATTTTATTTTTAAAAATATAAAAGCTCACCCTTTCTAACAACTTTTGAAGCTTCAGTGTCTTCTCTTCACGTAGCTTTTCCCGTAACTGTTGAGCTTTCATGTGTTTCTCTTCATATTTCTTCTTAGATTCTGCAATAGTCCTATTAATACACACAAATGAAGAAGAAACAGACGTGTTCATATGATAAGGCTAAAACCAGGGATCTTTAAACTTCAAAAGTCTCAATGTATACAAGATGTGTTTCTGTCCAGTGCTTCTCAATTTCAATAGACAAGCACTACAGAATGCCCTGATATAAAATGCTAAAGATAATAAGGGAACAACTTCAGGTAATAATTAGGATTTCTTACTGTCAATCATTTCAAATGAATCCTCAAAGGACAGACCTTTTACGAGACGGTGAAGAAAGTTTTTCATGCATGTGAATTCCATGCCCTGGAAGTCTAGCTGGCTCTTCTTCGACAATATCCCCCCAGGATGTATTTTGACGCCACGATTCACGAGCTAACAGGGGAAAATGTCATTGAAAGCCAGTTACTATTTAGCCATATACTTCTTTAAAGCTAACTTGAGAATTTTTCTGAAATATGCATGTGTGTACATGTACATGTATGTGGGAACTGGAGGACAATCTTGGGTGTCATCCTCAGAAACCCTGTCCACTTCCTTTGATACAGGATCACTCACTGTCCTGGAGTTCACCAATGAGTTATGCTGCCTGGCCAGCAAGCAGCAGAGAGACACCTGGTTCCATTTCCCAGTACTGGGTACAGCTGCACACAGAACCATGCCTGGCGTATGTACTTAGGAGCTGGGGGCTGACCTCCGACCCTCATACTTGTAAGGCAAGCCCTTCATTGACTGAGCTATCTCCACCGAAACAAGACTTCTAAAAGCATTTCTACCTAAAGTTATTTTACCTAAAAACTGCATCTAAGATGATCTAGTATATCCCACTGTTCCTACAAACCAAATACTCAAAGACACACTAGCAATACAATACCTTCGTAATCTGCAAGAACATCATTCCAGTCCAGAGACATGCCACAGAAAGAAAGACTCCCACTGCCCATGCTGGCCTAGAACGTGATTGAAAATAAAACAGAAAACTTATTTTTGCACATGATATTATAAATTTTTAAAATAACTATGAATGAAATTCTTATTGACTTCTAATAAATGTCCCTGAACCAAGCAAAGAAAAACAAAACCACATGCCTTATATAGTCATAACTACCAAGATAAAATGCCCAGATCATGTATTATAAGAGTTCATTAGCCATTACCAAGAACAAATGAGTTATATTTCAAAACAAGTAAACTAGTCTTATACAAAGCATACAATGGAATTCAAGCTTATCTGGTAGGAATTAATAGAACATATGAAATGTAAACCTATGGTTGTTTTATTCAAAAAAATCTCCTCCATTAACATGCATACCCTGAGTACTTAGCAACAAAGAATGCACCATTTACTATTTATTAGTAGGACAAAACACAAGTAATATCTTTTTCAGTCCCTAGAACTTACAGTCTAAAGGAATAGCAGGTTCTTATTTTCTGATAGACACAATTTCTTGACTTGTAAAATGAAAGTGACAACTTCCTACTTATCAACTGCATCATATATGAAAATACTTTGTAATAAGTAATATTAAAAGAAAGATTTGCTATTGCTTACTATCTAAACCACTACAATAAATTTTACTATTATTAAAGATTTAAAAATACTAAAAAGCTCACAGAAAAGTCACTGTCATTGTCAGTCTCGATGTTAATCTCATTGTTTTCTTCAGCTTCAATTTCTCTAGTTAACTGTTCCTCTTCAGCAATGGCACTCGCAATGGCTTCTTCATTGGCCTTTTCTAGTCGATCTGCTAGCTCTTCTTTTTTAGCGAGGACTTCTGCCATGGACTGTTACATTGAAAAAAAAAAGGCACAATCATGAAACATTAATGAATATTTTCTCTCTATGATAATTATAAACTAATAATATATACATATATTTATAATGTATATAAACATATTTGTTATATATAATATACACATATTACATACACACACACACACACACACACACACACATATATAGATACACATTATACCTAGGATAAGAAAACCTGGATCCAGTAGAGGCCGAAGCACTCATTGACAGTATAACTTACAAGGTGCATGAAGCCAAGGGCTTATTTATTGCTCCATGAAATCCAACAACAATCCATTGTCTGACCTTCTTTACCAGACTGCTCTGAATGACAAACTGTGAAGTTATATAAATAAGAGGTATTATCCACAGCAAAGTGGGAATTTCACCCAACGCCCAATTTAGAACAGTTGCAGATCAAATTTTTTCTTTGAAAGTGAAACAAAGATAGTATGCTATGATAGAAAGATTTTAAAAATACAGGCTACAAAGGTGATTTTATATTTTGAACAGGCTTTTGTAACTTAAATGATTAATTAAACAATATGCCTGAGAATTATCTGTTAATAAGTCCTCTGAATAAGTCAGGATTTATACTATAACCCTAAAGCAAATATTAAAACAACAAAATGAAGATTTATGTTTAATAAACCAACAGAGATATAAAACAGAATTTTAAAAAGCAAAAGAAACATATACACACGAGTCAAAGGAAAAACAAATACTAAGTGGATAATTGTAAGCAAATCATATTACATGTAAATAGTCTAAACATCAGAGTCTGTCAAACTACATCAAAAGCAACACCCAATTACGTTTCTCATAAGAAACTTAAAAGATGTAAATTAAAAGTAAAAAGTAAATAAAAAAGTAATAAAGACAAAAGAAACAAACAAAAACCCACACAACACAAAACCCTGAGATAGGGAGAAGTAGGGAATGGCTGGGAAGGGGTGTAAGGGGTAAAGGAGTAAAGTAGGAAATGATGCAATTATATTTTAATTTCAGAAAAAAATAAAAGTTAAATCAAAGCCCGATTTCAGAGCAAAAATTACCACGAAGAACAAAGAAAGTCATTTCATAAAGGAATAACTTATGATGAATGCCAGTCTCTTAAAACCTATAAGGCAAAGCCTCAGCTGTAAAAAGAGAACTAAGAACAACAGCAACTACACAAAAACAACCAGAAAAACCTGCGCTACTTCTTTAGAACCCAGTCTGATGGCTCCTCATACAGTTAAGCATACAGTTTACAAGGCTCATCAGATTTGTAATTCCTATATACATATACAGGAGAAATTTTTAAAGAACATAGAGGCACAAAATGTGTATGCAGATACTTGAATAGAGTTACTCATAATAGCTAAGAGGCACACAATAAAAACAACCTAAATGTACAACTGAAGAACAGAAAAGTATAGTATCACATATTCATACAATAGAATGGAATGGAGCATGAAGACAGAAAGTAAGTATGACTACAGGAGACATGAAAATATTATCAACAAAATTGAACTAGTTATTTTCCCAAGTGAAATAAAAACACATATTCACACACAGATGCATAGGTCTAAGGATATTGCTCAGTGGCAGAACACTTGCCTAAAATGTACAAGGACCTGGGTTCAAGGCTTAGTACTGCAAACTAAGAAATCTACATAAGGGGGGCAGTGCATAGCAGGGTGCAGAGGTGGGGGATGAAGGATGACATCTGGTTGTGTCTAGTTGTCTGATGAAAAACAGCTCATGCTCAGCAGTTCTCAGCAGAGCCACTGCCACCATTGCCTCCTCAGTGTGTGCTGCTCCAATCACCCAGCAGGCATGGGCCAGTGCAGCATCACCTCCTCCAAAACCATGCTGGTCTTCCTCAACCTCATCTTCTGGGGGCATCTGGCATTCTCTGCTATGTGGGAGCCTATGTCTTCATCACTTACTACGACTATGATGACTTCTCTGAGGATGTGTACACACTCTTCCCTGCTGTGGTGATTATAGCTGTAGGAGCCTTGCTTTCCATTATTGGCCTAATTGGCTGCTGTGCTACAATCTGGGAGAGTCGCTGTGGACTCACCATGTTGTCTTCATCCTGGTCTTGGTTTCTGTCACAGAAGTTGTTGTGGTTTTGGGATATGTGTACAGAGAAAAGGTGGAGAATGAGGTTGATCACAGCATTAAGAAAGCATGTTAAGACCTACAACAGGACCAAACCCGATGCTGCCAGCCATGCTATTGGTAAGTACAGAGACAGTTGCACTGTTGTGGAATTCATAACTATTCAGACTGGGAAAATACAGATTGGTTCAAAACAAGAAACAAAAAACCAGAGTGTTCCTCTTAGTTGCTGCAGAGAGACTGCCAGAAGTTGTAATGGCAGCCTGGCCAGCCCCTCCGACCTCTATGGTCTTACTCTCGGAACCACTAACAAGTTTCCCTAGTGTGGTAGAGCCAAAGGAGGGCGTGGGCCTGCTTCTGTCGCTTCCGAGGCGTGATGTGACAGTGTTGGAGTATCACTGGGTCTTTTTCATCTTCAATGAGAACTCTTGGCCAAAGGTTTGGGGGTGTGAGGGAGACGCCAACTGTCTGGTGCCCCTCCCTCGCCAGTGTCCTTTTACAGAAAATATACTGTAGTACAATAACATAGCAGTTGTACAAAATGGCTAACATAGATTTTAGAATCATACAGTGTATGTCTTTGTTCATCTTCAAAATCAGAGACTGATCTTTGAAACTAGTGGTTTTTACTCAAAGCTGCTTTATAGGAGGACTATAATGTATGCACTACTGTTTTAAAGCAATTAGTGTAAGCGTGTGAGTTTCTGTGTGACTGAACGTAAGTCTTTAACTCATTAGAGGCAATGTAGCCATGTGGACTAGCAAAATAGTATGTAGATGTGATCTCAATTGTAAATAGAAAAAATTAATTCAACAAATTCTGTATCAGCCCTCAAAAAAAGAAAGAGAGACAGAGAGGGAGGGAGGCAGGGAGGGAGGGAAGAAGAAAGGGAAGAAAGGAAGGGAGGGAAGAAAGGGAGGGAGGGAAAGAGGGAAGGGAGGAAGAAAGAGGTCTACACAAGCCAGGCATTGATGGCTCATGCTGTTAATCCCAGCACTTGGGAGGCAGAAGTAGGTGGGTCCACAGAATGAGTTCCAGGACAACCAAGGCTAGAGAGACCCTGTCTCAAAAAATAAAAACTAGAAGCAACTCAGATGTCTATAAGCAAATGAATGAACAAACAGTGTGCTGTGTGTACTAAACAAGTTATTTCTAAAGATGAAAAACAACAGACTATTAAGCACACTTCATGGATGAATCTAGAAACAATTATGCTGTTGAAAGATGCCAAACAAAGAATATATGACTACATTTATACACCCTCTGAAAACACAAACTTCAACATTGTGAAAGACAGGAGAAGAGGATACAGGGAAAGAGGAAGAAGGGGAAGGCAGGCCTGGAAGGAAGGTTGTGGAGAGGAGTGTAGGAACTTTGCGCAGCACTCACTGTGTTCAGGATCTTGGTTATAGTGATGCTTTCAAAGGTACAAGCACAAATTAAACTTCATCAATTTGTATTCACTAAGTATGCAAAGACTAGTAAAAATAAATTATAACTCAATAAAAGTATTTCAAACTGCAAATGCTTAAAGCCCAGGTTATAAGTAACTTGAGAGTAGAATCTATGCATCTCTATTTTTCAGGCTTCCCCTCCTCATTCAAAACACATAGAAGCTAAAGACTGTCCCCCAGGAATAGGATGAGTTAGGAAGTTTAAAGACTATAATGTGCACCATACTCTCTTCCTAGAAGCCTGAAAGTCCTACAGAAAATAGCCGTCACTAATGTGACACACAAACATAAAAGCGATACCTAATTTCCAAATGTGGGGGGGGTGTCTTTGTAAAAAGTAGGTTAGAATATAAATCTATTGTTTCTTTATTTTCTCAGTCAATTTCATAATTCCTGGAATATATTTCTATTTGTGACCATCAGAAAATTCGAAGCCTGTACCAGAGTTTATTAATGATTCAGTCATTCATATACAACTTTGTATCAGGTGATGAGAAATTATTTACTGTTATTTTAAATGTCTTTTTAAAAAATTTTGAAAATGCAATAGAAGATAGGTTTATAACAGCATATTATGATAATGGTGGTGGTGGTGGTGGTAATGTTAGCAAAGGTTGGCTTCTTTTCAAATTACTTTATTAGCATATATTCATTAGGCATAATAATGGGCTTTATTATGACATTTGACTGCACATATATAATATATATTTTATTAATTCTTTGAGAATTTCATAAAGCATTTGCAATTCCCATTGACATTTTCCCATCCCTTCACACCTAAGTTGGGATTTCTTCTTCTTTTTCTTTCACCAGGAAGTTGAATTTGTGTTGCCCAGCAAGTCTTGGGAACAGGGCCTGTCCTAATAAGTGTTTGACTTCATTGAAGAAATACAATCACATCTTTTAAAAAGGGCTGACTCCCCCTCTCCTAGAGGCTACCATATGCCATAGCTCCTAAGATAGCAGTTGGATTTCACGTCATCCCCTGCCCCAGCCTGTGCTGGGGTTTTAGACTAGCTAGAGGTGAGACAGTCTCATGCGCACTGAGCAGCTGCTGTGAGTGCATTATGTGCAGCTGGCTCGTGGTATTGGGGAGAATTCTGTTTTCTTGATGTTACTGACCTCCTCTGGCTCTTACAATCTTTCCAAGCCTCAGGTATCTCTGTAGAAAAGGTCAACTTTTCAACACTAACCCTAAACTCAGGGCCCCACACATGTGGAACAAGTGTCTTATTTCTCAGAAACATTCCAGTCAGTTTTTGGTAATAGCTCTGTAAAGCAGGTGAACAGCAAGTAATTTGGGTTTTGTTTTATTTTAAATAGCCCTATGACTATGTCACACTGAGAAACAAATTTAAAACTAGTTTTCTCATCATTACAAGAAATCTCTTACTACCAACTTAAGAAACTACATGGGACACTAATCTAAAGCAACCCAGGAAAGTGTCCACCCACAATCAAATCACAGGGTAAACAACTTAATATGCTTTCTAGTTGCAGAAACAAGAAGAATAAATATGACAAACTTTACACTTTATGTTAAAGAAACTACTCACTTGGTCTGACTTATATCCTTTTTTAAGTCCATTACTTGACGACACAAGAAAAACTTATATAACCTTATTAAAGGAACCTAAACATGATTTTTGTTATTGCTATCACATTCATTTCTTTTTCTTCACTTAAATATCCCATATCAATTTACTACTATATTTACTGTGCTTATCTCTTTTAGCTGTAGGATTTTACCTAATACCACTTGCAGATATACTAAGTTATTAAATTAAAAAAACTATTTTATACAACTGCCTTTAAAAAAGAAAATGAGGGACGCAGTAGCTGGCTTATTTGGTAAAGCTCAAGCATGAGGATCTGACCTGAAGTGTCCAGCACACACAAAACTCAGGCACAGCAGCACACATCTGTACTCTGGAAGTAGAGGTGGAGGGGAGCAGGGGAGTGACAGGAACAGGCAGGTCCCTGGAGTCCCCTGTCTAGTCACCCTACCGCCCTGGGAGGTCCAGGGTTAGGAAGCCTTCCTGTCTCACTTCAGGAGCACAGCAAAAGAGGAAGACACACTGACACCCACTACTGGCCTCCACATGTATGTGCATGCACGCCCATACCATATGCATACATGTATCATATGCATACTTAGATGTGGGAAGGACTTAAGTTTTGTTTTAGGTGAAAGCATTCTTGGCAGGCTTTGTCCTTGGAAACACCACGGATAGACTAAATGGAGCCATCTTGGGTCTGAAATTCAGGAAGTAGACCGGGAACTCCAGCCAGGCTATTGTGTTTTCTAATCAAACATGGATAGGGGCAGGGATCCTGACTCAGACCGGCCATTGCACGCCAGAGGGAGATGCAGGCGAAGCAGAGAGGAGAAGACTACATCTTTTGGAGCAGGATCACACGTGGATTTGGGGAGAGACCAGCTTACAAGCCAGAGCAGCGTGCAGGCCAGAGACACCTGGGGATCCATCCCGTGAAACAGATACCAGAAGGTTTACTCTTGTTTCCCTTTAACCTTTTTCTTTTTTTGTATAGGATTGTTGGATTGTATAATAAAGTCTAATTGTTAAAAAACAAAGCCAACACTTATACAAAGGGAAAAGTTAAAATATGTATGTTCATAAGCCATATATATACATTCAAAAGGAAACGCTAAAAAATAAAATTTGAATCATGACATATCTCATTTACATATGTGTCCATTTTCTTTAAAAGTTACTTAAGCAGCTAGTTAAGTGACACTTTGAATTAGCCCACATTGAGGTGCATTAATATTAAAATGAGCAACAGGAATAGATGAGAAGAAATTAAGTAATCATACAAAACATAAAACTATAGATAATCAATGTATTTTCAGAGATTTGGGACTAAAGACAAATAAATTTCATCTTAAGATCAACTCCAGCTGGTTCTGGAGACCCACTCTTGCAATCCTAGAACTTGGCAGGTGTAAACAGAGAATCAGGAGTTCCATGTCATCCTCAGCTACATAGCTAACTCAAGGCCAGCCTAGATGACAAGAAATCTTGATTTAAAGGAAGGGAAAAAAAAAAGCAAAAAAAAAAAGAAGATTAGCAGGCATCCTTTCTCATCAATGGGAAAACCAGATGTCGAAGGGAAAAAAAGTTTTTACTGTTACAGAATTCATGTTCTTTTCCTTTCCGACTTATTTTTTGTGAATGCTAGTTTGATAAAATATTTTGGATCAAACTATATACAAAGTGATTCTGTTTTTAATTGTTATATTATCTTTTTCATCCTCTAGAAATTAATAAGAATCTTAACTATATGAGAACCTTACTATAAAAAATATTAAAATGAAATGACATATAAAATGCTTTATAAAACCTGTCTTGTAAAGTATAAAGTTACAGTAGAGATGACTATGACTTAAAATTATACCTTTTAATATACTCAAATGGAATTCTGTTAAGTTGTTCTTACCAAGTCAGCAGCACTCACATTTGAAATATCTGAAGGGTCCGTCTCAGTCGCCACTCCTGCTTTCTCTACTGGAACCTTGTCTTTGTCTGCTGGTAAAGCAGTGGTGGCTGGTTGAGTAATGGCAACACATACTGCATCACTGTGAACGTCTGGTGTTTCAGAAGTATGCACTGAACTGTCTTGAACACTACCAGAATTCTTGACATCATCCAATATACTCACTGCGAACTAAAAATACACACTTTTAGAATAAACCAAGGGTGCATTTCAAATGTACCAAGTATTAGGTTCTGTCAGAGCTAGTTCTGCTTAACCTATCAACTGAGAAGCAGCAGTTATCTTTCTAACAGAAAACTTCTTTCTCTGTCTGTCTCTCTGTCTCTGCCTCTCTCAGTGTGTGTGTGTGTGTGTGTGTGTGTGTGTGTGTGTGTGTGTGTGTGAAGCAAAAGAAAAGAAGAAACCCTTCAGCCACAGGAAGTCTATCTGCATGCCTACTATGTGTTGAGCATCACTTTCGGTACTCTCTAAAATGATGCTTTATAAATTTCAACATTTCCTCTTATCAGTTTTTATTTATTTTTAACATTTATTTATTATGCACCTCTCTGTGTATGTACACATGTACACACGTGTCACTGAGATCATGTGATCAGAGGATAACTTGCATGTGTAGATTCTCTACTTTCACTATGTAGGTTCTGGGTATTAAACCCAGGTCACTGGGCTTGGAAGCAAGAAGCCGTACGTACTAAGTCATCTCAGCAGCTCCAGTAGGCTGGTTTTTAATAAGTATTTCATATATCTCACAAGGAAATCTACTCACATGCATAATGCTGACTACTGCACTCATTAAACCAAAGGTATCATACAATCTTTTGTGAACTATCTAGTATCAAATGAGAAGAGTCAGCATCCCGAAAATATTCTGAAACCATTTCTTACTAAAATATATTTTGGGGTAGTTTATTCAAATTTATCAAACTTGTCTTCTTTTAAACGTGACCTTACTAGTTTTTGAAAAATTAAAAAAAAACACCCTATAACAGTCTTTTTAAAAAAGGTTGAGCTAAGAGGACACATCTATAACACCAGTGCATCTCCTCAGGCAGCTCATAAGCTTTAGATCTGATGTTCCACATCACCCTCAAGAATAATTCATACACAACCAACAGAATGTGAAAACACAGAAGGACAGTAGCATTGGCTCAGACCACCTACATGTCTTTTCTTTTCTTTTCTTTTTTTTTTAGAGACAGGGTTTCTCTGTGTAGCCTTGGCTGTCCTGGACTCACTTTGTAGACCAGGCTAGCCTTGAACTCACAGCGATCTGCCTGCCTCCCCCTCCTGAGTGCTAGGATTAAATGCATGAACAACCACACCCAGCTTATATATCTATTTTAAAAATCTAATTTAGTAAATATAAGCAAGTTTATTTTTACACTCAAACAGATAAAAAATGGTGCTTTGTGTTCCAATTATACTTCAGGTAAAAAAAAAAACCCTAAAACTGTGAATTTAATACTCATATCACTTCTAAATAAACACTGACAAACACTGCAGGGTCCATAAAGCTCCAGTTTTATGAACTGTTTCTAAAAGTATCAAAGTTGGTCAAGTCTCAAGAGCTCTCTAGGCATCCTACTATTGGTCAGAACTTAGCATGCAAAGTTTTGATTTAAACATAAATATCATTTAAATTGCACCACACTGTTTAAAGTGCTATCATCACTATTAACCTGTCAGTTATTATGGTTTGTAATATTCTTGACAATATTTACATTAGCATTACTCATGTTTAGTGTAAAGTTGGCTGTTTATTAAAAACTCAGTATCATTTATCAAAGAAATTAAAGCTAAACCATAAAATAAAATTGAGAAAAAATACAGATACCCTAATTCCTTTTTTCGAGTAACAGTGAAGAATATGAATACTGTTATCACTTTGCCATCCATCAGAACTAAGCTCTCACACTGAAACATTACAGCAAATACATGAATTACTCAAACATTCTTTGTATGGACTACTCTTAAAATCTCAAGAATCAAATATATTTATTTCAACACACAAAAATAGCATTAATTTTAATACCATCAATAAAATTTCCAATCATAGGTAAAATTAAAAAGTGATTTCTTCCCAGGCACAGTGATAAGTGCTTAGAATCCCAGCACTGGAGAGGTAGAGGCAGGAAGAGCGTGAGGATCAGAGGTTACAGTGTGAGACCCTATCTCAAAAGCAGCAAGAGCTGGGCATGGTGCCCTACACTTTTGATCCCAACACTAGCAGACAAAGGCAAGTGAACCTCTCAGATCCAGGGTAGCTTGGTTCATAGTAAGTTCCAGGCCCACTGCGGCTATGTAGTGACCCAGTTTAAAAATAAAAAGCAGAAAGAGAAGGAAGTAAGAAGATAGGAAGGATGAAGAGAAGAAGGAAGGAAGGAAGAAGAAAAGGAGGGAGGAAATGAGAGACGGAAAAAGAGAATCAACTGGACCTAGGCCCCTTCAAAGATGTAGCCAATGGGTAGCTCAGGCTTTGTGTGGTCCTCTGCTGGAGGGGGTGAGGGCTCTCTCTGGCATGGACTCTCTTGCCTGCTTTTCGATTACTTCCCCCTGTCAGGACTGCCTCTCCAGGCCACAGGGGAAGAGGACATGCTCAGTCCTGATGCAACTTGATGAGCTGGGTAGGTGGAGAGGGAGGCTCCCCTTTTCTGAGGAAGAGGGAGGGGAAATGGGGGGAGAGGAAAGTGGGACTGGGAGGTAAGTAGGGATGGGGATATCACCAGGATGGAAAACAAACTAACAAATATAAAGAGGAAGGAAAGGAGAAAAGGAGGGAGATCTCTTCACTAACTATCTCCAAACATTCAAGTTTCTTAAAGTTACATCCAATAAGTATATACTGACTACTTTTTACATGTCTAGGGCTCTTACATATTGTCTCAAATTAGAACACTATATAAGGTATCACCTTGAAAAAGTTTGCAGTCTTACAAAGACATAAAACACATATACAGTAAAGAAGGTTGCAATACTAGAGCCTTGTCAGGGCCAGACTTGACAGGGCAGACCTGTGGTTCCAGATACTCAGGAGGCAGAGAAGAGGATCACAAGTTCAAAATCAGCCTGGGCTACAAAAAAGGTTTTAAAAAGTGCAACTAAATGGTAAAGCACTCGCCTAGCATGTGCATGCCCCTAGATTCACTCACGAACACTAAAAAAAGTAAAAAGAAAAAAGCAAGATCAGGAAGTTAAGGGTTATTTCCAAAGGGGAAAATATCTTTTGGATAAACATTAATTTAAACAGTAAGTATCATTCTAAACTGAAAATATTACAACTATTTTATGAGTGATTTATTTAGATCCTTTCTTTTGATAACAAAGAATATGTCATTATTCACTTTACATAACAATTATATCAAATGAATGAGAAATTTTATATAAATATCTTAAAAGCACATTAATTCATAAGTCAAAGAGAAAAATAATGGGAACCTTAACTTCAAGAAAGATACTTAACATTGTTAGTTGTAGACAGAGAAAAACAGTTTCAATATCTCAATGTCATTTTTTAATAATACTAAATCCCAATGAAGCACGAGAACACCATCTGAGCTGATTAATAACAAACTTTCTCAAACTACAATCATTGCGACATTAAGTACAATCACTTTATTTCTGTATGAAGGAATAAAACAAACTGAACTATAGACAAAGAATGAATAAACAAATAACACTCTTTACAAAAAAACAAAACAAAAAGCTGCAATGAGTTCTTCCAGACACTTGAAGCCATGAAAACCTAATTGAGATGAGGAACTGTCCCTAGCGAAAAACAGTAAAGAAACAAAACCAAATGTACTACAAGATTCTAGATGATATCCTGAATCAGAAAACAAATAATATACAAAAATGATCAGTGGGACCACGCATACTAACATACTCTTGCAGTCCCAGAGCTCAAGAAGCTGAGAAAAGACGATCAAGAGTGGAGGCCAGCTTGAGCTGCACAGCAAGACTATCTCAAAATGAAAAAGCAAACAACAAAAGCAGCCAGGCATGATAGGACATATGCAATGCCAACCCTTGACGGGCTAAAGCAAGAGCATAGTTAAGTTCTAGACCCGCCTGGGCTCCATAGGAAGACCCTGCCTTTAAACCACAGACAAAGGGCAAGATGGTCCAGTGGGTAAAATGCCAACCTGATGACCTCAGTTCAAAAATCGCAAACCAAGATGGAAGAAGGAGAAACCTATAAACTGCCTGTCCTCTGACCTCCACAGGTGCACCACAGCAATACTAATAAGTGTAATCCTTAGAAACAATTTTTTAAGCCTTTAAAATTTTAACATAATACTAAAAAGTTGAGACAATAGGAAAAATGTAAGTGCTAACTATATATGAGATATTATATAAATGTTAAATTCATTTCATAATATAACTACATAAAATAATGCATGTGTTCTCAGAAGATACAAGCTGCAGTAAAAAAAAAAAAGACGGCTTTGCTATTGGCATATTAATCTCAAGTGTTTAGTATAGTATAGACAGACATGCAACAGAGAAAAAAAGAAAATATAGTAAATGTTATTTTGTCAATCTAAGTAGGGGGTAGATTTACCATTATTCTTAAACTTTCCTTAAGATCTCAAATTTTAAAATTAAGAGTGAAGTGGAAAAAGAAAAAAAGGGGGGGAAAGGAAAAAAGAAAAAAGGGAAAAAAAGAGTGAAGTGGAAAAACAGACATTTCAGCACACACAGATGTCTCTGAAAACAGTAGTGAGCATTTTCAGAATATATTACCTGAGTTCTCTCAGAGAGAGGATGGTCAGAAGAGTGTAATGAGTCTTTGCGCAGAGAGTCCACAGTAGAACATCTGTCTTCCACAAGTTCCCCTTTCTGTGCCCTTTCTTCAGGTAAAAGGCATACGTTTTCCTTATCGCTGTCATCCTTTGACCTTAAGGTTTCTGTCACTAGTGAAACTCTTGGCATCACTGCTGTCGACCGGGAGCGAACTGGCCGTCCTCTCTGAACAGTCTCCCATCCCTCGGCATCTTTCCGTTCTACACAATTAAGAGAAGAAAATATATCAAATTTTCTTTAGATGATAAAAATATTTTTTAAAAAGCCTCTAAAGCAGAAATGTTTTCCAATTTAACTTGTTAATTTCTCCTTCCATATTGCTTTTCCTAAAATATTTTAAGGCAAATTCTAAACATTATTATAATTTTTCTGTAATTAGTCTGTCTGATAACAGAAAATATCTTTAATAATACTAGTATATGCAGCAAAGGTAATAATGCTGTAAATCATACCAATTCTATATTCAATGTTTAGCCATGCTTAGCTTTATGAAAGCAGAACATGTTACTAAGTTTATCTTGTTCATATTTTAAAACAATACAAATTAAAGGAGAAATCATAAAATGGGTAAGAACTACAAAAAGAGAAAAAACTGAATTATAAAATTAAAAGAGTTTAACAAGAGATTTCAGCTTCCAGGGATTTAGGCACTTCCTCTTCAAGCCATGATGATTCATCTCTTAACTGCTTAAGAGAAAGAGCAGCGCGACAGGAAACTTGGACCTGATCCATTAACCAAGACAGCCAACACAAACACTATCATATGACTAGATAATTCAAGCAAGGAAAGGGGGGAATTTCAAAATAAAAACTATACCAACGTCTCTTAGAAACAAAAACTAAAAGGAAACAAATTACATCTTGAATGAACCTTCAGTGGAAACTATATTGATAAATTATTCCCATAATAACGAATGTTTAAGGACAGCAAATCACGCGTTAAACTGTCTGAGCCACTCAAACAGAATATTAGACCAAAAGTACAAACTAAAGATTACATCTCCTTTCAGTCTTATATATATAAATTTTCCAATATTAAAAATATTATACACATATAATACACACACATATATAATACACACACATACACACACACTGCATAGTATGTTAGTCCTGAAATTTCTTTAGTTGGTTTTAGTTTCTTGGTTCACAGTTACTTATTTTAGAGCTTAAAATATTTTATACTGAAGTCTTCTGGCTTCTTATGGTTGCTATTAAATTTGGGGTAATTCTGATCATTCTTTATATGTCAATTAATGTGTTTCCTGTGACATTTTTTTTTAACTTTGCAGTTTTGACATTCTATAGTAACAATCATTTCATGGAAAATAGTCATTGAATTTTATGTATTTAAAAAATATATAAACCATGGTTTTATTGAACCCTTTTAAGCATCCAAAATAAACATAAAAATAACAACAAAAAATTAATTAAGGTATCTGACCTGGTTGTGATACATTACTACCTCATGAACCATAACAGTTAACTCACTACTGCTTGGTTAGACTACTTTAATCAGTGTTTGAGAGAGGACCTTCCTGTGACCTACATGTTAGGTCTTGGCATTAAGATTAGGTAACATCATAAAATATCTTTTTTTTCCTCTTTGAACATATTTCTTTTTTTTTTTTTAAAGATTTATTTATTTATAGTGTGCTAGTGCTCTGCCTGCATGTACATCTGCCCACCAGAAGAGGGCATTAGGTCACATTATAGATGGTTGTCAGCCACCATGTGGTTGCTGGGACTTGAACTCAGGACCTTTGGAAGAGCAGTCAGTGCTCTCAACCTCTGAGCCATCTCTCCAGCTCCTGAACACGTTTCTATAGGCTTGATATCTTTATTTTGCAAGTTTAGAAAAATTCAAATGTACAACCATCTTGACTTAGAATCTTCTTTGTAAAAAGATATTTTAGTTTCACATTTTTTCAAGATACTTATAAAGTCCCTTCAAGCTTCTTTAACTCTTGTGATGTAAATCTGAAGGCATATTTTAAATTTTTTAGATTTCTTCTGGTTGTCCAAATCTGAGGCATAATGCTAATTTTCATACTCTATCACTACCTTGTCAATATTGCCACCGTCTCTACAATATTCCCTATTTCTTCCCTGACATATACTTTTGCCTCTTTTTTTTCTTTCATTCATATTACTAAATTCTGGTAATTTTATTCATCTATTTGAAAAATACTATTTTACTTTACAGCTATATATTTTTACTATTAACTTCCTTGGACTTAACCATTTGTTTCGCAAGTTCAAAAAGATATCTTAATTTGTCTTCTGTATCTCAAAAGTTCTTAAACATTCATATTTACTCATTCTTCAAATTTTCTCTGAGATGTCCTTTCTGACATTATTCAGAAGTATAATATGAAGTCCCAAAATTTTCAGAATTATACAGCTATCTTTGCAATTTGTTTCTAACTCAATTCCACCTGATTAGTAACTAAATATGCGTTCTCTCTATTTTGTGGGGGTGTGAAGATGTGGAGGTACGGGGTGTGCACTACACTAGGTGCTCACATGGAGATCACAGAACTTCCAGAGTTGGTTCTTTCTTTCTACCATGTGGATCCCAGGTACTGAACTCAGGCCACCAGGCTTGGCAGCAAGCTCTTCACTTAGTGAGCATTTCCCCAGCACCACTCCACCTCCCGAGTGATTTAAATCACCTGAAATTTTGCAGACTTTCCAGCATGTTTTAATTTGAGTAAATGGTCCATGCATGCATGCATGCATATGTATTTAGACTTAATAGTTTAGGCCATAAAAAAGGGACTTAAACGAAAATTGGCCTTTTTCTTGCCAAAAACAGCCATAAAAACCAGACAAAATATATAAACAAACTGTTTAAAGGCAGTGGAAAGCAACCAGCAGAAGCATGTCTGAGAAACTACAATTCCTGAGTGAAGGGAATGGCAGCATCAGACCCACATTCACCTTAGCATTTTCACTGAAGACATTTGGGATTCAGAATGCAATACATTGAGCTCTAGAAAAAGCCAACATTCCTGGATGACTGAAAAAGATTAGAGTCCAGAGTCAACGCCTTGCAGAAAGTGGGGGATACTACAGAGAAATGAGCATCCCCTGAAAAAAATCTGCATTCAATCTTCTCCTGAGCTGCTGACAACTACTTTTTATACACAAGGCAAGACTCCAAGAAAACAGCAGAGAGCAGCAGCTGTGATGTTAACGAGCTAAGCAGAAACTGAAGCAACTGTACAATGCTGGGAAACAAAAACTGGAATTCAGGGACGTGCTGAGTTTTGGGATTTTCAGTTGAAATCTCAAAAGGAGTAATAGACCTTAATACAATCTCAAACCAAACCCTGACAGGATTAGGAACACAATTCGTTCTCTCTCTCTCTCTCTCTGTGTGTGTGTGTGTGTGTGTGTGTGTGTGTGTGTGTGTGTGTGTGTGTACACCATGGCAACCACTGCCACTGTCTCCTCTTTATATTACTAGCTTGGCCCACTGGTTACATACAGCCTGGAGGGACTAGGATATAAATGTAGGACTGTATTTTTGCACCATTCACAATACTTGCTCCAAATTCCATACCAATCTCAAGGCTAGCATAAGGTCCAAATGTAGGCTTTGAATTATAACAGGCAGGGGCTTCTGTTGAAGGGGAAGGGGATTCTCTTTATTCTCGTACCTAGGCCTTAGTGAGAAGTGCTGCAGGCAAAAAGGTCACCAAGGTCATGATAATTGAAGCTGCGACACATTCTCTGAAGCAGCCATAGCTAGTGCAGAGCCTTCTGAAATAGGAGCCATAGATTCAGGTGCAGTGGTCCTTACAGCTGAAATAAACCATTACTGGACGGTAGATGATTATTTAAGACAGCTGGCTGACTGGGAGGCAGCCTCTCAATTCGCCAAAGGGCTGTTTGTCAGCTTCACACTTGAAGCAGCCAGACATTAAAATGGATCTGACAACTAACTCTCAGAAAGTTGAGTGGTCACTTCTAAACAGCTCAAAGTATTAAAAGAGGGGGAAACTTCAAGGATTAGCTATATCAAGGAATTAATATTAAATCAGCATTATTAACAGCACTTATCAGGACCCTCTTCCTATTGTTTTGAAGACCATTTAACTCCCTACCAAGTATCTTTAAGGAGGGTTGGATACGTGCAGGCTATTTCAGAGATATCTTCCCTAAAAACAGTAGGCTATCAGGGAAAACAATCTTTTAAGAATTTAAGAATGACCAGAATATAAAATGTCTTAACATACAAATGGTTAATTGTGGCGGACAGAGAGAAACATCTCAATTTAGCGGCTTGGAGGAGACTGCTTGCTGCTTTGCTATTGATGGAAATTGGTATCCCCCAAAAGAACCCAGTGATTCTAAACAGCTGGGAGAAGTAAAGGGATCTGCACCCCTCTCCCCACTAACCTTCTTTCTCTTACCCAGGGTCAAGGAGTTGGTGGAAAGGAGGTAGAGGCTTCAATACACCAAGTAAAACCGAGTTTAAAAACTAGCACCAATAGCTAAAGAGACAGTTTGCTGTACTGGCTGGACTGATGTATGAACACACATGGACTAAAATTAACCACACAAAGAAGCACCAATTCTACAAATTAGAAAAACATTATAAGGAGAGCTAAAGAGAAGGTTATAGAGTTGAAGGATACTAAAATCTGTTTTAAAGAAGTGCATACAATTTGGGTATTTGGGGTTGTTTTGTTTGTTTGATTGATTTTGGTTTTTGAAAGTACAGATGTTTCAAATATCTGTTATCAAAGTAAAAAGACAGGGATGAAAACCTTTTTTTTTAAACAGACTCTAATCCTATCGTGCTCCCAAACATAAATACATGTCTATGAGAAAGCTGACTTTAAGTTGGACATTTGATATGTTTCTATGGTTTTATCCAAATGTGTGATTTAACACAGAATTACATTTGTTCTTATATTCTGGTATCAGCACTTACTCTAGTTAGGCAGCATATTTTTTTATTAAATCCAATACTGCATTTTCAAGATCCATCAATATTTCATGTAGTTCTAAACTTTTTATTGTCTGATAATTTGATACAAGCATATAATGTGTCTGCCGGATCTACTCCTATCCTCGCCTCTCTAATTCCTCCTTTTTCCGTCTGCCACTTCCCTCCTAACTTCATGTGCTCTTTGCAAACCTCCTGGGAGCACTTAGTGGTAGAGCATCTGCGTGGGTGTAAGACATGAGAGGGTCACTGTACATAGTCATAACTCATAACAGCTGTGACTGCACCACACAAGATCAGCACAAGACGAACAAAATCAAAGTCTGAGCATGGCTGGAGAAGGGGCTGATGAAACCTAGCCCTAGTTTAGATACTACTGGCAACTGGTGGGAAAGAAAGTCAGTTTTCTTCAGGGATGTGGCCCCTGAAAGGCTACTCATCCTCCAATAGATAGTGCTACACTCATAGAACTCATATTTTAATGATAAAAAGTAAAATATGAATGTACTAGCTAGCTTACTAGTAGACTAGACATACAAAGCAAAAGATCAGCAAGTTAGAATACATGTCCACACCAAGTAGTCAGAATGAAGTATCATAAGCGAAGAGAACAGGAGGGATACATACAATTTGTCAAACATGTCAACTGTGTCAAGTCTGTTAACATTTAACATTCCATATCTTTACTGATTTTATGTAAATACTCAGCTATTGCTATAAGCATGCTATGTAAGCAACATAAAGGAACACATCTATGTCTTTCCACAATAAATTCACAAGGTACAGCAGTTCAATTGACAGAAATTCTTGCCTAATTGACAGCAATTTGACAGTTCTGGCCAAGTCAAACAGATGTTTATTTCCAATTTTAATTACTAATTTTAACTCTCAGATAAAGCTAACTATCTGTATATCACATGTAAATAGTTCAAAAGTGATAAGAAGCAAGAAATTTTATGGAGTTCAAAGAGGCCTAAAAAGCCAAATCTAAAATCAGACAGGAATACAAAGGACTCTGGGCAAGAAGGTAACAAGGCAAGGCTGGCAGCAGAAGTGGCTGGAGGGGCTACTGCAGCTCGCCACTGAATGAGGCTACAGGTCAGAGCTGAGCTGCGGAGCTCAGTCAACCTGCTGAGACAAAAGGCATAACTCTTCAGACAAACAGGTAGACAGATGCATGGCAAGTCCAGACCATGAACAGGAAGTCTTGATTTGGTCCGGTATTTCCTCATTGCATCTGATTCCTCTATTTTGGAATAAGGATATATACTTTGTACCATTGTATGTTGAAAGCATATAATCTACTTTATTACTTTATAGGGATTACAATTGAGAGATGAGCCTCAAGAACAGACTTGGGCTGTTTTTAAGTTGCTGAAACTGTGGAAGACTACAGGGACTTCTGAAGTTGGGCTAAATGCATTCTGCATTCTGTCATGGCCACAAGACAATGGAGGCCAGAGAGTGGAATGCGATGGTTTGAATAAGATGTCATCTGTCTCTCAAGGGTTTGAATACTTGGTCCCTGTTTGGTAGCTGTTTGGAGAGGACCTGAGTCCTGACCCCTACCACCCATGCAAAAAAGCTGAATATGGCAGCATAAGCCAGTGTTACAAAGCACAGATAGGAGGACTTCAGGAAGTGGATGAGCAGCCATTCTAGCCAACTAGTTAGCTCTAAGTTCAGTGAGAGCCCCCGTCTCAAAACATAAGGTGGAGAGCAATAAAGAGCACACCTGATTATCAACTTCTGGCCTCCAGAGGATAAAAAGGTCAGGAAGAGAGGAAGGGACAGGGAAGGAGGGGAGGGAAAAGAGAAGGGAGAGAGGAGGAGAGAGGAGAGAAAGGAGACAGAATTACAGAAGGAAATTAACAGTGTAGTCGTCTTTCTCTGCTTTGTGGTTTGTGTTATAAACATTCACTCTGCAGTCTCTCGAAGTCCAGTCACGATGCTTACACTGTCCACTCTCTTGAGCTGTCCACATTTGCTTCCTCTGAGGCGCCCACTCCTCCCTGCAGGCCTAGGTGTCCCAAAAGCCCCCTACAGTTTTTGAGCAGAGATCTGCTGTTTCCGACTTTCTTTAACCTTTGCCTGAAAGCACCATCGTTCTACCTTGGCTATGTCCACTCTCTTGGATGTGTCTTCCAGCGTTCTCAGCATACTGCTCCAGAGCACTTAGCAGCCAGAGCTCCTCTTGTAAAGTCACACCAGATTTTATTGTCATTCCTTTGAAAGCGGTATTTGTTCTCTCTAACCACTTGTAAAGATTTTCTATTTCTTCGATTCTCAGTAGTTTTATTATATTGTATTTAGATGAAATTTATTTTGTTTTCCTGCTTGGAACTAAGAGGGCTTCTTAAATGTAACATCTGACTTCGTTTAGCAGCGTGGGGAATTTATGTCATCTCCTTTAATGCTGCTTTGCCACTCCCTGCACCCTTGGCCCTGATTTCATTTATGTCCCCTCGTGTTCTTCCTCTTCGTATCTTTTCTTTTTTTGCCTTGACATTTTCTGCTGTATTCAGAGTTAATTTATTGCTAAAGTCCTCAAATGTTTTCTATTTTTGTTACTGAGACAAAGTTTCATTAGGTAGCTCAGGTTAGCCTAGCCCTGCTAGATAAATCTAACTAGCCTCAAATTCATGGTCTTCCTCCCATTCCCCCAGGGTGCATGCTAACACACCTAGCTAATTTTATATTTCTTAATATTAACGTCTTCCTGAATTCTTCACTTCTAGAGCACTGTGATCATTAAAAAAAAAAAAAAGTCTGGACTATTTGCTCTCAGCCTGATACTGTCATCGCCAATTTATTATCTTTGGCTCTCTGTGCTGTTTTGCTGTTTTTGTTTGTTTGTTTTCTAGTAGTAACTGAGTCTGAGGAATGCAATCTTTTTTGACACCTTGAAGTTTAAAAGTATAGGAATCTCTTCTTTTAATGAGTAATTTAGTTAGCCATGATCTCTGGAGTATAAGTTAATTCTCTTTCAGTATTTCGAATATTATAAAATTTTATTTGCAACATCTGTCTAAGCATTGAATTGATGGAGCCAACCAATCTTAGATTTTTTTCCCCTCTCTGAAACTGTGGCTAAATAAACTTCTTTTGTTTAAAAAGCACACATCCTCTGATATTAGGCTACAAAAACAAAAAAGATAATATGGCTGGAAAGATGGCTCAACCGTTAAAGGCCAGGCTCACAGTCAAAGAGAGAGAATAGTATAGAATTCTTGCCTATTACCAATTTGCTACAAGTCGGCTTATACAAAGAAGTCAAGGACAATATATTAGTTAAAAGGAAGTAATAATGTTTAAAATGAGCCCACATGACAGAGATCAAAATGGAAAAATTAAATGAAGTACATCTGTAGTAACAAAAAAGAAATACCTAGGAGTCAACTCAGGATATCCCATATGCTAGGAAGTATTCTACTAATGAGTTACTACACTGAGCAAACCTGTATTTTATGATTTTAAACTAAGAGAAATCAGTATGAGACAGGTAAGGCTAAAATATAAATAATTAAACATATTAAGGTCAAGTTTAGTCTTTTGTGTGTGTTATTTGGGGGGTGGTTGGTTTGTTTTAGGTCTTTTGGAGGGGGGTTGAGACAGGACTTCACCATGTAACAGACCTGGTTGTCCTAGAACTCACTCTGTAGAGCAGACTGGCCTCAAACTCACAGAGATTCACCTGCTTCTGCCTCCAGGGTGCTGGGATTAAAGGTGTGTGTTACCACCACCCAGCAGGACCACATTTTTAAAATTATAAGAATCTCTTTATAACTACAGGCAAATAAAACATGAATAAATAAAAATTTTTAAAAGGGTAACTCAAAACCACTTGCCACTTTTGCGGGAAGTCTTCTGCACTGTCACTGGCACACAGGGCTGAGCAGGTGTTCCATCAGGAGTGGCAGAACCAGTATGATGCGCCTTTACCTTGTCTGCCCAACTGACACCTGTGGGAGCCAGACATGGGGCAGTTACTGCACCAGGTAAATTCCTATTGAGAAAAGTAAACACATACAATAAATTAAATATCGAAGTAATTATTGTGAAATCATAGCATTATATATAAACACCGAAATCTTTCCTCCATTATTCACTTTATAAGTAGCAATGTATGTTAACAAGTCTTTCTTGACACAGGCACTACTAAAACTGTTCCTTCTTCTCTGTGTGTGCTTCTTTCATAAACCACAAACATGACGCAACATTGGCAGCATTCAATTCTGGCTCCTTAAAAATCAGTACTATTATCTAAAGCTGTATTTCTCAAATCTTCATAGTTATCCTATGCACTGCATCTACACTTCAATAGCTCACATTTATCAACAATCTGTTGCCAGCTTAGCATGGAATTCTTTGTCTATAAGAATTGTGACAGAAGGAAAGTAACTGTATTGGAAAGCATTATAGGCTCCTCATGTCTGAAGACACGCCAGGGCTGAGACCACTAAAGGACTCAAGTTTTTCTTTGGTTCAAATACAACCTAACAGTGATAGCCTTCCTCTCCCTATGCTGGTCCGAACATGTCCATAACCAAAATTAGGTCCTGAATCTCAGTGCACTGACATGGTGTACTGCTAGCTGGCTGGGGTCAGGGTAGCTTCCAGCCTTCTTTTCCTCTGGTGTAATAGGCAAAGAAAACTTATTGTGGGTAAGGAGACACATTCTACTCTTCCCTCCTACCTTTTCCCTTCCCTGGGGCCCATGGCTTTAAGAACTCTCAAAATCTTTCTTTCTTTCTTTCTTTCTTTCTTTCTTTCTTTCTTTCTTTCTTTTTTCCTTCAGAAAAAGTGACTCTGTTGTATACATACTAAATGGTTTACTTACTATTTAAATTTTGAGTTAAAATAATGAACAAAACCCAAACTTTATAACTAACATTTCAGTTAGTAAAGCATAACCCAAGTGGCACGAGCTAAGTAAAGCAATTACTACAGGCAGCCGATGAGATCTATCAGGTCTGTGGGTCTGACCTAGGACCTCGGCATATATGTTACAGTTGTGTAGCTTGGTCTTTTTACAGGACTCCTAACACTGGTAGCAGGGGCTCTGACTCCTTGCCTGCTTTTGGGACCCGTTTCCTCATACTGGGTCACCCAGCCCAGCCTTAATAAAAGGGGTGGTGCCTAGTTTTATTGTAACATAATATGTCATGTTTGGTTGATATCCATGGGAGGTTCTTTTCTAAAGAGAAACTAAGGAGGGTGGGGGAATCGAGGTGTTGGTAGAATGGGAGGAGAGGAGGGAGGGCAAACCAATCAGGATCTAATATATAAAAGAAGAATAAATTGAAATTTTAAAAAAGACCACCATGTAAATAATATCAGTAAGGAAAAATAAACATATAAAAGAACTACAAAGATAGTCTAGAGTTGAATAATAGTATAACTGAAATTATAAAAAGTATCAGGAAGACTCAAGAGCAAGTTTGAGCTACTAGAACAAGCCTCAGCAAATTCAAAGACATGTGAACTGAGGCGCTCTCCTCTGCTGTCAGTGTGACAGAACCTAGGGCAGCAACAGTTCTCAACCTGTGGGTCGCAACCCCTGTGGAAGCGGAAGAACACTTTCACAGGGATAGCTAAGGCCATCAGAAAACACAGATATTTACATTATGATTTACAGTAGTAGAAAAGTTACAGTTATTAAGTAGCAATAAAAATAATTTTATGGCTGGGGTCACCGCAGCCTGAGAACTATATTACAGGGTCACAGCATTAGGAAGGTTGAGAAACACTGCTTTAAAGTTTTGGCCATATGTGTAGTCCTAGCACCATAAATACTAGTCATCAGGGGTAAAGAAAACTCCCAGTTGAGCTCCAGCTTGATTTCTTCATGTTTGATGACAAAAATACGTAGTAGATTCAGGAACAGGGTCGTACCGTGACTCTTAATGACACACTGCTATATTCAGCAGCACTCAACCTTCATCAGGGAAGCTGTTCCTTGTAGGAGATTGCGATTAATATACACCCACACCTAGACCATGTGCAGAGGGACTCTAGCTCAATCAACCCTAAATGGGACGCCTTCACCTAACTCCACCCTCAAAGCTCAGAGATCTATGCAGAAGAGGAAGTGGACATATATAAGAGCCTGAGGTGGCAGGTAACTTCAAGGAAACAGCATTTTCCAGACACGACAAGGCTGATGCACATATGAACTCACAGAGACTGTGACAACATGCTAAGATCTGTACAAATTCAAGACAGACAAAATCCCAACATGATGGAAGAGAAGTGGGTAAAAATACCACCTCTATCCAAGAAGTTATTTGCAATTGATAGCTTCTGAAAGAGAGAAAATAGGTTTTCTTCAGTAGAGTGTTAGTAGGTCTATTAACCACACTGCAGGGCAGACCTCAATCTTACAGGAATAGCTGGCCAACATAAAACTGACTCGTGTGTGTTGGGGGGGGTTGTTTGTTTGTTTTGGTTTTAAGGGAGAAAGACCATGTGGGTGGGCAGACGGAGGAAGAATCTGGGAAGAAATGAAGGAGGAAAAGAATTTGATCAAAATATACTATATGAAATTCTCAACAACTAAATTAAAAACATAAAACAATAATTCAGGAAAAGTAATATTAAGCTGTTCAGAAAAAATTGCCAAAGAGTAAAATATGTTTACATGTTTCATGCTTAATTATTGGTGTCATGATCTAGCCATTTCTTTCATAATCAAAGGTCTAATATATACCATACATTGTGTTATTTTCATTAAAATTATATACTTATATATTATAAGCCTATCAGCCATATTGTTTTATAATTATTTTATACACTAAAATTTTCTACTACCTATATTTTATATTTATTTATTTATTCATATAGTTAAAATTTTTTAATTTAGTCCTTGGTAATTTTATATATGTATGCATTATATCACGATCATATCCACCTCCATTTTCTCCCTCTACCTTCATCCAACACCCTCCCCAAAACACGTCCTGCCTGCAAACTTCATGACCTTTTTTCTAATATCCTATTCTATCCACGCGTACTGCTCATACATGCATGAGTGTGGGGCCGTCCACTGAGCCATGGGGCAACCTACCGATGGCCAAAATAACTATCACTCCCCTGATGCCATCAATGTCCAATAGCTTCTCAGCTTCAAGACAGGACCTATGAACCCTCTCCATGCTGCGATTTGGCTGGCTTGATCTTGTGCAGCATCTTGTATAAGTAACCACAACAGCTATGCATTCATGAATGCAATTGTCATGACATGTCATGAGCTGAAGGATAGAATTTTACAGCATTCCTCCCAATCCTCCAACTCTTAGATTCTTTTCTGGCCCCTCTTCTGTAATATTCCTTGAGCCTAGAGGGTGGAAGACACTGATTTAGAGTTGAGCACTCACAGTCATTTGTTGCTTTGTGTTTGGGCTTGTGCATGTGCACATGTGGGTATGCATATGTGTGTGGAGTTCTGAGCAGAAATTGTTGAGCACTTCCTGGAAATGATAGATGGTTTTTTATGGGATTGATAGCTATGAATATTTTTCTCTTGAAATACTGGTTTTATTATACTATGAGTATTTTAATCTCACCCAAAATTTAAGCTTCTTCTTGCAGTTGACGTTGCATTCATTCTATCTGTTGATGGGCTTGGAATCACATGACGTCCTGGAGACATCTTCTTTACTTCCCATGCCAGTGAGGTTGGTCTGATAATTCAGAACATATAGTACATTGCTTTAATGGAGAGAAGGAGAAACAAACTAATCTATCCTTCTGGATATTAATGAATGTTTTTAAAAGGTCAAATTCTAACTTCTGCCTGCAACTGTGCTTACCAGGAAGGTACCACACTAACAAGTGAGCAATTGCTCTGATGGTTCATGGTCCAGAATTTTCCATACAGTGAAACAACAACAAGCACTATTTCCCTCAATAAAGCCATGGGTTACAGAAGACATGAAATGTACCTCTTTTTTGCTAGTTTGAAACAAGGCACATTATGTAGGCCAGGCTGGCCAGGAACTTGCTTTGTAGATCAGGCTGGCCTTGAAGTCAGAGATGCTCCTGCCTCCATCTCCTGAGTACTGAGATTAAAAGTGTACACCACCATACCCAACTCAGATAAACCTGTTACAATTTACAAGTTTCTCCATACACTCAGAAAAAGAAATTAAAGCAATAGTACTAATTCAGGTTATTTTGTCAGGTATCCTAGAGAATTAGGTTTGTGAGAAAAGAATCAAACCAAAGGAAACAGTGAGGGTTAAAAGAAGAACACGTAAGAAAACATGAAATCTCTCCCTTTTAGTCACCATAGAGCAGAAACATGAAGATGCCATTGCTCTTGACTGGAGAAGCTAAGGAGTGTAAACGACCTTCTGTTCCTCTTTATCTGTGTCCCACAATCAGCTGACTGGATACGTGGCCTACTGAAAGGTTTCCTAAGCAACATCCTATATTCAAAGCCTAGCATTCCATCCACTCTCTCTACAGCTTACTTTCCATGTGATACACTCCTAAGATACTTTATCCCCTCACTCCAAAAAAAAAAAAACTGATTACTGATAGAAAACAAGAAAATTCAGATAAGATATTTGGATAAGTTATAACCAAATCACCTTTCTGAAAGAAATTATAGCCCGATCAGACAAAAGATGTTTATTTCCATTCAACACTTGATATCTTTTTTTTAATTTTATTTATTAACAAAACAGTACAATGTCTTTGTTTTCTTTTTTAATTGTGTATGTTTATTACCATATCTAGTAAGAATAACATGTTACTGACATTTCATTTTTTTCTTTTGAAGTTTACATATTAGTATCTTTGGCTCACTGTTTCTATTAGAATTTGTGTCATTTTCCAAATGATTTAAGAAAGTTTATTGCTGCTATCATGATTATCAAGGCTATTCATGTTTTATTACTGCTGTTGTAAGAATTCTTTACATTATAAACTTACATATAGGTTTATTCTTGTTAAATCAAGTGAGTCAATATTTTTTGGTAGTTTTTAACTTTACTTCAAAATATTTATTTAAAATATACCTATATAAATGCTTATCAGATAGACACACACACACGCGCGCACGTGCACACACACACACACAAAATGTTGGTACTGAAGCATAATTCATACTCACATTCTGTCCTGTTCAGCTGGTACTTTAATGCAGTAGGCTAAGAAAGCTACTGAATGCTAGGATAAACAGTACCACAATAATGGTAAACAACTTACATACAATACTGATAGGAGTTTGAGACGTGTTTCTCTCCTTGCATTTCCTACCTTGTCACTAGTAATTTTTAAGGAATTTGTGTAGTTAGAATGTTACATGAATGACATCTCATGAATATACATGATTGTTTTTGCTCAAAAAAAAAAATCAATGAGTCGCAAGTATTCTTGTGTGCTTTAACTACCTTTAGTCTAAGAAATAACTTGAAGTGATGTAAAGAGAACATTGAATAGTTAACTATAGTATAATAATTAGCATATATAATTAGGCTTTTTAGATTTTAAAGTTGTAGCAAAATGAAATCTTGATGTGGCATTCTAGTAGCGAGTAAATGTATACAGAGAAACAGAAAGACAATCAAGTTCCTCACTGCTTCCCACAATGAGAAAATGTATTACACCTTCTCAGAGATTGCCCTTATTTCGGATATTTCCTACACCTACATAACTGTTTGACTTCTTGTCTTTGTCTTAAATGCCAATGATCCACCACCCCAAAATCACATCACCCATACGTAACATTGTGTATAGGCTCCATTTTGTTATACTATTAAATGACAAAATCTATGTGTCATATGTAGCAATTTAATTTCTGTACTAAATAATATGGCAGGTGCATAAACAATAAATATTTGTAACTGAGCCAAATGAGAAATATTAAATTGTTACAAGTTTCAAATTAAGCTGGTGTTAACTCTGCTTTCCACTGTCAATTTCAATGCTTGCTGTTAAAACTAAGGTTACTACAAATACAAATACCAGAGTTCATTACCTGCTTTGAGCATCTGTCTTCTCTAACTTTTCCTGAAGTTGAATCCAGTCAATCAATGCTTTGAAATCTCTTACATAGTAATCCAGCATCATTAACACCTCCTAATTTAAAGAACAAACATTAAATACTATTCTGTGAAAAAAAAGCTTTAGGAAAAATTACCAAAGTGAAGGGCTTTCAGGTTAATAATGTTTACATTTACATTCACTAAAGAAGACATAGTCTACTGATGTAATTTTTGTTCTTTTGGAATTGTTGCTTGTTTTTTATTCAGTTGGTAGGATAATGCACAGTACTTTAAGTCCTGGTAAGATACTGTAAAGTACTTTAAGTTCAGAGCTTAAAGACCAAGAAATAGCACTAATACATCTTCTTAAGGCCTTAGTGAGTAGCAATCATTTTAATACTTTTATTATGCAGTTCCTATACAAAAAAGCACAAATTATACATGTAAATTGTTAAGGAAAAAATCATGTGAACACCATCAAACACACAAGCATCTAAGTCACTACAAAGACCTTACAAACACCACTCATGGCATATAACCCTGATCTGAACGTTCCCTGAGGTACCCTTCCAAGCTCCACCCACATCAGCTTTCCTCCAGGGTAAGCAGTGACTCCAGTGTAACACTGAGTACAACTACCAAGAGGAGCCACAACTTCCTGATTGCTGACAGAGGAAAGCTTTCACGCTTACACCATTAAATACAATTTTTGTTTGGATTTCTTACATAGACTCATTATCAGGCTGAGGAACTTTCCTTCTGTCCTTCCTTTATCTGAGTTCCAGGAATCAAACTTGGGTTGCCAGGCTTGGACAGCAAGTACTAATACCTTCTAAAACAACTTAACATCCCTATATTTTAATTCTAAAAAGTTCCTATTCAGTATGACCCTGTTTCTACTCCATCTTTATTATTTTTATTATTATTCACATTTGTGTTTCTTATTTCTACCACAATATCTTCTTCAACAAATAAATTAAGCTGAAATGTTCTCCTGAGCTTCTCCATTCAGAGTATTTTCTGGGTCAAGCCTCTATAACTGCTTAGATATAAAACTCCTTAACTACTCTAAATCTTTCCCAAGATTTGTTACAATTCAGCTAGACTCTGTCCTCGGTGGGATAACTGGTCTGAGTTACCCATTCTATCCTTCTAGAACATTGGACTTAAACAGATGTTTAAAAACAGATACCAAAGCTGGTGTGGTGGTGCAAGCCTTTACTCCCAGCACTCGGGAGGCAGAGGCAGGCAGATCACTGTTAGTTCGAGGCCAGCCTGGTCTACAAAGGAGTCCAGAACAGCCAAGGCTACACAGAGAAACCATCTTTGAAAAACTTGCAAAAAAAAAAAAGGCCCCAAAAAATTAAGTTTTGCAAAGAAAATAACAGAGGTCCAATACATAGCTGTACATAAAGAAATGTACAATATCAAATAATTGAAAGTGAAAGGAAACTCTTATTCTTATTAATGGGTTTAGCAGATAACAGCTTTTTACAAAATAAAAAAAATCAACATTGTATTCTGTAAGTATACCTGTGGGTTCTTTTCAAAGGATTTTTAAAATTATTATATTAGATGTACGAATGTTTTGCCTGCATGCATGTCTGTGCATCACATGTGTGACTGATATCAACAGGGGCCGGAAGAGGGTGTTAGATCCCTGGAACTGGAGCTACAAACAGTTACAAGCCACCACACAGGTTATGGGAACTGACTCAGGTCCTCTGGAAGAGCAGTCGGTGCTCTGAGGAACTGAGCCAGGTGTTGGAGAGATGGCTCAGCCATTAAGAGCACTGTCTGCTCTTCAAGAGGTCCCAAGTTCAGTTCCTAGCAACCATATGGTGGCTCACAACCATCTATAAGGTATCTAATGCCCTCTTCTAACATGCAGGTGTACATGCAGATAGAGCACTCATAGATAAAATAAATAAACAAATTTTTAAAAAAACGAACTGAGCCATCTCTTCAGCCTCTACCTGTGTTTTATTATGTATTAAATAAAACAAAGTAATATAAGAGAATGAAATGAAGAATTTAAAAAAATTTTAATATGACTTACTATATAAACTAGAATAATATTATGTGAAAGAAGTATTCATAAATATATACTGCAAATTCTAGCCACTAAAAACAGTTATAATAAATAAAATAACCAAACTACTAAGTAAATGGAATAATGTAAAATTACAGTTAAAAGCATAAAAAAATAAAACATAGAGCAGGGTCAAGACAGGAGATCCTCAGGACTTCCTAGATTCATTCACCCTGGGTATGAACAACAAAGTACCCTTGGGAGCATTTCTGGGAGCCAGAGAAACACTCAAGATGGACCACTACCCTCACCATTTGCTTGCTGTAATGCAGACAGCCAAACTCAACCTGAAGGAGGAGCAAGTGGCTCATCAGACTCCTCCAATCCCCACCCCCACAAACACACAGACTTACATTTTTTTAACCAACATAATTGTAAGAAGAAATAGACAATATTTGCAGAGCTCAACACCCACCAGAAAAGTACAGACCACACAGGTAGTAAGCCAGTAAGTACAAAGGCAACCTTCACAGCGTCACTACTCAACTATATAATTACTGACATATGAAGAGCATTTAGCAATGTCAAAATACACTGTTTTTTAGAACTCATATAGAATATTCACCAAGATAGGCCACATTCTAACAAAAAAAACATAAGACAGAAATTTTTGCAATGTTTACTCTTAGACATTAATGGATTTAAAGTATAAATAACTTGAAAATTCTCAGAATACATAGAATTAAATATAATTTATGTGTGTATTACCACTTTAAAATATTCATACTCTCCAAAGCAATATACATATTCAATGCAATCCCTTTCCAAAAATCCCATTGCATTTTTCATAGAAATAGTTCCACAACTGTAAAATTCATATGGAATAAACAACAAAAATATCTGAAATGGTCAAAGCAATCCTGAGAGGACAAACAAATGAAGACAACATACTTCCTATTTCAAATTATTTACAAAATTATAATAAACAAGTCCAGTACTAACATAAACCATACATATAAACTTTATAAAACAGAACAGACTATAAAAAAATAAATACGTATTGAAACTAACTTTTTGACAAGCATGTCAAAGATAGCATCATCAATAAATGGTGTTAGGAAAAATAAATAACCACATGCAAAAGAATAAAAACAGTCCCTTGTCTTCACCATAGAAAAACACTGAAATTGTAAAAGTCCTAGGAGAAAACACAGGGGGGAATCCCCTTGGTGCTGACTATGGCAGTGATCTACGTCATTCCAGAAGCCCAAGAAACAGAAGCAAAACAACTCCATAAAACTAAAACGCTTCTTCACTACAAAAGAAATATTTACTAGAATCAAAGTATCTTTCAGATTGGGAAAAACACCTGTTATGATATATATCTGACATAGGACTAATTCTCAAAATAGGTAAAGAAATAAAGAAACTCAACAGCAAGGAAAAACAGCCTCATTTCAGAATGGGCAAAAGAAGAAAATAATCAAAGCACCTACATATTTTTCCCAAAGGAAATAAAAAATGGCATATATATATATATACACACACATACATACACACACGTATATGTACATATATGTATGTATATATATGTGTGTATATATATATGAATGAAAGTCATCAACAGCATTAATTGTGTGCAATACAAATTGCAACCCCAAAGGAACACACCGACACCTAGTAGACTTGGTACTATCAAAAGGACAGTGTTGGCTGCAAAAGGAAAGAGAATCTTCACACTCTGTTAGTGAGGCAGTTATACAGAACAGTAGAAAAGTCCTCAGAGAGTTCCCAATACAGTCACCACATATCCTAGCTGTCCCTCTGTTGAGCAGCTATCCACAGAGTCAAATCAGCACCTTGAGGGGATAGCTGCACTCCCATGTTCACTGCACCATTATATGGATGAATACAGAAATTGTGAAGTGGTGGAGGGTATTGTTCAGCCTTAAAAAGAGGGGTTGTAACATTTACAACAACATGGATGAACCTAAAATACACTACTCAAAGAAAAATAGCTAAATGAAAGGAGAAAGCAGTGTATCATGTAGGGGGAAACTAACACAATACAAAGAAACAGAATTACGGTTGCCATAGACAAGAAACACAAGGAATGAGGAGACTACAGGACAAAAAGTACAATTTTCTAGTTATATATAGAAGCCTAATGGTCTACTGTAAAGCATGAGGTCTACAGCTAAAAGCACTGTAATATATACTGAGAATTAAATAAATTTTATGCTATTAATACACAAAAAAGAAAAAAATAAGGTAGTGACTATTAATTAGCTCATCTGAGTGAGGAATGACAACAGCTAATACATTTGATAGTCTGTGGACTGTTTGGGAAGGACTGGGACTCTTACTGCTTTGGAGGAACTGTCAGTGGGTGGGCTTCAAGGTTTCAAAAGCCCATGTTAGGCCCAGGCTCACTCTCTCTGCCTCCTCTTTGTAGATCTCTCATGTAAGCTCTATGCTACAGCCCCGGCACCATGCCACCTGTCTGCTACCATGATCCCTGCCATGACAGTCACGCATGGATTCACCCTTTGAAAATGTAAGCAAGTCCCCAATTCAATGCTTTCTTTTATAAGCTGCCATGGTGTCTCTTCACAGCAGCAGAACAGTAACTAAAACATGCTCTTACCCACTAAGCCATCTTCTCATCACACATCTTATTTTTCTGAAGCAGGCTCTCTCACTGCGACAGGAGTCAGTGACTGGCTACATGGTTGGCCAGCAGGAACCAGGGACTCTCTTGTCTCTGCTTCTGAGCACTGGGCTTACACAGGCAGGCCACCAAGCCTGACTTTCTATACAGATGCTGGGAATGCTGACTCAGGTCCTTGGCTTGCACAACATCTAACCTCTCAGCCATCTCCCAGGGCCTAAGTTTTCTTCTTTAAATAACCCAAAATTAAACTACTTTGACAATATATTCTATACCTCTCACAAAAGTAATCTTTTATAATGGGTTTATTGTGCATCTAAATCTGTTTTTATTTTGTGTAAGAAATGAATGTAAAGTACAAGCCACTAAATATAGCCCTTTGCTCTATAAAGAAATATACATATACATAACTAAATATGTAAATACTGTTTCACCAGCCAAACCTGTCATTTAAATGCATAAGACAAAGACATTTACCATTCTATAGCATTCTCACTATAAGAAATTTCAGTCACAAAGCTCTAGAGGTAACTCAGCAAGTAAAAGTACTTGTTCTTCCAGAGGACTAGGACTCAGCTACCAAGGCCCAATGGCAGCTCACAACCATTTGTACCTACAGTTCCAGAAGATCTAAGGCTGGCATCTCCCAGCACCAGGTATGCATATATTTCACATATACGCATGCAGACAAACATTCATAAACACAAAATAAAAAAAACACTTTTTAAAATGCCAGGCTCACTTTACTATAAAGACTTTCCAAGCAGCTCAAGAAGTATCAGAGAATGCAGGTCACCATTTATATAACAGAGTTTTCCATAGCTAAGTTTAGATTAACTTTGTAGAATCCATAGTAAATATCTTAAAAGTACACACAGAGAAACGCTTCACAAGTCAGACCTAGTATTAATTAATTTGTCAAGTTATTTACAAATGAAATAAAGTGCCACCCTTAATAGTCATAAAAGGAATATTCTACTTTAAAAGACGTCTGAACAAGGAAGTACTGTTTATTCTTTTCAAAGGTAGCCATTGGTGCCAAATTACTAGTAATGAAAGTCTTCTACAACCAGGAAAGGGACAAATTTAAAAAAGTTAGCCGGCTTCCTTCTCTCAATTCTACTAATATAGCTCAAATTGTCTAATTAAATTCATTCTACTTAAACTACCTACATTAGGGCACAGAAAGATTTAATTTTGGATGATTTATTTTGGAAAATTTCAACTGATTTCCCTTTTGCTTGAAAAAAACTTACACTGCAAGATCATAGCAGCTATGTTTCTGATACTAGTTGGCAGAGAGAAAGCACATCTGATGGTTAGACAGTATTTTTTAAGGAATGTTTAGCTCAGGGTTATCAAAAATGATCAGAATGGTAGTGTGCAGCTGTAACCTGAGCCATGTTTGCAAATGAGCGAATACAAACAGAAGAGAGGAGCTGCTGGAGCGGCCTCGCAGTCACTGATGCACATCTTTCTCCCTGAAGCTATGAAGGCCATTTTGTCAAGCAAGATGAAACAGAACAAAAGTGGCTCTGAAAGTAATGCTATAGCCATTCAGATAACTACATATAGAAATACAGCTAAAATTACCAATTAGTTTACCAACTGGCTGCGACAGATTCGATTGGTTCATAATTAATTCTAGTTACTGGCACAGAAAGCAGGATGATTGACGCCATCCCTTTGTCCTCCAGACACACAGTCCTGGTGCACAGGTCCCTGCGTGCAGAACATCAATACAGCCCTGTCCTTGAGCTACAGGAATGAGCACAGTGGCTGCCTATGGTAATGAAAAGGTAGAAACACACATCCCAAGAAATCAGTGCCGTGAAAGAACTGTCTGGAGGTGCTTCAACAAGATGAGCATGAATTTTAAGAATCACTACTTTGTAATAACTCCTTAGTTTGGGAAAGGCTATTACTAAAACTATAGTTCAAAAAAGAAATCAGCAGAAAGCAAAATGATGGGTAATTTTTTCCTCTGAGATGTTTTTATTAGTATATATTAATTTTACATAACAACTGGTTTCTTTTTGGTGTAAATTGTTTTGTTGTTGCTGTTGTTGTTGTTGTTGTTGATTTTACATGCCAATTGTAGCCCTTTCCTCATCACTTCCCAATCCCACCCTCCCTCCCTTCCTCCTTCTCTCCTACCCTCTCCCTCCCTCCCCTAGTCCTCAGAAAGGGGAGCCCTCCTACCCTGACATCTGACCTCAACCTATCAAATCTCAAAATGATGATTAATTTTAACTTTTAAAAATATCTAATAACAGCTCATCCCATAAGCCATTCTCTTCTTTCAAATATTTCTTAACCTTCACTATAACAAGCTAGAATGTCACATAAATCTATTTATCAAACTCCAGGGGGGGGGGGAAACAAGAAATGAAAATCTGCTAGTAGAAGCCATTCTCCCATAATTTCATCATTATCAGCACTTCTGTGAGCAAATTAAAGCTGCCACTATCTAGGTGATAATGGAGAAATATTTTACTGTAACTGTCAACCACTCCTAACTCAGCAGCAAGCTGTCTTCCCAGCTGTGTTTCTTTCAGAATTCCCTTACTGCTGTGGTATTGCTAGTTTAAAGTGTGCCCCTAACATTGGTCCATGTGTTAAATGTCTGGTCCCAGGGGTCACAGTACAGGACGTGCTCAAACTTTAAAACTGTGTCTTAGTAGAAGGCCTTTGAACCAAATAAAGCATGTCCCGAGAGGATGTGGGATCCCAGTCTCTGTGGGTTTCAGTTCTGAGATGTGATTCCTTCCTCTCACATACTCCTGCCAGAGCAAGAGGCACAGGCATGTTACTCAGACAAAAGGTTATACAACAGAATTGAACCTATACAAACTCGTTAGAACAGTGAGTTAAATAGATCTTTTTTTCTCTGTAAACATTGTTCATCTGTGGTATTTCATTATGGTAACAAAAACTGAATACACCTGTTAAGAAAATTCAAAGGGCTGGTGAGATGGCTCAGAGGTTAAGAGCACACCGTCTGTTCTTCCAAAAGTTCTGAGTTCAATTCCCAGCAACTAAATGGTGGCTCATAACCATCTATAATGAGCTCTGGTGCCCTCTTCTGGCCTGCAGGCACATGTGCAGGCAGAATACTGTACAGATAATAAATAAATCTTTTTAAAAAGAAAGAAAATGTAAATAAATAAAGACGAAGATAAGTTCAAGGCTCACAATCAACATACTCAAACTTGGGTTCCCTGCTGTTTACCTAAATCAATAGACATCTGTTTTGCCTTAAACAGTCTCCCAAATAGCAAATAATAAATTTATGTGAAAGCTGCAAAGTCCTCAGACCTCATCTAGATCAACTTGCTCATCAAAAAATTAAGGTTAAATAATGTTATTGACTTTTATCCAAAGTCACACAAATAGGAAATTCTGTTTTCCTTTCAGGAAACAGCATAGACTTCACGTACACAATCTCCTATGACCAACAGCCAGAAGTGACCATCTTATAAGCATTATCAAGTATAATAAGCAATGTTAGTACATGTTGAAAACTCACAAGTGCCCTGCAAATAAGTCTTTTCTCTTTCAAACTATTTACATTATATTAACATGTTACATTGTCTAAGTCACTACAAGAAAACAGTATTTTTCAGAAAACCTTTCCCTTCATTGCAGCACTGTGCATGGAAAAGAGAAATTATTCTGTCCGGTAAATACTAAACAGCCTTTCTCACCAAATGGTAAATCTGAACTTGTTTAAATGAAGCAGGGGAATGAAACAATTATTAGATTTAAATCTTGGCTACAGTGTGTGGAGGTCTGAGCAATAAGAGCTGCTTTCTATACTGAAGTGACCTGACAGTATCAAAGAAAAATTTTAAGTGATAAAAAAAAAACAAAATGTGTAAATTACCAAAGATAACATTCACAGAAAGAATATAAACATGGATGTTCTCTCTTTAGCAAAAACCTATACAAAAAGAAAAAAAGAAAACCTCTGGTGTTTGACTCAACATGAGTTGAAAGTAATTTAGGAATGATTTAACTGTAGTTATACTTTCTTAGGTTCTAGAAGCAGCACTGAAAATAAATATTTTTGAAATAAATAAATGCTGGTGGTCAGGCAGGGTGGCACACACTTTAATCACTGCACTCAGAAAGCAAAGGCATATGGATCCCTGTGAGTTCAAGCCTGCTTGGTGGCTAAATGGAAAGTTCCAGGAAAGCTAGGACTACATAGTGACACTGTCTCAAAAAACAAAAATAAAGAAACATTAAAAATAAATATTGTTGGAAATAAATGTTGGAGTACTCAGCAGACAGTTGCTAAGTACAGAGATGTTCACTTCAGCTCCATTCCTCAGGGCTGCTGCTGACTCACTATGTAATTTCAAAGCTGCTAATACTTTTATAGTCCCTCATCTATACATAGGAGTGCAGGAGTAAATGATTCATAAGACATCACTTTCATATTATTATTTATTATTCTATTTCACCTCTGTCCTGTTTTTGAATTTCCAATCACAAATATTTCCAGAAAACTCTAAACGTCATAATTCCTCAACTCTTGTTTTACATTTACTTATGGAGTGTATGTGCATGCACATATGCACGCTTGTTATGGTTCACATGGGAGGTCAGAGGACAACTTGCAGGAGTTGGTTCACTCCTCCTATATGGGTCCTGTTAGGTCCAAAGCAGGCCCCAAAAGTGGCAGTGATGCTAACAATGTCCTAAATGACAGTCTGAGCTCGGCCTGGGTAAACAGAAAGACTGCTGGCTAATCTCAGCATTCCTCAGAAATCTTGTGAAGCAGGTTTCTGTTGTCAGGAAAAGCCATTACTTCCCTTATCTGCTCCCACATCCACCTACCTCTGGCAAGGAAGGGCATCTAGTTCCTGATTAACTCAAGCAAACCTGTAACAAATCAAGTCCCCATGCTAGTTCCAAGGCTGTTCCGGACCACATGCTTTCCCCCTACTGCAACCTGTCTCTTTAAAATTGGCAAGGCTTGGCCCACTCTTTGTTGTTCTGTGCTGTGAATAGAGCTAACTAAAGGCTCTATGCTGATCTGGCTATTAGATAAAACTGCAGGTACACAGTTTTAATCCTGATATCTATTATGCCCCACATCCGCTTTCAGAAACGTTCAGTGCCTTAAATGCATATACATTTTGAAATAGTTATACTTTAAAATCAGTTACTTTTCTATTGCTGTGATAAAACATCATAACCAACTTATAGAAAGAGTTTATTTGAGGGCTTATGGTTCCAGAGGTTAGAGTCCACAATGGAGGAGTAGAGTTACCAGCAGAGGGAGGCTACAACAGCAGCTCAGAGTTCACATCTCAAACACAAACAGGAAATAAACCACACCCTCAAAAATTTGAAATCTCAAAGCCCAGGCCCAGTGACAGTTAGTATTAAGAGTTATGAAACAATGTGTATGTCCATCATTTGTCGCTTTTGTTGTTTGTTATCAGATCTCTATTGATTCAGGGTTCTGGAATTGTTTTTGTTCCTTGTGACCCTTGGCACGTTTAACCTTCCTAAGTAGTCCTTCTAGATTCTCTGCAGAACTAGTTTAAGGTCATAAGTTCCTTAATGTACAAGAATGCTAATTCAGAACACGGCTGTTCTGGCAAAAGATCACATCCAAAGATCTTCCAGGTCTGTGTGATCTGACTGGAATACAAACATGCCAGCAGACAGAGGCAAACAGATCTGAGTTGAAGGCCAGCCTGGTATAAAGCAAGTATGAGGCAAAGAAAAGCTTAGATCTACTCAAACAAAGATAAAGTTAGTCTGTAGAAGGAAGCACCATGTTTGAAAGTGATGTCTAATTGAGTGGCAGAAAAGGTGATGAATCGGAGAAGATTTGACAAACAGGATACGCCAACTCACATGAGAAGAGAGAGGAAAGGGAAGCTACTTCAGAGGCAGTTTATGGGGGGGGGGGGTATTTTACCAGGACAGTAATAGGGAGATGGGTTGCAGAGAGAAAACTCAGGTGAAGATGTAACGAGCCAGAAAATGAGAAGAAACCAAAAGATTAGAGCAGATTACTGAGTTAGTTTGAGGCCAAGCAGAGTGATCCTGGGCCAAGAGAGAAGTCAGATTGAATAATTCAGCTGGGAGAAGAGTCTGAGCCAGAACAACTGAGTTGAACCAGCCAGTGCAGAGCTCAGACAGAACAAGTAACGGTGAGCTTATTAAGCAGTAAGACTCAGAGGCTGAAAACATTCTAGGCCTAGGTTAGATTGTAGAGAAGCTAGAAGCTTCCAGTACTAGGCCTAGGTTAGCAGAAGGAGGCAGTTAAGCCTCCTAGACAACAATTGAGCCAAGAGAATAAAAGTTACTTTTACACTTTAAATCTGTTGTTGTCATGGAAAGTTTTTCTTTCTCCTTTAAGAACAACAAAAATTTGTACTGGCATCTATAAACTTTCAGAACTTTTAGAATGTTAGTTTAGACCCTTCTGGCATCCATAGAAAGGCATCCATATTCTCCATTGAAAAAGCAGTGGTTGGGCTGGAGAGATGGCTCAGAGGTTAACAGAACTGATTGCAATTCCAGAGGTCCCGAGTTCAATTCCCAGCAACCACACGGTGGGCCACAACCATCTATAATGTGATCTGATGCCTTCTCCTGGCCTACAGGCAGAACACTGTATACATAATAATAAATAAATAAATCTTTAAAAAAAAAAGAAAAAAGAAAAAGAAAAAGCAGTGGTTTGAAAACAAGATTCAAGAGCAGAGCTACAGCCACTCTGAAGAGCCTGAGAGACACAGGGAGGCTTCAAGGAGAGATGAGGGGGCAGAGGATGAACCTGCTCAAAATATCTCTGAAACCACTTGTAAAAAAGCAGGTCTTATGGGAAGATGCTTTTAAAACATGGTTTCATGGAATAAGATTTAAAAAAAAAAAAAAGATGGTGGAACGGAGCAACACACACACTGGACAAAGGGAGCATGTCCTGGCTAAGTATAGACAATCCTACTTGACTCAGGCCACACCCAGGTCATCTACTCCCATCACCCCCCACTAGGCCAGAGCCACCACTGAACCCACAGGCCCAGCCAGTGGAATGGAGCTGCCCAAGGGCTGCAAGCACAATGTTCTTCGTCAGAAAGCCAGTGGGGCATCCAGTGGCAAGGGCATGGTCATATGCAGTGGCCTGGAGCTCAAGCGGGTCCTGCCCCCAGACATGATGCTGAACTGCACAATCACCCTGACTCTGAGCAACAACATGATATCTGAGGTGAAGAATGGTTCATTTTCTAAATTAAGTTTCCCCCAAAGACTTCCGTTAGTCCATGCTGCCACGAGAGGGATGTTGGTGTCCTTAGTCTCTACTGCTGCTGGAGGCCATGTTGATATCTGTGGTCTGTGCTGCCACCACCAGAGGCCATACTGATGTCCTTGATAGGTTTAACCAATGGAAACCATGTTGAAGTCTACAATCTGTGCTGCTGCTGGCTGCTATGGGCAAGGAGCCTGCTTTTGTAGTGGCATGGATGACTGTAGACTCCCTACTGAGACTAGAGACACGGAAGGCTTCTGTGATAATTCCCTCCCTCCAAAAAAAGCCACAACAGTCCAGGCATTCTTAAAAACTGATAAAGATGCTAAAATGTAGTCCTTGGGGTGGGAGGAATAGGATGGGAGTGGATACAGTTTTCTTAAAGAGGCTGTCCACTAAGTGTTTAATCATGCTCCAATAGGTATAAGAACAACACAAATTTGACTTGGATTTTTGAGGGAGGGCAAGTTTAAGAGTGGGAGGATGGACCTGGAAGGAACAGGAAGCAAATTTGAGCAGGCTGCATTGTACATAATTCCCAAATAATTAATAAAAATACTATGTGGGGGGAAGCATCATTTATTCCCATCTTTGAATGTGACTTGATCTTTCTTGTAGCTCTTAAAATACTTTTTAAAGTACTTCATATTAGTCTTTGGCTATTATATGATGTGCAGAGTTTCTGTTTGTTATTTTTTCTGGTCCCATCTGTTTGGAATTCTCTATACATCTTGGATCTTGACAGACATCCCTTAGATTAAGGATATTTTATTCCATGATTTTGTTGAAATATCTTCTGTATCTTTGACTTGGGTCTCTTTGTCTTCTATACCTACTACTGATAGGCTTGCCTTTTTTGATAGTGTCCCAAAGTTCGTGCATGCTCTGTTCCTAGATTCTTTGGGATTTGGCATATTCCTTGATTAATCCAATTTTTCTCCTTTGCTTTTCTCTCATACACTTGATACAATATGTTAATGAGGCTTTTCTCTGAATTTTTGGTTTGAATTCCTAAAATTTTCATTCAACTTCAAATTTCAGAAAACAAATTTTTGATTTTTTCTTTGGATATTCTCTTTATTAAATACCATTTTCTTATCTTGAGTTGTTAACATTATTGCATACAGCAATAAAACAGGATGCAAAATTGACACATAAAAATCTGTAGACTTCCTATATACAAATTACAAGCATACTGAGAAAGAAATCAGGGAAACAAAACCACTCCAAATAATAATAAAATACATTAAAATAAACTTAACAAAGGAAGTGGAAGGCATACAATGAGAAGTTCAGTTATTTCAAAACTGAAGACCAAAAAGAAGATGTAAAGCCCTCCCATGCTCATACACTGGTAGTAGTAAACAGTGAAAATGGCATCACAAATGGCATACCAAAACCTAGCAACACAATCCCCACCAAAATTTCAACATAATTCTTCACAGACATTAAAAAGAAATTTAAATTTCATATGGAAACACAAATAACCAAAAAAGCCAAAATAATCATGAACAATAAAAAGCCATTAGAAGTATCACTATCTCATATTTTGAGTTTAATTTCAGAACTATAGTAGTAATAGTAGTAATAATAGCAGCAGCAGCAGTAATATAATGATGATGATGATGAGGAGGAGGAGGAGGAGGATCTGGCATAAAACAAACATGCTGATCAATTGTCTAGAAACAAAGGCATAAATATAAGCCCACATTCTTACAGCTGCCAGATTTTTTCTTAATTTTAATTTGCTATAATTTATTCAGATTACATCCCGATCGTTATCCCCTCACGTGTATGTTCCCGTTCCCACCCTCCTTCCCTCCATCTTCTGCCCTATTCCCCTCCCTTAGACCTCTGACAGAATGCAGCCCCCTTCCCCACCATATAACCAGAGCCTATCAGGCTTCATAAGGATAGCCTGCATCCTCTTCCTCAATGTGCCTGTAGGGCTTCCCAACCAAGGAAAAGTAATCAAATTGGGGGGTACTAGAGTTCATGTCAGAGGCACTCCCTCCTCTCCCCACAACTTTGGAGAATGAGCTACCCACTGGCTACGTCTGAACAGGAAGTCTAGGTTTACTGCATGCATTGTCCTTGGTTGGTGCAACAGTTTGTGCAGGACCCTGGATCCAGATCCACTGGCCTTGATGTGGCACACCTGAACCCTGTAGGTCCTTCCATCACCCCATTCTTCCATACCACTCTCAGCACTCCACCTGTAGTCCAGCAGTGAGTTCCAGCATCTGTTCCAATCCTCCACTGGGTGGAGTCTATCAGAGGATATCTATATTGGGCTAATATCCACTTATAAGTGAGCATATACCATGCATGTCTTTCTGGGTCTGGGTTACCTCACTCAGGATGATCATTTCTAGTTCCATCCATTGACCTGCAAATTTCAAGATTTTCCTTGTTTTTAATAGCTGAGTAGTATTCCATTACGTAAATGTACCACGATTTCTTTATCTATTCTTTGATTGAGGGACATTCAGGTTATTTCCAGATTCTGGCTATTACAAATAAAGCTGCTATGAACATAGTTGAGCAAAAACCTTGTTATACGGTGGAGCATCCTTCAGGTATATGACCAGGAAAGGTATGGCTGGGTCTTGAGGTAGAGTTATTCCAATTTTCTGAAAAAAGCATGAGAGTGATTTCCAAAGTGGTTGTACAAGTTTGCACTCCCACCAGCAATAGAGGAGTGTTCCCCTTTTACGACATCCTCACCAGCATGTGCTGTCACTTGAATTTTTGATCTAGACATTCTGGTAGCTGTGAGATGGAATCGCAGAGTCGTTTTGCTTTGCATTTCTCTGATAACTAAGGACGTTAAGCATTTCTTTAGGTATATCTCAGCCATTCAATATTACTCTGTTGAGGATTCTCTGCTTAGCTCTGTACCCCATTTTTTAATTGGATTACTTGGTGTGGTGGTGTTTAATTTCCTGCGTTCTTTATATATTTTGGATATTAACCTTTTGTTGAATGTAGGGTTGGTGAAGATCTTCTCCCAGTCTGTAGGCTACCATTTTGTTCTGTTGACAGTGCTCTTTACCTTACAGAAGCTCTTCCATTTCATGAGGTCCCATTTATTAATTGTTGATCTCAGAGCCTGAGCTATTAGTGTTCTCAGGAAGTTGTCTCCTATACCATGAGTTTAAGGCTCTTCTCCACTTTTTTTTAGCAGATTTAGTGTTTCTGGTTTTATGTGAGGTCTTTAATCCACTTGGACTTGAGCTTTATACAAGGTGATTAATACCGATCTATTTGCATTTTTTTTTACATGTAGACATCCAGTTAGACTAGCACCATTTGTTGAAGATGCTGTCTTTTTTCCATTATATGGATTTGGATTCTTTGTCAAAAATTAAGTGTTAATAGGCATGTGGATTTATTTCTGGGTCTTCAATTCAATTCCATTGATCAACCAGCCTGTTTCTATGCTAGTACCAGGCTGTTTTTATGATTGTTGCTCTATAGTACAGCTTGAGATCAGGAATGGAATTCCTCTGGAAGATCTTTGATTGTACAGAATTGTTTTAGTTATTCTGAGATTTTTGTTTTTCCAAATGAAGTTGAGAATTGATCTTTCAAGGTCTGTAAAAATTGTTTAGGTATTTTGATAGGGATTACATTGAATCTGTAGATTGCTTTTGGGAAGATGGCCATTTTTACTATGTTGATCCTCCTGATCCAGGAGCATGAGGGATCTTTCTATCTTCTGATATCTTCTTCTTACTTTCTTCAGAGACTTGGAGGTTTTTTTAATATAAGTCTTTCACTTACTTGGTTAGAGTTACACCAAGATACTTTATATTATTTGTGGCTATTGTGAAGGCTTAGTTTCCCTAATTTCTTTCTTAGCCTGTTTGTAATTTATATACAGGAGAGCTACTGACTTTTTAAAAATTAATCTTGTATCTGGCCACTTTGCTGAAGGTGTTTATCAGCTGTAGGAGTTCTCTGGTGGAATTTTGGGGGTCACTCATGTACATTAACATATCATCTGCAAATAGCAATACTTTGACTTCCTCATTTCCTATGTGGATCTCCTTGATATCCTTTTGTTGTCTTATTGCTCTAGCTAGAACTTCAAGTACTATACTGAAGAGATATGGAGAGAGTAGGTACCCTTATCTAGTCCCTGATTTTAGTAGAATTTCATTGCGTTTCTCTCCTTTTGGCGGGGGGTGGTTTTGGGTTTTTTGTTTATTTGTTTTGTTGATTTGTTTGTTTGGGGTTTTTGTTTGTTTGGTTGGTTGGTTAGTTGGTTGGTTTTTCAAGACAGGGTTTCTGTGTAGCCTTGGCTGTCCTGGACTCACTTTGTAGACCAGGCTGGCCTCGAACTCACAGCAATCTGCCTGCCTCTGCCTCCCGAGTGCTGGAATTAGAGGCTGTGCCATCACACCCAGCTTCTCCATTTACTTTGATGATGGCTATTGGCTTGCTGTCTATGGCCTTTATTATGTTTAGGTGTGTGTCTTGTATCCCTGATCTCTCCGAAACTTTAAATATGAATGAGTGTTGGATTTTGTCTAATGCTTTTTTGGCATCTAAGGAGATGATCATGTGGGGTTTTTTTTTCCAGTTTATTTATATGGTGGATTACAATGATAGATTTCTGTATATTGAACCATCCCTACATGCCTGGGATGAAGCCTACTTAGTCATGGTAAGTATCTTTGATGTGTTCTCAGGTTCAGTTTGCGAATATTTTTGCATCAATGTTCACAAGAGAAATTGGTCTGAAATTCTCTTTCTTTGTTGGGTCTTTGTGTGGTTTAGGTATCAAGGTGACTGTGGCCTCATAGAATGAGTTTGGTAGTGGTCCTTCCATTTCTATTTTGTGCAATAGTTTGAAGAGCATTGGTATTAGCTCTTCTTTGAAGGTCTGGTAGAATTTTGTGCTGAAATCATCTATCCCTGGGCTTTTTTGGAGGGAAGGGGGAAGAATGGGAGATTTTTTATGGCTGCTTCTATTTTGGCAGTAGATATATGATTATTTGTTTACCTGATCTGCTTTGACTTTGGTAAGTGGAATCTATCCAGAAAATTATCCATTTCCTTTAGATTTTCAAATTTTGAGGCATAAAGTAAGGCCTCATGCCTAGTATTGTAAACACACTTAAAACTCATGGTAGGAGAGGTCACAGGTTCTATGGAGGGCTTAATTCTGATGTGCAGCTATACTGATATAGTGTCTAGCTTCTTTCTGAGCATTTATGTATAAACATACATATACAATTACTACTCTCAGCCCTAACTAGAGAAGCCTGCAGTGAATACACAGACTCGTAGCTGAACAACGTTCTAGAAGTAGCGCAGAGTTGGGTGCTCAGCCCTAAACAAAACATTTATTCATCTTCCCCAAGGCCTAGAGAATACTAAGGAAGGAATTGGAAAAGACTAAGGCAGAAGATAAGGACTGTGAGACATCATCTTCTGGGTAATACACAATCACAGCAATCACGAGGTCTCAACTGTGGACGCACGCACTGGGTTTGTACAAGGATGAGTCCATCAGCAACCACGCACGCAGGAGGGGCTCCAGGGCCCACCTCTTACTGCTGAGCCATTTCCTACTGATAAATCCAAGGAAGGAGAGGAGTCACGTCCCAACAGATAGTCCCAATCCAATGACTACACAGATGGTTAAACTAAATAAATCACAAAATAGAGCTAAAAGTCATTGATCTTGGAAAAGAACAGGTAGAGAGAGTATATTGAGAGAGGTGGGAGGGAGATACCAGAATGTGTGGGAGAGTGACCAGAAGGTATTATTTATATGTATGAGATAATCAAATAACTTAATTAATAAAAATCTTACTTAATTATTTCAACTAATACACAATTACAATTATACACATATGGGATAGAATGAGATAATCAAGTAATGGGTAACTACAATTTTTTTTTAAATTATAGTTTTTAAATCAACTATTGACACCCTTCCTCATTAGCACATGTGGTGGGAAAGGGCATAACTTGTTCTTAATGGCTCTCTCTTTCCTTCATCCTCCACTGCTACTTTATCTCTTTTCTTTACAAACTTCTATCCTCTACCCTAAGGGGTACCTATAGAAACAACAACACTCTACTTACACAGCCCGACAGACATTAGTGATGGTCCACCACAGCCATCAGCCAGCCCTCTTCTAGGAACTTAACTGCTATCAGCTGCCAACAAAAGTGCTGCCAGGACAAGATGTGTCCAGGCTCTTTTCTCTGACTCAATCTGAAGTCAGTGGCCTCAACCTTATCACTGCACAGACAGTGGTTTCTACCCAGGTACCATATGTGATGTCCAGGTAGCATGAGAGTTCACACTGGCTCCCTCTACTCAAACCTGTCAGAACTCTCCATGCACTCACTTAGCCGAATGCTCAGAAGCATACTACCCACGTGTCTGCTGAGTGGACATGGGCTACTGTATCAAGTTTGTTCTCAGCATTCTTTCCCTTAAAACTCTTTAACACGTTCCAGCCATATCATAACCAAGGCAAATATCCATCCAGAGAAGATATCATTCTCCTCTGTGAGAATCTTAGACATACAAAGATTATGTCCCAATAAAAATCCTCTTAGTCGTCACCTCAAACTTTCCTATGAACACACAGAAGCTGGCCACCACTGTCCTAACTGCGTAAACGCCACACTGTCTCCTCAAGCAGCCTTCTAGCCCATGCTGTGAGGGAACAAGAGGAATGGAGAGGCATGATGACTAGAGAATAGTCTCACCAGAATGCCAGCGCTCAGAAAAACCACGTAGTAAAGTGCTTAATACTAGAATAAATAAACCTTCTGACTAAAAAAAAAATGTTGACTCAACAGTCCCAGTTAAATAAAAATCCATTTCACTACTGTGTTACACTTCTCATGTGAATAACAAAATACAGGTGTTATTTTGCACTTTACATATGAGGTACCAAACTGAACTGTGATTGCTCAGTTAAGGCACAGAAATCACTAATGAAAATAAAGCCTTCAGTGCTTTAACAAAACACAAATTAAGTCACCTGAAAATAAAGAGGATGGAGCTAGGGATTTCTCTGTAGTTAGGAGCACTAGCTGTTCTCCCAGAGAACTGGGGTTCAATTTCCAGCACACACATGGCAGCTCACAATTGCCTCAAATATCAGTTCTGGGGATCAGACGCCTTTTTCTGGCCTCTGCAGGTACCCACATACATGCAGGCAAACACACATAAACATAAAAATAAATAAAAATAAAACACCAGGGAAATCTCTGGGTTTTGTGTCTCACAAGTACACTAACCAAATGCAAAATTAAATGGCAGAGCTTTCATAAGGATAAAAGAGATAAAAAACAAAAAGCAAAAAGAATACAACCTATAACATAACAGACTAATTGTCAAACTGTATCTATTTACATTATTTTAAAAGAGTAGAAGAGAAAGGGAAATGATTTTATGCTTGCAGTCTTGAGCATCATCACTCTAATTTTCTCAAACCCCATTTTACTCTTAACCTACAATGTGAATAACAAATCTTTGTAACTGTTAAATTTGCACAAAACTTTGAATAAATAAGTTGACAGAAGCAGAAATAAGCCACACTTCCTTACACCAATGAGTGTTCCTCAAATACACTAACACTAGAAGGAAGTGCCAATGTTTTAGTCATTACAAAACAATTGTCTGCAACTGGCCAGTCTCACTCAACTACAGAATGCATTTCACAAACAAATTTGATTTCTTCAATCAGACATTGTTATTTAAATCACAAAAATCGGAGAATCTGTTCCTATGATTGAGCTCTAGGAATGACCTAGAAAGTATGCAGGCTCCTAATGCTCACTTTTAGACTCACACTCACTTTTAGACTCACACACTCACTTTTAGACTCACACACTAACTTTTAGACTCACACACTAACTTTTAGACTCACACATTCACTTTCAGACTCACACATTCACTTTTAGACTTACACACTCACTTTTAGACTCACACACTCACTTTTAGACTCACACACTCATTTTAGACTCACACTCATTTTTAGACTCACACACTCACTTTTAGACTCACACACTCACTTTTAGACTCACACACTCACTTTTAGACTCACACACTCACTTTTAGGCTTACACCTTCACTTTGTAGAAGAAGCTAACCCTAAAACCAAATACAGTTATGTTATTACCACAACATGCTGACTCATTATATTCAAATGCCAGGATTTTAATTAAAAATATTTTGGGGAGCAGCAAGAATAGTGAGCATATTAAGATACTTGTCTCCCCTAACAACCTGAGATTAAGCCCCAGACCCAAACAGTAAAAAGAGGGAATCAAGTTGTCCTCTGACTTCCACACATGTCATGGCACATATACACACACTGAATTTAACCTTTAAAAATTAAATCATCTTCTTAAAACATAAAAAGTTTTTACATGATGATAACAATATTAATTGTAACCACCACATTACATATTTGAATAATTTCAACTACTGTTCATTTTAGAATGTACTTCTGATAAACCATATTTTCAAGCTAGTTTAACACTTACTTTGGCTGTTTCCAACTAGAGAGGAAACACACTGTCTCAACCTGTGACTTTTTTTTTATTATTATTATTTATGCATTGCAAAGGCTAAATAACGAGCCATGGACACCTTTAAAGTCAGTTATTTTAAAAATTGAAATCCAGTCATCTCCTTAATAATTCTACGAAAATGTACCATTGCTTTTCTTAAGATTTTACTAAATAAAAATTAGCATAGCATATAGCTTGTATTTACTAAAAGTCCAGGCTATTTAGTAAGTTTCTAAAACAGACTATGCTATGTATCTGTTTAATGTTGTTACGAACACAAGGTTATGCAAAAATCAGAAAACACACCTTACAGTGATATCCTAACCCCACCCTGGATTGTGTACGGTTAGCGACCAACCTCTCATCTCTACCCAGAATGAACTAAGAGGACACTGATTATCTCAGCAGACAGGGAGCAATTCTCAGTTAGAAAATGAAACATGAAATTAAAGACTATGAAAATCTTGCTAAAACTGCCAACAGTAGTCAAAGAAAATGCAACTAGGGCTTTGAAAGTCCTCTCTATGTGCCTGAGTGCATGCATGCATATGTGTACATATACCCTTTGGTTCCTTCCCTAGGACTATGAGGTAAGACAGCTTTCCACTAAATCTTTCATAGAAAAGGAGAGGTCATTTATTACATCAAATAAACAAAAAAATTAAAGACTTTAAAAAACTAAAAATCAAGAGAGCCTCAAGCATATGTCAATCTTAAGAGTATGGGCTAAAGGAGTAATTCTCATTTCCCAGTAATGAAATACAAATTATACAGCTAAAACTCAAGAAAGTGAAGCTAACAAGTCAAATACAGAAAGCTTTAACGGCACCTGAGCGTAGATGAGTGACAAGCTCCAAAGCACACCTTACCTTACATTCCACCACACTCTGATCGGACTCACAAGTCACATAGATTTCATCTACTGCCCGGCGAAGATTGTCAAAAAGAAATGCCCAGTAGCGAGCTCTTAGGTCAATTTTCCGTGGGTGCCTTGTCTTTGTGGGACTTTTATCAAAATGTTTTTCTCCAGTTGTAGATGCTATTTTACACTCTACTGCAGTATTCTGATGAAATAAATGAACCATTAAAAAGGTAAAGAAAATTAATTTCTTTATAAAGCAATATTTTGACATGAATATGTAAGACATTCTTTTCAGTTTATGTCACACTTGAGTTCATCAAATAAATATCTGCCCTAAAGAAGAGGTAAGTTTTCCAGTAAAAATTCCAGCTGGAGGGGGAAGGAAGTCCCCAAGCCGGACCCTTAGCTGATGACAGGCAAAGGCTCCCGAGAAAGGAAGAGTCGGTGTGCATCTTTCTATTACCCTGATGTTCTGAAGACTGAGAAATAGATCTAAGTATAAATCTACTTTCATGCACACTGCTCAGCTCCAGTTTATGTTCTAAAGCCCGAGAACTCAGAACGTGAAAAACCCGTGCATCACTTATTTTCACCTTTCGGAAGCCTAAAGACATGTACCAGAAACTCTGTCTGAGACTTTCCTCATATGCTTCGTATCTCCCATGTCCTCAATCCTCTTAGTCTAAATCTTCCTCAGAGCACCCTCCAGTTCATCAGTTCTTTCACTGTCTCCTACCAATATACCATTTTATTTTATTAATTGTAGTTTTTCAAAATTTCACGGACATATCTATAAATGTTTGAAATTAATAGTTAACTTCTTTATTCCATAATTTATCAAATTTCCTGTATAGGTCTTTCCCTTGAGGAACTTAAACTCATTTACTTGAAAGTTCTCTTCAGAACAGTATCTTTTACTTTTCATTACCTAAGGAATAAATTCTCATTTCTATAAGTATTGACTGTATTTTATGGCATTTTCTTCATATGTTTGATATTTTATTTGGCAAACTTATTTTGAGCTTCATGTCTTTCATTTTCTTACTTTATTCACCTTTAGATGCCATCAACCTGGCCCACTACAGCTCTACTGCTGGGATCTTTATTGGAGCCTACAGCTCTTCCCCTTACGGAGTATGACAGACTGAGTCTTCAACCAGAGGGTTACTCCTGAAAGCTGTCTCCACTAAGTTTACACATCAGCAATCAGCAGTCTAATAATGTACAGGCCTGTACAGACCCTGACTTTGTTCCCCACCACAAACGGCATGCAGCCTCTCTTTCATTGCAACTCATCTTCTAGATGCTTTGACCATTCGTTTGTGTCCCAACTCCACTTACTTCTAATTAGAAAGTGTTATTTTCTACATTCATCTTATTTTTAAAAAATTATTCATTCATATCTTAAAAAAAATTATCACTGATACTAGTGTAAGGTGGAATCTTTGTGAACTCATGATAGCATGTTAAACTCCATTTTCTTCATATTGAGTTTTTGGTTTATATAAACATATCTAATAATATCAAGTTAAAATAACAAATAGAAAAATAAAAGGCTGTGGGAAAACTAACTATAATTATCCTGAACATTTTTAAAATAAGAGATAGGGCTAGATTCTATACAGCTTCAGTGTATCTATCTGCAAACTTTTGGAGTTACTAAATTGTGACTTCTACAAACTGAAAGTATCATTACATAAAGAAGGAACAAAATGGGTGGCAGAGAAGCTAAGGCTGTAAACTGAAAGCTAACAGTACGCACTGAAACACTGGCTGGCTGTCACTGACTGGAATGCTATACAGCCTCTCTCACCTTCTGTTTCTCTTCATACAGTGACTTTACTTTCTTGTTGACATTGCTGGAGGCTGACACATATGTGTGGATGTTTGCTCCTATGCACCCACAGGTAGAGGCCAAAAGTGAAGCACAGGTGTCTTTCTCTACTACTCTCCGCCTTATTCGTTTTAAGAAAAGGCATCTCAGTAAACTAGAAGACTGATGTTCTGGCTACTAGCTAGCCAGCCAGGGAGCTCCTGGATCTGCCTGTATCTCCTCTCAAACCTGGAGGTACAGGCACATAAGCCATATCAGGATTTTTCTTTTAATGTGGATCTGAATATAGGCCCTCACTCTTGCACAGCCAGTGGGCCATCCTTCCAGCCCATAACTTCATTTTGTTAAGTGAAGAAAATGAAGCCTACACCAAAAGTTTATTATGAAAACAATAGATATATATAAGATACATACACACACAGAGAAAGAGAGAGAGAGAGAGAGAGAGAGAGAGAGAGAGAGAGAGGTGTGTGTGTGTGTGTGTGTGTGTGCGAGAGAGAGACGGGGGGAGAGAGAGAGAGAGAGAGTGTGTGTGTGAGAGAGAGGGGGGGAGAGAGAGAGAGAGAGGGAGAGAGAGAGAAATTAGAACTAGGAATATACTAAATAAAGAACCCAAATTTTTTAATTTAAAAATGTTACAGCAAATTTTTTGTAAGTAAGATATATAATATTCAAATCCTGAAATTTAAATTTGTATAATGGATAACATACTCAAGAAATGAATTAAAATAAATTAGTAAAAAATCATATATGCTGTACCTGTTTAGTGGTTTTATGAGTGCCTTGAATTGTCCTCTTTGATTTTCCAGTTTGACACTTAGGTTTTCCTTCAAGGTATGAAAAAGGAGATAGACACATAAATCAAAAGAGATAACATATAACTAAACTATAGGTGATATATAACATATGACTAAACAATGTAATGCACTCAGGCATCTCCAGTACATAACTTCCATCCAGAAACCTAGATAGTATAATTTTTATTCCTTGTCAATGAAGGTGAGCTACCGATAATGTTTTTTGTTTTGTTTTTTTAAATTTGATATTCTCACGTCCCAGAGACTGCTTTATTCAATGGCTCTGTTGGAGAGATCTTCAGCTCTTGATTTTTTTTAAAACCAAGACTCTAAACATAATCATTTACTACTTAGATATTACCCACAGGCTGGGACACTCTTACTTAGCTTAAAATATCCTATCACATAAGGTTGTTCTCAAAGAAAGAGAAAAGGCTGTCCAAAGGAAACAGGAACACCAAGAATCTCCCATTAGTCAAGTGTAAGACAGTCTGAACATCAGGAGAGAGTCATAGATTATACTCCATTAAATAAGAAGTCATGAATCTAAAACTCAAGTGACAGCACATGCTGGCGAGGATGTGGAGAGAGAGGAACACTCCTTCATTGCTGGTGGGAATGCAAACTAGTACAGCCACTTTGGAAATCTATCTGGCGCTAACTCAGAAAACTGGGAATAAGGCTTCCTCAAGACCCAGCTATTCCACTCCTTGGAATATACCCAGAAGATGATCCAGCACACAACAAGAAAATTTGCTCAACCATGTTCATAGCAGCCTTATTCATAATAGCCACAACATGGAAACAGCCTAAGTGTCCCTCAATAGAAGAATGGATAAGGAAATTGTGGTACATTTACACTATGGAATACTACTCAGCTATTAAAAACAAGGAACTCCCGAAATTTGTGGACAAATGGACTGAACTAGAAATGATCATAATGAGTGAGTTAACCCAGAAGCAGAAAGAGTCAAATGGTGTATACTCACTTATATCTGGACACTAGCCCAAGGGGCATGTCCCATGAAAGTATCATCCACCAGGAAAGTGGGACAGAGGGAGGACATCCTATTGGGTCTCTAGGTTAGAGAAGCATGGGAGAATGGGGAAATAGAAGGATCCAGAGGGTCCTAGGAATCTATAAGAAGAACATTAAGATGGGCATATCTGGGCCCAGGTGTCTGGCGCAAACTATGGCACCAGCCAAGGACAGTCCGTGCAGTAAACTTCGAAGCCCTACCCAGATCTAGCCAATGGACAGGACGATCTTCACAGTTGAGTGGAGAGTGGGGTCTGACTTTCACATGAACTCTGGTGCCCTATATTTGACCACATCCCCTGGATGGGGAGGCCTGGTAGCACTCAGAGGAAGGATAGCAGACTACTGAGAAGAGACTTGATACCCTATGAGCATATACAGGGGGAGGAGGTCCCCCTCAGTCACAGTCTTAGGGGAGGGGAGTAAAGAGAAAATGGGAGGGAGGGAAGAATGGGAGGATACAAGGGACTGGATAACAATTGAGATGTAATATGAATAAATTAATAAAATATATTTTAAAAAAAGAAGAAGTCATGAATCTACCCAAATTTAAATTTACAAACATATAGACATTTTACATGAAGGAAGAGCTATTTTTTTGTTTGCTTTTTGGATTTTGTTTTTTGGGGGGTTGTTTGTTTGTTTGTTTGTTTTTCAAGACAGGGCTTCTCTGTGTAGTCCTGTCTGTCCTGGAATCACTTTGTAGACCAGGCTGGCCTCGAACTCACAGAGATCCACCTGCCTTTGCTTCCCAAGTGCTGGGATTACAGGTGTGTGCCATAGCACCCAGCAGAAAAGCTATTCTTTATATTAGAATGCTAACTAATAAACATAGAAGAAATTATAAAGTTAGTAAATCACTATTTCAACTACCAGAGTAATAGCTTAATAATTTTGTTATTTCTTAAAATAGCAAATAAACAATAATACTTTTTACACTATTTTGTACAAGATCAATTTATTTAATATACCATTTTGCTGAAGAATTCTAATTGTGAACATTCAGTTTAAATCTACTTACTTTCTGAAACTAAATAAATGCTTATCTAGTTTGCCATGTTTTGCTTTGTTTAGGTAGAAGGGCCTTGTTACACTGCAAGGCTAGCCTTGAGCTCCTAAGACTATTCTCTTGCCTCTGGTTTTCCAAGCCACTGGGACTTACACAAGCACACCCACCTGTCCTCCCAATTTACATTAAAGGAAAAGCTAACTTTTTTTTTTCCGAGACAGGTTTCTCTGTGTAGCCTTGGCTGTCCTGGACTCACTTTGTAGTCCAGGCTGGCCTCGAACTCACAGCAATCCGCCTGCCTCTGTCTCCCGAGTGCTGGGATTAAAGGCATGCACCACCACGCCCAGTGAAAAGCTAACTTTTATAGTTACATACCATCATCATCTTTGCTTTCTAGTGGAACACTCCACGCTATCAGGTTTCTTGCTGTGCGACCCTCCTCAGCAACAATTCTTCTCACTTTGTCATGACTATTGGAGCGCTGGAAGGAAGCCTACATATATTGAAATGAGAGTATTTATGAGACTATTAAGTATAAATCTCATTTAGCATATATTAGACAAATTCATTATTTTCCATACTTATTCAGAAAGCAAATACTTAAATGTTAATTTGAGGGGCTTGGGACATGGCTCAGTGGATAAAGTACTCATTGCACAAGGATGAGAAAATGAGTTCAGGTCTCCAAGATCCATGTAAAAACTGAGTGAGGTAGAAGACAACTGTAATCCCAGTACAGGAAGAGAGACAGGCCAACCAGCTTAGTCAAAATAGGAAGTTCCAGATCCAGTGAGAGACTCCACCTCAAAAGATGAAGTGGGACAAGCAAATGACTCAGTGGTAAAGATGTAGCTAACAAGTTTGAGGACCTGAGTATAATTCCCATTACCCACATAGCAAAAGGACAGACCAACTTCCAGAGTTGTCCTCTGAGCATCACATGAATGTGTGTGCTCGAGCGCGCGCGCGCGCACACACACACACACACAAATAAATACATAATAAACTTAAAAGAACAGAAAGCTTGGGTGATGGCTTAATATGTAAAACACTTACTGATACCAAGAAAAAATAGCAAAAATTTTAAAGACAGATCATATCAGATTTGTATGCTCCCTGAAAAAAATCCTATGTAGAGAATTTGTCAGTTATATGGATCAAAGAGAAAAAAACATGTCAGCTAAACCTATAAATATGAGGACCTCAATTTAGTTCACTAGAACCCAGGTAAAAAGCTAGGCATGCCAACATACACTAGCCCAGCACTGGAAGCAGGAACAGGAAGATCCCAAGGGCTCCTGGCCAACAGGCCAGCTCCAGGTTTGATGAGAAACATTAATTTCAAAAAACAAGGTGGAAAGCAAGGGCAGGACACCCAGTGCTGACTTCTAACCACCACACACACAGACGCAGGCACAAGTACTGCACCACAGGCACAAGCATGCCTATTCCCAAACATGCACCATCCTAACAAGGTGGAGAGAGAGGATGGCACCCAAACATGCACCATCCTAACAATGTGGGGAGAGGATGACACCCAAACATGCACCATCCTAACAAGGTGGAGAGAGAGGATGGCACCCAAACATGCACCGTCCTAACAATGTGGAGAGAGGACGGCACCCAAACATGCACCGTCCTAACAATGTGGAGAGAGGACGGCACCCAAACATGCACCATCCTAACAATGTGGAGAGAGAGGATGGCACCCAAACATGCACCGTCCTAACAATGTGGGGAGAGGATGACACCCAAACATGCACCGTCCTAACAATGTGGGGAGAGAGGATGGCACCCAAACATGCACCGTCCTAACAATGTGGGGAGAGGATGACACCCAAACATGCACCGTCCTAACAATGTGGGGAGAGAGGATGGCACCCAAACATGCACCGTCCTAACAATGTGGAGAGAGAGGATGGCACCCAAACATGCACCATCCTAACAATGTGGAGAGAGAGGATGGCACCCAAACATGCACCATCCTAACAATGTGGAGAGAGAGGATGGCACCCAAACATGCACCGTCCTAACAATGTGGGGAGAGGATGACACCCAAACATGCACCGTCCTAACAATGTGGGGAGAGAGGATGGCACCCAAACATGCACCGTCCTAACAATGTGGGGAGAGGATGACACCCAAACATGCACCGTCCTAACAATGTGGGGAGAGAGGATGGCACCCAAACATGCACCGTCCTAACAATGTGGAGAGAGAGGATGGCACCCAAACATGCACCATCCTAACAATGTGGAGAGAGAGGATGGCACCCAAACATGCACCGTCCTAACAATGTGGGGAGAGAGGATGGCACCCAAACATGCACCGTCCTAACAATGTGGGGAGAGGATGACACCCAAACGTGCACCATCCTAACAATGTGGAGAGAGAGGATGGCACCCAAACATGCACCGTCCTAACAATGTGGGGAGAGAGGATGGCACCCAAACATGCACCGTCCTAACAATGTGGGGAGAGGATGACACCCAAACATGCACCGTCCTAACAATGTGGAGAGAGAGGATGGCACCCAAACATGCACCATCCTAACAATGTGGAGAGAGAGGATGGCACCCAAACATGCACCGTCCTAACAATGTGGGGAGAGAGGATGGCACCCAAACATGCACCGTCCTAACAATGTGGGGAGAGGATGACACCCAAACGTGCACCGTCCTAACAATGTGGGGAGAGGATGGCACCCAAACATGCACCATCCTAACAATGTGGAGAGAGAGGATGGCACCCAAACATGCACCGTCCTAACAATGTGGGGAGAGAGGATGGCACCCAAACATGCACCGTCCTAACAATGTGGGGAGAGAGGATGGCACTCAAACATGCACCGTCCTAACAATGTGGAGAGAGAGGATGGCACCCAAACATGCACCGTCCTAACAATGTGGGGAGAGAGGATGGCACCCAAACATGCACCGTCCTAACAATGTGGGGAGAGAGGATGGCACTCAAACATGCACCGTCCTAACAATGTGGAGAGAGAGGATGGCACCCAAACATGCACCGTCCTAACAATGTGGGGAGAGAGGATGACACCCAAACATGCACCGTCCTAACAATGTGGGGAGAGAGAATGACACCCAAAGTCGCTTTCTGGCCTCCACATCATACACATAAAAACAAATCTGAAACTTGGAATGTGTCCTTCAAACACCAAGTCTGCTTTCAGGTTTAAAGACCTTAAAATTAAAACTTTCAACTACTTTAAAAGCAAAGTCTGAAGCTTGAGCAGCTACGGCAAGCAGCAGGACGCTCTGCACCTACGCCAGCACCACATCTTCCACAGCCACAAGTCTATTGAGCAGCTACGGCAAGCAGCAGGACGCTCTGCACCTACGCCAGCACCACATCTTCCACAGCCACAAGTCTATTGAGCAGCTACGGCAAGCAGCAGGACGCTCTGCACCTATGCCAGCACCACATCTTCCACAGCCACAAGTCTATTGAGCAGCTACGGCAAGCAGCAGGACGCTCTGCACCTATGCCAGCACCACATCTTCCACAGCCACAAGTCTATTGAGCAGCTACGGCAAGCAGCAGGACGCTCTGCACCTATGCCAGCACCACATCTTCCACAGCCACAAGTCTATTGAGCAGCTACGGCAAGCAGCAGGACGCTCTGCACCTATGCCAGCACCACATCTTCCACAGCCACAAGTCTATTGGGTGGGATAACAATCAAATCCTAACAAAAGAAAGGTCAAAAAGGAATGGAAAATGAGAGAATGGACATAAGACACTAAATCAAAAAAATCTTGGGAGTTCTACCTTAAAGGAAAAAAAAAGACTTTTTAAGACTTTATTTTTATGCTTGTGGGAGGAATCTGATAGAGAGAAAATTTGAGGGAAAGGCAATAAAAATGCCTGCTAAATCTATGAGTAACAAAAATAAAGTTTCAGTACACAAATGAGTTAACTCACTACTACAAAAAAATCCAAACTTCTGGGGGAAAAGATCCCTCCTACTTGAATACTCTGATAAGAGACTAATTCGTACCTTCTCTCCAGAACTCTTACCTTCTGCTTTATGTCTGCATTTATATCCCTTCACTCTTCCCAGAGGCATCTGCCTAACTAACTAAAACTTCCACAGGAATTTGTTATACTATGCTCTCTAGATTTGCAAAATTCCCCAACCTCTTCTCTACTTAATTCTCACCCTTCCCAGTGATGTCACACTGTAACACATCCTCTGTTTGACTGAACTTAACGCTAGCATCTAGATCACCTAAACACAGTATTAAACAAAAGCACCACTACTGCCTCTAGGCCAAAGGAACAAGTTTAAATAGATGTTTTACTTTCGGTTCTTTCAGATAATGCCCTTATTCCACTGTAGGAAATATTGCAGGCTTAGACATAAGGGCATAAAACTGACCATTCCTATATCATATTCTAACTTGAGTACTCATAAAGTAATGAGCTTCCAAGAACCAAGCAGATGACCTCACAGTCCCAAGACTGCAGTGATGCTAAAGCTAAAGCTCCTTTCTCCTATGAAGATCAGCATTGCCAACTTAGTTCTTTTGAACTTAGTACACAAAGACATAGAGAAAGAGCCACCAGCTTGAGACTGTTTTTATTCTTTGTTCTAATATTTAACATGTAAAAATTACTATTTGCCTTGCATGTGCCTGGAACATTTTTCTCTTTATATTAAGGTGTTTTCTGTGACAAGCCAAATGGGCTTCTCTCACAAAGAACTCAAAATCTGATTATTTTTAACAACTTAATTCTTATAAACATGTCAATAACATAATGCTTTAATTGTTTTAGTATGCACACCAAGGTTTGAGATGCAACTGATAAGTCTCAGATATGTCATTACTTTACAGGTGTCTATTTCAACAGCACTCTTACTCAGGTTCAGATTGCAACGACAGTTTTACAAGTTAAAGTGTGCCACCTAGTGTTACATGGAGATTTTACACAGACTTGTTCAAATATTTAATGTTTCAAATAAAAGCAATAAACATTAGTTTTAAGTTATAGTCAAATCTTGTCCAACACACTCTAAAAAAATCAAATACTCACAACATGCACCACAGTCTGCATACTTCTGAGACTTGCTCCTAGCTCCAATCCTCCCAAAGGAGGAACATAAGCAAGACTGCATTCCTAAGCCCTCCATTTGAGTAGTGTAAGGTAAGAAGTGCCTGGAAATACTGAGTTGTAAAAGTACAAGGGATGAGAACACATTTGCTCCTGTTTTTAGGGCCTCTGCACCAGTGCCCATCCTGGATTAAGGCAGTCCAGGAAGTTAGCTCTCAATTGTTTTCCTACTCCACATCCCACGGTGTCAGATTGAGGCAGCAGCAGTGCCTGAAACAGCCCCTAAGACTGAGGTTAAAAGATGACAAATAGATGGCAGGAAATAGGAAAAGAGAAGCAAATAACAAGCAAGCAAAAACTTAAAGTTGGTTTTTACAACAGCTCGATCATAGTGGCCAGCAAGACAGCACGTGCTGCCAAACCGGACAATCCATTTGATCCCCCAGGACCCATCTGGTGAAAGGAGAGAGTCAACTCCTGTAATGTGTTCTCTGATCGCTCAAGCACACACTAGGACACATGTACACACAAACAAACAAACAAGCAAATATAATAAAAATAGTTGACTTACCATCATTCTTTAATTCTCTTCTGTGGCAAGATCTTTTACCACATAATCCCATGGGTTATAATTCCTGCAATTAAAATATGTATGTGTATATATGCCCATATATAGCCTTAGTTATAGCATTATCATAAAGTCATATGTAATTATTAAAAAGTAAAATCCCACCCTCCAAGTTCCCCATTACATTAAATATAAAAAAATGAATACAACCACATTCTGTTGTCTGTTAGGATGTGTAGGATATAGCAGGCTTGAAATATTCTACACTGAATAGTGTCTTAATATTCCAAAATATAAAAACAAAATGGGAAAGAAACAATCTAATTACAGGACTAGCACAGTATGTCTAATTCAGAAGCATCAAGCTTCTTCTTAGTACAACTCTTTACACAAAATATATACACATATATATTATATGCTTGAGGGTTTATTTTTATTTAATGTGTATAAGTGCTTGCCTACATGTATATAACACATGCAGAGTGTATGTGCCTGTAAAGGCCAGAACAGGGCTCATATTCTCCTGGAACTGGGATCACAAGGGGTTATACGCCCCCTGTTGGTAGTAAGAACCAAACCTGGGCCTGTGTAAGAGAAACAAGCGTTCTTAACTGCTGAGCCCCTCTCTAGCCACACATTTTTTATCTTGACCCAATTCATAATGTTTTACTAAAAGAAAAAGCCCATGAACATTCATCCCTATTGTGAGAAATACACTCTTGCCTGTTTTATTCTATTTCATTTTTTCAATTTATTTACTTACTCTCTGTACAGCTTGATCCCAGCCCGCTCCCTCCTCTCTTCCAACTCCCATCCTCACATGCACTCCCTCCACCCCACTCTGCCTTCTTCTCAGAGAAGAGGAGCCCCACCCCAAGGTGCACTAACCCACCCTGGCACCTCACGTTGCAGCAAGACCTTGCATCCTCTCCCACTGCAGCCTGACAAGGCAGCCCAGCTAGGAGAAAGCAATCCAAACGCAGGCAACAGAATCAGAGGCAGCCCCTACTCCCGTTGTTAGGGGACCCACATAATGTTCACTCACTTGACTCATTAATGAGCCCCAACTTAATAAAGAAAATAATGTACAACTCTCCTTAAGAATTTCTATAAAATGGAGGCTGGAGAGATGGTTCAATGGCTATCGGAACTTGTTGCTCTTGCAGAGGACACAGATTCGGGTGCCAGCACCTACATGGTAGCTTACAACCATTCATGTCAGACCCAGGGACTGACTCCCTCTTCTGACTTCCACTGACACCAGGAACACTCATGGTACAACACATATACATGAAGGCAAAGTCATCAAAATAGAATAAAAATAAATCTTTCAAAAAGAACTTCTATAAACTTAAATTTTATCAGAGTATTTTAATCACCTTTTATGTAGTGTCCACACAGACCTGACCTTACCTTTCAGGAAACCTATTTAATGTAGTCAAATTTTCACTCAAAAAAAAAAAAAACCACAAAGCAGAGAAACTAGACTCTGTGTGTGTGTGTGTGTGCATGTGCCTAACACTATAATAAGAACCACTGAGCAAACGTGGTTCTTGAACAAAAGTAGCAGATAAAACCTAACATTCCAAGAACCTAGGTCATTAAGCCTCAGCTAAGTGAATATGTTTCTTTAATATACACTTTCAGGTTGGGGAATAGCCTGATGGGAGCGCACCTGCCTGCTATGCTTGAGACTCTGGACTCAAGTACCTGCACTATAAGAAATATAGTTTTAAAGTAGCACCATAAGTGCAAACATATGCACACATGCATGTGCACACACGCACATACACACACACATACACACTTAAACACAAATGCTCACAATAATATTATTAACCAATAATCAAAATGGCATACATACCTATCAGCTAAATATTAAACACAATGTGACATAACCAAACAATACAATTCTTATTTGGCCATAAAGGGAAGTCAAGTTGTCATGTTTCATCATAGATGAACTTTAAAATATTATATATTGTAAAAGAAATTATAAAAGATCACATATTACATGATTTCATTTGTCTGAATTGTCCTGAATAATTAAATCCATGGAGTCAAACAATAAAGCAACAGAGAGAAAATGAGTAACTCAGGTGAGAACAGGTTATCTTTCAGGGTGGCCACAATGTTCCACAACCCACTATGGTGTAGTGACAGAGCTCTGTGCAAACATGATAGGTGAATTTTAAGTATGTGAATGGCACGGTTCATGATTTAGGTGAGAAACTGCTGCATTTTTTAAGTGCACTGTCCTTGCTCACAAACCTCCAACACTATAGATCTCACGCAGAGTCCCCTGTCCCAGCCCAATTTTCTCCCATTCTTTACCACTCCTTCCCAGGATTCATTCCATCTCAGCCAAACAGACATGAGCCTTAGAGGTTTATGCTTGGGCCATTCTCTGTCTTTGCCAAATGAGCCCTGTTTAAATTGTAATCCTCCCAAAGAAGCAAGGGCTGTGAAAGTTCATCTCCACTAGATTAGCCTCTAAGAAAAAAAAAATGAAACCACCATAGTGATGGTATAAAATAACTTCTAACTCTAATAAGAAACTTAAAAATACAAACATTAAAAACAGCTGAGGTTGAGTGAGTGGTACATGTAATTCCAGATTCTCAGGAGACTGAGAAATAAAATAAGACTAATTGAGACCAGGAGGTCAGTACTAATCCTGATAATACAACAAACTTTGTCTCAAAAAACAAAATAAGGCCTGGAGAGATGGCTCAGAGGTTAACAACACTGTCTGCTCTTCCAGAGGTAATGAGTTCAATTCCCAGCAACCACATGGTGGCTCACAACAATCTATGATAAATCTGATGCTCTCTTCTGGCCTGCAGGTGTACATGCATACAGAGCACTGTATATATAATAATAAATAAATAAATAATTTTTTTAAATTTAAAAACCTACAAACTCCAAGAATTTCTTAAGAAAGACACAATATATGAAAGATGTAATCTGTGGTATCCTTAACATAAATGTTAATGCAATTTTGTTTTCTGTTTATTGTTTTTGCCTGGTGGGTTTTTATCTTCTTCTCTTTCCTTCTTTTTTGTTTTTGTTTTTGCTTTGTTTTGTTGTTGTTTGTTTTTCTTTTGGGGAGGAGACGGGTTGAGATAGGGACTCTCTATGTAACCATGGCTGTCTTGGAACTTGTTATAGGCCAAGCTTACCTAGAATTCAGAGATTCAATTTCCTCTGCCTCCCAACTTCTAGGATTAAAGGCATGTGACACCAAACCTGGCTGTTTTTGCTTTCTTGAAAGGTCTTACTATTTTACCAAGGCTAGCCTCAATACATAATCATCCTGCCTAGGCTTACTGAGTACTGAGATTACAGACATAAACTAATTGAAGTTAAATTTTTAGCAACTTAGAACACACTATAACTACAGGATGTTTTGTGAAAGCCTATGGTAACCACAAAGAAAAACCTATAGTAGATACACAATAAAAACAAAAATAAAAACAAAAAATCTTATGATTATTTAAAAAACATAAAATCACAAAGGAAAATAGCAAGAGAGAAACTGAAAGTGAAAGAATGACAAACCAGAGCATAATTATTGTAGTAAGGGCTTTTCTATTTATCATCATTAATTATAAATGGATTATATTCCCCAACCAAAAGATAAGAGTAGCTAAGTCAATTGTTAAAAAGAAAATCACGATCAAATAACATACTGCCTATAAGCAACTTTAGCTTTCAAGAATATAAGAAAAGGACTGAAAAAACATTCTATGCAAATGGCATCCTAAAGAAAGCAGAGGTGTTTTACCAGACAAAACAGATTTTAGGTCAAAAACTGCCACACACAAAAGTCATATGTTAATAAAAACCAATTTAAGAAAATATAACAATTATAATTACAAATATATCCCAAGCACCCAGGAGGCAGAGGTAGGCAGATCTCTGTGAGTTTAAGGCCAGTCTGGTCTACTGAGCAAGTTTCAGGACAGCCAAGGCTACACAGAAACCCTGTCTTTAAAAACCAAGAAAAAAATACTATATGATTCAACAATCATCACTTCTAGTAAATATCCAAAAGAAATTAAATAATAATATCAAAGATACATTGGCATTACATGTTCTTTTCAGCATTAATCACAAAATCTAAGACAATCAAACTAAGTGAATACTTACATAAAGGAAATGTGCTGTTTGTGTGGGGGTGTGGTAGAGTATTCAACCTTTAAAAAATGTTCATTTTCAACAGCACAGATAAATCTGGAGGATATTATGGTAAGAAAAAAAAGCCAAGTATGTCAAAGTAAATAGTGTAGAATCTTATTTGTGAAATACAAAGTAACTGATCACACAGAAGCAGAGAGAAGAATGGTAATAGCCAGAAACTACAAGATTCAAGAGAGAACTAGGAAGATACAGATTAAATGTCACAAAGTTCTAGAAGCTTATTGTAGAAAATAGACACTGCGGTTAATAGTAATACTTGAAAACTGAGAAGAGTTCAGATCTTAAATACTCTGTGATGGTTAGTTTTAATTGTCAATTTAACCCAATCTGGAATCACTAAGAAAACAATCTCAAGGAGGTACTATCAACACTAGATTGGACTGTGGACAAATCTCTGCAGGATTGTCTGAATTAAGTGATGTGGGGAGACCCAAGCCACTGTGGGTGGCATCATTCCCTTGGCACTCTGTTGCCAGGTCTGAAGACCAGAGCTGGATTCCTAGAACTCATATGGTAAGAGGAGAGAATTAACTCTGGCAACTTATCCTCTAATCTCTGCAAGTGTGAGCACACATGCCCACAAACGTAAATGAAAACTTTTTTAAAGCCACCATTTCTTCAAACACAGCTCAAAGTCACCTTCATGAAGGTGCATTGTAGGTTTTGTTTTTTGTTTTTTGGGGTTTTTTTATTTTCTACTGCTGGGTATCAAACCTATGACCTTGAACATAACATTGCATGCATGTGTGCACACGCGCGCGCGCGTGCGCGCACACACACACACACACACACAAACTCACAGCCGCTGAGACCACATATCAATGCACAAATCAAGCCAGCCAAAAATCCAGCCTCAAAGTGGGAGGGGCTCATGGAGTCCCACCCTGTCTGAGGAGCTATCTGGCAAATGGTGGCTGCTGAGGAAGGGAACACCAGTTTTCTTCCGAGATGTAGGTCCTGAGAGGCTATCCATGTTCCAGTAGCTGAAGGTACAAACAGGGAACACCACGTGGACTCCACGGGTATGTTTAAAGAGAGAGCACATGTAGTTGGGAAGGAAAATGGTTGGGGGAATGGGAGAAGAACTGGAATAGGGAGAATGAAGAGTGGGTTTAATCAAAACACATTATATGCATGTATGAATATTAAAGAGAAACATTTTAAAATATTAACCTCCATAGCAGTAGTCTCATCTATAAAAATGAAGGTTAAGTATTTATGCCTCCCACAAAAAAATAACCAGCATTTTTCATACAAATATATAAACAAATATTCAAAGCAGTCTTATATATAATAGTTCCAAACTGGAAACAACTCAATCATTCATCAACAGAATAATAATCAAGTTGTAGTACATCCCTGAAACAGAAGACTGCTCACCAACAGAAAGGGATGAACTACATATATACATAACAGAGGAATATAGGATATTACACCCACAGCAAGAAACGACAAGAGAATAGTTAATGATTCTGTTTATATAGAGCTACATAGTCACCAAGAGTAAACTTAATTTAAAAAAAAAAAAAGTTCAATTGGTTGGAAGGATTGAAAAGGGACACGAATTTCCTGAAAGACAGAAATATTCTACAAATGGCTCAGTGGCTAAGAGCATTATTTACTCTTCCAGAGGACCCAGGTTCAACTCCCAGGACCCATGTAGATGACTTAGAATCATCTATAATTCCAGTTCCAAGGGAACCCATGCCCTCCTCTGGCTTCTGCATCAATGTGGTATACAGACATACATGTAGACCAAACACCCATACACATAAAATTAAAATCACAGAAAAAAAGATATTTTACAAATGGATTAGTGGTACCCTGAGTTATTATAAATGTGTCACTGTTTATGGAGATGTTCTCTTAGAGTGGGTACCTTTTACATAGGTGAGTTATACTTCAATATTTTTATAGGGCACAATTCTTAGAAAAATAATGGCTAACTCTATTACAAATCTATGAGGAGAATTAGAGGAGATACATATATTCTGAAATAAACTCATACAGTGGGAAAGAATATATTCTGTGGGACCGACTTCCAACTTATCTATTTACTAGAATCATAATTATGCAATTTTAGATACATTCTTATTGCCTTGGGACTTTTTCTCTTCCACAATATAAAATAACATCTACTTCATAAGGTTAAATGGTAGGGTGCTAGAGTGAAAATTCCCACCAGATGATATACAGATGCCCAAATAATTTCCGAAATACTACAGAAAACCAGGTGCATAATAAATGTTGCCCTCTTTCTCCCAGTTCTCTAACAAATCCAGGCCCTGGGGGTTAGTATCAATATCTGAAAGACCTCTCCCCTCCTGGAACCCCTTAGAGTGCGAAGACTCTGCCAGAAAGAAAGAACGCAGCACTGCATGGCTCACTGGTTAGCCAGAAATATCTCCTTTCAGCCATCTCAGAACCAGTCTACCAAGCTGTGAACTCTACAAGCCTTCCCAATAAAGACGGCTTTAGAGTACATACACTTTTCAAGCAGACACAAAATCCTATGACCATGTAAACTAAGCTGTAACGAAAGACCCTGGAAGACAGAGCTGACATCCATGGCAAACCGTGAGAAGAATGTAATCTCTAATGTCAGACACACACCCAAAGGCTACCGTGTACAAATTATACAACCTTTAGGAAAGTTATCTAATTGCTTATGAGTTCACAAACAATGAAAGTAAAAATATCTACCCCATAGGGTTATTTTCAAAAGCAAAGAAATTTTGTGTGATAAGCCTGACAGCAAAGAACTACCACTCAAAACCTGATTACTGTACAATACAGTGATTATGAGTAAAAGTTCATCAATAGTTTCTGAACTATAACACACTACAATTACAAACACCAAAGACTATAATTATTATCAAATTACAGAATAAGGATGGCTTCAAACAGAATCATAATCTCTTAAGTCCTACCAGATCCTGATTATTCACCATGCCTTAGACACTACTGTTCAATTTTGGCATCTAATAGATTATTATCTTTATCTCTAAACTGAAGTCAGTCATGATGCTGGGGCAGGAGAATTCTAAGTAAGAGGGCAACCTGGGCTACATAGCAAAACTGCTTCAAAGGAAAAAATCATGATTTTCTTTCTTCTAGGAAAATTCAAGATACTTCTTTGCACAAAAAGAAAACTACTGCAATGTATACACTAATAAACATGAGTAGGTTATGTATACTTCATAATAGAGCATCTCAAGATTGCAAAAGATCTCTGGAAAGCAATCCCTTTAAAGACATGAATTTTTAAAAAGAATTCAAAGACAGCAAATGAGTGAAATGCATTTCAAAGTAAAATAAAAGGACTATGTAGGTTAAAGAGTCATGTGCTCATTTCTGCAAGAGCTATTCAAATTACTAACAAGTACAAGAAAAGATGTTCAAATTACTAGTCATTAGGAAAACAAACCAAAACCACAATAAGGCATCAATCATTTCACATCAATCTAGATATCTACCATCAAAAAGATAGGACTAGAGTGTCAAAGGAAACTGAGAAACTGGAGCCTTCCTCACACACTACAGAGGGAATGTAAACTGGTACCACTAACCTAGCACAGCATCCAGCAGCTCCTCGGTGAGTTAAACATACAGTTACCATACAACCCAACAATTCCACTCACAAGAAATGAAAACACAAGACCACGCAAAACTTATACAAGAACGCCACAGCAGCGCTGTCCTAACAACTAAAAATATAAGCATTCAGATGACCAAGAACTGTCCAACAGGTAAACAAAAGATGGGCTACCTACACAATGGAATGCTAGCTAAAAACAAGGAGTGAAGTGCTAGTACATGCTGTGGTATAAAAGATTCTTTAAAACATGCCAAACAGAAGCAGCAAGATACAATAGACCACATATTCACATTAGGTAATTTTATTAGTGTGCTATGTCTCATATGGAAACCCACGGGTTAGTATTCAGCTAGGGTTAGAGGTCAGGGAGGACAGGAGCAAAACAGTGTCTTCTTACATGACAGCTCCACTGCACTCACGCACTCACAGCCAACCAACGGCAAGTGTGGGAAGAGCGTCATGAGCTCACCCTCCTAACTGAGGAGCTTGATCAGTCAATGGGTTCTGGAGAAGGGAGAATCAGTTTTCTTTAATGATACAGCTCAATCCCACTCCAGTGGATGGCCCCACACCCAGAAGTCACAGGCAGCACAAATTGGAGTCATTGAGTTATTAAAAGTAAGTAAATAGATTTTAAAAATTGCACACATAATTGAGGGGACAGTAAAGGTGTGGGTGGATCTGGGAGGAGTTAGGAGAAGGGACAGGTGATGAATATGATCAAAATAAACTGTACTTAAAAAACTCAAAGATGAAAAATATTTTTAAAAAGAAAGTCTAAATATTTTTCCTGAATCTGGTTCTTAACATTGTTATAGATAATTCAAAAGCTATCACTAATTTTCACATTTTTATGAGTACAAACTAAGTTTATTAGACCAAAATGAGTATCTTTAAGAATAATACAGAAACTTTGTGATTCCTTATTGTTTAAAGAATTTTTTGATTGCTTTAGTACATACTGCCATGAATACATCCACCAAGAAGTATTTTCCTGTCAATATGGCATGTGAAAATGATGACACTACCTTTTTCTTGCTATACTGTATTTAAAAACAGCCCAATATACCAAATTTTTCAAAATTGCATGTGGAGGTGGGTGGCTTTTATGGGAAAACATCAATCATATGTAGACTGCTTAAGCAGCCTGATACTCAGCAGTTCAATTTTCCACTTCTCCAAGCCTTCAAAATATATAATAAACCTACTATTAAATTAAGGTCAGTCTGAGCTACAAAGACCTGTCTCAAAAATTAGAAACAAGAGCTAGGAGATCTCAGCAAGTAAAGGGCTTATCACACAACATGAGCGTCTCAACTCTCAGTACCCATAAAAACAAAGTATAGCTGGTTACCTACAACTGGAATCCCAGGCCCAGGGAAGCAGGAAGACTGCTGAGTCTGGGTGACCAGTCAGCCTGTCTAACCAGGTAAGCAAGGTCCAGGTCCCAGCAAAAGCCATGCCTCAAAAAGCAAAGTGGCCAGCTCCTGAGGACTGGCAGCTGGGATCGGCCTCTGGCTCCTCCTACACCAGTACATACAAACAAAAGGAAGTACTTAACCCTTAGTATGCAAGACATGGAAATTTTGTTAAAGACAACTCCAGCACTGAACTCCAGATCTGTTCTGTATGAATTTGTCAGAGTTTGCTTTCCATTGCTCTAGTAAGACAGCATGGCCAAAAGCGACATGGTGAGGGTGGGTGATGGGGACTGTATTTCAGCTTAAAGCTTACAGTCTGTCATGAAGGAAAGTCAGGATAACACTAAACTTGGATGCAGGAACTGAAGCAGAAGTCGCAAAGAAACACTGCCTACTGATCTGCTCCTGGCTGGCTCAGCTTGCTTTTTTGTTCTACCCAGAACCACCTGTCCAAGGTTGGCATCACTCACAGTGGGCAGGACCCTCTTACATCAATCATCAACTAAAAAAATGCCCCCACAGACTTGCCTAGAGGCCAATCTGATTGAGGAATTTTTCAATTTTATTTCCCTCTTCCCAAATGATTAGTCAAGCTGACAAAAAAAGGAAAGAAAGAAAGAAAGAAAGAAAGAAAGAAAGAAAGAAAGAAACAATATTAAGCAAGACTTAGCCAAAAATGCTTGGAGGAAAAAAAAAAAAAAGCCAGGGGGTAGTGGTAGCACACACCTTTACTCTCAGCATTTGGGAGACAGAGGCAGGCAGATCTCTGAGTTCAAGGCCAGAAGGTCTACATAGGGAGTTCCAGGACAGCCAAGGCTACACCGAGAAACAGTCTCAAAAATGAAAAAAAAGAAAAGAAAGAAAGAAAAACCCCACCACCCAGAAAAAATAAACAAAAAATGTGAAAAGAATTATATTGACTTAATTTTAATTAAATAAGCCATTTCCAAAATGTTTTTTTTATTTCATTATTTTATGTGTATGAGTGCTTGCCTAGAAGTATGTCTATTCACAACTTACATATCTAGTGTTTCAGGAGGCCAGAAAAGGGCGCTGGATCCCCCAGAACTGGTAATGAGCCATCACACAGTTGCTAGGAATTAAACCTGGGTCATCTACAAGAGCAACTGGTGCTCTTGAACCTCTGTGCCATTTCTCCAGGCTCAACCATTTGTAACTTTTATGTCTACAGTTTCAAAAATGATAATTCCACAATATTTATGTTGGGCCACTAAAAAAGACTGTTATATTATCTAGCATATAAGAATACACACTGTGTGTTCAAGTATACATATGTGTGATCCATAAATGTGTGTGGATGCCAGAGGTAATGGCAGATGTTTATTCAATCACTTATTACCTGCATGTGTTGAAAGGAAGGGATAATGCATGTATGTGCATATAAGTGTAAACGTGAAGGCCAGAGGTCCACACTGGGCATCTTCCTCAATCACTGTCACATCTTTTTTTTTTTTTTTTTTTTTTTTTTTTTTTGGATACAGGATCTCTCGCTGAATCTGGAGCGTCATGTTTCAACTGGACTGGCTGGTCATCAAGCCCCTGGGATCTACCTGTCTCTGCCACAACCACCACCATCCAAGTAGTGGCATTACAGATGTATACTGCTACATCTGGCTTTTATGTGGGTTGCGGGATCCAAACTCCAGTCAAGCACTTGACCCACTGAGACACCTCTCCCGCCCCTCTACCGTTTGGCAGGGGAATGGTGGGAATTAGGCTAGACTGGCTGGCCAGGGAGCCCCCAGGGATCCTTCTGTCTCTGCCTCCCAGCACTGGGATTACAGATGTGCACCCATGTGCCCTTCATGAGTGCTGGGGTTGTGTGTACAGTGCATTTTACCTACTGAGAAATCTCCCTGACCCTGACACCATCAATTTGTAGTGATTAAAGAATATTCATATGGAATTCACAAGGATTTCTGCTCCTCCTTTAAAAGTGGTTTGGGTTGTGGGGGTGGGGGAGCAGGAGGATGCAAACAGAGCATCTGAACTCTATGCCCTTACCTTTAAAACACGCCTATAAAGCACTCACGAAGGCACTGAGAAAGTCTTACTGTCAAGTCCCTCTTCAGTGACCTACAGAGCACAGAGGAAAAGCAGTTCTAAACCTGTATAAAATAATAAAACCTTGGGAACCCAACAAGCCTGGTTTTGACATAAACACGTCAGGCATTTAATCAGTGCCAGGTGCTCAATGTTTGTGTCCCCTCAAAACTCATGTTGAAATCCTAGCTTTCCAAAGTGATAGCATTAGGTGGGTGCTTTGGGAGGTAATTAAGAGTGAGGGTCTTCATAAATGCGATTGATGCTCTTAGAAAAGAGGTTAAAGGAAGACCCTGCCCCTTCTCATGTAAGGGTTTAGGAGGCGTTATCTATAATCAGAAAGCAGGTTATCACCAAACACAGAATCAGCGACCACCTTGGACTTCCCACCTCGGACTTCCCAATAGTTGTTCTTTATATATTTCCCAGTCTAAGGTATTTTGTTATAGCGGCCAAAACAGACTAACACGGGGAGTTTCACAAGCGCAGCACAAGGGAATGCAGAGAGGAGGAACGGGGCATTTGCTGAAGGCTTACTATAGGCTAGAAGCAGCTTTTTATATATAGAAACATTATTTTCTGCTACTAACAATGTTATGAGGTGGGTGGTACCCAAATGAGGGAAACCAAAGGACAAAAGCCACCACATCACACTTTCTCCCACCAACAAAATATCCCATATGACACTTAAAAATGGCTCTTGGATTAAAGATATTTAGATGTCAGTGGACATTCTCAAGTCATTTCCATGTGTTTGTTGTAAGCATTTTGCAGAAAGTCGTGGTTAACAGAAACAAACAAACAAACAAAAACAATGCAAAGCACCAACATAGGCTGTGTTTATTACCCTTAAATCAGAAATACACCACATCGCATGCAAGTGATCTGGGTAAGAATCTCTTTGAGGCCCAGGTTCCCTATTCATAAACGTCTAGAGCACCTATATCACACTTCTTCCAAATGATGCTGATGAAATAAATCTGTACATTGTAGTACATATGTAAGGAATTATCTGTTCGGAAAGACAACTGTAGTGGATTGCTACTTCATGGACCTGGCACGCTTGAGAAATACAGTAGCATCCCTCAAGCTAGTAGGACCTCCTCAGAGGGAGCCTCTGGGACAGCAGCAGGTGCTGCTTGGAGAGCAATTTTCTGGCTGCTTTCTAACAAACCTAAAACTACTCATCTAACCTACTTCCTTGACTAGAATTGCAAATCTGAGCAGGGGAGAGACGCTAATAAAGTACTGGGACAGACACTGTGGTTCACAGGTCAGAGAGGCCTTCGTTCTGCACCTGAGGCCCCAACGTTAAACACTGTCAATTGGGAAGGAGGAAAAAAAAAACAACACAAAACAAAAAAAAAAAACAAAAAAACAAAAAAGAAACCCTCCTTCCTTTCCAGAGAAAGCTAAAGCCTGAATCAAGGTTCACAGAAAGTGTGGGAAACCCCTGGAGGAAAAGATGCTGAAAGCGATTAACTGCCAAATGCAGGCAAGAAGCAGCTCCAGAGGACCCCGCACCCCGCAGTGCGGACATTCCAGAAGCCTCGACTACCCACTAGAGACAGCCTCCTGCCCAGGCCCCGGCCCAGCCCGGACGGAGCTCACAGTCCCACGACCCACACAGCCCAGGCGGGCTGCGGGGCCAGCTCGACCCTCCCCACCCCAGCCCGGCCTCTCAGTGGACCTGGCGGCTTCCCTCCCCCGGCCACACGCCCAGGTGAGGGAGGAGGTGGAAGGGTGTTCCGCCGCCATCTTGTCCCCTCAGCCCCTCAACACAGGTTGCCCGCGCCCCTCTTGGGCCCGTCCGGGTCGAGGCGACGCGCGCCCCTCGCGGACACTTACCCGGGCCGCCCTGCGCACTTTGGGGCGGCTCCCAGCGTCCCGGCGGGAAAGGGGCGGGGTGGGGCGGGGCGGCCGCCGAGGACCGGGCGGGGCGGACGGACGGACGGCGCACCACGTGATGCCAGCGGAAGCCTAGCCACGCCCCCCAGGCTGTCCTGGGCCACTCGCGCAGGCGCAACCGGGCCCATTTCTTGCGCACAAGTAGTAAGCGAAGAGTTTGAGCTCTATCTAAGAGCTCCTACCTTTCTCATCCTCAGACTGACGGTCTATCAGCTTCGGCCACACCGGCCCCATTCTCGGATTCAGCCTTCCGTGGGCCTATCTTATCACCACGGCCCACAGATTGAGGATGTAGCGGGTTCACTCAAGAAATCTATGTATGAGAGCGTTTCACAAAAGCACCTGGGACTTAAGAGCCAAGTGGAGGTTAGCCTTCCACCTGAAGGCTTGTTTCAGAAGTTGCGGAAGGATCCAAGCACAAAGACCTAACAGGTGTGTTTAAGCTACTTCACAGACAGCAGTAAGTGCAAGATGAGTATCTGTCGGTATTTAAATCACAGTTCCGAACTAAATGGAAAAGAGACTATGCACATCAGAGTATCAAGGGAGTACTCCCTGCTGCTTTCCATCCAGAGGACTCTGGGATTCTAACTTTCCTCACCCTTCTTACTTCCCCACAACAGGTGGGAAACGAATGGGTCGCTGAAGTCTACCTCATCTTTAGGAGTGTAAGGGAGCTGTGGAAGCAGGTGGCACACTATGTTGGTGGCTCCTCCTAGGACCTCTCTCCTCTTGGTTTCTTAGAAAACCAACTCGTTCAGATGTTGGACAAATAGCTACGAAGCAGCTGCCACGTTAGATATACTGGCTGCCTAGAGTCAAATGAACAAAAACAGATCCTCCCCCCAAAAAATGAAATCCTGCGGGGAAAATGTTTGTTTGTTTGTTTGTTTGTTTGTTTTTGAGCTGGGAGGAAACACAAATAATAGACACCATAAGTAAATGCTATGATAAGCACTGTTGATAACAGCATTAGTGGGAAGAGGAGGAATGTAGTCCAACCTAAATGATGGTCAGGGTCTTGTTTCTCTGGTTAATCAACTTCTCTTATGCCCGTGAACATTTAAACAGCATCAGTCTCTTTCAGCGTGGACTCTCCCAACCACCAGCCCTCACTTCAACCTGCTTTCATTCCCTTTATGCCTTGCGCTTTGCACTTTGCAACTTAAAAGATATCTCCACTACTTCAGTTACTATTCAGGTCAGAAGGAAGGGCAGTATATTCAGATGATATTGTATGAGAAAAGAATATGTGTTTAATAAAGGGGAGGGGGGGAAAAAGAAGATAACGACTAAAAAGCACAGAGAGAAATTTAGTGAGTAACGCTATCTCAAGAACACTGATTGACTATGACTGCAAGATTGCTCAGGTGGTGTCTCAGGGTGGCCATTGCTATGATGAAACCCCATGACCAAAAGCAACTTGGCGAGGAAAGGGTTTTCTCCCCTTACACTTCCAGGAAACAGTCCACCACAGAGGGAAGTCAGGGGAAGAACTCGAGAGCAGGATAGCAGCTGATGCGGTGGCCACAGAGGACCACTGGCTTCTTCCTTATGGCTTGCTCCGCCTTCTTTCTTATAGAACCCAGGATCATCAAGCCTTGGATGGCGCCACCCACAGTAGGCTACGGTATCTCCCATAAATCATTAGTTAAGGAGATACCCCACAGGCTTGCCAGCCTACAGCCCTTACGGGAGCACTTTCTGAGCTGAAGTTCCCTCCTCTTAGATGACTCTCACTTGTGTCAAGCTGACGTAAACTATCCAGCACAGGTAGGTTTCGTTTTTAGAAAGTTGTTGTCTGAACACTAGTTTTGATGTGTGTCACAAGATGTTTATGCGTCGCCTTCATTCCTGGAATCTGAGGTGATTTCAGGAGATGACCCACAGCAAAGGACATAGTTGCAAACGTAGATGCCAAGCATTTACTCTGTCTGCTTTGGCAAGAAGAGCAGCTACAGTATGCAGCATCCTCCCAAGGCTTCAGGGAGCCAAGTTGCTTGGAACCTGATTAGGGTCCCCTCAAGTAGTCAGCTCATGTCCAGGCAAGTTTAGAGGAAAGGAGTGGTCCAAACCCTCCTGTGCCATCCTGCTACACCACCTCTCCAGCCAGTCCTCCTACAGACAAGCCCCAACAGCTGGTAACTGACAGGCTACAGAACAGGCAAGTCAAAGAAGGTTCGGGCTACCTCCTTGAACGGCAGGCATCAGTCAGTGTCTGTCTCTCCTTTCTCTCACTCCTTTGCCTCCCTCACCACCTCTCTATTATATCTGGTGACTTCGTGTATTTTTAGCAATATACATAAATAAGCACTTTCTGTTCTTCACTCTTAGACACACTATACTTGAGTGTCCACTCTCAGTGGATCTCAAACTACAGTGGATAAAAGGGTTGATGTCAGGGACACCTGTTAGAAAACATACTTCGGGCCTCACGTTGAGCAGTTATAATTGAGTGACTCTGAGGTAGGGTGCTAGAATTTGAAACCTCACACCAACATCTGCTGATTCAGAGGACCAAGGAGGCCACAGTTGAAAATATTTCTCCTCAAGGCTTTCTCCTGCTATTAATATGTGTAGCTTTGCAATGTTATTCCTGCCTTCGTTGCATTAATATTGGCAATTGAGCAAGTTATTTTCTCAGATTCTATGGTTACAAGTGTGTGTGCATATTTGTTCGTGAAACTCTCACAGATGCAGATCTCTGTACCAAAAAACTACTGTGGTTGTTTTGCTTATAGTTTCACAATAGTGAATACTGTGAATTAAGTAGCAGCTTTGATTCAACTATGGGAGAATGCAAAAAAAAAAACAAAACAAAAAAAACAAACAAAAAAAAAACCTCCAGAGAGAAGCACTTCTTGTCCACTCAGACTCATCTATAGAAGTGATTGCAACTTGAACTGTCAGTACACTGCGCTCAAGTCTGTAAATTCCAACTTGCTGGTCATTTCTAACATTTTGCTTCTATACAATTGTAGTTACTTCTTCTTCATTTTCTTTCTTTCTTTTTCTTTCTTTCTTTTTTTTTTTTTTTTTTTTTTTTTTTGGTTTTTCGAGACAGGGTTTCTCTGTGGTGTAGCCTTGGCTCTCCTGGACTCACTTTGTAGACCAGGCTGGCCTCGAACTCACAGTGATCAGCCTGCCTCTGCCTCCAGAGTGCTGGGATTAAGGGTGTGCACCACCACACCCAGCTCTACTTCTTCATTTTCAGCCTTACCACAGGGAGAGCAATATTATTATCATATTGAGCAAAAAGATTCATAACTACTGCCTAATTATTTGGCATATTTATATTTGTCAGTATTGAGTTGCTACTGGTGAGGATCTAGTATTGATAGTGTACCAGTAGCCAGAGGCCTCGAAACAGACCAATAACTCATTGCAATGAACATTTATAAGTAAAACAGTATGGACAAAAAGGTTTACTGTGTGACACAAGTAGAGCTTCCACGACCAGATTTTTTTTCCTACCTTATTTTATTTTCTCTTGGTGCAAAGGTTGCAAGGGTGGAGGGCAGATACACAGGGACAGGGAGATGAGTGGGATTGAGGTGCATGATGGGAAATTCACACACACACACACACACACACACACACACACACACACACACACCAAAAAAATCAATACAAAGTTTAAAAAGAAAGGAAATAAATGGACAATCTGGGTCTAAAATGGACCTAATCGCCTCCACAGCCCACTCTATTTCCCAACATAGCCCTGCCTTTCACAGGATGGCACAAACAAGGAAAGGATGTGTTTTATGAAGGTGTCTATCTTAGTTAGGGTTTCATTGCTGTGACGAGACACCATGACCACAGCAACTCTTACAAAGGAAAACATTTCACTGGAGCTGGCTGACGGTTTCAGAGGATTAGTGCATTATCATCATGTAAAGCATGCTGGCATACAGGCAGACATGGCGCTGGAGCAGGAGCTGAGTGTTCTACATCTCGATCCACAGAAAGCAGAAGAGACTTGAGCTTCATTGGGCATAGTTTGAGCATATCAGACCACAAAGCCCGCCTCCACAGTGACACACTTCCTCCAACAAGGCGACACCTCCTAATAACGCCACTCCCTATGGGCCAAGCATTTGAAACATGTGAGCCTATGGGGATCATTCCTATTCAAACCATCACAGGGTCATACCTCATTTTGTCTTAAAGAGACAAAATACTATAGAGTGATTAGTGCATACCGAACGTACTGGCACGTACTAGCTGCAGTTCTGAGAAGCTGTATGTCCAAGGTGGAGGGCCTAGCATCTGGTTAGGCCTCCTTATGATGTCATAAGAAGAAACGCAGACTCTTAAATGTCCCAGCATCTTGCCCTCAAATGAATGTGTTGCCAACCACAATAAGTGACATTTGTGTAAAAACAGAAGTGTTTATTAAAAACATAACCCAAACAAGCAGGAGCTTATATCTCAAATCACTGGCAAAATGACCAATAGATGGCATCCTAAATGAATATTTAGATTTTTTTTTCTTGCCATTTATAAAAGCATTTTCTACAAGTGGACATAATGCATATAGGCACATATAGATGTCAGCGTGTGTGTGTTGTCTTGGACCACCTACAGGCCGTATGCCATGTCAGCCTGAGCGAGCTACCCATCTGCCCCAGAGCTTATGATCCTGCCTTTATCACATCTCCCTGGCCAGGTATGCCCCTCCGCCTCCAGGCTGGCCTGACTCACTCACCAGACTATTGACCTGTGGAGCACTATATTGGGCCTGTGACGACAAAGGATGTCCCTCAGGCTCCAAAGTCCCACTTCCACAGTCCTACCAGCTGAGCAGAGAGAGGGCCCTGGACAGGCTCAGGGTGACAGAAGCTGACAACCCTAAGAAAGGATCTGTGGATACCCTCATGCGAACCCTAGGTCTACAGATGAGGGAACTAGGGCTCAATAAGTAACACACTGATAAAATGGAACTAATAACCTCCTGGAGCTACTGGGATTGAATGAGACAAAAATGGCAAGCGGTGAGAAGGGTACTTGGTACTAGGTACTGCTAAATCAATGACGGTCGCACTGCTATGTGTGCACATACTGGCTCTCCGGGAGAGGCGGGTGTTCAGCCTCCAGCTAACTGGCTGTGTGACCCTGACTACGTTCCCACTCCCTCTCTGGACTCTGTGCTGAGCAGACAGATAAGCCCAGAGACACACAGGGAATACATAGCATTGATTCTAAGTCCCCATGACGGAAGAGGGAACTATCTGAAAGGTGACTAGGGACCTGCGCAAGGTGTATCTTGGGAAATTTTTAAGGACTTAGCTGTCTTATAAGTGAGTGTCTCTCTCACATGTCTATGGCCTGCAGTCCTCCCTACAGACACCAGAGCCAACTTCCAGGTATCCAGGAGCAGGTAAGGGCCAACGATAGAGAGCACTGCTGTGCTCCACAGTCTCTGAGGCTACAGGGACTTGCTGCTACAGGTGAGACCTGCCTTCCCTCCCTTTCCCATGCTTTCCCAAATCAGGACCCCTGGATGGCTTCCTTCAGTCTTCATGCCTGCCTCTGTTTCTAGGGGACAGGAGACCCTGCTCCCAGGTCAGTTAAGAAACAGTCCCATCCCTAATGAAGCCTGGGTGTCTGTGATTCAGACCAACTCACGGAGAAGTCCATTGACTGCTGCTGAACAGCTGGGGCTGGCCCGGGACCTAGAAATCTGCCTAAGGACCCCGTTGACCGTAACCACCACTCACCCACCCAAGCCACTGCCTTGGAGAGCAACTATCCCCACGACTCAGAACCTAAATCAAAGTGGGCACCCAGGCCACACAAGAGCCTTCTGTGTCTTCAAGAAAAGCAGCAGTGGCTAGGAGGCCCCAGGAAGACTTCCAGGTCCAAATTGCTCCTCTGGGGGCACTGTCTCACACACACACCAGTCACCCTGCTACCTGTCAGACATTCCCTAAACACTTAGGGTACCCACCTGCAGCCCAAAATACTCTCAAGGAAAAAAAAAAGACCACAAAATTCTTGCTCTCTTGGTAGCCAGTGAAGGTAGCAGGCAGTAGGTGAGATGTCACTTAGAATGGGTTGGAATATATTCTAGGCAGAACAAATAAAATACAGAAAGAGAGTGAACTTATGGCCATGGTATTTTAGAGACTAGTATGGCCGGAGAAAGCCTCTCAGGAGTTACGGTGTTTGCATAAAGGCCCGAAGGAGATGAGGAGGGAGATCATTGGTCTCAGGGTAGAAAGATCTTTGATCAGAGGAAGGAGCAAGAGCAAGATTCTGAGATGGGTAGAAAATGGCAGAATTAGGAAGTGTGTTCATAAAAGTGCAGGACAGGGCGCCAGCCTAAGAGTGTAGGAGGTCATCAGAATGCCTTTGCTGTTGATTAAGATGGAAGCCCTTGGATTTTGTTTTATATTCAGCCTAAATGATTTCTATACATGTTGTAAACTTAGTGTGTTTCACTCTAGTACGAGCTGTGGGGGAACGCCCTGAGTGGACGCAGCAGTTGTCACTAAAGCGCTCTTTAGCCAACCAGCTGGGCACAAGGACAGGAAGTGGAAGGCATGGCTTCCTGGAGAGGAGAAGGAGCCGGGAGTTGACAGTTGGGAGAAACAGTTGACAGGGAGTTGATGGAAGCTGCTCGAGGACCATCAGATTGGCAAGTGCTTGGAATATAGTAGGTTTTGAGGACATAGGGTTAGTTTAGTTTAGTTTAGTTTAGTTTATTAGTGCATTAGTGGCAGTTTAGATCTGCCCAGCCATAGCGCTTGCAGCTTTGGATTACATTTCAGTTTCTTTGGGTCAGTTACTGGCTTCCTAGACCATACAGATACAATTAACTGCAACATAGAGTTGTGCAGCCACTGCCACCATCCAGCTTGGGGGGTCTTTATTTGTTCCCCAAAAGAAGCCCTATGCTCATCAGCAGACACTCCACAATTGTTTCTGCTTGTATCAGGGTGCTCAGTGAAGGAGCCTACTTCACTCAAGATGCAACCTGGGGTGTTGATGCCAGTCCCAAGTTGTATTCCTGCATCAGCAGCAGGAGTGCATGGGTAGGGTGGGGGCTGGGGCAAAACATACACATGCGCCGTATGCACTTTACAATGTGACACTCTCAGGGAGCCAGGCCCCAGTTATGAGAAGAGTTTGAAAAAGAAAGTTCTGCTGAACTCTGCCTCATATCACAGACACTCGCTGAGGTCAAGGTCCTGCCCTGCCCTGAGAACAGACTAAATAATTCTGGATTTGTGGCAGCTATCACTGTGGCAACCTCTGTGAAAGGCTGTGTGGTCTTGTTCTTGACTAGAGATCAAGTCAATAGTGTTGGAACCGAAGACTGCTGGTGCCAATGCCTACGGGACTCCTTTACAACAAATGCCTTCAAGTTAAAACCCCAGGAGCTTGCTGCCAGAGGCTATATTGATTTGAATGGCCTGTGCTGCCACCTGAAGCCGTGTTGATGGCCTTGGGCTATGCTGACGAAGAGGACCATGTTGATGTGAGTAGCCTGGACTGCCACCAGGGTCATCTCGATGTCCTTACCCTGTGCTGCTTGAAGGCTGTAATGGTCTATGGCGTGTGCAGCAGTAGAGGGCCAGGTTGATGTCCACGGTCTGTACTGCATCAAGAGACCATGCTGCTTGTCTGTGGTCTGTGATGTCATCAGATACCATGTGTAAGTTCATGATCCCTGCTCCTGTTGAAGGTCAGAGTAACTACCTTCTTCTCAGACGACTATAGTTCTCCCTGGTACCTGCTGCCACAGGGTTAAGCTGCAAGGAGATCTCAATAATGTTTCTTGGCTGAGTCCAGATGTCCCCAGCAGTGATAAAGCACAGCCAAATCAACGTGAGAACTTGCAACATTTGGGTTTGCTTTAATTGCCTTGAGGACTAAAGCTTCAGACTCCTTGTATTTCTGGGATTTCCCCAGAACGTTTGCCAGGGAGAACATGAGAGCCATCATTAGGGATTAATTCCAATGCCTCTCTTCCGACTGCTTCAGCCTGGCCTAAGTTTTCTGTGTTCTCCAGAAGTATGATCAATCATGTTGTCCCACGACAGGCTGTGCTCCAGCTTCAGTGCAGTAGCTTTTCTCTGTGTGTTCAACGCGTCCACATGGCGATTTAGATCTGCATACAGCCGCCTGAGGTTGTAGCTGCAGTCTGGGTATTTCCACCTGTGTTTAATTGCTGTCCTTTGCTCTGCAGCCTCAAACTGTTTCAGGCTGTTGTGAACTAGACCCAAATTCATCCCCACGGCTGCAAAGTCTGGCTGTATTTGGACAGCCATTGACAGCATCTTTTAAGATATACCCAAGGTTGTTCATGGCATGAACATACTTGGGATTTAGTCTCACTGCTTCCTGGTAATATTTGATGGCTGCCGTCTGGTTGCCTTGATCAGCCAGGGTTTTGCCAACATTGTAGTGACCCTTAGCTTTGAGGGGACACACAGAAAGGGCACTTTGGAAGGGCCAGTCTTTATTTATTCTGCGAATCACGTGTCTCAGTGCATTGATGAGTAGAAGGCCCAGGATGGTGGTGGCAACTGGTGTTTTATTTCTTAGTGTGTCTGCTTAGGGCTCCAAACCCCAAAGGTCTGCAACATGCAGAACCCAGTGCTAGGGGGCTAGAGGACATGCTCTGCAACCACAAAGCCCCCTTGGTAGAACAAGTTGCTTGCAGGAAGAAAGGGAACCCCAAGAAACCCCAAGCACGGAATAAGGGTTCTCCTCCTGCAGCTATCTTCAGAACACAGGGCTTGGAGTATTAGGCCAATTAGGCAGAGCCAAAGTGCCGCTGGAGCAATTACCCTCCAGTCACTGTCTCATCCCTTGGGACAAATCAATTCAGGGTCTGCCTGAAAAAGGGGGTGAGGGTGGAGTAGAAAAGACAGAGACAAAGGCATAGGAAAGCCAAGGCGAGCAGTTCCAATCAAAGCTCTGCTTTATTGCAAGGGGGTGCAGTTTATACAGCAAAGTCACACAACACCTGTACAGACTTCATCCCGCCAGGCCCCCTGAGCAGGCGGAAAAGAATACATTCCCTGGAAAAGCTCCTTGCCAGAGCTTCCTTGTATCTTCGCCAGTACAAACTTTAGCAACTTAGAGAGTCCAATGTGCCGCCCAGGAGGACCCAGCAGGGGTCAACAGCACAGCTTCTACTCAGCTTGCCACAAGCTGGAGCGCAGAAATATGGTCCTCTACATGTCACCAACCAACTTAATGAGGGAGGTGCAGCCACCAGGGACACAGCAGCAGCCAGGCAGTGAATGAATAGTAGTAATTATAGTTTATGACCCTAACCAACATGCTTTTGGCAAAGGAGGCTGGGTTGTCCACCTCAGGAAATGCCAGCGGCCCTGTACCCATGATGGGCCAGCATACATAAAGCATGTCATTCAGAAGAGGAGGCCTCCATTCCTGAGCACACCAATGTTCCCTACTGACTTCTCTTTATGTAGGACCTTCCGGGCAGCTACCAGAATATTGGATTTGCCTATCACCAGGATATCGAACGCTGCATTCAAGCCCAGCAAGGTGATTCCTTGCTCCTTGCACAGCATGGCCACTGCTCCCAAAACGGTACTCAGCAACATCCAGAAAAGTGGAAGAATTGAGTTCCCTCCTTGTTACCTGATACTCAACTTGCACCAGAAACTACCAGGGCACAGGCACGGAGCAAAGACTGTCCGTTACACTGCAGGTGAGGGACAATTGGGTAAGAGGAAGCTGGCCCTAATCTATTAAGGTGAGCTTCTGTTTGGATCTCAGGGAAGTGAACCTCTCATTTCCAAGTTGACTTCAAGCAAAGGGGTGAGGGGTGGGGGGTCCCCGGCTTCTGCTCAGGGAAGCTAGCCCTTGTCCAGTTCCCACACTGGATGAACAACAAGCAGTGGTGCTACCAGCAGGGATGCTCTGGGGGCCAAGAATCCCCTCCAGCCTTTACTGGTGCACTGTAGACCACCAAACAGCACTGAGAAGGCCTCCAGCAAGAGGCTAAAGATGCCACTGTACGGGAGGTTGTTGACCACATGGAAACCCATGGGGTGGAAGCCTCCAGACAGATAGTAGTTGTCCTGAAAGTCAGGACAGTGAGTGGCCAGTAGGACTTGTGGCTGCTGTTGCTGCCCCAGAAGTCAGGATGCCACAGGTCGCCCACGGGTGTGTCTGATTGGAGGTCTAGCCCAGAAAGATGGGATGATGTGATCCACATCAGTATCCAGCTCGGCCATCCTAAAATCTGCAGGCTGCCAGGCATTATGCTGGTTAGCAATCCGCAAAGAGCCTGAGCTGTGATTCCATCTCCCTCCAGCAGGCTCAAAACTCCGGTGGATCCTGGAGACTTTCAAATACTGGTGCCGTCTCCAGGATTCTGGGGAAAGGTACGAGGGAAGTCACTTCTTTTTCTTCTTGGCCTCCCAGGCACCACATGGAGGCTCAAAAGGAACTTCCCCTGGCAAAATTATATCTGGAAACAGAAATGAATATAGTCAAGAGACAGCGATGAGGTTTTGACCAAGTTTCTGTCACAATGTTTGATATTCCCTGGAAGGATCAAGGTGACCACCTGAGGTGCCTTCTTCCCTGCTCCGGCCACGTGTGGGGGAAGTTTCTTCACTTTTGAACCTTTTTCTGCATCTGTTCTCGTGCTGGGAATAACACTTCTTAGGATAATGAACATCCCCCTCCTGATGCAATTTTCCTGCTCCTACAGCCGGTCACCAGCAGCCTTCATAGCTGCACCCCAAGGAGCAACTGAGGTGACATGCTAAGTCTCAAATGAGTGTCTTCCTAGGACTGCTTCAGTGGTCAGGTCTGTCCTCTCAGCATTAGGGTCAAGCACACGTGAGCAACTTTGTGGGGGAGTCAAGTAGGGACAAGGTACTCGTGGGAAAATGAAAAGCTGTTAATAAAACACTCAGTTCTCAGGCTAGAGAAACACAAAACAGAGGCTTAGTTCAGGTCATGCGGGCAATGAGACCAGGGACAAAAAGTCAGGAGCAAGGTAGCCCGTGAAAAAGGTCCCAAAGTCTCTGTGGACTGCCAGGCAGGAAACTCACTGCCAAACTGACTCAGGGATTCAGGAGGAAAAGGGGGACATGTACACACACACACACACACACACACACACACACACACACACACACACACTGAAAATTATTGAGACATCAAAAATGTACTCAGGTATTGCTCACATCATTTCTGTGCACACTTTTTGTTTGGGATCATTCGCCCTAAAGATGCTACCCTTGAGATCTGGCTTCATTCACAGAGGTCAAACTCAGGGAACTTCTGTCCCTGTTGACTGCTGGCATTATAAACTTTTGCCCATCATGTAAATCAACATGAAGTTTTAGGGCTGAACTCAAGTCCTCACAAGCACTTAATACTGGCTGTACTATCTTCCCAATGCCTAAGGAGGACATCAGAGGCTTGGTGACACCTGATTTTACACAGATTGGGGCTTTCGCATCCACATCTATGCCATCACATATACAAAATGATTTTTAAGACTTCACAGGATTTTTACATGTTCGTTGTTTTCCTCCAGTGTCAAAATAGTCTCTTCTCTCTCTCTCCTCTCTCTCTCTCTCTCTCTCTCTCTCTCTCTCTCTCTCTCTCTCTCTCTCTCTCTCTCTGGCTCTCCACAAAAGACAACTCATAATAAATAACTAAAATGCTTGTAATTGCAAGTAAAAGGAGGCAGGAAAGCAAATTTGCTTTGATTTCACTATTTAGAAAATAACAAACTACTTTAAATTTGGGGGCATATGACGCAGCCATTACTGTCTCCCTAGGTTACACTGTGTCCCTTTGTTGAAGAACGACATAAAACAAAGTATTAAATGAGAAACTGAACCCTTGCATTTATACGTAGACAGCACAATATGTAATGTGCAATCAGGGTACCCCCACAGCATTGCTTCTGTGCATCTCAAAGCCTATTGACCTGACTTTCCCAATCCATTTGCCACCCCTAAATAAGGTGTAACCTCACCACTCCTGAGTCCTTTCCCATTAAATCCAATAAGGAATGCATTACCTACCATTAATGTATTCTGCACTTTTCAGGCTTATTATGCTGGCCACGTCATCCTCTATGTTAGTAAGTTCTGCATCATCATTAAAGTCTGGAATAAAGTCAGTACAGGAAATAATTTATACACACATTGCCTCAAGTAGGTGAAGCCACACTGCTTCATGAAAGGGCCACCTCAGCTGCCCATCGATTTATATCATTCAATGAGAAATAAAATGAGTTTTAAAATACAATTTTATTTTGAATCCTGTAGTTACAGTTCTACTGATGGCTAAGTAACGAACACTTCACAAATATTACAAGACTTTTTTTTTATTTCTAAGAGGCAAAACAACCTATAACTATTCTAAAAAACCTCAAAGTAATTATAGAAATAATTTGTCTTAGGGAAGAAAAAAAATGTTTAAAGGACAGATTTCTGTCACTTCTTCAGACTATTTTCGAATCAGGAAAATGGACACTACTTTCAGTCAAACCTCTTTTCTCCATCCCAGATCATTCATATGTACATATATATAATTTGTTAACTACATATGACTATTTTAGTTGCTTTAATATTATTATCAATGCAGTCATTATACCTGTGTATACACATGAAGTGTGTATGTTGAGCACATGCCATACACCATGTGTGGTGGTCAGAAGACAACGTGGAGGAGACAGTTCTCTCCTTTCACCTCCACATAGGTGCCAGGAATCCAACTCAGGTCACAGTTATAAAAGGCAAGTGCATCTACCAGACCTAGCAGAGTCAACTTAAATCTCCGTAGAATGCACACTGTGGTAGAAAAGGAAAGGAACTTCCAAGCACATGATGTGATGATGCTGAACTGTGCACTCTTTGTTCTCCGGTAATCGCTGATTGGAGGCTGGGCGATACTTGGAGTTTTACATTGAACAGACAACCACTACTCATCACTCATCTCTCCTCCTGGCTTCCCTCTACAGTGGCACCAATTGCACTCACCATTTAAGCGTCCGTCCAGGTTCAGAACTAGTGTTGCAGTGGGGAAGGGGGGGGGGTTGAGGTGATTTGGCCCCTGCTATTTGGTAACACAGTTCCACATGAGAGTTTGCCCAGGAGTGAGGCATTGTGTGAGCACTGCAGTGCTGGTCTGAGTAGTTATCTACCTCTGTGCCCGGCTGTGTAGCTCACACAGCCTCACCACTTGTCGGTGACATTTACACTGACTTTCCATCTCACTGAAGGATCTTCCCATTCCTAAATGGCTTTAGGACAGGGATGAGGGGTGACCTGGTCCTCACACGGTGTGGGCTTCCCAAATGGTGAGCCTCAACACTCCATAGGTTGAGGACCATCAGCATCAGTTCTTTCTATGTGCTGTCTACATCACCACAGTGATGAAATCAGGATGCTTGTAGCAACACCTACCCTGGGCTGTGACCCTTTCGCTCTACATTATTATCATGCGGATTCATACTGGCTTTGGGAATCCAGAAATTCACACAGACTACAGAACCTCTTCTATGGTGGCTAATGGTCTCAGAGCCTAATTCTGAGCACATATGTATAGATTAAAGCCACAGATTCTGACACTATATGTGGGATTTCCACCTGGGGCCTTACACCTAAAAGCATCACAAGCTTGTGTCCCCTCATCATTGTGCCTCTTTGATTCCACCCAGGAGATGCACATAACAAGCACATTGCAGTACTGATCCCGCGCATGACAAGCACATTGCAGTACTGATCCCGCGCATGACAAGCACATTGCAGCACTGATCCCGCGCATGACAAGCACATTGCAGTACTGATCCCGCGCATGACAAGCACATCGCAGTACTGATCCCGCGCATGACAAGCACATTGCAGTACTGATCCCGCGCATGACAAGCACATTGCAGTACTGATCCCGCGCGACTTCACAAACACAAGGCATGTGGTGTAAATGCTGAAGGAGATTATTCACAGATTGTGTTGCCATAGGCTGCACAACCTGGCTTCATAGAACCATAAACCCCCAGATAACACATTCCCAAACAGTTGTTCTTCTGGGGCATAGGCATGCTCATTATGAATGTATTCGTTTCAATTTCACATGGACTTGGGCTGGACAGTTATAGAAAAGCTTAAAAATTGTCCCTAAGTTGGCCTGAGTGCATACTCAAGAGTCTATTCCTAACATAGGCCACCAGTGTTCTCTAAAATGGTGCATATTCTTAACATTTAAGTGAGAACTCAGGAGCCATGGGTGGACTGAAATTATATATTAAAATGTCTCCTATGGTTACACCTGAAAAACCCACCATCATCCGTTACTAATGCCTCACAAATACGAGGGCTCCTGTTCAGCCAGCTCATAGGAAGGTTGCTGTTCTTCAGGGCAAGCGCTCTATCTCCTGAGCTGCCCACACAGCCCCCTAAGCGTCATAAACAGAGGTAGGAACAATTGCCTTTGCGTGTGAAAGTCTGGTAGTTTTACCTCACAGTCTTCACATTCATTTTCTACAGCATTACACACGCCCAAGGACTAAACCTCCACAGTGTTTTGTTGATGTGATATATGTGCCTTCTCTCTGGATTCCCTATACCGTATGTGGTTTCAGCAAAGGGTGGCACATGGGAAATAACTAAAATATGGAATTCTGAAGACTCTGTCAGGACGAGGACACAGGAGAATATGGCCTTCAGTTTGAGGAACTAAATGATGGCAGGCAGAAACACGACAATGTCTTCATGCTTAGGACATATGATATTCCTTTGTGGGAGAAAGAGGGCAAGGAATGAATGAGGAAGCGTGTCCTTTCTGTTTAGACTCCGCATTCATGCTATGATGTGGTTAATCCATACAAGGTCCTAGACTGAATACTATGTGTCCTAGTTAGAATGTAGCCCTGTGTGTTTGAACATGTACGGTGGAGCTGGGGGTGCTGTTTGGGAAGGTTTAGAACCTTTAGAGGTGGAGCCTCCTTGAGTAAAGTGAGTCACTGGGGAGGGTCTTTCTGTTTGGGAGCCAGCCCCACTTCCTTTAATTCTCTGCCTTCTGATTGTAGATTGTGAATGCAATGTGACCAGCTACTCCCCTCTGCCTCCAGCCACCTCTCCCCTGCCAGCTGCCATGTCTTATTCTACGTGGAGCAGTGGTCCACTTTAACAATAACCCACGATAAACCCTTCCTCCCTTAAGTTGTTTCTTGTCATTAATTTCATCACAGGAATTAAAAAAGCAACTAAAACACAGTGATTCGGGAGCAGACACTGGCCATTGCTTCTGTCCATTTGGAAGACCTTTGAATTGGATTTCTCTCTTCCTCTGCCCTCCAAGCAGAAGGAACACCTGATGGCTGCTAGACTGTTCACTGGATCTGACCAGGGATGCCATTACTTACCACTAAGGAGTCCATCATTTTTCAAGCTGGTCCAGCTACCCAAGTTGTTCTCATCCATATCAGAAATATCTAGAAGAAAGTCAGTAGAGAGTTGGATCTGACAGGGAATGCCATTAACCCGCCATCACCAAGATCATCGCTTTGAAGGCTGTTCTCCCTACCCATGTTATCGTCATCATCGTCCTCAAACAGATAAGGAATATCTGGAAGAAAGTCAATAGAGAGTTGGATCTGACAGGGAATGCCATTAACCCACCATCACCAACATCATCGCTTTGAAGGCTGTTCTCCCTACCCGTGTCATCATCCTCAGCATCGTCCTCAAATATATCATCAATATCTGGAAGAAAGTCAGTAGAGAGTTGGATCTGACAGGGAATGCCATTAAACCCACCATCACCAAGATCATCGCTTTGAAGGCTGTTCTCCCTACCCGTGTCATCGTCATCAGCGTCATCCTCAAATATATCATCAATATCTGGAAGAAAGTCAGTGGAGAGTTGGATCTGACAGGGAATGCCATTAACCCACCATCACCAACATCATCGCTTTGAAGGCTGTTCTCCCTACCCGTGTCATCGTCATCAGTGCCATCCTCAAACAGACCAGGAATATCTGGAAGAAAGTCAGTGGAGAGTTGGATCTGACAGAGAATGCACTAACCCACCATCACCAACATCATCTCTTTGAAGGCTGTTCTCCCTACCCATATTATCGTCATTGTCTTCCTCAAGCAGATCAGGAATACCTGGAAGAAAGTCAGTAGAGAGTTGGATCTGACAGGGAATGCCATTAACCCACCATCACCAAGATCATCGCTTTGAAGGCTGTTCTCCCTACCCATGTTATCGTCATCAGTGCCATCCTTAAACAGACCAGGAATATCTGGAAGAAAGTCAGTGGAGAGTTGGATCTGACAGGGAATGCCATTAACCCACCATCACCAACATCATCGCTTTGAAGGCTGTTCTCCCTACCCATGTTATCGTCATCAGTGCCATCCTTAAACAGACCAGGAATATCTGGAAGAAAGTCAGTGGAGAATTAGATCTGACAGGGAATGCCATTAACCCACCATCACCAACATCATCGCTTTGAAGGCTGTTCTCCCTACCCATGTTATCGTCATCAGTGCCGTCCTTAAACAGACCAGGAATATCTGGAAGAAAGTCAGTGGAGAATTAGATCTGACAGGGAATGCCATTAACCCACCATCACCAACATCATCGCTTTGAAGGCTGTTCTCCCTACCCATGTTATCGTCATCAGCTTCGTCCTCAAGCACATCAAGAATACCTGGAAGAAAGTCAGTGGAGAGTTGGATCCGACAGGGAATGCCATTAACCCACCATCACCAACATCATCGCTTTGAAGGCTGTTCTCCCTACCCGTGTCATCGTCATCAGCGTCGTCCTCAAATATATCACCAATATCTGGAAGAAAGTCAGTGGGGAGAGGTGAGTGACTCATACCTTGGTGACCATAGTAATGAAACTGCACTGCCCTCTCACAAGAACAAGCTCGGCTTTCTTTTGGTCCAGGTCATGCACTAAGTACCACAATAGACATCCTACTAGTGAGATTAAAATAACACTCCACATGTCAAAAATACTGCAAAGCAACTCATTTTTCGACAGAGGAGATACATCTTTCTTGCAGATCCTATTAATAACAAACTAGGAGCTTGAGCTTGGCTGAGTGGTTAAGAGCACTGCTTTTCCAGAGGTCTAGGGTTTGATTCCCAGCACCCGCATGGTAGTTCACAAGCAGGTGTAACTCCAATTCAAGGGGACCCAGTGCCCTCTTCTGGCCTCCACTGGCACTAGGCAACATGTGGTGCAACAACATACATACAGGCAAAACACATTAAAAACTGATTAATTTTAGGAACTCAAAATATGATTGAATTTCCACCGTACCATCCCGAGTGCTGCAGGCCTTATCAACTGTGTGCACAATCTCGTTTTGAAGTGTGCCACTGCTCTCGGAATCCTGGGCACATCTGAAGCCCAATCTTTTCAATAGGGAAGAAACTGAAAATCATCCACAACAAAAATAGGTTAGCTGAATCACAGACAGCAAAAGGAAACTGACTGGTGTTCTGTGCTCAAACATTTGATCTCATTACTCTTCTGCAGGCACGTTTTTTTTTATTCTTTTTATTCTGGAAGATCAGGGACATCATTACTAAAGTACACATGATACATGTAGTCAGGGTAGGTAAGATCTCAACCCGTGCGGACGAGATGAGGTGGACATAACAGCATTTGGCTGAGTATGCAGAATGGTGACCATCCAAGTTAATTAAGAGCCATGTGAACACAGAGAAGTTAGTGCAATCCCTCACTTCTCAGTTCCTGAAACTATGACATCACAACTTCCTAAGGAGTCCCATTAAGCCTAGTGAATCTGCAAGAGTAAATGAATGTTAAGCCCTAAAGAAAAACACTAGCTCTAAAAAGGGAGCACTGTGGTGTTTGCTAAAGGCCAGAAAAATCAGCGAGAGGCCATGATTAGATTCACAGATAGTGTATGTACGTTGCCAGGTCAGCAGGCAGTGGCTGTTTCTTTTTACTCCTCACAGAACATGTTTTACAGTTGTGAACAATATATAAGATCACCAACAGAGAGGAATGTTGCTAAGGGACCATCTCTACTTCCTACTTTTGTCTGAGGGCACTGTAATAGTTACCTTAATATTATTGACCAAATTATCTGACAGAAAGAAGAAAACTAAAACAAGGATGGATATTCTATATTTCCAACCTGACCCCACCCTCTCCCCTCCACCCCAAAATGGCTATTTCCTTGAGGAAAAGGGCACCTTAGGAATGATGACACTTCCACGCTGCCTGCATAACTCCACCGAGTGCATGGGCTCCCTGTGTCCTCACTTACCAGCCAACTTAGAGACTAACCATCAGTGACGGACAGTGTGTAGATCAGCTTGAAACATTTATGATCAAAAGAATGAGTGAGACCAGATTAATAACTCCAGTGTTAGCCAGGCAATGGTGGCGCACACCTTTAATCCCAGCACTGCATTCAGGGAGGCAGAGACAGGAGGATCTCTGTGAGTTTGAGGCCAGCTTGATCTACAGAGTGAGTTCCAGGACAGCCAAGGCTACACAGAGAAATCCTGTCCCGAAAAACAACAACAACAACAACAAAATAAATAAATAAATAAATAACTTCAGTGTTGACTGGAGTTCTAAGTGGACAGGAACCTAGAACTGGGTGGGTTTGGACTTGTGGTAACAGGTTCTATTATGCTAAAGCGTTTCACTAATTCTGTGTAGAATCAGTCATGTGGAAGTGAAAGCCAATTAGGACACACATCCACCATGTTTTCTGATGTACACTTTCTCCCTGCCAGAGAGCCACGACTACAGGAAGGTGGACCTTTTCTTTCACTTTTTGTTGTGGTGATGGCAGCTGCTGTTTCCAGGTAGGGTCTGTATCACAACCTGGGCTATCCAGAAAATGCCTGAGACTGAAAATGACATGAAATCCTTGACCACCCAGAAACCTATGTGACAACACCCAAGTTTCTGCAGAGTTGAGTATCAGTCTCCAGGCTTTACCCATGACAACCTGGTATTCCAATAGCTGAGCTTCAAAACAAAAACAAAACAAAAACCTACAGCCTGAATGTACCTTCAGCTTTTGACCACTCAACAGCCATGGCACTGTTTGGGTTCTCTGGAGGTGAGGCTTGATCTGGATATATGATGGAAAGCTGAATTTCTACATAGTTTATACACAGATCTTGGTAGGGTAAAATGTGATGTTTATCCCATATGTCTGGGAAGACACTTTGCTCTTGTGCTCCCTAGCAATCCACCTTGGTCACTTATCTCCCTGTCCTGGTTGGTTCTTCCGTAGCAGGGTTTGCTGAGAAATGACTCCACCATTCATGGCTATGTTGAGCTCTGCCCTAATTAATTTAGCAAAAGGGTGAACTCTGATTTCTCTCCTTGACAAAACTGATACTGAGAATTGGTTTGGAAAGATGAGAAACAGTCATTTCATGATACACAAAATCCCAAGGCAACTAAGGCGAATAAGACAACTATAGACTCGTGACCGTGATTTGTCACTTAGAATATCAGTTGTGATTTTAAACTATACTCTACATCCTCATGGCCAGCACGTTCCTCTGGAAGCGCTGGGGAACCAGAGACAATGATACTTTGTACAGTTCTTATCTATAGCATGTCCTAAGAAAGGCATCCCAGGATACGTACAGCAACTTCTTTTCTTAAACGGCTCCTGCAAGTTAGAGAAAACACCCTTAAGTTATACTGAGGTCTGTTTACACAGGTCTTTGGTTCTCCTGTTTTATTGGAAAAAAATAAACAGAATAGGGAGAATTTGACAAGTTTTAAAAAATGCCTTCTATAGCCAGGTGTGGTAGCACATGCCTTTAATCCCAGCACTCTGGAGGCAGAGGCAGGCGGATCGCTGTGAGTTCGAGGCCAGCCTGGTCTACAAAGAGAGTCCAGGACAGCCAAGGCTACACAGAGAAACCCTGTCCTGAAAAACAAAAAAACAAAACAAAACAAAACAAAACAAGAAAGCCTTCTGTATTATTCTGTTTGATGCTGTCACAAAACACCTGAGGCTGGGTACTATGTAAAGTATTTTTCTCATTTTGCTTATCAAACATGATCAGACAAAGCTATGTTTTTTTCCTCTTTACAAAGCATTTCCTAAAAGCTGTGTTAAAATTTGGCAGAGAAACATTTTGACCACTTGATCTGGTGAGATGAACTTCTTCAAAGGTGTGCCTCTTTGTCCTAAGTATCTGCTCTGACCTCGTGCTTTAAAGGACTGACCACCTCAAAGTCCCTTAACGGATACCAGAACTTCATACCACATAAATATTTAGGGAAACTCATTCCACCTGTGTTAACCTTACAAGTCCGCAGTGGAAAGAGGACAGTTGTAGAAAACCAGGAGCTTTCCCTGTACAATGTGCCTGTCTGCTCTTACACACATTTTAATCTACACAGGAAAATATTTGTCACAAGAAGAGCTTCCAGGCACACACTATGGACCCTGACATAGTTTATAGTCTCATGCTCTGTTGTGTCATGGGTGACTTGGCATAATGCACCCTCTGTCCAAGAATATCTACTGTGTAAGCTGTATTTATTATTCAAATGTGGTAACTATTACAAAAAATAAGGAGTCACAGAAGTAACCTTTCTATCTTAGGAAAATAGGCCATCTTACCTTGTAAACCAGTGGCGGGTTTATCCTCTGTTTTTCTGAGGACTTCTGCTCATGCGTCACTAGAGGACAGAAAATGACTGAGCTCATGGTACTGTTTGATATATACCAAGGGTTCTTGGCTTGAAAAGGACAATGAACTGAGTCTATATGCCCAGCCTTGGTGGATATACTTAACAAACAAGGTTAGGCTGCCCTTATATATTTTTTCCATGGATGGAAAAAGGAAAGCAAAGGAAGACCTGAAAAAAATCAGTGAGGAACAATAGCATTTTTCCTCAAAGTAATGGGCATGAAAAGTAATATAAAATAGTCCATCTCGGTTTGGGTAAACTGAAGTAAATGTTAAGATTAAAGTGACAAATCTCCATCATTTCTTCGGGCCATTTTGAAATCGAGAAAACTGACATTTCTAAAGATCTTGATTTTTTTTTTTTTAATCCACCACAGAGCAAGACTGGCATACTGCATTCATGAACGATATACAATTACATTTTTAATTACTTTTTACTTACTGTGGTCACTTCATGTGTATGGTTCTCTCCTTCCACCTCCACATAGGTACCAGGAATTCAACTCAGGTCACAGTTATAAAAGGCAAGTGCATCTACCAGACCTAGCAGAGTCAACTTAAATCTCCATAGAGTACATTGTGGTAGAAAAGGAAAGGAACTTCCAAGCACATGCTGTGATGATGCTGAACTGTGCACTCTTTGTTCTCCGGTAATCGCTGATTGGAGGCTGGGCGATACTTGGAGTTTTACATTGAACAGACAACCACTACTCATCACTCATCTCTCCTCCTGGCTTCCCTCTACAGTGGCACCAATTGCACTCACCATTTAAGCGTCCGTCCAGGTTCAGAACTAGTGTTGCAGTGGGGAAGTGGGGGGAGGTGATTTGGTGATTTGGCCCCTGCCGTTTGGTAACACGGTTCCACATGAGAGTTTGCCCAGGAGTGAGGCATTGTGTGAGCACTGCAGTGCTGGTCTGAGGAGTAGTTATCTGCTTCTGTCCCAGGCTGTGTAGCTTCTGGGGTGAGCGGAAGTGTTTAGTGGTGCCTGATCAGTGTGCACAGAAACTAGCAACTGAAGCTTCCTCCTGGTGGTGTTGTGCTTGCCTGGGGAAACCCGCCACAGGGCAGAAGGCCCTTCACCCTGGGCTGTACTTGGCTAACTCAATGAGATGTCAGGTTGCTAGAGTCAGTGGATGTCCTTCGTCAGAGCTTATGCCCTCACCTTACACCCTGAGCTCAGTTGTTCTGTACATGTGTCTGTGTGTCTGTCCTTTCTTCACTCCCTCACCGCCCCCCTTGTCAGGACTCAAGGTGAGTGTGTCGCTGTACCAACGCATGGCAAAGTCCTTATATAAGTTAGCAAGGCAAGCATGTTATCACCTGAAACATCCACTGTATCAAAACGCAGAAGGATAGAACAGTGGGTGTGTGTGGAGAGGTGTGTGAAATCCTAACCTTTCTACAGTTCTACATAAGTGCAGTTTTTGCCTTTGAAGTCTCCACAGACCATTTGTGTGATGTGTCTTCATTCTGTCTGACTTCTCTGATGTCACAATAGTGCCCCATTATCACCTGTCTTCGGGGGGGAAAAAGCTTAGCACGAAGGAAATAAACTAATGATTAATGGAAGCACCGGGAGAACAAGGGCCCAATGAGCGCTGGCTTGGCTGCAAGCTGCTAACTATCTAAAGCTCTTGACCATGTGCCACAGCTGTTTCTTTGTACTTGGAATATACTAATTTCCTACACGGAAGATAGATGAAAAGGAGGCCAAATTGAAAAGCTGAGTCCTGAGATTACCACTTAAAGCCTACATTCTGTGCCGTGCCATAACAAACCTATACAAGGCCCTGACTTATGTGCCCGGCTGTGCATATGAAATGTCCCCTGTGGCCTCAGGTGTTTGAACACTTGGTCGCAAGTGGTTCATACCACTTGAGAAGGTTTGGAACCTTTAGGAGGTAGGGTCTCTCTGGAGGATGAGAGTCACTTGGAACTGATCTTTTAGGCACTGGAACCCAGTCTAACTTTTTTTTTTTTAATTAATTTATTCAGATTACATCTCAGTTGTCATCCCCTTCCTTGTATCCTCCCTTTCCTCCCTTCCTCCCTCTCTCTTTCACCCTAGGTCTATGACAGAAGGGGACCTCCTCCCCCACCATACGGTCACAGCCTCTCAAGTCTCATCTTGGTAGCCTGCCTATTCTTGCTCTGAGTACCACCTGGCCTCCCCACCAAGGGGAAGTGGTCAAACAGGGGGCACCAGAGTTCATGTTAGAGTCAGTCCCCGCTTTCCACACAACTGTGGATAATGTCCTGTCCATTGGCTAGATGTGAGTAGGAGTTCAATAGATCTGGACCCAGGGAGGTCTGCTCAAACTACTGCACCAACCAAGGCCAATACATGCAGTAAACATTGAACCAGTCTTCTGCTTCGTTATTGCCTTCAGAGTATGGGTGTCAGGTGACTACCTGTCCCTGTGCCTGACAGTATGGGTGTCAGGTGACTACCTGTCCCTGCGCCTACTGAGATGCCATCCCTGCTGCCTTCCACGTCTCCTTCACCATGATAGAATGATCCTCTTGAGTTATGAGCCAGAGTAAACCCTTCCTACATTAAAATCCTTCTTGTTAGATTATTACATCAACAAAATCAAAGCCACTGAAACAGGATGATTGCACAATAAAGTCTCCTTACCTCATTGGGAAGTCTCCTAAATTGACTTTCTCTCTTCCTCTGCCTCCCCAGCAGAAGGAATAACGTGATTACTCCTAGACCCTCTCATTGTATCTGACCGTTGCTTACCATTAATGCGTTACTTACTTTGCTCACCTGTCAAGTCATCCATGTCATCGGTATCTGGAAGAAAGTCAGTAGAGAGAGTGGTTCAAATATTGGTGCCTGTAGTGAGTGAAGCCACACCGCCCTACACAAGAACAGTTTCCCTTCAGTCATGCAGTGAGGACCACAATAGATGTGGAAATGCACATTTAAGTACAGATGAGTGAGGGAAATGAACACATCATGTTAAAAAAAAACTGCAAGGGAGCTTCATTCTCTCCACAGAGGAAATGCAGTATTAATCTACAGCTATGTGAATAACCCCGATCATTGAATTTCCACAGTACCGTTAGTGGTGGAGACCTTGTCTGCTGTATACAGGACAACGATTTTTGGTTCTTTTCTGGCCTTCTGTTTTTTGTCTTTAAAGCCCAATTTTTTCTTGATTGCAGAAACTGTAATGCATTCACAACAACAACAAAAAATCAGGTCAGCTAAACTACATTAAAAGATAGGAAAGCTAATGAGAGTTGTTTAAGCATTTACCATGCCTATCTGATTCAGAATTCTTGAAGATCACAGACACCAGTGAACACGGGCCAACTCTGCACATAGGTAAGGCCTCAATTCATGTGCATGCGATAGTGTCACCAGAAGGGTAGGGCAGTAGGATGCTCAGCACAGGAATCATTTAAGGGCCTTGTGAGCAGAGTGAAATGTGGGCGAGTCCTCAGATCTTCGTCCTTAGCAATATGGCACTACAGTTTCCTAAGCACTCACGATCAGTTTAAGGATTCTAGAAACATAAATGAATGTAGAGCCTTAAAGATCACCACTAGGTCTCCACAAGTACTCTATGGTATTTGGTGGATGCTGGACCAGTCAGACAGAAAGCAAGGGCTGGGTCAAGAGATCATAGTTGCATGGTCTCGAAACAATGGCCAATGTACTTTTCCCTATTTAGCTAATCGTTGTTTTGTAATTCATGCACAAGTAATATCGCCTTCAATGAGAGGGGGCTGCCAAGGGGCTCTCTGTACCTAGTAGTTTTACTCTGTATTATTTATCCTCATGTCCCTGCGACCAAATTACCAGACCTAAGTAAATAAATAAATAAATAGGGATGGATGCTGTATTTTTAAATCTCTTGACACCAAACGAGACTAATTCTTTCAAAAGAAGTAGTGTAACGGACTCTGGTGAGTGACCGAGTGTGGCGCTGCTCCCCTCCCCCCCCCCACTACCTTCATGCTGTCAGCATTGATCAGTGACTGTTTCTAATGATAAGACAACCAGAGTGGCAAGAGACGCCATGGTGACTCAGACTCCAAGTCTTTCTAAACCAGCTAGCATGGCAGGGTTGGGGAAAAAGTCACTTCTCTTCAGGTGACACGCGGCTCACCCAGACAGAGAGGAAATGTGGTGCTTTGGCGATGTAATGAAGGAATTGTGTCTGTGTACACGACATTCTTGGTGACAGCTGTGGAACCTAAACACCGCCATGCCAAACGAGGATCAGAGGCTTCACTCCCTCTAAGCTTGCACCTTCTCTTGTCGCCACTTCCTCAACAGAGTCCAGGTCACACTTTACAAACCCTTCTGCCATCCACGGGCAGGACACACAGTCCTACCCCACGATACTAAAAGCCTCCTTGGCTAATGCCTGCACGCACAGGCACACCCTGAGCCTCAGCCGTGTTAGAAATAATCATACTCATTAGTGGCTGGACAGTCCACTCAGTGTGCAGCCTCTCTATGTTCCCACTTAGCATCCAGCATCGGAACTGGCCATAGGGAGGGCAAGGGCTTTGGGGGAGACAGAGTCTACTTCCCCTGGAAAAGTCAAAAGAATGACTGAGACCAGATTAATGGCTTCATGTTGCCTGGAGTACTTAGTGGACAGCATCCCTACACTGTGTAGGTTTTGGAGTCATGGCCAAGGTTTCTATCGTGCTAAAGCATTTCACCAGTTCTTTTTGGAACAAGCCATGTTGAAGGAAAGCAGAATTATGAGACATATCCACTGTGTTTTCTGACGCTGAGTATCCCATTTTCAGAATGATATGGCTAGAATCAGGTGGGTTTTTTCCTTTGTTTGCTGTTTTTGATGATGATGATGATGATGATGATGATGGTGATGATGATGAGTGGTGGCAGTGGTGGCGGCATGGTAGTAGTAATTACTGTTTTCAGGCATTGTCTCATGGCACAGCCCAGGCTGGTCAGGAAATGCCCAAGACTTAGGATGACATTAAACTCTTGATGTCCCTGTACCCCCTTCTGGAATAGTAGAACCTATGTGCCAGCATGCTTGTTTCTGCAATATTGAGCATCAAACATAAGGCCTTGTTCATGACACTCTGGTATTCCAACAAATGAGCTAAACAAACAGGCAAACAAATACAAACACAACCAAAAAACCATCCAGCACACCTGTGCTTCCCCTGTCTCTCTCAACTTCATCCCGATACATGGCAGCTGCCTTCAGTTTCTACCTGGGAGCAGCCGTGCTGTTCCTTGAGTTCTCATAGCTAGGACTCTTCTCTGCTGACCACCCATGCCATGAGGAGCTGATGGAGTTATGGCTAGAAATGTCACTTGTATGCCATATGTCTGGGAACACACTTTGCTCTTGTTCTCCCTAGCTATCCACCTTGGTCACTTACTTCTGTGTTCTGGTTGGGTCTTCTGTAGCAAGGTATGCTGGGAAATGACTCCACCACGCATGGCTATGAGGAGCCTCGGACTACATAATGTAGGTAAACCATTGTCTCTAATTTTTGTTCATTTAAAAAAATTTTTTTGAAAACTGGGTTGAGAAATTGGGTTGCCTTTTGGAAGAAAATACATAAAGATGTTTCTTGATACTCAAAAGTCCAGACAACTAGGGTAAATAAGGGAACTGCATACAAATAACCATGGTGTGTCTCTTGGGGTATCAATGGTTGTTTTACGCCAAATTCACAATCCCATTGCCAAGAGGTTGCTTTGAAACAGTGGGGAACCAGACAAAGACATTGAGTAAGTACTTATCTACAGTGTGTCCTAAGAAAACCATTCCAGAATACGTACCGCATCTGCATTTCCTTGAGCAGACCTGCAATTTAGAGAAAACACCCTTAGACCCAAATCATACTGAGTTATGTTGGCACAGGTCTGTGACTTTTTCAGTGATTCAGGGCAGAGGTAAACAGGATGGGAAAGAGTAGCCAACTCAAGGATCCTATATTAGTCTGTTGTCTGACACCCTTACAAAACACCTGAGGCTAGGTACTGTGTGAAGAAAATAAGCATTTTTCACACTTTTGCCCATTCAGACTAGATCAAGAAAAACTTATCCTATGGTCCTTTACTAAAGGTTTCCTCAAAGCTACTGTGAAACAGCAGAAAAATATTGATAGCCTGGTCCTGGGAGATGATGACTCCCTTCCACCTGTGTTTACCTTAGGAGACACCAGCAGACAGACAAGAGGACAGTTGTTGAAGAAACAGGGACTTTTCCTGTACGATATGCCTGTCAGCTTCTTGTACATGTTTTCATCTAAACAGGAAAATGTTTGCAGAAGAAAAGCTTCCTGATGCACACTGTGGAACATGGTTTATGCCTTCCTCTCAGGCTGTGTCGTGTCATGGGTGACCTGTGCCCTCTTCTTATGCAAATGCTCTAATACCTAGAGTGTGACCAGTTTTATTATTGAGTATCGTGAAAGTTACCTTTCTATCTTAGGAAAAGGAAAGGTCATCTTACCCCAACCAGTGATGCTTTTGCCTCTTTTTGTGAGATCTTCCTTTGACCCCCCTCATGCAATCCTAGGGGAGGAGAAAATAACTTTCAGCTCCTGGTATCACTTGTTATAGGTCAAAAGTTATTAGCTTGACCTAATAATGGACTGTGCTGTGGTCTATATGTCTAGTCTTGATGCTGTAGTTGATTAAGAAACACGTTTGTGCTTCTGCTGGACCAGTTTCCTACCTGGGGAAAGGAAGTCAAGGGAAGGCCTCAAGAGAAACAAGGAACAAAACTTTTGTCCTTCTGTCTAATGGGAACTAAAGCAATATCAAACTGGGTATTGAACAGTTTGGGTGGTATTAAGGCTGTTTTTAACGCCTGCTTATCACAAATTAAAGTCACATGAGTAGGAATCCTCACCTAAAGAATCGTCTCAAAAAAAAAAGAAAGAAAGAAAGAAAGAATTGTCTTGATACCTTTAATTAATGCTGGAGGATCTGCCCTGATGCAGGCAGCCTATTCTGATAGAGGTCTAGATAAAGAGGTGAGTGGCAGAGGAACGCATTTCACAGTGTGCTGGCGTTACGTCCCTATTGTCACTGTGTTGATGCTGCTGTTGATTCCCTCCCTATATGGCCCCAGTTTCCAGGCCTTTAGGACAAAGGACGAGTACTTCTCCAGGAAACTTTCAGATGTGTGTGTGTGAAATATATATATATAATATATAATATATATAATATATATATTCATGTATATCATATGTGATAGATATGATAGATGTAACATTGTGGTGCTATGAGTGATTTAGAGAAAAAATGTTGTAAAAATGAAAATTTCTAATGGACTTAGTGGTACCTGTTGCTGGTTGTTCCACTAGATAGAACCAATGGTTACTAAAGACTTCTTTGGTAGAGTGGAAAAGCAAGCCAGAAAGAATGGTCTTCCATGGTCTCTGCTTCAGTTCCTGCCTCTTGGTTCCTATTTGAGCTCCAGCTATGAGTTCCTTCTATGATGAACTGTTATCTGGAAGTGTAAGCTAAATAAACCCTTTCCTCCCCAAGTTGCTTTTGGCATTGGTTATTATCACAGCAACCAGAAGAAAGAAAAAAAAAAAAGACAAGCTAGGACAATTGGGAAAACACTGAAATAAATGTCATGCTAAAGTAGATATTTATATCACTTCTTCAGACCATTTTCAGGTCAAGAAAAATGATACTACTTTTTTATTAATTTATTAGGATTACATCTCAATTGTTATCCCCTTGCTTGTCTCCTCCCTCCTATACCCTATTCCCCTCCCCTAGGTCTGTGACAGAAGGGGACCTCCTCCCCCACCATATGGTCACAGCCTATCAAGTCTCATCTTGGTAGCTTGCCTATTCTTTCTCTCTGAGTGCTACCAGGCCTCCCCACCAAGGGGAAGTGGTCAAATATGGGGCACCAGAGTTCATGTCAGAGTCAGTGTCTGCTCTCCACACAACTGTGGATAATGTCTTGTCCCTTGGCTAGATCTGAGTAGTGATTCAATATTTACTGCATGTATTGTCCTTTGTTGGTGCAGTATTTTGAGCAGACCCCTCTGGATCCAGATCTGCCCATCATGATGTTCTTCTTGTAGGTTTCTAGGACCCTCTGGGTCCTTCTATTTCCCCATTCTCCCATATTCCTCTCACCTACAGTCTCAATAGGAGGTCCCCGCATCTATCCCAATCTCCTGGTAAGTGAAGACTTTCAGGGGATATCCCTATTGGACTAGTGATCAATTATAAGTGAGTATATACCATGTGTGTCTTTCTGAGCCTGGGTTAACTCACTCAGAATAGGGCTACCTCAAGACCCAGCTATTCCACTCCTTGGAATATACCCAGAAGATGCTCGACCACACAAGGACATACACTCAACCATGTTCATAACAGCCTTCTTTGTAATAGCCAGAACCTGGAAACAACCTAAATGTCCCTCAGTTGAAGAACGGATAAAGAAACTGTGGTACATTTACACTATGGAATACTACTCAGCTATTAAAAACGAGGAAATCCTGAAATTTGTGGGCAAATGGATGGAACTAGAAATGATCATACTACTTTTTTAAAAATGTGCATTGGTGTTCTGCATGCATGTAAGTGTGAGGGTGTCCAACCTTAGCATTACAGACAGTTGTGGATGCTGCCATGTGGATGCTGGGAATTGAACCCAGGTTCTTTGGAAAAGCAGTCAGTACTCTTAACCACTAAGCCATCTCTCCAGCCCAATACTGCTTTCTAGATATCTGTAAAATACATTTTAACTATCACAGATTAATGTCAATATATACTATATTTACTAACCATATATGAGTTTAGCTTTTAAATTACTTTGTTGTTGTTGTTGTTGTTGTTGTTGTTGTTGTTGTTGTTGTTATGGCGCATGTGTGTGTGTATGATGTGTATGTGTGATGATACGTATCATAACATGTGTATGAGAGTCAGAGAACTTCCAGCTGTTGGGTTCTTTCCTTCAATTTTTATATGGGCTCTTGGAATCAATCTGAGATCATCTAGCCTTGGAAGGTAAACATGTTTAGCCAGTCAGCCATCTTATCAACTGTGGCATCTAGGATTTTAATTTTAGCATACACATTGCTCAACGGAGGGTGGGGTGGTGGGTGAGAGGGCTGGGAGAGAGAAGAGAAATTGGCGTTGGGGCATCTCTGGGACAAGCTGGAGACCTGGGAGGGGGGAGGCTCCTGGGAAAATATGGGCGTGACCTTTGATGAGACTCCTAGCAGTGGGGGATACTGAGATGGGAGTGGCCACACCCTGTAGCCAGGCAGGACTTGCAGTGGAGGGAGGGGGACCCCAACCAACTCACAAAACCCTTGACCCAGAATCTCTCTAGCCTACCAGATGTGAAAGGGATAAAAGTTGGAACAGAGATTGAGGGAATGGCCAGCCAATGACTGGCCCGACTTGAGGCCTACCCCATGGGAGGGACTCAGCCCCTGACACTACTAATGATACTCTGCTGTCCTTACAGGCAGGAACCTCACAGAATTCTCATCTGAGAGGCTTCATCCAGCAGATAATGGAAACAGATGCAGAGACCCACAGCCAAAGATTGTGGAACTCAGGACGTCTTGTGGAAGAGTTAGGGGAAGGATTAAAGAGCTGGAGAGGTCAAGGGAACCGCAAGAAGACCTACCTAGCCAACTAACCTGGGCCCATGGGCACTCATAGAGACTGAGCCCCAAACCAAAGAACATGCATGGGCTAGACCCCCCCTACACACATGAAGCTGATGGGCTTTCATATCTGCTTCAGGTTTATGTAATTTGTCCACCCCAGCCTGTGTACAGTAGGCACAGAGACGTTGTATATTGTACTGTTTTGCTTACCCATCTTTTCATAGGAAGGAAAGGCTAACCCTAACCCACTTTTCCCTCCAATATAGGATAGTTGGGTTGTATAATAAAGTCTAATTGTTAAACAGAGCCAACAGTTCACTGGATTCATTTAAAATAACCCAAGAAACTAATAACTGTTCTATGTTTAACATTTGACTTCATTACTGATTTGCAAACACACTTGTCTGATTTGGAATGTCACCTCTGCAAAATCATGGAAATTAGTGTCCAGTTAATAGAAATATGACATGGTCTGTGTAGGTGAGATCTCAATTCACATGGATGAGACAGTATCAGTAGAAGATCAGCATGACTATGTGAGGTGGCCAACATGCAAATCACGCTAAGAGTCATGTGAATACATTGAAATCTGTGCAGTTGCTCAGCTCTGCATTCTTGACATATGACACTACAATTTCCCAAGCACTCACATTGAGCCTAATGAAGCTAAAAGAGCAAATAAAGGAAAAGCCTTAATAGCAAATGCTGGTGCCACAGCATGCTCTGTGGTGTTTGCAGATGCGGAAAGGCTCAGCTAGATGCTAATGGTTAGAACCAGAAACCATGTTTGGATGCCTTCTGCAAAAAGGATATGCTTGTTTCTTTCATTATTTACACCACATGGCTTTTTATAGCTCAAGAATATATACAGTATTACTGGCACAGAAAGGCACTAGACTAGGGATTAATCAATACCTCCAACTTTTGGCCTGAAGGCATTGTATTAGTTACCTACTAATGTCACTGTGACAAAGTAGCTGACAGAAAAAAGTAACAGGCTGAATGTTCTACTTTTCAGTTCCTGCTACAAAATGTCACCATTCCTCTCACAGAAGTGGTATAAGGGGCCCTGGCTTGTTTAACCGTGGCCTTCCTCTACCACTACTTCATATGGCCAAGGCCCCTCAGTGGGTCTGTCAGGCATTGTCTTATGGCCTCGGTTGTCTAGGAAATGCCAGAGACCAAAGATGAGGTTAAGTTTCTGACAACCGTGCATCCCCTTCGAGAGCACGAGGTTAACAAGCCCCACTTCACGCTTTAGGCACTGTTGAATGTCAGACCCAGAGACTCCGGAGGGAATGTCAGATTCCAAAGACAGTCTGAAAGCACAAACATGAAGCCCAGCACACCTTAGCTTTCCATGCCTTCCACAGTTGTGAATTGCTGTCACCCTAATACCTGGAGTGTGACCAGTTTTATTATTGAGTATTGTGAAAGTAACTTTTCTGTCTTAGGAAAACCAACAACGGTTTTGCCTCTTTTTGTGAGATCTTCCTTTGGTCCCCTTCATGCAATTCTAGGGGAACAGAAAATAACTTTCAGCTCATGGTATCACTTGTTATAGGTCAAGAGTTTTTATGTTGGTGGCAACAGTGGTGACACCTAATTCCTAGCTTTGGTGCATATATTTAACTAACATCATTGGAAGGCTGCACAACCATTCGCCAGCTAGGAAAAAGGAAAGCGAGGCAAGACCTCAAGAGAAATGAGGGAAAAAAAAAAACGTTGTTCTCCTAAATAAAAGGAGTCTAAAAGCACCATGAAATAATCTGCCTTGGATTGGGTCAACACTGGAATAATTGGTATGTTAAACTCCGGCTAGTTTTTCTTAAATGGGTCATCCTTTGTATTCCTTCTGTAAGGTGGATGATCCAGGTTCAGACACCACAAATCGCATTAAGGCTGAAAATTTTGATCATCTGTCCTCTGGATTTCTAGTTGATTCAGCAATAAGGACATTTATTCAGAAGATGGACTCCTTCAATCAATCAGTGGTTCGTGTTCATGTAGCCTAAACAATCACAGGTCAACAGTTGGGAAGCTGAGAATCAGGGGCCACACATCTGATTCGCATCTTGCCACTGTCACCTCAGAGCATCATGACCTTGGGTTTATTCGTTATCATATCTCTCCAATTCCATCCAGAGAATGTGCATCAGTAGTAAGGAAGTAAAAAATAAATGTGTCTGTATTGTTCCTGGGTGATTTAGTGAACATAGCACATGTGGTGTAAGTGCTCAAAAAGGCTAATTAGTAATACGTACTACCATAGACATCGCACTTGTGGATTCACAAAAACCCTAGAACAAATTCTCAAGCTGCCATTCTCAGATATATCCTTGTTTATCCTAAAAGTATTCATTTTAATTCACACAGACTTTTGCTGCACGGAGAGATTAATTCCTGCATTGGTCTGAATGCATATTGAGCATCCACTTGTAAAGTAAGGTCAGAATTATTCTTCAAAATGTTACAATCACCTGACTAGTCAGAAGATCCTGCTTGAATGAAGTGAACCACAACAGACTGGGTAGGTTGCTATGATTTGTTTAAATGTCTAGGACTCTGAGACGTGGAAAAATCCACCCATCTTATGTTACAGTTGCCTCAGACAGATGATCATGTACCCCTTGAGCTATTGGTCAAGTCATGGGAAAGTCTGTGCTTGAAAGGAAGTCCTTTATCAAATGAGCTAGCCACTTAGCCGTGGATATAAAGATATAGGAACAAGTCATTTTTAGTGAAAGACTGGCCCTTTTACATAACAGATGAAGTCTTCCCATTCACTGTGCCATTAGGCATGCATAATAATGTTAAGTCTACACAGATGTCTGTGTGATGTATTTTCATTTTGTCTGACTTCCCTAGTGTCCAAACAGATTCCCTATATCAGCTGTGTGGTTTCAGCAAAAGGCAGTACACAGGAAATTACTAAAATACTTATTAATGAAAGCATGGACAGGATAAGAACACAGGAAAGCAAGCAGACTTTGAAACACCTGCCAAGATTATGACAAACTCCATTAAACTCTATCAGATGCCATGCTCATTTCTTTGTACTTGAAACATACCCTATTCCTCTGTGAAAGGATGACAAAGAAGCAAAAATAAGAAAGCAGGTTCTTATATTTTTTACCTGGATTCCAGATTATGTGACATGAGATGGTCAATCTACACAAGGCCACAAACCGTATACTGCATGTTCTGGTGTGATGGTAAAACGTCCCCCATAACTTCGTGTGTTTGCGCACTTGGTCCCCAGCTGGTGATGCTACTTAAGAAAGACTAGGAGAAAGGGAGGCACTGGGGAAAGACCACAGTCTACGTTTAGTCTTTGCTTCCTGAGTACAGACGCGATGTCCAGCCAGTGCCATACACCTGCTGAGATCCCTTCCATCCAGAATGGCCCCCTTGTCTTATAAGCCAAAGTGAACCCTTCTTCCACTAAAGTGCTTTCTTTCCCCTATTATTTGGTCACAGAAAATAAGAAAAGCAACTAAAGACAATGCATCTGCCTATTTGGAAGTTCTTACATTGACTTTCTCCCTCCTTTCACCTCCTAAGCAAAGGAACAATCTGACCGCTGCTAGACCCTCTCACTGAATCCATAAGAACTGTTAGCACCTACCATGATCTTCGTGACTCAACTGGGTCCCAGGAGAAATGGTGTCACCATCCATGTTGTCGATGTCTAGAGCTACGTCTGTGGAGAGTGACTTATATATTACAGTGTATAAGTAGGTTAAGCCACTCTGCCCCACACAAGAACCTACTCAGCTTTCCTTTGGCTCATATCATTCAGTGAAAACCACAATAGGCGTTGAAACACATTTTTAAGTTCTATGGTTGCAATTCTACTGATGAGCTAGGGAAACGAACACTCTGTACACTAAAGAGATGCAAGACATTTTTAGTCTTTGATAAGAAATAGAGTATTATGATTCATATAACGTATGTCCTCTATGGTTTCAGATACATGTGGTCTCTAGTTGGTGCCACTAATTGGGGAGGTTGTGGAACCTTTGGGAGATAGCTTTGCTGAATGAATGTCACTGATGGTAGCATTTGAAGAGTTGATAATCGCACCCTAATTCCAGCTTATTCCCTCTCCTTCCTGTTTGTGGTTGAATATAGTACTTCTAAGTCTAAATATGTAAATACAACCTACTCAGTCCATTGGTTTCAGGGTGGACCACTTGTCACTGGATAACCAATAGGGATGGGGAGTTCATCTTCAAAGACTATTTCTCCTGTTCTCAGTTCTCCTCAGTTGTCTGTATTTCTTTTTCTATGGGTAGGGCTCCATGAGATTCTCCCCTTTCATGTTAGCATGCCTCTTGCTGTTGTATGTCTTGCTTAGGCAGCCATACTGTTGAGGCATCATCATCATAGGTGAAACTTCCCTGCCATTTCTAGGAGACACAACCTCACAACAGATGTCCTGGTCCCCTGGCTCTTACAAGTTTTCTATCCCTTCTTTCTTGAAGTCCCCCCTCTACCTCTACCCCCATCCCCCGAGGCTTAGGTGCAGGAGCTGTGTTGTATGTGTATCAGTCAGGGCTTGGCACCCTCTGGGGAGTTTTTCAAATTGAACTAAATGCATTTTGCCTTTGAATATGGCCATAGGCCTACAGAGGCCAGGGAGTGGAATGCGATAGTGCAATGACAAGTGTATCTCATGGCCTTCACTAATTGAAACCTTGTTCCCTGGTAGTTGATGCTACTTGGACACATTGTGGAACGTTTAGGAAGTGGAGCATTGCTGGAGCATTGCTGCCATGGCTTTCACTTATCACTACTGACATTTATCCCACTGGAAACATAAGCTCTTCTATAAGTTGCTTTGGGTCCTAGTGCATCATCATAGGAGTAGAAAAGTAAGTAATGCAAATATTATTAATAACTCTAATTATTGAATATCAACAGTACCGTCACTAGTCCCGCAGGCCTTGTCTGCTGTTTCCACAGTTGATGTTGTGGGCCTGACACTGGAGGACGCAGTAACCCTAAGTCCCAGACTTTTCAGCACAGCACGAACTGGAATGCATTCATAACATAAAGGGGTCAACTCAATTGCATTTTAAAAACAAACAAGCAAAACCCAGAAAAACCAACAACGGTTCTGTGTATAAACATTTGATCTCATTTGTGATATCCTAGCACATTCATCTGATACAGTGTCACTTCTGAAAGGTTACAGCATCAGTGTCCATTTAACACAGATATGACATAGTCGGTAAGGTCTCAATTCAGGTGAATGGCACAGTATCGACAGAGAAGCAATGTGGCTCAGTGTGTGTGAGTTGACCAGCATCCAAACCCCTTTAAGATCCACAAAATCTAGTGAAACTTAGGCAAGTGCTGACAACACCATTCTAGGCACTTCGCTACCCTAATTGCACAAGCACTTATATTGAGCCTCATGAATCTAAAAAAGTAAATGAACACAAAGCCTTAAAGAATAGTGATAGGTCTATAGGGATGCTCTGTGGCGTTTGCTAAATGCTAGAAGAATCAGCAAGACAGCAGTGGTTGGATCCAGAGACAGCTTCAGAACAGTGGGCAGCAGCTGTCTCATTTCATTGGCTAACCACGATGCTACAGTTCGTGAAGACTGTATACTATCACATTCCAGTAGGGAGGCAGGTAAGAGGTTGTCTTCATGCCACCGTGACATAATTACCCTGACATTAAAAACCCTCAAAACAGGCCGGGTGTGGTGGTGCATGCCTTTAATCCCAGCACTCGAGAGGCAGAGGCAGGTGGATCCTTGTGAGTTCGAGGCCAGCTTGGTCCACAAAGTGAATTCAGGACAGCCAAGGCTACACAGGGAAACCTTGTCTTGGAAAACAAAAAACAAAAACAAAAACCCTCAAAACAGGGATGGATGCTCTACTTTTAAGTTCCTGATTTGAATATTGACCATTTTCTCCAAAAGAAATGATAGCAGGGAGTTTGGTTAGCGTAAATGCCCCCATCTCCACCCTGGCTAGTGATTAGGTAAACCATGCTGACCAGACGCCACAAAATGACTCAAATCCAAGCCATCCCAACGTGGTTCTTATATTACAATTGGTCGGGGAGCATTTCCTTTTGATTGACATATATGGAAAAAGCCTTCAAACTCAACAAACAGGACAAGAAGTCTGGTGTTTTGGTGATCCAATGGATGTGTCTCCGTGCACCATTTTCTAGGTGATGACTGTCACCAGCACTATCCGTGCAGCCTAAACCGAAAACCCTAGAGCAGGGCAGCACCTTCACTAGCGCTAAGTGTTCGCCTTTCCTGCTCATGCTTCCTCAATAAAGCCTGTTTTCCACACAGCCCTACCTGCCTTTCACAAAAACAAGCCGTCGTGAACGCCTTCAGCATGTAGAGGCGCCCTAAGCCACGAGGCATTTTAGAAACCACGGCGTGAAATCCTGTTGTTTGACAGTGACTGTGTACATCCACTGACTATGTTGCCTCTCTGTACTCTCGTTTTTCAGCCAACGTGGACAATGAGCACCAGTGAGGGGAATTGCCCTCTAGGCAGAAAGTGTAGCTCATCTTGAAAAGAAGTACAGTCAAAATCATGAGACTATATGAGTAACCTAGTGGACACAAGCCCTGAACTGCGTGGCTCTTTGGACTTAAGTTAATGTCTTCTATAGTGCTAAAGCTTTCGCCTAGAACCAGCCACACTGGAGGAAAGCCCAGTTATGACACATGTCCACCGTGGGTTTTTGTTTTTGTTTTTGTTTTTTATCTAGATCAATTTCATAAGAAGCGGAAAGGCTTTTATTTTTCTGCGGTTTTGTTGTTCTTGATGGCTGATTTACTCTTCTCAGACAGGGTCTCATGTTACAATCTGGGATCCCCAGGAAATACCATAGGTTGATTACCATGTATTCCTCTCTACAGTGCTAAGATTACAAGACTCTGGGGAATGCAGTGCTGAGGGACAAACCCCACTGCCTTCTGGGAGATAGCCTAGTTTTCCAGAAGCTGAACCACCTGAACCTACGTGGGCCTACTCTTGCATAACGCACAGGTGCTTCCTTCAGTTTTGACCACCGAGACAGCTAGGGTACAGCTCAGAGTTCTCCGTGTGCTGGGATTATTCCTGAAAGCTAGGGTTCCCCCATAATTTCTACCCATAGCTTGGGAGGAAAAAGGCAGAGTTTCTATTTTGGAATGTCAGTGTTATGCATCCTACCTGGAAGCACACGGCGCTCTTGTCCTCCCTAGCTGGCAGTCTTGGTCACATACCCGCCCCTGTCCTCGTGTGTCGTTCCTTAACAGCATATGTGCTGAGACGTGAATCCCTCATACATGTCTGTGATGAGCTTTAAACTAACTCATGTGGGGAAAGTGTGAACTCTACATTTTTTTTTCCATTGACAAAATTGGCATTGGAAATTTGTTGGAGTATCTTGGGAGGAAACAGATGCAGATATTGTCTGTTACACAAAACCCCAAGGTGACTAAGACAAATGAGAGAACTAAAGACAAACAACTCCGCTGTGTCTCCTGGAGTAGCAAACTGTTGTCCTAAACTAACCCTGCCATTCTTGTTGCTGCCTGGTCACTCTGAAATAAGTGGTGCAGTAAGTGCATAAATCTTATCTACAGTGTATCTTAAGAAAGTCATTCCTGAATACATACGACATCTGTGCTTCCTGGACTGCACCTGCAATTTAAAGAAAACACTCAGGCTCAGATCGTACTGATTTCCGCTTGTCTTTGCTTCTTCTAGTGACTTAGGGCAGTGGTAAACAGGACTGGGAAGAGTGGCCAAGGGAAAAGATTCTATATTAGTCTGTTGTGTAATACTCTCACAAAACACCTGAGGCTGGATAATGTGTAAAGAAAAAAAAACCCAACAGTATTTTTCACACTGTTGCCCATTTAAGCCCATATTAGGCAAACCAACCTCTTTGCCCCCTACTATGGTTTCCTCAAAGTTACACTGAAGTCTGAGATTACCTACTAAGGAGAACTTGTGTGTCTGGGTTATTTACCTTAACTTCACACTTTAACATTTTCAATGCTTCAGCGTCCTTATAATGGGCATAAAAAGAAAATCTTTTACCACATCACTATTTGGGGAAATACAATCCGGCTGCCTAAGCCTTAGAAATCTCCTGAAGAAAGATGAGGACACTTAGAATAAATGCAAACTTTTCACGGGTAATGTGTGCCAACTTTTGAGTGAAAAATCACTCAGGTTTTAACCTAGGCAGAAAAACTTCTGTCAGAAGGAAGGCCCCCCTAAAAGCAAAACTGTGGAAGCTGGCACTGGCATTTTTTTTATATAGTCTTAGTCAAGAATGACTTGATCCAGTTCCATTTTCTCCTTTTACCAAGAAAATTCTCAGATGTGACAAAGTATAAAGGAATCCTAAAACTAACCTTTCTGTCTTAGAAAAAGGAAAAGATACTCTACCTTAACTAGTGTTGGACTTGTCTCCTTTTTGCGGGGGGTCTTCATCTGGTCCTTGTCAGATGATGCTAGGGGAACATAAAATAACTCTGAGTCCATGGGGCCACGTATGCACAACAGGGGCTCTTGGCTTGATGTGGACAGAGTTCTACAGACTCAGTCTAAACCTTTAGGCTTAGCGCACATGGTTCATTGATAAACGTGGTTGCGCTAACACAAGAGCACCCTCTTGGCTAGGGAAAAACATTCAAGAGAAGAAGATCTTGAGAAGTAGAAAGGAAAGCTTTGCCCTTCTGTACGATATGAATCTAAAGCAGTCTGAATGTGTCTTACTGGGGAGACACCGAAACAAGGTTGTTAAATGAAAGATTTCTGTTACTTCTTTAGACCATTTTGAGAAGTGCAGCTCTGCAAGCCTTTAAAAGCAGATGGTGATGGGTACGCCCCAGACACTGGGCACTGAGCTGCTTCCCCCATTCTGTTTTTGTCTTTCTTTCTTTTTCACTACGCCTTCTTATTGCTTCTTTGAACAAAAGAGCGTATAAGACTTGTTTTTTGGTGGGAATCTAAAGAGACTGGACTTTTAAAGAGTACCTAGACTTTCAAATGGTTGGCATTAATTGAACACTGTGGGACTTTTAACATCGTACGCTATCTTATAACAACATGAGATCTTGGAGAAAGAAAAAGGCATGGGACCAAGGGAGTCACAGACACTGAGCATTGTGTGTCTTAAACTATGGAACTTAAATTGTGTTTTCATTGTAACTATTCTCTGATTCTTCCTTTTTTTTGTTTTGGTTTTTCAAGACAGGGTTTCTCTGTGTAGCCTTGGCTGTCCTGGACTCGCACTGTAGACCAGGCTGGCCTCGAACTCACAGGGATCCACCTGCCTCTGCCTCCCAAGTGCTGGAACTAAAGGCGTGCGCCATCACTGCCCAGCTGATTCTTCCTTTTAAGAAAAACAAGGTATATAGCTTCTTTTATATTTGAGAAGAGACTATAGTTAAGACACTTTAGATTTTGAAAGAGAACTTGGAGTTTTAAATGGTTGGAATTATTTGAAGGCCACAGGACTTTTAAGACGAATGGTATGCTATAGTATGCTCTGAATGTGAGATCTTTGGGTGTCGAGTTGATAAGAGGTAACCCGGGATGGTTGGTGTTCATTGTCAACTTCACACACCTGGGAAGACGGGACCTAAATTGGAGAATTGCTTCCATCATATTGGCCTGAGAAAATTGGTGTGGGGCAATCTTCTTGACTGCTAATTAATGTAAGAGGGCCTAGCCAACTGTGGGCAGTGCTATTCTTAGGTGGCCTGAGAAGTGTATTAAAGGTGGCTAGCAAGCCAGAGAGATCAAGTCAGTAGGTACCGTTCTTCCATAGCCCCTGTTTCTTTTCCTGCCTCTAGGTTCCTGCCTCAACTTCTCTCCATGATGGACTACAACTTAAGATGAACTAAATCTTTTCTTCCCCAAGTTACTCATGAGAGCAACAGAAAGCAAACTGGTGTGCATTCGGCAAAGGGTAGAAGACAGAAAATGCCTAGTGAAAACATAAATAGGACAGCAACATAGGAAAGGAACATGCTGGAATACCTAGATGATGACAACCTGCATTAAGTTATGCCTAGATGGAATGGTCATTTCTTTGTCCTTGGAGTATATTTTCTTTCTTTGCAGAAGAGTGAGAAAAAATAAACTGAGTCTTTGTCTTCTTACCTAGAGTCCAGACTATATGGCATGAGATGGTCAATTTACACAAGGCTTTAAACCACACTGTGGGTTCTGGTGTGAGTGTGAAATGTTCCCCACAGCCTTATGTATTTGAACATTTGGTCCCCAGCTGGCAGTGCTGCTGGAGAAAGGCTGGCTCCATCAGGAGGTAAATCTCCCCTGGAGGAAGTGAGTCACCGAGGAAAACTGTTAGGCTTTGGAGCCAAGCCCCCACTTCTGTTAACTTCCTGCCTCTTGAGTGTGGGTGCAATGTGACCAGCTGGCCACTTCACTGGCTACGACACCTTTCCTGCCAGCATCATGTCTTCCCCACCATAATGTATTTAACTATAAATCACACACACACACACACACACACACACACACACACACACACACACACAAATCCCTTTCTCAACTAAAATGCTTCTTGTCAGGTATTTGGTCATAACAATGAAAAGAGCCATCAAATACAATGATTAAATAATAAGAGTTTCATCATTGCTTCTTAGCCACTTGGAAGACCCTTCAAATTGACATTCTCTCATTGATACCCAAGGAGAAGAAATAGCCCAAATACTACTAGGCCCTCCCATTGGATTTGACCAAGAATGCCATTACATATCACTACTCCCAACATAATAGTTTTGAAGGCTCTTGTCACCACCCAAGTCATTCTTGGTGTTGGCCTCATTAAAACCATAGGTATCTGGAAGAAAGTCAGCAAAGGGTTAAATCTGACCAGGAATGCCATTACCTACCATCACCGAGACCACTGAGTTGAGGGCTTTTCTCCCAACCCATGTCATCCTCAATGTCCTCAAACATGTCAATGTCTGGAAGAAAGTCAGTGGGGAGAGGTGAGTGACTCATACCCTGGTGACTGTAACAGGTGAAGCCATATTGCCTCCCACAAGACCAAGCTCAGCTCCTCTTTGGTTTGCATCATTCACTGAGAACCACAATGGAAGTTTAATTTTACGTGTTTTTACATTTTGTGGCTGTGGTCCTCTACTGACAAACTAGGAAGGTTTACATATTATGGGTGAATAAAATAGAGCAAGGGATTGTCATTATTTTTTTTCATAGAGAAAGCACAACATAGTCTACAACTACTGTTGACGGTGGAAAGTAACAACTGAGTTCCCACCGTACCATCAGCAGTGGCACAGGACTTCTCTGCTATACGCACAGTCTCCGTTTTTGAGATGCGTTTGTGTTTACCGGATTTGATGTTTATATAAGTCGAGGCTGCTATCAGGGGATCAGCTGAAATGCAATCACAACAAAAGGTCAGTTGAACAGCATACAAGAGGGCAAACTAATCACTGTTCTGTATTTTAACTTTTATCCTGTTACTTGCTTGCACACTCATCTGATTCAGGATGTTATTTCTGGAAGGTCTCAGGCATCAGCGGGCACTAACTGCAGGCATGGCATGGCTGGTGTAGGTAAGGTCTTGATTCGTGTGGATGACACAGTAGCAGCAGAAGGGCACTGTGACTGAGTATGCAGGATGGCCAGCATCCAGCTTTCTTTAACAACCACGTGGACACTGAAATTTGTACAGTTCCTCACTTCTCTATTCTTGGCACTATGAAACTACAATTTCCTAAGGACTCACGTTAAGCCTGATGAATCCACAAAAGCAAATAATGACAAATCCTTTTCTGCCTACAAAAATCCTACAAAAATGCTCTATAGTGTTAGATAAGCACCGGAAGGATTGGCTGGATAGCAGTAGTTGGGTCCACCAATGGTCTGTGTGTGTCTCAGGACAGTGGACAGTGGCTATTTTTTTTTTTCATTCTTTACCTAACCAAGGTATTTTATATTCATGGAAAACACATGATACCATCTTCAGGTACAGGACTATTTACATCTCTTACTTTGAACCTGCAGATACTATATTAGTTACTACTTTTATGCCAGATGAACAAATTACCTGACCAGGGTAGGGGGTAAGAAACAGATGAAGATAAATGTTCTACTTTCAACCCCTGAAATAAAAAATTACCACCAAAAGAAGAGGAATGAGGGACCTTAGTTAGCTCAAATATGTGGCCTTCTCCCTCCACTACGTTCACACTGTCAGCTTTCCCTCAGCGTGTATTTCTGACTATGTTAAAACAAAACCACAGGCAGGGACGATCTTTCTACATCCGGGATACACCACCATTTGGAATGGCTGTGAATAGTTCACTAACTACTAATTCTCCATCGTACCTTTAGCGCTGCTGGTGGAGCTTCCCCGCGCTCCGTAAGACCCCGAGGCAGATCTCCTACCATCTCTCAAGGGCTTACCCTTCCTCAAGTTCCTCAATTTACCTGAAAAAGAGATGAAAACCCAACAAAATGGCAATAAGAACAACAGCGGACGGCTAATCGTTCTCTGAGTTTAAATATTTTATCTCGTTAGTTGCTTCTGGATCATGGTGGAGATCAGTGAGTGTACACATAGCATAGGTGTTTGCGTGGTCAACACAGGGAAGGTCTCTTATCCAGATGGCAAAGCACCAAGGGGAAGGCAGTGAGTCCATGTGGCAGCATAGTGTATCCATGACGGCCGGCATCTACAGCACTTGAAGAACTACACGGATACAGTGAAGTTTATACAACTCCTTGTTTCTCCACTCTTGGTACTAGGACACCAAAAACTAGGAGCCCTTCATAAGCCTCATGAGTCTGAAAATACCTAACAATAAAGGCTTAATTAAAAGCACCGGCACTGCAGAAATGTCATGACATTTTGTTAAATAAATAACAACTAGCTAGATTAGAGTGACTGTGTGCAGAGGGGGTGTTTGTGTGGCCTTGGGACAGTGGGCAGTGATTGTCCGTTCTTTACACAACACGATGTTTACAGGTCATGGAGAACATATAGTTTCACCTTCGGTTGGGCCATAGCAGGAAGAAATGATACTGCCTACTTTTCACCTGAGGCTGTTGCAGTATTTGCTTTCATGTCATTGTGACCAAATTGCCTGACAGAAGTAAAAATTAAGATAAGGGATGGATGTTCTACTTTTGGATCCCTGACACAAAATAGAGTTTGCAAAAGAAGTAATCCAGGGACTTTGTAGGTATAGATATGAGCCCCCACCCCACCCCACCCCGCCACTACCTTTACACTGCCTTTCAGCAGTTTCTAATTGCTAAGTCCACAGGCCTGGGACCACTTCTATATGTCTACTACAATGACTCAGAGGCCAGGTGATGCTAACACAGTTGTCACTTGGTATTTGTGGGACAGGTGTGACACTATCAACTGATCAACTCTAAATAAACCCACAACACAAACTGACAAGACAAGATGCCAACGTCATTGTGACCAAGTGTGCACATTCTGCTTTTCCAGTGACAATCACCCTCAGGGGAAAAAAAAAAAACTCTCTCTAGGCAGGTCAGGCCTGCCTACAAGAAGGGCAGTGGCTGCACTAGCACTGCGTGTGTACCTTCTGTATTCACTCCTTCTTTGGCGGAGTCCAGTGTCTACTATACAAGCTGTTTCCATTTACTGGCTACTCAGAGCAGAACACACAGTCCTACTTCCCCTGAGTTACAACCCTCCTTAGCATATGCCTAAACATACAGACACACCCTGCTGTGACATGCAGTCACACTTTGCAGTGCTCGTTGTACATACACTGAATGGACAGGGTTCCTATGCCCTCACTTACCAGTCAACATGGATACTATCAGTAAGAGGAAACACTTTTTTTGTTTTTTGTTTTTTGGGTTTTTTTTTTTGGGTTTTTTCGAGACAGGGTTTCTCTGTGTAGCTTCGACTGTCCTGGACTTGCTTTGTTGACCAGGCTGGCCTCGAACTCACAGCAATCCACCTGCCTCTGCCTCCTGAGTGCTGGGATTAAAGGCGTGCGCCACCACACCTGGCTGAGGAAACACTTTTAAAGCAGAGTCTAGCTCATCTTTAAATGTGGTCAGTTATAGGAATGCTTGAGCCTGGATTTTTAACAGTATTGATTAGAGATTTTTAAGCCCTAAACTGTGAGTGCTTTGAGTTCATGACAATGAGCTGAAGCATTTCACCGGTTCTTACTATAATCTGTTATTTCTAGAAGAAATTCAACCGTGACACACATGCAATTTGTTTTTCCTTGCTGTGTCTTCCATCATTAGCATCAATGCTCTGCCTAGTGGCAGGTCAGCTCCTTCTTTTCCTGTTTGTCATTTTTGTTTCCTATTTTGTTGTTGTTGTCAGATGTGGTCTCCTTGTACAGCCCAGGATGGCCAGAAACTGTCAGAGCCCGATGATGAAATTGGGCTCCTGATCCCATGGCTTCCACTCCTGGAATGCTGAGAACGTAGGCCCAGGTGTCACCACTCAGGCTTGTGTGGCACTAAAGACCAAACCGAGGGCCTCCTACATCACAGGTAGCCACTTTATCAAGTGAGCTATTTTCCCAGCATAAGTGGGCTTTTTCTGTCTTTCACACTTGTGGAAGTCTGAACCCAGGCACATGGATGCTCAAGTGGCGTTTTGCTGTTTCGTATCTCCGCAGTGTTGACTTGGGCTGGAACTCTTCTACCATGACTAATGGCATTGCCATAGGGTAGTAAGTGGGAGTTACACTCATCACACTGATAGTGGGCCCCATGTTTATGTACACAGTGGTGATTTGGCCTATGTGGTTAGACAGCTCAGTCACTTGCTTCTGTGTGTCTTGGTTGATTCTTCTGTGGAGGAGTACACAAAGCAACAGTGACAGCATGCATGACTGTGATGAGGTCTGAACTAATGTGGGGAAAGTGTGCACTTTTTTTTTTTCACTGGGATATTGATGTGGGAGATTGGGTTTAAATCATTGGGATTTCTATCTAGCAGAAATACAGATATAGACACATTCTGGTGCATAAAATCTCAAACTAAGGTCGTCATAACAAAATGCATGCACAGTATATGTGCTTGCAGTTTGTTATGTGGGATATCACTGTGTAGGTCGGTTTTGGTGGGGTTTTTTTTCTTTAAATAAAAGCCTCAACAGTCACTGCCAGCAAATGGTAGAAACCACCCCCCTCACAAAAGACAGGCAGAACTTACACAGCTTACCTACAGTGAGTCTGAGAAGATGGCTGTACAAATACTTACCCTGTTGTTTCTTCCTTGAGACAAACTACAATTTAGAGAAAAGAAACACTTTTAGGTCCAGAATGTGGTCAATTCTATATCCACAGGGTTTTTTTCCTTTCCTAGTACTTACGGTAATGGTAATCAGGATAATCAAGAACAATCAAGGCAAAGATTCTATGTTAGTCTGTCACATGATGTTGCTGCAATACAACCAATCCTAGATACTTTGTGAAAGAACTATTTTTCACACTTTCGCTGATCCAGGCCAAATCAGACTTCCCTATCACTCTGGTAAGGGTTCCAGATGCTACACTGCCATATGGCAGAGAAACCTTGTAACAACCTGCTCTTATGGGCCCCCTTTAAGAAGTGTGCACTCCTTTAATCCCAGCACTCGGGAGGCAGAGGCAGGCGGATTGATGTGAGTTCCAGGCCAGCCTGGTCTACAAAGCCAGTCCAGGACAGCTAGAGCTACACAGAGAAACCCTGTCCCCCCCCCAAAAAAAAACAAGAAGAGGAGGAGGAGGAGGAGGAAGAGGAGGAGGAGGAGGAGGAGGAGGAGGAAGAAGAAGAAGAGGAGGAGGAGGAGGAGCTTCCATGGTCCATGATCTGTGCTCCCACTAACTGCAAAGAGCAAGGAGGCTATTTTTCTTGTGACATTGATTACTGCGGGTGCACAGTTGAGAGGTAGGGACTTGGAAGGCTTCTGTGACACCCCTGCCACCAGCCCAACGCCCACTCTCCCATAAAAAGTGATAGCCTAGACAGGAAGCCACCAAAGAGAACTAAAAAGGGTGCTGGGAATGCTCAACTGTGGCTTCTGGCGAGGGAGGGGAGAACTCAGCTCTATTTAAGGGGCAGACCACTGAGTGGTTGACCGTGAGTATTAAGATAACACTAAGTGGACTTGCTTTTTTAAATTCTTATTTTTATTTTTACTTTCTGGCTGGGGGAGCCAGAAGGGTGCGGGCAGACAGGTAAGGGCTGGGAAGTGAGCGTGATCCAGGTGTATGAGGTGAGAGTCCCAGAGAATCAAAAACAAAATTATGTAATATAAATAAATAAACAAGTGCCTCTGTATCCCAGTCATAGACATTAACTTTCATGTTTTAAGGTCTGGCAACCTCAATGTTCCCATAAGTGACATAAGAAGTTTCTGGCACAACAAAGCTTCAGAAACCTGCTCACACCGTCTAAACCATAGAACCCCAAAAGAGCAAGTGGAGACAACACTTACAGAAAATACAAATTCTTCATAAATGATGAGTCAGCTGCCTTTGAAAATTTTATTTGTGTGTATGTGTGCCTGAGTGCATCATATGTGCATCATATGTGTGCAGGAGTCCACAGAGGCCAGAAAAGGGTGTCAGACCCTCTGAGACTAGAGTTACAAATGGCTGTGAACCACACCGTGTAGCTGCTAGGAATTAAACCTGAGTCATCTGAAAGAGCAGCAAGTCCTCTTTTTCTATTTTTTATTTTTAAAGATTTATTTATTATGTATACAGTGCTCTGCCTGCATGTACATCTGCAGGCCAGAAGAGGGCATCAGATCTCACGATAGATGGTTGTGAGCCACCATGTGGTTGCTAGGGATTGAACTCAGGACCTCTGGATGAGCAGTCAGTGGCCTTAACCGCTGAGCCATCTCTCCAGCCCCCCGTAAGTCCTCTTATCGCTAAACAGTTGCTCCTGGTACACCTTTTGAGTAAAAATTGCACAACTTCCAATATAGAGAGGAACACTTGTTCAAGAAGAAACGGCCTCCTAAAGCATACCCAACAGTGGCATTTTGAGGCAGGGACTCTAATGCCTTCAGTGTACATGATCATTTTTATTATTCAATTATTATGATATCTACTAAAAATAAAGGGACCGTGAAAGTAGCCTTTCTACCTTGGAAAACGTGATAGCCATCTTACCTTCAATGACTCTTTCCTTGGTGATGTCTGGTTGTCCTGTGGGGACACTAGAACACAAAATAACAGCTCAGGGTACAATTTGTTATTGCCCAGTGATCTTCGCTTCATGTGCTGAGATATCTAAGGATTTGGTCTAGATGGCTGAACTGAATGGATGTAGTTCATCAATAAGCATCATTGGGCTACTGCTGGACCATCTTTTTGATAGGAAAAGGAAAATGGGAGAGTACCAAAAGAAAAATGACTTTGGCCTCTCTACATAATGAGAACCTAAGGAAATGTGCAACAACCCATGTTTGACTGGGTCAAGACTAAAATGAATCTTAAAGCTACATAGGTGTCTCCCATGTCTTCAGGCTGTTCCGAAGCCCAGGAAGAATTTTGACTACTTTCTAAGACATATCTCCAACCCATGTCAACTCCCACAACCTAAAATACACAGAATTTGCATTTGTCAGTGAGCAAAATAGGAACTGAAACCCATAATCTACACACCACACTAGGGGAATCAACTTGGTAGCGGGCACAAAATGTAATTATATTCTCCCACTCATCCTCTGATACACAGTGAGATTGCTGAGCAGTAGAAGATGCTGACCTTAAATATTTTCTAAGTAGTAAACTACACATAATGTAGTTGTTCTGACCTTCCTTTGATATGCCATCTGTTTGTTTTCATGGTGTGGCATGGCTACCCAGATTCAGATCAGGGAACAGTGCATTGAGTGAGGATCTGGTCCCTGTTGACCACCTGGGTTCTTTAACGCAGCTCTATATCTGAGTTGTCACTGGGATGCTATATCGAACCAATATTGAAATGCAATTCTGGGTTCTTATACATCACCGCCCCAGGGTGTGCAGTTCCTACAGTCTCAGCACTTCTTGACTTCACAAAGACCATTACAGCATAGTCCCAGTTTTAGCTGACCGCACACACAGCAAGGGTGGAGACTGATTCAGGATCTACTGAATGTGCACATCCAAAGCCTCAGTATCTGGGCCCTGACCAAAGCCATGGGTTCCATGGGGTTTCCACATAATAACTGAGACGAAACCTGATATTCATGAAGATATTTATCTGCCCTGGTGTGCTCCTGAAGTGGACAGTGTATACAATTTATGTAGTCCAGTAGGAATCCATACATTTTCATAGACGGACCCTCTTCTATGGTAGCTAATAACTCCACAGCTGGATGATGAGCCCAGGTCATCAATTAGAGTGGTGCATGAGGGCCATACATCTGTGTTCCCACTTTGGCCCTTTTCACCTAAGAATAGAGGAGCTTGCATATTTTTATCACTGTCTCTCTGATTCTACTTCCTGGGTAGAACCAAAGAGAGAGTGTGTGTGTGTGTGTGTGTGTGTGTGTGTGTGTGTGTGTGTGTGTGTGTATGCTGTTGGTGAGTGATTTAATGAACATAAAGCACGTGGTATAAATCCTCAGACATGTTACTGGTAAAATACACTGCCATAGTTCCCCATATTATCCTGAACCACAGTCTTTGATTCTAAATTCCGAGGCTGCTGTTCTTCTGTGACACTCCTACGTGACCCGATAGCAGCCATTTTCATTTCATGCAGACTCAGGTAGGACAAAGTCAGTTAGCAGTTTAAAAACTATGCCTATGTTGGCCTAAGTACACACTCACTGTCCACCCCTAAAGGTCAGCCTTGTTCTCCGGAATGTACCATTGCCTGACCATAAGTGGATGAATACCTGGTTCTAGAAAGCAAGCCCAGAATGCTGGGTGTATGAACATTGTGTATTCAAGCATTTAATATTTTAAGACCAGGAAACCCCCACCATCTTACTGTATTAACGTGTCCCAAACCTGAGGGGGCCTCCGCAAAGTCATAGGAGAGCCCAGAGCTGAACTTCTGAAAGGAGAACTCAGCCACATAACATACGGAAATAGTTATAGCCGTTATCTACTTGTAGTGATCACAATTATCTCTATGAACAATTCTGATCATACACCATATGATATGTGTACATTGTATACTAACTGCTGACTATAAAACAATATTAAGTTTCTATGTTCTTATTCATCAGTCTTTCAATTGACCCTAGGCCTCGACTTTTGTGTGTTAAAGTTGACTGCACACTGAAAAAGCAATTACCACATTTGACAGTGCTTAGCTCTGGAGGGAAGTAGGATGGAAAATTACCTCTAATTGATGCCTCTGGCAATTCAGATAGCCCACAAAATAAATGTTTTCTGTTTAATGAAATATAGAAAGTGCATGGTTCTATGAACCATCACACGAATGGAAAACACATGCCCATGGTTTCCTGAATAAAATACACATTTCAGGAAAAATAAAGGAATGTATGTTTAAAAATATACACATGTTATTATGTAAAATGCCTCAAAACAGCTCCAACATTTTATTCACTCCAATTTTCTGAGATTAGTAATTTAAATACACATAACCTAAATCATATTAAAATGTACTTTTACAAAAGTTATTATGTAGCCGGGCATAGCGGCGCATGCCTTTAATCTCAGCACTTGGGAGGCAGAGGCAGGCAGATCACTGTGAGTTCGAGGCCATCCTGGTCTATAAAGCGAGTCCAGGACAGCCAAGGCTAGCACAGAGAGATCCTGTCTCAAAAAACAAAAACAAAAAACAAACAAACAAACAAACAAAACCTCAAAAGTTAGTGTGCTTACACCACAGAACATCTAGTAGGGAAGAGATGAAAAATGTAAGCTATAATACATACACACACACACACACACACACACACACACACACACACTGGTTAATATTGGTTAACAACTTGACTTGATCTGGAACCGGCTATAACCCAAGCTTCTGCGCATTTCTATGAGAGATTTCCATTGACTTGATTATTTGAATCAGGAAGCTCTACCCTAAGTCTGGGCTGCACCTTCTGGTGGCAGCCCAGGTAAAAGGACATTGATTAAGGAAAGTTTGCTTTTTGCCTGCTTGCCTTCTCTCTCAATAGCAAGTTCAGCTATCCTGTTGCTGCACATTATTCCTTTACTGATGTTAGAACCAATTTCTTTGGGATTCCAGTGTAGACTGAATATAAGCGTCTCTCCCAGAATCCTCTCGGACTCCAGTGCCAGGCTGAGACTGCTGGAACAGCCAGCCTTTGGACTCAACCATTATTGGATTCTCAGTCTTTCAAACATAAGACAGCCTTTGTTGAACTACCCAGACAGTATCCCATAAACCAACCTAATACATCCCCTTTTAACATACATATTATATACATACATATATATTCATTTTATCAATTTTGTTTCTTTAGAGTACCCTAATATAACATATAAGAAAAGGTTAGAGTCTAATTGCTTTACAGGACAATCAAATACATGCTACAGAATGAAAAGTTAAAACATAATCAAACTATATATAATAGAGAAAGAAATATTTAAAAAATAACTTGTCCAGGTGAAGGCACACATTTGGTGGTGAATATCATACCTTGACATGAGCAATCGCTTCCCATTCTAAAGGTTTACCACAACAAAATTAGAGCAATCTCTACTATCCCAGGTGCTGACTGAGAAGTCAGTACTATACTGAAAGTCAGTACCAAGGTGAATATACACAATCCGTAACCACAGCAACAGTGTGGCTGGCAAGAGTGAGGTCACAATCCATACTGTGACATCTGTCAGCTGCTATGTGGGCAAATGTGCTAAGGCAAGTTCAAGACCACATTTACAAAGAGGTTAATGGGTTGGCAAGATGTCTCAGCTCTAAGAGTGTCACACAAGCCTGATGACCTGAGTTCGATCACCAGAACTCACGGTGAAACTCTTGTCCGTCCATGAACTGTAGTGTATTTGTACCTGTATTCAACCACACGTACAACACACCACAAATATTTTTTTTTAAAAAGAGGTTATTACACATGTTATTTCTGTTCGATATTCTTCCCCTAATAACATAACTACCAAATTATATATTTCGTCTCATCCATTGCTATTACTGTGAGCTTCCTCTTCTAAATTTCTTTCTTAGTTCACTGAGGAGTTTTTCTCTCACTGACTTTGAAGGCCGGACTACTGCTCCCTGAAGAAATAAGAAAAGTCATTTTCTGAGACCATTCTTCTGACAGGGAAAGAGTCTTGGGAATGAGCATAATTGTTATATTGATAAATATATTTCAAACAACCTTCAACATGTAGAATTAATGGTATAGCCTAGCCACGCAGGCCATCTGGTCGTGCATTTGCATACATTTGCATAAAGGCCTTCCAACTCCAAACATTTATGTGATGTGCTAATGAAAGCAAGCTATGAAAATAAATGTAACCTTTTCCAAAATAAATATAAGTGAAATTGTAAGGTATGTGGGCTGTGTTTATAAATCTGCAAAGGTCTTCTTCCCAGTATTTCATATTACAGGACAAAGGGCCATTGATATAAATATCTTGCATATGTCTAGAAAAATAGCAGACTTCTAAGGGGCTTATCAAAATTTCCATCATAAAAACCAAATCCATGACTTAAAAATACTTTGTTGATATAGATGATAACAGTAGCAGTCGTTGCACAGGGACAAGGATCTGATAGGTACAGGGGGGAAACGCACAATTCTCTACGTGTATATATACGCAGAGGGTTAAAGGCCTAAAGCTTTAAAAAATGTATTCTTATGAATGTGTATACATGTTTCTCATACAACTACTATAGTATTTCATATAAATACATTTGTGATAAATGTGTAACTTCGAAGTACAATGAATCTAGAAGGCACATTCACATATCAAGATCCCAAAGTAAAGGAGAAAATACAAGAAGGAAATAGGACTGTGTTAGGAAGCCATGTTGATCTCACCGAAGGGAAGCCACAGGAAGACAGTGAGCACCAGCTCGGGCCTCAGGCACTTTGGGAACAGTGTGAATGAAGTGAAGAGCTTTCCTTCAAATGCACCCAACTCACCAGACCGAACGAAGAAGGAAGGACAGGTGTGGCTTGTCACAAAATGGCTGTCCCACAGGCTCTGCTGGAGAGCCGCCTGTTAGGCATTCTGCAGGGCACTGGTAATATGACTCAGTGGTGGGATTGCCTACTTGCCAAGCGCAAGGCCCGGGGTCAAACCCCAAGACTACTTTTAAAAGAGATTGCAGAACATAGCTGAGGTTTTATGGAGAGTGAGTGAGGTTTGTGGCTCTAATAAGTAAAACTTCATCTCAACAACCAAGAAAAGGTTCTGTAAAATGCACAACAGACAAGTCTAAGAATGTACATACTCCACATAAGAGTGTCACTGAGTCCAGCTGATACACAAAGAACATAATTGCTTCTTTGAAACGATCAGCAAATGCACTCAACGTCAGCAAAACCCCAGTACTGGTAATAAATTGAATGCCATGAGGACTTTCAATGTAAACACGGATGATGAAAACAGAAACCTGTAAACAACTTTGCCATCTTCAATTTATCCACCTGGACAAAAAGACCAACCCTTAAAACAATCAAAACGGCTTCAGCTCACACTACAGGAAGTATCATATACCTGAGTATTAACAAAATTGAATTTACAATTTGTACTTCACATAAAAAGGATTTTTGAATTGTAACTTTTTTTTTTACTTGCATTGTCTAGGAGGATGCTTGTGTGCCGTGGCATGCACATTAGAGATATGAGAGGCCAACTTATGGGAGTCCTTGCCTTCCACCACAGAGACTGTGATGGTTTGAAGGAGGATGGTCCCCCCAGAGGCTCCTAGGTTTGAATACTTGGTCCCCCAGTTTGTAGAACTGTTTGAAAAGATTTAGGAGGTGTGACCGTGATGGAGGAGTCATGTCACTGGGGGGCAGGCTTTGGGTTTCAAAGACTCCCACCATTCTCAGTTGGCTCTCTGCTTCCTGTTTGTGTGTCAGGATCTGAGTCCTCAGGGGCTGCTCCAGCGCCCTGCCTGCCTGTTTGCTATCACGCTCCCCACCATGATGTGGAGGCACTTACATCCCTCTGGAACTGTAGGCACCAAATAAACCCTTCTGTCTAGAAGTTGCCTTGCTCGTGCTGTTTTATCACAGCAACACAAAAGCGACTAAAATGTAACTAAGACGGAAGTGAATCCGAGGGCCTCCAACTTTAGGAAATCTCAAGGAGCCCAGAGGTGTGGGGCATGCAGAGATGTTCCTTTTAAGTCAAAGGATAAGCTCTTGCACCTGGTCCCTCCCACCATGAGGAAGGAAGAACACTTGGCGGACCTGTTTGGATTCTGGAGGAGGTTAAGTGCAAAGACCCACGGCCAGACGTTATGTGGAAAACGAGTCTAAATTGGAGATCTGTTGGGTTCCTCCCCTTCAGAGCTCAGGGAATCCCTCGGAAAAAGAGGCAGAAAGATTGTAGGAGTCAGAAGGGGATAGAGGACACCAGGAAAACATGGCCCACCGAATCAACTAAGCAAGGCTCATACGGGCTCTCAGAGACTGAGGCGCAGCAAACACAGAGCCTGCAGGGATCTGCAGCCCTCTGCACAGACGGTGTGGCTGTTAGCTTGGTGTTTTTGTGAGACTGCAAACTGTGGGAGCGGGTGTGTCTTTTATTCTCTGGCTTGCTCCTGGGACTCATTTCTGCTTGTTGGATTGCCTTGTCTAGCCTTAGTGTCAGGGCTTTTGCCCTGTCTCATTGTATTTTGTTTTGTGTGTTTGGTTGTTGTCTCTTGGAGGCCTGCTCTTTTCTAAAAGAAGTCGGAGGGGGAGTGAAGGAGAGGGTGAGGAGTGGAGGGAGGGAAAACTGTGGTTGGGATATATTATATGAGAGAAGAATCTATTTTCAATTAAAAAAAAAAATCAAAACAAAAGCAAGCTGCTAGGTACACATGTGAGGTATTTTCCTTGATTGGATCATTTAAGGTGGAAAGACCCACCTTAAATAGGACCACATCTTCTTATGGCTGCCTATATGAAGGAGGGCCTTGCTGTCTGCCTTCTTGCTCTTACTCTTGCTGGGAAGTTTATCCCTTCACTGGTATTAGAGTCTACTTCCTCTGGATTCTGGATGACACTGAAGACCAGCTGAGATATCCAGCCTCGTGGACCAAGCAACCATGGGATTCTTGAACCTTCCACTAGAGGACACATTGTTGGGATAGTGGGACCACAGTCTGTAAAATCTATCAGTTCTGTTCTTCTAGAGCCCCCCCCCCAACTAAAACTCAGAATGCTACTAGCTTTGGGCAGAGCCTGGAACAGGTTCTTCTTTCTTTCTTTCTTTCTTTCTTTCTTTCTTTCTTTCTAGATTTATTTATTATTTATACAGCATTCTGTCTGCATGTGTGCCTGCATGTGGTTGCTGGGAATTGAACTCAGGACCTTTGGAAGAACAACTAGTGCCTCTGAGCCATCTCTCCAGCCATAGAACAGGCTTTTCAATGGGTCCAGGCTCCTCTACCAAGTAGACCATATGATCCAGCAGACCTGATGGTACCCGAGGTGTCGGTGGCAGATAGAGATGCTGGTTGAAGCCTTTGACAGGCCCCTATAGGTGAATCGTGAGGAAAACCTTTGGAATTTTGGAGCAAAGCTCTACCATCCTCTGTAAACAACTGTACCCCCTTTGAAAGACAGTTTTTGGCATGCTATTGGGCCTTAGTGGAAACGGAGCATTTCACAACAGGCCTCCAAGTTATCATGAGATTGAACTGCCCATCATGTGACGTGTACTGCCTGCCCCACCAAGCCATACTGTGGGACACTTACACAGTAACCTGGTGGCAGGGTGACTACATCGGACCACCTTCACTGTGGAAGGGGCAATGCTTTGTCCTTGCTGGACCAGGGACCTGTTCTAACTGTGGATCTTCCTTCCCTACACGTAATGCTTCTACCAAGACTGGCAGCCATGGTCTTGTGGAGTGCCTTATCCACCATCATGGTTTCCAGACAGCGTTGTTTTGTTTTTATCAAGACAACTCACTTCATGGGCCAAGAAGTGCAGCAGTAGGCCCATGATCATGGGGCCCACTGGTCTTGCCAATGTCTCCCACCATCCTAGAGCAGCTGAACTGATGTAACTGATATGATATGATCGTGACCCTACACGTCATTATCATTTCATCTCACGCAAGGGTCCTCTCCACACTCTTGGAACTGTCCTACCGCATACCGTGTTATCTGAGGCAGTGATTGATGGGAGCTGTAAACAGAGCATCGCTAAAAAAGACAAGGCTCCACAAGACCAAGTACAGACCTACAACATCAAGTAGCGATTTTGAACCGGTGACCAACAGATGGCACTGTTTCCCTTGCACTACAAACACAACACCCAGATCTGGAAACTTTGGTGCCTGATAAACCCACTAAAGGAAACGTAATTCAGGTTAGCATTGAATTTTGGCAGTCTGGGGACAGTGTCAAGCAGATGCCTCTGAGTTCTGGGCCAGCCTTGTCACTACGTGGCGAGGTCAGCCAGAGCTACATAGAGAGACCCTGTCTAAAAACAAGACAAAATCTTAATTCCCTCTCCCCAATATCTTTACCCCGCCCCCCTACTTCCCAACGGTCTAGAGACCTTTGCCCCTGGATCATTTTGAATTCTTACCTGAAGAAAAGGACGCGGTGCAGGTTTTGTGTGAAGGTGACCCTGGTGAGCATAACAGGACAAGTAGAAAAGTGAGCCAGAGGTAAAGTTGACCTCCAGTGACCAAGGAGGGCAACTGAAGCACTCACTACCTCACTGAGAACTCTATGAAACGTGTAAGACGCTTTAGAATCATCCCTTTTGCGGCCTGAGAAGGCAAGCTGTAGGCCCATCAATTCCAATGTATAGGACATTAGCTACCTGACGTTTTGAATCACAAAAGGTGTCGCTCTAGGGACTTAAGTGTCCATTACTCAGAAATCGCTTCTCTAATTTTTCCCCCTATGTTTTTTCCTTCTACATTTTTCAGGATCCCTATCCAAATGCCTTTAGGACAGGCTTGGCCAATGGCAGAACACTCGGTGTCTCTCTCCCTCTCGCCCCCTGCAGCAGCGCGTGTAGTCACGACTATGTTTGTCTTCTTGTCTTCATTTCTTACCCACAGTTCCTTTCTCCCTGACCTGAGCCAGCAGCGCGCTACTAGTTTTCTAGTGAAGCCAGTTTGCAGCTCAGACAACGCCACCCCTAACCCAGCCACTGTCTCTCCAGTCTTGAGAGGAAGCAGACACTAAGCACAGACGCTGGCCTGTGGTTCGACTCGTTATCTGTTGTTTGGCTTTTGGCTCTTCCACCAGCTGATATTACTAATGCCCTAAATTACATTTCTTTCTTTTCAGACCTACAGTGAATGACATTTTCATGATGAACCTAGTTGACTTCTAACCTGATGCTAATCCCGTGGCCTGTCTGGTTCTTTGGGGTATATATGACGCCTGAAGGGACAGCCTCGGTACACTGAGAAGGATTTGAGCCAGCATCTTAATGGTGGATAGAGTCAGAACTGATTGCCAGAGGTAATGATAATAGCTGCTAAAATATGAGCTGTGTGTGAGACCACGGGCCAATCTGTCCTAGATCTCCTAAGTTCACAACTCTAACGCCCTGCACTAGCTAACACAACAGATACTAACACATGTGGCCATAGAATAATGGAAGTACGGTTGATCTGAATTAATATTTACACCAAATGCACACTACATACTGATTTCAAAGACTTGGTATAAAAACGTAAAACACAATAGTTATCATATTGATTATATATTAATGGTGTTTTGCGTATATTTGATTGAATATATTCTACAAGTAAAATTAATTTCACCTGTTTCATTTGTGTGTGTGTGTGTGTGTGTAATACATGCATGTGTGTGTGTGTGTGTGTGTGTGTGTGTGTGTGTGTGTGTGTCTAGGCTAGAGATTAATGTCAGGCATCTTCCTCGACTGCTCCCCACCTAATTTTTTTGAGAGAGGGCCTCTCACTGAACCTGGAGCTTGCAGATTTGGCTAGACTGACTGTCCAGCAAGTCCCAAGGGTCCTCCCGTCTCTGCCACTGCAGCATTGGGGTTGCGGGTGCAGGTCACCACACCCAGCTTTTTCATGTGGGTGATGCTGGGTTTTTCACTTGGGGGCTAGGAATTAAACTCAGGTCCCCATGTTTGCATGGCAAGTGTTTTAGTGACTCAGCCATCTTTCAACCTTTTGAATGTGGCTACTAGAAAAATTAAAAGTCATACACTGAGTTCATATTATAGTTCCATTATACAGTGTTGTTTTAGAAGCCAAAAAAAAAAAAAAAGACCTTTAACAATAGTAAGAACTGAAAATAGCAAAGACGAAAAGAAACGCAGTTGGTTGAATAATGGCCTCCACAGGTATCTGGGTCCCTAGAACCTCTGTGGATGGTACAATGTAAGTTAGTGGACGTTCATGGTTATCCACATAAGCCCTAACTGTGAATCGAGCAAAAGACAGAGGGAGATTGATGCAGAAAAAGGATTTTTAACTCAATCAACAGTGAGGGCTGAAGTAAGAGACGGTATTGCCATGCATGAAATTCTGAGGAATGGTTCTTAGTCACGCAAGGCCCGTGAGAAATGAAACTCTAGAAGCTGGAAAACACAGGGAAACAGATTCTTCCCGGGAGCTTCCAAGGGGAATACAGCCTTGCTGACTCAACTGATTCTAACCCAGGGAAATTGGTTCAGACTTTGCAAATCTAGTGCTATAAAAACGAAGATCTGGGAGTGTGGCTTAATAGCAGGAGACTTAAACTTGGTGTGCCTGAGGCTTGGGTCCTGGTGCCTGAGGCTTGGATCTGCTACATACACACACATCACTCTGTTTAAGTTACAAACTTTGTCTTAATTTCTTATAGCAGCCAGAGGAAAACCAATAAAGGAAATATGTGTGTATGTGTGTATATAGATAAACACATGTATGTACATACACACACATACATACACACACACACACACACACACACACACACACACACACACACACATGCTGTATTGCCTGCAGTTTACTTGTGCTGTCTAATTTAACATCCAGTGCTATAAAATAGAGCCATGGCAACATAAGATAAATGTGTGTACTGGTTCTTATATTCGGTAGGTATTTTGGAGGCAAGGAAATCAAGAAATAGAGAGATTAAGAAAGTTGTTGCAAATGTGGCATTTAGTAAAAGACAGAAGTTGGACAAGGACCTAGGACTACGTGACTACAAGCCCCGTTCTGCTTTCATTGTGCGTCATAAGTAACTTTCTTCCAAATAGGTCCATGAGTCACACAGCTCACAAGCACCTGAATTTTACTTTCCACCTTCTGAACTGCCTGCGTGTGTCCTAACAAAGTATCCACGGTAGATTCCATTTCCTGACATTGCTTGGTCTGGTTAACTGGGCCAATAGTATATCACAGTATACTATAATATGTATCCAGTGTGGTGTTCCATGGACTAGCCACATGATCTGAGCCCCCTTTGTATGGTGACAAAACTGAATTCCTCCATCCCACGTGAACAAGCTACACTGGGACTTATTCCCGATACGTAGGAATGAATTAACAGATATATATATATATGTTGGTGGTCATTTCAATTTGCTTTAGTAAAGATGGTGCATGGAACAAAGCTTCTGCAATCAGGACCAGAACTCGGTCAAATCTGTAGAAGTCCACTGTCATCTACTATGATAGACTGAATTTTTTAAATTATCAGATTTAGCTTGTATGCCATAATATTCACTATTTTTATATTGATTTATCTTATTTTTGCCTTGGAAGGAGCATGTGCCTGTTTGCATTATGCTTGTGGAGGTCAGAGGACAAATTACATGAATCAATTCTCTTCTATCATATGGGTCCCAGGGGTCAAACTCAGGTCTTCAGACTTGGTGGCGAAGTGCATCTTAACCCACTGAACAATTTTTCTTATTTGTCTCTACTATTTAAAAAAAAAGACTTACTTATCTTTATTTTGTATTTATAGGTGTTTTGCCTGAATAAATGTTAAGTTTACATATGCTTGCCTGTGCACATGGAGGCCAGAGGAGGGCATTGAACCGCCTAGAACTGAAGTTACAGACAGTTGTGAGTCTCTGTGTGGGTACTAGGAATGGAACGCAGGTCCTCTGCAAGACAGCAAATGCTCCTTAACACTGAACCATCTCTCCACCCCTAGTCTTTGCATTTTAAATTTAATTAAATTTTTTTTTTAGGCTTTTGGGGACAGGGTTTCTCTGTATAACACTCTGGCCATCCTAGACTCACATTGTAGACCAGGCTGGCCTTGAACTCATGAAGATCTGCCTGCCTCTGTCTCCTGAGTGCTGGGATTAAAGGCGTGTGCCACCACTCTCAGCTTAACATTAATTTTTAAATTTGTTTTTCTTATTGTGTTAAAAGATGCATATCTTTAAAAAATACATTTTATTTTATTACACATGTATAAAACAAACTACATACAGCAGGGAGAGTCATGTGACAGTCATGAGTTCTATAAATGTTACATTCATAGTGATTTGGCTGTTTGTATTTGTCCAGCTTGAAGTAAACGTCTTTCCTGTTTTGTTGGGCCTAATTTTCTGAATGAAGTTCAATATCTATTCTATCTCAACATTAATAACTTAACTTCTTTATCTTGATCTAAAAGATCTTCTCCCCTAACCAACTGAACTTGATTGTAAAACTATAATATCCAGCCTTCAATGCCCCTCACAGACTTGAGAAGGAATAAAACTTAAATTCCTGAGTGAACCAGCAGGACAGGTTAGCAGCTTCCAAAATGAACAAATTGACTTAGACAGTTTACTGTCTGAACAGTCACCCAACACTCTCTATAACGTTGGAGCCTCATCTTCTGCTTTCTGGCCCAATATCTCTGCCAGACTTATTCGCAAGGCAGGAACTATTGAGGACTTGCTTACCCTGTCTTGGCAGAGTGCAGCTGTGGACTCTGCCTGCAGAAAGATGCATATCTTATACCCACAGTTTGGTGGCGCTAAACACATTCTCATTGCTGTGTGGCTCGCTGCTAGTACCAATTTCTAAAACCTCATTATTCCAAGCAAAAATGTGGTGCCAATGAAACAACAACTGCCCTTTTGCTCCTCTAGCCCGCCTTTTTACTTTCTACCTCTATGAAGTCGGCTTCTCTGAATGCTCTGTGAAGGTGGAGCCACACAATGTCTTTTTGGAGCCAGGCTTGTATCACTTAGTATAATGTCTTCCTGGTTCATCCATGTTATAGCAAATATCAGGATTTTATTCCCTTTTAAGGATGAATAATATTTCAGTGTATGAATATACCAGTTTGTTTACCCATCTGTCCATTGATAAGCATTTGAGTTGCTTCTACCGTTTGGCTACTGTAACTTACACCTTTAAAAACATGGGTATTTTTGAAAGTATATGATTTGATCCTTGCTGTTAATTATTTTATGTATGTGTCCAAAAGTGGAATTGCTGGGTTATATGGTAAACCTGTGGAGTTTGAGGAATCACCAACATTTTCCACTCCCACACTAGGTATACATCACCCGACGTTCCCCCCAACAGCATGAACGATCCCAGCTTCTCTATTCACCCTCAACTTTTGCTCTTCACTTTTATGAGTCATTCTACCGAGGATCTACTGACATCTTATTGTACCTTTGTGTTGCATTTCCTTAATTATTTGCAGTGATTTCCAGCATCTTTTTGTGCCCACTGACCATTTTATTCTTCTCTGTAAGTACTGCTATGCCAACCCCACCCTGTCTTGATCACTAGGAACCTACTGGACTTTACGTGGGGCTGCGATTGTAAATCAAGAACACGTGATTCTTTTTTTAATATTTATATATTACATATACAGTGTCTGCCTTCATATACACCTGCACATCAGAAGAGATCTCATTATAGATGGTCATTAGCCACCAAGCAGTTGCTGGGAATTGAACTCAGGACCTTTGGAAGAGTAGACAGTGCTCTTAACCTCTGAGCCATCTCTCCAGCCCGAACATGTGATCCTGACAACCACTCCTTTGTCTTTTCATTCTTTTGAGGGCAACATTAAATTTTGCTTTCCTTCCATCAGCACTTACAAGACTTATGCTTGCTCTAAGTCACTTGACATGTTGTTCTGTGTAGACATCTCTAGTTGAGTCCAATTTTAATTGTCCGTGGGTCTCTCAGTGCACACCTGGGTATTGCTCTCTGATTGAATGTGTGATTTGTGTAGTTGGGAGGGTTCTGGGGTTTTCATTGTTCTTTGTTTTTACTTAATAGACAGTGTTCTTTAGTACACAGTAGTTTACATTTTCATGAAATCCGAATTTTCCTACTTACCTTCTTCGGTTTCCTAGTTCTAATGTCATATATAAGAAACTGCTGCCCAACTCAAGGTCATAAAGGTGTTCTGCCTGTGCTTTTCTTTTCAGATTTTTATAGGCTTGGCTCTTGCATTCATGCCTTTGATGACTTTTGAATTACTGTATGCATATGGAATGAGTGAGGTATCCGAGTTCACTGGGGAGTAGACTGACTCATGGGAACACCTAATTCTCCAGGACTATCCTTTCCCACTGAATGAGCTTGACACTGACAAAAATAACTAAAGGCTGGAGGGATGTTTCAGCGGTTAAGAGCACCTGCTGATCTTCTAGACCACCTAAGTTCACTTCCCAGAGCCCACATTAATCAACTCATTTTATTGTTATTTTTATTTTATGATTGTGAGTTTCTGTCTGCATATATGTCTGTGCACCACTTGCATGCCTGATGCCCATGGAAGCCATACCAAGGCATCAGATCCCCTAGAACTGGGGTCACCGACAGTAAGAACCCCCATATGCATGATGGGAATTGAACCTAGGTCCTCTGGAAAAGTAGAGTGTAGGAAGTGAAGAAGCCCTGAGTGACTGAAGTGCCTAGTAACTGTTACTGGCATGGGCATGGTCCTATCAAGGACCCAACATCCTCAAGTTCAGGGGGATTGAAAAAGCCCTCCTTGAAGCTGAACGCCAGCACTGACATTGTGTGAAGACAATGTCCACCATAGCTCTCTCCCCCTGATATTTATGGCCTGAAGATGGCTCCCCAACAGAGGCTGCTGCTACTGAGATTTGCTAAATCTGAGATCCTCAGTTCTCAAGCTACACCCAGTGAGGCACACAGTCCTCGTCCTCTTCTGCTACCTATGGATCAAGATGCAGAACTGTCAGCTCCTTCCCCAGCACCATGTCTGCCTGGAGGCCGCCATGCTCCTTGCTGTGGGAAACTGTAAGCTAGGCCCCAATTAAACGTATGCAGCTGGATCAAGGAGACCTCAAAGCCTACGCCCACAGTGACATACTTCCTCCAACAAGGCCACACCTCCTAACAGTGCCACCCCCTACAGCCAAGCACTCAAACACATGAGACTACGGAAGCCATTCCTACTCAAACTACCATCACCATAGACAATGGACCTATTTCTAGACTTGCGATTCCAGACCATCAATCTCTATGATTACTCTTTGGCCAATTCTACAATAGTCTTCATCGCTGTCGATCCACTGACCTTCAGCTGGGCCTAGACTAGTAAGTTGAGGATTTACATAGTGAAGACAACCATCCCTGTGTCTTTCAGTTCCTTGAGGGTGACACTAATCTCTGCTACTCTTTTCATCAACACGAATCTGCTCACTCTGATTCATTTGATGTTTTTATCTTTTAAAGTTTAAACTCTCTTTTTTAAAAAAATGTTTTTTAAATAAAGTTTAAACTCTCTCATGTGAATGTGTAATAATATCTTATTGCACCTTTAATTTGCATTTCCTTTTGACAAAAAAAAAAGACTTCTTTTTCTTATGCATACTGGACTTTTAACATCTTCTTTCAGAGGTTAATTGTCAATTGTGGAAGTTAAATTCATAGTTCCACCTGATTCTTTTGCCAATTATATACATTATAAATATCCTCTCTTCTGCTATCTGAATTACCTATTTTTTTACAAGCATTATTAATGTTAATATCAAATTTGTAAAATGTTTTTATACAGCCAATGGTTTTTTGTGTGTTTATTCTTTTTTAAGATTTATTTATTATTTATACAGTATTCTGCCTGCATGTGCACCTGCACACCAGAAGAGGGCACTAGATCTCATTATAGATGGTTGTGAGCCACCATGTAGTTGCTGGGAATTGAACTCAGGACCTTTGGAAGAACAGACAGTCCTCTTAACTTCTGAGCCATCTCTCCAGCCCCTTATATGTTTATTTTTACCTGTACAAAGCCGTAAAGTTTTTTTCTTACGTTAATTTCTATATGTTTTATTACTGTAATTATAATATTTAGATCTGAAACTCACCTAGATTGTATGTGTCTGTGGATGGGGTCAAAGCTATTTTTTATCATATGGCTATTTAACTCATTGAGCAATGATTATTGGAAAGGCAGTCTTTATCACATTGCTTGCTATTACCAATTGTCCCGAATCAGGAGGGTGAGTGTATGTGGGTTTGTTTCTAGACACTGTTTGACACTTGCACCACACTGTTTTAGTTGCCATAACTTTATAAGGGGTCCAGTATCACGTATTAGTTGTTTTTGTGTTGCTAACCCAATAACTGACAGAAGTTTATGAGGCCCATGGCTGAGCGGAGACACAGCATCATGACAGGTGAGGCTGTGTCTGTGGCAGCAGGAACATATAGCATCTGCTTATAACATGGTGCAAATCCTCCAAGTCTACACCAGCTTCCCAAAACCCACGCAGGGACCAAGTCTTCAAATGCAAGGACTTTTGTGCAGAACATTGAACGTTCGAAACAAAACAGTCCAGTTATGCAATCCTTCCTCATTCTCGTCTTCACAACCGAGTCAGTCTTATTTATTTATTTATTTATTTTTATTTTGTCTTTTCTTTTCATATGAGTTTAAAGATCAGTGTGTCACAGGAACCCCTTCTTTGCTTCCATCATGTAGAACGTGGGGACAGCATGTTTGCCCTTAGGCTTGGCAGCAAGGGCCCTTTTCTTGTTGAAGCATCGCGCTGGCCTACTTTGTCTTCATGAGCTGGTTAGTGCTTTTGACCTGATGTTAGATGGAAGTGAAAGTATGAGCATATTTGTCTATTCATTTGTTGGGGAGCATCTAATATTTTACTGCTAGGTATAACCAATGGGTTCATAGACATATTTTTTTCCTCATGTTTAGAAAGCATTGAAAGAGAATTTCCAGACACCACACGTACTTTTAATCACAACACTTGGCAGGCTGAGGCAAGAATATCGGAAGTTTGAGGCCAATCTCTGAACATAGTAAAGCTACTTTGTCTCAAAACAAAAACAAAAGCAAACAAAACAACAAAACAAAAACACTGGAAGTCACGGGAAGAAAATGGCTACCAAAGTACAATCTGATAGCCAGTGAAAATACACTTCAAAATGAAGTTGATACAGATGCATTTCAGGTAAGCAAGACTGGGAGAAGTCAGTGTGCAGTGCTGCTGCTGCACAGGAAATACTGGCGGAGTGGCTTGGGCAGAAGAAAAGATTGCTGACGGGAGCACAAGGGTGCGGGGAAGACATGAAAAGCAATGAAAACAGCACCTAAAAGAGAAACGCCAAGTGAGTGTTGACAGTTCAAACAACAATAGCAATGTCTTGTGTGCTTTGATGCTGTTTGTAGAAAGAATAAAAATACCTGACAGCAATGGCAGAATGACATGTGATGGGTGACAAGCATAATAAGACGGTTTGGGAGTCTCACATTGTTCAGGAAGAGCCAAGAAACCTAATTTAGATTAGAGAAATTTTCACAAATTCCAAATGAATGTTACAATCTCCTGGAGAGCGCTAGGAGAATAAAAGGGGGCTGGAGGTGCTTAGTCAATTCTGTGTTTGCTGGGCAAGAATGAAGACCTGGCTATACACATGAAAGCGGAGTGTGGTGGCACAGACCCCTAATCCCAGAGCTGGGGTGGGGGTTGGGAAGAGGTCATCCTATGAGGATCACTGGCCTGCTAGTCCAGACCACTGGGGAGTTCCAGGCCAAAGAGATGAGAGAAGCTGCCTCAAAAGAAAAAGGTAGGAGCACTGAGGAATGACATCGGAGGCTATGTCCTGTGGCCCTTCATGTAGGCACGTGCACACACACATACACACACACACACACACACACACACACGCACACACAAATGCAAAAATTGTCTTGTGAAACACACACAAAATTCTAGCGTTCAGGAGGTTGAGGCAGGAGGATCAGGAGTTTGAGGCAAGCCTGAGCTATATATGGAGACCTGTTCCCACCCCACCCCACCCTCCGAAAGCAAAGATTTGGGGACTATAGTTAAGGCTGTGATATAACTTTAAGTGAGACAATGTAAAAATTCAGTAAGACTCAAAGTAAAAGGTTAAAACAAATGGCCCCATAGGCTCTTATGTTTGAAGGCTTGGTCCCCAGTTGTTGAAATGGTTTGGGAAGGATTAGGAGGTGTGGCTTTGATGGAGCAGGGGTGCCACTGAAGGTGGGCTTGGAGATTTTAAAAGCCTATACCATTCCCAATGACCTCTTTCTGCTTTCTGTTCGTGGATCAAGATGCTGAGGTCTCTTCTGCCACTTCAGTGCCATGCCTTCCTGTCTCCTGCCATGCTCCCTGCCATGCTCCCTGCCATGGTGGTGACCCACTCATGTACCTCTGGAACTATAAACACCAAATAAGCTCATATTTATGTAAGTTACCTTGGTCACAATGTCTTTCCACAGCAGTAGAAAAGTAACCAGAGCCAAACGGTAGCGACACACAACTAATCCTAACACTCTGGAGGCAGAGGCAGGCGCATCACTGGGAGTTGAAGGCCAGGCTAGTCTACATGGCTAGTTCCAGGACAGGACAGCCAGAGCTACATAATAGAGGGACCCTATTTCAAAAAAAAAGAAAAGAAAAGAAGAGTAACTAAGACAGTACCCATTAACAAGCACAACGTATACATTTTGTGTATTAGCTTTAAAAGGTATAAAAATACTTTATAATACTTTACTAGAAAAAACATAACATCATAAATCTGGAAGCCATTGGTAGCAAAGCTGGAGTATATGTGACAAAAAAAATAGAGAAATAGGAAACCATAGTGGGAGGTTATGAAACATACATCTCAGTAATTGATAATAGCAAGCAAACAAAACATCAACGCAGAGATAAAAGATCCACAGTACACAACTAACCAGTGTTTCTATGTAAACTTCAGTGAGCTTCAGAATGGAGACACCCAGCAGCACGCATTTTCAAAGAAGGCTCAGACAGAAGGAATTAATATTGTTAAAATGCCCATAGTACCCAAAGTGACCTATACTTTTAATTCAACGCCCACCAGAATACTAATGACATTTTCATAAATCTAGAAGACAATCCTAAGATTCGTTGGAAAGACCAAAGACTTCAAATAGCCAAAGCATTCTGGAGCAAAAACTGGAATGATGAAGGCAACATAACACCTGGTTTAAAGACATGCTACAAAGACTTTTTAAAAATGGAAATTAACACCGGGTGTGGCGGTACACGCCTTTAATCCCAGCACTTGGGAGGCAGAGGCAGGAAGATCGCTGTGAGTTCGAGGCCAGCCTGGTCTACAAAGGGAGTCCAGGACAGCCAAGGCTACTCAGAGAGACCTTGTCTCAAAAAATCAAAAAAAAAAAAAAGGAAATTAACATTAAAAACTCAGAGAATTCAGAAATAATTCTACTCATCTATTGCCAAATGATCTATAACAAAAGTGCTGAAAACATACTTTGGGGAAAAGACAGCTTCTCTAGCAAATGTTGGGTAACTGGATAGACGCATGTGAAATACTGAAACTTGACTCCTCTCTCTTAACTTGTACAAAAATCAACCCAAAATAAGCAAATACACTATTATAAGACTGTAATCTCTGAAAATACTAGAGAAAACTTTAAGGGAAACATTTAAAATTATTAGTGCAAGTAATAATTTTGGGGGTAGAAATCCAAAATCCAAGAGGAAGCTTGCAAAAATAGATATATCGGCCTACATTAAATGAAAAGGCTTCAATATTTTTTTTAAAAGACTACTAATAATGGCTAATGATCTGAACAGACACCTCCCAAAGGAAGAAATACAGATGTCTGACAAGTATAAGAAAAAATAGCCACTGGGGAAATGCAGACTAAAGCTTTAATGTGCAATGAAGTTCTGGAGAGATGGCTCAGCAGTTAGGAGCACTTGCTGCTCTTCCAGGAGACCTGGGTTCAGTGTTTAGAACCCGTATGGTGGCTCACATCCATCTATAACCCAAGTTCTAGGGGATCCAGTGCTGTCTTCTGGGCCCTGTGGGCACTAGACACATACATGCATACAGGCACACATTCAAACACATATAAACTAAAAATAAATCAAAGTTTTAAAAACGATAATGCGCAGTGAGATGGGATCTCACTCCAGTTAGAATAGCTATTATAAGTAAATAAATAACAAATACTTATGAGGATGTAGACAACAAGGAATCCTTATATAGCAGTGTAAATTAGTCCAACCACTATCAAAGCAGTATAAATGTTCTAAAACAAACAAACAAACAAACAAACAAACAAAAAACCCAGGGGCCAGGCATGGTGGCGCATGCCTTTAATCTCAGCATTTGGGAGGCAGAGGCAGGTGGATCTCTGTGAGTTTGAGGCCAGACTGGTCTACAAAGTGAGTCCAGGACAGCCAAGGCTACATACACAGAGAGACCCTGTCTTGGGGGAAAAAATAGAAAATAAAATTAAAATAAAAAGTCAACATACAAAAATGTCATCTGTGTGTTCATGTTTATTAAGGCACTATTATGGAAATTAGCCTAGTGCCTGTTAACAGTAGAATGGGTAAACAAAATTGTGTGTGTGTGTGTGTGTGTGTGTGTGTGTGTGTGTGTGTGTAGAATTACTCATCCATAAAGAAAAAATTTTGTCGTTTATAGCAAAATGAAAGAACTGGAGGATATTGTATTAAGTGAAAAAAAGCCAGATACAGATAAATAAGTTTTATGTATTCTCTCTTAAATGTGGAAAATAAATAAATAAATAAGCCGATCTAAAAGTAGAAGAGCATTTACTAGACCTGAGAAAGGTGTGGAGATGGTGGTTGCCATGTGAGTTTTCCTGGGAGAGACATAACAAACATCTGTTCATTCCAACCGGGACACCAAGGACAGACCAAAGAAACAACCCCATCTGAGCCCAGCTTGGTGAATCAATTCATTTATTGGGGTTACTTACAGGAGCACAGGCAACCAAAAATTCTACCCCAGCATGGTGACAGCTCATGAAAGCAGCATCCCTGGGAGCTTCCTGCCCAGTTGACAGGCGGCCCTCCCAGGCTCCTCTCCTCCAGCAGCTGCTGTTCATAGAACCCCCAGGAGAGGCCTTGTGAGTCAGTCTTGCTGAGCTCCCAGAATCCTTTGAATCTCCTTCCTTCTGGGAAGGGAGGTTACGGTCTGGAGAGAATGGTTACACCTGCTTGTGGAGACAGAAGAACGATGTCTCAGCATGGTTAATTCACAGCGTGTGGATGTATGGAAATATCACAATAGTCTTGTTAATTTGTGCATCGAGAAAGAAAAGAAATCTTGAACAACAGGATTCTGAGGTCTGGCCTCTTTGGTCTACTCAGTGCAGTATTTCCGTTTCCAGTTGTGACGCCACTCTCCGGTTAAGTGAAGAGCAGGCGAGAGTTTGTTTATTCTGGACCTGTGACAGAGCCCTCACTTGACGAGTTAAACTCTGAGTGGAGACCTGGAGTCACATTTTGGAGCAACCTAACTTGTTCTACACAATGCTAAAATAGACGGTATGTTCCCGGAGGTCAGATGGATCCAGACTCAAAAGACCGAGACCTAACTCTGCGGCAGACATAGCTCAAGATCAGCTTGGTCAATTTAGCAAGCCTATCTCAAAATCATCATCATCAACAACGACAGCAACAGCAACAGCAAAAAGGACTAGAGAGACACGGTTCACTGACAGAACGCTCACCTAGCATGGAAGGGGCCCTCAGTTCAATCCCCAGACTGTGAAGCAAAGAAAAACCAAACAAAAACTCCAAGATAGATCCAGTGGAAGCAGGATTTGTGGTAAGAACTGAAAATCACAACCAGGGGAGGGGGAGGGCGCATTAGGCAAAAGTGACTTGCTAAGGAGAAGCTCCGGGAAGGATGAACCTTGAGTATTTTCCTGCACGACTGAGGAGAGGCACGTGACTCCTCACCCCTAGCTGAGGTACTTAATGGGTGTTAGGGGATAGGAGCCATTTTGCCCCCCAGAAGTGTAAGATAAAATGTAACTCCTCGTGATGCAATAAATAACCCGCCACACATGCACATTCAAGCAGCCCTAATTCAGCTCACTGGGTTACTTATGAAGAAGAAGAAGAAGAAGAAGAAGAAGAAGAAGAAGAAGAAGAAGAAGAAGAAGAAGAAGAAGAAGAAGAAGAAGAGAAGGAGGAGGAGGAGGAGGAGGAGGAGGAAGAAGAAGAGGAAGAAGAAAAAACCCATATAAAAGTGGGAGGAGGACTGTGTTGGGAAAAAGAGGAAGTCCACAGGGAGTGGGAAAGATACAAGCGGGAAAAGGGGGATAAATATGATCAAAATGCATAATACACACGTATGAAATTCTCAAAGAATATATAAAACTATTTTTAAAGAAATGTGGGCATTTATTCAGAATTTGAAGAGTGTTTCTAGCCTCTCAGGCCATTCTGGTTGGTCCACGTTGCCTGTTTTCTTAAGCTACAGCCTCGACCCTAAGTGTCATGCTCTGTCACCTAATTTTGCATGAGGCATAGCTATCTGAAATCCTTTCAGTGTCCCTCCTCCTCCTCCTCCTCCTCCTCTTCCTCAACTCATGCTGAAACTTAATCCTCCAAAGCAAAAAAATATTTAAAATGGTGGGACCTTTAGGAGGTATTGAATCTCGCTGTCCTGCTCTCTTGAATGCTATTGTTTATGTGTGCAGACACAGCACGCCTGGCTCTCGGGTGTGTGTGTGTGTGTGTGTGTGTGTGTGTGTGTGTGTGTGTGTGTGTGTCACATGTAAGTGAAGTGCCATCCTGGAGAAAGAGAGAGTCCACTCTGGATACTAATTCTGCTGGCATATTAAGCTTCGACTACTCTTCCTCCAGCACTGTGAGAAGTAAATTTCTATCCTTTGTAAATATAAAAATTACTCCTGTCTTGGGTGTTTTACGTCACCCATGGAACACACACACATGCATATGCACTTGTGTGCACATGCACACTGCAAACTCTGGTCAGTTATACATTAAGTGCTACTAGTAAGTACTTGTGAGAATGAGATTTCTTTTCTTTTATTTTGGTTTTTCAAAACAGGGTTTCTCTGTACAGCCCTGGCTGCCCTGGAACTCACTCTGTAGACCAGGCTGGCCTCGAACTCACAGAGATCCACTTACCTCTGCCTCCTGAGTGCTGGGATTACAGGTGTGGGCCACCACGCCCAGCCAGTGAGAATGAAATTTCTTGCTTAAGCAACATTGTACTGGTCTTTTTCTTTGCTCTCTCATTGCCATCTTTAGCCAAGTTTCACCACCACCCCCCTTCTGGGTTCTTAATTTTTCCTGCTAATGTGATTAACTAAAGCTTCAAGTACCCTGTGTAAAAGCTGTGGGAAAGGACACTGAGGCTTAATAAAGCACAGGGCATAGGGGAGGAGCCTAGGGAGGGGGCTGGACAGCTTGAGTACGAGGCTCACAAGACTACATTTATCCTCTCCTGTGTGCTGTAACTTTGGAGCTACTTTTGAGGGTGTAAGGTGCAGGATTACTATCATCAGGTTTGCTGGGATGTGTATCCATAGGAACACCCTACGGATACAGGGAACAAGTCGGGAAAGATCCTCTGTCCAATAACTGACCACTTGAATTGACTTTAGGGCCAGAGATGGACCAGGGAAAGAGGCAGAGGGCCATAAATGTGAATTGTCGGAAATAGGGGAGGAAGCTATCATTACATTTGATTATTGGGACAGATCTGTGTTTAATTTGGGGGAAATCTCCTTTAGTGCGAAGCAATCGCTTTGAATTTCTTTGAAGCGTTTCTAATGGGTTATAGCGGTTTTATGGGTACTTAGACCCTGTGGGATGCTCCTTAGAAATGAAACTGCCTTCTGAGTATCATACGCACCTACCACTTAGGCACTTTCTGTCATCTTCTATGACTCCACCATAACCCTGGAATTCTCACATCTCCTCTCCAAGGACTGACAAAAGACTAAACAACCAAGAAAATCCTCCTAATGGGTGTGACCATTCAGTCTAAGTTGTTTGCTCATTTGATACCCTTTCCCTGTTCCTTTGTTCTTTGTGTATTCCATCTGTGCTGAGCTGTAAACCCACTGAGTGTGTTGGCTTTCCTGCATGTGTACACACCGCATGTCAGGATCTTACTGCTTTGTTTTAAAACCGCAGCTTCGTATGAAAACGCAGCTTTATCAAATATAAGAAGTAAGAAATCCACAAATCCCTTTTCTGAGTCATTTTGTTAGCTCTGGTACCCGTCGTCGTACACATTTCTGAGACAATCTCAATAGATTTCTCCTTTACAAAATGTCTGGAAATTCTCTCACTAGTAAGGCGTTTTGGAGAAATCACACAGCTTCTGATCTCAGGCCTCCCACAGCTTTGTAGTCATGCCACAGTCAAGTGCTAAATCCACAGCGAGGAAACACGTTTAGACACAAAACAGAAGAAAAGAAAAAGACCTAAGAAGTCAACAACTTGCATCTCAGGAAGTTGAGGGTTTCCTTTGGGAAACACATATGGGGTCAGGAAGACAGAAATTTTCTAGAAGAAAAAAAAAGAAGACAAAAGGTTGAACCTCCAATGGGCCAGAGACCTCAGAAAGACTAGTAAATGAATGTATTCTTTACAAAGAGAAGTACATGTATTCAAAGGGCTTTTAAGTGAAGTCATTTATTCAAGGTTATGTAGTAGGAGAGCTAGAGTGAATGCTTGGGCATGATTCCAAAGTCTCCTGTGATATTTCCCTTTGTTTAATTTAATTTTTTTTAATTTTTGAGATTATAATGTAATCACATTCCTCCTTTCCCTTTTGTCCATCCAAACCCACTCATATACTTTTTCGCTGCTCTCTTTCAAATTCACTGACCCCTCTTCTCTATGACATCTCTATTGCGTCTCACTGCTTGCCAGCAGGGCAAAAATACTTTAAATGTTGTATGATGTCATCTATATAAAGTTCAAGTACAGGGACCATGTACCCATGATGAAACAGGCCAGAACCGTACATACACCAGATCTTTTTATTCTCCTTCTGCCAAATGAGACATTTCTGTGTTGCCGAGGCTGGTCTTGAACTTGAAGATTTCTCAAGATAATCTCCTTTCCCAGGGTCCCGTTAGCTGAGACTACAAGCAGGTCCCAGTGTTTCTGGGTGTAGATGCTTTGGGAAGAGGGAGTCTCAGAGTGCTGGGCAGATTTGACATGTGTACATATACCTCAAAAAGAAAGTTGTATTGCAAGGCACGTTGTATACTTGCAATCCCAGAATTTGAGAGGCTGAGACAAGAGGATTATCATGAGTTTAAAGGGTAGTTTGGCTTGCTAGCATAAACATTTTTTTCACTGAGTTGCATCTTTAATATTTGTGTACTTTATAGTATATATATGTTCTAATGAGAATGTAGATAAAATTGATTTCTGTGCTTTAATAATGTTTTCTCTACAGATTACTTACTTGAGAAATATTTTTCTCTAAAGGGAACTAATTACATGCAAATAGCAAAAGATTAGTTTGACCTCTCCTGAATATACATTTTTAACTGTAGTCTGTTTCCAAACAGTCCTCAAAAACATGGATTTATGGCTCTAAGAGGTGGAAGAGTTGCCTAGGATTTCTTCAGGAGTCCTGAACTTTTTCTTCCACCTGGATCCTTCTGAAACACTGACGAAAGCAAAGCCTAAGAGTTTCCATCCAGAAGAGCACAAAGCCGTAGAACTGTGCATTGGAATTGGGAACGAGCACACTCCTGAAGCCTTGCAGAGCTGTTTGGTACCCAGAAATCTCAAAATAAGATCTTTCCTACACTTGAGGGGGGAAGAATAGTTCATAGGAAAGAAAATAGCTAAAATAAATAAATAAATAAATAACAACAAAACCAAACCACAAAACAACAAACGCATGCGCTCCCCACCCACCCACCCATCCACACACCCAGGTTTTCTAATGTTTATTTATATTGACTCTTCATGGCCGGTTTAAATCCTAATAGCTTCTTTGTGCCCCTACATCCCCATCTGGGGGTGGGCCTTAAATTTAAAAGAACCTATCCAATCCAGTGTGATCAAATCAATCCAAAGCTTCTCAGAATTTACCTTTTACTTGAGAATAATTTGTCCAAAACTGAGCTCCTTACATGAAATGAGATTATCTTATTTTTCAGACTACTTCAAAACCCAGAACTGAAATGAATCTGGAGGGCTGCCTGTATTACCTCTGGTATTTAAAACGCTGCTCTACACTGGTACTTAACTTCGCTCTGAAAACCTTTGAGTGATGAATGGTTTCTGGCTAAACGTAAGTTTCCAGTCTGACCCAAAAAACTTCTGTAATTTATGCCTACACAGGATTCCTGCTCCTAATCCAATGCCTATGAGAAGTGAAAGACAACCCCCTTTAAAAAAAAAAAGCCTTTCCTTCCTATGAAAAGATGTGTAAGCAAAACAGCACAATATACAATGTCTCTGTGCTTACTGGCTGGGGTGGACAAATTACATAAACCTGAAGCAGATATGAAAAAAAGTGTGTGAATGCATTTGTCCGTAAAACAAGCTAGTGAGCTGTTTTTCTGTACAACTATTCTTTGTTTTTCTCCCCCCATGGATGAAAGCATACATTTACAGAACGTTTCACAGTATATACCAGTTACTGTTTTAAAGGCATTACACTATTTAATTCGCTCTATACAACTATTTAAAACAGTCTCTTAAGGAAGGAAGGAAGGAAGGAAGGAAGGAAGAAAGAAAGAAAGAAAGAAAGAAAGAAAGAAAGAAAAAGCCTATTTTATAAAAGCTCAAACAGGATTTTAAGGGCCCAAATAATTTAACCAGGTCATATAAATTGAACATCAGATGCAAACATCTGGTTGCAATTCCTGACACTGTACTTCCTGCTGTGGCGAAGTTAAGTAAAACACACTGAGGCCTGTGGGAAATGGATACGGCTGGTTCCTCGGTGCAAAGGTTTTTTGAGACACAATACTGTGTTGTTTTTCACCAAAATCTCCAGGCTCTCTCTCTCTCTCTCTCTCTGATTGATGGAAGCCAGGAGGGACCCACAGAGTGGCCAGGGAGTTTCCCGCCGGGAACGAGACTGAAAGGAAAAGGCAAAGTGCCAGTGAATTGAGACTATGTTCCCAAGGGTTTGGCGGCAAAGGTAAAGAGGCCCCCGGGGGTCTCCAAGCTGCAGCAGCTGGCTTGCCTGCGGGCTCTAGTAGAAGGCAACGAACGAGGTCCCGCCCCCAGGGCAGCACGGCCCAATCAGAGACAGCCATGGCGCTTCGGACCCGCCCCCGCCCCCGCGGCCATATAAGGTGGGGCCTGGCGGGCCTCCGCAACGCAGTAGTCGCCGGACTTGGGCTTAGGAGTGGCGAGGCAGGGCCGCCGCCCCCGCCGCCGACTCCCCCTGCCCCCCACCCGCAGCGCCGCCCCTCTGTGGCCGCCTGCGAAGCGAGGCTGCCAAGCCCGAACTCCGCCTGCCTCCCTTCTCGCGGCTTTCCGCGTCCTCGCCGGGCGGGCACGATGCGGCTGGGCCCAAGGCCCGGGGCTCTGGGGCTGCTGCTGCTGCCGCTGCTGTACGCCGCGGTGGCCGGCGCCAGCAAGGCGGAGGAGCTGCATTACCCGCAGGGCGAGCACCGGGCGGACTACGACCGCGAGGCGCTGCTCGGCGTCCAGGTGAGGATGCCCAGGCGGGGTTCCCGCACCGCCACGGGCTTTGTCCTGTGACAAAGCGGGGCCACCAGGCGAGGCCTTGGCAGGGGCGGCCCGACAATGAGGGCCGGGCGGGGCTCCGTTTGCGCTCTAGGGGGGACCCTGAGGCCTGAAATGTTGGTGGGACTGTTGCAGCCCCAGAGCTAGATCCTTTTTATTCCTAGAACTAGGGACCGGGTCACTTAGGGTGGTAGGGGGACATATTTAAGAGGAGGGTGGGTCATCCTGAAGCCTTTGGGGCAAATGAGGCATGTGGTATAGCCCTATTTCCCTCCACCATTACGCCCCACTGATTGTAATGCTTGATTCTCCTGCGTACGATTTCCCTCCCCGAAGGAAGACGTCGATGAGTATGTTAAACTTGGCCACGAAGAGCAGCAGAGACGGCTGCAGTCGATCATAAAGAAAATTGACTCGGACTCTGACGGCTTTCTCACTGAAAGTAAGGACTGCTTTGCACCACCAACAATGGAGAAACCCCTTTGTAGGAGATTAACACACATTTAAAAACTGTTGTCTGTTGAATGCTAGGAGATTGCTAGTGTTCCAGCAAGCTGAAAGTCGTGTGATACGGAAAATAGGTCTTCCGCCTGGAAGGTAGGCTACCGAGTATAGTCAGTGCTTTGTCCAGTGGTGTGTAAGCATTACCGACCATAGTGGGATAAGTTTCCCGGTCATGCCTTGAGGCATCCACTTCCTAACATCACTTTTCTCATTGTCCATAGTATTCATTTCAGAGCCAGTTGCCTAAACCCTTCCTAGCACATCATGTGCTACAGCGCTCCTTGGGTACGTAGAATTTTAGGAATCTGCTTTTATTAGTTTGTTATTATAAAAATAAGCAAATAGGAAACATCCTATTGCATGTGAATTATATTTATTGCAACATTTTTTAAAAATGTCGGTGCTGATGGGGGCTTAGAACCATCTTACCCTCGGCTTCATAGAGATGAAGAGCATGCAGCACAGAGGGCGAAACCTTGTTTTCTAGCAAATGGAAAGCCGAGGAATAGAATTCAGCTCTTAGTATTACTTCGGTTTGAATGTCCTCAGTTCAAAACAAACAACAAAAGAGTGCTCTTAGGAAGGTTGTTAGGCAGAAATGGAATGTACAAACTATAAAAGAATGTTCTAGATAAATTGCTAGCAAATTTCCCCTCCCCATTTGATTCAAGTGAACCCTATCAGTATTCCAGGTTGCTCTTTTGAAAGTTCAGAGGTTTGTTGCTGTGACAACAAGCTCTTTGCAGTGTCTCTCCTTCAAATGTTGTCAGCATCTGGCTAGTGAAGGCTCAGCAGAGGGGAATTACAGTGTGTGCTGTCGGTAAAGTGGTCGCATCGGTGCCCTCAGGTTTGTTACTATTAAATAATGATGAAACCTCTAAACAAACAGAAGGATACAGGTCTGACTTTGGTTACTCCAGAGTAGACAAACTGCAAGACTGTGGTACTTGTTGGGATCTAAACATGTTTAAATAGTCTGGGGTCTTCATTTTGTAAATGAGAAAACAAGAGCTTGAAAGTTAAACTATCATTTAGGGCCAGGCTGAAATGAGAGCCTGCGGTTCTGGTCCTAGTTACGTTCTGTTTTCTACTGTGCTACACTAAATCCTGTAAGGTTGAAGAAAGACTCATAGTGATTAAGGATGCACAAGCCACTTGAGGACCCTTAACAGAACTTCACTGATTGGAGTTTTGAGGGGCAGGGTTGGGAGTCTAAGGCCGGGCCCAGAGACAAGCTTAAGCCAAGGAATTCAGGAATAGTGAGAGACCACATCTTTAAGAAATAGTAGAAGTTCTTAAGTGCTTACAAAACACCATGGTTAAAGCACTGAAGCCAAAAGTAAGTTAGAGTCTAGACTCTTAGCTATGAAACCTTCGGCCTTTCTGAACCTCAGTTTCATTAACTGAAATAATGATGATTATAAGTTTGTTAGCTGGGCGGTAGTGGCGCACGCCTTTAATCCCAGCACTGGGAAGGCAGAGGCAGGCGGATCCCTGAGTTCGATACCAGCCTGGTCTACAAAGCGAGTCCAGGACAGCCAGGGCTGTTACACAGACAAACTCTGTCTCAAAAAACAAAAACAAAACAAGAACAACAAAAAGTTTGTTCAATGTATAGTTGCATAATAAATGTGAGGGTTGTGGAGTGGGAGGTAGAAGCCATCTTTGCAGGTGTATGTGCCTGAGCCCTTACGAGCCAGCAGAGGAGCAGCAGTCTTTAAGCCTAGCTGTGCATTACCTTTAAACCAAGTGCCGTACAGTCACGCTCTTACTGCAATATTCATTGTAACCTCCTCGCCTGTTTTCTCTAATGCAGTGTAATGCTAATTGCCTCTATAAAGATATTTTTAAAAGCTTATCTGAAAATGGACACTTGAAATTTAAGAACTTGTTCCCCATGCCTTCAGGTACAAGATAAGACAGAAAGTGATACAAGAGAGGCAGAAGTTACTATTGCTACTTTGTTAAAATTTCCTCCACATGACTATGATGTTCAAAGGGACTATATCAACACAGCATTTCTCTGCTTTGGGGGCCTTGAATACCTGTTTACAATTTAAGCCCTGTCTACTAACTTATCTTTTGATTATGTTGATTACGGTGTGATGCACCCAAATGTAATCAATCCCAGCACTTGGAAGGCAGGGGGATTCTCTGAGGCCAGCCTGGTCTATGTAGTAAGGTCTGGGCCAATCCAGGTGCATAGCAAAGCCTTATCTAAAAACAGACACACAAAAAGCACACTATGTGTGTGATACATATTTTTGATTCAACTCATAAGTTAAAGAAAAAGTTAAACCTTTTATAAATAATAAAACTTCTTTCTAATGCATAGTAAGACAAATAGCCATTCAAATATCTATGCTTCTTAAAAGACATATGGTAATTACAACACTCTTAGACTTTGTAAGCTCACCCCACCTCATCCTTATCAAGACTATTAGGCCAGTTTTCAGGCTTTGCAAATATTGAAGTTACGTTTTTGGTTTTATTTTTAAGTTAGAAATCTTCACTTGGGTCAGAATTGTTGTGAACGTTCTTGTGTTCTGGGAAATTCTCGTAGGTGAACTCAGTCAGTGGATTCAGATGTCTTTTAAGCATTATGCTATGCAAGAGGCCAAACAGCAGTTTGTTGAATATGATAAGAACAGTGATGGCATTGTGACATGGGATGAATACAACATCCAGATGTATGACCGCGTGATTGACTTTGATGAGAACACTGCTCTGGATGATACAGAGGAGGAGTCTTTCAGGCAGGTGAGTCCAAGCTGTTCCTCCTGTGTGCATAGGCACAAGAGGCCGGGGGTCCTAGACTGCTGCCTTGCTCATGGGCAGTCACCAGTTCCACTTCTGTGGTTATTTGATGGTTCCCTTTTAGCCAGATGTAGGACTCTTAACTCTGGACCTAAATTATCCCTGCATCTGTTCCCTTGCTCACAAATTTGTCCTGGCTTCCAGGGTTGTTCCTCAAGTGCATTTTGGTGATACTAATATAGATCTCATTTAAAAAAATAAATTAACAATCAGCTTTATATTTATATATCTTATAGAGTATTTCCATCCTTTACAAGATATGAAATAAAAGCTTAATTGTAGCAAAGTAACTATAACATTTCTCCACCATCTTGTTTATTTTTGTTGTGTGTATATTCCTGTTTGGGCACTTGTGGAGGTGAGAGAGCAGCCTTGGTTCAGTCTTCACCTTGCACCTTGTTTGAGACACCGTATATTCCAGGGTAGCTGCTCTTGAGCTGCTCAGGTTGACTGTCCCCGCCTTGATCATGTCCCACATCACACCATCATGTCCTGCTGTATGGGGGGGGCGGGGGTTGGGATCTGAATCCACGTCCTCATACTAGCATGGCAAGCCCTGTATCCACTGAGCCATCTCCCCTTACATAAACCATGGGTTTTTTGTTTTGGTTTTTGGTTTTTGGTTTTTCGAGACAGGGTTTCTCTGTGTAGCCTTGGCTGTCCTAGACTCACTTTGTAGACCAGGCTGGCCTTGAACTCACAGCGATCCACCTGCCTCTGCCTCCCAAGTGCTGGGATTAAAGGCATGCGCCACCACCGCCCGGCCTAAACCATGTTTTTAAAATACTTTTTAAAAATGATATTGGAGATTAAGGCCAGGGCGCTATGCATGCTACACAAGTACCTCGCTCTGAGCTGTATCCCAGGCCTACCTCAGCCATTTTAAAGAGGTTTCAGTAATGCTGATTCTATTGAGCTTGTTCAGCCAGCTGGTCAAACTTTCTATTTTGCAAAACTGAATTTAGTACTCATTAAACAATAACTCCCCGTTTACACCCCCACTACTCTGCCATCTATAAATTTGTCTGTTCCATGTAAGGATAATCATAATGTTTGTCTTTTTTATGACTGCCTTATTTCCCTTAACTTAATGTCCTCAAAGTGTGTTTTGTTGTGTGCCAAAATTTCCAGCCTAGAAAGGATGTAGTCTAAAAAAACCAAATATCTGCCAGGCAGTGGTGGTATATGCCTTTAATCCCAGCACTTGGGAGGCAGAGACAGGCAGATCTCTCTGTTTGAGGCCAGCCTGGTCTACAAGGTGAGTTCTAGGACAGCCTGGCTATACAGGAAAATCCTATCTAGAAAACAAAAACAAAAACAAAACAAACACCCAACCAACCAACCAGCCAAGCAAACAAAACCCCAAATATTCTGGTGGTGTCTGTGTCTGTCTGCCTGCCTGCCTGCCAAATTTTGTTTGTGTTCTTGGGGTCTTTCTTTTTTCTTTTCTTTTTTCTTATTCTTTGAAATTTTCATATATGTATACAATGTATTTTGATTGCATCCATCAATGTCTTGTCCCAACTTCATGTCCTCCTTTTTTGAATCCTATAATGAATGTGGTATACAAATCTCTCTTTTAGATCTTGGTTTTGATTATCTTGAGTACACTCTCAGAAATGAGATTATTGGATTACCCCTGCTTTTAGTTTTTGAAGGGGTAGTTTTGAAGCAGTATAGTTTTCCATATTTATAATAACTCATTTCTGAAGCTCTAGTACAATGGCCCTGTTGAATATTGAGTTTTGATTTTGTTTAAGCAAATAAACAGCTTAAGCAAACGTGAGAAAACTTTTTTTGTTTGCTTATTTTCAAGACAGGGTCTCTCTGTGTACCCAGGCTGTCCTGGAATTCACTCTGTAGACCAGGCTGGCCTTGAACTCCGAGATCCACCTTCCTCTGCCTTGCAGGTTGTGGGATTAAAGGTGTGTGCCACCTTTGCCAGACAAGAAGAGCTATTTTTATTTTGGCTTCAGGAAGAACTTTTCAAGACTTCTGGGAATTCTGTTAAGCCAAAAGTATATCAATACAAATAACTATATGTTTGAGAAATTAATATTTCAAAAGCATTAAAAAAATTTTTAATATAGAAAGAATAAAATTAAAGCACTTTGCTGTAAATGATTTGGCCCACTTGGAAAGCATTTAAGCTTTCTGCTTCATTTGCATATATACATCTTAATTTCTATAATGGCCATCAGTTATCATTATACACAGTATTTATATTAGAGATTTACTGGCCACGTGACCTGTATAGGCTGTCATTAACTCCAGCTTCTTAGTTGTCTGCTAATGATTATTCTTTTTCGGTTCTGTGTTTGGTTCTTTTGAGACAGAACTCTCCATGTAAGCCCACTCTCCTCAAACTCACAGAGATCCACTTGTCTCTGCCTCTGGGACTAAAGGAGTGTGCCACTGTCCCTGGCCTGATGATTACTCTTAAAGCTGTCCAAACGTCACCAGTGTGCAGTGAAGGGTTCCAGGCTACAAGCCAGTCTGCCTGGCTTCACACCCAGCTCAACCACTTAACAGTTGCTAAATCTCCCTTACCTCGATTGCCTCATCTCTAAAATTGGGATAATCCCCGCTGAGGATAACAATAGCGTGGCGCAACAATACACAGTAGCTGTTGGAATGATGAGTAGTTAATTTCCAGCTGAAAGAATATTGTAAAAGGAGCAGTACTTGGGAGGTGGAAGCAAGAATGTCTCGTTTGAGACATGACTGTCTTTGACCAGTGAGATGGCGCAGTGGATAATGGTGCTTGCTGCCAGGACCTAAGACCTGAGTTTAATCTCCGAGATCCACATGGTGGGTGAAGAGAACTGATTGTCACCACCATCCCCCAAAATGAATAAATAATGATTTAAAAATGTAATGAAGAGCTGAGAGATGCCTTAGTTGTTAAGATCACTGGCTGTTCTTCTAGAGCACCCACGTGGTCATTTACAGACTTCTGTAGCTCCAGTCTCAGGGATCTGATGCCCTTTCTGGCTTCCGTGGATATCAGGCATACATGTGGCTCACAGACATACAAACAAACAAAATATCCATAATTTAATGGAAAAGACTCTCTGTCTCATAAACAGAAGAAACATGTACAATTCACGGAAGTTTATATTTAATAAAAAGAATTAGGCATTTGTTTACTACATCAGCTTTAGATTAGATAGGATTTAATTTGTAGGAGGAAATATACTTTGTTCCCCTTTTCCTTGTTTGATTCTTTATTTTCCAGCAGCCTAAAGGGACGGGAGGTCACTCTTTTCATCCCAGATAGTGCTAAGGAGAAAACAAATGGTGATGAGGTTTAATAAGAGTTCTCCTAAGACCACTGGAATTCTGGGACTCTTCACAAACCATGATCTGCTCTGTGACCTTCCGGCTAGGGAATAACAGAAACATTAAGTACAATATTTTAAAATTACTAGGTAGGCTGTGATTTCCAGTCTGTTTCCTACCTTTACTCCTCTCCAACTTCTTTTTACCACTCCAAAGAATTACTGTTTCACTAATGAAGTGTGTATCCATGTACACAAGCACCCGCATACATGAACACACACAGAAAGTGTGTGTGTGTTTCTGTGTTCTTGAGAAGAAATTTCATTTAAGACAGATGATGCTGACATTAGAGTCTTTGTCTTAAAAAAGGTATATCACTCATTTATAGAAAATACAAATAGTCCTTTTTAAGATGTCTTGTCAGATGCTATATTCGCCATCAAACGCTCAGTACACGCTGCTGTAAGGATGAATTAGGGGCTGGAGAGATGGCTCAGAAGTTAAGAGCATTTACTGCTTTTTCAGAGGGCCTGAGATGAGTTCCCAGCATCCACATGGCTTTGTAACTCCAGTTCCAAGTGATTGCATGACCTCTTCTGGCCTCTGAGGGCTCCAGCCCTAATGTGGTGTACATAAATTCACAGGCGTGTGAGCTCACGCATGCACGCACACACACAAACACACAAATAAATATATGTTAATAAATATAATTTTTTGAAAGAATGAGTTAAATGGATCTTAGTATCCTAACCGAAATGATATAGCCCCCCAAACAAACACTAACCAACAGAGATCCTATTGACTATTATTTGACTAGGAATGTCTTTTTGAAGTTCTAATCATCCTTTTTTTTTTTTTTTTTTAGAATTTCATGATTTATAACTTTTAAAATTGATGTGGAATATAAAGATAAACCCAGACAGAGTACACTAGTCTCCAAAATATAAAGAGTCTTGAATTACATATGCCTGTAATCCCAACACCCAGGAGGTGGAGGCAGGCAGATCCCTGTGAGTTCCAAGCCAGCCAAGGATACACAGTAAGACCCTACCTCAAAAGATAAAATATAAAGGATGAACAATGAGCCAGTTTCAGAGTTACAAACTGAAAATCAGTCAAGAATAAAGAACTCATAAAAAGCAGATATCTGAATAAGATAAAATTCTCTATAATGAAATCTAGTAGAAAACTAAAATCAAATTAAACCTCAATCTTATTTTTGGTAAGTTGCTATATAAAGAATATAGACAACTTGGAGTAATTACCTTTTTACATTGTGAAATGTCTGAAAAGATTTTCTGAATAGTTTGAGGAACACAAGTTAGACCTTTAGGCAGGGTGATTGGAGTTTGGAGAGCTACCTGACAAAAGTTAAGTATTTTGCTGAAAATGTATAAGCAACATTTATTTAGGTAAGATATAATCGTTGCATACTTATTGTAAAGACCTAGACTTTTAGGATCATAGGTTATATATTTCCTCATGTAAAATAACACTTGTTTACAAAAAATATTCAGTTTTGTTCTTCACAAATTTCTGTATAAATATAAATGATTAATATAGTTTTCTTTTTATTACTGTATTCTGTCCTCTAGTACAGTGGTTCTCCACCCTCCTAATGTTACGAGCCCTCAATACAATTAGTTCCTCATGCTGTGGTGACCCAACCATAAAATTATTTCGTTGCTACTTCATAACTGTAATTTTGCTACTATTGTGAGTTGTAATATAAATATGCAACCTCTGTGAAAGGTCACTCAAACTCAAAGGGGTCACAACCCCACAGGTTGAGAACCACTGCTCTTGTAGAATATAAGAAATTTATTTTTTAAAAAAAGGTTAATTTTGTGTGTGGTGTGTGTGTGTAACTTTCATTATTGTTTTTTACTTTACAATTCAAAATATATTGACTTCTTTAATATGAGACACCTTTTTGAGAGAGAGAGACTTAATGATTTTTTTATGGATCTGAGCGTAGCGGTGCACACCTTTAGTCCCAGCACTCGGGAGGCAGAGGCAAGCGGATCTCTGTGAGTTCAAGTCCAGCCTGGTCTACAAAGAGAGTCCAGGACAGCGAGGGCTCTGTGTAACAGAGAAACTCTGTCTCAAAAAACAAAACAAAACAAAAAGCTTATTTGTGTGTAAGGGTGTTTTGCTCACATGTATGTCTGAAGAGGACATTGGATCCCCTGGGACCTGGAGTTAAGTGTCCTGGGGTGCTGGGGATCTAGAAGAGCAGCTAGTGCTCGTCACCCCTGAGCCTCAGAGAGAGAATCTGGCTGTATAACCTGGGCTGCTCTTCAACTTTTGAGTCCCCTGCCTCCGCGTCCCAAGTGCAGGGATGACACGGATGTGACACCATGTCCACGAATAAGACACTCGCCCGAGCTCTTCTGGGTCTCCCTCATTCCTGTTTCTTCTCTGCCTACCTCTTTCAGTGTGTTGAAAGAGAGCTTTTCTTCCCATAGGCACACTGGCCAAAGTAAGCTCACACTGCTAAAACATGGACTTTTTTTTATGCTCCAAACCGAAGGGCTCTTTCATAAGGAAATCTAAACTGTTGGCATCTTGAACAGTCGTTTATTCAAAAAGATTTTGCTGGCTCTCCACAGCACCTCAGATGCTTGTTTATCTGCTTCTTCCATGTTACACCTGAATGTTAAATTTCAGTCACTTGATCTCAGATATTTAAAGTTATGCAATGTAAATGCAGCTATTAGAAACAAATTATTTTTCCTGTTATAATTAACAGAATGTGGCTGCCTGTGGAGTCTAGATGTTTAAAAGCCAAATTCTTTAGGCGAGGCATGAGCCTCTGCTGGGTGTCAGTAACATACTTACTCTGTAAGTTAATGACTGCTGACTAAGCTATTCTGAAAAAAAATTAACAGTGGTGAAACACAAATTAAAACTTGCTAAAAACATTTGTTATTATGTTTTAAAAGATATTACATGCAAGTTTTTTTTAGAACAGATGGCTATTCTCAGAAATATTCACAATAAAAAAATGTGATGTTAGCAGTACCTTTGTCCTTAGTAACTGCTGAATAATTTCTGTACTTAAACATACTTTTAAAAGGAAAACAAAAGTTTCTGTAGCCTTCAAAATGAGACCCTCTTAAGCTAACAGACTGCTTACTTCTGAGCATGCCCAGTGGGCAGAATGAGGAGCCACTGAGGCTAGGCCTCCACTCACCAGCACGACTGAGAAAATGCATTTCTCAAATAAGCAACCATTTTCCTGAAACATGTTAACATATTTTTGTTTGTTTGTGGGTTTTTTCTTTTTTTTCTTTTTCTTTTTTTTTTTAACAGTCTCACCCTGTATAGCTTTGGCTAGCCTGGATCTCATAGGGTAACATTGAACTCCTAGAAATCCACCTGCCTCGGCCTCCCAAGTGATGTTAACATACTTTTGAGAAATCATTTAGAGAATCAGAATCAATTTTAAAACGTTCTACCAAGATACAAGTGGTTGGGCTGGAGAGATGGCTCTGGTTAAGAGCATGGGCTACTTTTCCAGAGTTCCTGAGTTCAAGTCCCAGCAACCACCTGGTGGCTCACAACCCTCTATAATGTGATCTGATGCCCTTTTCTGGCCTGCAGGGGTACATGCAGATAGAATACTCATATATATAAAATAAATAAATCTTTTTTTTTTAAATCACAATTGGTTGTCAAATTTGTTGTTTTGGAAGTATTCCAGAATTACTGGTAATTAATGAGATTTGTGGACTTTATTAAACCATTTAATCTCAGTTATTCTGTTTGTTTTGAGACACGGTCTGGCTGTTTAACATAGACTTGCCTCAGAGTCTTGATTTTCCTGCCTTAGTGTCTGGAGTGCTGAGATTCTGGGTGTGTGCCACCACACCACCCTTGGGTAACACTTGTAATGCATTCAGTACACTTCAGGGTTACTGTTTGGGTTACATGCTAACAACTGCCACACTAGTTTCTTAGTAGCAACTTTTGCTAGGATTTATAGATGAAACCAAAGAGATTAAGTAGTTAGCCCTGAATGCACAGTTAGAGACTGTGGTGCTTCTGTCTCTGTGGTGCCTTGCGTGGATATCTGATTAGTTTCACCTGCTTTCAAAGGCTATTGGTAAAGATAAATGAGATACCGTATGAAAATGTACTTTAAATCTCGTATATATTTCTCTAAATGGTTTTTATTGCTGATAAGGTACCGAGATCCTTAAATTTGGTGTGTGTTTGTTTGTTTCAAAGCTTCATTTAAAGGATAAGAAGCGATTTGAAAAAGCTAACCAGGATTCTGGTCCTGGACTGACTCTTGAAGAATTTATTGCATTTGAGCACCCTGAAGAAGTTGATTATATGACGGTAAGGAACAAGCTTAACAGAATTATTGGGTGACTAAAATCTACATGCCATGTTATTTAAAATGACTTGTGAAACAGAATTTAGGGACACACAGGTTCAAAATGTTCAAATATTCTCCCACATAAGATTAGGAGTGCTGAGAAGGGTTTCCAGGGACGGTGAGGTGGTTTACAGGGGGCGGAGAAAGTGCAGGGTTTTGTTTTTAGTCTATATGCACGCAGCAGTCCTCTTCTGGCTGCCTCTTCTGTCAGAACCAGTATCATCAAGGCCTTTCTCGTCCCTTTTGTAGTTTTCAGACATTTTTCTAGGTCTTGGATGTCAGTATCACTAGAGTTCTGATGTAGCTTACAGCATCACTTAGGAGAACTTTCGGTCTAGAAAAATAGCTCACATTCTGATTGGTTCCCATAGGGTGGGGGTGGTGCTGGGATATTCTTGCAATGTTTTACTTAATAAGTCCTCTTATCCCAAGTACCTAAAAGAACTTGGTCCAGGAGTGTCGCTCAGTAGCCTGCACAAGGCTGCAGTCCCCAGCACCACAAATATTAATTATTGTAACCCTGGTTGAGTACATGTGTACTGAGGTCTGCAGTGTGGCAGAGCCTCCAGCTGTGTGGCTTTATTTCCTGGGTATTTTATGGAGGGAGGTGTAGCTTCTGTTGAGTGGACAATGACCAGAATCTGCTGTCTTGAATAACAAGCAGGCACATGTCCTCCATAGCTCAGGAGCAAGGCCAGTTAGTGCCACTTTGCTCGTCATTGTGAAGTTTCTAATTCCTCATTGGCGCAGAGGACATGACCTAGTTTAGGACCAGTGCTAGGTGTGATTTAAATGCCAAAGCTAAGTGGGGCCCAGCTAATTGAGTTCTAGAAAAGCAGGCAGAGGCTCCTGGACCTTGACTTCTTAGAGAACAAGGAACAGTTGACTGGCGATGGAGAGAGCTAGTGAAAGCAGTTAAATAGTAGGCATTATGTAATAGGAGCCTGGCACGGGCACGGAGTAGACTTCAACATTTTGAAGGCCTTGTAATAGCAATATCAAGAATGTTGATTTCCAAGTGTTAAGAGACAGAGAGAACCCTGAAGTCTTCATTTTGTGTCAAAGTGACAAAAGCCATCTGTGATATGTCACAGATGGAGTGGTTGTGCTTTCTATGCTGCGGTGGAGCTGATGGCAGGCAGCATGTGAGATGTGCCGCCATGGTGTGGAGCTCGTTGAGAGCAGCATCATTGACTCCTGCTCCCCTTGCTTGCTTTTGTATGGCCTTTTCCCCCTCAAAAGGGTGTGTCGGCTATAGGAAAAGGCAGGGATACAGGACCAGTTAAGGGATTTTCACTGTGGATTCAAGTAAGAATTTAATTTGAAAGGTTTGTTCTGTTTTATTTTTGTGGTACTGGGAATTGAACTTAGACTTTTGCATACTGACCTGGTCCTTAGAAGTTATGTAAAATGGCCTTGAACTCATTGTGGTGTGTGGGCAGGCCTTGAACTTTTGATCCCCCTGCCTCATGTAGGCCTGCTCCACCAAACCTACCTTTGAAATACTTTAATTCATGTAGTTCTGAAAATTCTTTTAAAGAATGGAAACATTATTAAAAATAAATTTGCTGTTGTCCAATGATATTTCTTGAATGCAAGAATTATCATTTTGATTATAATTAAGAAAAGCTATTTATAAATAAATAAAAATTATAGTGCTGTCCCAGAAGAAATGTATATAGGCCCACCACCCAAAATATTAGACTATAGTTATAAGATTCTCATATACTTTCCCTAAAACTAATCCTTGGGTTTCTAGCCTCTTCTACATGTAAAATTTGTACAATTGGATTTTTAAAAGAACAATAATGTATATTTTGGTGTTGCAAATGTAGGAAGCTTTTGGATTTGTCTAGACTGGGAATTTGAGAAGATACTTTCATTACAGATCAGATACTAACATCTGGATTGAGAAGCGTAGGGAGTGGCAGGTAGTGAAGACATGAGAGACCAGGCAGGGTGGTAATTAAAGAGTAAAGCAAAGCTCTGGGGATGGGCTCATCACAGAAGATACAGTGATGGGGCCAAGGAGAAGGAAGTCAGGGCTTGAGTGAGGTAGGAGCTGAGAAGTGAGAGCTGCAGGAAGAAATGCTGCACATAGGAAACAGATGGAGGATTGGTTAGGTGCTGAGGAGCAGATTTACAATGGTGAGTGAATGTAGGCTTAGAAGTAGTCAGGCCTGAGTTTGGAAATCAAGAGCTGCTGTATCCACCCTGGAAAAAGAGCAGCATCTGTGTGCCAAGGGTCTAAGGTCACGTCCTTTGAGTGCCTTACTGGAGCTAAGGGAGGTAAAGGGGTAGTCAGAAGTGCTGTTCTTTTTCTTTCTTTCTTTCTTTTTTTCTTCCTTCCTTCCTTCCTTCCTTTTTTTTTTTTTTTTAATTTTATTTTTTAAAGATTTACTTATTTTATTTTATGGATATGGGTGCTCTATCTGTATTACACCTGCAGGCCAGAAGAGGGCATCAGGTCTCAGTATAGATAGATGGTTGTGAGCCACTATGTGGTTTTTGGGAATTAAACTTAGGCTCTTTGGAAGAGCAGACAGTGCTTTTAACTGCTGAGCCATCTCTCCATCCTGGAATTTTTTTATTTTTTATTTATTTTTATTAGAGTTTTTCTGTGTAGCTTTGGCTGTCCTTGACTCGCCAAAGGACCAGGCTGGCCTTGAACTCTGAGAGATCCACCTGCCTCTGCCTCCCTGGGTGCTGCAGTTACAGGCGTGGGCCACCGTGCCCAGCTTCTTATATACTTTTTTAATAAAAATATATTACTATCGCTCTTCCGTTTTCTTTCTCCCTCACCTCCAAGTCCCCTCCCTCTAACTCCTTCCGTACTCCCCCCTCACGCTCAAATTGAGAGCTTCCTTTTACTTGATGATTATTGTCACATATATGTCTATATGTATGTATAAGTGTGTAAGTGCAACCTGCTGAGTTCATTTTTGTTGATTGTGTGTGTGTGTGGTTTTGTATTGGATAGCCAGTTGTGCGCTCACCCTGGGAGAGGCTGAGGCTCCGTCTCTCAGCAGTTGTTAGTTTCCTGTAGCTCTTTACCAAGCAGTAAACTTGCCGAGATGGCGTTCTTGAGAGGGAAGAGAATGCACAGAAAGCAAAAGCCTGTGTGTGCTGCTAGGGCTATTTATAGGAGTGACATAGAACTCTTCACAACACAGGAGAATGAAGAGATAACATTTAAAATTACTCAGTACTTCGGGGTTTATTCTTGCGTCTAGTTCCAGAGTTTAGAAACATTTTCCTGCAAGTACGAACAACCAGAATGCTTGTGTGTGAAAAGGCTTGACAACAGGATTGGTGAGATGGTGGGACTGAAATGTTTGTGACAATTATCTTTTCTTTGAATGAACGTGCAATAGGAGTTCGTCATTCAAGAGGCTTTAGAAGAACATGACAAAAATGGTGATGGGTTTGTTAGTTTGGAAGAATTTCTTGGCGATTACAGGAGAGATCCAAGTAAGTTGCCTGAGGGTAATGTAGAAAGGATGGGGTTGGAATTAAAGAGCCAGGCTTGGGGAGCACTCTGTATGAACTTCTCTGACGTGCTACTGTGCTCATTTGTATTTCCATGTATAGTTTCAAATGTCTTCCTTCCTTTTCTAGCAAATATAATGACCTTGTCAATTCAAAGAGGAAGGAAGGTTGTGTTTTTCTTTTTTTTAAACAAACTGCTATGCCATTGCATATAGGTCTTGAAGGGACATAAAATATGCAAACAGTATAGACTAGATGAAGTAAATAATCTTAAAGAGAATTTCCTTTCTTTACATTGTTGTCCTTTACCAGAATTATTGTTTACAAGTTTGCTTCGTTGAATGCCATTTTAAAGTTGTTTTCCTGATGAAGATTAAATATTAAATGTTAAATTAAATTAATTAATTAATTAAATATTAAATATTAAAGGTATTGCTGCATAGGAACATGTAAAACAGTCATTGTCATATGGCATATATCACAGCATTGCTCTGAACTGGGCATTTAGCTGTTTTCAAAGTGCTACCTAGCATACAAGAGACTCTTGGCTTCTTCTAGTCTTAGTACTGTGCAAACCAGACTGTGATCTTAGCCCCTACGACATGGAGGCAGGAGAACCAGAAGTCCAAAATCGTCTTCAGCCGCATAGGGAGTTTGAGACTAGTCTGGACCTAGAGACCCTGTCTCAATTTTTTTTTAATTAAAAATAAATATTACCACTTAAAAAGTAGGAAAACTGGAAATCAGGATATGTAGCAACACTTAATAAAAGCATTAATTTATTAAATGTGCCACAATTTTAAAGCTCAGTTCTTTTAGCTAACGTCTCACTTTTGGAAATCTTTACATATTGGTCCTTATTTCAGTACTTTCCTGCTAAGTAGTTCTGCTTCTTGGGTTTCCTTTTGTTGTAAACGTAAATTCAGTTCCTTTATTTTAAAGTTATACCAAACTTCATACTGGTTTCATGTGATATTCTTAAATGTTTGTGGCTTTATTTTTGCTTTTTTATTAAGCTGCAAATGAAGATCCAGAATGGATACTTGTTGAGAAGGACAGATTTGTAAATGACTATGACAAGGATAGTGATGGCCGACTTGATCCCCAAGAGCTGTTGTCATGGGTGGTGCCTAATAATCAGGGCATTGCACAAGAGGAAGTGAGTATTAGAACTGCTGTTTCCCCTTCCCCAAACCACACTTTATGCTACTGTAGGAAAGGAAGCTGGACCCTGAGTCCATAGAAAGAAGACATGGGATTACTTAAGATACATTGTTGTGCCTTGAATTAAATGACGAAACTCTTTCATATTGTCAGGGAGACAAGGAAGTCCAGATTGTATCATGTCCTAATCTTAGGACACAATCCATGGGATGACAGCTGCCTCGTAGATTATCCCATGTACTAACCCTACGCTGACCCTGTGTAGAGATGCAGAACCCGGCATAGAGAAAACAAGCATCAACAGACACGGGGTGTATAATAGTTAAAAACTTAGAAAATAATGAGTTCTTGGTATCTACGTGGTTTTGACAAATCACACTAAAATGTAAACATTTTACTTAAAAAGACGTAGTCTGGACACCGTTTGGGTTTGTTTTATTTAAAGGCTCTTCATCTAATTGATGAGATGGATTTGAACAGTGACAGAAAGCTCTCTGAGGAAGAGATCCTGGAAAACCAAGACTTGTTCCTTACGAGCGAAGCCACGGATTACGGCAGACAGCTACACGACGACTACTTCTACCATGACGAGCTTTAGCTGCCGAGCGCGCCCACGGCAGGGAGCGCCCTTGTGTAGCCTGCTGCCAGCTTTACTTTTATGATAAAGTATTGATGTTGTATTTTACACTCTTAAGTCTTACCACATCAAATGATCTAAGTGTATATTATAATTTTTTGCCTTCTAGAAGAAAAACAACAAAAACTTGATATTTATTTCAAGACATGCTGAAGGAGTAAAACGTTAATATTGTGCCATATGACCACACAGTCTTTCCCAAGTACTCCATCCGTGCAGTACTGTGTTGTGGGATGTTTGAGTTGTTTCCATACTTGAAAAAAATGGAGGCCTATAGACGTGTCCAAACAATAGTATCTAAGTACTAAGTATCTAAGTACTCGTGTGAAGCTGTCCGTTTTTGTTCTTGTACTGAGTAGATTTTCTTTTGAAACTGACAAAGGACAGTGTGTTTAGGTTTAGTGTTATATTTAAAAACCTTTAAAGGAACCGTTAGAAGGACTTAAACCTCACATAGATGTTGAGAAGCTCTACTTAATTTTAAAATGGTTTCTAAAAAGGGTTTTGTTGTATGAAATAGAACTTTATATTTTTGCATATGTATAGATAGTAATTATATTTAATGTATAGCTATAGCATTATGGTGAGTGGAAATTGACATTGTCCAGAACTCTTCATTTTCGATTGATCTAAAATAAACTGTCCTATCTTTCTATGTGTTTGTTTTTTAGTTTTTCCAGATAAACCTTAAATTTAGCATGGGTTTCATTATATTAAACATTATTCATTCCTTTATTTAGGTAGTGAATGTTCTCAAAACTGTTTATTATTCTTGGTACATAGTCTTATTTTGCCCCCCTTTTTTAAATAAAAGAATTATGTTATAATTGAATGTGCACCTGAGACATTTTCAATTGCTCTTATGTTGAGTGTGATTTTGCATTTTGGTGCTAATAGTAATGCTTTTTGTTTTGTTTGAGGTCCTAGGGGTCAGGCCCAGGGCCTCTGGCATTCTAGATAAATGTTTGGCTACTGAGCTGCAAACACCTCAAGCCCAGAGATAGTCTTAAAACTCATGAAGGCTGAGAACCAGCTCACTGAGCGCTCATTACCCAGACAGGTGGTTTATTCACATTCAGTAATCAGCACACCTTTGCTAGAATGGAGAAAAGTAGGTGAGAAATTAACTTTTTGGACTTGAGACTTACAGATAGTGGGGTTTTTTTTTCTTCTTCTTTTTCTTGCATTCCTTTTATTTATGGGTAGAAAGTCAGTTGAGAAATGCGTTTATTATTTTCCAGGTTACTATTCTTTCATAGAACACACAGTGCAGGTCACCAAGCCCTTATGAGTATTTGAGCAGATCCCCAGCTCTTTCCTGCCCTGCCTTTGCCAATGTTGGCTATAGATACAAACTGTAAAGTCACCTTTAATGATAGCTGTCTTACCCTGGTAGCTGAGGTGCATGGTTTTTATTTTAATCTATAATATCACGTAGCTATAGAAGTTTAAAAATTCAATTATTGTTGTCATTTACCTGTCACGTCTCAGCCTCGCTGACATTGTTTATGTCTGGTTGTTAGCATGTTAACTCTCAGTTGATTCTCTAAAGCCGTGCCACAGATGTCAGACCATCACACGCAGATGTAACTTCAGTCCCTTAGCAGAAGTGCTGTCACTGAGTTAAGTTAACATTGTCCACTCAGCATGGATACACAGGTACAAAGATGTTGGTGATTGTTACGGCTTCCTCCATCTCTACTATCCTCCTCAGCATGAAGAAGATGCTGTGTCCTGGGGTCCTTCCTGCTCAAATTATGGCACCAGCCAAGGAAAATATAGACAGTAAACTTCGAACCCCTACCCAGACCTAGCCGATGGACAGGACATTCTCCACCGTTGAGTGGAGAGGGAGGTCTGACTTTCTTTTTTTTTTTTTTAATTAATTTATTCATATTGCATCTCAGTTGTTAGCCCATCCCATGTATCCTCCCATTCCTCCCTTCCTCCCACTTCCCCCCTACTCCCCTCCCCTCCCCTAAGTCTGTGTCTGAGGGGGACCTCCTCCCCCTGTATATGCTCATAGGGTATCAAGTCTCTCCTTGGTGACCTATTATCTTTCCTCTGAGTGCCACCAGGCATCTCCATCCAAGGGACATGTTCAAATATGGGGCACCAGAGTTTGTGTGACAGTTAGATCTCCTTCTCCACTCAACAGTGGAGAATGTCCTGTCCATCGGCTAATCTGGGTAGGGGTTCGAGGTTTACTGCCTATTTTTTCCTTGGCTGTTGGCATAGTTTGCGGAGGACCCCAGGGCCCAGACTCGCCTGTAGTTTTCCAGGACCCTCTGGATCCTTCTATTTCCTCTTTCTCCCAGGCTTCTCAAACTCGGGTGCCCCATTTCTGACCAGGTCCCCTGGATGGGGAGGCCTGGTGGCACTCAGAGGAAGGATAACAGGTCACCAAGAAGAGACTCTATACCCTATGAGCATATACAGGGGGAGGAGGTCCCCCTCAGTCACAGACATAGGGGAGGGGAGTAGAGGGGAAGCGGGAGGGCGGATACAAGGGATGGGCTAAGAACTAAGATGTAATAGGAATAAATTAATAAATTAAAAAAGAAAGATTACAGTTCATAGCCCTCTTAGAGGTGGGCAGCGACTGGCTGAGTATAGTAGCAGTTGTCCCTCCCTGACCAGCCAGGGGCAGCCCCTTTCCCCTGCCCTGCACTGCGGGAGAGGCTCAGTGCCAATACTAAAGCCCAAGAGTCAAGTATTCTTGACTGCTCGGTGGCTGCACAGAGAGCAAATGGATCCACAGTGGAAATAAACCTTTACTATGCTAGACTAGAGAGTTGGGGCATTTCTGCTGTTTTTGAACGACAGCAGAGTCATCCATTGATAAAGTGATTCTATAGGCGTTTAAACAAAAAGATCTACCAAAACAAAAGAGCAATTTTGTTTGTTTGTTTTTTTGAGAGAATTCACCCAGGTTGCCCTTGAACTTTTTGATCCTCTTGCTCCCACATACACTTGCACTGGTCTCGCTGTCTGTGTCCTGCCCTACTGTAGAGGAGTCATGACAACACACTAACATAATACTATCATTCATTCTTGGTGTGTAAATATGTCAGTAACACAGCTGTGTAGTAATAGCACAGGAATAGTTCCATCGTCTTTAAAGGTGGTGCTGCAGTGGGCTGGAGCAGTACACGCCTGCCATCCCTGCACTGAGGAGGCTAGGGGTGCAGTTTAGTGGGGGGAGTACTTGCCTAGCATACACCAAACACTGGCTTTGATCTCTAGCACCACATAAAATTGGGGAGGTGGAGGCAAGAGGGTAAGAAATACAGTTTTTATACTTACTACGTAGGGAGTTACAGGCCAGTCTGGGCTACATCAAATCCTCCCTCCCTTAGGGAGGAGGAGGAGAAAAAGAAAGGAAGGAAAGAAGGAAGGAGAAAACAACCACCATTGGGGCCTACAGAACTATCTGAAGTACTCTGAAGGGATTTTAAACTCTTACATGTAGCCCTGGCTGGCCTGGGACTTGCTGTGTAGACATGCTGTCCTTGGATTGGGGTGATCCTTTGCCTCTGCTTCCTGTTGACCTTACAGGTGTGTAACAGCATAGCCAGCTTCTCCCAGCTTTTAATTTTACTTTTGTGGGTCTTTAAAAAATAATCTGCTTAGCCAGGTGCAGTGGCACAAGCCTGTAATCCCAGCAGACGGAGAGGCAGAGGCAGGCAGATCTCTGAGTTCGAGACCAGCCTGGTCTACAAAGCAAGTCCAGGACAGCCAAGGCTACCCAGAGAAGTCTCAAAAAACCAAGAGGGGTGGGTGGAGGCAATAGAATCTGTTTTTGTTCTGTGTTCTGCAGAGATGTTTTCTTTTCTGAAACCAGATTCCAGATGAAGAGAAAGTATCAAAATTTTTCTGGGTGTTAGCTTTGCTTGCTAACACAGGAAAAGAGATGGCCCTACTCCAGTGACATACTGGAAGCAGAAAGCTCACTCTTGTGCAAACTGCTGGTCTACCTGAACTCATTTGCTTCATCTATAGCAAATAATATGCAAGTGCTGTATTTTATGAGCATCCCAGTAATTTAAGACATGATTAAAGTTAATCGGGTCACCGGTAGGGAGGTGTGACTGAGCTGTTACTAACACTTCAGTTAGGCTTTGGTCTCTGTTCCTCAGCCCTTCCAGTTTATAATCCCAGCAGAACTAAACTTCAAACAACCCGACAAAGCAAAGCAGCAACACCAAGTGCTTAAAGGAGGAAAGAGGTGGGAATGAATTGTGTTACGTTGCTGTCCTGCCAACTTAAGAACACGACAGATGTATAACTTTAAAAATGTCACGTTGCAAAAAAAAAAAAATAGCATAAAGTTAGACTGTGTCTTCTGCTATCTCCACTGTTGCATCTTCCGGGCCCAGTGGTTAGCACATAATAGATAATGATTGAACCAGCGTACTAGTGAAACGTTACAAGGTGATAATTGATATATCAGTCTGTCACCCTGATTTTTTGAACTTTTTATCGATTCTGTGCGAATTTCACATGATGTATCCCAGTGCCACTCATCTCCCTGTCCTTTTATATCTGCCTTCTACCCTTGCTACTTCCCCCAAAAAGAAAAGAAAAGAATTAAAGAAAAATATCTCAATTGTGGAAGTTTTAGTGTGTTCCAGTGTGCCCTGCAGTATACCCTTTTGCCCACATATCTTTACTTGCAAATGTTCATTGGTCTGTTTCGAGGCCTCTGGCTTCTGCTGCACTATCTATCCTGGATCCTCACTGGGGCTCCTCAGATATCCTGTTGTTGCCCTGTGTCATGGGGATCCTGCAGCTTTGGATCTGGAGGGCCAGCATCTTCACACGCTCCGGCAGTTCGTAGATAAGTAGATGTTGAGGTGGGCCAACTCAAAGCCCTAGATCTGAGCCTGGGAGGTAGCTGAGTTGGCCAGCCTGCCTGTTTTCCTGTGCCCACACTACCCTGGCAAGGTCTCCAACACTGCTTCGGCCAGCTCCCCCAATGCCACGGCCAGCAAGGGGCAGGGTCAGCTCTCCTGCTCTCGTGTCCTTGGGGCCAGTTCACCTACAGTCCTGCCACCAGGGTCAGCTGAACTGTGCTGCCCATGCAAGGTGCAGGACCAACTCTCCCACTCTCGTGACCTTAGGGCCACCCACTCCCCACTGTCAGGGTCAGCTCCGCTGTGCTGCTACCCAGGCGAGGACAGAGCCAGCTCAGCACAGTGTCTCAGGTGGCAGTTCAGATCGGGGACATCTGCGTGACATTTCGTGGTACCACAAGCTTGGGACATCAACACAGACCCCAGCTGCCATAGAATCACGGACCTAGACATGGCCCCCAGCAGCAGGATGGGCCCAGATGTTCCCATGGCTTCAAGGGGCAACACAGCCACCCAGAGCAGCATGTCCCCTAAGTACCACAGCCCTCACATATCCACATGGTCTCTGGTAGCAGCCCAAACCACAGACATCCACTTGGCCTTTGGTGGTAACTTGGGCCACAAACATCGACAGACCCCCAGCTGCAGCAGGGCCATGGACTCAGACATGGCCTTTGGAGGCAGCTCTGGCCAGACCTCACCGTGGCCTCCTCATATCTGCTTGTTCCTCACTGCCCTCGAGTCCACAGTTCCACCTTTCTCTGGGGTCTGAACCCTCAGCTTCTCTTTTTCGTCCATCTCTTCATCTTATGCTCCATCTTTCCCATCTTTCCACACATTCATCCATTATAGTGGCGCCTACAGCAGGCGCTTGGGTGTCTTTTCTAATCTCTTGGGCTGTTGGGCCGGCGTGGCTGGGACAAATGATTGGTGTCTTTTTTTTTTTTTTTTTTTTTTCGACAACTCTAGCCAGTGTGGCCTGGGTGGGTGCTTGGGTGTCTTTTCTTCCAGCTGTTGTGGACTGACCAGCTGAGGCCTACTTTTTAATGTCTCGATCTCTGGTTCCATGTATGTGAAATGTGTAAAAACAGAAAGTAGATTGGTGTTTGTCGAGGGATAGGAAAGGTGTAAAGAGGCTTGGCTAATGAACCTGCTTTTCTGTTAGGGCTGATGATAATAAAATTATGTAGTGATCATGGTTCCTAAATGTCTGAATGTACAGCATTTAAAGAGTAGGGTGAAGAATCCCAGTCAAGCTATCTCACGGACAGCCTTGCCAGAAAGTAGTGATTCTTTGTCCTGTATTATGTCACTGCACTCCCAGTGGTTATTCATATAGGTAAAAGACCTGCTTATGAACATCCAAGTCTAGAGTCAAACTTTACTATAGATGAATTCATTGTATGTAGCTCTGATCTGTGCCACATTTCCAGAATTTGCCCGCTTTGTAAATCAAAAAGAAATGATGTTTTAGGGTTGGAGAGATGGCTCAGTGATTAAGAGCAGTGTCTGCTCTTCCAGAGGTCCTGAGTTCAATTCCCAGCATCCACATGGTGGCTCACAAGCACCTATAATGTGATCTCATGCCTTCTTCTGGCCTGCAGGAGTATAAGCAGGCAGAGCACTGTATACATACATACATACATACATACATACATACATACATACATACATATTAAAAAAAAAGAAATGATGTTTTATTCATCCTTTTCCAGAGTCCTTCAGAAAACCAGGTCACAGGTGGCAGTGCTGGTACAGTCCTCCAGCCCTTCCCTTGCTTCTCCTTATTACAGTTGGAGCATCACCATGCTGAGACAGGTCCCTCACAGATTTCTGGTAACAAAAACTATACCATTCACAGAGACAGGGCTCAGCCACCCATCCTCATTAGGCCAGTTAAACACGTGATACTGAAAAGGGAAGAAAAATAAGGCTTACTCACTGTGGCCCATTGGGAAGAGGAGCAAAGAGGTCCTGGGACCCCCAAGCTCACCTTGAAGATCTGCAGTGAGGATTGGGGTTAGGCAGAAGGCAAGAGGTATATATAAAAACGTCCCCGTCAAGGTATGCATCACTGACCCCATCACCTCTCTGCTCCAGTCTCTCCTTCAAGGTAGTCTGAAATTTGTCAGAGCTGTGTGGAATCTTTCTTTCCCAGAGACAAGTTCCGCTGCCTGGCACCAGGCTTCAGCCTTTTTCTTTTCTCAGCAAGAGATTCCTGGGAAAATTCCCATTACTTGGGGTCTATTATCTCAACAGCCTGAAATCCAAAGGAAAGGGCACAAGTGTCTCTTCAGAATATCTTAGTCTTTGCCAGGACCATTAGAGAAAGACTAAGTCCTTGGTTATTTGACAAGTGCCAGGCTGGGCTGCAGAGGGCGGTCCTGCGTTGAAAATGGAAAAAGTAATATTTTAGAAAATGCGAAGTGGAGAGCTGGGGAAATGGCTCAGTAGGTAAAGTGCTTGAGGTCCAAGCAGAAAGACTTGAGTCCAGCTCTCCAGCACCTGTACAAAAGCCAGTGGGGTGGAGATACCACCCCCCCCCACTAGAGGGCAGAAGGTGGATCTTAGGGACTTGCTGGGCAATGAGTCTAGATGGAGCAGCAAGCTCCCAGGTGAATGAGAGACCTCTCAAAAACTAAGAACGATAACTAAGCTTTGGCCTTGACATAGGCATACCTGCACTCACATGTATACAAAACAACACAAACACACTGTGCAAAAGGAAGAAAAGTCATGAATGAACGAGCTTAGCTGTGGTATCGACCCAAGGAGCCCTGGCTTCCCACTGCTTTCTTCCATCACCTCTTTGCTCTTTCCTTACAACACACACCACCATGTGGGATGGGGTTACCTGGTTCTCCCACAGCAAAAGCTCCTGAGGCAGGGACTGTATTCACTTCTGTTTCTTCTAATTTTCAGTTTCTCTCCAATGTGTGGTAGAAGCTAAACTTTAGGGTCCATTTGCTTGCTGGCTTCTTGGGGTTAAGGGGTGATTCTCAAACATGGAGTTTTTGCATAAGAGCAATAGAGTTTTCTTTTGTTTTGTTTTTTTTTTCAAACCATCACCATTCCTAAAGACTCCAAGTCAGTTGGCCCAGGGCGGCCATGGTGGGAAAGCCTGGCTAAGGATTTCTCAGCCCTGTCACTATTGCCCTTTTGAACTGAATACAATTTTGTTGGGAACAAGGGTGAAGTGCTATCTTCTTCTGCATGTTCGAATGCTTAGCCCCATCCCTGGCCTCTTCAGTGGGTGTTCTCCAGCTGTGTATCAGAAAAAAAAAAAAAAAAAGTCGCCCAATGTTCCAATAGGGCAAAATTACACTCCATGTTTGTTTTTGTGATGAGGATTGAGCCCGTGGTCCTGAGTGTGCTAAGCATGTGCTCTGGTCACTGGATCTGCCTCAGCCTGTGCGTTTAGAACTCTGGTCTCTGAGGTGCTGTAAGTTACTCTATTGGTTTGAAAGCCAATGATTTGTTGTCCACATCTGTTCTGAGGAAGCTTCTGGACGGCCTGTGGAAAGCGCTAAGGTCCTCCTCCCCTCCCTCCCCTCCCTCCCCTCCTGCCCTCCCTCTCCTGGGTCTGTTTTCTTAGCAGAGAGCCACAGAAGGAATCTTAACTAGTGGATCTTTAAATTTCCTTCCAGCTCTGACATTTTGTCATTACCTGCTGCCACCGTCAGCAACTGGCTGGAATAGGAGGGTGTTTTGTACTTGATACATTTATTGAAAACATTCTCTATTTCCCAGTTAATTAAGAAAAAGGTAATTAAAGTGCTTTATGGTTGTAAATACTTAGTGTACCTTCCCCCCCCCTCCCCCCCCCCCCAGTGAGTTTCCTGGGCACTCTTCTGCATGGCCCAGCCTCCCAGAGGACAGACTAAAAGGAAGGTATGACATTGTTTTCATTCCTAAGTTACATAACCACTCTCATTGTAGAATATGATTTAAACAGACAGGAAGAAACAGGGCTTTTTTGAAATGACTTTAAAGTGATGATAATGGACCTAACTAACTATGGAGGGGGAGGATTGGATGAGTTGTAAAATGTAGCTTTTAAAAAGTACAATGCTAGCATTAAATGAACTTAAAAACATTGTTTCAACTTTGGGGGTGTAACTTTAGTGAGTCTATAATAAACCAAAAAACCTCTTTCCCTCCCTCCCTCCTTCCCTCCCTCTTTCCCTTTGTTTTTCTTCTTTGCTTCCTGCCTTCCTTTATTGAACCTTTCAAGAATGAGGTATTGGCACAGCCCATGGCCTACACTGAACTGAAGTGCCCTGGAGTTGTGCAAACCTGGAGGCAGGAACCAATGCAGAGGCCACGGAGGGGTGCTGCTTACTGGCTTGTTCCCCTGGCTTGTTCACCCTGCTTTCTTATGGAACCCAGGACCACCAACCTAGGGGTGGCACCACCCACAGTGGGCTGGCCCCTCCCCCATTGATCACTAATAGGGAAAATGCCTTACAGCTGGGTCTCATGGAGGCCTTTCCTCAGATGAGGCGCCTTCCTCTCTGATGGCTCCAGCTTGTGTCAAGCTGACACCAAACTAGCCAGCACAGTGAGCGAGCCAGTAAGCAGCTCGGCCTTTGCCTGGTCTTTCTCCACTCAAGTCTCAGGCTTAACAATAAGTAGCACATTTGGAGGTGACAAGTACTAGAAAAAAAAAAATAAGCAGGGGTTAGGGGCCTGGGATGCCATACACATGTGTGTGAGGGATTCGATGGGGTTAATGAGTTACTTTATTTAGCCCAGGTGTAGATTAAATGAGTTTCTATGTTGAGGATCAGTGCCTGCACACAGCCTTTGATATATTAGCTGTTGTTGTAACTAATAAACTATCACCTAGGACAAAAATAGTGGATCCTGAGAAGGAATGAATCGAATGGTACATGTGCTATTTAGGGTCTCTATTGCTGTGACGAAGCATCATAGCCAAAAGCATGTTGGGGAGGAAAGGGTTTATCTGCCTTACACTTCCACACCATAGGCCATCACTGAAGGAAGTCAGGGCAGGAACTACAGGCTAGTTTGGTGTCAGCTTGACACAAGCTAGACCTATCAGAGAGAAAGGAGCCTCAGTTGAGGAAAGGCCTCCATGAGACCCAGCTGTAAGACATTTTCTCAATTAGTGGTCAATGGGGGAGGGGGACGCAGCCCATTGTGGGTGGTGCCACCCCTAGGCTGGTGGTCCTGGGTTCTATAAGAAAGCAGGGTGAGCAAGCCAGGGGAGCAAGCCAGTAAGCAGCACCCCTCCATGGCCTCTGCGTCAGCTCCTTCCTCCAGGTTCCTGTCCTGGCTTCCTTTGGTGATGAACAGCAGTGTGGAAGTGTAAGCTGAATAAATCCTTTCCTCCCAAACTTGCTATTTGGTCCTGAAGTTGTGTCGCAGCATTAGAAACCCTAAGACAGTCATCGGACCTTGCTCCGCCTGCTTTCTTCCGGAACCCAGGACCACCAGCCCAGGGATGGCACCACCTACAATGGGCTGGGCCCTCTCCATCAGTCACTAATTAAGAAAATGCCCTACAGCTGAATCTAATGGAAGCATTTTTTTTTTCTCAATTTGATTCCCTCCTTTCAGATGATTCTACCTTGTGTCAAGTTGACACAAAACTAGCCAGCACAGTGCATGAGGCTGCTGGATGACTGACTAGCAAACCAAAGCTGTGAGGCAGGAGGGAACATGGAAGAATCATGGACCAGACAAAGAACCGTGAGACTGCCGGGTGGAAGAGACAGGCAGGAATACATCTTACGGAATATCGGCTGTTGTCAGAACTATAGTCCAGAAATGGAGGGCACACCCGTGAGAGATTTTTTTTTCCTCTTGGTTAGAGGTGGGTGAACCCACTTCTAGTCCGAACCTTTGAGGTAGGAAGACACACATCTTTGATCTGGATCTTGGGGAGACCCACCTCTAATCTGTGCAGCCTACATAAGGCTATGGAAGAAGGAAGCTTTTCCTCCGCCTGCTTCCCCTCATCCTATTAGCACATCGGTTCGTCACTGGCAATACAGGCTACTTCTTGATATTCCAGAACACACTGAAGACCAGCTGAGACGTCCAGCCTTGTAGACTGAGCAGCTCCTGGATTCATGGGCTTTGTGTTCACAGCAAGCCATTGTTGGACTAGCTGGACTGCAGCCTGTAAGTCATTCCAATAAATCCCCTTTACATAATACATATATGGAGATATTTATCCTATAGCTTCTGTTACTCTAGAGAACCGTGACTAATACATGCTTGCTCTCTAGGACGCGCAGGAACTGAGTAGTTCGCCAAACCAGACTTGAGGGGAGTTGTGCTTTGGTCTGCCACTGGTGACCTATCTGAGGTAAGCAGGCATTTGCTCACATCTCCACAGGGAAAGTTCATAAAGTACTTGGGAGAGCACCTGTGGTGGAAACCGAGGGTGAGCATGTTTGAGTGGCAGAACCGTCAATGACACTAATAAGACTTCCATCAGTAAGAAGCAAACCTTGTACTAACTTCTCCAAAGCAAGAGTAGGACGGCCCTCTCCACGGTCCATCAGTAGTAAAGCCCTAAGTTGTACAAACCAGACTGGACCTTACCCGCCACTAATTTTTAAATATATCTTAATTGTTTCTTATTATCAGAAGAGGGCACCAGATCTCATTATAGATGGTTATGAGCGACCATGTGATTGCTCGGAATTGAACTCAGGACCTTTGGAAGAACAGCCAGTGCTCTCAACCTCTGAGCCATCCTTCTAGCTCCCTGTTTAGACAGGGTTTCTCTGTGTGTAGCCCTCGGTGTCTCCTGGAACTCTCTGCAGTCCAGGCTGTCCTCAAACTCAGAGAGCCCTCTGCCTCTGCCTCCCGAGTGCTGAGACGGCATGCACCACCATCACCCGGCCTCGTTAATTTTCACTAACAGGCTCTTTGGGCTTATTGCTCAGTAGAGGTGCAGACTATTTTTCTTGTAGGGGAGTATTTAGACTAGAAATTACCTTCCTGGTTAATGAAAAAGATGAAGCAAGCACGGCCAGAACAACATGAAAGCTAATGCACCTATTCTTGTCAAACCTCGATAAACACATAGCAGTTTCTCTTAAAGATTATAACAGAAAAAAATGCAGTTCTCATTAAAGCACTTTTATGTTCAGATAGGAGCTGATGATGGTTTGAAAACAGTGGCATTTCCAGATGCAGCAAAACCGCTTCCTACAACAAAAGGGCAAGCCTTGGCCAGGGCTGCAAGGAGAAACAGCTCAACAGTGAGGTTAAGAGGCCAGGAGTGAAGTTGCCTTTTCTACATGCACTGGCCACCAATTGACAGTTTCTGCTCTTTATGCTAAATTGCTTTTCCCTTGGGTCCAGGAAATTTCACAGTTCCTTGTTAGTCTTTGATACTTAGGTGGTGTTAAATCATTTGTTTAAAGCCAACCAAACCTCCAGGTTCTAACACCCCTTTTTCCCTGAGGACAGCCCAGTTCCCTTCTCTGGATCCCAGCTGCTTTCTCTTCCTCACTAGCCTGCTTCAGAATTGCCAAATCGAGTAGCTGCTATTATCATTTTAAAGTAATCCAAATCCCGATCTCTGGGGAATCATATTAATTAGAATTTTACAGGGCTACAGATGTGGGTCAGTGGCAGAATACTTGCCTAGCATATAAGGCTCTGGGTTCAATCTCAAGCACTAGAGAGAAACAGAGATAGATGTAATTTTACATTTAAGTACTAAGGTGGAGCACATATAGATGCTTATTTTATTTTTATTATCTTGGAGGGTTTCATTGTTGGTGTTGGTGCTTAGAGACAATGTCTCACTATGTAGACCAGGCTGGCCTCGAATTCTCAGAGATCCACCTGCCTCCTGAGCTTAAAGGTGTGCCATGCCTAACCTTGTTGTTGATGATGATGATGATGTTAATTAAAAGTCTGGCACAAGTATATATGTGTGTAAATGTATGTTGTTCTAGTCTTTGATTAGTAACACCTTCTATCCATTTCTTCAATGAACAAAATCAGATCCACAGGGAAAGTTTGAAAGGAAACTTTAAAATGTCCAATACTCCTCTTCCTCGCTGGAGACAGCATTTGGAGGATGCTGCCAGCAGTGCAGTGGGCACCTGCAGGCCTGTGTGGGCTCAGGCAACTGCAGGGCATGCAAGTTTGGCTGCGCACTACTCTACTGGGTACAGGAAACCCTTGTATTCGTTGACCCCTTGCTTGGCTTTGAGTCTACAGACGTTTCATCCGGAGCTTCTCAAAGTTTAATCAGGCCTAAAATCATTAATGTCAGGGTCTCAAGGGAATGGGTAATTGTGCAGAGTCTCGGGCCGGCCCCTCACCTCCTGAATCCCCGTCTCTTGGGTGATCTAGGTGATTGCCATGGACGGTCAGAGCCAGTGGTGTTCACTCCATGGGCTCCGCCTGCAGTCCTGCCTTTAGCCTTTCTTTGGCAATGCTTTACCTGTGAGGTCTGGTAGAAGGCTACTGCGGCCCTGTTAGTTACCGCTCTGACAGGCAGGGAGAGGGCTGCAGTGACCTAGAGGAGAAATCTCAACCCTTCTGGGGACTCTTTGAATCTTCACACCTTTAAAAAGGGTGAGATTCCCACAAATGGGAGTGGGGGCCTGGAGCAAGCCCAACACTCTTAAAAGAGAAAAACGATTGCTATTTTGAAGAGCATCATAGCAAATTGAGGCGATGGTCAAAAAGTGTTTACATCTGAGGAATGGAATACTTTTAGGGCAGGTAAAGGTGTGTTAAATACCAAAGGAGCACAGATAGGACCCCAGGGTAGTAATATGGACACAGATGAGGTACAAGAAAGGGAAGAATCTGAGCTTTGCCTTCAATTAGCCATGAATATGACCAAGAGAGAGAGAGAGAGAGGGACAGACGGACAGACGGACAGACGGACAGACGGACATACGAACAGACAGACAGATGGATAGAGAGAGAGAGAGAGGCACCTAGGAGCGAGTGCCATCTGAGGGGCACTGAGTCCCCATGATCATGTGTCAGAGTGTCAGAGATTGCACAGTAAAAGCAAATCTTATTTTAAACTTTTTAATCACATCTATCAATTATCTATCTATCTATCTATCTATCTATCTATCTATCTACCAATCATCTATCCATCTATCACCTATCTATCATCAATCATCTATTTATCATCTATCATCTATCATCTATCTATCTATCTATCTATCTATCTATCTATCTATCTATCATGTGTATGTTGAATGGCTTATCCACCAACTTAAAGTATAAAGGCGAGTTTTTTGGGGGCAGCTCTCAGGTGGGTTCACCAGTCCCAAGGAATGGGGCCAGGAAAGTCATGCAGACAGGGGGGGCATAGAGAGAAAGAAAGAGTGTGCACACGTAGGGCGAGAGACATGCAGAGAGAGAGAAAGAGAGAGAGAGAGAGAGAGAGAGAGAGAGAGAGAGAGAGAGAGAGAGGGAGGGAGAGAGAGAGAGGGAGGGAGGGAGTGCAAAATGTCTGGATTCGGTAGGGAAGAGCCTCTGAGGGAGGAGCTGTCCAGGATGCAGGGCAGGGTATGCCAACCATAGCCTGTAACAGGTAGGGACTGGGGAATGCTGGGAGACCCTGGAGGCCAGGTCTGTCTCCTTTCATATGTTAAACAGGCACCTCATCACCTTGTCTCAGGTCTGAAAGCGAGTATGTATGTGTATGCACATGTGTGAGAACGCATGCATGCCATAGCATGCATGTGGAAGTCAGAAGACCACTTGCAGGAGTTGATTCTCTGATTCTACCAGCGAGGAAGAGGCGTGTCGGACAGTCTCAGGTGCTGACCTTCATGCATCAGGAGGCTTGGAGGCAAGCCCCTTAACCTGCTGAACCACCATGTTGTGGGCCCAGGCAATTTTTCCTTGCCTTGTATTAGGCAAGGAAATGTGCTAAGGTCAACATTTTGCAGCTCTTGAACAATTTCAAAGCAAAACAACTCTTTTCAGGTGAGACAGTATGCCATGGCATCTCAACCTAAGAAATAGCAGGTCCAGGAAGAGGGACCATGGCTCTCACTACATGACCTCATCCCCAGGACACCTCTTTAGAATCTCTGAGGTGGCAATCATGGTCCCTTCCAATGGCAAACCCTCTGATTTATCATTTCTCTGATGACTTTTCATAGTTATGCTCTATTATCTCTCTTTCTCAGCCTTCTCCTGAGGTGCCCATCACTTCCTTAGATGTGGTATTGTCAAGATGGCAACACTTAAGGGGAACAAGACAAACTTGTGTGTGCACTGTTGCAATCCCGTGCCTCCCTGGCCCCTCTCCAGGGATGACACCCAGTCAAGGGTCAACAGCAAGAGATGGCAAAGGGTGAGATTAAAGCTTTGATGTACTCAGATTTGGTGCAGATGGAGGAAAGGGTAAAAGCGTGAGCATTTCCAAAGCATTGCCAACATGTAGAGTTGGTTTGGCCATGCCATAAAAAAGCCACTTGGAGGTAGGTAAGGGGCTATCTGAGCTTCCTGGTGGAGTCTCAGAAGTGGACATGAGCACCACGCCAGCTCTCAAGGCGAATTTGAGATGGCTGTGGGCTGTCGTAACGTCTGTCCAGTCTGGGTCCTCTCTTCTCTGCTCAGCACTTGCAGGATCTCAGCTTTTTCAAATCCCAACAGAAGCAGTTTTTGTCATAGAATTATAAGACTGTTTGAACTTGTGGATTATAAAGTCTTTCTCCCACTCCCATGACCGCTCTAAGCATCTACAGGCAGAGAATGTTTCCCCTTTGGAAGAACAACAAAACAACAACAAATGATGCTATGGAGGTTTGCCTGTCTCCCATTATAAATGATCCTGCAGTTAACAGCATATTGTATTTCAGTCTGGGACTATTCGGATGCAAATCCTAAACAGAGGAGACTCTCCCAGGCCCTGAGTGGAGAGCAGAGCAGTGGTTCCTGGTCGTTCTAAGGATGAAGTCCAGATAGCATCCTCCAAGGCCCAACTTAGCTGTCCACCAAAATGTCAATCAGTGGGTTCATCAAACAAAAATAAAAGGCAAACCCAAGCTTGTTGTGGAATTTCTATTAGACTCTAGAGGGCTTCTCTACCCCAGCTAGTCCCCAACTAATTGAGACAGAGATCTTCTGGTTTTACAGAAGCTTTAAGGCACCATAACTGAGCAGATATCAACCCTTGAACTCTTATTTTAAAAGATTTATTTATTTACTACTATGTACACAGTGCTCTGCCTGCACATACCCCTGCAGGCCTGAAGAGGGCGTCAGATCACAGTATAGATGGTTGTGAGGCACCATGTGGTTTCTGGGAATTGAACTCAGGGCCTCTGGAAGAGCAGTCAGCGCTCTTAACCTCTGAGCCATCTCTCCAGCCCCCACCTTGAACTCTTTTTACTATTTCCCAGCTACACGCCCTCCCCCTACCAATTACTTGCCATACTTGTTCCCACCTGGCCTGCTTCTGTTCCATCAGGCCAGCCCTCATGGCAACTTGCCCATGCTCCATACTACCCATGGCCACTTCCTCCCCTCTGGCTTCCTTCCTCATGCTACGTCTTCTGCTTCATCTCTCTCCTGCTGACCTTGGGCTCCCTCTCTGACCCCCAAGCCCAGGGAGCCTAAACCCCACTTCCTCTCTTCTGCCCAGCTACAGGCTCCTAGCTATTTTATTAAACAATTAACTTCAATTTAGGTAGAGCAAAGTTTACAAAGCCATGTCTATGTGTAGATTTATTGTCTCAGTGGCAACCAGATCATGGGGGCTGTTAATTAGCATTAGAATACATAGCACCAGACCAACCCCAACACATGCAGAAGAAGTACTAGGCAGAACTAAACAAAAAAGAAGATGGTCTCATGTACGACAAATTCTTAGATTAGAAAAAGGAAACATGTGTATGAATAGTTTTAAAAGGCAGACTTGTAAATGTTTATGTTAAAAACAGGCAAGAATGGAAGGATAAACCAACAAGATGCCAATCTCGTAGGAAGAAGGGGCCAGGGACAGAAGTGGAAGAAATAGAAAGAGATGCTGAGTGCTGGAGAAATGGCTCGGCCGGAAAAGGCTAAGCTCATAACCAAAAATATAAGAAAAAGAAGCTGGACTAAATCTGAATACATATTGTTTTGTACATTTGACGTTGTTTCATATAAATATAAATTAAAACTAAATTAGAAAGTGTTAATCCCACTGGGCGACAATAAGACCATCATCACAATTTTGAGACAGATTTGAAGCAAGCTTGATTTTTATTGGGGTGCACCCAACAGCTGGCCAACGACTGCCTTCTAAAGTGGGTTAAAATGCTGGGCGGTGGTGGTGGCACACGCCTTTAATGCTATCACTCGGGAGGCAGAGGCAAGCGGATTGCTGTGAGTTCGAGGCCAGCCTGGTCTACAAAGAGTTCCAAGACAGCCAGGGCTATTACACAGAGAAAGCCTGTCTCAAATAAATAAATAAATAAATAAATAAATAAATAAATAAATAAATGGAAAAGAGAGACAGACAGGCAGATAGAGAGAAGCCCGAAAGAGTAGTTGCAAAGCTGGTTTATAGAAGGAAGACAATGGATCAATAAGGAAGTACAGAAAAATCTCAAAAAAATACCATGGAGTCACCATGGGGATGGGGAGGAAGGATTAGCGTGTTTTCAAAAACAACTCAAGGTCATGGGTTGGGGCAGGTCAGGCTCCAGGAAACAGACTTAGAAGCAGCAACTCAGCTCTTACAGTAAATGGAAACGTATCTTGACAGTATAATGGCTCCTGCCTTCAAAATGGAGTCAGGCAGGTTGTTTGGTGTTCTCTCCTCTGATGAAATGAGCCAATTCAAGCCAAATTAGAGTCTGTAGGCAGGTTTACTGGGGGCAGCTCTTGGACAGGTTCACCAACCTCACAGGAGGGAGACAGAAATGGGGGGTGGAGGCAGAGAGAGAGAGAGGAGAGAATAAATGCAGAGGGGGGTAGTGGGGTGGGAGGGAGGGGTGTTGACCCACACAGGACGCCAAAATGTCTGGATTAGTAAAGAGCCTCCAGGGGAGAGAAAGCCCTGCCCCTGGGCTGGAAAGTGCAGGGTAGAGAGAGGGCTGGGTATGCCAGCCACACCCTGTAACAACAGGTAAGGTTGCTGGGAGAACCAGGAGGCCAGGTCCACTTTGGTTAAATAGGCACCTCGGCCACTTGCCCTGGGTCTGAAGGCCAACACTCTTTTGTTGATAATAAATGAATCATCTATGACTACTTCCTGCTGACATTAGGGTGGAGGGATCCAAAAAGCTGTAATATTGGTCAAGTTCTGGAAAAGCAGGCTGTGTTACTTGCTGTCCAGGTTGTGGGACCCCCGGGGGCCTAGCCACTTTTGGAGCTGTCCTGGATGCAGATTTGGAAGAAGCAGGTGGACCAGACAGGATGCTGGAACAGATAAATGTGTTAGAGGCAGAAGACAAAGCTAAGGAGTTAAGCAAGAACATTCTCTCTTGGGTGTACGTTTAAAACGTTTAGGCCCATGGTCTTAGTAGTTGGAGGGGAAGTGGGGGTCTCAGGACCAGGGAAAGGGGACAAGGTCCCACCCTCACGAATAGGAGGTGGGGAAGGAAGCAGGTGATGGTGACTGTACCTATCTGGAGTCCATTGACCTGTGAGACGTGGATTCCCTGAAGCTTACAAGAGGTTTTAAGTTTACAAAAAGAGATAAATTTTAGATGTGTTAGTCATCTGTACTGAAACCCACACTGTAGAAAGAACAGTCGACTTACACCTTTGTGTCATGGTAGAAGCTTGGGGAACAATTTAAAATCTTGAGCTTGTGACTATGAAGTAGCTTGTATTACTAGAGTAAGACAGATAATTTATCAGAACTCTGCTGATTAATGTCAAAGCTCTGAACAGTCTTAACACAACAGTAGCAGAGTGAGGGGAAGGAATCTGAGGTATTTCATTTTTCGTTCCTTTTATGTATCTCAGATCACTTTATCCACCCACTGAAGTTTTTATGTCCCTCAACCTTTATAACTTGGGTTTACCAACCTTAAAACACCTTCTTAGACCCTGAAACACTGTCTTCGATCCTCATAACTTAAGCTTTTGTATCGTCAGACCCTACATGAACTACACACTTCTTCCTATCCAGTTACTCACAGTGAGACACAGATGGTTGACTACTGGGAACAGGCACTGTACAGTGAGTTCCTTTAGAGAAAGGAAATAGTGAAAAGTTACTTATTTCATTAGTCTAGTCTTCAAACCCATCAGAGACCCGAGAAGGATAAATTTTAGCAGGAAGTATACTCCAAATGGTCTATACATCAATTAAAATGACAGAGGCTTACCCATTACCCAGCCAGCCAGCCACACCACTAGGCTCCTGTGATGTCAGTGGCTTCCCTGGGGCACAGATCCCAGAGCAGCAGCAGTCTTTGGCTGCCAGGCCCAGAAAATATGAGAGGCCTTGCTGTGGAGGAGGAGAAGGAGTTCGGTCGGGAGACTGACTGTACTTTGTCTTATGCAATGTGAGGCATCTTGGTGTCCTGCTTTTCCATGGTTTGGGCAGGGTTACCTGTCAGCGGGTGAGGCATTGGGGGAGTCTTGCCCAGTGGCCAGCATTACCATAATCAATACAGGTGGTGTCGTCAGTGACCCATCTATCTTCTTTGGAGACCTTGGGGTCACCAATAGAAGCTGGGGTCTCTGTCATTGTAAGCTTTTTTTTTTTTTCATTAAACATTTCAATGCCATATACAGCAGATCTCTGAAGAGCACAAGGATGATCTGTTATCTAAAGTGTATATGTACAGACAAACTTTGCCTGTTTTCTACTTGCTCATCCTGGGCTAAACCTTGAAAACATATACAGGAGGCACACAAGGCTATTCCTATCAGATTTGAGCCTTTAAAATCATGCTTTAGAATTGAAGCTCTCAAAAAAAAAAAAAAAATTGAAGCTCTCTTAGTATCAAAATTTAGTTTTCTTTATGTCTTAGTTTATCCAAACAGCTAAAGCTTAGAGGTAGGGGGAAAGATAAAGAGGGAGGGTTAGACAAACATTATTGTGAATCTCATTAAACCTTAGGTCTTTATTATTAGATATGCCTTATTTATTTTTATTTTCTCACATGAATGTGTGGAGGTGCAGTTTCAATCCCTCATTAAATAAATCCAATGGCCAAAAAGCCCAAATGTAAATTCTGAGCCTAGGAAACTGGAAGCAGGATAAAAAAACAGCATTTTTCTCATGCATTCAAGGCCAGTCAGAAACAAGCAAGCAGCAGCCATTTTCATTTCCTCCCACTGTAGTTTTAAGGAAGGAGCACCTTGTTACTTGCTGAAGCCAGTTTTTTATGGGCACAGTGATTTTGTAGTGGGAGTAGCCATCTATCAGCTTCCTTAACTGAGAAGGTGTTGTTGGCCCTAAGTTACGGTGGCAGTAAAACTATGCCTTTCCCATAACAAAGATGGTTGCCAGCCACGTGGCTGGCCACTGTTGTCACCTCTGCTGCCGCCAAGGCTGTGCATGGATGGAAAGGAGGGGGTGGGGCGGGGCCAGGCAGCTGCTGAAGCTGTTTGGCAGCCTAGGAAGGGGAGGCGGTTGAGAGCTTGATCCCCAAAAGCCTGGACTCAGGGAGTTCAGACTGAAGCTGTCCATGCAAGGCCTGAGACAAACCCAATTTGGATAAATTTCACAGCAGACACCCCTGGGTGTGTGGTAACGGAGGTTTAGACCCAACTGTGTCCACTTTCCCAGCCTTTGCCATAACCCCCAAAATTCAGTGGGCAGCATCCTACCTGTAAGCCTGGGGGTTGGATAGTGAGGGGTGGGCTAGCCTCAGGTCAAACGTCTTTGAATCTGAAGGCAACCTGTGAACTAATGGGCTAGCCTTGGCATGGCTTGGCAGAGAGCCTGTTTTGTTGGGCCCTGGACCCAGAATAAATACCCATACTTATAGGCAGTAGCTGGGAACGAATCACTCACTGAGTCATGAGCACTTCAGGCAGAGAGAAAGAGGCTTAAAAAGCTGTCTCTCTTCCAGAGCTCCTGAGTTCAATTCCCAGCAACCACATAGTGGCTCACAGCCATTCTCCTGAAAGGAGTGATCTTGGAGGGGGGGGAGGCGGGGCACGGGGCGGGGCATGGGGCGGGCCTGCCTGAGCTCAACTTCTCAGCACCAAATGATAGGTAGTTTCTACACCATCGAAATGAGCCAATTCAAGCCAAATTATAGTACATGGGCAGGCTTACTGGGGACAGCCCTCGGGCAGGTTCACTGACCTCCCAGGAAGGGGTCAATGAAGTCACCATGCAGAGGGAGACAGAAAAGCAAGGACAGAGAAGAGAGAGAAAAATTCAGGGGGTGGGGTGGGGTGGGACAAAATGTCTGGATTACTTAGTGAACAGCCTCTAGGGGAGAGGAAGTCCTGCCCCTGGGCCAGAAAATTCAAGGAAGAGGGCTGGGTATGCCAGTCATGTCCTGTGACAGGTAGGGACTCCAGGACGCTGGGGGAACCTACAGGCCAGGTCCACTTTGGTTAAAAAAAAAGGCTCCTTTGCCCCCCTTGTCCTGGGTCTGAATCCCAGCAGCAGGTTCCTCAAAAGGAATCCCTAAAACAGAAAAAGATGTGGACATAAATGTGTGTGCATCCGGCAAGCAGAATAAGCACACAGGAACAATTCTGAGCTCAGTGAATTGACTGGAAGCCCTAGTGGGCTATAACCTACACACAAAAAGACCCACAAATGCACAAACCAGAAGCTCTTAAGATGCTTGCTGTAACTATTTGGCTGGAAGGAGAATTAGTATTAGCGTTTTGAGACTGCAGTGTGGGACAAAGGAAGCAAGAGGGTTTTTTTTTTGTGTGTGAAATTCTAATTCCAGAATTCCCAGTATCCGATCAATGTGATGCTCCGCTGCCATGTTTCACATCTTCTCTCTCCCTCTTTCTGTGTGTGTGTGTGTGTGTGTGTGTGTGTGTGTGTGTGTGTGTTTATGTGGGGGAGTGTTTGTATATTTGTGGGTGTGGGTGGTACGTGGATGTATATGCGTATGGTGTGTGCGTATGCATGTTTGTGTGTGTGTGTGATATGTATGGGGTGTATATGTATGTGTGTATATGCCATGTGTGCATAGTGTATGTATGCATTTTGTGTGTGTATGTATGCATTTTGTGTATGTATGTGTATATGGTGTGTGTGTGTGTGCGCGCGCGCGCGCGCGCACGAGTGCACGCGCGGGCACACGCATGTGTGTGAACTTACATATGGAGGCCCAAGTTTGATGTCAGGATCTGTGCCTCCCAATGCTGGGATTATAGGCAGGTCACGGTGACCACCCAGCATTACATGGGTTTGTATGGCTTGGAACTACAGTCCTCATGCTCACACGGCTGATGGGCTACTCCCCAGGCCCAGGAGTGGGATTCTTAGCATAGGAGAAACAGAATCAAATAGAAGAAACAAACAAAACGAAACACCCGGACAAATAAAAAAACAAAGCAACAACAAAACAATTGTTCAAAACCCCCTTGATTCAGGATCAATATGAATCTATGATATGCTCCATCCTTAAACTAACAGGGAGCTGGAAAGATGATTCAATGGCTAAGAGTATATGTGAGGAGGCGCCGTAAAGAAACCGCCAACATGGCTGTTCCATGATATGGTTAAGGTTTGTATTGTAGCTACGATAGAGAGACAGCCAGAGGCATCTGGAAGAGTCCAGAGCAGAGAGAGAAAGCAGACTGGACATGGCCAGGGCTAGGGAATCAGGAGAAAATCATTAGGGAGACAGCAAGAGATAGATAGAGAATAAAGCATAGACGAGAGAGTAAGAGAGAGTATGCTGGGTTATGAGGAGGGTGCATAGCAGCGGCGAGGGAAGGGCCAGGAGACGGCTGTGGAGGTCTGGAAATGTGTAGCCACTGCTTGTGAGTGCATCAGCCTTGGTGTCCAGCCACAGGTCTATATGTCACTGGAGAGGTACATGTCCTTTCTGCCTGAGGTGAGGGAAATGACTCCTTTTGGCAGATGGGAACTGGTTTCACAAGTCCCCTGGAATGCTGGCTTCTATCTAACAACCAGAAGTTCCCCGTTAGTACAGCCTGAGCTCATGTCTGAATGTTTGGACAACTTGAGACCTAACAAAGAGCCCTTGCTGCTCTCCCAGAGGACCAGGGTTCGGATACAAGGCGGCTGACCACCGTTCAAGGGCATCCAGTGACATTTATGGCCTCTCAAACACCTGTTCGCATGTGGCAGACATGCCCACAAGTCACACAAACACACCTAAGATAAATCTTAAAACTAATAAAAAAAAAATGTATGCTTCTTGGCTTGGACCTGCAGGACTCACTGGAGTTCAGTAGCAGTGAGCCTTGCCCTGGTGGCCAGGGTGTGCTGAAGGCCGTTGCCCAAAGAGAATGATGAAGGTTTCTTTAAAAAACAAACAAACAAACAAACACTAACCACCAAATCTAGGAAAAGAGACAGATGTAGGGCCTAGAATATCTGCCATCTCAAATGCCAAGGAAATCTACAACTACCAGAACAGGATGCAAAGGAGTCACCTGGAAAAGGCTCCCTCTAGTAAATGACAGCATTTTTTTTTATCACTAAAAGGTACAGCTTTAGAGCTTACCACATATGTTTAACTTCATGATACCAAGCCAAACCTAAAGAGGCCATCTTTAAGGTAGCCGACATTTGAAAATGTTAATCCTGAGAGTCACCAGAGGAAAAAAAAAACACTTGCACCATTTTGGACCAAATTGAAATAAGCTTTATTAAATATTAAATACTTACCAAGAGATGGACTTTGGTTAGGATCACTCCCTGGAATTTCCCAGCTGAGTGGCCCTGAGACCTGTGTTGCAGGGCTTATAAAGACAAATCCATGGATCACCATACTTTGCCATGAGGCTTTGTTATTTTCCCAAAACTACAAGTCCCAGGATTCCAGGAAGTTACCTGGTTCTTGGGCAGGTGGGGATTACAGGTTAATTTGGGAGGGAGAGGAGGAGGGACAGGGAGGGAGGGTGAGGGGGGGGGAGAGAGGGAGGGAGGAAGATGAAGAGGAAGAGAGAGATTGATCTGAGTATTAGCTTTGCCTTTCCTGTAGACTGTATGACTAGGTCACCAAATAGTAGATAAAGGAAGTAATTAGTTGATAAAGAGTAACAAAAGCACCCATACATGGCTAGTTATCTCTTCAGGCTCACTATGATACCTGCTGCAGTGGGAACTCACACATTCCTCACCTCTCCTAGGAAGGCAGCATCTGTGTAGCTCTGTGTCACCTGTACTGTGGTCCTTGAGAAACCAGCACCTCCTGACCTTGAACTCCATGCTTTTACCCAAATAATTGTTAAGTATGTGATGGCTGTTAATAAAAATATTACTGGGGGGCTGGAGAGATGGCTCAGTGGTTAAGGCCATCTCTCTTCTTCCAGAGGACCTGGGTTCAAATCTCAGTACCCAAACAACAGCTCACAATGGTCTGTAACTCCAAGATTTCACACCTTCACATACAGATAAAACACCAGTGCACATAAAATAAAAACAAACACATATACACAAGGCACAAACAAACAAACAAACCAATAGCTGGGCAGTGGTGGTGCACACCTTTAATCCCAGCACTTGGGAGGCAGAGGCAGGAGGATTGCTGTGAGTTTGAGACCAGCCTGGTCTACAAAGTGAGCCCAGGATAGTCAAGGCTACACAGAGAAACCTTGTCTCAAAAAAAAAACCACTATATATATATATAAATTATTGATAGAAAAGGGAATAATAAAAAGAAAAAGAAAAAGAAAAAAAGAAAAGGGAATAATACATTACTAAGAACAACAGTGTTTTAGGGCTGAAGTGATGGCATGGGGGTTAAGTGCACTGTCTGTTCTTCCAGAGGCTGGGAGTTGAATTCCCAGCGTCACATGGTGGTGCACAACCATCTGTTAGCCCAGTTCCAGGGGATCTGGCACCCTCTTCTGGACTACTTGGGCACTGCCCAAACACATACACACACACACACACACACACACACACACACACACACACACACACACGACATACATGCAGGCAAAACACTCGTAGATTAAAAAATAGAAATAAATATTTTTAATATCACTAAAATACTCTAAATATATATGAGTCTTTAAAACTGGCTAACCAAAGAGCACATGACATAGATGACATGCTGTCCAGTATGTTGATCCATGAAGTTCATGTCCAGGTTCCAGGCGAAAATATGCGATGAACCAAATATTAAACTTAGGTTCTAGAAAGCCACATAGATTTTTATTAACACCAGAGGCAACAGCACAATGCCAAACACAAGCTCCGATCTATGCGTGTATTTTTAGCGAATGGCATGAGGCGTGTCACAAAATCTCATCTGGTCTCCTACTTTCTGCATCCGTGTCTTGTGTGCCTCGGTTTACTCAGTCACTCCGGCAGCTTCTCCTTCATTGCCCAGCGCAGGAGCAGGAGTAGGTATCTGAGTCAGGAGGCTGATTTAAAAAAAAAAAAAAAAAAAAAGCAGAGCAGTTCCCAAAACCCCTTCTCTGTGTCTCTGGAGAAGACGCAGTTCCGGAAGTTGGAAGAGCCGTGAGGCCTCCCCATCTTTCTGTACTTCTAGCCTGAACTCTCAAAATGATGCGATTTGGGTAGGAAGGTCAGAACTGTGGGCAGCCAGACCATTTCCTCTGCTCTGAAAGAAGTCGCCCTGGAGTCCAGTTGAGAGGATTTTTTGCTTGAAAGTTCCAAATATTAAGCTTGCCTCAGGGCGCACACCTCAGGCTCTGGCGCTGAGGGCTGGAAAAGGTCTGGAGTAGTGCATACTAGCATTATATGGCACCGCCGTGGTTGCCACACCTGTTACTACCCTTGGAGTGCCTCTTGAGGGACAGCTTCACTAGTGAGATGAAGCCACTACAGGAAGCTCTAGTGTCTTGCACCAAGAAAAAAAAAAGTGCCCAGGTTGCTTCCAGGCTCTGACTCTTGAGCCCAGGGCTTCTGAGGTGCTTGTGCTGGTTTTCCCCCATTGCACCCTAATGACCTCCAGGGGTCGCTGTTCTTCTAACAACTCAAGGCCTGAACTTCAACCAAGGGCGCCTCCCAGGAGACAGAGACAGTGGAGGAAGAGCATTAGGAAGTTGGCCCCGCCTGATTCTAATCCTGGACGGCCAGTCTGGTGTTATAGCTTGGCCAGTTTCAACCTTATTCAGTGGCCCATCTTTCTCCCAGACTCAGGAATCCGTTCCACTGATGGCAGCAGGCCCTTCCAGTGTAGCCCAGAAGAGATTAAATGCTTCCACACCCTGCCTGATTCGGAGGGTCCATCTTCTCTTTGCCTGCTTTCCTGTCTTAAGAGCAGAGGGACAGGGTGAACTTAGCCACAGACAGACACAACCAGACAGCAAGAGCGGAAAGGGTAACTTTCGTCTACTTTTATTTTTAAAGACAGGATTTTTCTGTGTAGCCCTGGCTGTCCTGCTCTGTAAGACTAGGCTGGCCTGGAACTCAGAGAACCACCTGCCTCTGCCTCCCGAATGCTGGGATTTTACAGGCGCACCACTTCCGGTGTGAAGCTTGAAGGAGGATCCCCACCCCCACCCCTGTCTCAGAGCCTGGCTTTGCGAACCGCTCCTGCCCTCTCCTCCTCCTGTTCCTAAAACAGCTTCCTAATTCAGTCACTCAGCCAGCGTCTCCTTCTACAGATGCTGCAGCCACTCTCCCGCATATCACTTCCCGTAGTGACATGTTTTTTTGTTTAAGATTTATTTATTTGTTTGTTTAATGTATTTGAGTACGCTGTCTTCATGCACACCAGAAGAGGGCCCCAGGTCCTATTACAGATGGCTGTGAGCCACTATGTGGTTGCTGGGAATTGAACTCAGGAGCTCTGGAAGAGAGACAGCTTTTTAAGCCTCTGTGATGAAGCCCAGCCTCATCGTCCTCTGCTCCACTGCACTATAAACTGTCCACGAGCAGAGGCCGTGTCCTGCTCCTTCGACAGCCCCACGGTGCCCTGCCTCTGGGTCAGTGAACGGGCCCCATGAGGTCTGCAGGGGAAGCACTTAAGTACAGACCTGGGAAGGCAGTCCCCTGCCACAGTACCACTTAACTGCTGGGTAGCCGTGGAGAGACTCTGTGAGTCCCAGGGCCCCAGAGCTACCTTCCTGGGGTTAGTAGGAGGCTGTGCTGGCCAAGGCTGTTATTATGATGGTTTCTTTAGGCAGAGTGTGTTCTGGGGCTGCGGTGGGGAGGACACAGCCGTTGTATTGCTTAGCTCTTCGTGAGTATTAGAGCTGATCGAGCCAGGGTGAGGCCCCTCCGTAACCCTCCGATCCCAGGCCAGTGGTTGAGGCAGCAGATGGAGAAGTGGGTATGCGCTGGCCACCCATGCGCTTGTATCTATGTAACGATTGGGTGAGAAAGTCCCAGGCTGTCTGCCAGTGTTGAGGGATGGCAGCTTTTATCTAGCCTGTGGCCACCCTTGAGGAGTTAGCTGGATGTGGCCTCACGTGGGTGGGTGGCTTATAGTCTTTTGTCCCCTAAGATTCCATACTGCCTTCAGTGGGGGGGGGGGTGTTATGAATAACAACATTGGGATGTTGTTATTGTCATGGACCCTCTGAGGGAGGGGGCAGCCAGATGTACTGAGGACAAGAGGCCTCATTTCCCAGAGGGGAAACAAAGCCTTTTCTCACCAGAAGAGACTTGCCCAGTGTCATTTCCACTAAACGGATGCGTTTTGGAAACAGGTTTGAATCCCAGCTCTGCAACTCAACGGGCTATAATAGCGTGAGCCAATCCCAAGCCCAGAGCCTAGTTTGTGCAAGAGCCTGTTGGTGGAAGATTACAGCTGGTGCTTCTTTGCTGTGAGGGTCAGAGGAAGAATGTACAGCAAATGTCTGTTGCTGAGTCCCGCACCGTGTTCCCGCACAAAGTGATGGTGCTACCCTTCTCAGACAGCCTGACGGCTCAGGGGAGTGCACAACTGAGGCCAGGGTGGCAAGGCTACACACACTTTAGAAGAGAAAGGAGAGTGGGCAGTGAGGAGAAGAGGTTAAAAAAAAAACCTGGAGTTCATAAATTGAAAAGATCTTATTGGTAAAGGATGTTCTGGGGGTCCTGGGACATGGGATTCTTGGCACTGTATAAATAGGGGTGGTAGCGCGCACCCATAGTCTCAGAACCTGGGAGGCTAAGGCAGGGGGATTGATGATTCTAGTGCTAGCCTGGATGACTGAGTACGAGTCTGTCTTTTTAAAAAAAATCACATAGTGAGTTCTAGGACAGCCTGGAGAGACACTGTAGAGAGGTCCTCTCTCTCTCTCTCTCTCTCTCTCTCTCTCTCTCTCTCTCTCTGTACACAGTGCTCTACCTACATGTATATGCCTGCACACCAGAAGAGGGCATTAGACCACATTATAGATGGTTGTGAGCCACCATGTAGTTGCTGGGAATTGAACTCAGAACCTCTGGAAGAGCAGCCAGTGCTCATAACTTCTGAGCCATCTCTCCAGCCCCAAAAGATCCTGTCTTTAAAAATAAAACAAAACAAAACAAAGCAAGAAAACAAAAAAACAAACAAACAAAAACCCTGCCAGATAATAATAAAAATTTTGTAAAAGATTCAAAGGAAGATCAGATTCCAAGAAGGTTAGTGGCTTAGGGCCTGGACCACATTCCCTGTCCCTTTTATTCACTGTTTCCCCCATTTATTCCACAGAGATGGATTGAGCATCCACACAGGGTCACATCCTGTCTGGATACTGCTCAGGGGGGACTAAGTCCTGGTTGCTCCAGTGTTCAGGGAGGTGACACAAAAAGACACCAGCAGAGTGAAATGGCGTTGAGTGTTCGGCTGTGCTCAGCACACTGGGGAACCCTGAGGAAGCAGATGCACTGAAGACCTACTTCCTTTTTGTTTTTTAATTACAGCCTGGGTTTTTATGGCTGAGACTAACCTATATATATATATATCACTTTATTAAGCTAGTGTTTTTATTTGGTGGGCTGTCATTAACTTCTGCACTGTCATTATAAAACTCTGTAAATCTTCTGACTGGCTGTGGTCTATTTCCAGTAGAGTGGTGCCATATTTAATTGGGGTTGGACATTTAGGTTATTTTCAGCTTTTTCCTTTGTGATAAATGTCATGAATATTGCTGTGCTTAATTGTTTCTGATCCTTTCTCATTATCTCCTTCATATAGATTGCTAGCCACAGGGCTCTAGGACATAGTATAATTATGTTTGAAACCTTCTCAGTAATTCAGCAACGCTTGCTGCTCCAGGTGGCTTTCTGAGATGATTCTGGGGGAGTCTGTAATAGCTGTGGCGTCATAGGTCATTAAGTCTGTGTGGGGGTCTGGGGAAGCAAGGCAAGGGGAGAATGCTGTGAGTCATAAGCCTTGGGGCACCAGTCTCAGCCCCTTCACTTGCTCATCGCAGCTATGGCCACATCAGTTCTCGCTTTTGAAACCCGCTCCTTACCCTGTGACAGGGTGATGCTCCTACCCTGATCATTTTGTTGTTGGTGGTGGTGGTGGTAATGGTGGGTTTTGTGTGTGTGTGTGAGGATCCAAGGCAGAGAATGTAAAGTGCACAGCTTTACCTCGAATATAGTAGGAGCATAATAATTGTGTGCCATTGCAGGAAGAGAGCTCCTTGGTTGGCACTGGCATAGATCCCTGGCCTCCAGAAGCTGATGCTTCAAGATGAAACCTTAGTGTGTCTGTCCCAATGCTGGACCAGCCAGTACCCTAAGGAGTTCTGTAGACCATGGGGCAAGAGGCCAAGATCAAACCCAACGGCAGAGAAGAAAGCAAGTGGTTCTGGGTGCAGAAGAGAAGTGATTGTCCAGCTGCCTGGGGCAAAGATGAAGAGGGAGGATGGGGAGGGAAAGAAAGAAAGGGTGGAGGAGCTGAGGATGAGAGCCAGAAGAAAGGGCTGGCTCTCTCAGGACAGGAGGGAAGGTGGATCCAGACGGCATAGGCTAGCTGGAGGGCCTAGGTCTGTGACTAACTCACTGTGCGGTTACCCTTGCTGGACACTAGTATGGCCATCTGCAGGAGAGCTGGGTCCTCTGGTCTGGCAACGCCTTGAAGAAATTAAATGGCTTCCTAGACTGTTCCCCAAGAGGTGTAAATACTTACCCAAGTGCTTTTCTCTTCTGGAGACAAGGTCTGCCCTGGGGCTCTTCAACCAATAGGAAGCCATGTCTAGGACTTGGTGAGACACTAAATCTAGAAGGAAGGGACTTGCTTAAGGAGAGTGACCATGGGCAATGCAGGGGACAGAGGAGCACACTGGTGACAAGTCAGGCCAGGACCTCCAAGTCAAGGGCTACCACGTACACTGGACCTCAGCAAAGACCAGAAAACGGTACTCGTTTTAGCCAGCAAATTCCCCTCAAAGTTCCCCTCACATGACTTAAGGAGCAGGATCTGGTTTTCAGTCCTTGCTCATCTCCATGGCTAGATGTCCTGAGCTGCAGGCTGGGTTCTGTGGAACCAACACTGCCAATGTTGCAAGTACACAATGCCTGTGAGGGTAGCCTGCCTCGGTGGCAAAGGAAAGCCTGGTCAGGAACGCAGGGTCCTCAGCTCCTATGGTTCCTGGTTTCTGCCCTGACGGTTTGAAGTGCCCGGCAGTCATCTCTCCCCACTTCCCTCCCGTACGCCTGCTTTAGCTGCGCTTCTGGTAATATGCTCTTTGCTAGGTCACAGTGACGGCACCATTTAGTTCTATTTAAGGAAAGGAACATAAATTTCCCTTCTTCCACTATGTCTGTGTGATTTGGCCATAAGGTCTTGAAGTCAGGGAGTAGGGAGGCAGCCCTAAAAAGGAAAAAAGAAGAAGAAGAAGAAGAAGAAGAAGAAGAAGAAGAAAGAAAGAAAGATGAAAAAAGAAAGAAAAAGAAAAAGAAAAAAAAGACCAGGGCTGAGTCTTTATAAGAAGGACTCTTTCATCGCAATACTGCGGAGACAGGGGTAGGTGCATCTCTGAGTTTGAGGCCAGCCTGATCTACAGAACGAGTGAGGTCCAGGACAGCCAGGACTACACAAAGAAAGCCTGTGTTGAGCAAAACAAAAGAGTGTTTAAAGCTAATATGCAATCTTATTCCTCACCACAGCTCAAGATGGTGACTTTCTGACTGTATCATCCCATCTGCATTTGTGATAACACAAGGAAGAGCATCCTTCCATCCCATGTATTTATTTCTCTATATCAGTGTGGACTCGGGAATTTCCATTTCATTCAGTGGGCGCTCTCTCTCTCTCTCTCTCTCTCTCTCTCTCTCTCTCTGTGTGTGTGTGTGTGTGTGTGTGTGTGTGTGTGTGTGATGTACATGTTCTGTTCTGTCGGGGTATGAAGGTACATGTGTGTATACATGTGTATTGAGGCCAGAGGTCAATACTGGGCATCTTCCTCAATGTCTCTTCACCTTACTTTTTGAGACAGGGTCTCCCCGAACTCGAAGCTCAGCAACTGAACTAGACTAGCTGGCAGTGAGTCCCGGGACCTGCCTGTCTCTGCACTGCCACCCAGCCTAGGCTTACAGACATGTCCGTCCACACCCAGCTTTTGTGTGGGAGCTGAGAATCCTGAACTCACGTTCCCAGCATGACAGATGCTGTTTCCCAGCCAAGGCATCTCCCATCCCCCACCCAGAGAATTCTAATGCTACTACTGCCTTTGTGAGGCACATGTTTTCCAGATTTGGCCGTTGTGAGCCCCACTAGTGACTTCTGGTTCTTTCTGTTTTGCTGCCATTGTATATTTTCTGACCCATGATGTTTCTGAGCTATCTTGTAAGCTCACCCTCGCTGGCTCTGAAACCAGCTTTCTCCGAGGCACAAAGCCTTGGCTCCTTTCAGGGGTACGTCCCGAACTTCTGCTCATAAGTCAACGATTGTCGCCTTTTGTCTCAGAAGCTGTTGGAAGTGTACTCTGAGTGGAGTGTTGAGAGTTTGTATGACAAGACAAACTGAGACTAGTTAAGCTCTCCCTCACACCAAGCCCATGTGGGGTCCTGTTGCTATTTTATTATTGATAAATAATACATTTACATTTATTCACTGATATGGGGAAAGGACAGGCCATGTGAGTGTCATGCCAGGCTGGCCCCAGACCTCAAGAAAAGGAAAGACGTTCACAAGGCACTGGAGGCCAGAGGGTCCTTCTTGTTTCTTTGGTTGGTTTTGGTTTTTCAAGACAGGCTTTCTCTGTGTAACCTTGGCTGTTCTGGAGCTTGCTCTGTAGATCAGGGCTGGTTTCACAAAGATCTGCCTGCCTCTGCTGCCCAAGTGCTCGGGATTAAAGGTGATTGTCACCACTCCCCATAGCCCTAAAGACTCTCCCTCCAAAACACATGTCAACCACTAAGGAAAGAGTAAGAACGTCGTGATAAAGAAATTAGTAGACATCACCTCTATCGGTTGATCAGAGTTAACACCCCCACGCTGGGATGAGTTAGCACCAGGTGCCCTTGATCTGATGTTTCCCGGATGTGGGGTGCCACCCCACACCCACCAGCAGAACCTAATCACAAGGAAAAGACTACACATGAAGTCAAACTGAGGGGCAGTCTACAAAACAACTCAGCTGCAACTTTGCAAAGAATCACAGTCATGAGTATCAAAGAGGCACAGGAGAATTGGCGCACACTGAGGGGACCAGAAGACTGTCTGGCTGGTGGAAGTGAGTATGGCCACAGGTTAGACAATACTATTAGACTGATGTTAGATCTCTCTCTTCCTTCCCTTCCACAATCTCCTCCCTCTCTTTCTCTCTCTATTTTTGTTTCTTTTTCTCCCCTGCCCTCCCCCTTTTTTGTGTGCTGAGGATTGAACCTGCTAGTCAAGTGTTCTGACACTGAGCTGAGCTATAATCCAAGCTTGATGCTAAATTTCCTTATCTTAATGTGGTTGTATAAGAAAATGCTCTTCTCTTTATAAAATGCACAGTTGAAAAATTAAAGGGCGAATAGGCACCATGGATTTACTAATATAACAAATCAAACAACATAACAAGCTAATATGAAGAAACAGTGATGATGCAATAGGAGAAAATAAAACACAGTTATTATGCATAGAGAGAAAAGGGCTTTTTGTGTTCTTTTCTTTAGGCTTAAAATTATATTTTATGTAATTAAAATTAAAATTCCAGGGGCTCTGAAGCCCTCTTCTGGCCCTTCTGGCCCTCATGACCACATCTGCATATGATGTACAGACAGGCATATATATATACACATGTAAATAAAAATAGAACAAAATCTTAAAATAATTCCAAAGTAAAAAACTTTTCAAAGATAACATGGAAAAAACAAACCTCTTATAAAAACCCTGAAAAGGGTGCTTGGAAGGCAGGCTTTGGAAGGAACTGGCAGGGTCAGAGACCAGAATTTCCAAAAGGTAGCTATTCTGGGCCTGACAAAAAGCTATTTCTGCTCTGGCTTATAGCTGCTTTTCAGGGTCTGTTGTTTGGAAGTCACACGAATGAAGCTTGTCTCAAGCCAGCGTGGATGGGGCTGGTGACACTAACATCCCCACGTCTAAGGCATTGTCACGACTGTGGGCTGCTGCCTCCTGTGAAGGGTCTGTGTTATCAAACACTGGACACATTAAACACTTTTGGCCTCCATTTTGGGAAACCCTGACAAACTCATGATTGAATCACCCCATTTCCCACACAAGAAGGCTGAGTCTCAGGCAGGCAAGGCTAGGGTTCTTTGGTTTAGTCTAGGGCTGGTCCCCTCCCAAGCTCCAGCTCCATGGGCATGCCTGGGCCTGCCCAATCTGTGCTGGGCCCGCGCTCTTCCCTTTGCCTGCCCCTCAGCTTATTGATCCTTTGGCTCAGTCATGACTGAGGTCAAAAGCTCTTGCCTCTACGTCTTGGCTTTCACTGACCATAAGACAGCAACGGGGCTGGATCAAGCTTGGCCTCACTGTGAACTGGCTAATTTTCTAACCGAATTAAAACTGAACCAACCGAAGAGACAGTGCCCACCAACAGTATAGGAGGCCTTCCAAGAAACAGGAGAAAACGAAGAAAATAAAATGGAACAGACCAGAGCGGGTGGTGGTAACAACCAGTTATCCTTTCCTTCCCTGAAGTTGATCTAAGGACATAGGCTGGGGCTCTGACCCTAGGCTAAACAGCTGATGCCTAACATCCATGGGGCGCCTGGGACCCATCTCCCGATGTTCCACCATTTGAGAACCTCAGCTGGTCTCTGCCCTCCTCCTGGAGAGCTGGGGCGGGAGAGTCTTTGAACTCACATCCCACACTCCTGTCTGCCTTCTAGGGCTGTGTTCCATTACCTTCCCAGCTGTCAGCGGACCCCTTTGCACATCTCTTGTAGCTTTCATGGATCCTAATGACAGACGGTGCTTGGAAATTTAGTCATACCCTCTGTAGCTGCAAGTGAGTGGGTCTGAAGGCTCGGATGGGCTGGGACTCTTAGTTGTAACTGGTGTCCCCAAGGCAAACTGAAACCCAGTACTGATATCACAGTCTGAGGACCAAGGGTCACACCTTCAGCCTCACGGAAGACCCTGGGGCAGAGACTCCATCTAAGACCCCATCCCCCACCACAGCCCTTGGCTCCTCCTCTTCCTTTTCACCTGGGGACCCCCCTCACTCCTCATTTTTCCCCTGCCTAGGCCCTGGCTCCTTGACACCAGCTCACAATGGGGGGGGGGGCAGGGGGAATGAAAGAGCGCATTTGACAAAGTGACTCCAACAAGCTGACTGACCTCTCTAAGCCTATTTCTTCCATGTGGAGTAGGATGACAGAGGCCTCACAAGAGTAGGCAACATGCTTAGCTCCAGACCTCATGCAGTGAGAGCTTGGCAGGCTATCCCTGCTGAACTGCCGTCTCACCTGGTCTCGCTAGTCATGTCCCTGCTATCAGTCCGTAGACGGCTGGCTTGTGCCTCAACAGAGTTGTTCCGTCCCTGTGCCTTCTGCTGTCTGACAATCAGAGCCATTCCTTTCGGTTCATGTCCCCAGGTAGGAAGGCTCCATTAGTTTCACTACAGTGGATCTTCTTTCATGGTGGGGGCAGGGCAGAGGGTGCCCCAGAATATAGACCATGGGCCTTGGTCCACCTAGAAGGATACCACAGGCATCTCCCCCCTGGGAACAGTGGACCACCTTGGTCAGATCCTGGAATAGCCTAGGTAAGCCATAGGACATAGCCGCAGATGGATGGGCAGCACACCCACCCCAGGACCAAACAGCCTGCCAGGGATGCCCTGCTAGCCACAGCCTACTGGGAGATGCTTTATCAAGGGAGCATATAAGCACGGAAGAGGATAAAACAAATGCCATTACCAAGTGAAACAAAGGGCAAGGACTGCGGAGTTTACAGAGCCTCCTTTTCTCCAGTCCCCTCCCCTCTTCAAGGTCCCAAGCCCTTGCTTCAGACCCTCCCTCCAGCCTGGCATTGACCCCACCAGTGAGGGTTGTTTCCATGGTGATATCCCCTCCTCCAGCCTCTGCGAAGTCCTCTGAGTTCCTTCCGCACTGATGTAAGTCAACATGAGTCCTGCCTGCGTTTTGTCTGCCTGGATAGACAAGGCCTGAGGGCTTTCCTGAGGAGGTGACAATTAAAGGGAAGTAGTTATTTGAGCCAAGGTTGAGGCTTGGGTGGAGCAGGAAGAACCTCCCAAGCAACAGGAGAGATGTTGGAAAAAGAGACCAGAACAGGTCTGCATTGACCTGAGAACAAGATCCATTAGCACAGAAAAGTAATAGAAGGTTCCCGGATGCGTGTCTGAAGGCATCACTCTGCAGCGAGCAGGGACAGCTTCACAAATGTACAAACACAGCTGCTACGGAGCCCTGTTTCTCAGCAGTGAGCTTGCCCAGGGTCTGATGCTCTGATACTGATGTCTTAAAATCCCAAGTAATATATGATGGCCAGGCATGGGGTTACATTCTTTTAATCCCGCACTCAGGGAGGCAGAGGCAGGTGGAGCTCTGTGAGTTCAAGGCCAGCTTGGTCTACAAAGTGAGTTCCAGGACAGCCAAGGCTGTTACACTGAAACCCTGTCTTGACTATATCTTTGCATCTATGTTTTAGATGAATTAACTAATCATGTATGTCTGTGTGTGTGGAGGGGGATATGAGAGTGTGGGCACATGCCACAGAACACATGTGGAAGTCAGGGGATGATTTGTTATAGAGGGTTCTCTCCTTCTGCCATTGCATCCTGGGAAAACTGAACTCAGGTTGTCTGGCTTGGTGGCGCACATCTTTATCAGCTGAGCCATCTTGCTGACCCTATGTGAATTTTTTTTCAGGAGCAGTCTGGCATGCCAGCTTCGTGTGTGGTAGCCTCACACTGCTTCCCTTGGGCTGGGGAAGCCCCTCTCTCCCTACCTCTGCCTACAGCAGGGATCCAGCTGCAGGTTTCTGAAGAGCCAGGGGTAAGAGTGTGCCCCATAGCATCTCAGGACGGGGGATGGCAGCTGTCCCTGACCCAGACTAACAGCAAGTTATCCTTCTGTTCCGTGTACCTAGTGCATCCTGGCCTGTTAGCAACACACTTGGGGATTGCCTGTCCATCACGGGCTGGGAGTCAGGTCATGATAAATGGCAATGCCTAGTTCAACTTGCCTATCCCCAGAAGAACACAGGCCAATCTGGTACCTGGCAGAAAAACCCAGAACTTGATAGATCTCAGCCCTTGTTCCACAAACATCCATACCTAGGGGAGTGCAACTTAAAACAGTAAGTTAAAACACCATAGGTATTAAGAATGCCCAAATGTCTACCATTGGCGTTGTTTGTGTTGCTTACATGGCTTAAAAGGATAGACAAGGTGGTTTAAGGGCTGGATTCCGCCAGGTAGCTCTGGCTGTAGCAATTGATGCTGTAACAACTGATTTTGCAATTCAGTTTCAGTCCTTGTACCTATGACCTCTTGAATTCTTCAAATGTGTGTTCAAAATGTTATGTCAAACAGTCTAGGCTGGCCTGGATGGGGTTCTCCCTCATAGTGTGGCCTCGGTCGGGCATGGCTGCCGAGAGAGCTCCAGGCAAATTGTGTTTTGAAGCAGCAGGAACAGTCATTAAAGAGCTGTGATTTTAAGGCCCAGCTTCCCCTCCCGGAGGTCTGGGTTCCGTGTGGGCGATGGCTGGGGAGGGAGGGAGTCTTGCTAACAGACAGTTCCATTTCCTGAAGGCTTCCTGCACACCTCTGTCCTATTCCTGCTTTCTTCCATCTCTGTCTGTACTCCACGGCTTCACTCATCCTCCCTGGTAGCGCCACTCACACCTTATTGTTACTGAAAAGAAAAAAAAAACCCTCCCTGTTTATTTCCCACCTCCTCATCACAACACTGTCTTCTGGTTCCACCCCATAAGGAGGGATCTTTTTGGAACTTGTCTTTCAGTCTGTCCTTCCCTTAGGGTGGAAACCGGATCTGCCTTCCTCCTGGCAGACCTGTCCCAGCATTCTCTGTGACTCTATGCTGAAGGCGAAGGTCTCATGGTCACGGTGACAGTCTCCAGCATCTGTAACAGCCCCAGGGGGTCTGTTCTCATGGCAACAATGTTGAAGTGTGATGTACTCTTAGCCAATGAGACACCGGGGGAGATCTCCCAAGAGGCTGAGGGGAAGACAGCCCGGCTTCCCCTTCTCCTTTGATGTGGCTGCATCTGGGGGTGTAAACTTGAGGTACCACAGCTAGCAAGGAGGAGGACCGTCAGAGGACCTCGCCAGCTGACATGTATAAGACAGTGAACGCAACCACAGCTTCTTCCAGCTCAGGTTTTCCGCCCATCACCCGGGGAGAGAGGGTCTAGGGTAGAACTGGCGTGTTGATGAGGATAACTACAGAGGCTGGGGGCATTTGTGTTGGGACCACACCAGCCCTCTGCTTCTTCACCCTTTGAACTTGGGGGAGTTAAGGTAATCACAGGGTATCTTGCCTTAAGGATGAGTATGGGATGGATGAGGACTAAGGGACTTGATGATGTGTCTGGCACTTAAGTAGATGCCCCAGAGCCAAACTGGCTGTTCTGCCTGCCCAGGCCTAGGAGCTGTAAAAGGTTTGAGGGATGGGAGGATTTGACCCACCTATGAAGACCAAGGAAGGCAGTCTAGAAAGAGGCGTGGGCTGCCAGGTATGTTGGCATACACTATTTGTCATCCTGGTTCTCAGCAAGTAGAGGCAGGAGGACCAGGAGTTCAAAGCCAGCCACATGAGACCCTGTCTCAGAAAAACAAGACACAGAGAGAGGTGCGTGTGCAAGAGCAAAGTGTGCATCTAGAGGAGCAAGTGTGCCTCTAGGGAGAGGGGCCGGGCTGACCCAGCAAACTGGAAAGAAGAAATTAAAACCAAAACCCAAAAAAAAAAAAAAACAAAAAACAAAACAAAACCTGGAGAGGTTAGGAGAGAGCCAGCTTCAGCTGTTCCTGCCAGTTAAAACAAGGCTTCTGGTAATGGAGGCTCTGGTTTGCTTTCCAAACTCGTTTTACAGATGGAAGAGAGAGGCATTTTACACCCATTTTACAGATGGAGACACTGAGCTGAGGAAACTATGACACTGGTAGCAGCCTCGGCACAGGCTCTGTGAAGCTCAAGGTATCCACACCACAAGCTGTCTGCACCCGCAAAGAACAGAAAACCTGGGTACTGTGATACTCAGGCTGCTTTCACGGGAGCTCAGTGACTGGCCACCTTCTGAAGGATCAGGGTTTGATTCCCAGCACATGCATCAGGCAGCTAACATCTGCCTGTAACTCCAGCTCCAGAGGATCTGTCTCTTCTAGCCTCTACAGGCATCTGTACGCACAGCACACACACATATGCACACAAATAAAAATTAGAAAAAAATAGAAATAAATCTTTTTTTTTTTTAAAGATGCTCTAGTCCCAGAATTCTAGAGAGAAGAGCCTCCAGCAGCCGTCCCACTGTGTTTCTTCTTGGGAGTTGCTTCAGGAAGCCTGGGTGTGGCTCTCTCTAAGCCCTGGCAAGTGTAACCTGCACTTGGGAGCTCAGCTGCCTGATCAACACAGCCTGTCCTAAGGTAAGCCTTGGTGAGGGTGGTGATTTGCGGACAACCCCTGACTCATCCTTTTCACGAGCCCACCCTGGCCTCTGGCCTCCCAGAAGCCCTTTCTGCTGAGTGGACGAACCCTGTCTCAGAAGCATTCTTGATATGAAATACTTTCCCAAAAGCTGGAGGTGGCAGGCAGGGATGCTGAGGCTCTGAGTTAGAAGGTCAATTGAGGTCCTTCGGCTACTGAAGGGGAGAGACTCCAAGTTAAACAAACTCCAGACTCCTGTCTCTCTCAGTCATAGACTGAAGATGGGATGAGTGAAGATTTGCACAGGGACCAGGACCCATGCCACGTCAGGCTGAGCTCCCTTGGCTGGTTCCCTGCTCACTCCACCTTGATGCTTTCAGAACCCCAGGACCACAGCTGAGTCTCTCCCCTTACTGTGAGCAACTTGAGGGTGGAGCCTAGTCTAGGGCATGAACTGCTAAGATTGGAATCAATAGTGGATGTTCTTGACCTGGGTGAGACCCCAAGAACCTAACTTCTTGGGGCCCGGGCAGGTGGACAACAGCCTCAGGATTCCTAACTTGACGGTTCTAAGGCTAAACTGGGCCAGGACCCAAGAGAGGCGACAAAGTGGCAGGTGGCAGGCGGGGGCTGCGCAGGAGAACCGCAGCAGCTCGACTTCCTGTGGGTTAGAGCCCTGCGCCTGCCCTGGGGGAGGTTGCACAAACCTTCCTGTGCAGGCCCTCAGGCTGCCTGCCTGCCTGCCTGCCTGGCCTGTTCACATCCTGCCTCGCTCCCAGCCTCTGCCTGCCACCTGGGCTGCCTGCCCTGGGCCTCAGCCTGCGTCCTCCTCCATCACCGGGGCTGGCGAGAGCCTGGGCTGGACATCGTGGCCCACCCTTCCATCACTGGGCAGGGTTCCTTCCTCATTTCGCCGCTGACTCTAGCCCCAAACAAAACAGGTTGAGCTTTTTTTCCCCTCCCTCCTCGGCAGTTGTCTCTGGCTTGTGGCTGCCTTCTGAGCGTTTTGCAGACAGCGCCGCCGGCTGAAAGCGGGAGGGAGGGCCTGGGCCAGCGTGCTGGGACAGGGACGTGCTCCTGGCGCCTGGCTGGTGTTCAGCCCTGCTACAGACAGGAGTGCTTAGCATTTGACACAACAGCCGCCTGAGGATGATGGCCCAGCTGCAGTTCCGAGATGCCTTCTGGGTGAGTGGAATCTACTGGGAGCGGTGAGCTTGAGGAACAGGTCCAGCCGGGCCTAAGAGGGTGACGTAGGGTTGCATCCCTGTGAAGGGAGTTTTCTCATAAAAATTGTGCCTTGACTTCGGTCTTAATTATCATGGAGATGGCCTGGGCCACAACAGTCTCTACTGACATCAAAGGGGGTCTTGGCTTGGAAGATTTCTCTACAGACATTACCCCCACAGCCAGCAGAGGGATGGCCTCTGTGCTCACAAGCTGATTCTCCTCTGGGACAGGCAGCCCAGCAGCAGAGCTTGCCAGGGCAGGCTAATGGAGGATTTGAGGAGAGTATATAGGGAAGGTGACAAGGGAGAAGTCAGCAGCCCCAGCACCAGGCCAGCTTTGGTTTGGTTTGCGTCTCAAGCTTCATATGGGCTGGGTAGGTCACCGTTTCTCTCTGGATCTCAGTTCTACATCTATATAAAGGGAAATAGGTATAAATATTTGGCCGCTGAAGGTGATTCAATGCAGCGAAGCCCTGATGCCTTGCCACTGTTACTTCTCTCTCACCCAGCCTCTGCTCTCATACCGAAGGCGGCTGGGCTAGGCAGCTTCTTACTTGCCGGTTCCAATTCAGCACAGGTGTAAATCAAATCCTATGAAATAAGGGCACCTGGCAGCACAGGGGCTTGGCCCAGGCCACAGAGCTTGTCCAACCCTCTTGTTTTCCCACTTTCCCCTCAGCTTATCCCCTATTTCCCCACCCCTGACTGTTCCCCCCAACCCCACCCCCACCCCCCACCCCATGGCACTTGGAATCAAGCTGAGCCCTTTCTGTTAAAGCTGGGATGTGTTTCTCCCGAGGGTGACACTCCAGTACCACAGGGGACACTCTCAGGACCTCTCACTCTTGTGGTTCCTCCTCAGCGGGAGCCAGAACCCGCTCCTGGGGCTGTGCAAGGAGGATGAGTGTGAACAAACCACCCTTCCTTCCTTTCCCGCCAGCTTTGCTGAGGCCCGTGCCGGCGTGTGGGTGGCCTTCCTCCCTTAAAGCTGATTTCGCAGAGACCTTGCCTGAAGAGGACACCTTGTGTCCATCTAGGCCTCAGTTTCCCCGTCTTTACAAAGAGAGCGTAGGGCCAGTCCATAGCTGTAGTTGAAGGCCACTGGCTTTGCCCATCACATTCACCAGGGCGCCCCTTGCTCAGGCAGACAGCCAGAATCCAATTGCTGCTCTGACTTGGAGCCCTGCAGCCCAAGAAGGCCAGAGGCTATTTTATCCCTCATATCTCTCTATCACAACCCCAAACTCCTGGGCCCCCCTTCCCTCGATCAAAGCTGAGGCAAACAGCAGCCCCAGTGGCAGGGCCCAGGCAGAAGGCCGGCACATAAGACATCAGGGTGTGGCAGCAGTGTCGAGAGCAGCTGCACTCCGCTCACCCAGGGCTGCTTCCTGGGTGGTGTCACTCCTGTGCCCTGAACTTGCCACACCTCAGGGATGCTGCTGGCCTCATGGACTTCAGGGACCATCTCATCTCTACAGCTGATTCCCTAGGACTGGGTTAGGAGAAGCTTCCCAGGGAAGGCAGAGCAGGGACAAGGAGGAAAGTGGACAATAAGAACCTTTTGCACTGTCCCTGGGCCCTGCATCCTGGTAGCCGACTCTGAAAAATAGTCTTAGGCCTAGAGTGGTTGCATATATACACCTGCAATCTCAATTTAGGGAGGCAGATACAAGAGGGTCAAGGCAAGTTCAAAGCAAGCCCTGGTCTGCGTGATAAGACCTTGTCTCAAGTGACAAAGAGAGACCAAGGCAGTGGATGTAGTGAGGGAGAAGGAAATAAAAGAAAAAGATAAATCCAGGGTTTTTTTTTTAAATTAAATTTTATTTATTTTTATTTTATGTGTTTGAGTATTTTGCTTGTACACCATGTGCATGCAGTGCCTATGGAGGCCAGAAGAGGGCATCAGATCCGCTAGAACTGTAGTTACAGATGGTGGTGAGCCACCCTGTCTGGAGTAGGAATTAAACCCAGGTCCTCTGGACGAGCAGAGCAGCTAATGCTCTCAATGGTTAAGCCATCTCTCTAGCCCCAACATCTAATTTTTAAGTAGCAGAAGGAAACCTCTGAGCCTGAGGGAACATATGCAATCTCAGAGCACATCATTTCTCTGGCAACTTTGTCTATCCTGAACGCAGGTGGGAACCAGCTGTATTTCTAATATCAGGTCCTAGGGGATAAAGACGTCATTACTTCATCAGAGCTCATATGCTTTACACACAGGAGAGAGCCTAAAGTCGTGCGTGTGTGCATGCATGCGTGCGTGCGTGCGTGTGGTGTGGCGGCACATGCGCCATGATGTGCGTAGGTCAGAGGATGGCCTCTGGAGTTAGTCTCCGTTTCACCTGTTTGAGACAGGATCCCCTGATGTCTGCTGCTCTGTGCACCTGGCTATCTATCTGGCCCTTGAGTTTCCGGGAATTCCTGTCTCTCTAATCTTGCTTTAGGCACTCTGGGATTATAGACGTGGGCGGCACCTGATTTTACGTGCACTCTGAGAATTCAAACTTGAGCCTGTATACTTGTATGCAAAGCGCTTTGCCTACTAGCTACCCCACCCCCCCAGCCTCACCCTAATATTTTTTTTACAGGCCCCACAACGTGCGGGACCATCCTCCCAGCCAAACTGCCACCGTCTTTCTGAGTTCAGCTGGGGGCTCTTTACCATAGAGCGTCTCTGCCGGGCGCGTTGCTATTGGTTCTCTCTGGGAAGGAAGGGCTGGGAGAGCAATGCCGCCCTCAGCTGAGTATCGGGCTGGCCGCCATCTCGCAGGTGTCTGCAATTGTGCCCTGATTGCATGTGGCCTCGCCTCGGGTTCTGGGAGAAGGGTTAGAGCATAGACCCAGGGAAGGCCGAGGGGAGAGGCCCCCCCCCCCCACCTGTGAAGCCGTGGGGGAAGCTGTCGTCCTCGTCGGGTGCGGACCTTCTGTGATCGGCTTTCCAGTCATCCATGCTCCTTCCCACATCCCCTCACGCATTCCTCAGTAAGTAAACTCATTGGTTCCCCACCGTGGCCTTCGGTGGAGTCCGCTGCGTCCGTTTGTCATCGGAACCATGAGAGGAGAGGGTAGATGTTCAAGCCTCCATCCAGGGAAGGAATTTTATCAACAAGCGTGTCCGTGGGTCCTGTAGATGCAGCCTGCGGAGGTCTCTTTGGGGCTTGATTCATTGTTGGCGGCGGAGAAATGTCGGCTGACCTGAGCTAGTTAGAGGCGTTCTCACCTGGTAACCAAGGAGACAAAAAAAAAAAAAAAAAAAAAAAAAAAAAAAAGGGCATGATGGTCCAGGTCCATGATAGACCTGTGATCTGGTGTTTGAGAGGTGGAGACTTAGAAGAATAGCAAGTTTAGGGCAGCCTGGGCTACAAAGGAAGCTGTGGACTAGCCAGGGATACACAGCAAGGCCCTGTCTCAAGTCGTCGCTCCCAGAAAAGGAAGACATAATGGGACATTAGACTTAGAAGCAGTGGGACATTTAGCGTGGGATTAGATGCAGTCCCGCCTGCATTGCGACTGTCTGTACAGCCACACGGTACTGATGGCCTGCTTCTGGCTGTGCAGAACATTCCAAAGCTGCTGTGGGAGTGAGTTTGGGTGGCGGGCCACAGTAGGAAGAAAAGGATAGTTTGATTTCTGTTAAAAAAAAAATACATATAATAGCATTGTTATCAGCCAGGTGTGGTGGCACATGCCTTTGATCCCAGCACTTGGGAAGCAGAGGCAGGTGGATCTCTGTGAGTGTGAGGCCAGCCTGATCTACAAAGTAAGTCCAGGACAGCCAGGGCTCTATGTAACAGAGAAACCCTGTCTTGAAAAAAACAAAACAACCAAACAAATAAAAAAAAACCGCATTGTTATTTACTATAACATTGTAACTGCAGATAATTTGTGGCTAAGTCTCAGAGCAGGACCTGTTAGGTGAGGTCAGATTGGGGCTGAGAATCCAGGCTTCTCCCACTGAAGGCTTTGTGCCTTATAGACTGGCTTAGCACTTGGCTACAAGTTATAAGCAACCCCAGGCCACCTCAGCCCCAGATGCCAGTGACCATGAATGCCCCACAGTCCACCTGTCTTCCTGAACTCATTTTCCTTGGTTTCATTTCCTATGACCTGTGTGTGTGTGTGTGTGTGTGTGTGTGTCTGTCTGTCTGTCTGTCTGTCTGTCTGTCTGTCTCAGTATGTGTGTGTCTCAAAATTACATTTTAATTGATTTATAGGCAGGCACACTCACCATGGCATGGCAGTGTATGTCAAAGGACATTGTGCAGGAGTCATTTCTTTTCTTTCCACTTTGGGGATTCTGAAGGTTGAACTCAGGTCACCAGGCCATCTTACTCAGGTCACCACTGAGCCATCTTACCAGTCCCTACAAGCAGTTTTCTGTGTTGGATCTAAAAAGTACCTTGAGCTTTATTCCCACTTCTGTATGAACCGGCCTATTGGGCCTTCAAGGATGTCACAGCTCAAGTTGGAGAGTGTGAGGGCACCAGATGATTGGCCTAGAGAAGGCTCTAGAACAGCAATGTTCAAGTGGTGCCTTCCCAGCCTGGCCTCTCTGCTCCCTGAGACTTGCACAGCCAATGATCTTTGCAAAGGAATTCTTTGGGCATTGTTTTAAGAAGGAAAACCTGTTTCTGAGCCAGATTTTCATAAGATCCATCAGATCTCTTTGGGGATAGTTGAAAGGAAAAAGTAAGTGCCAAAAGAGACTGAGGCCCATATGATGGCATGGGCCCTCGCCTCTTGTTTGGGTGCTAAGGGACATGGCTGAGCCTTTCCCGTCAGTACATGGTCATATCTCAGCCTTCAAGGCTGGGCCTGTCACTTCCCTGTGTGTCCCTTTTGCTGCTGGTGCCTCTTCCCCTTCCTAGTCCCAAGACTGAGTTTCCCCATTTAGGCTGAGAGAAGAAAACGAAGGGGCCCCCACATCAGCATCTCCTAAAGCCATTTGTCCTCTCTTTAGGACCTGTTACCATGGTGACACAACAGTGTGCCATCTGCCATGCTGTCGAAAGTCTGTCCTGGACTGTTAAAGCTATGAATAGGTCTTCTTTAAGAAAAAAAAAATCAATTAATATAAGACCCCAAAAGGAAAGTGGGAGAAAAAAAAGTACAAAAGAGTACCCTTACATCACACCACATAAACAGTAATATTTTGCTAGATATTATTAGTTTACATAGGCACAAACATACTATGCACATAATTTTGTATTCTCTCATTTTATGTTCGTGGTATTTAATTTAATTTCTTATTTTAAGTAATAGTAAAATGCATATATCATAAAATATATCATTTGGATACTTGTCTCTCCGATGTATTCAGCTGAAGAATTTGTTCTTGAATATTTGTATAAATCCACTGGGACAAAAATTTGAGATGTGTGTTACTTAACAGGAAGTTGCTCTAATATTCACAATAAAGGGAACTGAGAGGCATCATTTCCAAATCTGTCGTGCCGCGTACTTGGCCAAATATGAATCAGGCATGTCACAGTTCGCTTATCTCAGAGTCTGAAGTTTTCTTCCCGATGATGTACTCGAGAGGCTGAGGCAGGAGGGTTGTGGGACTGACTACTGTGAGTCCAGCCTGTCCTACACAGTGAGTCCTGTCTCAAAACAACAATCACGAGAGGATGCAAAAGCAAAAGATGCGGCCATTACAGCTAATCTGAGCATGCAGGAGCCAGTGGGCGGCTGGACACTATACACACAGCCCAGGGACTGCAGGGAACGGAGGAGCAAGGCTGAAATATACTAGCAAAACCTGGGCCTAATGGTTGTCAACAAACTACCACTAGCTGGTTGGTGGGTGGTAGCTACGACACCAAAGGCTGCATTTCCCTCTAGGAGTTTGACTGGCAGGGCAGGGATAAATTCTTCAACTGAGGCCATATATTTATCAGCTTAACTCTCCTTCCCCAAGTTCTGGGTCCTCGTGCATCCCTTGCTCTTTCCCACCTTAGCCTTTTTTTTTTTTTTTTTTTTTTGAGACAGGGTTTCTCTGTGTAGCCTTGGCTGTCCTGGACTCACTTTGTAGACCAGACTGGCCTCGAACTCACAGAGATCCGCCTGCCTCTGCCTCCTGAGTGCTGGGATTAAAGGCGTGCGCTGCCACCGCCCAGCTCTACCCTAGCCGTTTTTAAGTTGTACAGTTCAGTTGCGTTGGGAATATTCACACTGTGGTGTGACCTTCGGCCTTTTAGGATGAACCCCATGGACATGACTGAACACGGCACCATCTTGGAAGGCAGTACAGTTTTCTAGCTTTTGGATTCAGTCAGCGCCCTGTGGTTTACTTATCCCACAGTGTGCAACCTGGGGTCACTGTCAGTTGTTACTCTGGCCAATGGTACAAGGGGTTGATCTTTGAATATAAAGATTTGCACTTGGGGATTACTTCCTGGGGTAGATGTCTGAAAGAAACCTCTGCTTTAAAGAGTGGGTCAGTTCCTTGGTATTGGTATGAACATCAGCTTTTAGACCTCTTAAAGCCCTCTGGCTAAGGAGGAGCCTTTTTACAGTGTCAGGGGAGATCTCAGTGACTTGAAAGGGTACAGGCCTGTGGGGGATGAACCAGAGTCAACAAAGGTTTATGGAAGGACTTGGAGCTGGCCAAGACTTCATTGCCTTAGGGTCAAGAAGCCAGTGTTTCCATGTGGGCGGGTGCCTGGGAAGCAATGGGGCCTTGCAGAGAGTCCAGGAGATGAACCAGGAGGCTCTGAGTATCTTAGCCTTGGCTGCCACTGGCCACCTTCCACATCTCCCTGCCGTGCCTGCTGGGAGGACCGGGGCTGGACAGCCCGAACGTGTCTGGAAGATGTGTGGTATGTCAGTGATCAGCAGATACCAGCATGAGCCTGTCTTCACAGTGAGACTCTGGAAGGCTACACAGGGATGTGGTTAGCTGCTCAGAGCGTAAGAGAAAAGTGACCCATGGGGGACAAGCCTAGGTGAATGTGAGCACTTCTGTAACATTGTCTATCATTGAGTCTGAGTCATATCAATTTAACAATGAATCAAACAAATCAAAATAGAGAACATTTGTTTCAAGTTTCATGAAGACTTTTCTGAGTCTCAGCTGCTTAAGTCACCCCCGGAGGAACAGAGCAGCGACACTTTGTGCTAGCACGGAAGCTTCAGGAAGCTCCAGGGCACACATGGATCAATGCTCGCTGCTCTTGGATTCCAGGAACAGCTTGGTTGGATAGTAATCTGCATGGGATGGCCTGCCTGCCCCCAGTGGGTTAACACTGGTTCCTGTGGGTTCAGGAGAGGTGGACTTTCTCTGCCTTTTCTCATTCTGATGGAGGAGGGGGTTACTCTTTGCAACTAAACATAGATTACATGCGTCATTTAGAAAGAAAAAAAAAAAAAGAGAGAAAACATTTTAAAACGAAACCAAGTGATTCCTGCTTTCAAACCCAAAAGGTATTTTTAGGCCAAGTGTGTGGTTTAATAACATTAACGTCTTCCACAGGCTGTGCATGAGGGCAGCCAGAGACCAAGAACTTGGCCCCAGTGTGTCTGTTCTACAGGCGTACCCAGCTGTCCGTGGGTGTTAGGAGATGGCAGAGATTTGTGGCTCTGCTGGCTCTGTCTTTTTTGTTTTGTTTTGTTTTGTTTTTTGAGACAGAGTTTCTATGTGTAACTCTCTCTCTCTCTCTCTCTCTCTCTCTCTCTCTCTCTCTCTCTCTCTCTCTCTCTCTCTCTCCAGTGCTGTGATTAATGGTGTGTGTCACCACCCAGTGGCTGTGCTTGGTTCAGCTTTTGCGCGGCCTGCCAGTTGTCCCTGGCTGCAGGATCCACTCTCTGTAGAAAATGTGAGGCGATTCTCCATGACCCGCACAGAGCTAGAGCAGCCCCAGGGAGGCTGGGGGAGTTGGGGTAGCACAGTGCTTGCTTGGATGTGAGAGGGAGGGGAGCCTCTGGGAGCTAGGAGGAGGGCAGGCCAGAGATGTGGGAAGGGAACAGGGCACAGTGGACACTGGGCAAAGCAAAGCAGCTGTAGGAAGGGAAACCCAGGCTGGACAGTGAAAGACATCTGTCCCTTGAGTGGCAGATACACTTCCTTTTCTGAGCCTTTCCTATGGTGGCAGTGGCCTCGGGCTGGACTACCCTCCCATGTCACCCGAGCTGGCTGACACCGCAGAGGGAAGGAAATTAGTGGTAAGGCCAAAAATGCCTCGAATGAGCTGCCCACACACACCAAGGCTACCCTCTGTGATGGCTGTGAAGGCCACTCCCTTACAGGCTCTATCTTTTTTGTCTTCTAGATTCCCAAGGGACCAGGCTTTCTCAGTGCTTTGCCTGGTGTCACCCTCACTTTCTGGATGGGCTTGGAGACAGTAATTTCCCTTTCTCAGCCCCACTTTGCTAATCTGTTTTGGAGCTATGAATCACTATCACCTACAAACTGGCTCGGAGGTAGGGGACCATTGCTGATTCACCACAGTCAGCTGGGCCAGGATGGGTCTCCAGGAAGATTTATAACTGGATATGGGTCTCTTCAACATAAATCTTTCCGGCGTACCTCTTTGACCATGTCCAAAATTATATTCTGCCACCAGCAAGTTGTCTTTTTGGTTTTAAATCACAAGATGACCCATGCCATCTCTTTCAATTACACTAATGGTCTCATGAAATTGCTCTTCTTCTTCTTCTTCTTCTTTTTTTATAATTATTTTTCAGTCAGGCATGGTGCCGGGGTAGGGAGTGGGGGTTGGAACATAACTGTAATCCAAGTACTGGGGAAGCAGAGATAGGAGAATCATGAGTTCAAGACCAGCCTGGTCAATATAGCAAGATTCTGTCTCCAAAAAATATGTGTTAACTGATACATAACAACTGAGCTGGGGAGATGGTTTCATTGGCAAGGCGCCTGCTGTGCAAGCATCAGAACCTGAGTTCAAATCCCCAGCACCCATGTAAAAGCCAGACAGCATGTGTCTGTAACCAGTGCTGGGGAGGTGCACACAGGGGGATCCCTGAAGCTCACTGGTCAGCCAGCCTCACAGAATCGATAAGCTCCAAGTTCAGTGAGAGAGACCACGTCTCAAAAAATAAAAATAAAAATAAAAACGAGGTGAAGAACAACTGAAGGAGGACCCTAAAGTTGACCTCTGGCCTCCACGTACAGGAAGATGTGCAAATATAGTGAACAAGAACACACATACTGCACACATGTACACACGCACGCGTGCGCGCACACGAGAACTGCACACATCAGTGGGGCACCATGAAGCGGTTTGATAACATATCCACTTCCTCACACGCTATCATTTCTTCATCATGAAAACTTGCAAAATTGCTGTTTTCAGCTCAGTACTGTTGAGAGCCTGGTGTCCCTAGCCCAGCGTTGAGCAGAAGAAACAGGCTGGGACAGGAGAAATGGGACTAGGGCTTTGGACCTAGGTGAGGCTCGGCTACCGCTAGCGTTAGAGGACCCCTTGGGATTCTGGGAAGGGTGGCGTTTGCTGAGGCCCTGCACCCTGATGAAGAAGTGACTGAGCGTGTAGGCAGGCCAGCCACCAGAGGTGATGGCAAGTAGCCCCAGAGATTTGCCACCAGTGTGAGGATAGGGTGTCAGCGGGGAGGGCCCAGGGTGCAGAGACAGGCATGGGAAATGGAAGCACGCCAGCATGGAAGACAGAATGGTTGAGGCAGGTATCAACCGTGCTGTGTTCTAGAGGCTCGTGTGGCCAGAAGGAAGGCAGATAGAGGAGACAAAGTCGGAGCTAGAGCAGGACCAGAGCCCCCAAAAGCCCCAGTGCCTGGCTCCCGACCAATTAGGTCAACTTTTCCGGGCTGGGGGTCAGGGTAAAGTTGGCCTTAAATGTGTGGCCATGCCAGAATGCCCCTAGAGCACTAAGCTGGAGTGCTCGCTCAGCCTTTATCACCTGCTGGCTTCCTTGACTCACCTGAGAAGCAGTAGGGTTTGAAGGTTTAGGGTACCTGTGTGGAGTTTTTATGGTAAATATATGTAGCATAAAATTTACCATTTTATCAGTGTTAAGTGTGTCAGAAAGTGGCATTAAACACACTCAACGGTTTCTAGAACTGTTCGTCGTCTGTCCAGAAACTACTCCCCTTAAACAATATAATTCCCTCCCTCCCTTCCTGCTCTAAGTCTACTTTCCAGGCTTGTGACATGATACCCAGGGAAACCAGCTTATAAAGAGGGAAGGTTTCTTTGGGCCCATGGTTTCAATTGGCTACTTGGTCCCATTGCACTAGCCTGTGGTGAAAGCAGAACCATCACTGGAGCAAAGCTGTTCACCTTATGGCAACCAGGAAGGAAAGGGGGAGGCGGGGCTGCGGGAGAGTGGTGTGGGGAAAGAGGAAGACAGGAGGGAAAAAGGAAGTGGAAGCGGAGGACAGAGAAGGGGGGTAAGCTGGTCCCAGTACCTTCCTCAAGAGCAGGCCCTTAATGCTGTGACTTCCTTTCATGAGGATTTACCGTCTAAAGGCTCTGCCACCTTCCCGTAGTGCCACAGGCTGGCAGCCAGGCCCTGACATGAAGGGCTTTGATGGATATCTTCTCCTCATCCCTTTTCATCTCTGTTCCACTTGGGTGAGCACCGGGGAGCGGGGGGGGGGGGGGGGGGCCCTCTGGGCCTTGACCCTAAGGCCTTGCATGTGCAAAGCAGGTCTCTCATGGCTCCATCCCTACCTCTTGCTCCATTCATTTGTTGGTTTCGGTGGGTTGTGTTTGTTGGTCTGAGACAGGGCCTTTCTGTATATCTCAGACAGCCCTTGACCTTGGAGCGATGCAGTTGTAGCTGTGTGACCAGCCCCAGCTCTCCTGCCTGCCTCTGTGAATTTCACTAGTCTAGGTACCCACATCCAAACAAGCAGAGCCCCACCATGTTTTTTTTTTCTCCTCCGTCTGGTTTAATAGGCTTGACATGATGTCTTTGAGGCTCGTTCGTGCTGTTGGGAATTGTTTCTTCTTGAATGGCACAATTGCATGCCATCATAGTGAAGGAAATAGGTCTGGGGTCAGAAAATGACCACATGGTCCAAAGCAGTTTGGTAAAACAGAAAGTCTTACTTTTGCTGGAGTTAAACAGACAAGCTCACCCACAGTGTGTCCTGCTGGGTTTTTATTCCTAACGCAAAGGGGTCCTGTGCCTCAGGCTGAGTGGTCCCAGCTGAGGCTCCCACTCTTAACAGCACTGGCTGGTTGAGAACAAGGCAGCTAAAAGCAGAAAGAGCAACTCTGAGCACATATTTTGATTTCATGAAGTGCCGGCCCTGGAGGAATTTGAAATTCTGCCAAGTGGCTTCTTTTGAAAAATACTTTTTCATGGAATTTTGTCTTATTTGACCATTTGATAGAAAAGACAGCACAGTCTCTTTATAATTCAGACAGAGAGTGAGGGCGCGCATGCCTGGCCTGCGTACTCCTCCATTGGTGGACTCTCGCTGTGTCTTCCTTTGGGCTGTCAAAGGCGCTAGAATTCAGGTTTTCTGGATCACATGGCAATGCCATGTTTAACTTCCATGCCAGAGTGGTGGTCAAACTCAGGGCCTTGTACATGCTAGGTAAGTGCCCTACCCCAAACTCTACCCCAGCCCACCAGCATCAACGTTCTAACCACCCATTTTATATCCCCTCAGCCAAGGGGAAGAGTTAGGATTTGTCTACCTCTTTGCTGAGGCTTGTTACTTCCTTTCTTTCTTCATTTTGAGTCAGGGCAATCCTAGTGTGCATGGAGTGGTGTTACATTGTGGTTTGATTTGCATTCCCTGACGGCAAATGATGGAGGGCTTTTCTGGGGCTAGTTGGCCACTGGTACATCTTCAGAGAAACGTCTACTCAAGGCCTCTGCTCCTGTTTGAATTGTGCCGTTCATCTTGTTGTTGTTGAGGCCTTTCTGTATTCTAGGTCCGCATTCCTTAACAGCTATGTGAGTTCTCAGATCTTTTATTCTCTTTTGTAAGTTGTCTTTTTACTCTCTTGATGTTGGCCTTTGATGCACAAACATTTGCTCATTTTATTCAAGTCCAGCTTACCTATTTTTTTTTGTTTTGTTTTGTCATATCATATTCAGGACGACACTGGCAAAAAAAAAAAATTCAATGTCAGGAGGCTTTCCTCTTAGATTTTCTTTTCAGATTTGTATGGCTTTAGATCTTACGTTTGTGTCACGACACATTTTGCATTGATTTTTGCTCATGGTATGAAGTAAGAGTCTGAGTTCATTTTTTTTTAATGTGCACATCTAGCTTTCCCAGCACTATTTGTGAATATTCTTGGAACTCGTACAAAATCAATTGATCAGGGGCTGGAGAGATGGCTCAGTGGTAAGGGCATTTTCTGTTCCTCTGGAGGATCTGAGTTCAGATCCAGACACCCATAACAGGTGGTTCACAAAAAACACCTTTAACTCTAGCTCCAAGGGACCTTGTGCTCTCTTCTGTCCTCTGAGGGGACCTGCACACATGAGGGATACAACTCAAACATACATAAAAATAATAAATGAATGAATGAATGTTTCAAAATCAATTGGTCATAAGTGTGAGGTTTTACTTCTGGGCTCTTAAAAACGTTTTTAATGTGTATAGGTGCCCTACCTTCATGTATGACTGTGTGTCACTGTGTATACACAGGCCTACTGCCTGCAGAGGCCAGAAGAGGCCACTGGATCCCCTAGAATTGGAGTTAGAGGTGGTTGTGAGCTACCATGCTGGGCATCAAAACCAGGTCTTCAAAAGAGCAGCCCGCGCTCTTAAGCGCTGACCGATCTCTTTAGCCCCTCTGTCTGACATCTTTAGTGTACCCCACTGTTCTATGAGTCTGCCTTTGGGCCAGTACCATGGTTTGTTGTTGTTGTTGTTGTTGTTGTTTTTGTTTTTGTTGATGATGATGTTTTGTTTTATTATAGCTCTATAGTAAAGCTTGGAATCAAGAAATATAAAACTTCATCCAGGTGCAATGGCGCACCCCTGTAACCCCAGCACTTAGGAGGCAGAGGCAGGTGGATCTCTGTGAGTTCGAAGCCAGCCTGGTCTACAAAGCAAGTCCAGGACAGCCAGGGATACACAAAGAAACCCTGTCTCAAAAAACCAACCAACCAACCAACCAACCAAAAAAACAAAAAAGGCTTCAAACTTTGTTCTTGTTCTTTTTCAAGATAGTTTTGGCTGGCTAGGTCTTTAGCTGGGTGGTTTTGTTCTTATTTAATAGGTAAGGAAACTGAGGTCTGATCTTCCTTTAGTTACGTTCTCTGGCCTGGCTACCCACTCATGACAAGCTCTGCTGCCTCCCCATCCTGGGTGTACTAGGGAGACCCCGAGAATGGTTGGTTCTTCTTGGTGGTGACCTACCTGTCTCTTTGTCAGGTAATCGCATCCCCGCTTCAGGCTCCACAGGTTCTCAACATCCCTCAAGAAGGGTCTGGGCTAGGTAGTCCAGGCTGCTGCCTCCTCTGTGGAACATGGTAGGCCCTGCTGGGAGTCAACGCTACTGTGACCTCTGCCTGCCTGACCTGCTGTGAAAATGTGGCCCTTCTGGCCTTTGCTTCAGGAACCACAGGCTCGGAAGCAAATGCTGCTCCTTTCTTGTGTCTTCTCGACACCTGTCCTTGCACTAGCTCAGGTCCTGTTCCCCAGGCAGAGGATAGGAAGGCTCAGAAGGCCAGCTGAGAGCCGCTCAAGCAAGCAAGGCTGGAGGTGGCCAGCAGGGGTGAGGTGAGGCAGGGGTGAGGTGAGCAGGAGTGAGGCGAGGCAGGGGTGAGGTGAGCAGGGGTGAGGTGAGTGGGGGTAAGGTGAGGCAGGGGTGAGGTGAGCAGGGGATCTCCACGAAGTGTAGACCATGCCCCTGGAGCTGCATGAGAACTGAATCAAGAGGGATGGGGGAGTCCATACAGCCCAGCGTGGCATGAAGGGAGGTGCTGCAGCGGAAGTGCCTGTGATGACTCTCACTTTGATACAGGGAAAGAGTAGAAACTGACCCTGGAGAAAAATACCTGAGTGTGGTTCAGGCAGGATTTTCCACCAGCCTGTGGGGAGTTTCATTCCAGCCTTCAGATAGTTGCCAGCTCTAGAGGAAGGAGTTCGTAAACACAGACTGAGATGAAGTGTGTGTGTGTGTGTGTGTGTGTGTGTGTGTGTGTATGTGTGTGTGTGTGTGTTTTAGATAGGGAGCTTATGGCTCACTGTCTAGACTAAGCTGGCTTGTTAGCAAGCTACTGGGATTCGCCAATCTCTGGTTCTCCGGTACTCGGATTAGAAGCGCACTTTCCCAGCTGAGCCATCTCCTAGCCTGAGAAGGATCTGTCAGATAATTACTGTCCAGGGGCCCTCAGCCTGCCCAGCTTCCTGGGGCCCAGAGGAAGGAAGCGCTTGCTGTTTAGAGACAAATTTTCCCAGGATGTGGCTCTATACAAGTGTTCACTGGCTGTGTTCGGCAGGGCAAAGCAACGTCCCAGTTCTGACATGGAGTCCTTTTCTTAGAGGGGCCCCTCTTTTTTTCTCTCACTCTGACATTAGACCCCAAGAACTTACCTACTATGGCCACAAGTGGCCCTATAAGCCCTCCAACTTTTTGCACCTTTGGTTTCTTATCTAGAAAGGATGTGGTATAAATCACCTTCTGTGGAAGAAGGTTGAAACTGAGAGGCACACAAACCTTAAGGACAGGGTGTCTCACACACACTTGCTGAAGTGCCAAGCCTGGTTAGCGCTGAGCCTTGGGAGAGTTCAGCCACAACAGGGATCCAGACCCTACTAAGGCTGCAGGAGAGCCTGAAAGGCTTTCTGCAGAGGAAGTGTGACAGGAGCGGACTCCTCCGCAAGTCCAGTAGCTCAGCCCAGCACTCACTGCAGTTCACAGCCACAGGGCAGGATATCCCACGCCAGCCCTGCAGAGCACGAGGTATATGTATTCACCCAGTTTCCAGATGGAAAAATTGAGACCCAGATAAATATCACAGTGAGGCTCCAACCCTGGTTCTCCTTTTCAATTTCCTTCTTGGTTGTCTTTAGTCAATATGTGCTAACCACAACAGGCACCGTTTCCCAGAAGCTTGCTGAGTGTCCAGGCTTCCTTATGAGTCATTTCATTGAGTTCTCAGAGCCCCTGGAAGAGACGATGGTGTTTACCCTACTTTCCACAGGCAGTGGTCTCAGCACAAGGGTTGAGTGACTGGCGGGACTGATCAGGCCCAGAAGCCAACGCTGGAACTCCCCTTTCGGCCAGTACTCTTCCTGAGACATCCTCTGGCAGGAAAGAGTAGGGGCTATGAGGCCTGGGGGTGGCATTTTTCAGGACAATGTCTGAACCTTTGGTCCCTGGTTTCAGGTGTAGGAGTCCTTCACGGGCTGCAGGAAGGACACCAGCACGACGCCAGCAGTGTCCGTCCTTCCCTTGCAGATAGCCTGCGACCCTTCAGTTTGCTGTAGGGGGTCAATGTTTTCTCCTGGTCTCACAGTCAGGGGTGGCATCATTCCCTCCTCTCCTCAGTTCACTTACCCTCAACCAAGGCCTCTGCCTCCTACCCTGCTCTCTGCCAGGCCCTGGTGAGCCCTGGAATGACTGCCGAATCCGCACGGCAGGGGCTGCACGGATGGCAGGTATGTCATTAGCACTGTGGGATCCACTATCCTGTGATGGAGGCAGCTGTTGTGTAGCACTGGCCTTTCAGGTTCTATGAGGACCAGAGGGATCCTGTAGTAAGAGCACCGGACTCGTGCTGGTCTGTATCCCACCAGATCCCACCCGCCACTGGCTTCCTTCTTCTGAATCTGCAGTCTGCCTCTTTCTTTGTGTTTCTTTGTGTTCCCTGGAATTATTTGATCCCTCAGTTTGCCTAACAGGACTCTGCCCTGGCCAGCTGTGTACCACGTCTTTAGACTCTCTCTCTCTCTGTCCCCTCCCCCTTTTCCTCTTCCTCCTTCTTTCTGGCACTGTTGGCTGATGTCTTGAAAGTAGACATAAGAGCTACAAAGTTCTCCATCCAAAAGGTTCATTTCCATCTTGGCCTCTGCCTGCAAGGTGTTCTTCCTCCCCCACCCATCTCCGCCCCCCATCCCTGCCTCCCCACATTCCCCCCCCCCCCGCCCTGCCCCCCACCCCACCGCATCCCTGCCCCCTTCTGCATTTCTAACGTCTCAGTTTCATGAACCAGGAGACAGAAGTGGAGTTTGAGGTGAGCCTTTAGACAAGGCAGCATCTCACAGAGCAGGGCCTCTCAAGGACCATGTAGGGTACTTTCCTTCCTCACAACTGAGACCCATTTGGGTTTTATTTTGTTTGGTTTGAGACAGGGTCTCACTGTGTAGCCCTGGCAGTCCTAGAACTTGCTATGTAAGCCAGGCTGACCTTGAGTGCAAGAGATCTGTCTGTTTCTGCCCCTCAAATGTTAGAACCAAAGGTATATATTACCATGCCTGGCCACTCAGGCCCATTTAAAAGCATAAAGCTTGTCAGCCATCTAGACCTTATTCAAAAGCAGCTGTGCTCTCCCAACAGAGGGTAGCCTCTTTCACACCCACTTCCCACACCCATGCCCTGTGCTCAGTGTGACCAAGTTCATGAGCAGCAGGCCCAATTCCACACTCTTCCACACTTACACTGGCTCCTCAGGTAGTTCCTGGAAAGGCCTGACAACTCACAGTGTTCTCTCTCTGTTAGGCTCCCAGAAGCTGGAGGGCAGCCATCAGCCACAGCGCTGTGGCTCCACTGTAGTTTGGAGCCCAGTGTGGACCTACACATCCCCAAATCCTGGCAGTTATCAATGCAGGGGAAGGGCTTGTAAGGACAGAAGAGACAATCAGACCAAAACTTGGTGGGAGGTTCTGGAAACTTCTTTCTACCTTAAGTTCTGGTTAACCCAGCTGGACACAGAACAACTCTCTCCTCAGAGGGAGGAAGAGTTTATTCTTTTGTTTTTTGTTTTTTGAGACAGGGTTTCTCTGTGTAGCCTTGGCTGTCCTGGACTCACTTTGAAGACCAGGCTGGCCTCGAACTCACAGAGATCCACCTGCCTCTGCCTCCAGAGTGCTGGGATTAAAAACAAGCGCCACCACGCCCGGCTAAGAGTTTATTCTTAAGCCAAATATGAATGACGATGGCCCCAGGACAAGTTGCCTCCAAAAGATATGGTCCATGTGGAAATGTTTTATACCTCAAATAGTGCGTGCGCACGTGCGTGTGCGCGCACACACACACACACACACACACACACACACACACACACACATTAGTTGCAGAACAAAGACTCTCATAAATCAAGGCATTTACTAAATGCATTGGTGGTGATACAAGTAGGTGAGTCACAGCAAAGAGGGACACTGACATAGTTTTAAATACTACCTGATGGCATTCTTAGCTTTGGAATTGCTGGAAGCTAGTGGCCTGCCAGGGGTACTCTTTAAAGGCTTTGATAATCACAAGGTTACTAGGTCAGACACTGAGGTGGGTAGTGAATGGTTTTCGGAGGGACTGAACGTAACCCAGGATGGCTTGACTTTGCTCTGCAACATTTTACCTCTCCATCATCATTAAGTTACTGCTCTTGGCCTTGCAGATCTTCCAGTGCAGGTGTGGCCTTTCTTTTTGTTTGGCAACTTCAGTGCATGCTCATTTGCCCACGTGGGTGTGCCATGTTCTCTAAAATGTAAGTCTGCCTTTGCTTACTGACCCTCTCTCTCCAACTCCTAGCCTAAAACATCTCAGAAGAGCTGCAAAGCGCCTCCCTCTTCCCAAGACATGTGTCTGTCTGGATGTGATCCTTCTGGCCCCCCAGGGCCAGAGGCACCTGGACACAAAAGCTCTAGATGAGCAAGACAACCCGAGTCCTCGCTGGGCAGCCCCTGACCTGCACACACATCACACATCGCCAGCAATGGGGCAGCTTCCACCTATGTTTGCACTGCATTATTTCCAGGACTGCTTGGCTCTTGGCTCTCCTCGTCTCTGCCTCGGTGACTCGAGGACAGGGCATCTGGAAACGCCAATCACTGATGCTCCTTCTGTCCCTGATGGTCCCACAAAATCTGTCGGTTGGACAACATTCCCCAGACCACCTCCCCTACTTGCCCCCCCCCACCAGACTCACTAGGCTAGTGTTGGCACTCTCACGGAAGCCTCTGGCCAACTCTTGTCCGTCAATCCTTCTGTCTGTCTGACCTTTCTTAATTAGCCAACCAGTAAATATGGAGGTGAGTCCCATCTCAGGGTAATTACTGGGGCAGCAATGGAAACATCTTGCTTACTGCCCATTGACTTATTCTTCCTATGTGTACAGTGGTTCACAAGATCAGCCCCTGTATCAGAAACATAGGGACAGCCTAGCTAGCTGGTTAAGGGTGGTGAGTAATGACTCATCAAATCCACAAGCAAGTGGGCTGGGCCCCTCCTGGGGCCCCAGCAGCAGTCACAGAGCTAGGTCTTCTGGAGAGGTCCCTTAGGTGTTTCTCTGGCCCGCCATTGGGTGTAGGGTTGAGCACAGGCGCTGGGTACCGGGTCCTGCAAGGAGCCAAGCAGCGCACTCTCCACTTTCATCTCCAGGGCATTGGTTTGGCTGTGTCAGGTTCCCCAGTGGCCTTTGTGGCTGGCTTCTGAGACCACAGGAGACAAGCAACAGCAAAGCGGCTGCTAGTGACAGAGCAATGGCAGGCACAGTGGCTGCAGAGTCCCTGCTGTCATTTGACTGAGGGAGGAGAGAGAAGGCAGGAGGAGGAGGCAGGTGGATTTCTGTGAGTTTCAGGACAGCTAGGGAGGGATACACAAGAGAAACCTCATCTCAAAAAGCAAGCCAACAAACAAAACCCATGAGACACTAGAAAGTGTTTTGCTTGTAGGTAGGGTACAATGGGAAACTTTTTGTTTTGTTGTTTTTGTTTTTTTGAGACGGGGTTTCTCTGTGTAGCTTTGGCTGGCCTGGAACTCACTCTGTAGCCCAGGCTGGCCTCGAACTCACGGAGATCTGAGTGTTGGGATTAAAGGCGTGCTCCACACTGCCCAGCCTGAGAAACTTAACGTGTTTGTTTTTTGACTTTGTGGATCTCATCCTCCCAACACTTGGGCACCCCTGGCGCCTCTCTAGCCATGTTTAAGTAAGAGTCAGGTGTGTCCAGCCTACTATTCAACACTTCCTGTCTCACGAAGATTGCCTGCTCTCCCAGCTTTGCACAGGGAGCTAGCCTGCTGGTGGCAGATGAGACAGCACTAAGGAGCTGTCCCTCACTTGTCATGCTGCTCACTGCTGCCCAGTCAGTGGCCTCTGCTGCCTCCATGGACAGGATGCAGAGCAGTGGCTCTGAGGGAGTCTTATTTCCTGACTGCTGTTGTAACTGATGATGATGGCCCAGCTGGCAGGTGCCACAGAACAGCCCTTGCCTCCTGGTCACCTCTGCAGGTTCTCTGCCTTCCTCACACCCCCTCTGGATACCCACTGTTTGTTTCCTATAGCTGCCACTGCCGATCCCCCTATTCTGTCCCAGCTGTTTGTGACATGGTGCTGCCCTGGGTGGCAAGGAGCACCTCTCCCTGTAGGAAGTCCTCCTGGACAGTTAGGGCCCCACTTGGTTCTCGGGTGAAATTTAGGTCCCTTGGAACTAGAGTCACAGATGGCTGTGAGCTGCCATGCGGGTGCTGGGACTCAAACCCAGCATCCTCTGGAAGAACAGCCAGTGCTCTTTACTACTGGCTCATCTCTCCAGACCCCCCAAGGAAAATTTTAAAGCAATTCCTGCGGACCACTCGCACCCCAGGCTCCCTGTCTCTCCACTTATAAGCAGCCACAGCCATACCCTGTCCTGAATTGCTAGGGAAGATGAAAACGCTCTTCCACATGATGCTGAGCTTCGACTCACGAGAGCACCCTGCTGAAAAGCTGCTGAATGTCACTCCCTCTGTGTCCCCTCCACAGTCTGGAGGTGGAGCCCGAGGTGGGTGACCTCAGCTCAGTTGCCCAGCTTTATTCTTGCCACATAAAAACTAAAGCCAAAACCCAGGCCTCCCTCAAAGGCTCCAAGTTCACTTGTCTCCCATATCCTCCGTTCTGGAATTCTATTCAAGAGAACCTTTGAAAATGGCTCTCCCCTGCTTCAAGTGTATCTGGGATAGGAGAATGACAGGATGACTTATTTTTCCCAGCCAGGCCACAGGGCCATGGAAGGGTCTCTCTGCTGGAGGGAGGTTGGCTAGCTGGCAAGGGAGGCATAGGAAGCCTTGACCAGCCATTATGTTAAGTCCTGAGTATGAGGCCTGGTAGAGAGACGGAGTAATGGAGGCTTAGGACCAGATTCCTGGTCTGGGCCATGTGAGTTCATGTCTTTCAGGTCACACAACCTCTCTGGGTCCCATTTTCCTTATCTGCAAATGGGGGTTGGGGGGAGTCATAATCTGGACCCCAGGGCACTGATCTGTGTTTGCTATTCCCACGTGGCCAGCCTAGTCATGAGCTTCTCAGATCAACTGTGTAGCGAGAACTGTGAGGCCGTTTCCACTCGGAAGGAAGTGGAGGCTGGGAACAGCCAGGACCGTGGAGTGCATGTGTGTCGGGGGGGTGAACCACATCTAGTGTATGGAGCTCCTCCCCGCCTCCCGAGCAGGATTAGGACCGGTACTGACCTCCAGCACACTGAGTGGGTCTAGCCTACAGAAAAGCCTCTTGCCAAAACATCCTGGGTGAAGAAAGCAGGCACAAGAAGCGGAAGTAGTTTGCTCAGGAGGCCTGGTCAGCGTGGCCAACCCCCATCAGCCACCCAGAGTGATGGCCGGGAAAAGGAGGAAGTGGTAGTGTGGGTTGGGGGCTGCTGCTCCACCCGACCAGTGGGGTCATTGCAGGGTCTGACAGCTCAGAGGCCTGACAGGGCACACTCCGGAGGAGTCAGCTGACCACATCTGCATAGCAAGGCACCTGGGCTGCTTCTGTATCCCTCAAGGCTAAGGCAGGAGGATGCATCCTCCTGAAGAGCTGGGTTGGTCCCCTGGGCCTTAGAGTGCCACATATTACGTGGCAAAGCTGACCCAATACCTGGCTCAGTGGGCCTTTCAACAGAAGGGACTGTGTCTACTAAGCACCCAGGGCCCTGGCCTGGCATGAAGTTTTTCCCAGGCCACCAGGCTGGGTGTGGCTTCTAGCTAGTTTTTGGTGCCAATCTAGGCAGGATTGCTCTGACCAGACTGGCACACCTATGAGTCCACGACACCTGGATTAAATCCTCAACAACAGCCTTGTTTTGAGGAGGAGACAACTTGAGTGATCATTTTTCAAAGACACCTTTCGTTTTGACTTAGGTTCTGGGGCATTGGTTTGCGTATATCTTGTTGTAGTTTGTTTCGTTTTTTTGAGGCAGGATCTCACTCCACAGTCCAGGCTAGACTTGACCTCATGTTCCTCTTACCCTAGTCTCCCAAGTGCTGGGGTAGGCATTGTGTTGTCAGGTGCAGCCTCAAAAGATATGACATATGGATGCATATGGGGGGGGGTGATTTCAGGTGTCCTTCCTCAAGAGCCATTCACCACACTTCCTGAGGCAGCTTTCTTTCTGGAACTTGGATCCCACTCGTTTGGCTATGCTGGCTGGCCAGCAAGGCCCAGGAACCTGCCTGTCTCTGCCTCCCTCAAGCTAGGGCTACAGATGCATGCCACTGTGGCCAGCTCTTTTATATGTTTGCTGGAGATCAAAGTCATGTCTTCAGGCTTGCATAGCAAGCTTTATCAGGTAAACCATCTCTTTAACACAAAAGCTGCCTTTCCCCACACCATGTCCCTCTTGCATGAGGTTTTGATTTGAGTCACACCAAAAACTATCTTTTTTAAATTAACTTTTTTTTTTTTAATGCTTAAACATGAAACCATTCCTGGGCTAACTAGCTCAGTGGTCTCAGTCTCCTGGGGCCCAGCGAGGCTGGGATACTCCAAGTTCTGTTGAGTTGCCGTGGGCTGTCTCTGGCCCTCACTGTCCTCTGTTGTTTGCTGGTTCTTGGTGTTTTCATCAGGGCGAAGGCTCTCAGCATGATCAGCGGTAGTGGGTGGTAGATCCTCACAAACCGAGAGCTTGCCACTGCCAGGCTGTCCCCCACTGCCCAGTATCCCAGCCACTGAAACCTTTTAAGAGTAAATGCAAAAGGGAGACCGACTGGGCCCCTAGTCTCAGATCCGCTTGCCCCAGGGTAGGACTGTTTGTGGGTCATGAAGTAGAATGGCCCAAAGTATGGGGAACGGCGCCTGGAAGCAAAGTCGTCTGTGGTCTGCACATGTGCAAAACGCACAGCTCTTCATGGCCGGAAAGCGGGGCCATTAGCTTATCTGAGGGGAACTTGAGCTTCTCGAGGTCAAAACATCACTCAGACGACACTTAGGGAGACTCAGGTGAAGAACGGTGGTTTTATACAGAAATGGCTGTCGAGTTCCTGAATAGCAACTTAGACAAACATAATTTTTTTTTTTCGAGACAGGGTCTCTCTGTGTAGCCTTGGCTGTCCTGGACTCACTTTGTAGACCAGGCTGGCCTCGAACTCACAGTGATCCACCTGCCTCTGCCTCCCGAGTGCTAGGACTAAAGGCGTGCGCCACCACGCCCGGCGACAAACATAATTTTCGTGCCTCACCCATTAACAGTTTCAGTATAGGGAAGCTAGTAGGGGGCCGATAACGTACAGCTCACTGTATGACATTCAGAATTGGGGATTTCTTTTCTTGCTTTTTCATTTATTTATTTGTTTTTCAAGACAGGTTTTCTCTGTCCTGAACTTGCTTTGTAGACCAGGCTGGCCTCAGACTCACAGCAATCTGCCTGCCTCTGTTTCCCAAGTGCTGGGATTAAAGGTGTGTGCCACCACACCTGGTTATGCTTTCGGTTTTGTTTTGTTGGTTGGTTAGTTGGTTTTTTGAGACAGGGTTTCTCTGTGTAGCCTTGGCTGTCCTGGACTCACTTTGTAGACCAGGCTGGCTTTGATCCACCTACCTCTGCCTCCAGGGTGTTGGGATTACAGGTGTGTGCCACCACGCCTGGCTAATTTTTTTTTCCTTTTTTAAGACAGTTTCTTTGTGTAGCCTTGACTGTCCTGGAACTTACTCTATAGACCAGGCTGGCCTCAAACTTAGAGATCCATCTGCCTCTGCCTCCCCTGAGTGCTGGGATTACAGGCGTGCGCCACTGCGCCCAGCTAGAATTGGTGACTTCTAACAAAAACTAAAAGTAAGTGACAAGGGAGAGCGTGGAGGCTCAGCCTGAGCAGGGAATGGTACAAAGGGCTGCTGAGGGTAAATAAGGCTAGGCCCGTGCATGCTGGCTGCTGCTGCTCAAAGCCGGGCTGGGCTCCATAGTGGCCTGGAAGTGGAGGCCACAGCCTCTGGATGCTGTACCCTGAGAATGGCTCGGGCCCTGGAGTGCTGCCTAGTGTCCCCATCTTTGACTACCTTGTGGGTTCTTCTTTCTTCTACCCTTCACCTATTTTCTACCCTTTCAACTCCCTAACAGCAGATAGGAGCGGGGGGGGGGGGGGGGGAAGGGGGGGTATAGAGAGGTATGGAAAGAGATCCCTGAATATAGTTAGGGGTTGAAAAGGGGGCGATGTTATTGTTAGACTATTTACTGCTAATTAGGAGCATCAAGTTCCTTAGGGCAATTTTGATCTTTGCTGCCAGGGTATCTGATGTCTTCTTTGCACACTGCTACTTAACAAACCGAGATTAACAGCAACAACAACCCACTATGCCTCTTGGTGCGCCAGCATTTACAGACACTCTGAAAAGTCCCCAGAATTCCAAACGTCACACACTCACAGAAACTATCTGCAGCTGGCAAATTCACGTCTCTGCTAGAGCATGAGGCAAATCGTAGTCAGCTGCTGTGGACAATCTGAAGCAGCCTCATATCCCGTACCTGGGATTAAAACGAAGCCATAGCTCAGCAGGGCGCGTGGGCGCATGCCTGCAATCCCAGCACTAAGGGAGGCAGAAGCAGGTGGATCTCTGAGTTTGAAGCCAGCCCGGCCTACAAAGTGAGTCAGGACAGCCAAGGCTATACAGAGAAACCCTGTCTCGAAAAACCAACCAACCAACCAACCAACCAACCAACAAAATAAAACTGAAAGCATAACCGGGTGTGGTGGTGTACACCTTTAACCCCAGCACTCGGGAGGCAGAGGCAGGTGGATCGCTGTGAGTTCGAGGCCAGCCTGGTCTACAAAGCAAGTCCAGGACAGCCAAGGCTACACAGAGAAACCCTGTCTCAAAAAACCTAAAAAACAAAAACAAACAAAACAAAACAAAACAAAAAACCCCCCAAACAAACCAAAAGCATATTCTTATATTTCTGTGCTTTTGGTTTTTGAAGACAGGGTTTCTCTTGTAGTCCTGGCTGTCCTGGACTTGGTTGGTAGACCAGGCTGGCCTCAAACTCAGAGATCCACCTGCCTCTGCCTCTGGAGTGCTGGGAATTTCTGTGCTTTTTAAAGTAGCCAAAATTCTAGAATTCTCCCTGTAGCCTGGGGCTGCAGAAGATCCACACTCACAGCTGCAAAGCCCTTCTCACCGCAAATGCCTGGTGGTAGTGGATCAAGTAAGGGCTTCATTTTCTTTAAAGATTGTCTCATTATTTATGTGTGTGCGCGCATGTGCCTGTGGGTGCCTGCAGAGGCCAGTTCCCTGGAGCTGTAGTCACAGGAGGTCGTGGGACACCTGACATGGATGCTGGGGGCTAAACTTGGTCCTCTGCAAGGGCAGTAAGTGCTCTTAACCTCTGAGCTGCCTCAAGTCCCAGACGGGGCTCTGTTTTCATACTTTAAGGTCCAATCATGGGCAGGATTTTGTGGACAGGTGGACAGGAGGTGGAGAGAGAAGAAAGCAAGCTAGGGCGCCCCTGGTGACGCTGCGGCCTTGGGTAGATGGTGCGCCTTCTGACTGACTGGTTCCTTTCTACAATGAGCAGGGAACAAACGCCTATTCCTTCGAGAAGGTGGCCGGTGTGGGGGTGAAGGAGGGAGGGGACTGTGGGTGGGCAGGGAAGAGAGGCAAGGCGGGCAGCCCTGAGGGACTGGACACTTCCTTAGAACAGCTGGGTCACTTGTGACTGTGGCTCATTCTTTCTGATGCCACAGCAGCACACAGGGGGCTGGACAGGAGTCTGCGGCTTACGGCAGGTGCTGTAGGGTGTCTAGCTCTGAAGACCTGGCTACAGGGTGCCTAGCTTGCCTTTCATGTCCTCTGGCATGGCTGCTGTAAGTCTGATTTGGTTTTCCTTTTCTACTCTGGGGCCCAGGGGACAGAAAGATGCCTTAGAGAGTAAGGATTGGACAGTGTGTGTGTGTGTGTGTGTGTGTGTGTGTGTGTGTGTGTGTGTGTATGTGTGTGTATAGACCCTGTTAACCCTTCCTGCAAGTTTTCCTAAGGCCACAGTGGAGAAACAGGCCTCTGAGGGGCTCAGTTCTAGTTTGTAATTTGTCCCCAGGCAAGCTCTTTCCTTCTCTGGGGCTCAGTTTCTTAAAGGCTGAGGGGCACTTGGTGGATCCATCACAGTTCTGGGGTCTGGGGTTTGTGGCCTGAATGCTTGCATTCGGCCCAGTGACCCCACAGGAAAGGGGAGGGTAGGGGTTTGTGGCTTCTGACTTAATTTTTCCCCATGATGCTATAGGCTTTGACCTGGGAGTCCCCAGGGGGGACAGAGGCCGAGTGTGGCAAGCTGTGATTTAAGCTCACAAGCAAGTGGTTGCCCTTAAAAGACATAAATAAGGGGTTGGAGAGATGGCTCAGAGGTTGAGAACACTAACTGCTCTTCCAAAGGACCTGGGTTCTATTCCCAGCACCCACACATGGCAGCTCACAACTGTCTATAACTCCAAGATCTGACACCCTACATACAGACATACATGCAGGCGAAACACCAATGCACATAAAAAATAATAAAGAGACATAAATAAATAAAAAATTAAATAAGGGAGCCTGGCTCAGGATGGTGCAGTCTACACTCAGGAATAGAGATCAGGGGTGGAAGATGCCTGCTCCAAATAAGCCTGTAGCAGGTTGCAGGGACAACTTTCTCAGTTAGGGGGAGCGGCTCTGGGGGTCTCAGCTAGCCAGCTAAGGCCTAGATCCACATTTCAGTGGCCTGTGGGCGGTGGTCCTGGCCCAGCCCTGTCAAAAAAGGGCATGTGAGCTTGGGGGCTGAAATCTCACAGAGAGATTCACCCCTTCCAAGTTGGCTGAGGAACGCGTGGAACAAATGCCCGTTTGCATCCTCTGTCCTCTTCCCCAGTCAGTGTCTGATTCTCTGTAGGCCTGGAAGCACGCCAGGTGCCCCTGCAGGGAGCTCACTGGAGAGGTCGCGCAGGGCTTCTTGCATGCTCGACAGTCACCCTACACCTAAGCTGTGCCCTCAGCCCTCGTCTTGATTTTAATTTCATCCATGCTCCCCACACACTAGTAATTTGAGTGAGAGGTGCCTTGGGCATGGGCAGGAGACAGGTTAAGTACGAGTGACCCCTGGAGAGACTCACTGACCTCTGATGGGTTCCGTGGGTGTGTTTGGGACATGTATTCAGGGAAACTGAGATTCCTTTCAATCACTGGGGTTTTGAGAGGATCTGAGGAAACAAAAAAGACAGACCTGGCTGGTGCCAAATCTCCCCTGTCCACCCAAGGTTGGAGGGTTTGAGACTATGAGACCCCAGTGTGGGAGACAGATGTCCCTGCTTTCTCTCAAGTTTCCCACAGGCTGTAGTCAGCCACACAAACAGGACCCAGGAGAGCCAGCAGTGGGAGGCCTAGGCTTGAACTCTTCCTCTGTCCTCTGGTTGCCCACAATGGCCGCTCAGAACCCACTAGCGGGAGACATGAGGTTCAAGTTGGTCAGGAGTCACCTGGATTGTCTTGGCAAGGCCTAGGCACAAGGTCAACTGCTTCCCAGAATCCCCAGAGATGCCCCTTTCCCCTGTTAAGAGATGATTCACGGCTGGGGATGCAGCCAAACTTGAGCCAGGCAGCTGGTGTTCTCGGCACCTGAACCTGCTTCCTCATTTAGCGGATGTCATCATGTTGTAAGGGCCCGAGCCACACCAGGCCTTCCATGAGAGGAAATCTGGGGTCTGCCTGTCATTGAGGAGCCTCGGTGGGGCCTTTCTCTTCCCTCCAGTGTCTGTGTCTTAGACTTTTGAGGGCTGATGCCAAGCTCAGCAGCCCCCACCCTATCAGCTGTGGTTCTGGAACCTCCACCTCTGGGGTGGTGCCCTGTGCCACTCTGTAAGTGCTTGACCTTGACCAGGGACATGGAGGCCAGAGAGAAGCTGTTCTTAGGTTGTCTCCAGGGTCCCTGCTGCTCGACTGGGGCTCTCACGAGTGTCCTGTGTTACAGTGCAGGGACTTCACGGCCCACACAGGGTATGAGGTGCTGCTGCAGCGGCTGCTGGACGGCAGGAAGATGTGCAAGGATGTGGAGGAGCTGCTCAGGCAGAGGTAGGTCAGGGAGGGCTGGGTGGTCAGGGAGGGTGGGGAGGGGCATGGTTATGCCCGGCCCCCCAGCCCCCACCCCCCAGCTCCCCAGCCTCCCAACCCCCCCAAGAGCCCAGCGGCCGCCTGTTTTCAAAAGCCAAGAGCTAAAGATGAGGTAAATCAGTTGTTAAGCAATTATGGGGCCATGAGTTCAAATCCCCTTCTATAGCAAGAGGGGTGCAGTGTCAGGAGAATCCCCGGAAATTCATAGGCCAGGGCTCTGACATATGGTAAGTAATAAAGCAACCAGTCTCTGCAAAATATAGTATATTCATGTATGAAATCTTAGCAGGGGTGGGGGAAGGGTAAAAATGTTGACGTTTGACCTTCACAGAGGCATTGTGCACTTGCACACTCACATGCACCTATGCTCCTGAACTCATGAACACACACATGCACACACTCACACAATGATACACTTACACACTCATATTCACTCACACACTCACATATGTACACACATAAACATACACACATATACATACACTCACACACATGCACACTCACACATGCACACACCACACACATACACTGTCTCTCACACACATACTCATACACACGCATACACTGTCTCTCTCACGCACGCATACTCACACACACAAAGGCAGAGAGCTCTGCTGTCTTCTGCGGCCCCTAGGCCTGGGCCTCCCCCAGGGGCATATGGTGCAGCAGCCATCAGGACAGGCCTGTTTTCAACTGACATTTATCCCCAGAAGGAGATGGAGCCCAAGCTCTTCAATAGACACCTTGTCAGCAAAGCATGATGAGAGAACTTGGGTTCTGCGCATGTCTCGGGTTCTGCGCATGTCTCCTCGGGCCCACAGTGGTGATGGAGACACAGTGCTGCTCTGTTGTTGCAGGGCCCAGGCTGAGGAGAGGTACGGGAAGGAGCTGGTGCAGATCGCACGCAAGGCCGGTGGCCAGACGGAGATCAAGTAAGAGCTGCGGGCTCCTCCCTTTCCTCTGAGGAACCTTTGGAATTTTACTCAGGGCTTGGGTCTTTCTGGTGCGGCAGACTGGACAGGGACAGGACAGGGGCGTCTGGACCTTGCCTGCGGCCTGTCCTCAGGCATTCTGAGGTCAGGGTATTATACGAGTTTGTGTTCTGGGAAGAGCAGGGTACACAGCGCCACCAGGCATCTTCACTCAAGCCAGCAGGGCCAGGTGATGGGGGCTACTCCTGCCTGGTGCAACTCCCGGCACGTCTGTGTGAGGCATAGTCAGTGGGCTGTGAGTCACCATGGCTGACAGTGCAGTGGGAGATGCCACCAACAAGTGGCACGATGCAGGCATCCTGTGGATGGGAGAGGGCACACAGTCTCCTGCCCACTGTAGAAGAGTGGTCGCAGGGGGTCAAGGCTCTGGGCGGGTCTTGCTTCTTTCTTACAGGTTAGAGGGACAGTGTCTGCCTGCCTTGTTTTGTCACTCCCTGTCTGAATCCCAAGTCCCTGTCTGTGAAAAGAGAGAGCTGGCAGTGCTCAGTGAGCAGAGGAGCCTGTGTAGACTCTCCTGCCCAACACAGCGGCACTTATATATGTCAGAAGAACTCAATGCTGCTTGCTTAGACAGGCGCTGGCTTGGCTTCCTAACCCATTTCCTTCAGACTGGCCCCTGAGTCCCCGCCATGGCCTCAGCCATGGGGAAAGCTGCGTGGTGACCTGGAAGCCAAGCTCCTGGGGGGTAGCCTTCATGTAAAGGGGTACCCCAGGGAAAACAAACCCATAGGAGGCTCCAGGAAGTTAAGAAAGTGACCAGAGCAGGCCAGGGTTGGGGCAGGAGAGCAGGGCTGACTGGGGCCCCTTGGGGAGGAGGAGAGGGCATCCCCATTTTGACTACTTGTGGACAAAGGCTCAAAGATGTGACATCAGAGCCCTTCTGCAATGGGATGGAGCCTATCTCTTCCCTGCACATGGACACATTCAGAAAGTGATGATGCTGTCCCGTGTGGCACTGGTTCTTTAGCTGTGGACCAAGCATTTGTCATTTGCCCATGTCCGGTGAGCATTTTTGGAGTATCTGCTATATGTCATGGCCTGGACTTTGAAGAACTCAAACCACTGAGATGATCCTCCCCTCAGGCAGCTCCTCCATGCCAGCCTCCAGGATTGCCTCACTGTCAAGAGCATGGTTCAGACGGGGTCATCCCCTCCATTTCGATCTGGAAGGCCTTGAAACTGTTGTTAGTCTTAGGGGGCCTAGATCAGGTTCAGTTTTCTCTGGCAGTTAAGCAATTAAAAGGCAGGAAGAATCTGGAACACAGGAGGTAGCCCGCTTGAGTAGAACACAGTCAACAGCTACAAGAAGGCTTTTGTTAAGACACACACACACACAGCAAGGCAAACAGAGAGGACCCTGCAAAGCAGAGGAAGGCGCCAAGGACTCCTAAGTCCAGTCTCTTGCCAGGTCAGTTTAAACAACAGTTAAACAGTTATGATAGGACCATAACATGTCCTGACCCACCCTTGAACTTATCGACTTGTCTGCTAGCAGGGGCATGGGGGTGGGGGGTGGGGGGTAGGGGTGGGGACGCTGGTGGAAGACAAAGCGCACCAGGCTTTTATCTCCAGTTAGGAGGATGAGGAAGAGGGGGAAAGGTTGTCATCTTTACTGCCTATTGGTGACCCCTCTCCCTGTCTCCCTGTTAGAGATCTGCCAAGCACCTGAGTGAGTCCACAGAGGGAAATGTTCATTCTTGGGAACAGGTCTGCTGGGTGGCCATCTTCCAATACCCAGTCCCCGTCTATAAGACAGGGGAGCAGAGTTGAGTAGACAGAAAAACCAAAGGCCTGGGGGGTGGGGAGTAACTTCAGGAATATCCCACACTAAGAGAGTGCCACTGGCTGCCCTCCAGCTCTGCAGCCTCCTGAAACCAGTGCTCCTGCCTGGGCTCGTGGCCTCACACTAGCTAGGGGCTCAGAGCCACAAAATGAAAGGGAGTTTTAGTCAGAATGGGCTTTCTCGCACCTCATTCACATCTTGCCCCAGCATGCCTTCTGATGCATGGTGCAGACAGGCGAGGTGTTGCGGGAGCTGTTGTGACACCGTCCACAACACCAGGACCAGCTTTGCAGAAGGCTTGTCGTCTGGCCACTGTCACCCTTCCCTTCTCTCTACCTACCCCTGTCTGGTCCTCTGGCTCTGCCCAAACCCTCACCTTGCCCAGGAAGCAGTCACCTCCTCCTCCTCCTCCTCCTCTTCCTCTTGCTGCCCCAGGAGGTGTGCTATGGGTACCTTGGAAGATGGAGTGGAGCTGGGCCAGTGCCTTGTGAATCCCTCTGTGGCTAAAGGCGAGCAGCGATAGCCCAGGGCACCTTAGTGCCCACCGCACCGTCACCCCTCACAAACCTAAATGCTAAGCGTCTCCTGTCAGACGTTTTTTTGTGCTTTATGATCTCTGCTCCACTGAGCCCAGGATGAAAATGTCATCGAAGAGGGTGGTGACTCTGTTCCGAACCCAGTACCAGCTGCCCGTAGGTGCAAGGCCTGCTTCCAACTGGGAGATACCTTGGCTGCCAGGCAGCCATGGGTTGGAGATCCTAAGATGTGGTAAAAGTATCATATGTCACTTAGTGGGGTGCATGCTATCTGGGTGGGGGATACTCACACTGTGAAATTAGACTTGAGCTACATTTTCCGAGTCTTTTGAGAACCAAGCCAAAAAAGGTGAGCAGGATGTGTTGCGCATGTGGACACGTGGTAGGTAGCCACCAAGGCAGAATCATTTTAACCCCCACTGCTCTAGAGAAGCCGGGGTCACCATGGCCTCCAGCCGCTGCCTTCCTCTGCAAGGCTAGCCTTGACACATTAAGATTTGTTAAAAAAACACGTTTGGGTGTCTGCCATGTGGATGTGTGCAGATCCCCATGGAGGCCAGTGGTGACATCATGCCTAGAGCTGGAGTCCCAGGGCTGTGAGCTGCCTGATGTGGGTGCTTGGAACCAAACTTGGGTCACCTGCAAGAACAGTGTGTGCTGTCAGCCCCTGAGCCAGCATGCCTGCCAGCCCTTAGCCCTGAGGTTTGGCCTCTTACTAACAGCATGGCTGTGGGGCTTTTTGTTGTTTTTGTTTGTGTTTTGCCTCTGTGACCCTCAGAATTCTTATCTGTAATCAATATGTTGGCTTGTGAGAATGAGGCAGGACTCATTCAAGCTGGCCTTCCCACACCCAGTGTGTCCCTAGCAGCCACCTGAAGGTAAAGACTTAGAGGTCAGTGGTAGGTCACTGGCAGATGCCTGCACATCTGCATATCCGATGGCTCCCTGGCTGCTGCTGCTGCTCTGTGACCTTGTCTGGAGAGAGGCCTGGCAGTAACTAGGACCACATAATCCTCGTTCAGGCCTGGATTCCCAGGGGTCCTGTCAGGTTGATGCTCTTCCTTGGCCTCAGTCTCCCCAACTGCCCAAGGAGAAGAGGAGGCCTCTGTGAAACCTATTTGTCCTACCCTCAGGCACAGGCAGGTAGGTTTCCCTGAAAGGGCACCCAGGGGACTGGTTATGAGATAGGTGCCATATGACTATTTTACCACAAGGGGGCAGGAGAGCACCCTGCAGAGAGGTCCTGAAAGACTGCAGCAAGGCTTCTGTGGATTCTGACCCAAGTGAGCCTGGCCATACTCTGGCCTCAGTTTCCACCCCTCCCTCAACTGGCTGTTTCCTCAGGCCTCCTGGTGAGGAGGAAGCCATTGCATTTTTATTTTCTTAGGGGCTACAGATGCTGCCTAAGGGCCCTGGGGCAAGCTGTGCCACCATGCACTTGTTTTTGTGTCCTTAAGAGATTCAGTACCCTTAAGTGCAAGCTGGGAGCACAGAGGCACACACCTCCCTCACGGCATGGCCTGATGTGAATCTTCTCCCATGTCACTCAGCTGCAGGAGGGGCTCAGGGAAAAGGACTCAAGCTGAGGCGTGGCCAAGCAGAGACTCTTCCTACCTGGGGTCAAGGCTGTAGCTTCTGGGAAAGCTCTTAGGAGGGGCAATTGGGCTTGGGGGAGGGCCAGGTAGGCTAATGGTGGCCCAGAGGATATCCCGGGGGACTGGCAGAGTTTGCATATGTGTGAGGGAGGTGTCTGCTGCTGTGGATGTGGAGACCAGAGTAAGAGGCCACCACTGATTTCCTAGGCTGCTTCACACACATTATCTGCCCCCTCATCTGAATGGAGGGCACGCCTCAGAGAGCTCTGCCTCTTCCTCATGGTTCCTGTATCTGCTCGGGGCTCCTATATCTACCAGTAAGCAGTGGTGTGTCCAGGGGTGGGTGCGCTGGCACTTCAGTGTGTCCCTCAGCAACCCCATGCACTGGGGCAGCTCTGGAGGGGATACAGGGCAGCGGGTTCTGCTGTTCCCCAATATACAGCGAGGGCTTTTCAGTCAAGTGTTCATCATTTCTTATTCCAAGCACGCTCACACTCAGGAAGCAGTTTTAAAATAAGGGTCAAGTAAACGGAGCACAGTGGGGATTTCTGTGGGAGGTGGCTGGAAGTGTTTGAGACAGAGGCTTCCTGTGTTGCTCAGGGTGGCCTTGAACTCGTGGCCTGTCTGCCTCTGCCGCCTGAGTGCTAGGATTCCAGGGGGTCACCCCAACACTTGCCCAGGCTTCCACGCGCTCCACTTGGCGCCCCCTCCTGAGCACTGTTCCAGCTCCCATGCCTTGTACAGCCTCTTTTTTCCCCTCCCCTCGGTGCCCCCACCGCCAGCAGTCAGCTGCCATAGCTCTCCCTGCCTGTGCCCCTGCCCAGCCCCCACCCTCCCCACATGCCTTCCAGGCCATCGGGTTGGAAGGGGCTGTCACAGGCTTTAGGCCTCATCCATGCAGCATCAGGAGCCTGCACAGGAGGGGAGGCCTCAGGCAGGGAGCTTCCTGGGAACACTCCCCCCTCTTCTTCAGGGTGGGAGTGGGGGTGCGTTTGAGGGAGTGGAGGGTACACCTGCCTTAGCAATAAGGCTTTCCTACCATAACAGGTTTGATTGCTTTGTAATTTACAAAGGAAACTTTGTTTTCTAGAATGCCAGTTTTGGGTTCACATGAAGATGACCATGACCAAATGTTCCCTTGAGTCCAGAGTAGTGTATGCGGCTTAGGGCCCTCCCTCCAAAAATAAAAGTACTGTAGGCCAGGCAGGATTTCAGGCTCTTGCAGCACGCCTGCCTCCTTACGTAGACTTCTGTTTTGCAGTTCCCTGAGGACCTCCTTTGACTCCCTGAAGCAGCGTAAGTTCCAACCATGCTGACATGGGCAGCAGGGCCACAGGGTTTCCTCAGCTCCCACAGGGGTCTGAGTCCTAGCTAGGAGAGGTGTTCCTGGGCTTCGGTCTGCTCTATACCAGGCTGAAAGGCTGAGGGAGGATGTGAGGGGTGGGAGGTGAAACGTGAGGATGCCAGACTGGTCCAGGCAAAGGCCACACTGTCACCCTAGAAACAGAAAATGTGGGCAGCGCACACATCCAGCTGGCCCTGGCCCTGCGCGAGGAGCTGCGGAGCCTGGAGGAGTTCCGCGAGAGGCAGAAAGAGCAGCGGAAGAAGGTGAGGGGGCAGGGAGGGCAAAGGTCGGAAGACAGGGGACCCTGGAAGGGATGGTGGCAGAGGCCACCCGCTGTTCTGGGGGCCAGTTGGGAAGCATGACTTGATGAACCGGAGGTGTGCATTGTGGTTTGCTTCCTGTTGCTGTGATAAGCCATTGCCTTGGGAACAAAGGCCCATTTGGCTTACAACTCCCAGGTCACACTCCATCACCGAGGGTAGATAGGGCAGCGACTCAAGGTAGGAACATAGAGGCAGGAGCTGAAGTACGGACCACAAGGAATGCTTACTGGCTTTACTTCTGGGCTCATGTTCAGCCACATTTTTTTGTTTTTATATAACTCAGGCCCACCTGCCTAGGAATAGTACCCCCCATAGTGGGCTGGGCCTTCCTGCATTAACCACCAAGAAAAAGGCCATACAGACAGGCCAACAGGCTAATCCACTGTACGCAATTCCTCAGTTGAGGGGCCTCTCTTCCAGTGTCAAGCTGACAACGGAAGCCAACGCGACAATGGTGTCTAAAGGCTTAGCCGCAGGCCAGGAAGAGGAAAAAACAAAAACGTGGGGGCGGGACAGCAGCAAGTGTCCAGAGCAGCCAACCTGAGTTGAGTGGCCTCTGGAAGCTGCTTCTGAACACGAGGATGAGGACTGTTGGTTCTGAAGACAGGCAGACTTGGGGGCCAGCCTTCTGCAGGGCTGCTCAAGAAGGGGGTGGGGAGAGTTTCAAGGGTGCAGGGCAGGCTTCAGGCTCAGCTAAGCACCTGAAGGCACTTCTCATTGACTGCAGAGCAGGGCTGGCCATACGTGGAGTGGCTCCTCGTGGCGGGCAGTGTGGAAGCACAGGCTAGGGGATGCCTCCTTCACAGCTCGGGCCACCTGGGGATCCAGGAAAGGCCTTTCCCCTTCCTGTGCCTCAGTTTCTCTTTTGGATGATACTATAATTTACATCCCTCGCCTTGACCCTTTACTAATAGGCAGAGGCGTGGTTCGCTGTCCACCCTGGCTGTTCATGTGGACAGCCTCTGGCTTACAGGAATCTAAACGGCCTTACTGAGCAGATGAGTCGTCCCCCCGTCCCCCGCCCCATGAGATGTTTGAGCAGGTGACCCCTCTGATCTGAGGCCTGCCACAGAGCACGTGGGAAACCTGCTGTGGGAGGGGAGACCTGGCTAGGCTGAGCTTTGTAGTCTCCTTCCCCAAAGAGGCCAGGCCTAGCTGAGTCTGTACACAGCGTCCATGAGGAAAGGAACACATGGTGTCCTCGGCTGGCCAGGTGCCCATGCAGGTTTCTGTGGCTGTGCTGTTGCCTGTGTGACTTGCCAGAGCTTCTCCAGAACCCGAGGGCACAAACTGGCTCCAATCCTAAAGCCAGGGGCATTTTCCCTTTGATTCTCCTACCTGTCTGTGACGCTCTGCCCTGGCTGTTCCACCTCTATCCGTTTAACAGGAAGCCCTGGGTGACGGTTGTGCTGGGCCTGTGGTGTGTGCGTGAGTCGGTAGGCATGTCCATGGTGTATGCATGTGTGGCCTGTGGGTGTACAGTATGAGGTCTGAGTATGGACTGTGTGCGCTTGTGGAGGCCCGTGGACACTCAGTGTGAGCAAGTGAGGGCTTAGGGACTTATGTGAGTGAACATGAGTGTATGTGAGTGAGCAGTCTCTGGCTGGAGACCAAGTCAAGCTAAGCTTCATAACGAGGCAGGCCATAACCAGGCAAACCTGCTGCCTAAGCTTCTCATTGTTATTCTGAGTATGGGTATTGCATTTTTGTTTGTCTGAGACAGGGCCTCACTATATATAGCCTTGGCTGGCCTCCCACACATAGAGATCCTCCTGCCTCAGCCTCCCAAGTGCTGGGATTGAAGGAGGTATCTCTAGGAGAGGGTGGCCACGGACACACATGAACACAAGCTTGGAGGGCTGTTACGTCCCAGGGACAAGGACAACCCATCCTCTTGGCCTAGGGGAGCGTCTTGAGGCCAGAGCCCCCAGCTCAGAGGCTCATGTCTCCTGCAGTATGAGGCCGTCATGGACCGTGTCCAGAAGAACAAGCTGTCTCTCTATAAGAAGACCATGGAGGTGAGTGGGAGGGCCTTGGAGGCCTCTCTGAGAGTCCTGGCTTGGAATTCTGGGACAGCTTGCCTCACTTGGTCCACAATGTGTATTGGCCTGCTGGAGGCTGATACCCAGGCCTTGTTTATCATCACAAGCCCTGTAGGATATTGTCTGGCAGGACAGAGGGACAGTCCCACACGTAGTAGTCCATGAGTGGTCCTGTCAGCTGAGGAACCCACAAGTAGCAGGGAGGAGGGACACCTGAGAGCAGAGGAGTCTGGAAGACAGGGCTCAAAGTCTCCATAGGGAGAGGCATCAGGCCTGCATCTCCGTCCTGGGAGAGGTGCCTGGGCCACACAGCCCCCCCTCCCCCAACGCATTTCTCCACACCTTCAGTCCAAGAAGGCATACGACCAGAAATGCAGGGATGCAGACGACGCCGAGCAGGCCTTCGAGCGTGCCAGTGCCAACGGCCACCAGAAGCAAGTAGAAAAGGTGTGTGGGGTGGGGGTGATGGGCATCATGTGGGGTGGGGGTGATGGGCAGGGCCGGTAGGCAGGGCAGGGCTGCCGTCCTGGGCTGAATGTGCATATGGGGTCATGCTAACTGGTTACCCTTTTCTGATTCTCCATGTCCACTCTGTGCTATGGTGCCTGTCCTCAAGGACTATTCTTCAGCACAGGTCTTCTGCTGCACAGCAACCCCTGGACAGATCAGGGGTGACTGACCTACCAGGGCCCTAAAACATATACATGTTCCACAGACCAGAAAGCTGAGCCCGAGAGGGGCAGGGGGTTGTGGGTGAGTTGAATCCAGATTGACCAGAGCCCAGGTTCTGAGCAGCTATGCAGGTCTTGGTATTTGCCATTTGTGTGTGTGTGTGTGTTTCCTGAATGCTGTAGGTTTCTAATTGCAGCAAGGCCCCTGTGCCACAAGGCTGCTGGTGAACGGTAGAATTTGCCCACCCATACTTTGATGCTGGGTGATGTCTCTGGAGTGGCCAGGGAGTGCCAGTCACTTCTGAGCAGTTCCAGGGCCAGGATTGCTGGTCTGGGACTCAGTGCCACTCTCCTGTCTCCTCAGAGCCAGAACAAAGCCAAGCAGTGCAAGGAGTCAGCCACAGAGGCAGGTATGTGGCCTGGCAGCCTGGCCAGTCCTTCCCTCCGCTGGTGCACTCCCACCTGCCAGCAGTGTCCCGTGTGCCACTCCAGGCACGCTCCCCAGAGCACAGAGACTGTTCCTTGTCACTCTGCATGCTTCTTCCTTAGCCACTGCATACAGGCACAAGGAAACTGAGGCACAGAGAGGCTAAGCGAGCTGCCCAATGTCACACGGCCATTAAGTGGGTTTCAGAGCCACAGGGCCACATCCCTTCACCTCACAGTGACCAGTGCTCCCACTCAGCCTTCGTGGGACCTGGCTCCTGTCCTTTACCTGATGCCTGCACCTGTTCACCATCCTCCCATGCCAGGGATGGCGCCCTCCTTCCTTCTGCCCCACCTCTCCAACACCTGCTGCCCCCTCAGCAGATGGTAACTTCAGCTTGCTGGCTTGTAGCACAACAGCCTGCAGAGGCACCCTCCTTAAGCCTCAGTTTACCATCTGTAAAGTGGGGGGACGGAGCACAGGAAATGGAACAGAGCCTCTGCACAGAGGGTTCTGCTCCAGTCCTTACAGCTCTCAGAGCATAGCTGGGACGGAGGTGGAGAGTCACCCTGGAAAGGGCAGTAGGGCAGCTGTGTTTGCTGCCCAGCAGCTAGCCAGGCCCTTGGGGAGGAGCTCTGAGGACTTGGGGGAGAGGGTGGTTGTGCTGGGTGGGCCTCTGCAGGAATGAAGGGCAGAGGAGCTCCTGTCATGGGAACTGTCAGGAGAGGCCCAGGGTTACCAGGCTCACCTAAGGGGCCCCTGTGCTTGTAGAGCGAGTGTACAGACAAAACATCGAACAGCTGGAGAGAGCAAGGACGGAATGGGAGCAGGAACACCGGACCACCTGTGAGGCAAGTGGCTCCCCCCCCCCTCCTCCAGCGGTGGGAAGCTGGGGCTGCGGGACGGCACTTCGCATCATTCCACTCCAGGACACGTGCTCGGCTGGTGCCTAGGGCCTGTCGCCATACTTACCACCTGGCCTTATGGCCCAGATCCTTTCGCTGCAGCAATATAGTCCTCAGAAAGCCCAGAGTGAGCTCAAGGCCCACCCTGGGGCCGCAGGGATGGACAGAGCACAGGGCCGAGTCCTGTGCCCCTCACTAGCCTCCCGCTGGCCCTGTAGGACAGGACTTGATGGAGATGCGAACAGATGCTCCTAACAGCCCCGCCTCCCTCCTGCTGCCCTAGCTAGAGGCAGGGGCTGGACCTTCAGGATTGTCTTTGCTTGAGACTTGGCTGCTGCAGAGTGTCCTGCACCAGTCACCTAGCTGAGCTATCCTGGGGCTGCCTGGCCTGGCCCCTCAACACTTGCCCTTTTCTCCCCACCAGGCCTTCCAGCTGCAGGAGTTTGACCGGCTGACCATCCTCCGCAATGCCCTGTGGGTACACTGCAACCAACTCTCCATGCAGTGCGTCAAGGATGATGAGGTGTGTGCTATCAGGAGAGGGCAGCATGGCTGGGGCCAGCCAGCACGTCCCTAGACCTCTAGCCCAGCCTCTAAGCACAGGAAACACGGTGCTGCTGTGTTCCCTGCGTCTGCCTTTTCCTCCTACCTGCCCTTCAGCGCTGTGCCCCAACACAGCAAAGACTTGCTGGGGGCTGAGGGGCTCTGCTTCAGGCTTATGCTCCTGGGAGCCTGGCCTAGCTTCCCTTACACCCCTCCCCCAGCTCCTCCTGTCTCACTGAGCTGGCCAGGGAGCATCCTACCTCAGGTCAGGGGGGCTGACACCTACACCAGGAGCCCTGGCTTCTGATCTCTCAGGGCACCTCTTACCGCTCCCGCCCATGGGCTAGCTGATCTGATACCCTCGGACCCAAGCCCAGATTCACTGAGTGACCTCAGCATGCCACTTTCCTTTTTTGAGTTTCTTCATCTTAAAACAGGTCAAGTCATGGGCCTTGGAGGATGGAGGTCAAGTGAGGTGGGGCCTCTCCTCAGGGCTCCGAGCTCAGGTGTTCAGGAAACAAAGGCATCAGCCAGGTCTCCATCCATCTGGCAGGCCTGGCAAACCAAGGCTCCTCTGGCCAGCACCAAACCTGAAGGTTCAGGCTTAGAGTCAGGATTACAGCAAGGCTGGGGACCAGAGTGACTGTGGCAAGAGCAGGTATCGGGATGAAGCCTGAACACAGCCTTTGCTCGTTCCCCACCCTCAGCTCTATGAGGAAGTCCGGCTGACACTGGAAGGCTGCAATGTGGACGGCGACATCAACGGCTTCATCCAGTCCAAGAGCACGGGCAGAGAGCCCCCGGGTAAGGTCCAGCCTGAGGGGAGTTCAACTTCTGGAGCCAGGGCTGGCTGGCTGTAGGCCTCGCCCAGGCTGGGGTGACCACACTTCCTCACTGGGTGGAGGTAGGCCAGCCCTAGGCTGGGGGACAGTGACGTTCTGCTCTTCCAGAGGGAAACCATTCAGTCCCTAGCACCCACATCAGGCGGCTCACAGCCGTTTGTAACTCCAGCTCCACAAAAAATCTAACACCGCTGGCTTCCACATGAATACACACATCTACACATAGTTAAAACTAAAAAAGAGAAAAAAGAAATCCATGGTGCACACCTTTAATCCCAGCACTTGGGAGACAGAGACAGCTGGACCTCTGAACTCGAGGCCAGCCTGGTCTACACAGTGTGTCAAAATAGCCAGGGCTACATAGAGGGAGGGACCCTGTCTTAAAATACCAAACAACAACAACAACAACAATAACAACAACAAAGATACACTTGGTGATGCCAGTCTGGGGACACCGGTACAGTTGCGCCTGCCTCGCTGCTCTGGGCCTCATGCATTTACTCTCTCCAGCTCCAGTGCCTTATCAGAACTACTATGACCGGGAGGTCACCCCAATGATTGGCAGCCCTACTGTCCAGCCATCCTGCGGTGTGATAAAGAGGTGAGGCACTGATGGACTGAACATGGCCAGCTTCACCTGCCCGCGACTCGTCCACATCTCATGGCCGAGCAGCTCCTGTAGATCTGCTGCCATGTTCAGATGCCGGCCATTCCACTGAGATAGTCCAGGATCAAACCACCCTCCGGGAGGCGGCCCTCAGTATAGGGGGTCCAAGCATTAATTACTCACACTCTGGTCATTCACCACTGACTACGCTGAGAAGCCTGGGCAAGCACCGAGTGTGGCTTCCTTGTCCATTTGGCCCTACCATGAGGCAGGGTAGTGACTTAACCATCAGCCAGCAGTGGTGGCACTCTTCAGGTGGCTTATAAATGGCCCAAAGCCCAGACACTTGGAGAACTCACCAGGCTTGAACATAGCCACCTCGCTGGCCTGGCTGTAGTCCTAGTTGGGCGCCCTGTGGGTGACTTGCTCTAGTCACCACGGGGCCAAGGAAGGGAAGACTTGGCCCAAACTGCCTGGGGCTGTTAAGATGTGTGGGAGCTGAACTCTGAAGACAGCCATTTCCTCTGCAGAGCCTGGGGGGGGGGGTTGTCTAGTGGGGTGGCCAGAAGTGTGAATATGGAAGGCTGCCTCTGAGAATGAAGGGACTGTCAGGAATGGCGTGTGGTGGCAGCAGGCTGGCAGAGGTCCTGGAGCACTGAGAACTCCCAATTAGTCCCTTTGCTTCCAATGAGGTAACACCAGGCCTACCCTCTGCTCACCTCTAGGTTCTCTGGGCTGCTACATGGAAGTCCCAAGACCACATCTTCTCAAGCTCCTGCTGGTAAGTGAGGGGAAGGGATAACGGACAGGGAACATGACTTCCACCTAAGACCCCAGTGGGAAAGAGACGCTCCTACCTAGATAGCATAGACGGTGCACTAATGCCCCCAAGGGAGGAGATCTGCTGCTGTCTGAGAACGTGGCCGAAGCTGGGATCAAGCCCCACCCAGCAGTCTCCAGGGACCACTGTCCTCAAAAGGGGGGCAGGAGCCAAGCCTCACCTTCCTTGCAGCTTCCACAGAGACTCTGGCTCCCACTCCTGAGCGGAATGAGTTGGTCTATGCAGCCATCGAAGTGCAGACAACACAGGAGGACCTTAACTCATCGGCCCAGGACTACCGGGCGCTCTATGACTACACGGCACAGGTGAGGGCTTCGCCCTGCACCCGGGAACACGCCTGGGGTGCGAGCACTTAGGCTACACCAGAGACCAGCAAAGTGAACATCTGCTGGGCTGGTATCTGCTCAGATCTGCACACGTGGAGTCCACACGCTGAGCGCTCAGGGCTGCTGCGGGTGGATTAACGGGTTGGGGCTCAGGCTTTGTTTTCGAGCTGTGGACCCACAGAACCATAATGGCTGAAATGATTTCTTGAGCTGCCCCGGAACTGATTTTCTGACATCCTTGGGGAAAGGTCATCATGGCAACCACAGAGCGGCTGTGCTGAGATGGCCCAAGTGAGGGGTGTAGACCTGGAAGGCAGGCCCTGAACTTAGGCCAGCATACCCATGTGTGTAGGCAGGCTAGATGTGGGCTGCACTAACTGGGGGTACAGGCCTGGAGAGTAATGGGGTACTCAGGTAGCAGTAGATGGATGTGTGGTATGTTTAGGGAGAGCTTGCCTTTGGGGTGTGACAAACATCTTTGACAAGCTGCAGCGGTTGGAGCAGTGAGAGAAGCCCAGGATAAGAGGTCTCCATGACAACCTGAGCAAGTTAGGAGGCCAAGTCTCTTGGGGAACCCTGTCTGTCTCCAAAGGAACTACCCTGAAGACTTGAGCATGACTCAGCAGTCTGCTCACCCTGGGAGGCAAACATGCATATACTGCCAAGGTGGTGGGGGTGTTTAGGGGTGCCAGCCCAGAGCCAACCCAGGAGGCTCCTCCCAGCTCATGCACTTGCCATTTCTTCCCCAGAATTCTGATGAGCTGGACATCTCTGCAGGAGACATTCTGGTGGTCATCCTGGAAGGAGAGGATGGCTGGTGGACAGTGGAGCGGAACGGACAGCGTGGCTTTGTCCCCGGGTCCTACCTGGAGAAGCTTTGAGAAAAGACACCAGCAGCCTCCACACACCTCTGCCCTGACTCTGAGGTCAGGACTGTTCCCAACACCCCGCCCCCCACAGGCCTCCGGGGGCCAGAAGCAAGCCTGGCCGCCCTGGGGGTGGGATGGGTGCTGGCTCCTCTCCATGAATTTCTCCCAGAAGGAATAAAGGGGCACAGTCTTCCTTTGCTGGAGTCCTTTTCTCTTACCCCAGTATCCTGGGGCTCAATTCAGAAGCCAGAGCAGAGGGAGTCTGGGAGAACAAGGCTCTCTATTTACAGAGGCCTCCAGCGGTAGTCAGGCTCAGCTAGGGACGGAGGGGAGGCCTCGGCCCAGCTGCCTGAAGCTCCCAGGCTGCCAGAGTGACATTCATACCTGGGACAGCCAGGACGATGCAGGTTAAGTGGGGCTGGAGAGTGAGATCAGGCATATAGCCCCTCTGTGCTCCTCCCTGACAGGACTCAGTCATGTGAGTGCTGGTTCTAAGTCATAGAGAGCAGCTGTGGGCCTGTGGCTTTCTCACTACACTGCCTGCCCACCCACCTGGCAGCTGGCATAAAAGCCTATTCATGTTTCCGGGTAAATGTCAGGTGCTGGAGGCAAAACTGTGAGCAAATACTGGCCTAGAGAAAGAAGGGGTGGGGGTTGTTGAAAGGGGCTCCTCTGTGTTACCATTTCATATCCACCCTCTGAGCTTCCCACTGTAGCAGAAAGGTGACATGCCTGGTGACAAGGCTGGGTCGTCTTTGGCTTGTGCTCGCTCACCCATCCAGGTGTGAGGGCATTTTGCAGGCCTGGGGCCAGGCAGAGGTTCAGGGAGCAGTTCTCTGGAGCCAGGGCTCAGGAGCTGAGGAACAGCCATCACCGCGACTTGGCAGAGTATGTGGCAGACAGAAGGGAAAGGGCTTTGAGCCACTGGAAAGAACCAGGCTGACGTTGACATCCTTCTGGAAATGTCATTTTCCTCCTCATGAACATCTGTGAGGTGACCAAACACCACACCCACCTGTGACACATCAGATATGCACACAGGGATGTTTGGACAGTGACTCAATCCAGGGCTGTCCCATGAGAGACAGCAAAGCTAGCAAATGAAGACTTGGTCATGGCAAACCTGTGTGGGCCAGAAAACCAAGGTGCCCTGGCCACCCTTGTCCTCACCTACCAGGCCCAACAGGACTCCTGCACCTCACTCAACCCAGAGAGTCTGATGGTTCACTCCTGGGCAGTCTCAGGCTTGGTGCTTGCCAAGATGGCCTGACAAGCTCACTCTTCCAGGGGGTCCAGGGCAGCCAGGGAGGCCAGGAGGCGCTCTGCAGGGTGGCAGCTGGTAAACATGGGGATGGAGGGATAGTTTTTGGGGTGTGTGCAAGGGTGGAAAGGTGGAGAGGAGAGAGTCCTGGACTCCGATCTCGGCCTTTCAAGGTGGGCAGGCCTTCCCTAGTGGAACAGAGGGACCTGGAACAGGCAGAGCAAACAAGCAGACTGACTTCCGGGACAGTGAAAAGGAGAGAGCTGATAGTTCTATATCAGAGCTTTCTTTATTCTTTGAAAATACCTTGTCATCTTGATTGATCATCCCATTCCTCTGCCAAGATTTTTTTTAAAAACCTTTGGCCTAGATATTTATCATCATCTCTGACAGGTGCTGCAGTGTCAGGTGGGTTCCACTGGGTGATGGGCGAGCAGTGTGAGGTAACAGCCTGCTCTCCAGGTATCCAGGGAACAGGACAGAAAGCAACATTGGGATCACAGTTTATACCCCGGGAAATAAGCCCACAGAGGAATCCTAGTAAGGTCCACTTCACCTGCAGCTTCCTCACTGTGTGTGTGTCAGGGCACAATGTCAGTGGCCGGGAACCAAGACAATGCCAGACGGAGGAGGAGCTGGTGCAACGGTGTATATAAATAACTACAGCACCTCCCTGTCAGAGGGCAGCTCAGATCTAGCCAATGGACAGGACAGTCTCCGCAGTTGAGTGGAGAGTGGGGACTGACTTTCACACGATCTCAGGTGTCCCATATTTGACCACATCCCCTGGATGGGGAGGCCTGGTGGCACTCAGAGGAAGGATAGCAGGCTGCCAAGAAGAGACTTGATACCCTATGAGCATATACAGGGGGAGGAGGTCCCCATCAGTCACAGTCATAGGGGAGTAAGGGAAAAATAGGAGGGAGGGAGGAATGGGAGGATACAAGGGATGGGATAACAATTGAGATGTAATATGAATAAATTAATAAAAAATATATTTAAAAAAAGACAAGACAGCGGCAGAGGGAAGAATGTGTCAGAGCCATCAGAGTCTGCAGCAGCTGACCCTTGGCCAGTGTCAGGCAAGCCTCAATTGCCTCTGAATATCCATCACCAGCAGGGTGAGCAGCAGGTCTGTGCAAGGTGCTACCTCATGGTTACTGGTCAAATGCTAACTGAAAGCAAGAGGTTGACACTGTAACAGCCAGGCCTACAGCCTCTGGCTCTTGGCTCAAGGCAGCAGCAGCAGCTCATTCAACATGCTCTCTGGGGCAGCCATGGTTGCCACTGAGTCTTTCCCAGTGGGGACAACAACCAACCTCGCCATCTGACCAGACAACATCAGCCAGCACCTAACTCCGACCATGTTCCCGAGCTGCTCCTGGACCAAGCCAGCTCGGCCCAACCTACGCCACGGTCTGGCCACTTCCCATCGTGGCTCTTCAGTCATCACATACAAAGGGATCCGCTGCCCTCAGCTGCCTCCAGCTGTTGAGATCTCAGGAATGGGGCTTTCTAACTGTGCTCAGCAGAGCCCTCTGCAGGGCCAAGGGAGAAGAAAAGAAAGCTCAGTCCATCTCCGCTGCACTCAAGGTTTACACTCTGGAGCAGCAAGGCTGCCCAGTCCAGGGAGGCACCAAACAGTGACCTGGCCGCATTCTCCTGGCGACTCTGGTATATGTATGTAGTCTCCTGGTTAATGAGCCCTTCGCTAGACTTCTCATTCCAAGTTTGAAAACACACTCTGTGGTACCACACCCACCTGCCTCAGACTATGAATATCTGCCCACTAGGTGTCAGGTCCTGAGATCAGGTCTCAGGCCTTCCTGGGCATACCCAGAACAGTCTGTATGAGTCACCTTCCCCACAGCCAGTGACAGCCCTAGTGCCCTCTAAAAGTTAGTGGGTGAACTTGGTGGTCCCTTTGGAGTACCCTTAGGAGACCCCAAAGAAACCACGAGAGAAAGCTACAGAGAACACAATTGTTTTCCAGATTGGCAAGGATGCTGGATGTGGGGTCAACACTCACAAGACAGGTGCTCCTCCATAGCAACCGCCAGTCAGTTATCAGCAAACCACCGAGGTCTCACAGAAAAGTTGCCTACACACTGTTAAGGTTTGTTTTGTTTTCTAACAAGGTAAAGGACAACGCTGGAAGTTCAAAAGACACAAACGCTTAGCCATGTTTTTTAAAGCTTGTAGGCCTGGCTAACAGCCAGATACACATTTTCACCTACTAGAACAGAAATAAAGGCAGGCAACAGCCTCAGGGCCAACAAGGAGGTGGGGAAATGGCAGATTTACATGCCTGGCGAATAACAACATATAGTATAATCTTTTTTGGAAAGCCATGGGACACATTTGACAAAACTAAATTTCACCTTTTTGGGGAACAGAATAAATTACTACAATCCTTTACATGCAGAAAAGACTGACACGGATGAAAGCTGCTTTGAAGCGAGGCTTGTGGGAGCTGACATGGATTGCTTAGACTGCTCTACTTTATGCCACGTGAGTCGCTTCGGAAGGCCTGCCAGCCGTCAACACAGCACCGGTTTCTATCAACAACAGAGGACACTTAGATTACAAAGGAGCTGAAGAATTCCCACCACTTGGTGATGTCACAGCAGTCCTATCACCCGTGTGAGGTGACCTGGTCTCTGGCTGCCAGTCCAGCAGAGCATAACTGCACGGAACACACACGTAATGGAGATGGAAACACCGTACCTACAGGGCTTAGGCTCTTATTACACTGTTGTGTAGTATTGGTCACTATACATAGGGCACTGTCTATGCTAGGCAAGCTTCTTACCACCAAGATACCCTTAAAAATTTCCTTTTTTACAAAAAGATTTTACATTTGATTGTGTGTGGGAGAGGGAGCTAGAGTGTCCATGTGAGTGCAGGTGGGCCAGACGGCCTTGAGTCCCAGGAACCAGGATACGAGGCAGCCGTCAAGTGCCTAATGTGGCTGCTGGGAACTGAATGTGAGTGGTAAGAGCGCTCAAACTCTTAGCCGCAGGGCCATCTCTTATATCCACGATGCTAACAAGAACAGACAGAGCCACAGCCTAGCCTAAAAAGACTACCATGCTATGCCATGAGAGGACAGGCATATGCTGGAGATCATCATCATGAAAGAGCAAACACAACCAAAGCCAGAGCTCACGGCCACGCTGCTTCCGTTCCTGTGCTTTGGACAGACAGACCTCTTTTGCTCAGAGAACATGGTTCTTTATAGACTTAATTACATTTTTTAAAGGTACCAATAAACTTCTGTTAATTTTTTTTAAAGGTTAAGACAAAAAGCTTTGTTAACTCGGTAGCAGCAGCAGGACCAGGGCTCTTCAGGCCTTTTCCTCCCAGGTCCTGGGGTGGTAGCTCTTTTCTGCTAGGCTGTTTCACATTCCTCTTTTTACTCCTTCCAGTAGCTAAAACACCTCTAAAACACCTTTATAGAGTAAACAATTTAAGTGTTCCTGTTCACACCATCACCTCACCAGACCAGGGACTCACAATGAACATCACAGGAAGTTAGGGGACAGACCAGGGACATTATGCGCCCCTGTGTGATGCCCTGGGTAAGCCTGGGACTCATGGGATTCAAAAGCTTTATCAGGAAGAAGACCATTTAAAAGGGGACCACAGTCTTCTATAATGTCAACGGCACTTGAGACAAATTGATGGAATTCCTCCTGGTCAGATATGACAGCTAAATAAACAGCTGAACCCAACTGGTTCTGCAGAGGGACCAGCACTGCCAAGAACCGTGGTCATCTGCTGTGAGGGGTAGATTATTTCATCAGCATTAAAGGTACCAAACTTAGCAACTGTTCTATGATTGTCAGACACTATTTTGGGGAAACACCTGCTCAAGTACTTGAGGGACAGGCCACGGTGTCTGTGGAGAGAGTGAACAAGTACACTGAGGACAGGATGACTCATCACATAGGGCAAAGGTCAACAGGTACACACCTGAGTAAAGGATAATTAGGCTTTTCACAGTTTTTATTCTTGCACCTTTGAAATTATTTCTAAATAAAAACTTAAAGACAATAGGATGGTTCTCAACTATAGCCAGCCCTGGAAGCACCCAGACACCTCCAACAGCTTAGGGTGTGGCCTCCGTAGCTCTCGATTCCACTGTGCAGACAGACAAACACTGGAGCCTGAGAAGAAGCTGCCCGGCCACCCGCGGGACTATGAAGACTGCACGTGTTAAGTAGGCAGACAGTTTAACTTGTAGGGTGATGGCCAACAGATTGCCCCTCCAGTCGTGCTCAAGCCAAGAAAAATTACATGCCAAGCTGGCGGGGACAAGAATGCAGTATCCGGCGATTTCCTGGCTCCCAGCTCCTCCATTAACATGCCTGGCAGAGTGCAAGGAAGATGATGCTCTCTCACAAGGAAGCAGCTGAGTGTGAGCATCAGAGGATTGTGGAATTTGTTCCTTCAACAAGTTCAAGGAGCGGGTACCAGTGGCACATGATCAAGGCAGTTAGTTCCCTACTCTAGAACTCGCTGGATCATGCAGAAAAGGAGGAGCTAGTGTTGCTGACTACGCATTGCTGGGCTCAGTCCCAACCTGTGACAGGAGAGCCATAGAATGGATGACTGTGCTGGGAAGGAGGCTGAGGTGAAAGGTCACAAGCATCCCTGCCCACTATGGAGGGCGGAGGGAAGGGGCATAGGTCAGGAACTAATGCATTCCTGTAGCTCTGAAACTGGGGAAGCCTGTGCTGCTTCCGCAGGACTTAGGTTCAGTGTCTCTTCTTTGCATAGTTCCATTTCAGAAGGACTTAAAGATATTGAGACAGCTTACACTGAAGGCCCTCGCTGACCATGAACTCAGCCCTCCTCTATCTCTGTGACTGGCTGGCTCCCCAGCTGACTGAGTCGGAACTCTGAGATTCATTTTAGAGTCCTCTGCTGTCTTCTGTCCACACTGAGTGGGTGCACACTGCCTTTCCTTCTGCTAGTCCCCACTAGTGCTCTACTGCATCATCCTAATGGAAGTCCCTTCACACTCCTTCCAACCCATCCTCCGAATTGCATCAGGGACCATCTGTGGCCGGCCTGCTGCCATCAGCAGTATGTTTAGCCTTCACCTGCACAAGTCCTGTAAGACCAGAGAGGGTTTTTGTTAGAGAATCTGTTTCTTCCCCCAGGTGCATCCTAAGCCCTGGCAGAAGCACATCCTGTGCATCCTCCCCAGACCCCTGCAGAGCCTTCCAGCTTCTAGGCTTGGGCATTTTCCCCAGGAGCCCATGAAAGTGACGCCACTAAGTCCTCTGCACAACACAGGGCCCTGGTCTCTCTGTGTGCCTCCTCTGGGCCCCATTCTTTTACATCACCATCACTGCAGTGATGGAAATCACCTGCTCCTGCATGTCTCCTGCCCTTGGGACTAGGACAGCATTGTCACTGTGTCTATCCTCCAGGCCTTTGCACACTGCGGATGATCTGATACTCTAAAAGCACCTGTGGTTTGCTGACTCCATGGCCTTTAGAATCTGCCAGCATATAATGAAAACCCATGCAGTCAACAGCAGCATTTGAAATATTATACTGCTGCTCTGGAACTGAACTATCCCCCAAATAATTAAAAATTACACATGGTGAGGGCTGATACAGAGTTTATTGAATTAAACTTTTCTATTTACAATTGAGATCACATCTACATACTATTTTGCTAGTCCACATGGCTACATTGCCTCTAATGAGTTAAAGACTTACGTTCAGTCACACAGAAACTCACACGCTTACACTAATTGCTTTAAAACAGTAGTGCATACATTATAGTCCTCCTATAAAGCAGCTTTGAGTAAAAACCACTAGTTTCAAAGATCAGTCTCTGATTTTGAAGATGAACAAAGACATACACTGTATGATTCTAAAATCTATGTTAGCCATTTTGTACAACTGCTATGTTATTGTACTACAGTATATTTTCTGTAAAAGGACACTGGCGAGGGAGGGGCACCAGACAGTTGGCGTCTCCCTCACACCCCCAAACCTTTGGCCAAGAGTTCTCATTGAAGATGAAAAAGACCCAGTGATACTCCAACACTGTCACATCACGCCTCGGAAGCGACAGAAGCAGGCCCACGCCCTCCTTTGGCTCTACCACACTAGGGAAACTTGTTAGTGGTTCCGAGAGGAAGGGCATGGAGAATCAGCTAGAACAGGGGTAAGAAGGTCATAGGTGGGTAGGTAAGTACATGAAATGCCAGCCTGCTGTCCAACACCAGTGTACGTGTGCTTTGACTAGATGAACTCAGGAGCCAACTGCCGCAGGCCTGCTCAATTCACCTTCCAAATCAGAACAAGGATACTAAAAGTTAGCCCAGGCTTGCCTGTCTGCTACGCGTAGGTTCCACCAGTGATGAGGAGCTCATAGGCAGGGTCTCTACTCCGTCTGCACAACACGATGCAGGCGCACAGCATGCCCAACAGCTGCAGGAAGAAAACAGTATGAAATGGCTGAAGCTCTTGGCAAGTGTGTATTTCTTTATTGGCAATGAAGGTTATTTCAAGTTTTAGTGACCCCAAATTGTCAAAAAGCAGTAACAACAATGAAAGGGAATTTTTTATGAACACATGGTATTTAACAGAAGTAGCTAAGCACTAAGTGTCAGCTCTCTGCCCTATATCCAGGAACTCTGTGAGGCCAGCACTGTCCAAGGCTATTTTACTGAAATACCCCATTAGGGATACATAGTAGTTGGGCATGGTGGTACACGCCTGTAATCCCAGCACTCTGGAGGCAGAAACAGGCAAATCTCTGTGAGTTAGAGTCCAGCCTGGTCTACAAAGTAAGTCCAGGACAGCCAAGGCTACACAAAGAAACTTTGTCTCCAAAAACAAAAAACCCCAAGCCAAACCAAACCAAAACAATACATAGTGTCACATCCCAAAGCAGTTTCTATGGTGAAGGAAACGGCCTGTCTTTGTGCACAGAGGCTACTGAGCACTTGAAATGCAGCCACAGCCACTGAGTTGCACTTTAAATGTTTAACTTCAATTACAATGTGGCTGTGGCGTCCATGTTAGACAGCACACGTCTAGAGAAACCTGTTTGATAGTGTCTTTTTAGACATCTGGATTTAGGGAAGAAGAGCTTCATTAAGAACCCACAAAACCTCATAAAAGTGAAAAGCCAGCCTTAATGTCAAAAATGTATTTTGAAGGCTTCTGCTTATTAGTTACTACTTTTGATTCTGTGGCATTAATGACATAATGTTTGTCAAGGGCCATTGCTCCTTCCTAATTTTCCATTTTAATAAGTACTTCTGGAGTAGCATATTGGGATAGAGACATGTTACATTGATAAACAAAAGGATTAAACTAGATTATTAAAGAAAGTAATTCGAAAAGTCTCTCTCGCAATCTCTCACAAAATACAAACAGTAGCCAACGTTACTTTGCTGTTCTGAGTCCCCACAGACAGTTGAAGGGCCTAAGTTACTGGACTTTAAAAGGCAGAGGACTCATTCACAACTCCTGCTGTTTTCCCAGAGACCACACCAGCATCAGGGACCCCAGATAACACCCTCATCCTCTGCTTGCCAGCTCCTCTTAAAGCACAACTAACACTTCTGCTATACGTATGAGAAACGGCTGGATACAAAACTAACAAAAAAAAAAAAAAATCAGTAGCCTTCCTAGATACAAGTGATACAGGGCTGAAAATTAATCAGAGAAACAACACCCCTCACAAAAGCCATAATAACATAAGACTTTAGTGTAACTCTAACCAAGCAAGTGAAAGACCTGTATGACAAGAACTTCAAGTCTTTGAAGAAAGAAATTGAAGAAGACATCAGAAGATGGAAAGATCTCCCATGCTCATGGACCAATAGGATTAATATAATAAAAACGGCCATCTTAACAAAAGCAATCTACAGATTCAATGTAATCCCCATCAAAATTCCAACACAATTATTTACAGACCTTGAAAGAACAATTCTCAACTTCATATGGAAAAACAAAAAACCCAGGGTAGCTAAAATAATCCTGTACAGTAAGCGCTCTTCTGGAGGCATCACCATCCCTGATTTCAAGCTGTACTACAGAGCAACAGTAATAGAAACCTCATTGTATTAATATTAAAGCAGACAGATTGATCAATGGAATTGAAGACTCACAAGTAAATCTACACATCTATTGACACTTGATTTTTGAAAAGAAGCCAAAATTATACAATGGAAAAAAGACAGCATCTTCAATAAATAGTGCTTGTCTAACCGATGTCTACATGTAGAAAACTGCAACGAAATCCATGTATATCACCCTGCATAAAACTCAAGTCCAAGTGGATCAAAGACCTCAACATAAAACCAGAGACACTGAACCTTCACATCTGACATAGGGCTAATTTCCAAAATATATAATGAACTCAAGAAACTAAACAACAAACCAAATAATCCAATTAAAAATGTGGCACAGATCTAAACAGATAATTCTCAACAGAGGAATCTTAAAGGGCCATGAAGCACTTGGAGAAATGTTTAACGTCCTTAGTGGTCAGGGAAATGCAAATCAAAATGACTCTGAGATTCCATCTTACACCATCAGAATGGCTAAGATCAAAAGCTCAAGCAGCAGCTCATGCTGGTGAGGATGTGGGAAAAGGGGAGCACTCCTCCATTGCTGGTGCAAGTGCAAACTTGTACAACCACTTTGGAAATCAGTATGTGCTTTCTCAGAAAACTGGGAATCAAGCTACCTCAAGACCCAGCTCAAGTCACCACTCCTGTGCATATATATACCCAAAGGACACTTCACCATACCACAAGAACACTTGGTCAGCTATGTTCGTAGCAGCTTTATTCATAATAGCCGGAAACTGGAAACAACCTAGATGTCCCTTAAAGGGACAAGAAAATGTGGTACATTTATACAAGAGTATTACTCAGCTGTTAAAACAATGACATCATGAACTCTGCAGGCAAATGGATGGAACCAGAAAAGGTCATCCTGAGTGGGGTAACCCAGACCCAGAAAGACACACATGGTAGGCACTCAATAAGTGGATATCAGCCATAAAGTAAAGGATGGCCACACTACACCCCACAGACACAAAGAAGCTAAGTAACAAGGATGGCTGGGGGGTGGGGGCGGGGGGAGCGCACGGGGATGTGTGAGTAGACACGGAGGATGGATGCAGGGGAGGGGGGGAGAATGGATGTCAGGGGTGGGCACAAGAGAGATCAGCTGGGAAGAAAGCACTGGAGGAAAGAACTGAAATGGGCAGGGGGTGGGGAAGGGCATCTCTAGGATGATCTAGAAACCTAGGGCAATGGAAACTCCCAAAACTCTATGAGGATGACCCTAGCTAAGACTCGTAGCAATGGAGAATATGGAATCTGAATGAGGCATCTCCTGTAACCAGGCAAAACTTCCAATGGGGGTACTGGGCCACAAAACCTTCGACCTACTATTTTTCCTACAAGATGTGCTGGGGCAAAGATGGACAGAAATCGAGGGAGTGGACAACCAATGACTGGTCCAGCTTGAGACCCATGCCATGAGAGGGAGCCCACCCCTGATACTATTAATGATACTCTGCTATACTTGCAGACAGGAGCTAGCATAACTGTCATCAGAGAGCCTTTGCCCAGCAACTGGGAGAAGAGGAGGGAGGGGAAACTGCAGTCAGGATGTAAAATTAACTAAAAACTTTAAAGGGTCTCTGTACATACAGGGGCAATCTAATTTCAGCAAATGCACCTGGGTCTAATACACGCAAACTCGGAAAGTCAAGCTCTGCCTTCCATCAGCTGCTATTCCACCCATTGAGGCTGGGAGGCTGCTGCTCAAATCCATCAGCACCACTACATTAATATTTACCAAGCGGTGGCCGGGCGGTGGTGGTGCACGCCATTCACCCAGCACTTGGGAGGCAGAGGCAGGTGATCTCTGAATTCAAGGCCAGGCTGGTCTACAAAGAGAGTTCCCGGGCAACCAGGGCTACACAAAGAAACCCCATCTCAAAAAACCAAACCAAACCAAACTAAACCAACATATTTACCAAGTGGCTGCTGACCTATAGGACCATAACATGCTGCTAAATCTAACTCTAAGCCTATCTACTACCAATTCTCAGAGAAATGTATTTCTGCTCATTACACATCAAAGCAGTCTGTAGACTAGCTCTAAAACAAACACACTGATGTTATCAGGCAGTATTAAACTAAGCAATAAAAAACTACTAACATCATGGCCTTGCCAGGAGGAGAAAACTACTAACATCATGGCCTTGCCAGGAGGAGAAACAGTTCTCCCTTCTCATCTCCACCACCTCACTTTATCTCAGCTGGGTAAATTCCACTGGGGCCACAGCCTCAAAATGAGGTCAAAACACATCTCATTTCACTTAAGTCAACTTGTACAGACTTTAAAGCAACTTAAAAGGCACAAAAAACCCTACTGATTGGAAATGAGACCATTTAACAGCATTAAGCTATATCCAGAAACGTCTTATTCTCACCATTAAGTATTACAGAACCACTTACAGCACTCCGCTACACTAACACTACATTGATTACTGAAAATTTGCAACAAAAGACTTGGAAATATTACAGGAATTTAAAAGCTTTATTACTTCTTAAAATGAGGCAAGGCTACACAGAGAAACCCTATCTGGGGAAAAATGAACATGTACCTTGTAATATTTAAGTCATGGGAAGCAATCTTTACTTAGGTCAAATAAAACACCAAATATAAAATCTGTTAAGAAGGAAAAGGCACCAATGGACAGCACATTCCCCACAGTCATGTGGAGAGCGGGGACTGACTCTGACATGAACTCTGGCACCCCATATTTGACCACCTCCCCTTGGTGGGGAGGCCTGGTGGCACTCAAAGAAAGGATAAGCAGGCTACCAAGATGAGACTTGATAGCTTATGACCATATAGTGGGGGAGGAGGTCCCCCTCGGTCTTAGACCTAGGGGAGGGGACTAGGGTGAACGGGAGGATACAAGTGATGAGTTAACAACTGAGTTGTAATCTGAATAAATTAATTAAAAAATATGCTTACTATATAAAAAACTAACTGCTAAATAAAATGTTCTGTGATAGTCTGTAGAGGTGGAGGAAAGTTAGGTATTTTCACGCAAAATTAAGCAATCTTTGTCCTGCAAGCACTCTTTTCTGAGAAATAATGGCTAGTGCCTATAGAAACTCACTTAGATTCTTCACTCTTCAGTTTCACAGCCACACACTTTGCTACAAATAGACTATGACATGCAGAACCGAGAACCACTACTTGCCTTTGTATGACAAGACTTACACAAGTACCTACTAACATCAACTGAAGTATTCTCCTAAAACAAGATAGTACACAGCCAAACAAGGTAAATACATATAACAAAAGATACCAATCTGTTTTTGAGAAACAAGATACAAACTGTATGATTCTCTTTATACCTGACTTTGAACTGTGGTGGGAAGAACAGTTATAAAAACAAAAGTAAGAGCCAGGAGTGGTAGTGCACGCCTTTAATCCCAGCACTCGGGAAGCAGAGGCAGGCAGATCACTGTGAGTTCGAGGCCAGCCTGGTCTATAAAGTGAGTCCAGGACAGCCAAGGCTACACAGAGAAACCCTGTCTAAAAAAAAAAAAAAAAAAAAGGAAGGGATACTGTCATACTGAAGCCATTTGTTTTTATTTTTTTGTACTATTGGGCTAGAGAGATGGCTCAGTGGTTAAGTGCACTTAATTGCTCCTGCAGAGGACCTGAGTTTGACTGCCAGCACCCCATATAGTGTCTCACAACCATCTGCAAGCCCAGTGTGAGGGGATCCAACAAGCACAGACATGAACACATGCAAAACATCTTGAAGAACTCACAGAAACTCAGAGAAATGAGTTGCCTCTACAAACAAAGGTGAGGGGGCTCAAGAGGGTTAGGGAGATGATTCAGCAGTTAAAGCTTCTGCCATGGAAGCCAGGACCAAAGCTCAGACTGCCAGATCCTATGTAATCACCAGGAGAGCCTAGCAACCCATCTGTTAATTCTGGAGACCATGGAGGCCAGAATATAGCACGTGATTCCCTGAAACTGAAATTACAGTTGTGTGCCGACACGTGGGTGCTGAGAATCACACCAGGGCCCTCTAAAGAGCAGTCAGTGCTCCCAACCACTGAACCATTTCTCCAGTCCCTGTCACTGATTGCCCCTCCCGCAACTCATACCCTCACTTTACCAACTGAGCTATTTCTCTGCCTAGAGCATGCCCACTGGAAGACTCCAAAGATCAGCGATCAGTCTTCCTCATGTTGCCTGCTCAGCACAATCTCTCAAGAACTTAACGAAGAACTTTGATTTGTACTATTATTAGAACTTTGGATACAAAATTCCTAGTTGATCATTTGTCTATTTGCAAGAAAGTATATTATCATGTTGATTAATAAGCTGACAAGAGATATAAGAAAAATGTTAAATAAACCTTGTTATAACAATCAGCAAGGATTTTCTTCTTTCAGAGTTCTTTTTCTTTTTGGTACTAAACACACCTGGATAATTTAACAAGGCTAGAGCAAGGGTTAGTAGATAGTTTCTTAAAGGGACATAGTAAATATTTTAGGCTTTTTAAACCAAGAAATTTGGTCTCTGCTACAACTACTATTCAACTGTACCATTTTCTCTAGAGTGCCAATTAGTCAGGATTATAAAAAATCTAAAAATCTGATCTGAAAACTCCAATTCTTTAGTTTATAACCGGAAACAAAATACTAATGGGATGAGAGTTCAGACTTTACTTCTCTATTGCCTCTCTGATGGTCACAGTGCCTTTGCTCTTCCTAATTTTAGTGGCAAAGCAAAGGGAAAGAATTGGAGAATCTCTAAGTATTCTTTTCTAGCTTGAAACTTCCATGTCATGTGACAAACATAAAGGCTACTGAGTCACCTCTGTCACCATTAGTTTTCCACTCAGAACACCACTACATTTTGACACCAAAGGTTTAGAACATTTAGAGACAGACTCTTTTCTTGGTTTTTCAAGACAAGGTTTCTCTGTGTAGCCCTGGCTGTCCTGAAAAACTCACAGAGATCCACCTGCCTGTGCTTCTGCCTCCCCAGTGCTGGGATCAAAGGCATGGACCACCACTACTGAGCTACAGACACTTTTGTTTTGTTTTTCAAGACAGTGTTTCTTCGTGTAACAGACCCCTGTCCAGGACTCACTTTGTAGACCAGGCTGGCCTCTGACTCACAAAGATCCTCCTGCCTCTGCCTGCTGAGTGCTAGGATTAAAGGCGTGCGCCACCATGCCTGGTCCAGGCCTTTTTTAAAACGTATTGGACAGATGGCTCAGAGGTTATGAGCACTGGCTGCTCTTACAGAGTTAATGAGTTCAATTCCCAGCAACTACATGGTGGCTCATAACCATCTATAATGAGATCTGGTGCCCCGTTCTGGCCTGCAAGCACACATGCAGGCAGAATACTAATACTGTAAACATAATAAATAAGATCTTCTTTTAAAAAAAAAAATGGGGGGAAATCTATTGTTTTGCTTGCAACCCAAGTTTTTTTACTTTCCAAATCACTAGATTTTGAATCTGCGAAAACTCAGAATCCCTGACTTAGCCTTCCTAATCTGAAAAACAAATAAAACCACGTATCCTTATAAACTACTACTTACATCGGGACACAGCTAGAGAAAGAGCTTCCCTCAGTCTTCATATGCACAGCTGGGTACTTCCTGAGACATGACCTCTACACAATCCCAAAGCTCTTTGTTTCTTTCTAGTATGCACAGCTTTATCATCACAGAAATTACCAAGAATGCGCAGGCCAGAATCCCACTTGGGAAGACTGCTGTTCTCCTACTTTATTATTTTAGCTAAATGAATGTATTTACATACACAACCAAAATGTGGACTACATCCCTGCTAGATTACTGTTATGCTGAGCCATAAAGTAAACGCTTGGGATGGCAGGGACTGCAGCAAATATGAAGCTAGGCTTTGGAATGAATCGTTTCATTGCTGTTTGAATACCAGAAAAATAAACAATCACCCTTTGCCATTTTAGAGGCACTTTCCAGTAAATATAGTAGTTTCTGCTCAAATGTGCAAAGAGCAGGAAAGCCAAACACCTTATATTTAAAGTAGCAATTATGCTTGTTTTAATGTAACAATTAAAAGGTGTCATAAAATACATTTGAGGCTAGAAGCCTATTTCAAGAACTAAAAGCTTTGAAAAATACTCAGAAGCCGGGCATGGTGGCACATACCTTTAATCCCAGCACTCGGGAGACAGAGGCAGGTGGATCTCTGTGAGCTCAAGGCCAGCCTCGTCTACAAAGTGAGTCTAGGACAGCCAAGGCTACACAGAGATACCCTGTCTCGGGGAGGAAAAAAAAAAAAGTAAAAACAAAACTCAAGAACAGAAAAACAAGAAAGTGAAATAGTATTAAAAACAAAACAAACAACAACAACAACAACAAAAAAAAACTGAAGTGAAAGTTTTCCACTTCCAAACTGAAATATAGCAGTATTTTTAAAGGTCTGTGGAGTTCTATCAAAATACTGGCCAGGACTACCCATGGTCTAAGTTTGTTATTTGAATGATGCCCTCACTAACCAATACAGGAAAACAAAGCAGAGTCTCCTCTAATAATCCCTTCCTATAAACGTCACTGGTTTCTTTGAGCCATTCTGGGTCTAGGTCCAGAGACAAGCTTTTGGAAACTGGTGGCTGGTACGTGAAGATTTGCTCTGCTTAATAACTAAAACCATGAGGGCTGACATGAGAGAACAAACTGCCTCTGGTAACAGCCTCTCTTGGCTAGCGCTGCTCACCTGAATAGCTGCGAAGGCCAGTGCTGCCCAGATAACATGCATCAGGATTTCCTGTAGCTTCTTCACAACCAGAGCCTCGCAGCCCTGTAACACACGGCCTCGTTAGATTTGTTCTTAAGAGAAAAAGCTGCAGACACCAATTACTAGTCACTGACAGCCATGGAACCGAAAACAACTAATGATTAAAACAACTTATAGATGCACAATTAAAACAAAACACAACACATTAAAATGTCATTAAAGACAAGTTTAAAAGACTGAAAAGAAGTCCCAGCACAGTGACTAGGATAGTGAAAAATAGTTCAAACTCACCTCGGCATAGAGGTCGGAGGGGTTGGCCAGGCTGCCATTACAGCTTTTAGCAGTCTCTCTGCAGCAACTAAGAGGAACACTCTGGTTTTTTGTTTCTTTGAACCAATCTGTATTTTCCCAGTCTGAATAGTTATGAATTCCACAACAGTGCAACTGGATAAGAGAGAGAAATTCCTTAGGTGATGGAGGTGTCTGTTGGGCTCTGTGCACAACAGAGCTTTAACAAGCTACTCCAGATCAGTGACACACAGAACTTTCTACAGTAAAGAACACACAGACTCTGTACAGTCCAGGGTGTAGCCACTAGCCACATGAAGATGAAAGGAGCACTTAAAATGTGGTTAGTGTGTCTGAAGAACTAGATTTTCATCTCAATTTAAATATGGCTATGAGTTCTAGATCTGTACATGAAAAGTACATTGCCTAAAAGAGGTATATTCTTATTAAAGCAATCTTTATATCTGGGGGAGGGGAGGATACCGAGACTGACTTCATGATTTTAAATGTTGTCTATGCGTGGATACGGGCATGCAAGTGCAGGTAACCACGCAAACCAGGTGCCACGCCCTAGAACTGGAGTTACAGGCGGCTGGAAACTATGCAACACAGGTGAAGGGAACCAAACTCAGGTCCTCAGCAAAAGAGTACATGCTGCTAAGCACCAAGCCATCTCTCACCCCTCACACTGCACAGCTATCCAGCTGAGTTAATATCATTTCCAATGGCAAAATGCTTACGAAGTTTTGTTTGGAATGTATGTGGTTTACTTTAAGAAAATAAAGAAAAAGTTGAAACGAGACTGACAAAAAGCAAGAAACATGGAGGCAGGGTAGCAGGCACACACTTTCTTACGGCTGTGAAGGTCCACTCAGCCCACACTCCCATAAAGAGAAGCGCTAGTTCCTGTGGACCCATGTGTCAACAACCTTCAAGGAAGCTCACCTGTCTCTGTACATAGTCAATAGCACGGCTGGCAGCATCGGAGTTGGTCCCATTGTAGGTCTTATATACTTTCTGAATGCTTCGATCAACCTCATTCTCCACCTGAACAAAAGAAAAGATTCCATCCCTCAAAAATACTGCTCAATGTAACATTAGTCAAAGTTGCAACTAATATTCCTAAGTAGCATGTTTGTAAGTTGCCAGAGTACTCTGTACACTTATGGTAAGAAAAAGATTTGCTGCTCCACTTAGATTCAAACTAACAGCAAACAGTTAAGATCTATTAAATCACGCAGGTTAGTGGCCTTCAAAAAGACTACGCAAAAGAAGCTAGCATGACAAGCCACTCAAAAGGAACAAAGCAACAACTGTGCATTGGGCAGGTGCCACCCATGTGGATATCAAATGTCTAAAAAAAAAATACAATTTGTATTTAGCTATACTGAGAAAAGAAGTTGCATAAATAAATGCCAATTAACCTTAGGTATTTTAAAGCAGTAGCACCACTGAAATAAGCCAAATGAAAGTGCTGACTCTGGTGGGATGAATATCTTTTTTTCACTTTACCTGAAAAGCTTACACCAGCTTTCAAAGCACTGTGTGAGTCACAGTGGACAACGTACCTTTGCTCTGTACACGTATCCCAAAACCACCACAACAACTTCTGTGACAAAAACCAAGAGCAAGATGAAAACAAACTGTAAAGAAACATGATCAGAAATTAAGTAGATTAATAAAGACAGTTCAAATATTCTCTACTTTAAAAAAATTATATGGAAAAAATTATATGGGACAACCTCTAGAAGTTTAAGACAGACATCTCCCTCTACAGAACTTCTCTCTCAGTTCATAAAGAGGACCAGGTAAAACAGTCCCCCGTGGTCTGAACACGTGGTGAGTGAAGTGTTAACTTACCGTGGCGAGCCCACAGCGACTCTCCCGGATTGTGGCACAGCAGCCAATTAGGCCGATAATGAAAAGCAAGGCTCCTACAGCTATGATCACCACAGCAGGGAAGAGTGTGTACACATCCTCAAAGAAGTGGTCGTAGTCGTCGTAAGTGATGAAGACATAGGCTCCCACATAGCAGAGAATGCCAGCTGCCCCCTGTGAAAAGCAGGGTGAAAACACTAGTCTGAGTCCCACCACCGCAGTCTTCCTGCTCTTTCCTAGGTTATAATTTCTTTTCTGAGACTCTGTGCATCCCAACTGACCTTGAATTTCTGCCCTTCTTGCTTGCACTGTTTTTTTTTCTTTCTTTCTTTTCTTCTTCTCCCCCCCCCCCCCCCCCCCCCCCGCCAAAGGCAAGGTTTCTCTGTGTATCCCTGGCTGTCCTGGACTCACTCTGTAGACCAGGCTGGCCTCGAACTCACAGCGATCTGCCTGCCTCTGCCTCTGGGCTTAAAGGCATGTGCCATCATGCCCAGCCGATCTGCACTTTCAAGTACCAGGATTGCAGTGGGCACCATCAACTCACCTTAGGTTGTGCTGGGATCTAACCCAGGCTGTGCTCATGTTATGCAAACACTGTACCAGCTGAAGCTTGTCTTCAACCCAGGAGGGTATAAATTAGTTAGCGTTCCATCACTCTTAAATCAGTAAGGCTGAAACATTCCTGACTCCTTATTAAAATTCTTTGGACATTTGGGAGTCATGGGTGCTGCAACACTTAGGGGAAGGTGGATGCAGAAAGCCTTACTCAATATCCAGGCCCCTTCTCCACGGGCATTTTATACATTCTCCATCACTTTTGGTTTGTGAGCATGGGGCCCCACCCAGCTCTGTGCTGACAGCTACCTGCATATAGATAAATAGCCACACAGTGCTAGGACTTGCTAAACTGCTCTGAAAAGCAGAACTTGCAGAGCTTTCACACACTGGGATTACTTCATCTTTGGAAATTAAACATATAAGTCTCTGAGCTTGCATACAGCTTCCACAGTTAACACTAATTACCATTCAACCTCTGACCCTGAAAACTCAGTTCAGTGCTGAAGGCTGTGGGGTTCAGTACCCCTGGACACCACAGCTCCAGCTTAGAACACATCCTCCCAGCCACTGCTGGATCTCCAGTAGCCTGATTCACACACTCGTGTGTACACACAGCCGCCCCTCCACACCCCCTGCTCTATAGACCAATCTAGCTTCAAGCTGAGATGCACTGGCCACTGCCTCCTGAGTGCTGGGACTAAAGGCACACGTCACCCACGCCTGGCTAACACACTATTATTATTATCTTTTAAATGGGAAGAAACTTCAAGCCAATGCTCCAGTTATTGTCTAGCCTAGCACTCTTATTGTGGACCCTATTCTTCATAATTGAATACACTGAGAATAATAAATAAAAACGTGACTGAAGGAGATGACTTTTTTTTTACACCCTCTCTGCTCCACTGCTAGTTTCCCTAGCTGCTGCTATTCTCACACTCAGAAGGATTCTCCAGATTCAGGTGCTGCAGTCACACCTCCTCACTTCTGCCTCATGTCCCAGCTAACTCACTCTCAACCTCCTCACAGCACCTCGATGTCACCTTACTGAAGCCCTTGTCTTAACCTGGGCTACCCTTAATCTTAATCCGACTCTCCCCTCACCCCTAAATATGTTCTTTATAAGAATTATTGTTGTTAAAAATATGAACAGGGCAAGGCCTAACTTGCATAAAATGCAGATTATGCAAATTTTTTGGGTTTTTTTTTTGGTTTTTCGAGACAGGGTTTCTCTGTGTAGTCCTAGCTGTCCTGGAATGCACTCAGTAGGCTGGGCTGGCCTCAAACTCAGATTCTGTTTCTTTATATACCTCCTGGGCACAAATTGTGCCTGTTTACCTTCCAGCTCTGTGCCACCATATGTGTCAGTTAAAAGACTGCCTGGCATGAGCAAGCATCAAAGTTTGCAGAGCAAAGCTCACCATAACCTCCACCTCTGCCTAAAGGATAGCTGGCTGTGGCTGGCTTGTGTGTGTTGTCCCCTCAGGGCAGTCAGGTCACTATTCAAATACAATTCGGAAACTAACTCAGTTTACTGGATTTCGATGGCCACAACAGTCTGGGACAGTCAGACTGTAGGCAGTAATTAGTAGTACACCATTAAAGCAAACGCTATACTAAGAGCTACTAGGCCTGCTGAAATTCACAAACACATTGGCTTTTGGGATATGTCACTGTGGGATGAGAAAAAAAGACGAGGCTTAGCAGTTTAGAAGTATGTGGACTCTGTAACAATGCTTGTTGGGGTGGTTTGGTTTGGTTTTTCAGGACAGAGCTTCTCTGTGTAGTCTTGGCTGTCCTGGACTTTGTAAACCAGGCTGTTCTGGAACTCACAGAGATCCGCTTGCCTCTGCCTCCCCAAGTGCTAGGATTATAGGCGTGTGCCACTGTGCCCAGCTTGTAACAATGCTCTTATTAAAACATTTTCTCAATTACATATGTTATATATTCACAAACATACATACATAATAACACATTTTATTAAAGCGAATAATTCAGTCTTCAAACAGTTAGAAGAAATCTTAAATATGAATTACTAATTATGCCCACCACGTGCACTAAGCTAACTTTACACAAAAATCGTTCCTTTAGAGTTATTTCTTAAAAGATTTATAGGGAGGAGGTGAAGGCATGGTGGCACATGCTTTTAAGCCCAGAACTCAGGAGGCTAAGGCCGGTAGACTTCTATGAGATCAAGGCCTGCCTGGTCTACACAGTATTTCAAAGTGTGTGAGGGCTACAATGAGACCCTGCCACAAAGAGAGGGTAAGGGGGCAGAACGGAAATTGTGGCAAACGTCTCAAAAATAGAACAAAAAAGTTTTAATTAAAATGAACTTGGGAGGTGGTGGCGGCAAGAGAGAAGGCTGCACATACTGTTTTCCGTGGACCTGAGGTTCAATTCCTGGCACCCACATCTCCAAGAGACTCAACATCCTCTTCTGGCCTCTACAGGTACCTGGTCTTGTGCACATATACTCACACCCCACTCCCAAATTTAAAATAAAAATAATATTGTTTAAAAATTAATTCATCACCAGAGAGATGCTCAGTGGTTAAGAGCCTGTACTGCACTTCCAGAGGATGACATGAGTTTGGTTCTCAGTATCCACACTGGGCAGCTCAAAACTGCCCACAACTCCTATTCCTGTTCTGGGCACTCCAGTGCCCTGGTCTAATCTCCACAGGCAACCACATCCACATGCACACACATCCATGTAATTAGAAATAAATCCCTTAAAATTTACTCAGGTGTTTTGTTTGTTTCTATTTAAGCATAGTGTACCAAACCCAGCTAGTAAATGAAGTGTTTTTGTTTTGTTTTGTTTTTTTAAGCTTAGATAAATTTGAATTAAAAAAGGTAACAAGAGGGCTGGAGAGATGGCTCAGAGATTAAGAACACTGTCTGCTCTTCCAGAGGTAATGAGTTCAATTCCCAGCACCCACATGATGGCTCACAACCATTTATAATGTGATCTAGTGCCCTCTTCTGGAATGCATGTGTACATGCAGGCAGAACACTGTAGACATAATAAATAAATCTAAAAAAATTGCAACAAGAGGATAATGCACACTCAAAATTAATATAAAGTATAGGGCACTGAAGAGCCACTTGTGTGATGAGTTTTTAGCCTAAAGAGACGTCTACGAGATTCATACTAAGTGTGCCTGAGGTAATGCAAGGCCTTGGGCTGTTCCTCTCTGACCAGAGTGAGGCATCCATTTGAAACTAAGTGCAAGAATGTAGAAAACAAATCAAAACCCAACGGAAGGTGAGGCAGGAGATCCCACTTGTAAATACTGCTTACTGCCTGAGAGAAGACAGATGATTCAGTCCCTGCTGCATACCATTGTCACAGGACAGAAGAGCAGAGTGTCCACCCCTCAGCATCAGTGGGAAGTAATGGAGCATTTAGACACACCAAGTGGACTGCACTCACTGCTGACAGTGACAGTATAAACAGCAGTGCTTGTCTCTTCTAAATGACTTTTGAAAATATAAAGTAGGTGTTTGCCTCAAATAGTGGCTGAAAAACCTAAACAATTTTAAGTATTTGCCTTAATGACACCCAAACAAAGCTAAACAAGTAAGGTAAATAGCAATTTGTAAGGTCAGCAGCAGAGGTGCATAAGCAGTTCCTACTAGTGATGGGAACTTTGTCCTCACTCTGATTTTTTTTTTTTTTTTTAAGATTTATTTATTTAACATCTGCAGGCCAGAAGAGGGCACCAGATCTCATTATAGATGGTTGTGAGCCACCATGTGGTTGCTGGGAATTGAGCTCAGGACCTCTGGAAGAGCAGTCAGTCAGTGCTCTTAACCTCTGAGCCATCTCTCCAGCCCAGTCACTCTGATTTTTAGTGTGTGACATTATTAGAAAAGTTACCGGAAATTAAAAGGTGAACTTGGTTAGATCCTCGGTTTGTAGGAGGGGGGGTCACTGATGGGACTGGATCAGGACTTTGCCAACAAAGCAGCTGCGGAGGAGAAGGGCAGGGAGGAGAGTGCAGCAGCAGGGCAGAGCTGCTGATAGTCACCTCTGAGACAGTCTGGGCCTGTCAGGATGATTTGTGCCAGGGCAGTGTACTAAAAATAGCCATTCTTTTTACAAAGAAGTAAAGGGGAATTTAGGGGAAAGGCTGAGGTTTTGAAAACAAGATTTTTTTTTTTTTTATGTCCCCATGTTTTAAAAGTCACAGAAATTTAAAACTTCAGGCAGGCTGGTGTTTTTCTGTTAACTGAACTGTTCTTCTACAAATTGAAATACTGGGTTTCTAAGTGAATGTGTTCAAGAAGAAATTTCATTCTTACATAACATTGTTTTTTTGAGGTTTACAAACCAAGGTTGGTGTTGGTTTTGTTTTGTTTTCTTTGGGGGGGAGATGTTACTCAACTTCTCTATAGGGATAAAAAAGATGAGCTAGTGAAATCCTAAAACCCATAAAACTATTTAATTCCTTCTTTTTCATCAAGCACTGAGCCCTGCCTCTGGAAAATGGCAATGGTAAAACTAAACAGATCTGTTTAAAACTGGGAGATAACATTGCTCTGTTGTCAGTTTATCTATATGGAAATCCAGGGCCATGACAATGGAAGCTTTCTGCAGAACATGAGAACGAGGTGACAGAGTCACTGTAGGTGTGTGTGTCAAGAGACACAGGGATCACGCCTACCTACAACTGCAAACATAGGGTCCATCTCAACTTCACTCAAAGCTCAGAGCTTAATGATTTTGCTTCCCATAAACTGCTCCTCCAGAGTGATTTTTGACTCAAAGAATCAATTGGTAAAGAATAGAAACTTGAGAGTGAGAAATAGTCAAAAAGAGAAAAACTGGTTAAAGACTGTACTCTAAACATTATAAAAAGCAGTGGAGAATCACAAACATTCAAATATACCCATATTTAACATTTACTTCTGAGTTTCTGTGTAGCCATATTAGATTTATATGTACCTCACTACTTTCCTGCAAGAAGTTATTGGTAATTCTGTGCAACTCATTTATGGAAGAAACTTTCCCAGAACTTTACCCTCCTGCAATTAAGACTACCTAAGAAATCGAAAATCTTTTTGTTTCTATCAGGCTTACTCTGATCCCTTAATCTTAGCTCACGTATTTCATTTACTCTCTTGCCATCTTTCCAATGACCACGAAAAGACTACCCCAGAAACCTGCAGCGCTCCCTCAGAAATCAAGGCCACCTTTTGAAGCTCCTGAGATAATGACATTTTCTACTTGACGGATTGGTCCATAATGAAGTAAAACAGGATTCAACTTATACCAGAGAAGTATAGTATCTTTTTGAAAAACAATCGGCAACACATAGCGACTTTAGCATTTATACCTAATAACACTTCTAGAAATCTGAAAGTACATCAAATGGAAACAGTGTCTTGTACAACTGTCAAAACGCCACCACAAAATGGCAACAGCAAAATAAAAAATCAAAACCCTAAGAAGGGAGCTTGCACTATAGCCTGGAAACACTGAGAATATAACTTAACATGTGTATAGTGGAGGAAACTACCCATCTTAGTGCACAAACATTTTTAAGAAATAGTCGATACTGTCTGAGCTACGATATTATGAGGGTTTAATTGTTTTTAATATATTTAAGTTTACACACACACACACTCTTGCAAAATTACCTCTAAAGTTAAGACTGGTGTGTGTGTGTGTGTGTGTGTGTGTGTGTTTTCCAGATTAATTCCTAGATCTGTTTGCCCTGGAACACATAAAAGAGGCCTCTCTTCAATCCTACATTTTAGGTGCCTGTCAATTGCTCCCATTTATCACTATTTTTAGGTTTGACTTTAATTTATCCTTTAGATATTTTCTGATGAATACTTCTTTTCAGTAAAAATTCTTTTATCATATTACCAAAAAGAAAACTTTGTCAAAGTCCACTTGGAATGTCAATAAGCTACCAGTATCACTGACATCACTGCTTAAATATTTAATCCTTTTAAACTGTTATTCTGATGACATTGCAAAGGTCATGATCAATCATACTGTATTTTTCCTTCTCAGTTGGTCATTTATATTTACTGTCGATTCAGTCAATCCAGTGTATGACTACCATCAGTTGAGAGCCTCAAAGTTAAATCGCAATTGAAACTGGAGATAGACTCCTTCACCACAGATAAGCTGCTGCAACAGCGTGGAAACTGGCTATCTTAGACTTGCAAGCTTCTAAGGTAATAACTGACTTTTTACAGTCTGAGTGGGATGGGACAACAAGTTAAAACTCCATGTTTGCAGTTGGCCCCTGGAGCCTGCCCCTCCTCCCTCACATGTAACCTATACGCCTTTACTTAGCAATCCGAACATGCCAAGTAAACCCTGTCTTGATGACCTAGCTACTCCTGCCGTACTCAATTCCCTCACTCCATCACTCCCAAACCGGCTTCTTATATTCCACACAGAATTGTACTTCCTTAGAGAAGCCTCTGCCAACCTCAAATGGTCACCAAGTCACATCCACACACCGGCCTAACTTTCTGAACTTTTCCTGGGTCTTCAACCGCCTGTCTTGCTCCACTTGAAAGCTCTGTAAGAACTTTTTGTAGAACAGGTGTGCAAATGTTCATATTGGCTTAACAAAACAATTCTCCTTAGTTATATACATTCACACAGGGAAATAAGTTATTTTAAAAACAGGATACATTTTATATAGCTTTCAGCCTATCCTTATAGAGGTTATTTCATATGAGTAAATGATGCCAGCGCAGGCGCTGACACTTGGCCGGACTTCTCCCCACTCAAGTTGTAGTGTTACTATTTCTTCTCATTACAGATGAAACAACAGACAAAACAAACACAAGATTAGAAAGGCTACAAGCATGGGCAACGTTTTCTCTTACAGCCCCTGTAATGTCTAAAATAAATATGTGCAAAGTAAATACCAGCCAGATGGTTTTTATGAGAGAATAGATAAAGTCATTTGTGTGACACAGGACTTGATTAAGTACCAATAAACCTACCAGAATAAAAGCGTGGTGCCAGAAAGTACTGACTTAGGGCTGTGGAGATGGCTCAGGGTACAGTGCCTGCTATACAAGCACGACTCCCCAGAATCCATGCAGAGGAGGGAGATGTCCTGGCGCTCTTACTAGGAGATGACAGGAAGTGAACACTGAGATAGCAGAGCCCAGGAGCTGTGGCTAGCTAGTGTGGGTGTGCAATGGCCAACAAAGAAGAGAGCCTGGCTCAGATTTTTATTTTTGTTTTTCAAGACAGGGTTTCTCTGTGTTGCCCTTGCTGGCCTGGACTTGCTTTATAGACCAGGCTAGCTTCGAACTCATAGCTTCACCTGCCTCTGCCTCCCGAGTCCTGGGATTAAAAGGATGAGTCACCACCACTTAGCTGGGACAAACTGTCTCTAACAACATGGAAGACTGATCTGAGGTTATCCTCTGCCCACTAAACTAAAATCCTTCATTTAAACATGATAAAGTCTCTGACTTAGTAAACTAAGAACTCTGTCTGACCCTGTACAAAGGTGTGTATTATCCCGATAAGTATTTTAACAGCCTTCAAAGGTAGTCTTTTACCTCAAACCCATGTAACCTTTAATAAATGCTCATGAACCAAGCACTAATACACTTACATTTAAAGCTACACTGCTGTATAAAAACAGAAGATTCAGAAGTGGAAAAATGGCTCAGAGATTAAGAGCACTAGCTACTCCCCCTGGTCCTGAGCTCAATTCCCAGCACCCACAATGCAGCTCACAACTGTCTTGAACCCCAATTCCAGGGACCAGACACCCTCTTCTGACCTCCAGGAATATCAGGCATGGAAGTGGTGAAGACATACACGCAGGCAAAACACCACACATATAAACGTTTTTTAAATGTTGAGTTACCCTTAAAAAAGAAAAACCTAAGACACAACTTGTACACCCCTTTCACTCGTCTAAAGTGATCACTCCAGCTATGCCCCTGAATATGCTAGCAATCTGCTCGAGAACTGAGTTTGAGAAGTCGCTGTCCCAGGCCGCGGCCACCAAGTCTGCTACCCTCATTCCCACCCTCAGGACCCGCACGGTAGGGAGAAGCAACTTCTTGCAAGCTGCCCTCCGACCTACACACATGCATGTTGTGAAATGTACAAACGTGTTACTGCACAAATGCCCACATGCACAAGGAAAAGAAGCAACGGTCTCTCTTTTAAGAGCTACACTGTCTAAACTACACTAACTCTACATTAATAGTTTTGGCCGTCGGATTATTTAATGCATCACTCTATTTCCATATCACAGCTCATCGGACAGACTGCCAAAGAAACCGGTATATGAAGATAGGAGGTTCTGCCAAAGCAATTAAACGTTAACACTTACCAGTTACACATGTCTAGGTTTATAAGGAGGGAGGGGCCACCTATAAGAACACACTCAGTACAAACTGATTACAATTTCTCAGGAAAAATCTGTTAACAAGTTAATGTACTTCCTCCTTCATGACTTAAAACTCTTAAACAGATGAGCTAAATGGTATAGTTTAAGTGTGGGTGCAGTGTCTAACATTAATGGCAAAGTCAGTGTATTTGAAGGAAAAGAGCCTCTAATATGGTCTAATAGTGTCGTCCCCGAGCCCCACAGCTTTTCCAAATCTTTGGAAGTCACACTCTCCTCCAACACCATGGGCTCTAGCAATGGGACAGCCACCTGAGTTTGAACACTGGCCCTGCCACATCTTGGGTGTGTCACCCTAGCTCCCTAAGCTTTGATGCCCTCACTGGTAATATGCACAGCGGTATTCCCTGCCGAATCCCACTCATGTACGTTCTTATCACAATGGCTAACAAGCAGAAAGAACTCAACAGTTACTAGTACTGTCAGATCCCAAAAGCTTGCTGCAAGCTAACAGCGTCAGGAGATACGCCTACATACTGTGGTCTCCACTACATCACTATGTTATTTCCCCCTGCTGTCTGCTTAACTTCCTTCTCAAAGCTCACAAAATTTTACTATTACTAACTTGAATAAAAGGTAAACGAAGCTGGTTGGTGGTGGTGGCCGTCTTTAATCTCAGGGCTGGGAGGCAGAGGCAGGTGGATCTTTGAGGAGTTCAAAGCCAGCCTGGTCTACCGACTGAGTTCCAAGACAGCCAGAGCTACACAGAAAAAAAAAAATCGTCTTGAAAAAAACAAAACAAAAAGGTATACTAAATGAACAATACATCAGCCTCAGCAAAAACTCACTAAGAAGTTCACAAAGTAACTGTCACTGGAGTAAATATGCTTAAACAATTTCCAAAGATTCATAAGCAATCAGCTGGAATTATTAACTGACGTTATACATACAACATGTAATACATATTCTGATTCTTTTTTTTAAATGCCTCCTGTATTTCCAGTATTTTCTCACATTAACACATCCAGGTTCTGAGTGTGAATGGCCTAGAATTCACCTAATAAAGACTCTTCAAAACCAAATGCTTCCATAAAGTCACAAGAAACTACTATGGATACGAATATCCGTAACAACTGAAGTGGATACAAATATCCACCTCAAGGCAGGCCCTATAGGACACACCTTCCATCCCAGCATTCCGGAGGCTGAGGCAGGTGGATCCCTCTGAGTTTGAGGCCAGCCTGGTCTACAGAGTAAGCTCCAGGACAGTTAGAGCGACACAGAGAGGCTATGTCTCGTAAAATAAATAAAAATTTAAAAACAACAAAATTTCGGTCTCTTAAGTGTCTCATTAGCTACAAGGTGTTTTTCCTCTGGGGAATCTCTGAAAACACTTTTTTTTTTTCTTTTAAACAGGCATGTAATTTAAAGTATGAGGTACATCTGTTCTAAATGGGGGAAAAAATCTCAGGAATCCCATTGCCACACAGGTGATTTCAAGCAGTTCGGTCTGAGTCCAATCACGAACCTCCAGCACAGAGCGAAGAACGTCATTTAAGCTACCAGCAGTCGGGATATGAAAGGTTTCATTCTTTGTTAGGGGCAAGAGGAATGAGAAGACTCTTTCCAGAATAGATGTGCATATTTTCCGAGATAGGAGATGAGTGGGAACCAGTGGGGGTGGGTGACGGAACACTAAAGTATGCTCTGTGGAACTATTCAGAGATTATCCTGAGTACTGTGGACAGAGAAACCTGCCCCGGCAAGGATTTATAACAAAGGGAAAAGGAAAAGCGACCAGCCTGAGGACACAAGGGTGAGCTGGGTCCCAAATCATCACTAGTGTGCCATTAACTAATAATTTATCAGAACACACCCAACACTACTGTGTGGGTTACACTAGCAAACTTTCGCTTACAATACCAAGGCAAACAGGCTGAACCCTGTTCTAATGTTAAGTTGTTGCGTGTTATTTATTTAAAAAAAAAAAAAAGATGTGATGGAAGACATGTTTAAAAAGATTTTTTTTTCCTGGTGCAAAGTCCAGAAGGATTTAAGAAGAGGAGAGAGAGCCAAAGAACAACAGGTTACTACAAACTCCCCGGTGAGATAAGGGCTGACCCAAGATAGGACAGATTATAAACACTTTTTCTGGGGTCCGGTACCATCCGCCCCCCCAACGCTGCTCCAAAAGCAACCCATTATAAAAGTGAATTCGTTGCTTTAAAAAAAAATCCCGTGGCAGCGGAAACATTTAAAAGGCTTTATAAGCTCAGGCTACCCACCCGCGTGACAGCGATTTTTCTTGATCAAAGAAATGGTCTGCTGTCTCAGGCTGACAGTCCTTTCAGCTTTCTGGGCTGGTTACCAGCCAAGCAACGCTATACAAAGAGCTCTAAGCCGAAAATTCCTGGCCCGGGACTGGCCCGGAGTCCCCACGTAGCGGCTACACAACCTGGGGACAGCCACAGGCTCTGCGAGGCCTCGGACAAAAGACAGCGGAACCCGGCTCTCCGGGGAGTGTCCCATTTCAGGGCCTGGCGTCCCGACAGACTCAGCGCGGAGAGCGTCCCGCAGGCTGCTCCGGCCGCGGCGACCGGCGTAACCCTGGCCCGGGGCCAGCGAGCCGGAGCCCCCCGAGGCTTCCGGTCGGCACCCCCCGCCCCTGGCCTCCGTCGGGCCGGGAAGGACCCCACCAAGGGCTCCGGGGCCGCACAGCCCTCGGCGACCCCTCGGCTGGCTCCCGAGCACCGCCCGGTCCACCCCGCGCCGCGCTGAGGCCTCTCCCCACCGGCCGGGGCCGCCCGCCAGCTCACCCAGAAGATGAGGTTGAGGAAGACCAGCACGGTCTTGGAGGAGGTGATGCCGCACTGGCCCATGGTGCCGGCGGCCGGCGGAGGCCCGGCTGGGCGAGCGGAGCGGCGCTCACCGAGCGAGGAGGCAATGGCGGCGGCGGCTCCGCTGAGAACTGCTGGGCCTGAGCCGCGCTCCCGCAGCCCCCCGCGCCGCCGCGCACCGCCCCAGCAAGCACCTCGCGGCTGCGTGCAGCCCGCCGCAGCCCCCCTAGGCCGTTCCCAGGCAACTAAGTCCCGCGTCTGCGGCCGCCTCAGCCAATCATTGCCGCGGAGGCCTCGCCGGCCTCGCCTCTTAAAGAGGACGCCGCCGCTTCCCCCCCACCACCACTCCACCCCTCACCCCCCCACCCCCCGGCCTCTGACCGTCCTTGAGTGTGGATTCTCCTCTTTGGGGGAAATTTTAGCGGGACAGCCAACGTCCCCCTTGTATTGAGTGACTTTTTACTAGACGAAATGATTCACAGACCACAGAACTCTGTTCTTTTAACTACTGTTCCCTAAAAAAGCCCACCACATCACATGGGGATTTTCCTGATCGCGGGATACCTAGGCAGCACTCCATCTAAGTTGGGGGCAAGTGCGGTGGACGTCAATAGAAGCCAATGAAAAATTTGGTATGCCAGAAGCTCTGATAGGTCAGGGGAAAAATCATCAGAAAGGAGAAAACGCTCCCGGGTAATACATTTGGACTGAGATTTGCAATTACGGATACATCTTCGTACCTGGCGACATTTAGCGCACTTCCTTCAAATTTGGGTGAATTGTAGCGATTAACACCATTAAATATAGCGCGCGCGCGCGCGTGTGTGTGTGTGTCTGCGCGTACCCACAAGCATCCCACAGCAAGGAGGAGAAGGTCAGAAGACAGAAGACAACTGGCAGTCAGTTCTCTCCTTCTGCCATGTGAGTCCCAGGTCATCAGATTTGGTGGCAATGCCGCTGCCTCCGCTGAGTCTCTGAAGGCTGCAATTAACACTCGGTGCATATTAGATTCTTTTAACTATTAGTTCATTAATGCCACCATCCCCAGCGTTAGATGGCTTGGTACCACAACCGACAGACTAATTCTACTGCCAAAGGTGCGTGCAGCCACAAGTGGAAGGTGATCTAACGCAGAAGCCACCTCAGCCGCACACACCACTCCCGCCACAGCACTGCGCTCTCTTCCTTGTCCGGGCTCCTAACTTTACCCATGTACCTGTCCTTAGCCATCTGATTTCCCTGCGGTCTCCCTGGTCCATCATCTTCCCCGGGCATTCACAGAAATATCCCCACACACCTCAGCATCCTACCTCATCTGCTCCAAGCAATATCTGTTTACTCACTCATCAGACTTCCTCCCAGTGCCACTCTGCACACACTCTAGGTGACAGCCTTCCACAATGAGCAAGAAGACAAATTCACTCCCTCAGAGGAGGGAGACGGCTGGGCCAGACATAGAAAAGTATACTGAGTGACAGGTGACAGGTTAAATTCATTCTCTGGGAGAGAGAGACACAAGCAATTCTAGCCCTCTTCCTGAAGTCCCAGTGACAAACCTGGGCACCCCAAAGCTCACTAATATTAGCAGAAGAATGGGTGACCTTAAAGCAGCCACAGTGAAGATCTGCACCCAGCAAGGACTGCGACTCCCCCGTGCCTGAATAGAGGGCACCCCGCCTCCCCTAAGGCCACATGCAATTAAGGCAGAATTGCATGCAACTGGTTGGATGCTCAGATGAAGGTCCCATAGCCCTCACCCATAGAATGTCAACTGTCAACAAACCCAGCTGTGATGATGTTTTACAATAGGACACAGCTGATCTGATGGGCTTAGAGGCTAGTCCTGTTCAACAGGAAGGCACACTTTAAGGAGCATACTCTGGGGGAGGATCATATGAAGTGGGGGAACGAACCAAGTGATCACGTGGAGAACAGCCTGAGATAGGAACGGCCAGTGCAAAGGCCCTGGGGCAGGAACACCAGTCACTGTGCACTAGAGAGAAGGCCCTAATGTGCTACAGGTCGGCACAGAGAAATAAGTCAAGCTGTGTGCATGTTTTGTTTTGAGAAAGGATCTCTCTATGCAGATCTGGCCCAGACCTCACAGAGGCCCACCTCTACTGGGATTAAAAAATATATTTATTTATTTATTTATATGTGCACTGGTCTTTTGCCTGCATGTATGTCTGTGTGAGGGCACCAGACCCCCTGGGACTGGAATTACCGACAGTTGTGAGCTGCTATGTGGGTGCTGAGAATCGAACCCAGATCCTCTGGGAGAGCAGCCAGTGCTCCCAGGCCTGAGCCACCTCTTCAGCACCCTCTGCCGGGATTAAAGGCATGAGCCCAGGTCCAAGCTGTGCACTAAGAGAAGAAGCTCCAATCTCAGGGCATGCCAGTGATGTCATTTGACTGAAAATTTTAAACTACCATTTTTGCTGCCCCACGTATGTCCAAGTTAAAAAATTTTTAAAGAAAAATCATGGCTCTCCAGTATTTTGAAAGTCTATGTCCTTGATGTCCCAACCATCCAAAAACCAAAATCTCTCTGCTTTCCTCTTCCTATTTCTCCTTGCAAACCACTCTGTTGAATTTTCTTGTCCTCATCACACCCCCTCCTATTTTTCCAAGGAGGGGCCCATCTATTCTCATTCCCGCACCTGTACCTCCACCCCGCACCTGTACCTCCACCCCGCACCTGTTCCTCCACCCCGCACCTGTACCTCCATCCCACACCCGTACCTCCATCCCGCACCTGTACCTCCACCCCGCACCCGTACCTCCATCCCGCACCCGTACCTCCATCCCGCACCTGTACCTCCACCCCGCACCCGTACCTCCACCCCGCACCTGTACCTCCATCCCGCACCCGTATCTCCATCCCACACCTGTACCTCCATCCCGCACCCGTATCTCCGTCCCACACCTGTACCTCCATCCCGCACCCGTACCTCCACCCCGCACCTGTACCTCCATCCCGCACCCGTATCTCCATCCCGCACCTGTACCTCCATCCCGCACCCGTATCTCCATCCCGCACCTGTACCTCCACCCCGCACCCGTACCTCCATCCCGCACCTGTTCCTCCACCCCGCACCTGTACCTCCATCCCGCACCCGTATCTCCATCCCGCACCCGTACCTCCATCCCGCACCCGTATCTCCATCCCACACCTGTACCTCCATCCCGCACCCGTACCTCCACCCCGCACCTGTACCTCCATCCCGCACCCGTATCTCCATCCCGCACCTGTACCTCCATCCCGCACCCGTATCTCCATCCCGCACCTGTACCTCCATCCTGTATGCTTCCTTATGTCTTCTTCCCCTCTACCTCAGGAGCATCACCTGGGCCATGCAGAAACACTTACTTAGACTCTGCAAGGGTGGGTATCAGAGAATCCCTTACGGCTTAGAAGCACCATGTGTGATTCTGGTACACTGCTGGTTTGCAAAGCCCTGTTCTCAGCCGGTAAACATAGCAGTGTCTCCCACTTTAGAAACAAACATTTCACTTAACACTGATTCTCCCACTCAGCCTCCCTCTCTGCCCTTCCCGCTGTCTCTCCCCCAAAGCTCTTGAAAGACTCATCCTGCGCGCGCGCGTACGTATGCACGCAAGCACGCACGCACGTAGTGTTTCTGACTTGGCTGCGTGTGAGGTCACGTGAGACTGTTCAGATACCAAGTGTACAAATATAACAGCACCCAGAGTGTGTGGGCACAGCAAGACCACTCTGTAGCAAGTGGCTGGACTCTGGCTCTGGCGTTGACGCCCAAGGTTCAGCATACTCTTTACCCACCACACTGTGCCATTGCGCCTTAGTGCCACAGAAAGTGCCCTTGCCGGAGTTACCAGGGATGTATTACCCTCCCAAGAGGCAGCGATTTGCCATGGGTTCATCTTTACCAAAGCTCTTCCCAAATTAGATTGCCACCGTGGAAGTGCTGGGTGGTTGGGGCCAGTAAGACGTGAGTGGGTCATTACAAGGCGTTTCTTTTGAATGTGTGATGGTCACCACTTCCCATATGCTGAATTCTGCCACCCCAACCCTTACTGAGTTTTGAGTCAGGGTCTAAGTTACTCAGGCAGATCTTGAACTCAAAGTCCTCTTGACTCAGCCTTCGCACAGGACTGTGCCACCAGGACCAGCTGTGTCTCCTTGAAGTGAGTTTTTGTCTCAGAGAGAGGCCGCCTGGCACGCTTTGCTGCTGACGGGGCTCACTTGTCCATCTGTCTCCTGCTGTGAGCTGAAAGAGCCTCACATAATAGATCAGCGGTTCTCAACCTGTGGGTCTCGACCCCTTCCCGGGGTTGAATGATGCTTTCATAGGGGTCACCTGAGACCATATGCTTACCAGATGTTCACATTGCATTCATAATAGTAGCAAAATTAGTTATGAAGTAGCAACAAAATTAATTTTATGATTGGGGGGGTCACCAGAGCACGAGGAGCTGTGTATAGAAAGGGGCTGCAGCATTAGGAAGGTTAAGAGCTACTGAAATAGAGGAAGCTACTGTGTGACACGACCTCACCCCGGAGTCTCCAGCTTCCAGAACTGAGTCAAAACAAACTGCTTTCACTAAGTATGGTGATGGAACAGCTCTATTGAGGCAGAAACACGTGGATTTTTGTGAGTTCAAGGCCAGCATGGTCTACATAGCAAGCTCCAGGCCAGCCAGGGCTCCACAGTGCGATGCTGTTTCAAAAAAAAAAAAAAGAAAGAAAGAAAGAAAGAAAGAAACACAGAGAAAATCCACTTGCTTTCCTGTGTCAGTTGCCCGGGGCTGGGTACCCTGTGCCAGCAACAGATGTCTTAAGGAGGACACGACCTGGTGGCGAGCACACACCCCACTCACCGCAGAGGCCAAGTTCACAATGCTACCCTCTCAGGCAGCATGGAGGCCTCTCTGTGTTCTGTTAGGGAAGGCGTGGTGTTGGCGCTGGTTGCGGTGACAGTGAGGATGTGCCGCAGAGTTGCTTATTAACGTCCTGGTACAGACGCTTTGTATTCAGCAGCCTTCATCGTCTTACAAGACCTGGCAGCACCGTGCTCCGTTGACCGCTCCGTGTTTGAAGCTCTCTCTCTCCACTCTTCGCTTCTGTAAACACATCATTTCTTAGCTCCGCTGTTGCTTCTTTGGCCCCTCTCTTTCTCACGCCCCCTGTCCTAAAATCCAGGCTTGTGACTTGGCTTCCTCAGCCCACCTTCCCCACAGTGCTCTGGATGTAGCTGTGACTCGCCAGAGCTGGCACGGCCACACACAACTTCCTTCCTATCATTTCCTGTCAGGGCAGCTGACTGGCCACTGTGTTGCTCTTCACATGCTGCTGAGGCTGGTGTTGGGCCTACAAGGCCATGCGGTGGTTCGGCCTGGGCCACGCCTGCTTCCAGGCACACGCAGCTTCCAGTCGAGAGCAGAGAGCCCACCTTAATTGTGTAATCATTGATTTAATTGCAATCGGGAATAGTGAGCCGGCTGAGGCTATGGGATACAGAAGAGGGAAAGCGGGAGGGGGCAACTTGGCTCTGCACCCTGCTTTCTCAAATGGAGCTTCTCACTTCCCCGCAGTCTGCACCCCCAGGCCCAACTTGGGAGAACGGAGAGTGGGTATCTGTCGCTTCTCTTGTTGACTCTGTTTGTTTGTTTCTTTTGTTTTTGTTTTTTTTTTTTCTGAGACAGGGTGTCTCTGTGTAGCCTTGGCTGTCCTGGACTAACTTTGTAGACCAGGCTGGCCTTGAACTCACAGTGATCTACCTGCCTCTGCCTCCCGAGTGCTGGGATTAAAGGCATGCGCCATTACCACCCAGCTTTTCTCTTGTTGACTCTTGACTTGTACGTTGCCCCCCTGGAAAACCCTCACCTTGAGTCCCCAGTGCGTGAGATAAAATTCCTGTCCCCAAAGGAGAAAGTCCCCATTATAAAAATTGATACTTTCTTGTAATAGTCATCGATCTCATTAGTGCAGCTGTGGAGTCTGCGTTGCACACAGGCTATGTGTATACTGTATGTATACTGTGTGTATACAGCATACGTGTATGCTATACCTTTGGAGCTGCCCCTTGGGGAACATCCTCCCTATCCCCAGACCCTCACTGTGTGCTTGGGGAAGCCCAGGTGAAAGCACCAGAATCACTACTGCCAGAGCTCGAAGAAGTTGTTGAGTCAGGTGACCCTGCTGACCTTGAGTGACAAAAAGACACAAGGGCAGATGTTTATTACGGCAGGGTGGGCTTAGGAGATCCTGCTGCAGGTGGGGTCCACTCCTAACAGTCACTTGATCAACTTGATGCTGTGATCAGACCTTGGCTGAGGCCACCTAGTGTCCTTACCATAAACCCTCCTTCCAAGGAAGCCGGAGTCTTGTTGTTTATTTATAATCAAGAATCTGACTGATGTGATGCTTGACACTGGAAAATTACAAAAAGTAGAAGTTAAAAAAAAAAAAGTCTACACTTAAAAAACTAAATAACTAACACTTTCTCCCAGTCTTTTTTAAACATAGTGAGGGGGGTGGTGTGGAACCTGCTGGAGTCAGTTCTCTCTTTCCACCGTGTGAGTTCCGGAATGGAACTCAGGTCCCCAAGCTTAGAAGCTAGGTGCTCAACCAGCCGAGCTGTCTTTAAGAACCTTGGGGCCCCTTCTGACATTGCGATACAACATTGCAAACTTCATTCTGAGAACTAGACAATCCATTCTCAAACGTTTTTAACAGGCAATGTTTTGTTGTTGTTGTTGTTGTTGTTTTGTTTTGAAGACAGGGTTTCTCTGTGTAGTCCTGGCCTCAGAGATCTGCCTGCCTCTGCCTCCCAACTGCTGGAATTAAAGGCTTTCGCCACCACGCAATGTTTTATGAGTTTGTTCTATGCCTTCGTGGCTCTCCCTAGTCCCACACTGGGCATACCTGGTGGCCAATTGCTGTCCATTACACAGCAGCATCCACCCTGGGGCTCAGTGGAGGACTGTGCTGGCTTCAGGCAGTTCTCAGTCCATTAGCTGGAGTTTCTTTCTGAGGTAGGGGGGGTGGTGATGGTATAGTGTTTGGGGCAGGTTATTTCCCAAGTCCCAAGTCCAGGCAGAGAAAAGTTTTGTACTCTCAACTTCTACATTTTCCCTGATTTAAGTAGGGGCATATATTCATTACAGAACATGTAGAGCCCAGAAGAAGCTCCAATCAGTGATCACTGTTGTTAAAAACTTGGGATAGTCCCTGAAAATGACTGCTGAGAATACACTGATTGTTCCCAGTTTTTATGCATAGTTAACTGAGAAACTACCAATTTAGAAGGGGGAAAAAAAGACATGAAGAGGTGTTAGGAAATGGGTAATATCTTCCATTTGCATAATGTATTATTCTCTGCCAATTAAAAAGCCTTAATGGATTTGGGTTTAAGATGCAGAAAATCATTTCACTTATTTCTTGGCAGTGGAAATGTGTATTGTGCCGTCCATCACTGCTCTGCTCCTCCTGGGCTAAACAGAAGGCTCTTTGTTCAGCTTTTTTCCTAGTGCAATATCCCAAGTTCTCGAAATTTTTGTCCATTATTGGCAAGTGCCAAAACACAATAGGAGCTGTTAGTGTCTTTTGTGTCATTAAACATGGCGCAGATGTGCTCGAGTTGTGGAACTACTTGTGCGGCTGGAGAAACACTTTTCCAGGAACTGAGAAGCAAGTGGAACAGAGAGGCAGCAGCTGACAGGATGAGTCAGTGAGGTGGCAAAGAACATGAGGCCACAGTCAGCCTGCCGAGTCTTGCCTCTGGGTTCTGGCTCCTCAGCAAAGCGTGTTGGGACTTTAGCTAAGTCATATTACGTTCCCTGGGCCTCGATTTCCTCATCTGCAAAGTGAGTAATATCATGTGCAAATGTTGTCTCCAGAATGGCGATGGTGGTGACTAAGGAGATTGCTCAGTGGGTGAAGCACTTGGTGTGCAAGCGTGAAGAGCAAAAGTCCACCCCAAAACCCGTGGGGGGAAAGCCAGGAGTGGCAGCAAGTGTCTGTGAGGCCAGAGCTGGGCCTCCAGGGACAGGAGACGTGCTAGCTAGCCAGCCTAGCTCAACTGGTGAGTTTCAGGTCAAGTGAGAGTCTCTATCTCAAAAATTAATGTTGAGGGTGATTAAGGTAAATGTCCCAGGCTTCTATGTGTGTTTGCACATGTGTGCATGCATGCGTGCGTGCATACACACACACACAGACACACACACAGACACACACACACACACACACACACACACACACACACACACACACACACAGTCTTAGTTTCCTATTGCTGTTATAAAACAACATGACCATAAGCAGCTTGGAGAGGAAATTCCTCTCCACCCTCAGGTCACACGCTATCACTGTGGGGATTCAGGGCAGGAACCTGAAGCAAGAGCTGATGCAGAGGCCATGGAAGAGTTGCTGCTGCCTGGCTTGTTCCTCACGGTTTGCTCAGCCTGCTTCCTTACAGCATCCAGGACCTCCAGCCCAGGGGCAGCACTGCCAACAGTGAGCTGGGTCTACTCACATTAATCGTAAGTCAAAAAGCTGCACCACAAGCTGGTCCATAGACCAATCTCATGGTGGCTATTTGTCAATTGAGGTCCCCCTCTTTCCAGATGATTATGGCTTGTGCCAAGTTTACATAAAACTAGCCAGCAGCCACATGCATGCCCAGGCATACAACGTATTAGAAGAAGAAGAAGAAGAAGAAGGAGGAGGAGGAGGAGGAGGAGGAGGAGGAGGAGGAGGAGGAGGAGGAGGAAGAGGAGGAGGAGGAGGAGGAAGAGGAGAAGGAGAAGGAGGAAGAGAAGGAGAAAGGTGTGAGCCATGTTCTGCTTTCTTATAGATAATTCCAACTACCCACTGTGTGTGTAGGGGGGTCAGAGTTCAGATAAAAAATTCCATGCCAGTCTGGGCAGTTAAGCAAGAATCTATCTCAAAGTAAAAAAGAAGAAGAAGAAGAAGAAGAAGAAGAAGAAGAAGAAGAAGAAGAAGAAGAAGAAGAAAACAGTGGGTATAGATGCAGCTCACTCGGAGATACTGGGTTTAACCTCTAGTGTCCCCAAAAGAAAAGGGGTTACAGTGACAAGAATGACACACCCATTCCACACAGAGCCATTTCATTAAAGAGAACTAAATATATAAACGTTCTCAGCCCCACTGATTAGGAGTCACCCATGACCTACAATTCGCAGGGTGCCTAAGTTCGAGAAGTCTTTATATCAGAAATGTTTTTATGAAATTAAAACATACATTCAGAAAAGTATACAAACTGTAAGTGCACAGCTTACTTTTAAAAAAACTTTTTATCGATTCTTTGTAATTTCACGTTATGCATCTCAATCCCACTCATCTCCCCGTCCCTCCCCCCAAAACAAACAAACAAACAAACAAACAAACAACCAAACACTCCTCCTAACCATTTCTAAGCAGTTCCGCCCTCACTACGGGTGGCTAGCAGTCTCCAGCACAGGCTAGAGTGTGGGGGCAGCGAAAGGCTGGAGGAAGAGGCCTCCATCTATGCAGCCATGGGGAAGTCACCACCCATGCTTCCGTGGTGGCTGACTTAAGGCCACCCAATGCTCTGTAAATAAGCTTAATAAACTCACTGGTCCCCCAGAGAGAATTTTGGTGGAGTTGGAACTCTGTTACTGAACTTAGGAGGAGAGGTGGACATACTTGTCATCTCCTCCAGCAATGGAGCTTCAGCGGTGGTCTCTCCCTGAGCCAATTCTGTAGAGCAGCTCCACAAATACAATTGTAAGGTCAGAGCAACAGTTTGTTTGTTTTTCAAGATAGGGTTTCTCTATGTAGCTTTGGCTATCCTGGACTTACTTTGTAGACCAGACTGGCCTCAAACTCACAGCGATCCACCTGCCTCTACCTCCTGAGCGCTGGGATTAAAGGCACGCCAGAAAATAAGGTTGAGCACAATAGAGGAAGGTGTCTAAATTCTTGTCTCTGGCCCCAACACATGCACACACAAGTGAGTGTACCCACCACCCAGATGTGCTCACACACAGTGACAAGCTTTAAACATCCTTAGAGTTAATGATAAACTCCCACAAGGGATATAGGCGGTGGAGAGCTGGGGCTGTAGCTCAGTGGTAGAGCACTTACCTCCTGTGCATGACACCCTGCGTCCTGAAAGCAAATCCTTGATCCTCACCTGTTACATAGCACGCTGAGCCATCCTGAGGCCAGCGACGACACCATGCTCGTCTGTGTGTCCCTGTGCCAGCCACAGTAGGTGGAGGGAAGTGTTGACTGAGCAAATGGAAAAGGGGCTAGAGCCCTGTCTTCATCTGATGGGAGACAGCGTATATATCCTCACAAAATGACCACCCCTCCCCAGTGTGGAGACACACTGGGCACCATCTTCACAGAAACACCTTCCCTAAGTGATTCCCTCTCGAAGAAAGTGTCCTAGCTCTGACTAATGGCCCCACAGCCTGGCCAATGTGCCTAAGATAAAAATAGGGTGTGGGTTAGAGAGAGGAGTTCCTTTTAGAGGAGATGGCCAGCAGCACAGGGCTGGGGAGATGTTAGAAATCAGGAATACAGCTTCTCAGAGAAAAGAGGGCTCCTTTGCTCACAAAAGCTGTATGCAAAAGAAAGTGATACTGTAAAAGCAATTTTATTCTCCTGGCTCAATTGCTGTCTGGGAATCTAACTGCCTCCTCCTGCTATCCTAGGCCTAGTCCTGGAAGCTTCCAGCCTTCGTACAAACTACCCCAAGCCTCTGAGAATGTTTTCAGCCTCTGAGAATCACTACTTAATAAACTCACCCTTTCTTGTTCTTTCTGAGCTCTGTGCTAGCTGGTTCAACTCAGCTGTTCTGGCTCGAGCTCTCTTAACAGCTGACTTACTTAATCTGGCCTCTCTCTTGCCCCAAAATTGCTCTATTAAGCTTCAAACTAACTCAGCTATCTGCTCTAAATCTTCTGGCTTCTTCTCATTTTCTGGCTCATTCTGTCTTCACTTAAGTTCTCTCTCTGCAACCCATCTCTCTATTACTATCCTGGTAAAAACTGCCTCCTCTCTCTCTGTAAAACTATCTTATGTAGCTTCCCTTTCCTCTCTCTCTTCTGGGAGTTGGGTGCATCCTATTCTGTCAAACCTTTCTCTGATTCATCACCTTTTCTGTCACTTTCAAACATGGGGTGTTTCCTTCTACAAACTAACTTTACCTTTGTTTGGGATTAAAGGCATATACCACTACACCTGGACCTAAGCTTTTCTTTACCTGATACTTGCTCTATACCAGGCTGGCCTTGAACTCGGATCTGCTTGTCTCTGTCTCCTGGGTTAAAGGCGTGTTTGTATTCCAGCCAATCACACAGACCTAGATCTTTGGATGTGATCTCTTGGGATCACATAGACCTAGAAAGTCTTTGGATGTGACCTCTTGCCAGAGCAGCCATGTTGTGAATTAACGTTCCTCTACACAATACCCAAGAGAAAGGTAGAGAAACTGTAATGGGGAGGCATAGGCTCAGGGAGGCCCTAGCAGCCATGGGAGACATAGTCTCAGGGAGGCCCTAGCAGCCACGGGGAGGCATAGGCTCAGGGAGGCCCTAGCAGCCACGGGGAGACATAGGCTCAGGGAGGCCCTAGCAGCCACGGGGAGACATAGGCTCAGGGAGGCCCTAGCAGCCACGGGGAGACATAGGCTCAGGGAGGCCCTAGCAGCCACGGGGAGACATAGGCTCAGGGAGGCCCTAGCAGCCATGGGAGGCATAGGCTCAGGGAGGCCCTAGCAGCCACGGGGAGGCATAGGCTCAGGGAGGCCCTAGCAGCCACGGGGAGACATAGGCTCAGGGAGGCCCTAGCAGCCACGGGGAGGCATAGGCTCAGGGAGGCCCTAGCAGCCACGGGGAGACATAGGCTCAGGGAGGCCCTAGCAGCCACGGGGAGACATAGGCTCAGGGAGGCCCTAGCAGCCACGGGGAGACATAGGCTCAGGGAGGCCCTAGCAGCCACGGGGAGGCATAGGCTCAGGGAGGCCCTAGCAGCCATGGGGAGACATAGGCTCAGGGAGGCCCTAGCAGCCATGGGGAGACATAGGCTCAGGGAGGCCCTAACAGCCATGGGGAGATATAGGCTCAGGGAGGCCCTAGCAGCCAGTGTGGAATCCTCCTTGGGTCCCCTGGTCAATGGGGAGGTACGAGAGGCATGAGAAGAGCTCAGGAGCCAGGAGATTATGTTACAGTTACTGCTCTATTGTAAGTATGATAAGAAATCATGATCAAAGCAACTTATAGAAGAAAGAGTCTATTCGTGACTCATGGTTGCAGAGGGCTAGTACAAGTCTATGACCACAGTCATGGGGAGCAGGCAGGCAGGCAGTCAAGCAGGCAGGCACCAAAGCATTAGCTGGGAGCTTACATCAGAAGGCAGGGTGAGAAAGGGGTGGGGTAGGGTAGGATATTGACTTTTGAGACTTCAAAGCCCACCCTCAGTGACACACTTCCTCCAAAGAGGACACAGTTCCTAATCCTTTCCAAACAGTCCCACCTACTGGGGACCAAGCACTGAAATATACAGGCCTATGGTGGGTGTTACCACGCAAATCCCCACCCTCCCTCCCTACGTCTCCATCCATAGCGACCACCTTGGCTCTCAGAGAGGCTCGAGGGGGCAGGACACACCTTCCTGGCCAAGAGAACATAGAAAGAGACAGAAGCTGCCAGCTCAGCGTCCAGGCCTCTGGTCCTGCCAAGATCCCTCTGGCCGTGGGTATGGACCATCCTTGGCAGAAGGGGCCCAGCCCCTGAGGAACAAAGGAGATTTTGAAAGCCCAGGTTGTCATAGCTACCAACTAAGCAGGTAACAACAGCTGCTCAGACAAACAAACCAAGCTACGTGGCCTGCAGAGTTAAGAAGCCCATTACCAAACAGGCTTCCTGGGAGGCCTGGCTAGAGACCAGCATGCCCTGGAGGGCGAGGATGGCGGGCTCTTCCCCTGCCGCATCCAAGCCCAGGTCCATGGCTCTGGCTCATGCAGACGCTGGGGCACATGTCTCTCTGTGTTCCTGCGGATGGCACAGAGCCACCTGGACTGGCGCTGTAGTTCAGTGGTAGAGTGCTTGCCTCATTTGGAAGGCCCTGGGTTTAATGCCTAGCACTCTGCACAGAAAACAGGTACCTGAGGTAGTTGCTCTTCCGTTTTGCACCAGGTGACCCAGCCTCACGGTTCCTGATCACCATCACCCACAACCCCCCCACCCCCAACCCCCTGTACTAGCTTCCAAGGCACTGATGGATTTTGACAACAGGGTTCTCAAGAAACAGACCTCCACACATACACTTGGGGTTTATCCAAAGCAGGCCTGCCCCTTTCTCCAAGGCTTTAAGTCCAAGGGGCAGGAAAGCCTCATAGCTTGCTGCAGTGCGAGCTGGCCCCCAGCTTGTCACCCTGCCTCTGCCCCCAGGGTACCCAGATCACGAGTCGGAGCCTGGCTTTTGCCCTATCTGTACACAGGGTCATGGTCACTCCTCTTTTTCCGCTCAGCCCCAGGCGACCCTGGTTGCGCTCACGGCCGACTAGACTTGTCACCTCTGAGCACTGTCGTTCAGCAGAAATGAAGACTTCCGGGATCGAGGACAAACTGAGATTTCCTAACAAACTCTGGCTCTTTGGCCTTTGGAATCTCAATGATAGACAGGCCAGAACATCATGATTGAAGTGGAATTTAACAATGCCTCGTGTCACGATCTGGAAAGATCTCCAGTTTGGAAAGTGGCTTAGCAATCACCACATCACTTCCTTTGCAAGGATTACAGATGTGTGTGTGTGTGTGTGTGTGTGTGTGTGTGTGTGTGTATGTATGTATGTATGTATGTATGTATGTATGTATGTTCCTGTTGGGCAAAAAGGACTGGAGAGAAAGCTCAGAGGTTAGAAGCACTGGCTGTTCTTCCCAAGGACCTGGGCTGGGATCTTAGCATCTCCATGGCAGCTAACTAGTTCCAGAAGATGCAGTGCCCTCTCCGGCCTCCACAGGCACTACATTCACGTAGGCAAAACACCCGTACACACTAAAAGATAAGGAAGAGTAAAGATATGTGTTTATTTGGGAGCCGGCGCCGAGTAGGCCGGGCCGCCCGGGGCGTTGGGTCTGGGAGCCGGAGCCCCATGTCTAGTTGTGTCTACCCACAGTGTTGTCCTCCCCGATGAAAATGGCCCAGCTTCCCTGGGAGGATAGCAGGGCCAGGTTGCTTCCTGGAGGCCTCCGCCGGAAATGCTCCATCTTCCGCCTCTTCATCGCCTTTCTCCTGTTGGTCTCCTCTGTACTCTAGCTGCAGCCCAGCTGCTCTGCAGATATGGCCCAGGTGACCAGAGGGCAAGGGCAAGAGACCTCGGATCCTCCCTGGGCTTGCCTCCCACCCCCAGAGCCAGCCCCTGAGCGCTGGGAAAAAGATGAGTCATGGAGGCCTCACCGCTTGGCAGTGCTGGTGCGCTTCCGGGAACGCTTTGAGGAGCTGCTGGTCTTTGTGCCCCACACGCACCGCTTCCTAAGCAGGAAGAAGAGCCAGCACCACATCTATGTGCTCAACCAGATGGATCATTTCAGGTTCAATCGGGCAGCACTCATCAATGCGGGCTTCCTGGAGAGCAGCAATAGCACAGACTACATCACCATGCACGATATGGACCTGCTCCCTCTCAGCGAGGAGCTGGCTGGACTATGGCTTCCCCGAGGCTGGCCCCTTCCGTGTGGCTTCCCCAGAACTCCACCCTCTCTACAAGACCTACCTGGGTGCCAGCCTGCTGCTCTCTAAGCAGCACTACTAGCTGTGCAACGGGATGTCCAACCGCTTCTGGGGCTGGGGCGGAGAGGATGAGGAATTCTACCGGCGCATCAAAGGAGCTGGCCTCCAGCTTTTCCGCCCCTTGCATGACCCAGCCTGGCGGAAGAGGGACCAGATACGCATTGCATCTCAAAAACAGGAACAATACTAGGTGGACCGGGAAGGAGGTCTATAAACACTGTGAAGTACCGGGTGGATTCCCGCACGGTGCTGTCTGTAGGAGGGTCCCCCTGCACCGTTCTCAGTATCATGCTGGACTGTGACAAGACAGCCACCCCATAATGCATATTTGGCTGAGTGCTAGACTGTAAGGAAGCCTGTGCTTCCAGAGCTCAATGCTGCTCAGGCTCAGGATCCCTCAGGCCTTAGGCCCAGGTCATAGGATGCAGACTGGCCTGAAGGAATCAACAGCCGGTCTGTATCTTCAGCATCCTGGCCCCCCAGAGCCAGGTGCAAGACCCACACGGTAGTTAGTTCCTGTGATACTTCTGGAAACATTTGTCAGAGAGAGGCTGGAGGCATGGCTCCTGACTGACCTGCTCCACCCTGCCTTCCTGCTCACCCGGCTCTGCCTGCCCACCCGTGCTGAGGCCTGAGACAATGGAAAGATGGGCTAGGACAGCCTGCTCCTCCGGAAGATCAGCCTCACAAAGATATAGTCGGAAGTCACATGGCCAGTATGATGGCAGTTGCTGCTAGGAAGCTTAGAACATCAGAAGGCAGGCCATGCGCTCCACGCAAAGGAGCGGCTGACACTAGGTGTAGCTGGTTGTCACCACGGAAGAACAGGGGCCTTGTGTCACCAGATCTCACTTTTCAAAAGAAAGTAGAATGCTAGATTCTTAAGCAGAATTTCCTGATTTTTAAGTGGTAGCAACTAACGGAAAACTTTAAAAAGCTATGGCAGGCCAAACAAAACGTTTCGTGGGCCACTGGTTTATCCACCTTTGGCTGATAAGAGGGGGACGCTGCAGAAGATGATGCTCTCAGTGGTACACTGGCAAGGAACTGGATCTGGGCTGGGACATGCTGGCAGGTGTAGATGGAAAGAAAAGCCAAAGGCACCAGCTCCTGCACTCCCCTGGCCTCATGGGCAGCCCCCTCGGCTTCTGGGTCTGTCTGTCTGGACTCTGTCTCTGGCACGGCGCCCATCCTGCTTTACCAGGGAAGAAGCAGAAGGAAAGAACTGAAGAAGCAGAAGCACGGGACCTGACTGGGTGTGTAGTGAGAATTCAGGAGACAAGGTTTCTCTGAGTAACAGAGCCCTGGCTGTCCTGGACTCACTCTGTAGACCAGGCTGGCTTCAGACTCACTGAGATCCTCCTGTCTCTGCCTCCCGAGTGCCTGGCAAGTTTTGGTTTCTTTAAAAAAACACAGAAATGTGAGAAGACGTTTTTCACTTTAACCCCGGGTGTGGGGATGTGAGGCTTGCTTCGTAGCAGCTGACTGGAAACAAAGGTGTGGTTTTGCCAGCTGCAGATGGTTTCTGGGATTTTGTGACATTCGGAATTCTGGGATTTTTTTCAGAAGGTATATAAATGCTAGAGCCCTCCCCCTAAAAAAGATATGTGTTTATTTATATCTGCATCAAATAATGCTGGAAAAAATACACAAGGAATGAATGCAAGTGGTTATCTGCCGGGGAATCAGGGATGGGCGCGGGGCAGGTGTGGGGGGACTTTTTGTTTTGATATGTGAACCATATGAATGGTTCTAAAAATTACTCCACAGTATCTAAGTTGCAAAGCACAAAAACTGAATGAAGAACCAGATCAATGAAAAGATGAGTTAGAAACTATCCAGAGAGCTGGGTGTGGTGGTGCACGCCTTTAATCCCAACGCTCGAGAGGCAGAGGCAGGTGGATCGCTGTGAGTTCGAGGCCAGCCTGGTCTACAAAGTGAGTCCAGGATAGCCAAGGCTACACAGAGAACCTTGTCTCGGAAAAAAAAAAATATCCAGAGTTTGGCATCTTTTAGGGCTCATGGGATGGAAGGACAGTGGCTCCCCTGGGTTCTAGCTGTGCATCTGGCCCTCTGCCAGCAGACTCCGCTGCCCTGACAGGTCTGGGCTTCTCTGCTGTTGCTCAGGCTTGCCACGGACTCCAGCCTTGGGGCCATGGGTATAAATCACTCCCCTGTCAACAGGACCATGATTGGGACAATCTCCCAGAAGAGGACTCGGGTCAGCAAGACTGTAATTGGCTCACTTGGCTGGGCTATGGCAAGATGGGTTACTTAAAAGCCAAGGGCAAAATCCTAGTTTACAATGGGGGGACCTTTAGGCATGAGAGAGCAGCCTGGAAATGCCCAAGAAGGGGAGAAAGGACGTGAGACCTAGGTGCCTATCTGGTCAGGGGGGCTCCCAGCTTGCTGTGGGGCTCATGCTCTGTTCTCTGGGCTTTAGTTTCCTGTCTGTACAGCAAAGAGTTGGGCAGTTGGTACTCGGAGGTCCCTGCTATCTCCGTGCCAGGCAGTTTTCCATGGCAAATGGTGCTGACCCCATGCAGGGCTAGCACATAGCTAAACTCGTGTTGACAAGAGCCCTGTCAATTGTCCTGTGGGTGTAGGCAGTCAGGGTGATTGATGGTAAGGCCTAGCACCTCTGCCAGGCAGAGATGGAAAGCCGTCTCTACCACTGTCAGGTTGACCATGGGGGCACATGGGGCTGTACTGCTCTGGGGAGGGGGACTGAGCTCCAGACAGGCATAGCGCGGGGGGGGGGGGGGGGGACTGTGCTCTGTCACTTGTCACTGTGTGACTCTGCCAAGGGTCTTTCCTCCCTGGGCTTAGGCCTTTTTTCTATGGGGGCTTCCGGAATGATAGCATCCATCTGACGGTGCAGTGAGCGGGAGGGTATTTGGGTGAAACTGTGGGAGACCACCTCCCAATCTCTCCAGCTCCCCAACCTTGCTCTCCTCGGCCAGAGGGGAAGGCTGTGCTGTTAGTTAGACTTGGACACAAAGGCCTTCAGTGTGCTTGCAGGAGTCCTCACCGTGCATGACGAATCTGTAAAGCTCACAGACCTAAATGGTTTCAAGCCTGGTGAGTTAAGGCCGCTGTCTCCTCCGCTCCGAGTTCTACGCCCTACCCCACCCTCACTGAATGGCCATGGGTATTTTGCAGTCTAGGAAAGGGTAAGCTTACCCTGCAGATGATTTAAAGGGACGTGTTGTGTCATTTACAGTTACTTCCATGTTAAAGTATTCCTGAGTGTATATGACATGTGTGTTTGCACACACAAATACATTTGTGACTGACTGTGTGTATGTGTGCCTTAGTTAGGGGTTCTGTTGCTGTGAAGTGTATGCTCAATTTTCTTAACCAATATATTTTATTAACAACTTAGTGATGGAGCGTACGTTACTTATAACCCGACTAACCAAAACATAGGAAATGAGGATTAATGGACACAATAACAAAACTGTAAGGATATCAGTTCCGAGGAACACTTCTCGTGGCGCAATCTGCAGGATTTCTTCTCCTAGAACCTAGAGTAACCAGAACCCAGAACCTCAGCAGGAGCCAGAGCCCTGAAACCTTCCCTCGAGCGATTCTCTCTAGGAGCATCTCGAAGTGCAGCGATGAACAGCCAAAACTATCCTAAGTCTCCAAAAAGCTCCGCCTCCAGTTCTGGGCTCATTTATATATCTCCTCCCAGAGTCTGTTCACGGAATCTTTTCAGCTGGCAACAATCAAGCTCCCACACAAGGTGGCCGGTCTTCTAGTGGATTAACCTCACCTGTTCTCTCACAAGACCATTCCAATCCCACACTTGGGATCCTAAAAAACAGGCTTATCTCTCCTTCAGTGAAGAGACACCCCGACCATGGTAACTCTCATAAAGGTAAGCCTTTAATTAGGGCTGGCTTACAGTTCAGAGGTTTAGTCCATTGTCATCATGGTGAGAAGCATGGCGGCGTGCAGGCAGACACGGTGCTGGAGAAGGAGCTGAGAGTGCTACATCCTGACCCACAGGCAGCAGGACGTGAACTGGCTTGAGCTTCTAAGACCTCAAAAGCCCCACCCCCACAGTGACACACTATCTCCTGCAAGACCGCACCTACTCCAACAAGCACACAAGTCTGTGAGGGCCATACTGTGTACATGAAGAGGCCAGAAGACTACCGCAGGTGCCTTGTTTGAGACAGGGTCTTGTTGTTGTTGTTGTTGTTGTTGTTTACCACCACTGTGTACACCCGGCTAGCTGGCCAATGAGCTTCCAGGGATTCTCCTACCTCCTTGTCCCACCTTACTGTAGGAATACGGGGATGCTGCACACAACTTTATGTGGGCTCTTGGGATTTGAACTCAGGTCCTCAAACTTCTATAGCAAGCGCCTCACCCACTGGGCCATCCCCATAGCCACTGTACAGTTAAATAATCCTGGCCATCCTGGTTTGGGAATTGTTCCACATACATCCAGTTCACCAGTATCCACCATAGCACAATACGATGGTCCAGGCCGGAAGCCACAGTAAGCTATGACTGTGCCAATGCCCAGTACTATCAGTTGCGGAGGGGAAAATAGGCTCGAAAGAAGTCGCAGAGCCAAAAGCTAGTCTGCAGAAAATTCTTCCACAGGACTCTCTGGGCCTCATGAATGACCTCTCAGAACAGGAGCTCTCTCCTGTCAACTATCTATGTAGCAATGCAGTCTAGACAGTCATATGCGCATCCTACATTTCGGTTCTTTGTAATTGGTTTCGTGCACGTGGAAGTCCATCAGTGTCCCAGTGTCTGTGGGGCTAGAGCATTGGAGCCCTCCTACAAACGGCAAGGGCTTCTGTGTGTGTGAGGTTGGATGCTCTATGCATCTCAGTGCATGGAGCCATTTCTTAGGGTCACCGGTGCGTCTTGTCCTGATGAGGTCTGGCAGTTCCAGATGAAAGCACAGGCAAAATTGCCACCAGCACAGCTCAGAGAAAGAAGTGCCCTAGTGGTGAGACTCCCACATGCACCCGTCAGTAAGTACAGTGCGTGTAACATAAGAGGGATTTTATTGCACAATTATGCAGCTCACAGCAATGTAGGAACAATTTAAGAATGCGTCGGAATTGCCCTGGTTAATGAGTGCCATAAATTTAGGGTATTTAAGATTGATCCTTTGCAAACAAAAAACTTGAAACACCCTCAAGTCTTATAGTTCATTTATACAAGAAACTTGATGAGGAGTCACCCCAATTTGACAACAATCCAAGAATAATTATTTAAGGCTTTACCAATTAGTCATAAACTCAAAAGAGTTTTTACTAAGCCATCATTTATAAAATAGGCAGTGGATAATCCAGCCATAACAGGGGATATCTTGGATTACCTTTCTATAGTTTCTCTACAGGAACTGTCAGTATAAAAGGTTGTGTCATATAACGAGATGACCAAAAGTGCATAGCAAGAAATGAGAGGGGTGGTATTATCATCCTGAAAGTGTTGTGAGCTGGTAGTGATGCATGCCTGTAGTTCCAGTACTAGGAGGCTGAGACGGGAAGTTCATTAGTTCAAGGCCAACCTCAGCCATAGAGGGAGACTGTGTCTCCAAAAACCAAGGCTTGGGATGTGTCTCAGTGATAGAGCACCAGGTCTGATCATCTGACCAGGCGTGAATCTAAGCATGCTGCTTGCGAAATTATAAGTGTTAGCGTCTACTTGTAACTTTTTTAGTCACAATGTGTCAGCAACTCCTACTCGTTAGTCATCTGGATTTCTTTCCTCCTTAGAAGTGTTTGTATCTGATTTTACATTGATACATTTTTAAGACTTTCATTGAGGAAGGTTTCCAAATTGTATAAGCCTATAAATCTTGTGTCTGTTGATGATTCGTATCCCATGAGAGAACCCTGTCTCTCCAGATGTGTCCTGCTGCTTGGGCCTCCTGTGGAGGAGATTTCACACTCCTCACTATATAGCCAGAGAGCTGGCAAGGCTCACAGTGATGACAGCCTCTTCCAGAGGTAAAGAATCTGTCTGTTCTCAGTCCCCCCATGTCAGCCCCACACCCCCCCCCCACCACTTCCAAGGCAGAAAGGTCTGGCTTCAAGCTCTGCTTGGCTCTCATGCACTGATAACAGGGTTACATTTTTTTCGTTCAAAGTAAACCAGCAAACAGGGAAGCCGGTTGGTGTCTGGCCACCCCAGTCAACTCTTTAATGTTTTCAGCTTTCCTGTTGACTCTCTGGAAATTTCTAGAAAGACAGGCACGCCCTCTGCAAATCATCACATGGTCTGGTCGTTTGCAGTGTTTTTGCTTCCTTTCCAGCCAGCGGCTCTGTCAGTGATCAGCAGCACCAACTCCATTTACTCCAATGCCAGAAGGTGGCTGAGAACAGAGCAGCCAAACTGCCCCCTGTGCCTCCCTCGGGTCAGCTTGCTGCCATGCTGGGGGCCGGGAGAGCAGCTGTGGTCTACCAAGAGAAAACGGCCTCACCTCTTTCCTCACCTGCTCTAGGCCTCTCCCAAGGGCTCGATACTGTCCAACAACACATACCAAGTAGAATAAAGAGAAGAACTAGAAACACCTGTTAAAAATATGTAAATATGCCTGGCTGTGGTGGCACACGCCTTTAATCCCAGCACTTGGGTGGCAGAGGCAGGCGGATCGCTGTGAGTTCAAGGCCAGCCTGGTCTACAAAGTGAGTCCAGGACAGTCACGGCTACACAGAGAAACTCTGTATCGGAAAAGAAAAACCCAAAAAATATGTAAACATGGCTGTAGCCCAGTAGGGGAGAATACACAGACAGAATTCAGCTGTTTTGGCTGAGATGGAGTCCCTGTTTACTCACCAGCTTTGGTCCTCAGATAGCCAGAGCAGGGACCACGACATCCCCTCCTTGCTGTATCTTTGTTTCTTTCCCTGCTGGCCGTTGCATACCGATGTTCAGGTCCTAATCAATCAAGATGGCCCAATCAAGATGGGGCCAGCTGGCAGGACACAGGCCTCTGTTGTGACTTCCTCATTACCTTCTAAAAGTGCAATCAGCGCCGTCCTATAGTGTTTTCTGCCCGAGTTCACCCTGCTTGATCTGGCAGCCAGGAGACAGCATATGTGGGTGACTGACTGCTTGAGATGAGGCTATGGTGACTTGTAACTTGACCTAATTTTAATTACTTTTAAAATAAAAGAGCCACAGGTGGCCTCTGGCTACCGAATTGGACAGTTCAAGCCTCAAATCAGTCATTCTACAGAACGGCAGCATCTCCTCCCGCGGGCCTGTTCACCCAGCAACACAGATGGCTCATAGTGGCCAGCTGGCAAGCTAAATTCTGTCCATCACACCTGCTGAGCATCCTCACTTTGAAGCTTTGATCAAACCCTCTAAACCAGAAGATGTTGAATTGGGAAACAATACTTTTTGAAGAAAATTGGGGAGGGGGAGCTGGCAAAATAGCTCAGTGGGTAAATGTGCTCACAGCCAAGTGGATAACCCGAATTTTATCTCTGGGGCCCTCGTGGCAGAGGGAGAGAACCAGTTCTTGTGGGTTGTCTTCTGATTAATGACCACCCCCGCCCCCCACCCAGTAAAGTAACTAATTCTCCTGGCTCAGTTGTTATCTGGGAATCTAACTGCCTTCTTCGGCTACCCAGGCCTAGTCCTGGAAGCTTCTAGGCTTCGTAGAATCTAACCTAGGCCTAGAATGTTTTCAGCTTCTGAGACTTACTGCTTAATAAGCTCATCCTTATTTGTTCTTTCTGAGCTCTGGGCTGGCTGCTTCAATTTAGCTGTTCTGGCTCAAACTTTTTTTTCCCAGCTGATTGACTTAATCTGGCTTCTCCCTCCACCTGGAATTGCTCTGCTTGGGCTGAAACTAACTCAGCAATCTGCTCTCGTTTTCTGGCTCATTCTGAGTTCTTTGTAACCCATCTCTCTCTTACTGTCCTAGTAAAACTGCCTGCTCTCTCTGAAAAACTGTGTCTTAAGTAGCTTCCCTTTGCTCTCTCTTCCCATGAGAGTGGGTTGAATCCTATTCTGTCAAATGTTCTCTGATTCATCATCTTTTCTGCCACCCAATTAGACATCACTTTCAAACATGGGTGCTTCCTTCTACAAACTAGCTTTACCTTTGTTTGGGATTAAAGCCGTGTACCACCAACACTCCTGGGCCTATGTTTTTCTTTACCTGATACTTGCTCTATACCAGGCTGGCCTTGAACTCAGATCTGTTTGCCTTTGTCTCCTGGATTAAAGGCATATTTATATTCCAGCTGGATCACACAGACCTAGAAGGTCTTTGGATGTGACCTCTTATCAGAGCAGCCATGTTGTGAATTTAACATTCCTCTACCCCCCACCCCACCCCACCCCCATAATAAGTAAGTAAATGTAAAGAAAAAGCATGCTGTGAATTGATTTAATAGAGAAGGGAATGGGTCATACGCGTGGCCAGCAGTAGAGAACTTGCGAGCATGTGCAAGGCCCCGGGTGTGAGCCCCAGCACTTGGTGGTGGTTAAGAGTGTTACCTCTACATCCATCCCTGTGTTCCAAGGCTGAGTTCATATGCTGCATCCCAGAGGATGATACGTAGGGTTCTTCACCAGGCCATTTTACCCTATGCAGGTGATAGGACAGCAAGCCCTAGAGCCATCACTGGCCCTCTTCTGAGACTGTGAATCGAGTTCTTGGGGGCAGCACAGTGTTGTGTGGGTTGCTAAGCTCGTGTGAGCTGTATTTGTTCACTTCCTTGCTCGTGGTGCTAAGAGAAGCCCAATGGAGCGAGACGTCATATTCTATGGCTGTTCCTGCCCATGGCAGAGTGATTTCAGATGTGCAGAAGTGAACCTACTACTGAGAGTGAGAACCTCGCTGGTGGCAGTGGCAGCTTCAGCTCTAGGGAAACTGGCGAGCCCATCCTTGCGTAAGGGATCTCTGGCCCGTCCTCTTGCTCTGCACAGACAGAGGCCGGTCTATGGCAGCTATGGTTCTATGGTTTCCGTTTCAAATGAATGCGCCTATTATGCATACAGTAAGCGAAGAATAAATAGCAAGAGGCGGTAGATTAAAACAGTGAATAGGTAGCATGGTGGTTTGAGCAAGAAGGGCCCCCGTCGGCTCATGTATTTGAATGCTTGGTCATCAGAGAATGGCGCTGTTTGAAAGGATTACAGGGATTATGGGGTGTGGCCTTGTTGGAGGAAGTTTGTCGCTGGAGGTGGATTCTTAGGTTTCAAAAGCCCAAGCCAAGCCCATAGTCTCTCTCTCTCTCTCTCGCTCTCTCTCTCTCTCTCTCTCTCTCTCCCTCTCTCTCTCCCTCTCTCCCTTTCTCTCTCTCCCTCTCCCCCTGCCCCCGCCTTCCTCACTCTGCCTATGGATCAGGATGTAGCTCTCACCTACTTCCCCAGCACACTGTGCCTACCTGCTACCATGTCACCTGATGTGATGATGATGAACTAAGCAAGCTCCCAATTAAATGCTTCATTTTTATAGAAGTTGCCTTGAGCATGGTGTTTCTTCACCATGTTTGTGCACAGCGATAGAACAGTGACTAAGACAAGCAGCAAACTCATCAAATCAGGCATTTACAACCCTAAGCAGAGGCAACTGCCGTGGCCTGACTCAGAGAGGAAACAAACGTTACATCAAATAAGGTATTGCAACATCCAGCAGAGACCAAGCTGGCAGGAAGCAGTCATTCTGGAGTTCCTAACCAAGAGTCTCTCTGTCTCCTGGGCTGGTGATGCAAAACCTTTAATCCCAGCACTTGGGAGGCAGATCTCTGAATTTGAGGCCAGCCTGGTCTACAGAGAAAGTTTCAGGACAGCCAGGACTATACAGAGAAACCCTCTCTCTCTCTCTCTCTCTCTCTCTCTCTCTCTCTCTCTCTCTCTCTCTCTCTCACACACACACACACACACACATACACACACACACACACACTCTAGTCTCTCTCTATGCATGAGCTTTGGGCCTTTCGTACCCACACTGCAGGCACTTCTATACCACAGGATAAACAAGGCTTACTCCCTCTTGCTATTATTAAGTGAACAATTTTTGTTCTTTGGGGCTGTTTTCCTTTCTCCCTGTCACAGGGTTAGGGGACAAACTCATTTTGGGACAAGGGGTTTGGGTGGGGTACATGTTGGTTCTGAAATGGGGGTGGGGTTTTCACTGTGTCTAGAGCCAATGTTTCTGTAGATTTAAACAGCATGTGACAACTTGCCAACATATTGCGTCTTATACCTGCTCCAAGCTCTTTATTGCAGAGGCTGACAGATGTCACCTCAGGTACAGGGTGGGCCATCTTCTCCCTGTTACTGAGACTGCTCCCACACTGGGGACTACATTTACTTACTTTCCTTGTTGCTGTAATCAATGCCTGAAAAAAAGGAGAAAGCAATTATCTTGGGTCAGAGTTTGAGAGTCCTACAGTCCATCACAGCAGGGAAGCCATGGTGCGGGAAGCCTGAAGCAGCTGGTCACATTGTGTCTGCAGACAGGAGGCTGCTCGACTTGTTTCTTTTTACCCAGCCGAGGACCCCAGCCCATGGGATGTGGCTGGCCATGGTTAAGTGTTCAGTAACCTATAAGGCCAGCATGAGTGGGGTGGTCACACTGCAGTGTGGTATTTCCAAGAGACCAGATAGGTGCAAACACTGGCCAGGCTTGTCCTGGGCACAGCATCCTAGGGTCTGAACTATTTTTACAGCTGTGTGCGTGACAGGGCACATGTCTGCAAGTGTGTCTCCCCTAGGGACATCTGTACACGAGCCTTCCTGTCTGTAGTTTTAATTCCAGAGTTTATTGCACATATATGTTCTGGCATGCTAGCTCTGCACACAGATCTGTCTATGTTCTCCACAATTTACATAGCATTATCCATACCTCCAGCTTTTTTAAGGGTTAGGGACTGAACCCAGGGCCTTGCACATGTTAAACCAGTTCTCTGTCACTGAGCTACCTCCCACCCAGGGTCTGGGTCAGCTGTCACATCATCTGGCATTTATGTTTTGGTGGGTAGATCCTGAATGGTCTTCTTTTCTTTCTTTCGTTCTTTTTTTTTTTTTTTTTTTTTTTTTTTTTTTTTTTTGAGACAGGTTTCTCTATGTTATCTTGGTTGTCCTAGACTCACTTTTGTAGACCAGGCTGGCCTCGAACTCACAGCGACCTACCTGCCTCTGCTTCCCGAGTGCTGGGATAAAAGGCATGAGCCACCATGCCCAGCCATACATCTGTTTTTTGTTTTTTAATAGAAATAATAGACCAGAGCCAGGTGTGGTGGCGCACACCTTTAATCCCAGCACTCCGGAGGCAGAGGCAGGCGGATTGCTGTGAGTTCGAGGCCAGCCTGGTCTACAAAGTGAGTCCAGGACAGCCAAAGCTACATAGAGAAACCCTGTCTTGAAAAACAACAAAAAACCAAAAACAAAACAAAAAAACAAAACAAAACAAAAACCAAACCAAACCACCACCAACGACAACAACAACAAACCCCAAAACAAAAACAGACTTATTTCTTTTTATATTATGTGTTTGAGTGTTTGCTGCGCGTATGTCTGTGCACTCTATGTATGCCTGTTGCCTAGAGGTGAGAAAAGGGCATTGGATCCCCTGGAATTGGAGTTAACAGAGAGCTGTGAGACACTGAGTGTCTGCCGAGCACCGAACCTGGGTCCTCTGCAAGAACAGTAAACATTCCTAACCACCAAGCCATCTCTGCAAGCCTTCACTGCAAGCCTTCACTGTTCTACTTTTTTTTTTTAATGTATGAGTGTTTGCATATATATGTGTGTGTGTGTGTACATGTGTGTACGTGTGTGTGTACGTGCAGTATGTGCATGCTGGTGCTCACAGAGGCCAGAAGAAGGTGTCAGATCCCTGGAACTGTGGCAACAAACAGTTGTGAGCCACTTGATATGGGTGCCGGGAGCCATCCAAGCCTCCTGCCCCAGGTCCTCTGCAGAAGCAGCAAGGGCCTGAACTGCTGAGCTGTCTCCACAGCCTGCCAACTGTCTCCTTTCTCTGAGACAGGCTCTTACTGTGTAGCCCTTGTTGGCCTTCAACTCTATGGAGACCAAGCTGGCCTCAGACGGACAGAGCTTGGTGGCACACAGCTCCAATGCCAGCACTCAAGAGGCAGAAGCAGGTGGGTCTCTGTGAGTCTGATGCCAGCCAATCAGATAGTTAGTTCCCAGGTGGCCAAATCCAAACAAGACCCTGTGTAAAAGGGGGACATGGCTCAGTTCAGAGCACTGGTTGCTCTTGCGGAAGACGCAGGGTTGATTTCAGCACCCACACGATAGCTCACAACAACCACCCTGACTCCAGTTCCTGGCATCTGCTGCCCTCTTCTGATGCCCACCTGCACCAGGAATGCATATGGTGCACATACATACATGTAGGCAAAACATTTATACGCATACATTAAATACATTAGAAAATTCAATTCACAGCTAAGTGTGATACACACATCTTTAATCCCGGCACTCAGGGGGCAGAGACAGGCAGAGCTCTGAGTTCAAGGCCAGCCTCATCTACAGAGTGAGTTCCAGGCTAGCCAGGACTACACAGAGAAACTGTCTTGAAAAACGAACAAATGAATGAATACATAAAATACGAAGCAGGATTTGCAGAGGCAGTGAGACTTGATGAGCTTCTCATCTCAGAGGCTACGGGATGTTCTAGCCTCTCTGCCTGCACTGCTGTTTTCAGCTGCTCGCTCTTTATTTCTTTTTTAAAAAAAATATTTATTTATTTATTATTTATATAGTATCTGTCTGCATGTGTGCCTGTCCACCAGAAGAGGGCACCAGATCTCACTATAGGTGGTTGTGAGCCACCATGTGGTTGCTGGGAATTGAACTCAGGACCTTTGGAAGTGCTCTTAACCTCTGAGCCATCTCTCCAGCCCAACTGTTTTCTTTCTTTATTATTATTATTATTATTATTATTATTATTATTATTATTATTATTATTATTTTGTTGTTTTTTGAGACAGGGTCTCTCTGTGTAGCCTTGGCTGTCCTGGACTCCCTTTGTAAATCAAGCTAGCCTCGAACTCACAGTGATGTGCCTGCCTCTGGCTCCTGAGTGCTAGGATTACAGGCATGCACCCCCACGTCCGGCTTTCTTTCTTTTTCTTTCCTTCTTTCTTTCTTTCTTTCTTTCTTTCTTTCTTTCTTTCTTCTCCTGCTCTTCCTCCTCCTCTTCCTCCTCCACCTCCTCTATCTTCTTGGGACAGAATCATGTCTGTGCACACATGCCCCGAGCCACTTTGTTCAAAACAAAACTTGGGGAAACTCAATTATTTACCAGCAACAAGATAAACCAATGGTGTGATTCTATTTCTACAATTATTCTTACAATAATAAAAGCAATGAACTCCTGACATACAGACAATGAATGGATTTTCCAAATATTATGCTTGAGTGGAAAAGGTCAGACCCGAAAGATTGCATATTATTGCAGAATCCATTAGCAGGAAGCTTTAGGACAGGCAGTGTCCCTCTGCTGTTGTTTCTGCAGTTGAGTGTGTGCTGGGTGGGGGTGGGGACGGTGCAGGAGTGAGCATTCCACATCTTGTGCAGGAGTGAGTTAGATGGTGTAACTCTTTGTCAAGATTCATTAAACTGAACATGTGGGAAGTGCACCTGCGATGAATGTAAAGTGTACAATGGGAGTCACTTCGAGACTCCAATGGAGAAGGGCCATCAGCAAGTAGGCTTTATTTTATGTCTCCCAGCTTAACCTGAGCCCAGTTGGCTGGGTATGAGTAGGATGCTCCCTTCTCAGGCACAGACTGGGACCCATGGCTCCACAAGAGTGGTTGCTTATTTTCATGTGTCACGTGTCATGTGGAGCACCGTGGGTAAGGGTGGCCTGTTGTGACACTGCCACTTACTGCCCACCTCCAGCCTCTGCTAATGGGGGTTCAGGGTGTTTCTATAGGGCCTGGGCTGCAAGTCAATATTAGGGGAGGTTTCTGGCATCGCAGGGCTGCCTCTGCTGAGCTGAGGTCTTCCTCTGCTTCCCTTTGTCAGGTTGTGGAGTCTTGTGCAGGCTGCCCAGATCCTTCGCTGCCACACACTGCTGTGCTGGCTGCTGCTGAGTGGCTGGACCTGGCCCTAGCTGGAAATGCAGTGGCCAGAACTGCTGGGTGGCTCTTAGGCTGTGCCGTAATGATGGAGTCTCATTTTCTCTTTGAAACGTGGCGTGGAACATCTGTTCTCTGTGATTTCCTCTTGTTTTCCAACACTGCTAAAGAGACGTTCATTTCTCTCTTCTTCTGTTAGTGCAACTGGTACAGAGCAGGCTCTTTATGAATGATCCAGGTGGCGTAGGAATGAAAGATGTGTGTGTGTGTGTGTGTGTGTGTGTGTGTGTGTGTGTGTGTGTGTGTGCATGCGTATGTGAACGCCAGTACAGCCTGAGAGCAGGCATGGGAAGGGCCCGGATGAGGTGGTTATGGGCAGCCAGGCAGGGAGTTGACAGCCACCCCATGAAGGTCCCTTGCTGCACACAGGGATGACATTGCTGTGTGCTGGGCCTAACAGATGCTCCATAGGAGATTAGGAAATAAGTCTGCATCTCCCCTGGGCCCTGATAGCATCAGTGGTTAAGAGGCCTGTCTGATTTCATTACAAATCCCTGGTTCCTAGCGCTGTGAGCTCAGCCTCCAGGCTCCCAGGTGTGGGAGGACAGCAGGCCATGGCAAGGGCATTTTGCCTTTAATTGTGGCTATTAATCTGACACCAACAGCTGCTCTTTCCTGCAGGAGAAGGGGAGGGTGACAGGAAACCTGTCACCGGGAAGCCAGTTGACCCTCCTGCCTTGCTCTCCAGCAGGTTGGCGAGAGGGAGAAGTGGCCCAGGCTCTCCAGAGTCCACTGACCTGGCCTCACCAGGAGGATACGGGGCTTGCCTCATTCTGGGATGTGCAGGGGGTGACCCATTCCTGCTCCTCACACATCTTGTTTTCCCAGGGACCAGCCAGCGTGGTGTGGCATCTTGTCTAGAGCTAGCCACTGCCCCTCCGTGTCAGGAGTATCCCTGCTGAAAGGGCAGGTATGCCACGTGAGGGGCAGGGTGCAGTGAGGAAGGATCTGGGGCAGAAGCCAAAGTTAGCTCTGGTGCTGAGATGAGGAGGGGCCAGATAGCCTGTGTGTGCGCATGCGGGCCACAGGGAAGGCGCGTCTCTTTCTTTCTCTGTAAAGCACAGCCCTCCACCCTGTCAGGTTTGGGCTCAGTCCATGGCATGGACCTGCCCTAAAACCCGTTAGCCAGGCAACCAGGGACAGAGTAGGGGGTAGATGTCTTCAGTAGACACCTGGAATCTGGTCAGAAGAGAGGTGGGGCCAAAGAGGAGATAGCTAGATTCAGGTCATGGAGGGTGAACAGGTTTCTTGTAGAGAAAGGGTAGGTATGTGGATGAGGAAGGTGTGGGACCCTGAAGATGCCACAATGGCCCTTGGAGAGGCTGATGATGCTGTCTCCGGGGCCTGAAAAGAGAGGGAACTTGTCCAGGGTCACACAAGGAGTTTGGATGTTGGAACTAGGCCCATCATGCTGTACTGGGGCCTTCAGGGCATAGACGCCCAACCGGATCCTCTCTTACCCTCTGGCATGGATAGTCTGAGGGCCTCAGACCCAGGAGGAGGACGTTTGGTGCTGGGGAGACTTTTATCAGAGGATAACCAAGACCCTTACTGCCAGTTGCTCCTTATAATGGGCAAGAATCAGGTGAGCCCACTGTGAATGTGGAATACTGATTTGCTTCCGGTAGATCAAGGGGCCTGGGCTCAGCTGGGAGAGCCACCATTTTCCCCTTCCTAAGCAGGGTGATCTCAGGCAAATGGTGGCTGGCTTTCCTCACCGGTGGGGTGGGGTGGGAGAGGGTGGCCTCATGAAGCTGACCGGAGGAGGAGATGCTTCCCTGGCTGCAGGAAGCTCCCAGAGAGCTGTTCTGGTTACTGCCGGTTTTTACTACCTACCTGCAACAGCAACCAGTAGGCCAGGAGCTTGTCTAAGAAGAAGCCCCACCCACTCCTCCCTCCTCAGAGCTTCCTTGGGATTCCTGACCAGCGACCGGCGACTACCTTCTAGATACGTGCAGAATCTCACCCTGTTTTTCCGTCTTCCTGGGAATGAGCTCAGGGTGGAGGGCTGGCCTCCCAGCCTCTTGTCTGGCCTCTCTAGACTCCCCGCTGCTTCTGCGGTCAGAGAGACCTTTCCTTTAGTGCAAATCTGATCCTGACTTGCCTCTGCTCAGAGCCTCCTGTGGCTCAGACACATCTGCCAGAGCACACCACACCACTGCCTCTGTTTGGAATGTCCCCCCCCCCCCCACATTTTAACCACATGGGGAACTTGTATTTCTCCTTCAAGACCCAGCATGACACATCACCTCTCAGTTTTCTCAGGCTGTTCTTCCTCTCTGTAATTTCTAAGTACTTCACCCGGCCCCTCCTGCTTTTGCTCTCTTATGTGCATTACCCTGTTGTCAACAGTTAGCACGTCCATCACTGTCATTTTCTGCAGCCTTGAGGATGAGCCTTGGGCCCGCCTGTACCCTCCTCATACCTAGTCCAAGATCAAGCAAGCTCTTGTCATCATTGGTTAATGTAATCTGAACTTGTTTCTGCTCAAAGATGCTGTGGAATGCAGGTGTTACTGTAGCAGGGCCTTTCTGTGTGGCCTTGGGTGTGCTCACTTCCTGTCTGAGCTACAGTGTCCATACTGCTACTGTGAGGAAGCTGCCAAGGTCTCCTGACAGAAGTTTTGTTCACTAACTGGGACCAGCTTGTCTGAGACTCTCAGCTGCACCTGCCTCTCAGGTCAGCAGAGCCTGTGGACCGGAAGCTACGCCTCCCACTGTAACTAGTAATCTGGGAGGATTGTGTGCGCAACAAAAGGCCTCTTCCTTCTGCTAAGGAGGGGCAAGACTTCACTAAGCTGGGTGGGGAGACCTGGTTCATGCTTTGATGGTGCCAAGCAGGGGCTGCCTTTGGCTCTGAGTAAAGCAGTTGTTACATTTGATATAATTAATAATCGTGCTGGGCATGGTGACATACACCATTCATTCTAGCTCTTGGGAAGCAGAGGCAGAAAGAACCCTGTGAGTTCGAGGCCAGCCTGGTCTACATAGTGAGTTCCAGGGCAGTCAGACCTGCATAGCAAGGCTCTTTAAAAAAAAATTGTTTGCTGAGTTTTCAAGATCACATTATTTGCACAAAAGAAATATTCAAACCACAGACTCATGGCAAAAAAAGATTTAGGTCCACACTTATCTCCCAATTAAACCGAGAGAAGCCAGCCAGGTCCAAGGACACTCCAGCCCACTCAATTAATTATCATTTATTACAATTAGAAAACAATCTAATTCAATTAAAATGTTTCCACAAAAGTAGTTTAATGACTTCCCCCGAAACAAAGCACATTCAACCATGGTGTTTATGATGTCAAGGCAATATCACAAGGGGCTGAGATGCTAGCCTTTATGTGGGCAGCACTCCCTAAGGCCCTTTTCATGGGAATGGGGTGAGGGTGTTTGGGAGAATGCTTCCAGATTCAATGACCCTCTAACAACAACAACAACAACAACAACAACAACAACAACAACAACAACAACAACAACCCTGAGAGCTGTCTTCATCCTTATTGCCACTTCTAAAGATTTGTTTATTTATTGTATATAAGTGCTTTATCTGCAATAGAGGGCATCAGATCACACCATAGATAGCCACCGTGTGGTTGCCGAGAATTGAACTCAGGACATCTGGAAAAGCAGGCGGTGCTCTTAACCTCTGAGCTGTCTCTCCAGCCCCCTCACTGGCACTTCTCACTGCAGCCCTCGTTATGCCTGATAGCCCTCAGGGAAGAGCCATAACTGCATGGGGGGAAGGGGCCAGCCTGGGTCCATCTCTCCCTCTGACGTGAGCTGTGTCACCTTGAGCAGGAGGGACTATTAACAGGGTTTTCTGAAACGCAGCCGGGAGGTAACTTGGCAAGCTTGAGAAACTGCCATTCAAAAGCCCCAAGTAGCATTCTGACTCCCGTGAGGTCGAGAGTGAGCTCACACTGCCTTTGTTCCCAAAAAAATCCCTCCTTGGTTCTGAAGCAGAAAGCAAAACCCACCTGGTTTGTCCTGTCTGTGCTTATGGGCTCAAACACTTACCTTTGCCCGGCACTAAACCTTGCTGGGCTGTGTTCCTTCATCCGTAGGAAACCCTGTGAGATAAGAATTTCTACTCTAGCAGGGGTTACAGGGTGCCTGGGGACACAGAGTTAGGGAAGCTGGACCACAGGTCCAAACCTGGGCAGCCAGTAGCTGCCCTGGGGAGCTCATCTTCCACAATGAAAAAGCACACAGTAACTGGGAACCTGGGAAAAGGGGCTTTCTGCAGTCACAGAGGCCCTCTTTCGGAAATGATGTGTGGGGCTCTGGTTCTTTGCTCTGGAAGATGTGAAATCTTTGTGCCATGCTCTTTCCTGGGGTCAGCATCAGGAGCTGAGTTAGGCCCCTTCATCCAGCTGAATTGCCCTGACACAAACTTAACATATACATACTCCAGCCCTAAAATGAGCTTTGTTCATTTGAGAGATATGGGCCTGGGACATGGGCAGGACAAACAGCACATTAGTGGACAGTCCTTCCTGACCAAGGACCTAGCACATCAGCCCTGTTCTCCCAAACCGTCTAGCAGAGCTGGCATTTGACTGGAAATGCTTCTCAGATGCTGTTAAGGTACGCCATCCTTAACACCGTTTTAGTTTTTCATTTCTCTCATTTCCATGAAGGTTAAACTGCTGGGTTTTCCTGCCCTGTCTGCTCTGCCTCCCGGTATCTTATGTTGGTAATAATTTATATGAGCTCTTTATAGCTCAGGATTTTAACCTGTGACTGTTGCATTTGTCCAAATAGCTTTCCTGGTTATTTACTTTTCAATTTGCTTTCTAATGTTTTCAGCGGGCAGAGGTTCATCATCTTCAGTCAAACACATTGCTTTTCTCCTCTCAGATGTCTCCCATTGCTTCTTAGCTTAGAAAATCCTTTTTTGACACGAGATAAAACACATATTGACTTAGCCTTCTTTCTAGTTCTTAGGGACCCCTTTCTTCTTCCCTTTCCTCAGTGGTGTGCAATTCTATTCGATCTGTTTGGGTTTATATTGGCCTACAGTATACAGGATAATTATTTCCTGGACAGCGACCCAGTTGTGAGCAGCATATTGGAGTCTGTCTTTCTTGTATTTTGTTTCGACTAACCCTTCACTCGAGGTTACCTAGTCTGTCATGGTGATCTTCTGGTCCTTGTACCTGCACCTAGTTGTGTCAACTTGACACGACAGAGTCGTCTGACAGGAAAGATCCTTATTTGAGAAGATGCCCCCATAATACTGGGCGATAGGCAGGCTTGTAGGGCATTTTCTTAATTAGTGATTGATGTGGGAGGGCCCAGCCCATTGTGGGTGGTGCCACGCTGGGGCTGGTGGTCCTGGGTTCTATAAGAAAGCAGGCTGAGCAAGCGAAGAAGAGCAGGAGGCTCCTTCATGGCCTCTGCAACAGCTCCTGCCTCCGAGATGCTAGCCTGCTTGAGTTCCTGCCACCATTGCTTTCAGAGATGAATTGTCATATGGAATTGTGAGAGTCAGATAAACCCTCCCTCCCCAACTTGCTATTGGTCCTGATGTTTCGCCACAGCAATGGTAACCTTACTAAGGCACTGGTACCACAGGGTTCATTCATCAAACTGTTTCAAAGCGTCTTTTCTTAACTTCGACACAATTTCTATGAATCTTCTGCTCATCCTTCCAAGGGATTTGGAGGATCATTTTGTAGTTTCTTCTCCTAGCAAATGAAACAAAAGAACAACAACAACAACGACGACGACGACAACAACAACACCCCACCCCCACCCCCGATATTCTACATCCAAACTTGGTTAAGAAATTTGAGAAGACAATCTGAGAGTTCATCTCTGTAGCTCTCATGTTAAAGCTCTCAGAAGGTTTCTTCTGGTTTCTCCTATTTTTATCTCTTCACGTGCAACTTTTGGGTTTCATTTTTTTTCCTTTTTTAAACAGTGCTAGGAATCGAATGCAGGGCCTAGAACAGGCTAGGACTCACTGCTTCCCGGGCTATTCTTTCAGGCCCTCACAGCTAACTGTTCAGTCATCAGTCAGTTTGCGACTGGATGCCCCGAGGAGAAGAGTTAATAAGATTCCTATGTGTTACATACATTAGCATTTGTGGTATGAAAGCTGCCTTTCAAGAAGCCTGACATGTTGTCAGCAAGGAAAGCCCTATGCAGAGTCCTGGCCATAAAAACATTACTGTTTCGTAAGTGGAATGCTACAAGGGTACGTGTGTGTGTGTCTGTGTGTGTGTTAGTGTTATATTTAGGCAAACATGTGGCTTCAGGATGATAGTTTTACAGTCTTAATTGATGTCCATGCAGGAAATGGAGGGGTGGGGGCAGGGCAGATTACCTTACCACTACCCCCCAAAAAAATAAAAATAAAAATAAAAATAAAAATAAAAAAATAAAAATAAAATAAGGAAAAAGAACAGTTGACCACCAGTTTCTTTCCTTATTTATTGGTTGTGTTCAGATGCCTGGGGACCCCCTGTAGGGTACAGTCAAAGCAAACAGATACCCGCTGGCTTGATTGTTGGGGTTCACTGACAAATGGGGCACTTCCCACCTGTGGCTCCACAGATGTGTGCCACACCAACGCCTAGTGCCTGGCCTGCAGTTCAGCTGGGCCCTCTGGAGCCACCTCTTCCTTCCCCCTCTCTCTGCCATGCCAAGAAGCCTTGGTTGCCAGTCGGCCACTGGCGGCGTGAATACCTACTCACTGGAACAAAACTAGCCTACAAAGATGAGGGCTTATGATACACTGGTTAGCAAGGTAGGCAGGCTGAGGCTCAAGCCTTGTGCTGGGGTGGGACTCTTTTGCTCAGTGCAGAGCACCAACAAGCAGAAAACAAAAACAAATAAAAAACAAGTCTCCTTGGAGCCTCTCCTCTGCCCCCAGGGCACTTTCCCTTGATCTTCTAGCGTTAACTGTTCTGGTGTCCTGAGGCACAGCTGGCAGCAATCAGGTGGATGAGGAAGCACCACAGGCTAGGTTCAATTCACCACTTTAACAGTGAAAAAAAAAGGGCATTTCCCTCCTCTGAAGAATAATGGAACCATCATATGGATGGTTGAATAAAAGTGAGATCACATGCGTGCACACACATCAATCTAGGCAGGTGTACACACGTGTGTGTGTGTGTGTGTGTGTGTGTGTGTGTGTGTGTTGTGAAACACTTGCATGGAACTCCTAATTCTGGGCTGCAGCTTAGGTCTCTCTGGACCAGTGCGCACAGGTTCTTGGAAGTGGCTACTTGTCCTGTCTTTGGGGGGCTAAAGAGCAGGAAGAGTCTGTGGGAGCAGGCAATGTCAGGCCCTCCTGCTTTGGAGGGCAGGCGCCCATGGCCAGCCTCTAGCATCAGGTGGTCTCTGCTGGACCAGGTAGGTAAGACTGGAGAGAGTGATTCTCTATGACTGCTGGGGTCAGAATGGATCAGGATGGGGGTTGGGAGGAGTTGTGGCTCAGGAGCTGAGTGGTCACCCAACATTGTAAGACCCATATGAGAGAGAGGGGGGCGGGGGAGAGAACAGAGGAGATGGGAGGGCGAAGGATCGGGAGAGAAGCTAAACACCTCTGCTGGAGTGGTGCAAAGAAAGGCTCATGGTGGTGGTGGGGGGGCTGGGGGAGTGGGGGTGGGGAATGGGAAGATGATTGCAAGATCTGAAGGATTTTTTAAATTGTTTCTAAACATAAAGATTTTCAATTATGTGTACGTGCCTATGCATGTGTGTACAGATGCCTGACAAGGTCTTGGATCTCCTGGAGCCAGAGTTACAGGTGTTGTGGACCTTCTATTATGGGGACTAGAAGCTAAATTTGGGTCCTCTGCAAAAGCAGTAACCGCTCTTACCCGCTGAGTGGTTTGGGTGCTCCTGTTGACTCTGGCTCAAGCATGGAGTGGTGAGCACCTACCGCTCTACAGAAGGTCACTGTACCCCTCCCCAGCAGGCAAATTACTTCCCTAGCAGTTCCAGATGCTTTGCTTATAGATTCCCCAAAGGTCCCCAGTCTCGCTCATATTTTTTAATGGATTTTATTTTTATTGTGTTATAACGATGTAATCCTGAAGCTTTTATTATTTTTAAGTTATGTGTTATAGGTATCCATGTGTGGATGCCGGGAGATGGGGTTACAGGTAGTTATGAACCACGAGACATGGGTGCTGGAAACCAAACTCTGGTCCTCTGTAAGAACAACACGAACAATATGAACTGGAGAACATTCTTTTTTTGTTTGTTTGTTTTTTGGCGACAGGGTTTCTCTGTGTAGCCTTGACTGTCCTGGATTCACTTTGTAGACCTGGCTAGCCTCGAACTCACAGAGATCCGCCTGCCTCTGCCTCCCAGACTGCACCACTGTGCCCAGCTCTAGAGAACATTCTTAACTGTAGAGCCATCTTTTCATTCCCAACCCCTTGGTTCTTTTTTTTTTTGCATTGGTGTTTTGCCTTCATGTCGGCCTGTGTGAGGGTGTCGGATCCTCTAGAACTGGAGTTCTAGACAGTTGTGAGCCACCATGTGGGTGCAGGGACTTGAACTCAGCACCTCTGGAAGAGCAGCCAGTGCTCTTAACTGCTGAGCCATCTCTCCAGCTCCCTCTTGGTTCTTAAGCTGAGACTTACGGTCGCTTTGTTTTCCAGCCGCTTTCACAGACCTTCTAGAGGACGAGTGAGCCATTGATTATTGGACTGTGTGGGCGCACAGCAGAGGGTTATCTGGTGCTGAGAAGCCCTGTCATGCCCAGACAACCTGTTTCCTCTTAAGGAGTTTTGCACATTTGAGTTGGAGCTTAGCAGCCAGGCCCTCTCCAGGCCCCGCCCAGCGTGAAATCCAATTTTTAAGTTTTAGCTGTAATTGCCTGGAGCTGCCTTTAATGACAACTTGTGATCTGCCAACTGCTGCCCCTGGGGCCTAAGGTGCTAATGAAGCTCCTTCCCGAGAGAGGAGCGCAGGCTCACTTGGACGGAAGCCTGGTAGCTGGGCTGGAGAGCGGGGCAGCCGAGTGGAGGGCACACGCAGAGAATCCCCAGGGCTGCAGGGACCTGCATATTCCAGGTAGCAAGGAACTCAGCTTCTCGGTGAAGGGTTTGAAAAGTAATTCTACAGGAATGCTAATAAAGGGTCCATCTCCCTCAATCGACCTCTCCGCCTCCCTGGAGTCAGGCTAAGCCAACGCTGACTGGCCTACCACCTCTAGATCCCCCAGGGTAGCTCTTCTTGTAGCACAACTGATATTAGGTAGTTATCCAAACCTCGCACAGCATTCTCTGTGACCTCTAGGACCCAGTGCCCACACCTGTGAAGCCTGTCTAGCATGCAAAGCCTGTGTCCCTCCCTGGGTAATGTTTAGTCAGTTTGTTGACACTTCCTCCTGGATACAGGAAACACAGTTTACAGTCTACAATCAGATGGAATTTGTACCCAGGCAACATAAAACCCCAGGCTGGAAGTTACATTTTTGGAGTAAGCCTTAAGAACAATGTTAGCAAATTCTAGAGGGCTTGCAAGTGGAGATGACTGGAAACACTGTGTGAGGACTGTCTACCATGGCGGTTAGACCTTGAATTTGGTTTAAAGTCTACACATTTGGGGGCTGGAGAGATGGCTCAATGGTTAAGGACACTGACTGCAATTCCCAGCAACCACATGGTGGCTCACAACCATCTATAATGTGA